>NC_064573.1:27595000-28845000 GCF_937001465.1 Orcinus orca
ACAAGACACGACAGTGTTTTTCAATATTTTTACAGTACCCCATGGTAAGGAAGGAATGTGTTCATATTTTATAGTATGGCCCAGTTTCTCTCTCTCTCTCACCACCCCCACACACACCCAACATGATTGAAACAAAAATTTCACAAAATAATATTTACCTTTACTACATATGGATTACTCTAATCTGTTTTATTTTACTGTACTATTTTAATTTAAAAAATCCTGTTTTTAAAAATTCATGATCTACAAATGAAGTGGTGACTGCCAAATTTAAAAAAACCTGAGACTCTGGGCATTCCCAGACCTCTCTGATCATCAGAACTACCCAGGAGAATCTTGTTTAAAACACCGCCCACCTCCAGATCCACTGAATGGGAATATCTCTGGGAGGGAGGGGGACTGGGGCGGTGCTAAGAAACTACATTTCTTAACAATCACTCCAGGTGTTTCTGGCCATCAGGAAAGTTTGGGAACCATTGGAATAACATATGGCAAAGTCTGAGGAAATGGTCCCGTTCTCTAAAATGCGCTTGTTGTTGTTACTGGGCTTTGTGACCACCGGTGCAGAGCTGACCCCCACCCCCCTACCCAACCTGCCCCCTTTCAGCTCCTGTTGTTCCCTTCTCCATGCCACCCCCCCACGCCCTCACTGCCCTCTCCTCTCGCCTTCCTCTCTCCTACATCAATGTTACTAGATCAAGGCTGCCCTCTCTAAACTTCCCAACACTTAATGAGGTCTGCCTTCTCTGAGCTCTCCAGTATATACTGTCTTGTATTATTCTGAGACTTTTCTTATCTGTTAGTCTTATCTCCCTCAACTAGATTGTAGGCTCTATGAAGGAAGAGCAGCTTAAGTGTTCCTCTGCACCTGCCTTTGAGGGAGTGTTTCCAGAAGTCTCTACAGTCAGATGGAGCCTGGTACTGTCACTTGTTGTGAACTTAGGAGAAGTTTAACTGTGTAAAGAACTCCAGTGACATGTTTAAAGCTGATACTCAGGAGACTGTGGTTGGCTGATACTAGGATAAGGTCACTCAAGTAAACACTTCTCCACCTGTCTATCCCAAGAACCCAAGACCCTCAGAGAGAGGAACTCACCTGTCCTGGCTCAAGACAAGGGCAGTTAAAGTTGACACCACTGTCCCCAGACCCCCAGCAATTGTCCACCAGGGATTCTGGATCAGGAGCCCTATGAAGATGATGAGCCCGCTGAGAGGGTTGTTGACGAACATCACCTGAGCGGCCCCCCTCAGAACCCAGTCTGTGAACTGGAAGGCCAGGGGCTTATCTGAAAGAGATAAGCAGAGTCATCAGCAGGGATCAGCCTGTGCTTCCCTGCTGGACCACTGGTTGGCGAGGCAACCAAGGCAGACAGGGATGCACTAGCCAGGACATTTTCCCTCATTCAGTCTGGCGCCCAGCCCGAATCTCTGCGTGGCCTGACAATCAGTCCACAGTGGTGTCAGTTTTGCCATACAGACTGAGGCACCATGCTGAGACCAATTTAATGCTATTCCAGCCATCGCCTTGGTTGGTAAGGAAGCCCCAGGAACATTCCAAGGGAAATTTATTGGTCCAAAGGAAGAGGTGGGGAGGGAAGGAAACTCTTTTTGTGTAGAGCTGTATGACTCAGTTGAGGGCTGGTATCTGAGCAGCAAAGAATACAGTCTGGAGAAAAAAAAGGCTTGGAAAGAAATGATTTTAGCCCAGCTGTGAAATCAGCATTGAGTTATGTATTGACATTGAGTATTGACATGCATTCTGTCTCATTCTCTGGTTTGGTTTCCAGGACAATATATACAAGTGGGGGGCAAGTGGGGGAGGGTAGGTTAGGTATATTTGTTGCAACATTTAGTTTAGGGAAACTAGGAGAAGAATGATGTTAAAAGGGAAGAATCTGGAACATTGGGGAGGCTGAGGCCAATATTTTCTTGGCACATAGAAAATGACTATGGAATAAGTGAAGGAATGACCATTCAGTTTGTTTGAAAATGGCTTCTACGTTGCTAATGTGGTTGTCCTATATCTGTTCCATGTAGGAGTGAAGAATTTGCAAAGAACTAAAATCAGTGGAATGCACTGAATTCTGAAACCATGGGAATTCAGGTAGTAGGATACATTACGGCCACCCAGAGCCAGCCCTGAGCTGGAGGACCTCAAATGTGGGGGCCCTGCCATTGATGAGTGTGGGAGCAGCTTCCTTAGTCCAAGCCAGAGGGAGGGCTGGCTCTCTGGCCTGGCCTGGCTGCTTCTGCCCTGGGCATTGGCCTACCTTTCAGCCAGTTCCTGCATTCCTTCATCTCGCCTGTGAGGTAGCCCACAGCTTGAAAGAGGCTGATGCCCCCTTGGCCCAAAGAGCCCTGAGGGGCTGCCCCACTTTCTCTTCTTCTACCCTTTTCATTGGGTTTTTCAATCTTCACAATGTGGCTTTCTTCGCTGGATGACCGAAGATCCTTCAAGGAGAAGCCATGACAAAACATCAAATAATATAGCTTTTTGAGAGCAGGGGCATTTGGGGGTAGGGAAGATTGTCAGATTTTTTGATAAAGGTAGAGGATCATGAGACAAATAAATGTCCATTGTGCAATGCTGTCTAGAGTGCCCCACGCAGGCCTGCTCTTCCCAGGACTTCTACACGTTCCTCATAGCAGGGTTCTTAACTTTTTGTGCCATGGATCCCCTTTGGCAGTTTGGTAGGCCTGTGGGCTTCCTTCCAGAATGTTTGTAAATGAATAAAATAAATAAGATTGCAATGAAAACCAATTATATTGAAATGCAGTTACCACAGTATTAAAAAAAAAAACTGCTATGCATATAGGGGCACCAATTACAATTTTAAAGCATTGATGAGTGACTATGGGGGATAACAACTCAGGACAACTCTATAGGGCCGTTCTAGCTCCAGAACTCACCGTAGGCTCACCTGAGGCCTTTATTGTGACTGCATCACAGCCCAACTTCTGCCTAATTCTGCTGCCTTTACTTCTCTACAAGTATTGACCCCAAGGATACACTCCAGTAAACTTCTTACATCCAACTCTCCATCTCAGAGTCAGCTTTCTCGGGGAACCCAATCATGTGACAATGACAAAAATCTCAGGTACTACTAATACGGCTGTTGTTCTTTGCTTATATTTATAATTGAAGTAAATGTTAAAGTTCATTGGATGTTAGGGAAAATAAAGATAAATTAGTTTTTCCATCCAAGTTCATATCCCCGTCAATCTTGTCTATGGATGCCTGGGTCAGGACTCCTTGCTCTAAAACTGTGCTTTCCAATATAGTATCCATATGGCTCTTGGCACTTAAAATGTGGCTAATCTGAACTGAGATGTGCTCGAAGTAGGTTTTGAAGGTTTAGTATGAAAAAAGAATGTGTAAAAGATCTCAGTGATACTTTATATTGATTAAATATTAAAATAATAATATATGTATTTATATATATTAGGCTAAATAAAATATATTATTAAAATTAATTTCACCTGATTAATACAGATAGCCAAAAGGTACATAAAATATGCTCAACATCACTAATTATAAGAGAAATGCAAATGAAAACTACAATGAGGTATCACCTCATACCAGTCAGAATGGCCATCATCAAAAAGTCTACAAATAATAAATGTTGGAGAGGGTGTTGAGAAAAGGGAGCCCTCATACACTGTTGGTGGGAATGTAAATTGGTGCAGCCACTATGGAGAACAGCATGGAGGTTCCTGAAAAAACTCAAAATAGAGCTGCCATATGATCCTTCAATCCCAATCCTAGGCATATATACGGGGAAAAGCATAATTCAAAAAGATACATGCACCCCAATGTTCATTGCAGCACTATTTACAATAGCCAAGACATGGAAGCAACCTAAGTGTCCATCAACAGATGAATAGACAAAGAAGATGTGGTATATTTATACAATGGAATATTACTCAGCCATAAGAAAGAATGAAATAATGCCAATTGCAGCAACATGGATGGACCTTGAGATTATCATACTAGATGAGGTAAGTCAGTCAGAGAGAGACAAAATATGATATTGCTCATATGTGGAATTGAAAGAAAAAATAATGCAAAGGAACTTATATACAAAACAGAAATAGACTCATAGACTTAGAAAATAGACTTATGGTTACCAAGGGGGAAGTGGGGGGAGGGATGGTTAGTTTGGATTAACATATATACATTACTATGTATAAAATAGATAACCAACAAGGACCTACTATATAGCACAGAGAACTACACTCAATATTTTGTAATAACCTATAAGGGAAAAGAATCTGAAAAAGAACATATATATATATATATATATATATATATATAAAACTGAACAATAATATATATATAGTTATATATATAACAGAATCACTATGCTGTATATCTGAAACTAACACAACATTGTAAATCAACCATACTTAAATAAAAAATAAATTAATTTCACCTGCTTCTTTTTCTTTTTCTTTTTTAAAATGTAGTTAATATAAATTTAAACTTACACGTGTGGCTCATATTACGTTACTATTGTATACTGATGGTCTACAGCTTTCTCTAACCTCATCACTGCATCAAAACTTAAATGTCTTGAAGATGTCAGTAGAAATGGTGAAGTAAGGACCTCCTCAAATTCTCTCCTCCATTAAGGCAATGAGAACATTGGAAAAAAATGTGCTGGAGGTGGTGGATAACAATTGAGGAAAACAAGAAGCTCATCAAAAAGCTTAAAAGGAAAAACTGGGGAATGAGACATCCAAAGGGGGCTTTAAAAGCCTTGGGCATATTGCTGTGAATCTAGAACACCTCATGCATGTGTAGGGCTTGCACATGCCCAGGACAGTATGTATGCTCAAGAAAGACCTGAGAATGCCCTAAGCTCTCACCTCTGGCTTAGTTTGAATCTCTATGAAAGCAGAAATTAAAGGCTAGGTGGAGTTGAAAACTGCCTAGGTGAGTGTTGAAGATGCCCCAACACACAGACAGCTCTCCTTGGCAAAGACTGAGAAGCTTACTGATCCCAGGCATTTAAGGAAATCTCTGGCCAATAATTAGCTAAACTTTAAGCTGACTGAGCAGAGATTTCAGTGGCTACAAATGACAAAAAAATAAAGACTTTCCAGAACTAGTCCAGACAAGCCATTAAACAAACAAGCCAGCAACGACAAAACCTGGGGAGAGGGAAGAATCTGATTTTCAGAGTTGTCACATTATTTAAGACATCCAGTTTTTTAACAAACAATTATGAGACATGCAAAGAAACAAGAAAGTATGAGACAAGGGAAATAAAGCAATCAATAGGAACTGTCCCTGAGGAAGGCCAGACTTATTAAACAAAGATTTAAAATCACCTTAAAATATCATCAGGGAACAAAAGAAAACCATGTTTAAAAACTAAAGGAGAGTATGAGAAATATGAGAACAATCTCACTAAATAGAGATTATCAATAAAGAGGAAATTATAAAAAAGAAACAAATAGAAATCCTGAAGTTGAAAGGTATAAAAATGGAAATGAAAAATTTGTTAGAGGAGCTCAACAGCAGCTTGGAGCACTTAGAAGAAAGAATCAGGGCTTCCCTGGTGGAGCAGTGGTTGAGAGTCCGCCTGCCGATGCAGGGGACACGGGTTCGTGCCCCGGTCCATGAAGATCCCACATGCCGCGGAGCAGCTGGGCCCGTGAGCCATGGCTGCTGAGCCTGCGCGTCCGGAGCCTGTGCTCCACAACGGGAGAGACTACAACAGTGAGAGGCCTGCGTACCACAAAAAAAAACAACAAAAAAAACAACAAAAAAGAAAGAATCAGAAAACCTAAAGGCAAGTCAATTGAGATTATCCAATCTGAGGAACAGAAAGAAAACAGAAAGATGAAAAATGAACATAGCCTCAGAGACCTGTGGGACCCATCAAGTGTACCACCATATGCATAATGGGCATTCCAGAAGGGAAGGAGAGAGAAAGGGGCAGGAATATTGGACAACTTCCCAAATTTGATGAAAATCAGTAATAGACACATCAAAGTAGCTCAACAAACTTCCAGTAGGATAAACTCAAAGAGATCTTCACCTAGACATATCATAAACTATGAAAAGTCAAAGACAAGAGTAATTTTGTATAGACTCTTGAAAGCAGCAAGAGTGAATCAAGTCATTACATACAAGAAATCCTCAATAGAATTAACACCCAATTTCAGAAACCATGGAAGTCTGAAGGCAGTGGAATGACATATTGAAAGTGCTGAAAGAAAGACTGTCAATCAAGAATTCTATATTCAGCAAAACAGATTTTTAAAAATGAAGGAGAAATTAACACA
The DNA here is from genome assembly GCF_937001465.1 of Orcinus orca. Taxonomy (NCBI): domain Eukaryota; kingdom Metazoa; phylum Chordata; class Mammalia; order Artiodactyla; family Delphinidae; genus Orcinus; species Orcinus orca. The sequence goes on from NC_064573.1 coordinate 27,601,295, forward strand.
TTCTGAGATAAATGAAAACTGAGAGAATTTATTGCTAGTAGACCTGCCTATGAGAAATATTAAAATGAGTCCTTCAGGCTGATATGAAAGGACATTAAGAAGGACACTAGTATCTCAAGAAGAAATAAAGAGCATTGGTAAAGGTAACTACATAGGTAAATACAATAGACAGTATAAATGTATTTTTGGTAATTCTCTTCTTCCCCTTCTGATGTAAAGACAACTTCATAAAATAATTGTAAGTCTGTGTTGATGGGCATACAGTGTATAAAGATATAATTTGTATGACAGTAACAGCACAAAGGAGGTGGGGATAGAGCTACATAGGAACACAGCTTTTGGATAATATTGTAATTAAGTTGGTTTTAATCCAAGCTAGAATGTTATAAATTAAGATGTTTAGTTGTAATATCCAGGGCAACTACTCAGAAAATAACTAGAAACATATAGAAAACAATGACAGAAGAATTAAAATGATACACTAGAAAATATCTGTTTAAGACAAAAGATGGCATAGTGAAATAATAGAGAAACAGAAAAAAGACATAGAAAACAAATAGCAAAATGGCAGGCATAAATCCTACCTTATCAGTAACTAAATTAAATATAAATGGATTCACAATTCAATTAAAAGACAGAGATTGGCAGAACGGAATTTAAAAAGTTATACAACTATATCTTGTCTACAAGAGACACAATTTATATTCAAATATGTAAATAGATTGTAAAGATGGAAAAAGATAATATTGTGCAAACCGTTACCAAAAAAAAAAGCTGGAGTGACTATACTAAGATCAGCAAAATAAACCTTTTGCTAAGACAAAAATTGTTACTAGAGAGTAAGAAAAACAATTTTAATGATAAAAGGATCAATCTATGAAGAAGATATAAGAATTATAAACACTAACATGCCTAACAAAGCCCCAAAATACATGAAGCAGAAGTTGGCAGAATTGAAGGGAGGAAAAGTCAACTCAATAATAATAATTGGAGACTTCTATACTCCACTTGAAAAAATGGATAGAATAACTAGACAGAAGATCAAGGAAATAGAAGACCTGAACAACACTATAAACTAACTAGACCTAATACATATCTATAGAACACTTCACCCAGCAATAGCAGAATATACCTTTTATAGTGCACATGGAACCTTCTCCAATATAGATCATACTAGGCCATAAATAAGTGAAACATTTTTACTGATAAAAATATCAGTAAAGGAAAAAAAAATCAGTAAAGGGATTGAAATCATTCACAATATGTTCTCTGGTCACAATGGAGTGAAATCAGAAATCAAACATAGAAGGATATTTGGAAAATATGTGGAAATTAAACAACACACTCCTAAATAATCCATGGATCAGAGAGGAAATCAGAAGAGAAATTGGAAAATATTTCATTCATTGAGATGAATGAAAACAAAACCACAACACACCAAAACTTATGGGATGCAGCTAAATCACTGAGTAGAGTGAAATTTGTAAATATAAATACCTATGTTAAAAAAGAAGAAATATCTCAACAACCTAACCTTTCACTTTAAGAAACTAGAAAAATAACAGCGAATTAAATCCAAAGCAAGTAGAAGGAAGGAAAAGTTGGTTCTTTGGAAAGATCAAAATTGACAAACTTTTAACTAGTTTTACAAAGAAAAAAAAGAGCAGATTGAAATAACTAGAATCAGAAATGAAAGAGGGTGCATTACTACCAACCTTAAAGAAAAAATTATAAGGAGGTGGATTATAAAGAAATTAATAATTGTATGCTAATAAATTAGATAACCTAGATGAACTGTATAAATTCTTAGAAAGCCACAAACTACCAAAACTGACTCAGGAAGAAATAGAAAATCTGAATTGACTCATAACAAAGTAAAGCAACTGAATTAGTTAAAAACCAAACCAAACCAAACCAAAATTTCCCACAAAACCCCAAGTCCTGGTGGCTTCACTTGTGAATTGCACCAAATGTTTAAAGAATTAATACCAATATCTTCTAAGGAGTAGAAGAGAAGGGAACACTTCTTAACACATTCTATGAGGCTACTATTATCCTGATATCAAAACCAGACAAAGTAATCACAAGAAAGAAAACTATAGACCAATATGCTTTATGAATATAGATGCAAAAATCCTTAACAAAATACTAGCAAAACAAATCCAAGCAGAATATAAAAAAGATTATGACCAAAAGAGAATTCTAAGAATTTGAGACTGTTTCAACCTATAAAAACTATCAACAGATTGTTTCATAGAATAAAGAAAAAAACTCACATGGTTATCTTGATAAACAGAAAAAACATTTGAAAAATTAAGCAACCTTTCCTGATAAAAAACAATCAACAGACTAGGAATAGAAAGGAAGTTCCTCAACCTAATAATAAAAACCCACAGCTAATATCAAACTTAATGGTGAAAGACTGGATGCTTTCCCTCTAAGATCAGGAACAAGAGAAAGATGTGTGCTCTTGTCACTACTATTCAACATTGTACTGGAAGTTCTAGCCAGAGGAATTAGGTAAGAAAAAAACAGACAAAAGTGACCCATATTGGAAAGAAAGAATTTAAACTATCTCTATTTGAAGATGGAACATCCTTTTATACATAAAATCCTTAAGGAATCTACAAAAAACTATTAGAGATAATGAATGAGTTCAGCAAGTTTGCAGGATAGACAATCAATATACAAAACAGATTTATTTTTACACATTGGCAATGAACAATTGAAAAATAAGATTAAGAAAACAATTCTATTTATGCAGCATGAAAAAGAATCAAATATTTTGGAATGAATTTAACAAAAGAGGTGCAAGACTGTACACTTAAAAACTACGAAACATCATTGAAAGAAATTAAAGACTCAATAAAAGGAAAGGTAACCTATGTCCAAGGACTGAAAGACTTAATATTGTTAAGATGAAAATATTCTCCAAATTGATCTATAGATTTAACACAATCCCTATCAAAATGCCAGTTGCCTTTTTATTTTTTTTCAGAAATTGAAAGTTGCATCCTAAAATTCATATGGAAATTTAAGGATCTCAGAATAGATACAACAATCTTGAAAAAGAAGAACAAAGTTGGAGAACTCATACTTTCTGATTTCAAAACTTACTGCAAAGCTACAGTGATCAAGGTGGTGTGGTATTGCCATAAGGATAAACATATAAATCAGTTCAATAGAAATGAGAGTCAAGAAACAAACCCATACATTTATAGTCAATTGATTGTTGATAGGAATATCAAGACAATTCAGTGGAGGAAGGATAATCTTTTTAACAAATGATTCTGGGACAAGTGGACATTCACTTGGTAAAATATTAAAATTGGACCCCTACTTACTATCATATACAGAAGGGAACTCAAAATGGATAAAAGACATGTAAGAGCTAAAACTATAAAACCCTTAGATTAAAACATTGGAGTAAATCTTTGTGACCTTGGATAAGAAAATGTTTTCTTGCATATGACACCAAAAGCATAAGCAATCAAAGAAAAAATAGATAAATTGGACTTAATCAGAATGAAAAACTCTGCTTCTAGGACACTATCAAGAAAGTGAAAAGATAACCTACAGAGTGGGAGAAATTATTTGCAAATTATATATCTGGACAGGGTCTAATATCCAGAATATAAAAAGAATGATTACAACGCCACAATAAAAAGACCAATAACCCAATTAAAAAAATGGGCAAAAGGTTTGAAAAGACATTTTTCCAAAGAAGATATACAAGTGGCCAGTAAGAACATGAAAAGATGTTCGACATCATTTGCCATTAGGGAAATGCTAATCAAAATCACAATGAGATGCCATTTCACATTCACCTAGGCTGTAACAAAAAAGACAACAACACATTTTGGTGAGGAGGTGTAGTGGCACGATGTGCACATTGCTGGTGAGAATATACACTAATGCAGCCACTTTGGAAAAAGAGTTTGGCAGTTTGTTAAAATATTAAACATAGACTTACCATATGACCCAGAAATACGACTTCTAGGTATATACCCAAGAAAAATAGAAACGTGTCCACACAAAAACTTCTACACAGATGCTTATAGTGGGATTACTACTTATACAGCCTCAAAGCAGAAACAACCCAAATGTCCATCAGCTGATGGATAAATAAAATACAGTATATTCATACAATGAAATATTATTTGGCCATAAAAAGGAATGATCTACTGAAAGAACCCAAAAACATTATGCTAAATGAATGAAACCAACCACAAAAGGCCACAAATTATATGATTCCATTTATATGAAATGTACAGAGTAGGCAAATCCATAGGGACAGAAAGTAGATTGGTGGTTGCCAGGGGTTGGGGGGAGGATGGAATGAGGACTGACTGCTAATGAGTATGGATTTTCTTTTTGAGGTGATAAAAATATTCTGGCATTAGATAATGATGATGTTTGCACAGCTTTGTAAATATGCTAAAAAACTGTAATGTATACTTGAAAGGCGTGAATTTTACGGTACCTGAATTACATCTCATTAAAAAAACCTAAGCTGTCTTGGGTTCTCTTCCACTGAATCTGTAGCTAGCCAGGCTGCCTTGGTGCTTCTGGGTCCAAGGAGTGCTGAAGGCCTGTGTTTGAATGAGGGCTTCCTTTTGGAGATAGTAGAGTAATTCAAGGGTGCAGGTGTAAGGGGAAAGATTTTGGGGACTGGTTGGAAGACTGGTATGTGTGTGTGTGCATTCTCTACTTGTCCTTAAAATCATGTCGCACACAGAGCCACATTTTCCATCTAAGGCCAAGTAGGGCTGCTTGTGGGTGTGAGAACGTATGGGGGGCAGAATCTCCCCAGTGGCGACACTTCCATGGCATTAGGTCACATGTGCTGGGAGGCAGCATCTTTCTACACTCTTTCTCCTACCATCCACCTAGGAAACACCCTGGGAGGGACGTTCCTCACCTTTTCTTCAGGCATTTCCAGGAGGGGCAGAGCCGGATGTGTATCCTGGGGGCTTGAGGGCCAGCTAGGGCTGGTAAACTCTGACTCGTAGAGTTTGTGTCTGTTGGAAAGAGGCTCTGGCAGGAGAGGACTGCTGTGAATGTGAGTGTCAGACATCTCTTCCATGCGGCGGTCACTCATGGATCATGTGACTGGTGAAAGGAAAGGGAAAGAACAGGTGAGTCAGGATGGGGCCTCAGGGACTTGACCAAGGCTGGTTGGAGGCCCCAGGAGGACTGAGGTCTGTCCTGACACAAGGGACCTACTCCTCCAGTCTCCAGAGGGGCCTGAAGCCATTCCTCAACCCACGTGACCTGTACCTTTCAAAATCCCCCATTCTTCCAAGCCCAGAAGAAAGTCCATTTCTGCTGTGCAGATTTCCCTGACCACCCAGTTAGACTAGATCTCTTTTTTTTTTTCTAATCACTAAAATATTTTTTCTCTACCTTTCATATCATCCATTGTACTCTCTTATTGTGGTAATTAGTTGTACATATATTTTCCCCTTGATACATACATGTGGATCTGGGTCTTCCAACCAAATGGGGGTCTAAGAGAGATTTGTTTTCTTAGTTGCTGTGCAGCTTATATTGCTGACAGTTGGCCTGCAGTGCCCCCTCTCTCCCCTCTGCCCTCAGTGCCCTTTCCAGCTCCTCCCCCCTTCCCTTCCCCAGGAGCAGTAAGCAGCTCTGATACGATCTCTTGGAGGCTATGTGCACTGGTCCCTCCATGTGGGGCTCCTTTTCCTTTCACCACTGGGCCAGGGCTTATGCCAGGACTTGGTTTTAAACAACCTCTGCCCAGCGTCCTTAGTTTCCAGTTTAGTCCGCCTGCCCCCTCGTAGTTCTGTAATTCTCCTCTTCCTGTCTCAGCCATTCTTCCTTGGCCTCTTCCAGCTCAATTACGTCTTCCTTGACTTTGACTTTATTGCTTCTTTGGGAGGTGGTTTTGGATCTGCACACAGTCTCATCTCAGTATGAGCTAGAGTTTTCCTCATTGGTCCGTGCTGCCATGGGTTAACCTTCCATCTACATACCTGTAACTCCCAAATCTAACATTTCCAGCCCAGTTTTAAACACTAGATTCATAGATTTAATTCTTTACTTCATACTTGCATGTGGATGTTCCAGAAGCAGCTTAAACTTAATACACTGAGACAACTCATAATGTTCCCTTCCCAAGTCCTGTCCTCCTCCCTCAAAGGGGCCCATCCCAGGAAAAGTCCCCTCCCCCTTCCAAGCTGCTCCTTCAGACAACTCAGGAGTCAAACTTCATGCTCCCTTCTCTTCCACTCTCCAAATCCAGTAATTCTATCTCTAAGATACACCTTGATGTACAGTATCACCACCTAGTTGTCATTACTTCTTGTCACTTCTCCAATAACTCTCAAATGATCACCTCTACCTCTTCTCAGATTTCTCCTCCAAGCCGTGCTCCACGGGCAGTCAGAGTTGTCATATTAACACTCAAGACTACTCATGTCTGTTTCCTGATTAAATCCCTTCAGTGGCTACAGAGGGAAAGCCACTGGGCTCCACACTGGCCTCCTTCTAGCACTTTCTACCTCAGGGTCTCTGTAAACGCTGGTCCATCTGCCTGGAAGGCTTCTCCCTCATTCTTTACCTGGGTGACTCCTACTTTTCCCTTTGTGTCAATTATCACCTATCAGTGATGCGTTCCCTGATGGTCTCCTGTCACATGTCCTCATGGGACCCAGTATTTTTCCTTATACTGCTGTATCCCAGCTCCTAGCACAGAGCCTGGCACATAGTAGGTATTCGATAAATAAGTAGTTCAGTGAAGGAGAAGGAGGGAAGGAAGAAAAGGGGGAAGGAAGGGTGGAAAGCTATAGGTAACTGCTAGAGTGGGGGAACTTTACAAATCACTGTGGGTCTCAGGTGTTGAATGGTTTAAGAAGGTGTGGGCCTGCCCACCAGCTCTGCACTTTGAGGCAAAACTCTGCTGTGTCTAGCACTTGTTCTCATTCCCAGGAAGAGCTCATTTGAACCATGGGTGATTTTTAGCATGGGTCAGCAAACATCATTCAGATCCAACCAACTCCTCTTTCTCGTTCTGCCATGGCTCTGAAAGAGGGCCTTTCCTCTATTCTGAGTTTGCAGGTGGCGTTTCAGTGAGTTTCAGACTGCCCTGGAGGGGGCACCCTGGAAAGGTTTAGGAGAGGGAAAGCCCGCAAGCCTGAGAATCTGTCCCTTCCCAATGCACTCTCTCCCTCTGGTGGCCAAGAGGTGATACAGCATCCCGGCCTGTTGGTACGATTCCTTCCAAGTCACCTAGTTGAAAACGTGAGGGGCAGTGAGATATCTAGACACACGATCTGCATGACACTATATATCTGAATGAACTAGAAATGTTCTGGAAAAATCATGTATTAAATTCAGTGGCTGTGAATTACATTAAAAATCCAGTTGAAAAATAAGTTTTTTCCCCAAACATATTTCATTGAATCTAAGATGTTATCAACTGTAAGATGTATCATTGTTTCATATATAACCAAGAAAGAAGAAAATGCTGGCAATTAAAATTGCAGGTTGCACCCTGATTTAAGAAATGTTAAAATATGAGAAAGATGTATATTATATAATCAAGGAAACATGATAAAAATCATAGTGATGCGGCTCAGGAATACAGGAGTAGGAATTGTTTTCTAACTACGGGACTTCAAACATTTATATATTTTTTTGATGAAAAATGTGTGTGTATATTATGAGCCCTTTAAGAACAGGGCCTGTTACCTTGTTGATTTCTGTATTTGCATTGCTCAGCAGAAAGCCTGACACATAATAAACCCTCAATATATGTTTAATGATTATGGAAAGAATGAATGATTGCACAACGGAAGTACTCTCCAGAGTGTCTCCAAAAAGGCTCCATCTTCCCTTCCTTTGAGTCCCTCCTGTATGCAGATAATATTCCCAATTACCGATGGAGAAATCAAGGCCCAGGAAAGCAAAGCAAGAGTTGTTTCTCACGTGGATTAACTCTCTGCACTTTCTGAAGCAAACTTGCTGCCTTGTGACGGCTACAGGGAGCAGAGACCCAGAGAAGACACCAGCTTGCTGCAGAGTCAAGATTAGACCCACTTTCCCACCCTGGGCTCCTTCTATTACTCCAACTGCCTTGCAGGGCACAGCTGGGGGAGGCGGGGGGAGGCAGGCAGCCCTCCAGCCTGGGGCCAGGCCCTCAGCCCAGTGTCCTATTTCATAAGCCCACAACGTGATTGCATCTCCTCTGGGGAACACAGCGTTCCTTTGCCATGGGAATGTTTATCCTGTTCAAATGGGGGAATTTTGGCTTTGGGGTAGGGGCGAGACGTGCAGCAAAAATGGCCTTGTAAAGAGAAGGTCACTGTTTGGAAAGAGCAAAGGCTGTGGAAGCTGAGATGCCCAGCTTCACTCTTTTCTCTGCTAGGAGTTGCTGCATGGGCCTCTGTCTCTCCCTCTTTAACGGGTTCTTAGGACAGTGAAACTGCTGACTTGGTTCTTGGCACACAGTAGGTGCTCAGTGATTTTTATTTTCCTCCCTTCGTGTTCTCCCAAATTGAAGGGAAAGATGGCTAAAGCAACCAGATGAGGTTCAAACTGGCTGGTCTGAAGCAGAATGCCTTTCAAAAGTTTCCATAAGGCGTCGGCCACTTGTTAAAACTGGACAGTGAAATCGCTGCCCGAGCCACGTCCCGTCAGAAGGCGGCAGCCCTCAGAGCCCATTCCCAGTTCAGTTCTGAGCCAGTCCATGAAACCTGCTTCCAAGAACACATAATTATCTGCTTGGCGTGAGAACGCTCTCCTTGGCTGCCCGCACCTCCTCTTCTCCCTCAGAAATGTGGACAGAAATGGTTGTTTGGATCAGCCTCCTATCTCTCCAAAAAGCCAGGCCTCAACGTTCCGCAAGGAGGCTCCCCAGATAGACTGGGCCCTCCTTCCTCTTTGTAAGAAGCTCCCTGTTGAATACCTACTGTGTGCCCTTAGGCTATCCCAGGGGGCACGGAGCTGCTGCTCTGGCGGTAGAGAAGCAGGGAGAGAGGCAGCAGACTCTCGGTGTGGAGGGAAAGTGGGGCAGGGTGGGGGGGATGCAGGGACTGCTGTCGAAGCACAGGGCAGTTCCCCAACCTCCCTGCCTCAGGGAGACCAGCCCAGGCTTTCCTGTTAGGGCTTGGCTGAGCAGGCAAGAGGCAGGCGAGCACTCCAGCCAAGGAAATGCCTGAAAAAATACACACCTGTTTTGTGCCAGGAAATCCCAGTTGTGGGCCTGCTGGAGCCGGAGTCAGCCAGCAGCCAAGGCGAAGCTGGGTGTTAGAAGCCAGACTGTGAGTTCTCAGTCCATATACTTGGACCCCATTTCACCTCCCAACATCAGAAAGTGTGGCTTCCACTCTACTGTACTAATTTTGAAATTCTTCTTCTAGCTCTTTTCTCTAAAAGACTGTTTCCAATAGCAATGTAAAAACATGCCTCTGCCCAGTGGAGAGAAGCTGCACCCTCCCTGGCATATTCCTGCAGTTATGAGAGGTAAGGGCCTGTGATTGAGGGGTTTCTGTTTTTTTTTTTTTTTTTTTTTTTTTTTTTTTTGCGGTACACAGGCCTCTCACTGCTGTGGTCTCTCCCGTTGCGGAGCACAGGCTCCGGATGTGCAGGCTCAATGGCCATGGCTCACGGGTGCAGCCACTCCGCGGCATGTGGGATCTTCCCAGACTGGGGCATGAACCTGTGTCCCCTGCATCGGCAGGCGAACTCTCAACCACTGCGCCACCAGGGAAGCCCATCTTTTTTTTTTTTTGAAGGGTTTCTTGAGTTTTTGGTGTGAATCAGTGCACAGTTGAAGCTCCCCCTCGCTGTGGCTTGTTGGGTTTAAGTCTGCCTGTGACCTTGTCATGGGGAGTGAATCTAAAATGGCCTCATTTACGTCATCTTCCACCCAGCTGAGTTACTGAGGTTGCAGTGTTCTGGAGAAGGAAAAGTGATTAGTATGTTTTCCAAAATATTTACTGAATTGATTAATCTTACCCAAGACTTTACAATTGATACAATTATGGAAAGGGAGAGTTTCCATAAATTTCTACAACCGTAGGACGGAAAGGGATATCCTTTGCCTCTTTCAAACTTAGAAGGTCCATTTTTTAGTGCCTCTGACTGTTGGCTGGGGTCCCACAATCCCATGAGGCAGTCTGCTCTCACTGTGAACAGCTCTGATTACTGGAAACCCTTGGGTCTGTGGAGCTGACATCAAGCCCCTGAGTTTTACCCATCGCGGGCTCTGGTTCTGTCTATCACGTTGGCACAGGATGCTCGCACTACCTGTGCCACATAAGAGCACTTCAGGGATTGAGTCCAAACCTTCCTTTCTCTAGGGCAGAGCCCTTGAGCTTCCTTTGATTTGGCTCAGCAGACAAGGCCCCCAGACTCTCTGCCGTCTTGCTACGATCACAGTGACAGCAGGATCAAAGGCAGGGACTTCGCTCTGAAGGACCTTGCTGAGTCAGGCTGGGTCCCTAGGCCAGGGGCTCTGCGGATCCCTGAGCTTGGTGGACAGCTGCTGAAAGGGAGAAATCAGCTGTGCAGGGCTCAGTGGACGCTGGAATGGGGACAGAAGAGGCCCATGGGCTGGTGGATCATCCCCAGGGAGGCCAGGGAGAGGTCTGGTCAATAGACAGATAGGCTGGGGAAGAAAGGAAGGGGCCTGGCAGGCCACCGGGCCTAGGTGAGAGGTGCCTTTCTCAGGGTCAGTTGTATAAGATGTTGTCCAAGTGCTGCCTCTTGTTAGGAGTGGCTCAGAGCTTTTCTTGGCAGCTCCGGCCCAATGAGTTTGATTTGGGCTCAGAGGAGCCTGACTCACTGGGGCCAGAAGGTCAGGTGGGTGGGACGGGAGTCAGGAGGCAGCAAAACTCCTCTGGGCCATCAGCAGACTGTCTGGGGTTAGACGGCTGGTGGCCAGTGTGCCGGGGGCCGTATCTTTCTGGCCTCTCCTTCAGGGCCAGGGCTGGGGCCTGTAGCTGGGAATTTAACCAGGGCCCTCAGCTGAAAGTCTCAGGAGTCTATGTGAGGTGGAGGTAAGAGACCAGACCTTTGATCTCCGCCTTAGATACTAGCTTGTGTTTGGAAGGACATTCAGAGGCGCGCACCACACCCTTCTCAGCTGACACTTTTCAAGTGGGATGACCCTTCCATGGGCTATGTACTGAGCCACTGCCTCACCATCCCAACTGCAGCAATTACCAGGCCGTCAGAGCTCCCTTCGAGGGCCTTTGTCTGCATCAGTCTATTCTTTCCCTCTGGGCCAGGCCCTCCCCTCTCCAGGCCAGCTCACATCCCTTTCTACCTCCCCACCGGTGGTGGATATATTAGCTTAAAACACTACTTGGTCATGCCACGGCTCAAAAAGCTTCCCAGGTGCTCCAGGTCTGAGTGTCTCATTACCTCTGGACGGGATATGCACACTGCTCCACATGCTAATTGTTTTTGGTGGGAAATTGTTGTATATTTAAGCAAACATGGCTTATAAAAGAGTAGCGTGCAAACATTTTAATTTTTAAGATAAACATTTCTGGATGTAGCTGGCTGCTTTGGGCACGTCCGCAGACCGCCTGGGGACAATGCGTCAAGTGCTTCCATCAGTTGGGGGAAAACTTAAGCAGCACTGAAGGAGGCCACTGTTCTCGCTCCCCTGCGGCTCTGCCTGAGGGCTGGGCCCCCTGTGCCTGAGCATGTGCCGCTGGCTTGGGCAGGAGGTCTCCTCTGGCCTCATGGCCCCCTCAGGCTTGATTCTGCGTCATGTGTGGTGCTCTGCATTATCCACCCTGATTCTGCCCACAGCCTGGCCCTGTCATCACTACGGTACCTTCCTGACCACCCGGAGGTGCTCTGACCTTGTCTTTGACCCATGTGGTGGCTGGGATTTGTTTTACAGTGCAAGAGTCACACACACACACACACACACACACACACACACACTCATCCACACATTCACTCATGTACATGCCCCCGCCACACGCACACAATCATACATACACTCACACACACATATCTCTTGCACACACATATACACGTGCACACACTATGAGCACTACACATTTTGCACTGCTTTAAGCCTTCATGCGCATAGTATTTCATACTTTACAAAGCACTTTCCCTACTATAACTGCATTTGTCTCCTCAAACGATCCCATGATGTGTGGAGAGAGGTAGGATGGTGTATTCATCTCACTTCACAGGCCCAGCAAAGTGAGGCTAGCTGCCTGAAGTCACATGGGGGTTGACACAGGAGCTGGGGCTGACCCTGCCTCCTAATGCTCAGACCTGGGCTCTTTCTGTATCACTGACACCCTTGCTACGGGTCCTGGACTCTTCCCTGAGGAGGACTCTCACCTCGCATGCATATACCAGGGGCCTGGCTGTATATAGTTTATGCTTTTGGTCTTTGGATGCCGTGTGTACAAACACATGCCTCCTTTCATGAACTGGACCACAGTGTGAGCTGGGACTTTGCGTGTGTAACTGGGATGGTGTGTAGCCCCATCTGCCACCGTGGCAGGGAGAGAGTTCTGTACTTGACCTCTCCAAAAGGCTTTGTTTGGCATGTCCGTAATGCCCTTGAGCTACGCCCTTTCTTTTCAACCAAACTTTGATAATTTTTTTCCCGGCACAGATGTTTGCTTTCTGAAAGCGACACTGATTAGAGAGGGGAGTCAGCCTGTCCCTGGGAGGGTGCAGAAACTGGGACAGATCCCATCAGGCGCTGTCCTTGGAGCCTCTTATTCAGCTAAAACAGAGTCAGGTGAATATGGAAGGCCTCTGTGGACAGAGTGGAGGCGTTTAGAATGGGGTGAGGGGTACTGATGGGAGGGGGAGGGGAGGCAGCTAAGGGGCCGGTGTTCAATCTCAGGTCATTCTTAAGCACCAGCCGAAGGGGCGACTGGACTGGATCCTCCCAGTGCGGCATCCCGCCTGCCCCATCCTCCACGGCTTTAGACAGCGCTTCTCAATGTGCTGTAACATGCTTAGGAGCTGGCTTTACCCCAGTCTCCCAGTTTTCAAAACTGGCTTCACATAAGCCATTTTCTGCACATGATGAACCCAAGCCACCGTTTTCATCTGGTTTGGTGGGAACTGAGTAGGGATGAATTGTTTTCAAAGCACCTCCCCATTCCCTCCAGCCGGATGTGAATGCCCCTTCCTTTAAACCCTGAGAGCTAAGGTCCTCAACCTTGACAGCACACGGGCATCGTCTCTTTCTAGGGAGCTTTAAAAATGCTGCTGCCTGGGCTCCTTCTCCAGAGATTCTGACTTAAGTAGTCTGGGCTGCAGCCTGGGATGGTTAAAAACTCCCCAGGGATGCTGACGTGCAGCACAGATGGAGAAGTGCTGACCTAGGTCGCTAAGTCTGTTCTTGTTTTGCATACAGTCTGCTCCCACCTGCTCAAGATGTGTGATGAGCATCAGCTCCAGTTCTGAACTCAGGAGCTCAGCCCCACCTGCAGAAGCAGAATCTGCATTTGAACAAGAGCCCCATGTCTGCTCCTTCAGGTCTGAGTGGCACAGATGTAGGGGTCTCAGCTGGTGGCAGGGGTGGGCTGTGGGAGCTGTAGGAGAGGGCCTGGAAAAGATCTTCATTCAATTCAGAACTTTTTTGCTTAGTGGTCAGAGCATGCAGTAAACAAGCAAAACCAGACAGATTTAAGAACAGCAAAACAAAATCAAAACAAAAGATGTATGACTTTAGTTAAATGTCATTACGTCCTCTATCTCCAGATGAAAGGATGTAGCAAACACTCCAGTCTTTTCCAGTGTGTGCCTTGGCCTGCAGAAGCTAAGTGCCTGCTTTCCATGCAACCTGCTCAGGGTCATAGCAATGGCCTACTCTCAAGGAAGCTAGTTATAAGGGCTGCACAAGTTCAGAAATAAGCATGTACTGCCTATGGAAACAGAGGCTCATTCAGTTGTTGGAATATCGAAATCGAATGCTCACCTTGCCTTGTAAGCCCATACAAGAATGTAAAGAGGAGACACAGACGGGTTGTGGATTTGCCCATCCCCGAAGAGAACAGAAGCTTGGACCCACATTGGGGTGAGTGGAAGTTAGGGGGCTTCGGTTGTGGCGGCCTCATGCAGCCTTGCCAGAAGCTTCAGTGGGGATGAACACAACAAGAGGAAAACACTCAGTGATCAAGAGATTAGTGTGCACTCTCAGAGAGGAGAGGACAGAGAGAGCCCCACCTGATGTGGAAAGGGACATTTTGTGCAGGTAGTGAGAAGAGAAATACAGCTGGGATTGGCAGAAATGAAGGAAAAAGTGGAAGGATTGGAGAATTCTAGACACAAGAAAGAAGAAGAAGGAGAAGAAGAGGAGGAGGAAGAAGAAGAAGGAGAAAAGATGTGACTGAGGAGAGGAAAAAAGAGAAAATGAAGTCACAGCGCAGTAGACGCTGTAGACGCTGACGTGCTGGTAGTAAAGGAAAGGGGGCAAAACCAGGCTGCGGAGGAGACGGACGGGGCGGGGCAGGCAGACAGCAGCCCTTGAGCCAGTTGTCTCTGCTCTGATGGGGCAACGGCCTTCAAGCTGCCACACCCCTTGGCTTGGCTTCCCCCTCCTCCCCTCTTCCATGAATCCTGTGAAGGATAGAGAAGAGGAATCGGGGAGCTTCTTTTTCATCACCCTGGCATATCATCTGGACTCAGAATTAGCCCCCGGGCCAGCTATCTAAAAAGGAAAAGAGGAGCTTAACAATTCCAGCTCCATCCCACCCTCACTCCTCCCATATGACTAATCAGATTGACAAAACAATCTTTCTTCAGATGCCCAAAGAAGCCACTTGGGGTTGCATCAGTTGGGTGTCAAGGAATGTGTGCATTTGGAAGTGGCTGAAGGTATTTGCCGAGCTGCTTGTTTTCTGACTCCCTGAGGCTTGACTGAGGTAATGGGAGAGCTAAGTCGGCTATATTTAAACAGCCAAAAATCTGAAGAGATGGAATTTGTCTGGACATCACTGGAAAGTAAATTGAGCTTGTTGTGAAATCTCTGAAGATGTGTTTTCTCTTGAACATCTGAAAGGAGGGTGAGTGTTGATGAGCAAATCCCACTGGGATGGAACAAAAAGCACATGGACTCTGGAGTCCAGCCAAATTCCAGCTCTGCCAGTCACCACAGTGCCACCTCAGACACAGATCCTTCCTCACTGTGAAGCAGGATGTTGGTAACTACCTTGCAAGGCCACATGCAGAGGGCCTAGCTCACTGCCTGGCATGCGGTGGGTGTCAACCGGTGTCAGTTTCTACCTCTATCCACCCACATGTTCTGGGGTTGTCCACAAATTCTAAGGACTCCAACTACCAGGGATTTTAAGAGAGTGGATTGGCTGATGTAAATATTTAGAAATGTTAATCTTCCAAAAATTTCTTCATAGCAGGTCTTATATCGGATGTTATTCTTTCATTCAAAAGTATTTGTTGAGCACCTACTATGTGCCAGTCACTGGAGATTCAACAGTGAGAAAGAAAGAGCCCTTCTTGTCCTAAGGGAAACCAGAAGGTAACCTGTAAGTGCCCAGGGATGGGATTGTCTGGTTCCCATGGCGGGAGTGTAGATTATGGAAGTGAAAACAAGGGAGCACCTCTTGGTGACCTGAGAGACTGAGGGACATAACTAGGATGTTTGGGAGGAAGAATGGGGAGGCTAAAAATCCTGCAATATGCAGGACAAGCCTATATGACAAGGGATTGTCCCACTCAAAATGCTCGGTGAGAAACCATCATAGACCAAGTGTGAAAAAAGTCATGGAAACCAAAAACTTGCCTGCTGGTAGAAATATTTTTAATATCATCATTTCCCTAACATCAGCTTTTAAGAGATCTTTGAATTGGGTGTTAAGGGATCTTGTATCCTGTTTCTTTTGTTTTCCAGATTTTCTAGGCCTTTTTCTCCTAGGGCCTTGCCTTCTATATAATGATTACATTCATTTTTTGGTAATATTCCTAATTCCTTCACGCACAAAGCTCATGCAACCAACTGTGAACTAAGAAGTGGGGTTTAATCAGGATTCTAGGATTCACAGACCCCCTTGATCAGCGATTTGCCTCTACCAGGAGTCTAGCTTTGATTAGGGGTACAGATGGGGACCACAGATTTGGGAGAAGACAAATGGCTCATTGTGGATCTGAACACACTGTCTTTGGCTGCATTATGTCTGTATGCTAACTCACTAAGACAAGAGTCAGGAAAACCCCTCTAAAAACTGATGACCCATCTATAACATCTTCAAGGGCTTCTGAGGTTCTAAGACATAAATTTTTGGGAATACACATTAAAAATGATATGACAGTATAACCCACCCAATAATCATATTCTTTTAAGAATTAAATTAAAATTAATTTAATTGTAATTAAATTAAAATTTAACCATGTTTATACTTATCATGTTCATAAAATCATATACATTCATTGTGAAAACGTAAACTACTGAAGAGTACAGGAAGAGAGCAAAAACTCATTCCATTGTCCAGATGCAGAAAAGGCCATCATAAACATTGGGGATCTATCATTCCAAACAACTCTTTGCTTATAGTCACAAGCAGCCAGAGAAATGGACAGACAAAAATAATTTTCTAGAAATAGGATCATGCTTTACAAAATATTTTTTAAAGTTAAAAGTATTATATTTAATTTTATGTGACCTTAACAAAAGAAAAATGAATTAAAGTGAAACTAAAGAAACTGCTGATCTTCAGATAAGTGTTTATCACAGGAAATATTTTTGGTTTTTATAACCCTTTAAGACTAAGAAAACAGAAAAACTATTTGGAAAAAAATCAAGAATTCAGTATCTTTAAAAAAATTCCATGTTTCATTTTTAGGTAGTGTTGATTACCTCTTCACTAAGAAAAATGAGGAAATTGGTTTTCCATACTTTTATCAATTTTTATTAATTTTATTACCATTATTATTTTGCTTTGTCAAGGTTTATACGTTTTTATTTTATTCTTTAATTGTAATTCAAAGTTGTCTTCTATCTCTAATTCTATTTATCCAGAGAAAAAAGAACTAATATATTAGACTATTATTAGGTGGGACTCAATGATCCTTGCCTGCTGGTAGTCACAGCACTGACCTGTGTAACCAGTGGAACATTGTAGAAATAATGGTCTGTGACTTCTGAGGCTGGGTTATAAAAGACAGCCTTGCACTCTTGGCTCGCTTGTTCTCGGGGAAACTGCTGCCACGTCGTGATGACACTCAAGCAGCCTTAGGAGTTCCTCAACAACCAGCATCAGCTCACCAGCTGTGTGAGTGAGCCACCTTCAGAGTGGATCCTCCAGCCCTGGGCAAGCCTTCAGATGACAGCAGCCCCGTCGCCATCTTGACTGCTGTCTTATTATGGACCCAGAATGACCCAGAATGACCCAGCTGTGCTGCTTCTGGATTCCTGGCCAAAGACATTCTGAGGATAATAAATATTTATTGTTGTTTTAAGCTGCTAAGTTTTGGGCAATTTGTTACACATCAATCGCTAATGAATACATTAGCCATCAATATCTCTTCAAGGATCTGATTTTAGCCAGTCTCTTAGCAGGAATCTTGAAAGGCATTTCTTCATAGGAAAAGGTTCTTGGGGAGAAGGAAGGAACCAATATTTATTGAACACCTACAGTGTGGTAGGTATTGTTACCCTATGCTATCTTACTTAATCCTTATAGCAACCCTGTAGAATAGTGTGGAGGGCACTTGCTTACCAGCTTAGAGGTAGTCTGCTGCCAAAATGTGATGACAGGACCTATAAAAAAGATCTGTTTGCCTCACACTTTTGCAGGAAATTTGTTTCCTATTGATTATCATGGGGCAGAAATATCTTTTGGGAAAAATATTGACTGTGAATATTTTTGGCTGTGAATATTGGCTGTGAAACACAATCAACCCAGTGTTTGAGGAATGTATATACCCAGCCCTGTGGCACATTCTGTGGGGACCTGCCTGAGAAGTACTAACCAGTATTACCTTCAAGGGGGCAGAGACAACACTTAAATGCAGGAACAGAATCAGAAAGCAAATTGAGAAAGTACTGACAGAGTTAAAGCACTCCATCATTTAATTATTTGGCTGTCCTTAGCAAGGGCCTCTCATTTGCAAGGCTGTAGCCTTGAAGAATGTGAAATACATGATTTCCTTCCTCTGGGGACTGAAGGATGGTTAGACATGTAAAAATGACGTAGGATGTATTATTTGGAAAATTCCCATGGTGGAACCTGTAGCTTGGATTGCCTAATCCTCCTTCTAGGGTACCTTACTATACCCAAGAGGCTGGAAAGTTAAATGTCAAAATTTTCAGCATCCCTTGAAGCTAGGCTTTAGAAGAAAATCAGCTTTTGTCAATTAGAGGCATTTAGGAAATATTTAGAAGGTGTAAGTGAATCAGAAGACTTCAGTTGTTTTCTGATGAGAGTCAGGTCATGGACATATGATGTTCTCTGCCACTCGTGGCTCAGCCGCCAGCTTTGTGGGGTTTGAGAGGCAGTAGCTGTAGTGACTTTGTGATTCTGGCTTCCTGATTCCTGGAATTCAGTGGTGGTTCTTGAACTCAAGTTTCAGTGGTGGCCTCAGAGGTAGTAGCTCCTATGGTAAATCAGTTCTGTAGTTTCCGGGAGTAATTTCTGGCCCAACCTAGAGAGCTTCCTCCTACAACTCTGCCCCAAATTTTGTAAGCCCCTAAATACCTGTGTTAAATCCCTTTCTGCTTACAATACCTGCAAGGTTTTCTGTTTCCTGTACTGAGCCCTGACTGATAGATGTCAGAGAAAAAACCCAGTGTTCAGAGATTAGAGCAGGGGACAGTTGAGAAGGGGTAATAAGAAAGGAATTTGGGGAAGAGGTAAATTTTTAGCATAAAGGAATAAGGATTTCAAACAGCCAAGAGGAGAGATGAGAGCACCATGGTGAGAGTGAGTAAAAGAGCCTGTTTCTCCTCCCAAGCTGGTACCTCTCTATCACCTTCCACCCTTCAGAAGGATGGGTTATGTTTTTCATTAAAGCCTAGACTTGAATGAACAGTTTCTTGGAGTTTCTGTTTGTTGTCACTGGGAAGTGTGTTATTTCAATATGGGATTCAATACCCAGAAAACAGACTCTCATGGAGCCCCTCCATGGATCCTGCAAAGATAAATACATCTGGAGAAGGCGGTGCTTTTCCTTTCCTTTCACCTTCCTCCATCACCCCGTTGGAAACTGCAAGCTGCTGTCCAGGCTCAGTTCCTGATCACCTGTCTCCCTGGGGGAGGATAAAACAGAGGGACCAGGTGTTCTCTGACATGGCAAATCAGAAGAAAAATCACTGTATTGGGAGTGAGGAGACCTGGGATCTAAATTTAGCTCTGCTGCCTGCCTGCTGTTTAACCTTGGGCAGGTTTAATTAATAACCAGATCTTAACTATTTCATGAATCTGCCCACTTTGCTCCATTTAAAAGGCTGCAACCCTAACTCAGACCATTATCATTTCTCCTGTTACAAGTCCTGATATCTGTGCATACTCCACAATCCATTCTTCTAGATGCATCCAGAATAATCTTGTAAGAATGCAAATCAGGTCATATCCCCTCTTCTTTAAGACTCTTTAATGCTTCCCAGTGCCCCCAGGTTGTCAAAAACTCCTGGGCAGGACATTAAGTCTGATTTGGTCTCAGTAGGCATCTCCACCCCTCTCTCCAGAATAGGCTGTATCTTAAGGTGAACTAGAGCCAGTGGTTCCCAAAGTGGGACATTCATCCTGAAGGGTACATAAAACAGTCCACTGGGGTGTGAGTAGAAAATACTAGAACTTCTATGTATATTTTTATCTAAAAATTAAGGTGAATTTAAGATAAGGAGTCTTGGCTCAGATCATTTTTCAAGTCATCACATGTCACGTGTGGACATTGGGTACCATGTGTGAAGGTCAGCACTGCAGGTCACCTATGCAGGCTCTGGAGTCAGACTTCCTGGATACGTGCTTTTTATTTGTTATTAATCTTATATTATTCTTCTTAATTTTATTATTATCATCCTGGTAAAGAGTGGAACCCCCATGGTGCAAAAGGATTTACACAAAATGGACAGTCAATTAATAAGACTCTTGTAAAGAAACTTCAGGACTTCCCTGGTGGCGCAGTGGTTAACAATCTGCCTGCCAATGTAGGGCGCGCAGGTTCGAGCCCTGGTCCGTGAAGATCCCGCATATTGCGGGGCAACTAAGCCCATGCGCCACAACTACAGAGCCTGCGCTGTACAGTCTGCGAGCCACAACTACTGAGCCCGTGTGCCACAGCTACTGAAACCCACATGCCTAGAGCCCGTGCTCTGCAACAAGAGAAGCCACTGCAATGAGAAGCCCACGCACCGCAACTGAGTAGTCCCTGCTCGCCGCAACTAGAGGAAGCCCACGTGCAGCAACGAAGACCCAACGCAGCCAAAAATAAAAATAAATTAATTAAAAAAAGAAACTTCAGATTATAAAGAAAGATTGACTAAAATAAGCCCAAATAAATCACACAAAAAAGTGGTGGTGCTATTGCTTCCTCAGTTCTGATTATAAACTCATTATCAGCCATATTAGGAAGTAAAGGCAATGACAACCTAATTAGCCAAAATGAGAATTAGGCCAAAAAAAGATAAAAATAATGAAGTCGACTTTAAAAAGGATTTACATTCACTGTCATTAAAGATGACCCTCACCTAAGTGTGTATTGTGCCTTGACATATTGGCTGCTGTAAGTACAAGAGTATAAATTATAATTAAACAAACATATCGGGGTGCCTGCTCAAAAATATTTTTATGGTAGAATTGTGCAGTAAAGAAATTTGGAGACCACTGAGCTGCGCATAGACTTGGGTCTAGGCGTTGTAAGAACCTGCCCTAGATCCAATTAATGAACTCTGGCCTAATGCAAGAATGTGAACTTCTTGGTTATTGACGCTTTTATTGCATTTATAAAGTGGAGTTGTTACTGTGTAGTATGTTCACAGTGTATTTTAAAGGAGTAGACTTGAAAATTTGGAGTATTTTATCTGCAAAATCATTTGATCTGGATATTGTCCCATACTTCCTTGAATTAAAAAAGGTAATTATTATATACCATACAAAATTATGTCCCTGCTAGGATGGGTTATGGCAACCTGCACACTTGTAATGGTGAATTGCTTGCTGACATTAGGACCAACTGGATCACACACCCGTGCATCATTTAGAACCCAGTAAGCAATGCCGTTTTTGCACCACAGCCATTCTTGAAGTAATTTGTTTACCCCAGCCATCAGAACACAGTCAATAAAATGCAGGGATTGACAAAGTGACACTGTATAGGCAACACAGGAGAATTGGAAAAGTGAATTGTAGGTGGTAAGTGACTAACAATAAATAATCATCTTATTCCTATTGCAGAAATGTCTGTGACCAGGAGAAAAATCTGACCAGAGGAAGATTTGAATCAGACAAAAGTGGGTCGTTTAATTCTGTATGAATATTTTTGAGAGTGAATATGTTCTGATTCCCTAAGCAAGATGGCTCTTCACTATACCTGCTTTTGTTAACATCATGTCTGCTGCCACTTGGACTCTGCCCAGTTACCTGGCATCTGAAATTACTGTTGGCTCTCCATACCATGGGATCTGCATCCACAGATACAGAGGGCAGACGGTACTATGCCATTTTATATAAGGGACTTGAGCATCTGCAGATTTTGGTATCCACTGGGGTCCAAGAGCCAATCCTCTGCATATACGGAGGGATGACTGTATGTCATTAGTGATTTACCCTTCTGAGCTAAACCCAGATCTCTTCAGGTATCTTCTGTCAAAAAACAGGCAGCCCTGGAAAGAGCACAGAGAGTCAACGGTCCCTCAGTGTGTCTTGGTCTATTAAATGGTTCCCCCTGTGCAGAGAGCTCTGGGAGAGTACTAGGGCTCTGAGCATCCTGGGAGGGGATGTAGGAGGAGGTTGGGCGAGTGGGAGGAGAGTGAAGTTAGAGAAGCACAGCACCAAAAGCCAGCTTTAATGGTTTCATTTGTAACAAAAAAAGAACCTGATTTTAACCCTTTAGCTCAGGTTTAAAACTGACTATATCAAACACTGAATTTATCATAATCCTCTGGACTTGGGTAGGAATCACATCTTTCATAATTAATTCAGTATAATACAACCTTCAAGGGGTCCCAATAAATACAGTCCACTGCCAGTTTTCAGTGAACTTGTATTGGCTTCTTTGTTGAAGGGCAAGCCAGGCACAGTCAGATTCTGAGCAATCACACCATTTTCTTATCAACTATGGACAAACAAGAGACAGGAAGGGGAATTTCTAGGGAGAATAGAAAAATGCTCTTGAATGCACAAAATTGTTGTGATTAGGGGTTACCTATCCTCTTGCAGGATCCCATTTCTCCCTGTTATTGTGGATGATTGAGTGTGATATTGTGGCCGTCCTGATGGCATGTTTTGAAGATTTCATTTCTGACGTTCACCTCCCTGCGTGTTCGATAATGCACCGCCACATACAACTGATTGATTCAGTAGATTCAGTGAAAAAAATCAAAGTAGTTTGACAAAAATGTACTTTTTTGATAGAAGTTATTAGTCAGTTGCTAAATAAATGGATAGGTTATTTTTATCTTGATGTTTTATTTTTGTTTTTAGACATAAGTTTAACTAACTAAAAAGACCAGGTATATAATTGACTTGGCTGGTTATGCTGACAGATATCTGATATGACATCAATTGACTAAACTGACAGGAATTTGAATGAGTTCAGTCAAAATGTTTGGATTCATCAGCAGGGAGTGTCAACCAATTTTTGCTCTGGAGAAAGCACGCAAGTGTCTGCGTTTTAGAAGGTGGAAGTACAAGCTGTTTGGCTTCAAGAAACAAAAAGCTGAGAGGAGAATTCTTTGAAAGACCTGAGTGATTCTTTTGTGTCTTCTGATCTCTGTAAGGACTTGAGTTTCTCCAGGAAAGACCAGCTTATGTGCTCCGTTACAATTACATGTTTTAAGTCTCTGGGGAGGGTAGCAGCAGCAGAAGTGAACCTGAGGGTAGAAGTTTTCTATGTTTCACCAGAGACCTCACACTAACTCTGTCCTTGGGGTGTCCAGAGCCGGACCATGGAAAAACCTTGCCTACCAGTAAAAGGAGTTTTCAGTTTTCGTGATCCGCACTCCTCAGCCTGCCTCAAATGACTTTTTCCACCCTCCTACTTCCTTCATCAGAGTGTCTAACGCCCTCATACTGTCCCTCTCTAGGATAAATAGCCTCTAATACCCCCCAGGAAGGAGGGGCAAATCTCTCTGCTCACTAACGCTCTCCGAGAGAGATTACATTCCCATCGGAGACTGGCATTTCAGTACGTACTGTGTACCAGGTCTGTGCTGAGCACTTTACACATGCTACCTCATTTCTTGTTCCCAACAACCCCTGACCATCATATGGCTCATCTACAGCTTTTGGGTAGTTCATGAGTTAACGTTCTGGGCGGCAGTTTAGAATTGAAGTTCTGGCAAATTTCTGGATGCATTTGGCCTGATCTGGGCAGTGAACTGGCACTCCTGGAACAGGCCCTGAATCCCAGAATGATGGAGACCCTTGGGTATCATGTATGGCCATGTACACCCTCACCGAGAGTGAGTTATTGCAGTGGCTGATGCCAAAGGCTCTGACCGTTCAGATCTCTCAGACAGTGCTGCCAAAGTAGCAGCTTCTTTGATGAGACCGAAGGAAATGCTTCTGACCTTGTCTGAGAAAGCCCATGTCACTCTAGTTCAGCAGAAAAGACTCAGAGGTTCAGGGTCACCAAAGCTATGTCTCATCATACTGAGACAGGCTGGGACCTGGGAACATTTGCTGCAGTGTTTGCGCCTGGACGCACCTCCCCTCGAGCAACAAAACATAAAGAAACTATATGGGACTAAAAATAACTTTGTGCATATGCAGTTGGGGTGAATTCTGGATCAAAAGATACACAAAACCAAAGGAAAAAATGCCCAACTGCCACTTCTGAAGAGCCGGGAGCAAAAACTGGGTGTCAGGAGCAAAAGCAGGGTACTGTGCATGCCCCCTGCACTCAACACCACAAAGGGGTGGGCAAAACACCTAAGCCACCCCTCTGGACGCACCCCTACCCTTACCCCATACAAGGAACAAGCTCGGTGCCCCTTGGGGAACGAATGAGCAAGGGAAACTGTTACTTGTTCTCGCTCCCCCCCCTGCTGCAGCAGGGGCCCCAATAAAGCCTTGCCTGCATTTCTTGTCTGGCCTCTAGTCAATTTCTATTGATTGGGGAAGGCCAAGAACCCTGGTTGGTATCAATACTACAGATTTGGTGTTCCTCAAGTCAGTGCTTACTAATGGGTCAGTCTGATCAATGCATTTGAGGAAAAACATCATGCAGACTTTTCCTCCAAAGGCATTCATTCAGCAAACATCTGTTCTGTGGTACAGATGTCAGCTGGGCTGGGGGCATCCTTCTGGATCACTAATGGAGAGAGCTACCCCATTGGACTAAATAGATAGAGAAAAAACCCCACTGGGATTAGATGATGAAATCAAAGCATTTGTACCCAGACTCCGAAAATATTACAGCCCTAAGTGGCCTGAGTGGTGAATTGGCCTAACCTTGTCCCTTTCTCACTGAGGGGCTACAGAGCAGTTACATTTACAAAGCGTGTACGCTCTCCTCTCTGGACATTCAAGGTTGGGGTCAGTTGCCTGGTGAGGGGTGGGGAAAAGCCTGGGAAAGGAGGAGATGATTCTGGTCAGGTTCTCCCACTTCTGTGTTTTAGGTGACACTGGTGCTTCTATATAAATGGACCTTTAGGACTCCATGTTTTTTCCACAGCGCCCCCATGTGGCAGGTTGGGCTAATAGAGGCTAAGGAACTGCCCATTGTCACACAGCCAGTGGGTAGCTGACTGAATAAGACAGTGCAGATTGGGGCGTGCACTCTCTTTTGCCTGTTCTGCAAGATCATGTAGTACTGTACTGTACTGCACAGGGGCAGCCAGATTTGACGGAAAAAGGGACAACATAAGGAAGTGGTGAAGAATGAGGTTCTGGAACCAGATGACTGAGTTTGAGTCTCAGTGTCCCCCACCCCCGCCAAAGTATCATGACTTTGGGCACACTAAGGGCCTGAGTTCTCCCTTGGGCAAAATGAGGACAGTGGTATAATCTGCCCAGAGTCGGCTTCATGGACACACGACCAATGCAGTTGTACATGGTTTTGAGCTTAAGAGGGTCTGGGCTTGGGGTTTGATTCTTTATAATTGCCATCTTGAAATTCTTCATAACTCAAATACCTTCAATTATTCAAAATCTTAAATTTGCGTTGAGTGCAGTCTGATAGGACAATGGGTCACGAGTGGGGGAGGCTTGGATCCTCAGCTCACACTCAGTCCTGCCTCCTGCTACCTCCCCTGATCTCTCTGGCCTGCTCCCCCGTCTCTAGGTGCCCAGAGCCCTGCCTAGCCTCTCCCTCTTTGCCCTGAGTCTGGGGACAGCTGCTGCCCTCTGTGCACAAGTGCGTTCAGGCACATGGGCACAAGTGTAGGGTGGTGCACCCTGAGGAATCTTGGCCATTCCTGGTACCAAGTGAATCCAGGCACAGAGGTTGCCATTCCTTGTCAGGGGGAGGGGTCACCATTCACAGAGGGCTGGGGTGACGCCTTACAGGGGGAGAAACCTGGCTCAACTCCTCCACGCTGGACCAGGTGTGTCTGTCTGAGGGCTGGGGGACGGGAACCTGGCAGCCAGTGGGCCTTCTGTCTTTGCACTGAGATGCAGGGTGGGGCTCCTGGTATCTGGGACGGTCTGCACTCACCTGGCAATGCAACATTAAGTAGCAGATGAAAACACCATGACAGGCCAAGGTGAGAGAGGCAGAGGGAGCAAGAGAGTGAGAGAGTGAGAAAATTACCCAAGGAAGAATAAAAAAATTTATATTTCAGTACCTTTAACCGTAGATTTCTCCTGCTTTTTGAACAAGGGCCCCATATTTTCATTTTGCACGAAGCCCCACAGGCTTTGTATCTGGCCCTGAATCTGCCTCAGGGCTGTGGTGAGGGTTAGATGAGTAAGAACCTGAAGGTGCTGGGGACAGGGCCCAGCGGAAGCGTGCTCAGCGCACTCTTGTCCATTTCTGGCTGGTGGTGCGGACCAGCTCAGGTTCTGCTCCTCTGCAGCAGGAGGGCTGCAGTCATGCTCCCTGGGGGGCGTCCCTCCACCCATCAAGCTCACAGTAAAGAGAGAATTGTCTGCTCTCTTCCTAACTCCAGACACACTTCTTTAAATCGGGCCAGGTATTGACAGGTAACTACGTTTGCAACAGACAGGGCAGGTCGGGACCAGGGCTGTGGCAGGCATTTCACTGAACTCAGTTGGAAGGAGAGCAAGGGGCTCATCATGTGGTCACATCCACTGCAATTCAGCTCATTTCCAGCATGATAATGAATTCGAGAATGAGCTTCTGAAATGAACTCTTGATCAGGAGGGAGGTGATAATTGCGCTTGTTATTAACGATTACTCCTGGATAGGGGTTAGGGGTGTGAGCAATAGAATTAAATGAATTTCCTTTGAAAGTTCTGCTGTGCAAAGTAAGAGATACAAATACTATGTGTTTAAAATACCTCCAGAGTTTAGTTTATAGACTTGTTTATATATTTATTTGAATGTTTATGGCTTTCTCTCTGTCATTTTCATGTTGGTATCTCCACACTCATTATGGTTTTATGGCTGCTTTTTGGAGATCATTGGCTGCACACACCAGCACATGATTTGATGAGAGAAGGAGATCCAGAAAAGGAAAACAAGTTTAATATTGTAGTTGTGGGGAAGAGCCTTCCTTTGGGATCAGAAAGTTAAAAATGAAGCTCGAGGTCTGCACGATTTAGGTAGAATCTTGGAAGGTTACTGCTTAGTAGGCAGCTGAGAGATGGTCAAGTTCCACCCTCCTAGGAAAGTTGGGGAGGCAGATGCCTTGAGGGGTGGAGGGACTGATCAGAGCTCTTAATAGCTTGTTGCTCAGAAGTCAGGATGAGGGCCTGGCTCTCCTGATGTCCAGTGCTCTTCCAGACCCACCCTCCTACCCGCCCTGTACACAGCGCGACTTCCCCGTTGCGCACAGCAGGCACAGCCCACAGTACTTTTAAGGGTCCACAAAAATGCTTTAATTTCTTTTAAAATCATAAGAAAAAAATGTACATAATCCAGCCTGCATTATATTTATCTCATTACCAATGCAGTCATAAAATATAATTTTTAATATTTCTTTATGGAAGAAGGGACCTATGAAAGCCAAGTGCCTAGGGCCCCCACAAGTCATAATGTGGCCCTGCTGACCAACCAAGATAGCTGTGGGAGAAATTTGGGGGTAGGGGGACCCAGCCTCCTGAATCAGCCCCACCCCATGGTGATGAGGTTCTGCCCCCTCCCCACACCACTCTTTATAAGTAAACTCTTTTGTCTCAAATGTGTTTTTGTCTATCTCTCTGCAGAAAGATCATTTCAAACTGGGAAGAGGGGCTCTGAGTAACATGTTATGATGGGTAAAGAGTGATAGAGATAAGCTGCGTGAGCAAATACACAGTGAGCAGCAAACCCCTGCTAACTCAGTTCTGGTCAGAAGGTACCTGAGGGTCTCCAGGGTATGTACCAGTCACAGCTGCTATGTCAAAGTGTGGGTGCCCATTTATAGAAAGTTCCACTTAGTAAAATGTGTTTCATACCTCTGGTTGGGTGTGTGTGGATTGGCCTGCACCTCCTCAAACCTGATCAGCTTTCTAGGCTCCCCCATCTCAGTAAGAGCAACTGTCACTCACAGCAATAGACTGAATCTTTGAGTTGCCCCCAAATTCATGTGTTGAAACCTAACCCCCAATGTGATGGAATTGAGAGATGGGGACTGTGGGAGGTGATTAGGCCACGAGGGTGAAGCCCTCATGGATGGGATTAGTGCCCTTATAAGAGAGGCCCCAGAGGGTCCCCTAGTCCCTTCCTCCATGTGGGGACACACTGCAAAGACTATCTAGGAACCAGGAAGCCAGCTCTCACCAGACCCCGAATCTGCTGGCCCCTTCATCTTTGACTTCTAACCCCCAAAACTGTGAGAAATGGATGCTTGTTGTTTACAGACCACCCAGTCTGTGCAATTTTGTTATATGGCCTGAACAGACTAAGGTGCCCAGAGAGGCTCAGGCCCTTCTTTCTCTCACACTCCACACCCAGGTGCACCAGCTATTCCTATTAGCTGCTCCTATAAATCACATGTGGAATCAGCTTTTGTCATCAGCTCATTGCTAGGTGGCCAAGCCTAAGGCACCATCATGTCTCTCCGGTGTTATGTGAGCAGCCTCTGGACCAGGACCAGTCTCTCCAGTTTCTCCTTCAGTCCAGCTTGAGCGGCCTGAGTGGTCCTTTGAGTATGTAGCTGGGATCCTGCTCAGGAGACCTTGGTGACTGCCCAGCTCACTCAGACACAGGTCAGAGTCCTTCTGCTGCCCACTGCATCTCCAGGACCTGGACTCTGGCTACTTTTTTGATGTCACCTCCTTCCTGTCACCTCCTCTCCTGCCTCGAACATGTGGAACCTGCTCCTACTCCAGGACCTTTGCATGCGCCATTCCCTCTGCTTAGAATACCCTCCCTGGTTAGTCATGGCTCCTCAGAAATGCATCCTCCAGCTCCCTCTCTGCTATCGCAGCCCCAGCTGGACTTTCCCCCACACACTCACTATCACCTGCTGCTCTAACATCCCCCATTTGTTTACTGTTTGTCCCTCCCATCGGGATAAAGCACCTCCCCCCTCCCCGCCCAGGGAGGGACCATGCCTTACTTGTTGTATCTCTAGGCTTACAAGAAATCACATTTCAAATAATATTTGTTGAATGAATGGAAAAAAGATTGGGACTGTAAAGTAGTTTACTCTGAAAATGTCTGAACATCTGCCTGTATGGTCAGGTTTTCCATTTTCATCCCAGATTTGGAACCGCAAATCTTGCTGATTCTTCCTTGTCTCATGGGGGCCCCTGCCTAGTTCCATCCCTCACCTTTTTCAAATGTTGGGTAGCTGGTCTCCCTGCCCCAGCCACATGTTGCCAATGGAGAGTATTTCTAAAATATAGCTAGAGCCCGTGCCTCCCCTGCGAGAATCCTGCTGAGGCTCCCGGCAGCCTTCGAGGGAACAGCACACCCCTCAGACCAGCGTCCAGCCTCCATGCCCGCCCTGCCCACCTCGCCCTCTGGGCGACAGCCATTCTGTGCTTTTTCAGTTCCTGAAGCTGGCCCCACGGTTTCAGGTCGTAACTTTTTTACACCATAAATTATCATGACACTATTATTGCTCAAAACAGTTCTCAAATTGACGGGCAAAGGAGAGGGAGAAGAAAAATATCATTTCCCCACCCCAATAAATTTCAGATGGAGCTATGGGAAGAGGAGGAAAGTGAGGAACACTGCTGGAAGAGCTGGCGATGAAACAGGGGCACTGAGGTAATTTTACTGGCAAACATCTTGTTCATTAATTCAGCCAACATTGATGAAACGTGCATTGTGAGCCAGGTGGATGCCGGGACCTGCGCTGGGTAGGGGGTGGGGGCAGAGGTGCGATGCTCATTGGTTTGTGGAGGGGCAGGCGGCGGACAGGTTGTTATGCCACAGAGCGATGAGTGCTGGCAGAGGGAAGCAGGGGTGCTCAGGGAGCCCAGAAGAGGGGCTTCCCACACCAGGGAACGTTGTGCTCTGAGCCAGTCGTTAATGGGGAGGAAGAGGTGGTGAGGCAAAGACCTGGGCTATGGTCAGAGGAGAGCATAGCCCTCATCAGGGTTGAGGATGGAGTGTGATCGTCCAGGAACTGTGAAAGCACAGGACAGTTGAAGCAAAGAGTGGGCAGGGGAGGAGCTGCACCAGGAGCTGCAGGGGACCTAGCACAGAATGGGTTGGCCCTGTGCATAGCTTAGAAATACACTGGGTAACATGGACTTGAAGGCATGGAGAGCAACTAGGAGGCTGTTCAGGAACTCACTTGAGAATTGATGTAAGTAAGAAGTGATGAGTAAGGAGGCATGCAGGCAACCACCTTGGAGACCTGTTTGAGGTTTGGATGGGATTGGTTGGCAGACAGCTCAAAGGCCATTCTCAGGGGACCAGGACACTAGGAGCTGCTTGAGGAGGGGAGGCTTCAGGAGGTAGTCGAGGGTCTGACAGTAGAGGAGGTGGGCTGACTGGTGAGGATAGAAGGCAGCTGAGAGTCCCGTATGGATTTTAGACTCGCCAAACCAGCCCCCACAATCCCATAAGCCATAAGCCAGTTCCTTAAATAAGTCTATCTATCTATCTATCTATCTATGTGTCTATCTGTCTATTATCTATCTGTCTGTGTGTCTGTCTATCTATCTGTCTGTCTATCTGCTATCTATTTATCTATCTATCTGTCTATCTGTCTGTGTCTGTCTATCTGTCTGTCTGTCTATTTATCTATCTAATCTCCTACTGGTTCTGTTCTTCTGGTTGACCCTGATCGATACAACAGCTATGAGGAAACAAAACCCACACCTCACCTGAGGAAGGCCTCTTGGTTTCCTGAAGCCATGTCACTCCCCAGGCCAGGGTGCCTCTTCCCCTGCCTCCTTTATCAGGAGCCCCATGGAGGAGCCAGTAGCAAAGATGAGTCTGTTTGGGGAAGGGAAGCACGTACCTACCCACCTTGTGTGTGTGTGCCAAAGTACACGTCCCTGCAATGGCAGGAATGATTCTTGGCTCTCAGAGACCCAAATCAACCTAGCCCAATGCACCTCACTTTAGAAGTACCCCCTTTCTCTTGTCAACTCCTGGGCAATTCCCTGTGGGTTTATCACATCACAGGAGAATCCCCATCCTCGCTGTCTTTCCATCTCTTTTAATATTTTAATAATATCTCCCTGCTCCCCAATAAGGGTTTGAAATATATCCACCAAGTTTCTAACGAAGATCCTGCTCTATCTGCATATGCCTCAATTAACCAAACTCAATCTCAGGAGTCCTGGGGGCGAGATCAGTTTTGTTCCAGATAGCGGTGCCAATTTCCACTGCTTCCAATAGTATTTCAAACTCACTTAGAGCGCTTGGCAAGCCAAACATTTCCACATGGTTTACCCACATTTATTAATTTAGCCTCATGCTGCCATGAAGAGACGGGAGAGGGCAACTGGGTGCATAGGTGGAGTTTAAAGGAGGGCTGGCAGGGAGAGGGTCCTTGTGAGCTGGGGGAGGCCTCCTTCCCCCCCATGCCTCTCCCCCCACATCCCCCCACCCCCCCATCCATGATGATGGGTGGATTTCTTTTTCTTGGATGTAATCTACATGGCTCAACAGGAGGGCCTCCATGAAGCATGAGCAACACGGGCCCCACGATCCCATTTCTGCACTGTCTTCATGATTGTCGGGGTGGCAAAAACCTCCTTAATGCATCTGCTAGGGGCAGCAGTCTCAGTCTGATGCTGGCTCCCAAGGACTGAGTCAGGCAGCTTGAACAAGGACACTGCCTGCAATGCTGCAGAGTGTGTGGGAGGGAGAGAGGAGGGCTGGGAGGGAGTGGCGAGGCTGGAGGCTGCCACTAACTGATTGGAGGAGGCCATGGGTTGTTCAGACTCTGCTTTCCCTTCACCCCAGGCCCTGGCTCCCTTGAGTCTCGTATCTAATGCCCAGTATTCTGTGATGTGTCTTATACTTCAATCCTTCATCGCTATAGCAAGACCCCTAATACTCTGCATCCTTGAGTCGTCTAGCCTGGTATCCTGTGCTGGAATCTATACCGTGGTGCTTCTCAAATCTGTAGTTTAGTAGCAAATAATCTGTGCCATTCGTATTCACGAATGCTTCCCTCTGCCCCCAGTGCCCTGACTGTTGTAAACCCTGCAGCCATGCAGTCTATCCTACCAGTGTCCTCTGCTCTGGTGTTCGAGGTCCTCATTTAAATAACATTTTTAAAAAGTAAACAGCACTGAACACTTCAGTGAGGAGCTCCCGCAGGTACATTTTTTGCCTTCTCCACTGGTCAGCCATAGTTTCAAACATTTTTTATTGAAGGAGCTTAAGGGCAATAGTCTGGCTGGGAGGGTGAGGTGTTAATACCTTCCAGTTGCATGTGAAGAGCAAGCCCAGAGTTTTTCCTTAGCTGGAATCCTAGAGATAAATAAAAATAGCAAACTTTTCTAAAAATCCTTTTACCTAAGATTGAGGAAATGCCTAGTCATTGTATCTAAGAACATTAGTCTTAGGGTTTTATTGTTATTAATAGGATTATTATTTGGAATGGCTGGGGCGTGGTGTCAGAGATGATGGAAAGGCTAAACGCTACCCCTGGCATGGTGCCCCCACCGGTTCTCTGTATCCACACTGTTTCGTAAGTCACCACTGCCCGCATATGGCCACTGAACACTTGAAATACGGCTAGTCCAAACTGAAATGGGCCGTAAATGTAAAATACACACCAAATTTCAAAGACTTAGTACAAGAGAAGAATGTGAAAATTTTCATTAATAGGTTTTAATGTCAATTACATGTTGAGATGATACTAGTTTAGATATATTAGGCTCAATTAAATATATTATTAAAATTAATTAAAACTTACTTTTAAAAAATGTAATACACTTAAAAATTTTAAACTGTTTTTAGTAACACTTTTAAATTATGTATGCAACACACATCAATGGCTCATGTTATGTTTCTATTAGACAGTGCTGGTTTAGAACCCTGGATCGTTGGTTGTTTGATGATGCTGGTTCCAGGGGTACCCTTGGACTCTGTCAGTTTGAAGAACAGATCTGGGGAGTGTCTGATTTATTATCAACAGTCATGTGAAGGAAAGGATAGCTTCACCTTATTGCCTACCTACTCTGCACCTAGTCTTATAAGGAATGACATGCACAGTGACATCAGAGATCACAGAGCTTGAGATCTGGGGGAGTGAGGATCCAAGCCCAGCTCTGGTGGACCAGACGTCCACTGGGCCCCCTGCCCCTCACTAGGCTCCTTGTCAGAGACAGCCAGATGGAGGAGGCCAGGGGTCAAGTGCTGTCCCTTCCTGATCTAAAATGCCTGTTTCTCTTGGCTGAGTGAAGCCTTCAGAACTGGTAGGCACAATACAGTTGGTGTGTTTGGGCTGTGAAGCAGAGCCCTGGGGACTAGGCTCCACCTTCCAGTCTCTGGCAGCAGGCTTGGCTGTGGCAATCAACCTCCTGCATCTGCTTCCCAAGATGTGGATGGGGATGGGATGCCTAGGTTCGTGGGAGAGCTGTGTTTATGGTACTCAGCCTCCAGATGGAAAGGAACCTGGTTCCATCTGATATCCTGATGTGTGGCACTGACAACAAGACATCAGAATATTTAGACATGCAGATAATTGGCTGAATTTTTATTTACTGTACAGGCATTTAGAGACTCATAGATTGGGATAGGAAGGAGAGAAGAGATTGAAAGATTCTCTAGTATGATCCTCTCGTTTTACATGTCAAATAATGGAACCAGAAAGGTTAAACTTCTGCCCAAACTCACCATCAAGAAGGTGGAAGCTGCCACACTGGGCCAGTGTCTCTTGGCGAGCAGCCTTCCCTTCAAGATGTGGGAGAGGTATTGGTGCTGACTGTTCCTGACCTCAGTGATTACAGCACACTCATCCCCACCCCTGCCAGGGATGTAGAGATACTGGACTCTGTTCCTGCGGTGCCTGGCTGTTGCCAGCTGCTGCAAAGATTTCAGTCAAAGGGCTTCTCATGGCCCCAAAGACTCTGCACCTTCCCCAGGTCTCCCAGTGCCCGAGACTTGAAGCTTGGGAACTTGTTGGCTCTACTGACGGGTGGCAGTAGGGCTAGTTTGGGTCACAGCCGTGACGTTAGTGAAATGGCTTTGGCCCTGCCAGCTGCCTCCTGTGCGTGTGCCTTCGTGAGGAAGTCTCTGTTGGTGTAGGGAAGCAGCCAGGTGAATAGCCTGCAGCCTTGCTGCTCAAAGTGCCTCCGTGGCCCAGCAGAAGCACCTGTGAGCCTGTTAGAAATGCGGACTCTCAGCTCCTCCACAAACCTGCTGAATGATAACCTGCATTTCAGCAGGATTGCTAGGGAATTTGTGTGCTCATTACAACTTGCGAAGCCTTGGTTTAGGGTATTAGTGACTTAATTCATTGCTGCATTCGGGGTATTTACACAACAAAAGGGTAAGGAGACAGTGTGAAGTGTTTATTTCAAAAAGTATACCTCCAATGGGGTGAGAAGGGGAGAGTTAAGACCTGTGTCTGACATTGGTAATTAGGTCTGTGTTTGGGCGGGGGTGGTGAGGGGGTGGGGTGGGGAGGGGGGTGGGTAGTTTCAGAGCTTAGGCTCTGGAGCCTGATTTCTGAGGTTCAAAAACTGACTCTGACTATGTCAGCTACGTGATCTTAGTCTCTTTTGAGACCTAGGGCAATTTGCCTCAGTTTTCTCATATGCAAAATGGGGATAATGGTATCACGACATCATCTCGTCGTTGTTAGGATGAAATGATTTAACTCTTGCCAAGCCCTTAGAACAGCACTTTAGCACACTGCACATGCTTAATTAAAGTCAGTTTTTATTCTGATCATTTCCATGCATGAAGCCACCCCTGACAACTGGGTCAGAGATGTCACTGCCTGCAGAGTGTGACATTCCTATTTTAGGGACCACCGCTTGAATGACAAGTGAGTCATGATGCTCTGTGCACCCTTCCATTCCAGGGGTCTGGACTTTGGGTCCCTAGGGTGCCAAGGCCTGGGGAAGGAGGGCCCCACTTGGCTTCCTGCAAGGCGAACTCTGAACACACAAGTGAGCTCCTGCCATTGCCATGTCCTGGGGCAGTTTCCAGAAAACAAAACCAA
This sequence comes from Orcinus orca, assembly GCF_937001465.1. Taxonomy (NCBI): domain Eukaryota; kingdom Metazoa; phylum Chordata; class Mammalia; order Artiodactyla; family Delphinidae; genus Orcinus; species Orcinus orca. Next base: position 27,636,129 of record NC_064573.1, read on the forward strand.
TTCATCTCCAGGGAGTCCTCACCCTCTTTTGTTTGAAAATAAACATGTAACAGTTTATGATGTGAATTATAGTTCAATAGAAAATGAAGTAAGAGCATTCAACTCCTTCAGGATGGGTCATTTCATAGTTGGGGGGAGTCTGGGTCTGTGAGTTCCTGCAAAAAACAATGTCAGCAGCTCTGATCTGAGACAGAGAGAGCTGGTGCCCTGTCTGTGCAGGGAGGTGGCATGCTTTGGTGGATTCAGGAGCCCTGGGTTTTCAGGAACCTCGGGTGAATCATTCTCTTTCCCTCCATCCTGGGTCCCTCAGGTATAAAACAAGGGGCTGCAACCTAAATATCCCCCGGTTTAGCTGGAGTCTTGGTCAGCATCTTGACAGGGAGAGGAATGGTGGTGACCACCCCCTTTCTGAGAGGAGTCAAACCTTGAGGAAGCCTGGTGCTGCTGGGGTCTGGAGGAGCTCCCATACCTCCCCACACCCACCCGAATGTGCAGCCTCTTAGGAATTCCCGGCACCTCTCTGCACTTTCCTCCATAGAACCTCCTGTTCCCACCCTGCCCCAGCCTTGCCACTTCCCCCTTCTTCTGCAAGTTAACCAAATTCTCTCTTCGTGGACAGTTCAATGGAAAGTTAGTCTGAAATGACAGTATATCATATTTCATGAATTTAATAGGGTTTTCATGATTTTACAAAGTACCTCCACCAGACACTCGCAGCTGGAGGCGGCTCAGCGGGAGACTGAAGCCCTGCATCTGGGTTTTTCAACTCTTGCCAAAATCCATTGAATTTGATCCGGAATGACTATGAATCTTTGGAATGTACAGTCCCTTTTCTCTTGCCTTATCCAAATAAAAAAGGGGAGGGGGGAGGGTGGTGCGGGGAAATGTCCTAAGAGAATTCCATATGGAAACACTAAACGTGCATTATAAAGGATTTCCTATAAACAAAATCACAGTCAGAGATGTTGGACCCTCCCCATGTTGAAAACAAAGGGCGCTTGTGTATGTGTTTTTGTGCACTTTCTAACATACACACGTATTCATGGGGGTACCCTGGACGTCCCCCTTTCTCCCTAGCTTTCTTCTTTTCCATCTCCCTGGCCCCCAAACTAGCTCCAAACTCCTAACAAGAACAAACTTTAATCGTTCTGTGCATTAAATCCCCTACAAATAAATATCCAGGGCAACTTCAAACGCGCTTAATTGGAAGCACATGGGAAGAACTCCCCGGTCCTGGCCGAGGCTGCGGGGTTGTAATTTAATGTTATGATCTGCCAGAAATATGCGCCATAATGAGTGGAGTTTGGATTTCCTTTCTGTGTATCAGAAAACTGCAGGTTTGAGTTTTTTCACATTCTTTTTTCTCTTTTGCTCTGCTTTTGTTCGGTCATCAAACTTCACATTTAACATCCCCCCCAATCAACCCCAAATGAAAAAAGACAACCACAATCCAAACAAGACTTCCTCTCCTTTAACCTCTCCCCGCAACTCCCTTGCTTCAAACTGTGCATGACTGTCCTGTCTTTCCCTCTGCTGTAAAAGAATTATGGCTTAGGGTTTATGGGATTTAAAAAAATGTGTTCAATCACCAGGATGAGAGAAATGAGGCTAAACCACCTCTGGACCCTCTAATGGTTTTATCATTGAATTATAGCTGGAATGGACTGGCGGGAACGTAGAGAGGTCGCGAAGTCCATCCCCCTGCCTCCACACTGCTTTATCTACAGCACTGAGGTCCATGGGTAGCCACCTCTCCTCAGAGATCACCCAGAGAGGAGTTTGTGTAACACTCTCTGGCAACTGAACCCCATCTCTAAGCTTACAGTATAGGAAGTCTTTCACAGGCCCTATGGCAGTCACATGATCTAAGGCCATTTCTCTTCATCACGTCCTTAGGAAGCGAAAGACTTTTAGATGTCATCCTTTGGTACGACTTCACTGGGGAGAATGCCTCCAGCCAAGCGGGTAGGAGCAACTCCTTCTGGTTTCAAAGGGAGGAAACCCAATGCCTCGTTCCTTTTGCATATAACTGCTGAATATCAGGCTTAGAAGGAACCTCAGGCGCCATCCAGTCCAGCTGCGCCTGAAGAGCTGGGGTCCTCTTGACAGTGTCCAGGACTTCCAGCAATCGAAAGCCCACCATCTCCTCAGGCAGTTTCTTTTACATTCTGAGAGCTCTAATGATCAGACAGCTGTCTCTCCTATTGAGCCCAGATCCAAATTCTCATTCTTTGCTTTTGCTGGCCTTCATTTTGTTCTCTGAAGCTACATAGAATTCAATCCCTCTGAATGACAGTCATATTCATATCATATTATATTATCATATTCATATTGTATCATTGTATCCATATCATATTATTATCATATTCATCCCAACCATCCCTTTCCAAGGATTAAGAAAGGACCAGCCCAGCTTTTTCGTCACTCCTTCCCCCCACCCCAATTCAATATATGGTCTAGACCACTCAGCACAATCTTGGCCTTTGCTTGTTCTACCTACAAAATAGGGGTAGTTCTGCCGTTTGTTCCCACTGCCTAGAATGACTGAGGACGGCCCTGACATGGAGGTTTGTTCTGCTGCATTTTTCTTCAGCACCAACACAGTTGGCTGCTGAGAGTGGGGTGGCCTCCCCTCCTTCTTCACCATCTTCACCTGCCTTTCCTAGCTGGGTGGCTCTGGGCCAGCCACTTTACCTCTCTGGGGGTTGGCTTCTTCCTCTGGGAAATCAGAGAGCTGGATTAAATGACTTCCAAGATTCCTTCTAGTTTAACAGGGTCACAAGGGCAGGTGTTGATGCCAACTGGAGCCAAGGCCCTGGAAGCTTTTGTATCTCTGATCCTACTGCCTTCTGCTTATCTATCAACTGGTGCCGACAGTGCACTAGACCAAGAAGAAGAAGATGTGGCTCTTGCCTGCTGGGAACCTACCTTCTGGCTCATGAGACAAGAGGTACAACGAGGACAGAATCAGAGGACAGGGCAGGATGTCTTATAACCATGTACCCCAAAGGGTATCCTGGAAGGGGATTCTCATTCCCAATGTTGCCACACTGGTGAAAGCAACTGGTTGTGCAGTGGTATGTTCCAAGCCAAGTGTTATCAGTAACAGTTAAGGGACTGTGTTTGTGAGTGTGTAATTAAAAAAATAAAGCAGAATAAGAATATTTTTCTATAACATTATTCTCAGTCATGCACATTCTATTATAGGTTCTTAAAGCGGTAAAGGGTCAAAGTTATAGCTGGCATTTAATCACCACTGCTTCCCCAAAACTGAACCCTTCCCCACCAATCCCTGCCTGGGGACGCCCACCTCTCACCTGGGAGTGTGTGGTCTGTGGGAGCCCCATTCATTTTACAGGGGGAGGTAGCCGGTGCCTGCCAACCACTGACACATGACTGAAGGATGGAGGGAAGAGACCTGTGGGCTCTGAAGGAAGAGCAAGTCCTCAAAGGGTGCAGCTTGCAATAGGCTGGGGTAGGCACGGGGAGTGCAGCCAGTCAGGGCCCTGTCCGAGCCCCCACCGAGCATCGTCTGTACTATGGCGATGGCCTGCCCTTCTGCCTCCACTCTTGTTCACTTACAGAATATTCTCCATGCGGCAGCCAGAAGAAACATTAGATCTTGCTGCTTCTCTGCTCTGGATCCTTCAATCACTTTCCAATGCACTGGGAACAAGGCCCTAATCCAAGCTAAGGCCTCTAAGGTTTATGAGAATTAGCTTCCAGCTATCTTTCCTGCCTAACTTCTCGCCCCCTCTCCTTTTGTGCTCCGCTCCTTAGCCATTTAGCATTCTCCATGCTCCCTGCACTAGCCAGGCACACTCCTGCCTCAGGGCCTTTGCACGCGTCGTTTCCAGATATGTGACGCACTCCCTTGTTTCACTGAGGTCTTCACAAGGCAGTCTTCCCTGGTCACTGCATCTAGGGCAGCACTCCCTGACATTCTGTACCTAAATCATGCCACTTTTTTCATAGTATTTATCATTGCCTAATAGCGTATTATATATTTATCAGCATATTTGTTTATTGTCTGTCTCTGTCACAGGAGGGAAGAGAACTTTGTCTTGTCTGTCTCAACGGTCACCTAGACAGACCCTTTCATTCTAGTGCTAAGGAAAAGGTCCAGAGAGGTAAAACGACTAGTCCATAGCCTGTTTCTGACAGATCCAAGAAAAGAGCCCAGGCTTTACAGTTTCCAGCCTGTGCATCCCTTACTAAGGCCTGCTGATTTTGATCTCAATATTCCAGCATGTAACATTTTCTAGACCATTTTTCACAAACATCATTTTGTCCTATATGCAGAAACCTGCTGCCAGATTCTCAGTGTCAGATTACAGGAGCATAAACCGAGCTTCAGAGATGAAGGGATTTCTGAAAGTCATACAGAGCTGGAGCCCGAACCCTTGACTTGCAAATGCCCGCCAGGCCACCACTTTAGAGTCGCAGAATCCGCCTTTCAAAGATGAAGGCCTGGCATCTCCCTGCGGGCTCCTCGCGGTAACTCGCCTCCTTGGCTAATCGACAGGTGCGTTTCTGAGTGCTTCCACTGACATCTAGCTTCTGAGAATTCCAGTCCCCTTCCCCAGGCTCCAGCACTCTCCAGTAGTGGCGTGGGGGAGGAGTAGCCCTAGGGGGAGGGCCATTTCTGATGATAAATTGGCCCGCGGAGGGGAGGGTGTAGCTGGGTTCATTAGCAGCCTTCAGTCTCGCATACTGAAAGCTGGAAGGAATGTGTGGCAATTAGTAAGCGCTCAGGGTCCCGAGGGTTCAGGCGTGTGGGTGAGAGGAGGCCTGAGGTCCTGTTAAGGTGCAGAAGATCTGGCCTCACTGAAATTAATCCAACCCACGGGACAAGCACTCTTTCTGCCTGAGTTGTAAAAAGACAAGGCCATTTTAAAAACCACCACCACTGACAAAATCTTAAAATGGCAGGATGTCCCTGTCACTCTGTGTTGCTCTGACTCTGATTCGAGACGAGTGCTGTCAGTACTGGTGGTCGCCAGCCACATGTACAGTTCAGGGCTGGGTGGGGGTGGGGGGTGTCCTGCAGTATAAAATACACACTGGCATTTCACAGACTTATTATGAAATCAAGAAGGTAAAATATCTTAATAATGATCTTTTATAAGGATTGGATGTTGAAGTAATATTTTGGATATATTAAGATATTAAGATTAATTTTGGCTGTTTCTTTTAATAATTTTAATGGGAGTACTAAAACATTTAAAATTACATATGTGGCTTATATTCAGCAGTCGCTGGAACTGGCTTACGCCAGCTTGTGAGAGCCAGTTGTGTGCCCTTTCTTCCCAACTCTGTATTTAGTGAGGTCAGGTTAGTGGCTTGGAATCAGTAGTGGTGGGATTTTTAACACCATGGAAATTGGCAAGTGCTAGAAATTAGGGATTTTTTTTTTTTTTTAAAGAGTTCGTTTATCAACACACCACTCCTCACATTATATTTCACTGTTAGTTCTATTCTAGGTGTTTTGTTTCCTAAGATTTCCTTTCTGGGTGTGCAGGTTGAATGTGGGAGTTTTGTGTGTTTTCCTCTGTCTCTTTTCCCTAGTGCCTGTACTATTGTTTTTATTTAGTTATTCTTTCATCCACAATCATTGAATAAGTACTATGTATAAGGTTTAGACCATGAAGATTTATGATGAATAAATCACAGTCCTGCTCCTGGGGAATTCAGGATCTAGTGGGAGTGAGAACAGAAGTTGGGGCAGACCACTCTGACAGTGGTAAAGATGGGGTCAAATAAATAGGACAGCCTGCAGAGCCTGGACAGGGGTGAGACACAGGGGCAGGAAAGGCTTCAGAGAAGAAGGGTTATTTGAGCTGGGTCTTTAAGGATGAATAGGAGTTTGTCAGGAGAGAATCTGGGAAAGATCATTCCAGGGGGAATGAGGTTGCCAAGTAACTTGGGGTTGGCACAGCATGGGAAACAGGATGGGGGAGTGATGTTAGATAAGACTGGAAGAGAATTTTGGAACACAACAAGGAAGGCTTTGTATAACATGCAAAGAAGCCTCAGACATATTTTCTCTTTTCCTTTCTTCTCCCCTTCCCCAATGTCTCTTCCTAATAATGGAAAATTGGAATGTACAGCGTTTAACCTTTCAAGCCTCATCTCCCAGGGGTCAGGGATTCCATGCAGGAGACAGACTTCAAATGTCAGACCCTGGTGAGTGGTGAGGAGATCAGACTGGACCCCTCTAAGGGCAATGGACTCAGAGACTCCATGTGTGGAAGTTGGGGGGTAATTCATCGTTTGGAGTGTTCCTAAGGGGGTGGGTAATTTTGGAATACAGGGGTGTCTCACTGGAAGTGCAGAGTGAATGTGAAATAAGATCTCTGTCCATTGGTGCCAGCAGCAGCGTAGGAACAGCATAGAGACGTTACAGTAAAGGATGGTGAAAAGAGCACATGGCCAGAGGCTCGCTGTTTATAATAGGAAAATCACCCCCTCTTTTGGACCTCAGTTTCCTCATCTCTAAAATGGGCAAGTTAGATTCAATTCTATGTTTCAACATTTATGATATTTGTTGATTATTTTCTGTATCCTCTTCTTAAGTTTTAAGAATATTTTCTACTTCTCATAAATAAACCCTAATTTCTTTTTTATTGTTGTGGTTTTGGTCAGTAGCACATAAGGAAAAAAAAGTTTTCTCATCTCTGGCCCAGTATCATTTCCTTCCCTTGTCATTCCCTTGTCAGGGACTGTCTCAGTCTATCCTGAGATCAGGGGCTGCACTCTTTAGTTGTTAGATGCAGAGACTCAGCTACCTGGACCAGGTGCCCAGGGCGGGCCCTTCCTTTTATCATCTCTCCGTGGCTGGGGCTCGTGCTGCTTCAGAAACCAGTGGGCCAAGAGCAAAGGTTTTCTGAACTGGACGGGGTCACGCGTGTTCTATTTGACCATTTCCTTTTTCATCTGTACCTCACTTGTCGTCACTCTGCCCACCTATATCAGAAAGTGGTCCTAAATGACAGCTTTGTCTCGCTTTTTTTCTCTCTGCCCTCTAGCCATCAGTGGCACCCTGGGGAGTCAGAGGACACAGTTCCACTGGGTGAAGGAGGCTCTCTTCTTCCAGCATCGCTCTCCTCTAGCCATCCTTCAGGCTGCTCCCAAGACCCTCCTCTCCTCACCCTGATGACTTGATCACCGGCCCCCCCACCCAGCTCCAGAGACACCTCTCGTTTCCTTTCTGACTCTCAATTCCTTCAAGTTCTCTCTTTGTGAAATTTGCCTAGTCTCAAGTCTTTTCCCTGAACATCCTCTGAGCACCTACAACGCTTGCTATGGGTCCTTGCCTGGTCCCCCCGGTCCGCATCTTGCCCTCCAAAGCATACAGTGGGTCTGGGAGTGCGGAGATCCTGTAGGGTGCTGGCCTGCCTGCAAATGGGCCGCGTGACCCTGAACACATTTCTGCCTCATTGGCACCTTAACTGCTTTGTCTATAAGAGGGGAATAATATTCCTTGTCTTCCTTCACAGAGATTTTGTGAGGATCAAAATGACAATAGAAAACAGGAGCTGAAGGGCTTAGTAAGTGACCAGGAAGTAGGTGGAACCCAGGTGCCGCTTCCAGGCCTTGTGCTCTGAACCCTCAGTGATGGATTAAGTGTCATGACAGTAGTTCCAGTGATGTTTCCCTCAAGCTATTTCTGTAATAAACATGCAAACAGGAAAACTTAGACATAGGTCTGTTTGGAACTGAGCATGTTTAGTTAAAAAAAAGGAAGGGAGACTTCCCTGGTGGCACAGTGGTTAAGACTCCACGCTCCCAATGCACGGGGCCCGGGCTCGAGCCCTGGTCAGGGAATTAGATCCCACATGCATGCCACAACTAAGAATTCGCTTGCTGCAACTAAGCAGCCCGCGTGCTGCAACTGAGACCCAGCACAACCAAATAAATAAATAAATAAATATTTTTAAGAAAAAAACCCGGAAAGACTCAGGTGGCGGCAGTTACGGAAGCTGTTTTCAAACACCTTAAGGGCTGTTGGGTGGCAGATGGTTGATTTATTGGAGCTGGAAGGTGGAAGGAGGCTGTAGACATTCAGAAGGAAGTGGAGGTCTCAGGGAGGAAGGAAATTTCTAAGTAGGGCTGTCCCCTGGGCCCTGGGCTGTGGGCGCCACAGGACCCTCAGAGGTGTCTGCAAGGGAGTGCAGACAGGAGGGCTTATTCCCCAGACTCATAGGAAAATGAGGGCAGCTTCTCTGGAAGACCAGGAGCAGCTCAGACTGTGGTTCTCTTTGTGCTACTTGGAGACTAGACTGAATAACTGTCCCGGAGGCTGGCTCAGGACTCAGAGGCCCACACTGACTGCTTATGTGCCAAGCACTTCTCCACAGCTGTGTGAGTAGAACTATTATTATATCCATTTTGTAAACAAGAAAACTGAGGCTAAGAGAAGATACACCACTTGCCCCAGGTGTACTTGCAGAGCCAGTATTCCAGCTCGGTCTCTCTGACTCAGAGCAGATGTGGGTGTGGCTTCTGGCCACCGCCTAATGCTTGTGGCATGGTGACTCTCTCCTCCTGTTCAGCCTCTGGCTTTCCTTTTCTCTTGTGAAGCCTGCCCATGAAGAGTGCTACTTCTCAGCACCTTCTCTTGTTCCCCTGCTGCTCTGGACTCTCTGCTCTGTGGCCTCTCGACTTAGCTTGGATCCTGAGCCGGGTCACCCCAGGGGGTCTCTCTCGAGGACGCTGGACCCCCTTGCTCCCATGTCATCCCATGCCTGTCCTTCCACCCTGCAGCCCTGCCCTGCGGTACTGAGCTCTGCTGGGAGTGCTGGGCATACACATGGCCCATGCCTATCAGGTGCCTCTCTGGGGCCTCAACCCTCCTGCCCTCTCTTCTCAGCTCCCTTTCTTATTCCTAAGACACATTCAGGTGTTCCCAGTGCAGAAAGATGATATTTCACGGACACTTTATCCCCTACTGACCCCGCTATGGTTCTGGCTCACGTTGTCTGGTTTCCTACATGACTGAAAGCCTCCCTGATGCCTGCAGACATCTTCCAGGTCTGATCTCATGGCTCTGCCTAAAGATTGAGGTATTGTGACCTCTTTACGGTCTGCCACAATCTATTCCCCCAGCATCAATATCCCAACACACCATCCTACACATCATACACTCCGGTTTCAAGGCACATCTCAGGGCTCCACAAACTCCCCATCCCCTTCCACAGCCCCACGCTTCTGCACATACTCCTCCTTCCATCAGGTGTACCTTTCTCTCAGCTCTCTGCATGGTGCATAGGCTCTTTCTCTAGCACTCAGTTGACTTTTGCTGCAAAGATTTTCCTGCTTCCCCCCAAGAAAAATTAACTGCTCCTTTTTATGTTTCCTACAGGTTTCAGTTTATACTTCCAGTACTTTGCACTGTGTTTCCCCCACTAATCTATAAGCACCTTGAGGGTAGGGATGGGTCTTATTGGTCCTTGTAGCTCTAGTGCCTATGGCAGCCCCAGTGCAGAGCTAGTGCCTGGCCCATGCCTAGTAAATGAATGGGTGAACCACCTGCTCCTATGCTGCTAACGTGGAAGCTGCAGGCATGGCAATGACATATACTGAGCAACAGCAAATCTGCAATCGTGGAAGCATATTTTCCCCCTTTTTGAGAAGGAAACATAATTTTAAAACATTTGAGAATAACTGTAACTTAGAAAACCATTTAAGGAGGGGAAGTTCCCTGCTCTCTGAACATCCCTGTTAATGTGAACACCTGAATGTGTCTTAGATCATCACTACCAGGCCAACCCATTGATGAGAAAAAGGAAACTCCCATGACAATATTTATCCCTTGCATAAAGTCGTATATTCTTTCAAAGACCTCCATATGTGTGATCTCATGTGATCTTCATAACCTCCCTGAGACAGACTGCAAAAATCGCCCCAATTTTCCATCTCTGTCTGTATCTGTGCCCTTTATAAAGAGCCTTTGTATCTTGTCCTATCAAGAGGTAGAATAGGGCTTCCCTTGTGGCGCAGTGGTTGAGAGTCTGCCTGCCGATGTAGGGGACACGGGTTCGTGCCCCGGTCTGGGAAGATCCCACATGCTGCGGAGCAGCTGGGCCCATGAGCCATGGCTGCTGAGCCTGTGTGTCCGGAGGCTGTGCTCCGCAACGAGAGAGGCCACAACAGTGAGAGGCCCGTGTACTGCCAAAGAAAAAAAAAAAAAAAAGAGGTGGAATAAACTTCCCTATCCCATGGATCTGTGCCAGCCTTGTGATTTGCATTGGCCAGTAGAACTTGGTGGAAGTGACATTGTGCTAAACATGAGTTTAGGCCGCCAAAAGCCTTGTGGCTTCTGTTCTCTCTGTTGGAACACTGTGACTACCATGTGATAAGTCTAGGCCAGTCTACTGGAGAATGAGAGGCCACATGGAGCAGAACTGAGCCAGCTGATTCATCCCCGCCAAGACCTCTGCCACATGAACAAGCTCACAAAGCCAACTGGTAGTTGACCCTCCATGTGCCAGCAGACCCATGAGCAGGACCATCCTAGACCAGCCATTCCCAAGCCAATCTTCAGTTTGTGAGCTAAACTAATTGTTTTTTATACCTCTAAGTTTGAGATAGATTGTTATGCAGCACTAGCTAACTGATACACTCCCTGTGAGAGAAGTAGGACAAGAATGGCAGTTATAGATGGGGAGGCTTGATGATCCAAAACTTCAATTCCTAATTCAATGCTGTTTCCACAACAATGCCTTTCAATAATTGGTTGGTCACAGAGTCCTTTGTTCAAGTCAAATTGTGTAGGGTCCCAATATGGAAAACTAGTCAAAAGAGCACTCTTTCCATTCAAGCTGGTACAGGGCCCTAAATAAACTGTATATTTACATCATGGCCCAGTATACTATATATAAACTACTTAGACGCGGCCTTGAGACAGTTGGTGGCATTCAGGGCAAGCAGAATGTGTAGTTTATGGTTGCCAATAACCTCAATCTAGTGGGAGAAAAACAGATCAAGCCTGAAATAATGGTGAACAATATAAAAATGGTGACATGTATGTGATGAGATTTTTGGTAGAAGTTCTATGTCTTCAGAGTGCGGTAGAGATGGTGGTGGTTGATTGAGGGTAGTCAGAAAAGGGGTCATGGAAAAGGTGGATTGAAATGCAGGATAGGATTTTAATGAGTGAAGGAGAGAGGGAAGAGCCTTCTTAGGGAGGAGAATGATATGGCTCCAGGGAAGGTAGGAGCATTATTTTTTGTGGGACTGATCAGGAGGTTTGGTTCTTCTGGCTAAAAGGGCTTCTGGGCCTTGGAAGGGAGTGAGTTAATCATGAAAGTGGGACAATGTCAGAGAAGTCCTTTAAGGCCCACATTCTCAATGAAGCCTTCCCTGATTCCTCTCCAAAGACTAGTTTATCATTTGTCTTAACTCCACGTCCTGCATTAATTGTTTCACGACTTTTCTCCTCCTCCAGAGAGCATGTTCCTGGAGGGCAGAATTGGCTTCCTCCTTTCGTTATGTCATCCTTGCAGTTTGGATGTCTACTGGGAGAGTTGACACTTGTATGTTGACTATGTGATGAATTTCACTGTGCCAAGTTCCTGTAACTCACAGCATTGGGATCACAATTCCTCTCCTTGGCTCCTGCCATTTAAGGAAGTCCTGAAGATTATTCTGACCACAACACCCTGCCTAGCATTGTGGCTGGGGAAATGTGATGCTAACAGAGAGGGACAATTAGACTTCACAGCTTTTGAGTCTAAGACTTCCGGATTATAAGGTATGGGGAAAGGGGCCCATTAGCCATTAAAGTTTTGGAGATTATTATGGGAGGTGTGCTGGTTTTAAACATGTTCACAAATTCTTTGGCAATCCTTCCATCAAAAGGTAGCTCTTGTCGGTCGCATTGTTTGCAAATATTTTCTCCCAGTCCATAGGTTGTCTTTTCGTTTTGTTTATGGTTTCCATTGCTGTGCAAAAGCTTCTAAGTTTAATTTGGTCCCATTTGTTTATTTTTGCTTTTATTTCTTTTACCTTTGGAGACTGACCTAAGAAAACATTGGTACAATTCATGTCAGAGAATGTTTTGCCTATGTTATCTTCTAGGAGTTTTATGGTGCCATGTTTTACTTTTAAGTCTTTAAGCCATTAATCACTGTTTACAAAAGCCAAGATCCGGAAGCAACCTAAATGCCCATCAATAGATGAATGAATAAAGAAGATGTGGTATATATGTGTGTGTATATATATATATATATATATACACAATGGAATATTACTCAGCCATAAAAAAGAATGAAATAATGCCACTTGCAGCAACATGGATGGACCTGGAGATTATCATACTAAGTGAAGTAAGTCAGAAAGAGAAAGATAAATGCCATATGATGTCATTCACATGTGGAATCTAAAATATGACACAAATGAGCTTATTTATGAAGCAGAAACAGACTCACAGACATAGAGAACAGACTTGTGGTTGCTGAAGGGGAGGCAGAGTGGGGGAGGGATGGAGTGGGAGTTTGAGATTAGCAGATGTAAACAACTATATATAGAATGGATAAGCAACAAGGTCCTACTGGATAGCACAGGGAACTATATTCAATATCCTGTAATAAACCATAATGGAAAAGAATATGAAAAAGAATATATATATGTATACATATATATGTTTATATATATATATGTATGTTTATATATATATATGTTTATATATATATATCTGAATCACTTTGCTATACACCAGAAGCTAACAGAACATTGTAAATCAACTATACTTCAATAAAAATAAATTTAAAAAATGTGAAGCTGATTCTCTTCCTCTTGACTATGGGCTAACCTTAGTGACTTGCTTCTTATAAGTAGAAAGTGACAAGTGATAACTGCAGGTCTTTTGAAGGTAGCTCATAAAAGGCAGTATAGCTTCTGCCTGGCTCTCTGTAGCTTTGGACATGCGTCTTTGGAGCCCTGAGTCACCATGTGTATTAACCGTGTTTTTTATTTTCTGCATTTTGATGCTTTGATATTTGATGTCTTGCTGACCCTGAAGGGGCTGTCCCTCCAAAATTAGCTAATTCCTAGAGACAGCAAGGAAATCACCTGGGAGCACATACTTCATATTCAAACTAACCAATACAGTCCATGTCCCCAGCCACCTCCTTTATTGGGCTCTCACATTCTGGGCCATTATTTACCTACTCTAATGACACCAGTGCCTGATACCAGACAACTAGGGACAGCTCCTATGCCCTTGAGCCTGCTGAGGTTATTTAAACCAGCCAGTCTTAAGCACCACCAGTTCCTCCCACAGAAATGCAATAGAGGCTCTTCCCTATGTTCCACCCTTCCCCCACCCCTAACAGACCTTGGTGCTTCCTCTTGTGGCTCTCCATGTGCCCCCTCCTCTTGGGATATGTGAGTGTACTAAACTATCTCTTCAATGGAAATTGTCTCCTGATCTTACCATACCTAAATAACAATAAAACCTACATTTTAGGGCTTCCCTGGTGGCGCAGTGGTTGAGAATCTGCCTGCCAATGCAGGAGACACGGGTTCGAGCCCTGGTCTGGGAAGATCCCACATGCCGCGGAACTAGGCCCGTGAGCCACAACTACTGAGCCTGCGCGTCTGGAGCCTGTGCTCCGCAACAAGAGAGGTCGCGATAGTGAGAGGCCCGCGCACCACGATGAAGAGTGGCCCCTGCTTGCCGCAACTAGAGAAAGCCCTCGCGCAGAAACGAAGACCCAAGACAGCAAAAATAAATAAATTAATTAATAAACTCCTACCCCCAACATCTAAAAAAAAAAACCTACATTTTAAAAGACCAGGTAAGAAGTCTGGGTACACTGAAAGCACCATGCTGGAGGGACCACATGTAGACATGACATAGAGAGGGAAGGAGATGCCCAAGGAGACCCAGCTGATGTTGCAGCCTTCTTAACCCAGGTGCTAGATATGTGTGGGAGCCTTTGAGAAGACCCCTGCTCCAGCCACCTTCTGACTGCAACCTCATGGATGACCCTTAACAAGGGCTGCCAGTCAATTCCCGTGAGAGGTAATTATAAAGAATGACTATTATTTTGTATCGCTCAGTTTGGATGGTTTGTTACAGAGTCAAAGGTATCTGAAACAGGAGGCATGATCAAAGTCATGGTTCTGCTGATTTCATTCCTGTTCCCTCTGACTGCTGAATCACTGTTCATGTCTTTTAGGATCATTTAATTCCTGAAATTTGAAATTCCTCCAGTTCTAGCAAGATTCTATAGACTGCCCCTACCCCACTACCCCAGAGCACCAGTAATAGCCCTCTTGTATCACTTGGTGCAATGCCTCAAAGAAAATATCTAAAACTATTTAGAAATATTTCTAGGGGCACCAGGATAAAATTCAGAGCTCAGTGTGGCCAATAAGAAAAAAAAGGAGAGGGGAGAAAATGAAAATGAGACAAACCAGGGTTTCAAAGAAAATTGAGGATCTGGAGAGCCTTCAAGTCTTTTGATTTATATTTAAACATTTCTTGAGATTGAAGTCTTGATTAGCCCAGTCCTTTCAAGTCCTGCCTCAGCCCTGATTTATGGGAAGGCCAGGCCAGAGCAAAATGAAAGCAAAATGAGGTATTCTTTAAAATTACCTTGGAACACTTGAAGGAGGGCACAAGTGCTAACATGGAGATTAAAAAGGAAGTGATGAGATGGGCTTCTGAAGCCCTCGATATGCAGGCGTCTGGAGTGTGGGGAGGGGGGCCTGTGAAGGGTGGGCTACAAATCTCCGCAGGTGAGACTCCTGCAGGACGCTTTGTTTGGCATGCTCCCCATAGAATGAGCTCTCTATCAAACAGTGCATCTGAGGGCCCAGGCTGGCATTCTGATTTATTGACCCTTCCTTCATTAGCTGGAAGGGAGAAATTTCTAGCATGGAGAGAATGACAGGATTGTGGAGGAAGCAGACTGATTGGCAGTGGATTATAACAGTACAATCCAGACCCACAGCAGGTCAGGGGCTGAATCACCCTTAGACCCAGGCAAGAGGAGCCTTTGATCCAGGCTCCTTACTTTGCCCCCTTCCAGCCACACCTTCCACCTAGGCAAGAAACCCACAGGACTACAAAGACATGCTCATTTGTAGCCCACTGTCCTCTTCTAGACTTCACCTTGGGTACCTGGGATCTGTAATTCCCTGACCAAATGGCTCCAAGCCCACTCCCAGGGGCTGCATGGGCCTCCTCTTTGGTTCATCTTTCTGAGGACAGACCACACAGGTGCTGTGTCCCTCCCAAGACTTGAGGGTTGGCCGGGTGGTGGCTATTTATAGGAGGAGGAGCTGGGACACATGGTCTGGGATGTTCACATGCACGTGCACAAGGCCCTTAAAATGTGAATGGAGCCAAGGGTGGGAAGAGGAAAGAGATATAGGCCGGAGCCTGGACCCTATACCTCCTTAGGCTTTGGTACAGAAAACTGAGTATTCTAAATTCAAACTTGGTTTTCCAGGTTGATATAAAGGTATATCTGTGAATGGAGGAGGAGGGGACATATTGTATTGAATATCTGACGTTTGTTATCTTGATGTATAACTCTGACCTATGTAGCCATATGGCGCACATGGACCTCCATATGCACTCTTGCCTTGACCTGCAAATGTTAGGAGAGGGTCTGTGCAAAGGGCGGAGACAGAGCATGACTTTAGTCTATTGTGTCAACTGCAGGGAGCTCAGCCTTTCTCCAGCCTTCTCCCTTGAGGGTAGGATGGTATGTGTGTGATGGTGTTGCTTTCAATTTTAGTATCTCTCATAAATCTTCTCAGCTCAAGGGTCAGCAAAGGCTCCTCTCATATGGGAAAAGCTCTGAAGACCTACGGAACATTCTGGACTTAATCTACTGTCCTAAACCTACTTCCTACAACTATCCTCTTTGCCTCCATGAACCTTCTGTGTGTAAGTATAAACTTCTTCACTGCTTCTCCCTACTCTCCTCTACTACACACACACATACACACACACACACACACACACACACACACACACACGTGAGCAGGTTCCTTCCTCTCAGTTTACTCATGACACATTCTTTCTCAGATATCATTCCTCCTGCTCTCCACGCATCCAAATCTTACCCAGTTTTAAAGATCTAGTTCAGGGTGGGCTTCCTTGGTGGCACAGTGGTAGAGAGTCCGCCTGCCGATGCAGGGGACACGGGTTCGTGCCCCGGTCCGGGAAGATCCCACATGCTGCGGAGCGGCTTGGCCCGTGAGCCATGGCTGCTGAGCCTGTGCATCCGGAGCCTGTGCTCCACAGTGGGAAAGGCC
Source organism: Orcinus orca (assembly GCF_937001465.1). Lineage (NCBI taxonomy): Eukaryota > Metazoa > Chordata > Mammalia > Artiodactyla > Delphinidae > Orcinus > Orcinus orca. The sequence goes on from NC_064573.1 coordinate 27,652,407, forward strand.
AAAACGATCTAGTTCAAGTTGAACTTCTTAAACTTTTTTTATCCATTAATTAATTCATTGAATAACTAATCGGTGAAACTCTGGCATGTACCAATTCCTGGGTTACAGCCATGAAGATCTATCTATCTATTTTCTATCTATCTATCTATCTATCTATCTATCTTTCTTTCTTTCTTTGTTTTTACTTCAACTCACCCTGATCTTGATTTTCCTAATTTCTTCTTCGTATAACATTATTGTGACTAAATTTTAACAAAATTTCTACATCGCTCTCCAAATTTTCTTAGTTGTAGATTTTGTATCTGAAACTGGATCACATATTTCTCATGAGCAGGAACTCTCTGTTGGGCTACTTTCATATTCCACTCCTTGGTCAGCAGAGTATAATGATAAAAAGTTGATATGCAGCAAAGTTCAACTGATTAAGTGACAGGCAGATTGGTGGAGCGATCAGTTGATTAGCTGCCAACCTCCCTCCCGCATAAAGAAATTTGCAAAGAGCTCAGGTGGTCTGGCTTCCATTCTCCCCTTGCCATTTTTTTTTTTAAATCATTCCATTGGTTTATTTCTATTCCATTATGCATCTATCATGCTAGAATTTATTTCAACCCCTTTGAACATATTGATATTTTGGCTTGAAGTCTTAATAAGAATGATTTCTTTATTACAAATTTGAGTTTTTATTTGCAATTTATAACAAATTACTCTCATAGACAAGCATATGTTGAAATAAATAGGCCCAGTCATTTATTATTTCTTATTATTTCCATATGACTTTGGTTTAAGTTTCTAACAGAATCTCTGTTTCTATCTGTTTTTCTTTTAGGAAATATCTTGTATTAGAACAGTTGTTCTCAAAAGTGTGAGCCAGTACCCATCTGTGAACCAGTATCCATCTGATGGGTACTGCTGATAGCCAATACCCATCAGCACCACCCAGATCTACTAGTTGAACAAGCCCTTCAGGTGATTCTGATGTATGATAAAGTCTGAGAACCTCTCTATTAGTTGAAAAATACTGAGCTGGCAGTGGAGACCCTGAATTTTGGTTCTGCCGCTTTTATTAAAAGCCTGTGTGACTCACTCTAAGTCTTAATTTCCTCATGCCAGTTTTTCTGTCTGTCTTGGTATATTTGGGGATAAAGATGGACTATTCTCATTTTAGTTTTCTGGACTGGTGACATGGTGAAAATAACAACGCTATTTACAAGGTTTTCTAAAGATCAAATAATTCATTGCATGTACACTCTAGCAGCATTCTTTTAAAAATCTCTCAGAATTCTCAAGGGAGCCCAGATTCTTATTATATTACATTGGATTCACAATCAAGAAATCTTGGTTTCTACCACATGTAGGTGTTACAGCCCATTGGGGAACGCACACTCACTTGGCCATATAGTGTATTTGAAGTGTCAGAATAAATGCTACATGTGATGGACAATAAACTCAAAGAGAAAACAGCTTCTGAGAGCTGGCATGGTCACACAGAATGCTACATATCAAAAATGGGTTTTGAGTTGAGACTTAAAGATAAGCTGTGGAGAGACAGATAGTGAGGAAGGGCACTTTTGATCAGCCCAGGTGGGTGAATGCCAGGATTAAATATATAGACTAAAATGGGCTTGCAGATGGGAACCATCTACCAGCAGTTGGGTCTGTGTTGAGGGATGAGTGAAAGTTTGAAAAGGATGTTGGGGCCAGGTATTGAGGGTCTTATTAGTGGGCAAAGGAATCTGGAAACTACGAGTGAGAAAACTGGCATAATAGGTCACTGGTAATATTTTAGATTTTTCTAAGGTCAAAGGGATATTCAGTTGGTGTTGTGTTGGGGGCATCTGATCACATACTTTCAGGAAAGAAGACAGAGTCTGAGGCCTGAACCCTTGAAACTTATCTTGGAATCTACCTTGGCTGGCTCCATGGAGCCAGTCTATGTGTGTAACTCCTAATAGTTTTAAAGACTAGTCTAACCACAAAATTTCAGATACCCCAGAGGAAAGGGAGCAAGTTCATCACAGCAGTGGTTCTCAATCTTGGCTACATATTAGAATCACAGGGGAGCTTTAAGAAATCCATATCTGGACCCTACCTCAGGGAAGTTTGCTGGTAGCCTAGTGGTTAGGATTCTGGGCTTTCACTGCCATGGCATGGTTCAGTCCCTGGTCGGGGAACTGAGATCCCATGAGCTGCATGGTGTGGCCAAAAAAAAAAAAAAAAAGATAAAAATGAAAAGCAAATGGATCCTACCCCAGAGATCTAGATTTAATTAGTCCAGCATGGGGTCCATGCACTGTTATATTTTCAAAGCTCCCCAGGTGGTTCTCATGTGCAGCTGGGGTTGTAAACTGCTGCCCCAGGAGGGTCCAGCACAGATAGTGTTCAATGAGGAAATGTTTCTGTTGCTTCAGATATCAGTTGTCTCTGAGTTTTGGTGGCTTTTCAAATAATGGAGCAGATTGCCATGGTCTTGGCAGGCTGGGGAGTCTGGCAGACATAAGTGATCTTGGCTGGCATATTAAAAAATATGGACCCAGAAAAGAAAAGAGAAGGTATGGTGGAGCAGTAGAAAGGACTCTGGGTGTAGGCATCTGAAGACTTCCATATAATGCCTAATAACCAGTCAGGAGCTACAGATCAGGACTGTAATTGTAAAAATGTTGTCCAATTTCTTAGACTTTATAACTATCACATGTTTGTTTTTTTATACTCCTCTGTGTATCCCCATAGAATTTACCAGTAAATCTTTAGAATTGAAAAAGGATGGCAAGCCTGTTGTCAGGGTCTGAAAGGAAAAATGGAAGGCTTTGTGGCATAACATCTTGAATGGCAGGAACCCACAGGCCAGGCCTGGGTATGGACAGCTGTCAAGAGAATAAAAAGAACAGGGCTGCCAGGAAGAAAGCCAGCTGGGAACAGAAGTCCCTCGTGGCTCCCTTGTATTTAAAAGTGCAACTTACACAATGCTCAGCACACAGAATTTATTAAATAAATGATTGTCAAGTTGACATGTGTTCTAGTCCTGGCTTCCATTCCTTCCGGATTGTGTATCCTTGAGCATGTTTTTCATTCATAGAACTCTGCTTCCTCCTCTGTAAAGTGGGATAAATTACTTCTTAATTTCCAGTCTTCAGGAAGTGCCCCATAGGCTCGGGCAAATAAACTAATGAACTTCAAGGAGCCTAGGGTTAGAGCTTAAAGTGACATGTCTTTGATGACACCATTTCCCCAAAGTCTCAAGTTTGAGCTTAAAAATTCATATACTATGTGCCTTCATTCATTCATCAAAATTTTCCTGAGTATCTACTATATGCATGGCACTACTGTAGCACTTGGGAGTCAACAAAGAAAAACAACAATAAAAAGACCCTGGTCTTGTGTTGTTTCTACTCTAGTGGAGGGAGATAGGGTAAATTCCTTAATTTATCTGCATTTGTTAATATAGAAACAAGGAAACACTTACATCTTCCAATTTCTTAACACCCTCTTTGCCCTTGCTTCACAATTCTGGTGTCAAACGGCGCTGTAGGAGGCTCCATGGCCCAGGTCCCTGGCCCTTCGTGTGATACTGCCAAAAGTCCCAGGAGAGTCTTGTGAGGATCAATTAAAATGATGGCGTCACACTACTTGCAGACTTCAACACAATGTAAATATGAAGGATGGCTACTTTTTATAAGAATTTTATAATTCCAAGTTACTAATGTACTGTGTGCCAGAAAACAGTGGACTCTGAGTAAGCTGTGAATTCTCTAAACTGCTGTTCTACTCTCCTGTCACTCTCAGACCCCAGTATTTGGGTACATGTAGGCATGGTTGGTCTTAGAGTAGGAAGTTGCCCAGGCAGTCTGCTTTGGGAGATGAGAGGAAGGACCTCTGCCATGGTTCTTTAAGATCCATTATTTGGGTTAAGTGCCAACTATATAATCCAAAAAAAGATTCATTTCAAGGTGAGAGTGAGGTGAGGGTTTGGGGAGACTGCAGATTGGGTCTTCAAGAACATGTAAGATGTCATGGAATTTTAGAGCCAAAAGGCAGCCCAGAGTGGTTAAGTGACAAGTTCAAGATCACACAGCTAACAGGGGTGTTGCTGGGACGAGAACAGGGTGCTGTGCTCTTCCTATACTTCCTCTCTATTAAGAGATATTAACCACACACCAGCTCATGTCAATCCCTCACCAGCTGGTTCCCCTCAATGGCACACTTGCTACAGGATGAAAGATACTTTGTTCCTGCTTATCTGGAACAAATTGATACAGTTCCAATTCTTTCTTCATTCTTGACAACACTATAATTTAGCACAGAAAAGAATGATGAGGAAGAATCAAATAGTCTTGCAGTTTTAAAGACCAATGCATGGATTTTAGTCAAGCTCTCTTGATTAAGGGTGGAGGTGGGTGGGCTGCAAACTGAAGCCTGAAGAAGGCGCATGATGGGCTCCAGGTCACACAGCTGGTTAGCTGGTGGAGGGGCTGGGAACCAAGGACTCCTGACTTCCACCCCAGAGCTCTATCTCCCACTGTCATTGAGAGTGGGTAAGGGTGTGGACCAGTACTCTTGGTAGACAGATTATTTAATGAGCCAAATTATTTTACCATAATGACATGAGCATTTCACAGTAAATCAGGTCTGTTGTCATTACCGCATGCCTAATTACCCACATTTAGCCAGCCAAAGTAAACTTTCCTCTTGAAATCCCTATTTTATAGAATACTGATTTCCCAGATATATTGCAACGTGGCTAACGCTTGCCAGGGATGAGATATGAAGTCTGGGCTAAATATACCTTGAGTTGCTTTTATAGCATTTGATTCCTAAATCTTGAATTGGATTTTGTAAGGAGGAAGCTCATAGTGGATTCTAAAGGAATAGGGAAGTATAGAATTGGTATATTAATTAATCATTCAGACTAGAGCAGAGATTGATTCAAGGCTTAGAGGTGATTTTTATTTCAAATAGGGAAGCATTTGAGAGCATTTATAGGCTGTTGACAAGGAACAAGTGGAGAGGGAGGCATGAACACAGGAGAAGGGAAGGGTGGATCATTGAGAGTAGAGCCCCTGAGCGTTGGTGGGTGGATTGGATGTGGACAGGAGGAAGGCACCACATTTTCTCAGACTGGAGGTAAGGGTGAGAGAAGATAGAAATACATAGAAGATTGAAGGTGTTTGTAGAGAGGCAGTTGGGATGGGGGCAGGGGGTCATGAGGGATGCAGGTGAAGCCTGATGCCCTCCTGACTAATGAAATGTTGCAAGTGCATTGTGGCTGGAATAAGCGCCTGAGTTTTAAGGGGAACTTGGGGAGATGAGCATTTCCTCCCTCTCCCATCAACCTAATTAAAATCCTACTCAGACTCCTGGAAGTGCTCTCAGACCATGCCAGCTTGTGATAAATTCTTCTTTCACTGCATCTGGCACTTACCACCAGTTCTGTAACATTCAGAATATGACCATGCACGTCCCTTTATTACTCTCATCTCATCCAAGATCTCCCTCCACTCCAAGTGTCTCTGTACCAGTCAGGGTAGCTTAGGTTGTGCTGCAGTGACAGCCCCCCCATATCTCTGTGGATTAAAAAACTAGGCTTATTTCTTCCTCATACTAAATGTCTGACGTGGTTTATGGGGGTTGGGGGTGGTGGGCTCTGATCAACGTTGTTCTTCAGAGACTCAGGCTGATGAAGCAGCTGGTCTTCATGCCAAAGATAAGAGAACGTTTGTGAGGTCTTGCCTCAGCAATGAGATGTTCTGGCTTGGAAGTGACACGACGCTTTTGCTCACAACTCATTGGCTGGAACTCTACGCTCCACAGACAGCAGGAAGAGTAATCCTACTACACGCCTTGGATGGGGGAGGCCCATGCATATTTAACCAACAGTGCTAATGACTGCCACAGTCCTCCAGCCAGACAACATGCTCTCTGAAGGCAAGGCCATGCCGGGCTCCTGCTTCTTGGTAGAGGTGCCGTATTGGGCAGCCACAGTGCCAGGCACGAGAAGTGGTGTGCCAGCCACACCCACAGAGCTCACCAATCAGCATGGCCCCACGGCCACAGGCCACAAAATGCAGAAGGCAGACAAGGCAGGGAATGGGTGGGGCAAGGTCCTGTTGGGGGTGGCAATGGAAGGGAAGGGTTTGGGGACATGAGGAACAAGCAGTAAGACAGAGAAAGGAGGCTGCCCATCATCATGGGGGCACTGACGCTGCCATTGTGAGAGGCCCAGTCCCCCAGCACCTCTCAGGAGCAGAAGCTGGGCATCCTGTGAGTGTCTGGCTGAGGGGATGAGGACAGCTCAACACCCACCCTGGTTCAACTGCAGTAATTAGTGTCAGGACACTGGAAGGACAAGCCTGGGTCAAGCCCTGTGATTCTGAGGGGCAGGTTCTGAGAGACCATAGCTTCCCTTCTCCATGTCCTCATTGCTCTCTTCTAAAGACCGTGGCTTGGGTCTGTTATTCACGAATTATCTACACTTACTTGGTTTTTTTTTTTTTTTTTTTCTTAAACAGGCCTCCTCTTGACATAACTGACCACTTTGACTTTGAACTCAACAACTCTCCAATGAAATGGTTGGCAAAAGTGGAGGCCCAGAAGGCAAGCAGCTGGCTCAGAGCAGGGCAGCGAGGCCCAGGGGTCCTGCCTCCGCACATGCCCTGTGTGCCTCACACTCGCCCAGCTAACCCCCAGACACAGCTTAGCTTTTTCAGAAGTAGAGTAAAAATAAGCTCAGGCTTCTGCATGTAAGGGACACTCTGAGTCGTTCCGAAGTTTTCAGGCATCCTAGGTGTTGAATAAGACAGAGAAGCTGCCCCCTGCTCAAGGACAACAGCTCAAAACCGGCAGATGGATCTGCCTGTCCAGCCAGCTTGCTCTCTGTCAGCCAGGGGCCCTTTAAGATTCAAGAACTTGGAGGTAAGGAGGTCAAATGCAGGCCAGTGGAAGTTTCCACACTCCCTGTGTCTGGGCCAGTGTCTCTGTCTATCTCTGCTGGGAAGGGTGGGCCCTGTTCCCACAGGCCTGAGATTTATGACTTCAGTCTGGGAGAAGGCGTTGGCCTTTACTTCTTGGCATGAACAATGGTAAACAGAGTTACGAAGAAAATTTGGAACTGGTATCCCTCAGCCTGTGTCAGGCTAACTCTCTGGTCCTTTCTCTCCTTGTGAGTTGCACACACACACACACACACACACACACACACACACATGCTATGTGCACATACACCAGCTGTAAAATGAGACAGAACAATAGAGTAGTTGACATTTATATTTTCTCAAATACTCAACCCAAATCAGTCACCAGACTCCCATTGACCACTAAAAGATGCATCTTTAGTGTTACATGAAAATACCTTGAAAACACACACACACCACACACACACACACACACACACACATTCTGAAAACCTTTCACCTTGCCCCCTCCCCGTCTCTGGTATCTCTCGCAAACCTGACCTTCTGAGCAAAGCTGGAAGTATTCTCTGCCTGCCCTGTCCTGCAGTTATCTGCTAATGGAGATAGAATCTCCTGTCCCTGAGATTTTTCCTTTAATACACTGAAATATTAAAAGGCGAAAGCAGCAAGTATTGAAGGTTCATGTGGAGATTAAACAAGAGTCAAAGATCGGTAGCTGACTGGCTGGAGCCTTAATTGTCAGGATAGGGACAGCCACGGGGAGGACGTCTGGCCAGATCAGGGAGGCAGTGATGTGGACGTGTGTGTGTGTGTGTGTGTGTGTGTGTGGTATATGTGTGTTATGTATGTGTGTGTGTCAGAGATAGCAGGGAGAGGGCTGACATCAGCTTTCTGTTTAGAGGGTTTTTAAATGGTCCCATGTTTTAGGGGGTTTGGTCAATGTTCTGTGCTTATGAGAGCATTATCCCACTTTTCTCCATTGAGGGCAGTAGATCATAGTGGTTAAGACACAGGCTCTGAAAGCAGACCCTCTGAATTGAAATCCTGCCTCTGCTACGTCTACCTGTGTGGCTTGGTCAAACACCTTCACTTCTCTAAGCCTCAGTTTCCTTGCCTATAAAATGGGCATGATCAAAGAATTACCGTTATAGGGTTGAGAACGCTGAGTGCCTAGCACAGGGCTAGAAATCTAAAGTTACTATTATTCCTTTACTTTCTACCTGAACTGATATTGGAGTTATTCCACATTCTTGTTTCCTCACCTGAAACAATGCATAAATCACCTAGAGTTCTTACTTCTGAGACAGAAATGACCCCCACCTACTTTGTTTCCTTAAGGAAGCAGTACACAAAACACCACTACTCTGCCACTGAAGCAAAAGGCACATCTCCCCTGAACTCAACGCCCACCTGGCACCCAGTGCCTGTGGCTTTAAATGGGGACAGGGTAAGAGGGCAGGGCTGGCTGGTTGATTTACGGCAACAGTGACCCTCAGGAGGAGGCAGGATGACTGTAGGCTCACCTGCATCTTTCCTGTGCTGAGAAGGGTGCTCTCTGTGGAGAAGCAGGTCAGGATGCGCTGGTCCAGCCCTGGAAAGGAGTCCAAGCTGGGGTGTGAAGTGGAGGAGAACACCTTGGACGTGGTGTCGGGAGGCCTGGTGTGGCTCTGGGTTCTACCCTTGACCACCTGTGGAAGCTGGGCCCAGCTCCCTCACCTTCCTGAGCCTCAGAGTCCTCCTCATGTGACGGATTGATGTCCACCATCACGCCAGGCTGATCCCCCTGCAGACCTCATGCTGATCCCTTACTACTTTCCTCCCTGCACGTGCTCACATGGCCACATGACACATGCCCAAGCATACAGGCTCATAGAGGCACAGGTACACACACACACACACACACACACACACACACACACACACACACACACTTGCACTCCTCTTCACCATCTGAATCAGGTCAAGGTCCACCTCCTGCCTTCCTGGGCTCCATCACACCCTGACCACCTACTTGTCTACACCTCAACGGCAGCCCCACACCAAGTCCCTTCAGTTTCCTTGTCATGTTTGCGTTTTGTGTAGTCCTGTGCTCTTTTTATGTCTCCAGATGCATAGTTAGTTAATTCAAGGTCCTCTCCCCAGATCTTCCATAGTGTGCAGAAGTAAATTTTCTGTGATGCTAATGACACTTCAACTTCAGGGCCCCCATCAGCACAGTGTGTTTTCATGGTCATACATTTTCCTGTAGCTGGTGAATGTAAAATATATCAGTTATAATCTGTTAATATCACTGTTTCTTTCACCTCTGATTTATCCCCCTCATACTATCCTCATTTTGGTGGCATCAGAGTGTCCCCTTTGGAAACTACCTAAGGGGCAGTTGAGTTGGGGGTGTGTTGGTTTGGGTTTAGTGGGACATATTTACATGGTGTTTAGTCGATTCTCTTGTAAGTTGCATGTGGCTAGCTGTCACTGTGGGGGAAGTCTTCAAGGAACACCCTGCTTCCCTGTGCAGACAGACTCTGTGTGGGCCACAGAGGGAGACCTGAGTGAGCATGTCCTATGGTGCTGGGACATGGAAGTGCACGGAGAATGGGAGAGTATAACACATACAGAGCCAGAAGCCAGTAGGTGGGTGGGAGATTCCTCCAGTCGTCAGGTCTGTGGGCAGAGGATTCTGTTCCCATCACTGCCTCCTTAAAATGAAAGCTCTCTTTTGTCAGGAATGTATTTGATCATGCGAAGTAATATAATCATAAATGCACGATTCATTTTGTTTCTTTTTTGATGGGAATTACTGACATCGAATTTATCAGAATCCTCATGTTTAAATGTCTTGCTGATTTGACAGGAAATAGTGACATTGACGGAGACAACATAAAACTCATTATACGCCACTACAATGAGGACTTGGATGACAATCTGGTGGTGTTTCATAAATTCACAGAGTATCTTAGATTTGTTGCTGAAAAAGAGAAGTTGAAATGCCCTGAAATCTCATAGTTCATGCATGAAAGATACTTGACAGAGGTTTTTCCAAAGTTGATAACAATTCTGGAAATTCACGTGGCATTACCAATGACAAATTGTGAGATGGAAAGAAACCTTTTCAAACCGTGAATAATAAAATACAAAATTGGATCAACTTGTTAGAGGAGAGACTGAATTATCTTTGTATTCTATCTATAAAAATGAGATTGAAAAATGATACTCATTTAAAGAGATGATCAAAGAGTGTCGCTAAAAAAAAAGTAGGAAGAAAAGTATTACACATGAGTGTCAGACAGTTATTTTAGATTTTGTGATGCCTGGAATTTGTCAGCTTTTTAAAATTTGTAATTTGTTGTGACTGCTTTTTCTCTTTATAAATATAATCTCACCTTCAAACATAATTTGTATTTGGAATTTTGAATTCTTTTTCTTCAAAAGGGTCCCCCAAATTGTAAAATTTTCTGACCCCCCCAAGCTGGGTCTGCCCTATGTACCCCTTGGCCCAGCTAGGAGCTCCCTCGCACAGCTGTTCCTAGGCCTGTGGCTGCCAGCAGGAGGTCTGGATGTGGGACAGGGTCTGGGTGGCACTGACAAGGGCACCCACGGTGAGCCGGTGGGGAACACGGGCCTGGCTGACATCACACATCCTTGGAGACCATCTAACTCTAATTCTAAAAGGGACAAAAGTTTTGTTACGCTGCCTGTGAGGGCCCAAACCTTTCCACCAACAGTCTGGTCAGGGCCTGGCTGGGCCCTGCCAGCCCCCCTGTGTTTCCTTTTAATAAAATTTAATGTTTTCATTTTCAAAGACCTAGAAAATCCAAACACTTTTTAAAAGCCCTAAGGAACTATAAAAATTAATAGCACAGGGTTAATTTCTTTTTCAGTGGCGACTCAATTAAACCTGCCAAAGTCAGACTGTGATTTAAACTCACCACTTGCAGAGGGACCTGAGCGAGCAGGCAAACACGGTATGAAACAATAATATTTACCAATTACCCTCCTGGATGTTTTCCCACCCGGGCCCTTCCCTCTGGGGAAAATTTTTTCCTTCCCTCCCTCCTCTCGAGGGCCCAGAGGTCAGCATCCCTAATTGTTTTCTCCTTGAATGGTCACATTGCTATCAACAAGTGACTGAACTTCTTCCCTGCTCAGGGTAATGGAAAAATACCACCCGGGCTGGCTGCCCTAGGCAACAGGCCACGTGGACACCATCCCGCATGTGGGCCTGAGCTCAACTTTGAAAATGAGAGAACGGCTCCCGCTCATCTCCGCCAGGCGTTCCAGCCAAACCAGACATCTCACATTCCACACTTAGTCCTGCCCCAGGGCACTTGCTCCTAAGGTTCCCTTGCCAGGAATGCCCTCTCTCCTGTTCATGAGCACTTAGCCCTGAGCACTTCAATCTTATATTTTCTCTGAGGCCCTGATCAAGATCAAGTTCTTTTAAGAAAGCTTTCCTGATAAAATCCATCTCCGTGTAGATTTTCCACTTAATCTCACTGCCTTCAGCTCCTCTGTATTGAGTCAACTTCGCATTATCTCTTAATTGCGTATGGGCTGTCTCCTCCAAGGCGGGAACTCTTCTGGGTGCATCTTTTGTATTTAGTTTGGTGTTTTGCGTGGGATAGAGGCTTAATAATTGCATTTGGACTGGAATGGAGAGTCTCAGCATTTTCTCTACAACAGGATAGTGACCTGTGTGCCTCTGGAAATAGGATTTCAATGCAACATTGTTTGCGTAGAAAAAATAAAAAATATAATAATAAATAACAAAAAAATAAAAAAAAATCTGAGCAAAATGTCCATCAATGGGGAACAGATAAGAAGAATATGGTATATGATAACATGCTCTAGAGCAATTAAAATAAAGAATATGGAGTTGAGTTATCAATATATATAGATTCCCAGAACAGAAATGTTGAGTGAAACAGGCAAACTGTAGAACAATATGTTGGTTAAGATACAATTTGTGTAGATTGAATGCCACGTAAACCAATACCACACAGCGTTTTATGGAGCCATGTGAATATATCCATGTATGAACACAGAGGTGAGAAAGAAATACGTGTAAATCTTGGTAGGGCTTGCCTCTGCAGAGGGAGGGGAGAGAATGGGGAACGGGACCCCAGACTGTTTAATTCCTTCTAGATATTTTCTTCTCATTATAAAAATCTGAAGCAAATAAGAGAATGTTAACATTTGCTAGATTGGCTTGGTGAGTACATGGCTGTCCATGAGGTAGCGACTGGAGAGGTGTCCTCTTAGTGGGCTGCCCCTCTTCCCAGCCCAGTCCCGGACCCCATTTCCCAGCCTCCTCAGTAGTGAGTTGCAGCTACGTGACCTCGGTCTGGCTGGGGCATGTGGGCTACAGGGACAGATACCACTTCTTGTCTTGGCCCTGGAACACCTGGGCTGGGTCGGCAGCAAACCAGTCATTGACTTTGCTGTGACCTCCCAAGGGAGCTTCCCCAGACTCTGCTGGGCTGCAGGGAACAGGAAGAGGGAGGGAAGATGACCACTGAGCAAAGTCCAGGGACCTTGGCGGCCTGCAAGATGAGGGTGAAGTCTCCAGTTGCTGGCTGGGCCCCCAGACAGGCCCTCCACCCTTTTTTCATCTTGCCTGGCTTCCTCACTGTCCCCAAAACATACCTCACTCGTTCCTGACCTGATCCCCATCCGGATGTCCCCCTGCAGTGCTCTGAACCATAAACGTCTTCTGTCTGGCCCAGGCCCTGCCTGTGACTCCACATGCCACCTTTCCCCTTCCCCTCCAGTCCTCAGAACTCCTATCTGCACTGCCTGTTTGGCTTTAACCGCAAACTGCTCTGTGCTGCCCCTTCTGTCTTGGTGACAGGGAAGATGGCTTATCTTTGTATCGCTCTGTCAGGGAAGGACCTAAGTTGACTGGTTCTGTGCTGAGCAAAGGGACGAGAATACCAGAGCCTAATCCGGTGTCCTCTGCAAGTCTGATGGGCCTACTCCACATTGTTCAGAATTTCCAGAGTCGGCGTAAAAGAGATCCTTCCTGGAGAGGGGTGGGGACAAGCAGGACTGGAAGAGAGAGCGAAGCATGGAAGGCCCTACGAGGAGATTTAGGGACAAGGGTTCCGAACCTGAGGCTAAGGCTGAGGTTCATTCTCATTTCAGAGAAGATCAAGGTTATCTCCAGCCAGGGTTTCTTAACCCTTCTCTGGAGGGACATTGGATCAGATCCCATAGAATGCAGGGGTGTTGTTTCTTTCAGAGGCAGCTGGGAAGGTGAGGAGACATCAGGAATCAGCACCCTAGTCGTCAGCCAGTCTTAGGAGAAGAGAAGACTCAGGGGAGAGGATGGGAGGCCATGGTTGGGAAGGAGAGGGAACTGGGCTAAGCCCCAGGGGTTTAAAGGTAGAGAGGCAGGTGGGGGGAGGGGGGAGACCAGGGTGGAGAGGAAGTCCTGGCAGCGGGGATGGGGTCCTCATCTGTGGGGTAGCAATGGTAAGTTACAGATTTTTTTGACCTTTTATTTTTTGGACAAAGCCATTTAGCATCCCTGAGACTCAGGTTTCTTATTTTTAGAAAAGGCATGATACAACTCTGCTGGGCTGCTGAGATGTAAACAAGTAAAATATGTGAAAGTGTTTATCGACCCCAAGTGCTATACAAATAAATGCCATCAGTGTGACAGCACGATGGACGCCAGACCAACGCAGGCCAGTCTGAAGGAATAGGCGAGCGACAAGTGAGTGAAAGACCTTGGAGGGGCATGGCTCACAGTTGGTCTAGAGACCCAGGGTGGGGATATGCGGGCAGAGGAAGACTCTATAGACACTGATGGTTCAAGCACCCCCATCAGAGCTCAGGACTGAGTCGACTCCACAGAGGACATGGGAAACAGAGCAGCCCCTTGGATTTTAGTAATCTGGTCAAATGGCACACAGAGCACCAAGGCCACACGTTTAGAAGATAACCAGCAATCATAAAGTTAATTAGGAAAGACCCAGAATCAAATCCAGGATGGAAATACCTGGGAGGAGAATGTAAGGACCGGACACATTTTATACCACAGGGCTTCATGTATCTGGGATGCCCAACTTCCTAGTTCCCTGAGAAAGAAAATCTGAACCTCTTAATTAGACCCTGGAACCTTCCACAAACCGGCCAGAAGGTCTTTCTGGTGTTTCCTCCCACTTTGGCCGCCCTGCACAGACCTCCTCTCTGCTGAGTGGAGCTGAGCACCCCAACCCACTTTAACACACCTTCTTGTTTCTCTCTTTCTAGCCCGCTCTGTTCCGTCATCAGAGCCCCACCCAAACCCCATCTTTGCCACTGGGTTAAGGGGTTCAACTTCACCTGCACCTTTTGCTCTCCACCACTCTACTCTCCCATTCCTAAGCTTCGGAATGCTCAGTGCCTCCACCTCCGCCTGACTCAATATTCCTTGACTAGCATCGTGGCTGTTTCACAGTGCCTCACCTTTTCTTTTACACTGTTAAGTTCTCTGAAGACACAGATTATTTTGGTTTATAATTCAGTGTGTCCTTTAATCCACCTAGGAAAGTACTGGGCACATAGGGAAACCAAAAATATTTGATGACTTTTTGGGAAGATAGAGTCCTTAGTGACCAACTAACATCTTGTCCCTTGGTGTCTGTGACCAAATGGACACTTGGGAATTAGAACTTTTAATGCTCTCCAAGGTGCAAGCGTTAACACGTGACCATCACCTGGCTTCAGCTCCCACCTCCCTATACCCCGTCCCCCTATCCCAGTGAGGCTAGACTCATTACTGTTCCCTACATAACATGTAGCACCTCTGTGATCCTGCCATGGTGACGCTGCCTTTGTGGCTTCTTCTCTCCTCTACACCCCTTCAATTCCTAACCACTTCCTCCGGCTCTTGAGAAACAAGCTCACGCCCAAGGTGGTTGCCCAGAGGCTGTCTTCCTCAGCACAATTCCTTTCTCATTTCCACCTTCTCTGCATTGTGCCTGATACTCGAGGTCTTGCAGTTCCATTGGGGTGGGGTCGAGTAAACCAGATTCATAGATTAACACCATTCGAGGCAAGGTCATCCTAGTGACACAAGGCATGGCTATTCAAGGAGGTGAGCTCTCTTCCAGGTGGGGTCCTGGGATTCACAGAGTGTGTGGTGCTTGATCTGAGCCTTGAGGCAGGGTTTGGACTGGTGAAGGAGAGAGAAAGAGAGATGTGGAAGCGAGAGGGCAAAAAGTGCTGGGAAAAGTGAACTAACAGAGTGGCTGGAAAGGATTGTAAGAGATGGGTCAAAAAGGTAGATGGTGGGCCAGGATTGGGAATTACGCATACTGACAAAGTATTTATACCTGAAGTGTTTCTGAGTGCCCACCTTGTGCTGGGCCAGGGACAATCAGATTGGTTTATGCCTGTGTCACTCTTGGAAATACCCAAATCGTCAGACACAGGCTGAATTCACTCTTACAGCCCACTGGGAGTTGGGAAGAGGGCATCCTCATAGGTCCATACCCATGTGGGTCTGGGGATAGTCTCACCTATGTGCCTTACCTGCTTTAGGAGTGTGAATGGCCTCTAGGCAAGAGTAACTAAGTGGGCAAGAAACTATGGCTGGGCTCCCAGTGCTTCAAAGAGAGAAAGCTCTCCAGACAAAACAGGCAAAAGTAGGAGAGGAAGCCACACTGGGGTGATGCTTACCCACAGACCCCAGACCCAATAAGTGGGGCCTCTGACATGTCTTATGAAGGCAAGAACTTCTCATGGCCATAATTCAAGTCCAGAGATGCTGGGAATTGGGACCCTGAAAGAAACAGTGTTGGGGACATTTTGGGGGGACAACAGGAGACTGTGAATCAAACCCAACTGCTCCAGGCTGTTTCCAAATACCTTTTCCTTAGGAAGTTATGTGTGCACAGCTTTAGTCCCTGAAGCTGTGGCATGACAGGGCTGGCAGGAAAGTAAATGCAAACTTAGACATGTTAACAGGGCTCGCAGCCTGCCTGAGTGTACACCCCCTTTTTAAGAGAGACACTGGCACAGGGAACATCCAGATCGAGGTGGCAGGAACTGTTAGGGAAGGGAAATGGGAGGCATGGGGAAATGATGATGGGGGTGAGAGATGGAGAGCACAGCACTGTGGTTGTCACATATCTAGTGAACTGTCATCTGGGTGAGAGCTTTTCCTTTTGTGGGTAGTACTCCCACGGGGGCAGAAATAGGCATTTAGAGGGTGCAGGTTTCCCAACAAGAACTGAACTACCAGCGAAGGTGCTGTCTGAACTAGTATTGTCTGCTCTTTTCTTAAAACTTATGGGTGGGGCCTGATGCTATATTTCATTATAGCAGAAAGCTGGCTGCGCTCAGGTCTGCAGATATGTCATTTTGGGCTTATTTGGAACATGTGGGGAATGCTTTCTTTGGTAAGAGTATTTTAAAGAATTCTCATGTGTATAAACTTTTTATACTTATTATTGGTAAAAGCATGCAGAAGCCTGTGCTCTCAAGAGTGGGAAAGTGACACAAACATCACCCTCTATAGGTGTTAAATGTGAGGGGTCGACTCTAAGCAGAAATAACTGCCTACGTCATTTTCGGCACACACGCTCAACTCATCCTGAATGTGACCACACACAGATTGCATATAATGTAGAATTCCAAACAGCAGGGAAATCACACAACACATATTATCTCATTTAATCCCCATGATAATCCCATGATGGGGAGTACTACTATCTTCATTTTATAGAAAAGGAAACCAAGACAGAGAAAGGTTAAGTAAATTGGCCTTCTCTGGTCACTTCTCTGGTAGATGGCTGAGGTAGGACTTGAGCCCAAGGCTGCTTGAAGGTCTTAGTTTCTATGTTTTACTGGAGGTATCTAATGAGACGGTGTAGAGTGTCTTGTACAGACACTGATGGGGAATTTCTGTCTCACGGGTAGGGGTGGATAGGCTTCCTTTCACCTCTACAGGTCTATGGTCTGGCCTCCGGGGTTTTCAGGCAAACACTGAAACGTATGCTAAGTTCAGGGCCATGCCCTCCACACCCCTGTGCAATGTCAAAGATGCAGTGTCGGGCAGGCGGAGAAACAGACACAAAGGCCAGGAAGGTGAAGTTTGATTATATTTCCCTGACTCCCTGTTCTCACTGCAATGTGTTCTTACTATCCCTTTAAGTTTTTTTAAAAAAATAAATTTATTTATTTATGGCTGTGTTGGGTCTTCATTGTTGTGCGCAGGCTTTCTCTAGTTGCGGTGAGCAGGGGCTACTCTTCGTTGCGGTGCGCGGGCTTCTCATTGTTGTCGCTTTTGTTGTTGCAGAGCACGGGTTCTAGGCACGCAGGCTTCAGTAGTCGTGGCACACGGGCTCAGTAGTTGTGGCTCGTGGGCTGTAGTTGCTCCGCGGCATGTGGGATCTTCCCGGGCCAGGGCTCGAACCTGTGTCCTTTGCATTGACAGGCAGATTCTTAACCACTGAGTCACCAGGGAAGCCCTGTCCCTTTAAATTTACCTTAGTCCCTGGGAACCTGAGAAGCTGATCTGTCTGATCAGTGTGGGAACATGAAACAGCCCAATGAAAAAGATTGGAGTTGGGAACTTCAAATCCCTCTACTCAGAGTTTCTCAGCCTTTTTTTTTTTTTTTTTTTGCAGTACGCGGGCCTCTCACTGTTGTGGCCTTTCCCATTGTGGAGCACAGGCTCCGGACACGCAGGCTCAGCGGCCATGGCTCACGGGCCCAGCTGCTCCGCGGCATGTGGGATCTTCCTGGACCGGGGCACGAACCCATGTCCCCTGACTCGGCAGGCGGACTCTCAACCACTGCGCCACCAGGGAAGCCCTCAGCCTTTTTTTGATCCATGATAATATAAATCCCCCTCCTTCCCTGGGAGATCTAGAGATGCTCTGATTTTTGCTGGGATGGAAAGTGCCCATTTTGAATTCTAAGGTCAGTTTATGAATCCTCACCAGCCAGGAAGATTTGGTCGAGCATTTATTTCTGTGGATTATATTAAGGAAGTCTCTTGTATCAATATTAGGAGCAGATTCTTCAGTTTTCCAAACTAAAACTACATTATACTATTGAATGGTCTTTCTCAAACCACAAATGCTACCTTCTCCCCTCCCCATGGAATTTGATTTACCCCCTTGGAAAGACCTGCTGCCCTTTCCCTCTGCCCTCACATTGACATCACTGGTCTAGTGTAACCCTTATAGCTGAGAAAACAGAGATATGAATTAATTTGGTCACAGTCACAAAATGACTTATTCAGCCCATTCATTCAGTTCTAGTCAACAAATATTTATTGAGCAAATACTACGTGCCTGGGATCCCAAAGGTAGCTGGTGCATCTGCATTTTCAAATCTATGTCAGGAGAGGGGACCCCTTGACCACAGGACTGGATGTTTAGTGGTAGAACTTGGTACTGGTGGGGTACATTCTTTTAGTTGGGAATCTTCCAGGTGCCACTAAAATCTCACACCATATACAAATGTCTGCCCAGTCAATGCAGAAAGGGCTGGTCCTGTGTGGATACCCAATTTTGAAGTTGGCAAAAATGAGAAGGATTAGAGACCTCTCCCTAAAGTCACGGCATCTCTCTGCCTCCCCTTTCTTGTCAACACCCACTCCTCCTTGGATTTGGTCTTATACCCTGCCCGCTGTTTCCTTTGTTGTTTTTTCATCCCCACCAAGGTGGGTAGAAGGGCGCCCCCGTTATTTCCTCCTATCACCCCCCCCCACCATCCTTCCCAGCACAAGGTTCCATTCTTCATTAATAGCGTTTTAAAGCCAGCACGGAGCTGTTTTCCAGATGTGGCCATGCGCAGACAGTAATTGTGCTCTGTGATCCCTTCCAGCTGCTCCCATCGCTTGCCAACACACTGCCCCCACCCCCACCCTGCAGCCCCAGGAGTCCATGTTTGGGGGCTGCAAATTAGGGCAAACGTTGTAAAATGATCATGTGCTACACACAGCCTTCCGCACAAGAATTATGGACTTTATAACTGAGCTAATTGGCATTAGGTCTTGCCTGAAAGGTCAAGAGAGTGGCAGAGAAACAGGATCTTTGTAAATTGATCTGCTGGTCCCCCACTCCTTCCCCACAGCTCCCTTTCCCATTTTGAAATATGGCCTACCTGCCCTGTGGAATAGCTGACTCTTGTAAATTACTGCTTTGACTGTATAGGACTGTGACACATTGTTTCACATCATGTGGAAGGCAGGAGGATGTTGAAGGGGTGCATAGTTATACCCTGCAAATTCTTCTAGCAAACCACAAGCTTCAGCTTTCATAACACCTTGGTGAAGCAGGGCATTGTAATGCTCTTGACCTTCAAATCAAGCATAATATATCCAAAGGGAGCATACAGGCTTTGGATGGAATATTTATTTACTTATTGCTCCAAATACTTGAGTTCCTCATGAATGATCTTGCCTTTCTATTGTTTCTCATATGAGAACACTCCTATGGCCTTTTTTCATCTCCTACATTGTTTTAAGCATGTTAGAGGCAGGGTTCAAGGTCGACTTTAGGAGGGAAAGCAAGTTGTCTTTCTGGAATCAGAGATACTACATTTTTATCTATACCTTGTGTGGGTCTTTCTGGATATGGTTATAAAATGTCTGTCCTCTGCTATCTGGTGCTCATGATTAGGGGTTAAGCATTGAAAGTCCCTGTTAAAGCATATATAGTATCTGGGAAGAATAAATGATTTACCTTGTGGTTCTTACCCCTCCCCCCTTCTTTTTCTTAGTAAAGGACCATTGAGAAGTGAATGGAAGCTGACTTTAAATAGTACACGCTCACTGATATTTTGCTTACAGTTTTGGGCTGTTTTTGGATCTTTCGAATCCCACCTGTGGATCAATTCCAAGTCATGAATCCCTGCTCAGTTATCATTGCCATTGCCACCCTGGCCCACATAAGCTTATTGGAGCCTTCTATCAGAGGTCTGAGGAAGCAGGGATTAGGCTGGCCAGAGCAACGGGAAAGGTGAGAGAGTGAAGTTTCAGTGCTCAATTTTGGGGTGACCATGTGGGGAGGAGGTCTGAAATCATCTACTCATTGAATAGTCTGCAGACCTAATAAACAGTGCAACTCACAGGCATCTGCTAGGGCTCTCTCAGATGTATGTAAATGCTGCTGAAATGTGAATATTCATTTGGAAATGTGGACCTTAAGTGTTTGCCTGATCAACAGATATCAAAATGGTAACTGTTGGGCTTCCCTGGTGGCGCAGTGGTTGAGAGTCTGCCTGCCGATGCAGGGTACACGGGTTCGTGCCCCAGTCTGGGAGGATCCCACATGCCGCGGAGCGGCTGGGCCCGTGAGCCATGGCTGCTGAGCCTGCGCGTCCGGAGCCTGTGCTCCGCAACGGGAGAGGCCACAACAGTGAGAGGCCCGCGTACCGCAAAAAAAAAAAAAAAAAAAAAAAAGGTAACTGTTATCATGCTGGGAGGTTATTTAATGCAAAAATGGGGTCTTTGAGCTGGGAAGTTTGGGAGCCCCTGTCTACCCTATTACTGATCCAGGTCCCATCACATCTCACCTTGATTACTACTGTTACCTGAGCATGCTTCTCCCTCACGTCCCTTCCCCCACACTCTAGCCAGGTGGTGCTCTTAAGATGTCAGATCCTCCTCAGCTTAAACCCTCCCACGGCTGCCATCTTGCTCCAGGTCAAAGCCTTGCCATGGCCTCCTGCTCTGGCCTCATCTGTTATTATTCTCCCCTTTGCTCTCTTCAACCCAGCCCAAGACCCAGCCCCCAACCCCAGCCCCCAGCTTCTCCTCAAACATGTAGGCCCAGCTCCCACCCACATCTTTCTCACTTGCTGCTATCCTCTGCCCATAAGTGCACCTGTCCCAGGTGTTCCAGTGGCTGGTCTCCCTCCCCCCTCCAGGTTGCTGTCATCCCTCACTGGAGCCACCTTCCCTCGCACCTCGTCTAACACAGCTCCTGCCACCACCAGCTCTCCTGGTCCCTCTTCCTTGTTTTACTTCCTCTACAGCACCCAGCACCTCCTGACTTCATATTTATTTGTGTTTGACCATATCTCCCCCACAGACTACCAGCTCCTTGAGAACAGGACCTTTGTCTGGGGTGTCCACTGCTGAATCCTTAGTGTGTGATAGGCAAACAGTGTGTACTTAGGCGATCCGTACTCTATGAGTGAGGACCCAGCTCCAGGGCACTGGGGGACTAAGAAAGGAGGAGGGAAAACCACGCACATGAGGGGAGGAGAGAAGCCTGGGGGATGGAAGAGCCAGCCATGCTTGGTGCCCACTTTGTGGTAAGGGCACCAGGAGTTACTTGCCTGGTCCGTAAGTGGAGAAGACGCCCTTGCCTCTCCCATCTGACAGTCACACAGGGTTTGCTAGGGTCCATTTCACTCTCCTCTCTCTGCTGTACCTTTCAAGCTCAAGACAAGGCTGAGCTGATGATGATGGACATATATGGACCAGAGCCTGGTACTGGGAGCCCTGTAAAGGTCACGGATCTGCCACAAACAAATTATTTCACTTTTCTGGGTCTTGTTTTTAAATGTACAAGATGAAAGTATTTGTCTTGAAAATCTCAAAATCTAAGTGTTTGATTTTATTATGAATTGGGATATCAGATGCAAATTAACTCCAAGCCCTTTTAAGAATGCTATACAGTAATACTTACTGCACTGCCAGGGACCCTTGAGAAAAATGCCAAATCTGTGACTGTGCTCCCCTTTACCCACCTCTCTGAAGGCCCCCCTTTGTGCACAGCTGCATAGGGGCTGCTTCCTCCGCAGAGCCTGCCCGGGAGCCCCAGCCTCTGCCTCCTCACGGGTCCTTGACTCCCACGTGAGGCAGCTTCAGCACTGCCCACCCTGACTCGGACTTAGCGGGCAGCCAACCTCACCACCCACAATACCTGAGTGTCTCTTTATTCACCCGATGACCTCCTCTGTTCCCAGTATCATATCTATCTGCCATTTGGGGTCAGAAGGCATTGCCTCCTCTTGGTGGTTGACCCTGACCCTGGGGGAAGCAGGGAGAGAGGACATCACTGGGAAGTGTCTGTAGTAGCCTTGGGGAGAGAGTGAAGAAATGAGATTGACAAGGGGCAGAGCGGGTCACATGAAGCCTCTCGAGGGTGTTCGGTCCACCCTGACCTGACAGACAAGGCTGCTGAGAGCAAGAGAAGGGAGAGCAGGATCTCATGGCTGATTAAGAACGAGCTGGACACGGAGCCTGGCTGTACGGGAGCCGGCATGGTAGACATAACCCTCACCTCAGGTCCCCAGCATCCTTCACACACGTAAACACAAGGAGCCGTTAAGGCTCCTTTTGAACCAACAAAGCAACAGTACCTTTTGTTAATACTTGTCTGCCTTGCCCTCGATGGTGTGGCATGTGAAGAAAGGCACACTCGTTTTTCTTCAGCTGGAATTGAGCCCTCGGCCCCAGTCCAGTCCATAGGCCAGACCCTGAGACAGATCCCCTCACTTGTTTCTCCTTGGGGTTGGTCCTGACCCTGGGGTCCCTTGAGTCCACTTGGAGAGACCTTCCTCTTGTGCTTGTCACTGAGAGTCACTGCTGTGTATAAACCCATGGCCCCGTCCTCTTCATCCTCCCACCATTAAATGGGAAGGCCAAACTGGATGGGCCACAAGTAAATGAGTCCTTTCTAGAACTCAGTCTTCCCTGATGTCACAGTGTGCCCCCAGCCTTTCTGTCATGTTGTGACTTGTGTCCTCTGGCTAATATGCACCTAGCATACTGCCCAGCCAAGTCCATATTGTCCAGGAAACCATGGCACACATCATATATGAATGTGGTCCCTAATCACCAGGACCTATTACCCAGGGCAGAAAGCACTGTCTCCGTTTAGGGTCAGAGCTCACCTCAGGGTCTCCTGCCTGGACCTTTGACCTTCTGGACCTTGGACCACAGAACAACTAGCCAAGAGCTTCTGTCAATCATTCCTGTTCTACATGATTCCTCTGGAATTTAGTCTCCTGGGGGATGTAGACCCATGTCCTTCCTGTTTTTTACCTACTTGTGCCTGTCTGCTCTTTGGCACTGGAGCCCTAGCATGCTTGCTTCATCGTGCTCTGGTGGCCTGGCTGCCTTCTGTGGGCGGCTCATTCCTGCAGCCTCTACAGCATAGTGTGACAAAAGGTCAGTGTTCCAGAAGGTGGTAGTCACATGGATAAAGTGAGCTTCCACATAGGGCTCCTCTTCCATCTCTGGGGTGAAATGCAGATGGCAGTAAACGTGGGTAAACCTAGCCTGCCCCAGGAAAGCCAGTCTGGCAAACTCCACAGCTGTCAGACACCCAGACGTACCAACCTTCAAAGTCACCACCCTGCCCTCCTCCAGGGCCGTCTTCTCCACAATGAGCACACACGCACCACTATACCCTTCAGATAGTTTCTGCTTCCTGATGTCTTCGTCCCACAGCCCCACACCTAGCCCTCAAGTTGACCCATCTCCCTTCCCTCTCTCCCAACACAAGGGAAGAAACGCCTGAGAATTTGCTTCAGGCTGGGCTAACACGGAGGGTCAGCCCTGGCAGAGTCTTGTGAGCAGGGAGCCTCCTCAAATGGTCTGGGTGCTACTGCTCCAGAAGAGGTAGGTCTCTTCTTGTCGGGAAGCTCTGAGCCCTGGACCCCATCTGCGGCAGCTCTGGGCTTTGCACATCACACTGAGACTTTTCCTGAAGAGGTTTTCACAAGTTCCGAGCAGTCCTGGGTATTGGGGAGTTGAAATTATTTTTACCCATGTGCAGCTGAAATAGCCATCTGCCGTCACACCGCCCAATTCCTCACTGTGTTTAAAATCCATCTGGAGGCCTTATTTTTTCTTCAGTTCTTCATATTAAAAAAAAAAAAAACAGCTCCTTGGTGCGAAGAAAGGTATCATATCTTCATGTCTTTTCTGCCTGCAGTGGAATCTGTCCTACAGTAGAGGATAGATTTAGAGCTACTCGTTGCTTGCTCCAAGCCATATTGATTAATTACTGGTTCTAGGCCCACTGGTGTCCCTTATTCTAGGACTGCCTATCTATCTTGTTTATCTAAATAAATTCCAAAGCCCAGTTCATGTTACCTCCTCCATGGAGCCTTCCCTATTACTCTAGTCCTCACTCCTCTGATACCTCCATGGCAGAAATAGTTCCTTAGAATAGTCCTTCATTTTCTTCTTTTGCTGCAGCTGTGTTGCCTTTGTACCTCTCAGCTTGGTGACACCTGGGCTTTGCCTCATGTTGATCTTGCAGCTGCCGTAGAACTTACCCTGGAAGAGCCCTCAATCAAGTCTTAGGTTGTCCCATAACTCCTTTTCTTCCTTCAAGGCTCCTCAGATCCTTGAACAGCTCAGATTTTCACCCCATTCAGACTCTTATGTCAATTAAATTATTTGAATTCAATATGGTGCACATGCTCTTTTTGCTTTGCCAAAGGTCTCCACAAGCCCTAGAGTGTGGAGATAACATCACACACCCCATCACTTACATAATGACCAGTTCAAGGGAGATGCTCAATGAATGATTTTGATTTAAATTAAGATGGTGATGATGATGGAACCATTCAATTAATAAACATCTGCTAGGATCCTAATAAGTGTCAGGCCCCTTAGATGCTGGGGATTGAGTAATGAATAAATCACATTTCCTACCTTCAAAGAGCTCACAGTCTAGTGGAAGAGATAGATGGGGAACATCCCAGCATTTCAATGTGATTTCAGAGTAGGGAGCAATGAACTCATTACAGGCTTTAAGATTTTTTGATGTTAGAACTTGAAGTTTCAGGAAAAGGATGCAAGAAGGCACAGAAATGGGAAGAGTCTGATGGATTCAAGGAGCAGCTGTGGTTCTGTATGGCTGGGGCGGTGCTGACAGGTTGGCCTAGAAAGGTACGAGGGCCAGGGCAAGGAACCCTACCCTGCTCAGCTAGAGACTCCCACCCCAGCTTTCCTTGGTCATTTCTTCCAGATGCATTGAGTGCAGATATCTATCTAAATTTCTCTTTGGTAACGAGGTCTATGGATTTGTCCTCTATGAAGTGGGACTTCCCTTGATTCACCTTAAATTGTTCATTTCCATCTTGCTATGGGATTTGGTATAATTGGTCAAGCTCCCCTGATTGCTATCAGTGTTCTTCTTCTTCTTTTTTTTTTTAATAATCAATTTATTCGGCCACGCCACACGTGGCATGTGGTGTGGGATCTTAGTTCCCCGATTAGGGATCGGACCAGCACCCCCTGCAGTGGAAGCGTGGAGTCTTAACCACTGGCCCACCAGGGAAGTCCCTGGTGATGTGTTCTTTAAAAAAAAGACACATATGGAAAAACATCTGGAAACTAGTGTTCTGAGATATATCCATCTATCTCCTTCATGACTTTGGACAATTTTTTTAACTCCTCTGAGCCAAAGTCTTTTCACCTGATAAATAGGGAAAATAACAATAGACCCACCTAGTGTATTGGATGGTTATGAAGCTCAGTTATAACAACAGATGCAAAAAAGCCTTGAAATACATAAAACTCAGTACAAACACAAGGGCTTATTACCTTGACGGAAGGAGACAGATGAGCTTTCCTCTTCTGAAAACTCCTTTGCCAGGCTGTACAAATTTCAGGGAGGTCCCCTGGTCTCCCATAGCAACCTGCCCAATCATCCCACTGGCATTTTTGCCTCCACATAAGGTGGCACTAGCTCATTAAGCATAACAAATGACCCACACTCCATTGGGCTATAGATGGAAAGCTGCAAGGTGGAACAGATCTCTTCCCCTCTGCTTACCTCCCTCTCCCTTTTCATGTTAACAAGTGTCTCTGGAACATGCTGTCTCCTGTCTGGGGAAGGCAGAGCTGTGGCCGTGCAGAGCTGGCGTGCGGGAGTTTGGAAGGCAGCTGCTCCAGCCTTCTTCTCAAATGCTTCCCACACCTCAGCTGGCTCTGGCCCTGCCATGCTTGTGGCACATCTGAATATCAATTGTTTGCCTAAATTGTAAGCGCAACAAATCATAGCCCTTCATTTGAGGCACAGGAGTTTATTGGCTCCAGGTATCCACTGGGGGCAGAGCATCAATGGATCAGAAGCCAAGTTCCTATTTCTCTACCTGCTCCAATCTAGAGAATGGTAAAGGAGCCGCTGTGGTCGTATTTCCAGCCCTTGGTCCATTTTACTTCCACTCAAGGTTCAAGATATATCCCAAATCCTGGCTGTGTAGCACATGGAATTGGCTGTGTAGGAAGAAAGATGGGGGTGAGGCAGAGCTTTGGCACTATTACAGGACCGATCAAGAGTGTTGCTCTCTCTTCTCTCCCTGGGGTCCCTTTTTACCTTTGTCTGGCTGCCTAGGGATTTACAATTCCCACTGCAGATGTCCCAGCATGCCATCCAGGCCTGTCCCCATAGTAGCCCAGGGTCTTAGGCCCTGGCTCCATTTAGGTTATCATCAAGGAGTAGAAAGTTTGCCAAATGATGAGGCTGGAGACCTGCTTTTCACTTCCAGGTTAAGTGACGTCATCCATCAAAGCTCCAGTCTGTGTGCAATGAGAGCCCTGTGTTGGGGTTAACTGACTCCATCCGGCTCTAAAGTTTGTGAACCCTTTACTTCCTTCCTGTACTAATCTTTCCTCGTCAAAAATCATTTTTCCTGTGGTCATTTCTCTCAGCACCTTGTCCATCACTGAAGGAAATCTTGGTCATACGCTATTGGGAAAAGCTAATAGGGACATTGTGGCAGCCTCAGCCCCACCCTCTCACCCCGTCCCCAGCCCTGAGCCCAGGACGAGAGCAACCTCAGGCCAGCTTCCTCCTTTCTGAGAGCACCCCTGGACCCCTAGCTCTGCATCCACTACCCCTACTGGATCATCTCTGGTTGTTTTGACTCTGACAATTTCACCTCCCACAAACAGATTATAGAGTTCCCTGACAGCTGTAATCAAGTTGGCACCATGCTGAGCCCTTGGAATGTTCTCAATCACAATATTTTGAATGATTGATTAGTCAGAAAAGACTCCAATTTCTGGTTTACAAAGTCTTATTTGGATCCATTTTCCTACCTACCCTGTCCATCTTTCAGTCTTAGCCTGTCCACCCCAGGCCAATCCCCACCAGGGCCCTCTGGCCCTCATAGACTTTCTTGTTATCCATCTGCTATGCAGCCCTTCTGGTATCCAAAGTCCTCTTCTACAAGAAGTCTTCCTATAGGCCTGATCAATCAATACACAGTGGGCTTCAACTTTTTTTCTTAATTAAAATTCCTCATAGTTACATATATATTTTAACAGGGCACTTTCGTGGAGGTTATCTCCATTTTTCCTTTCATAGACATTATCACCCCCATTTTAAAAGTGAATAAAATGAGGATCGAAGCTGTCGTCAGGGGGCCCACAAGGCGCAGGGCAGGGAATCATGCAGTTCCTGGGTTCCAAGCTAAGAGCTGTATCAGGTGCAGCATAGGCTGTGAAACTCAAGTATCTGGGGGGCTTGTGGCCATCCCCATTGGCTGGCTTAGTGTATTCTAGAGAGCTTGCTTCCCACTTCATAGCTCTCTGAAGATACCCAAGTGGTATCTTCAGAGAAATCTCTGCAGGATGAGACAGACTAGGAGGGGATTGGAGGCATGAAGCATGGGGCATTTCAGGGACACAAAGTCAGGCTTTAAATGTCCCTGAGAAAATTCTCCCTGAGAGTACATGTTACATGTGGAAACCTAGCCCTCTAATGCTCAAAGCAATGGGTCACTAACCATGATGAAGACCAGAAAGAAACCCTTCTTCTTCTTAAGCCAAAATCAATAGCGATTTTTCTTTTCGTTTTCCATTTGCTTAGCTCAGGTGGCAATAGTCTTGGCTTTGTTACTCTAAGAACCGGTTGCTCTGGTAGCTGCCTCTACCCAGGACAAGAATCCCTGGACCTCCTGTCCAGTATTCTAATCAGAAGGGGGTTAGAAAGTGCCTCCTGTTCAGGGAGGCTCAAAAGGATCCAGGGACCATGATAGGAAATGGATTAGTTCCTGGGATAAGAAGGCTGGACATAGACTGCTGTGTCTTCCCTACGTTTTTGACCAACAGCAAGAGCAGAGAGCCTATAGGAAGCAATGGAAATCCAGGTGCATCTTGCTTTGAGGACATCCAACAACATCCAGGAGAACAAATAAAATTAATGGCTATCATTGAGAACTTAAAATATCAGACACTGTACAAAGCATTTACCTAGATTGTGTTATTTTTATCTTCATCGCAACCTCATGAGATAGGTTCTATTTTTATTCCCATTATACAGATGAGGAAACTGAGTCACAGAAGTTTAAGTAATATGTCCGAAGTCAACAACTAGTCAATGGAGGATTTAAAATCAGTCTGGCTTCAAAGCCAGACTTAAGTCTTAAGCTCTTTGGCTTTTCAGGACTCAGACAAGTTCTTTTGTAAAAGAATCTGTTCACAGACTCCTTTTCCACAGCAAGAGCTCTCCTGTTCCAGGGCTGTTGACTGCTGTGGCCTGTACCACAGGTAGAGGAAGCTTCAGGCAAAGAGAAGTAAAAGCATAGTCCTGTGCTTTTAGAGATTCAATTTGATTGGATTTGCTTCATTGTGATTTGATTTGATTGAACTCAATTCCCACAAATTCAGTGCTACTTGTGTGTCAGGAAGTTTTCTCTGTCTTGGGGATTCTCAAATTAAACTGAGTCAATCCAGAAATAATTTTCAAAAGCCTTGAAAGTATGGTTAATCTGACTCAGCAATTCTTTTTCTAGGAGTTTATTCTAAGAACATAATCTTGAATGTATGGGAATATTAGCTATGAAGAAGCTTCTCTTTGTTTATTAAATAGTGAAGGGCAATATAAATGTCTCAGGGATAGCTGACAGACACTAGACGTAGCTAATACAGGCATTACAGGCTCTAGTGACATAGTGGCCATGTGGGTTGATACCAGTCAGGCAGGAGTGAAACCACACAGTGCATTATCTTTCAGTCTACAAGGAATATGCCAAAGGTACCCAAGCTTTGTCTCAGTAGTATTTTTTACAGCACCCCTAGGCCAAAATAAACGCCTCATAGTTAGGTTTAAGTATGTAGGTCCAAGAAAACTAGTTAGCATTTAAGTCCTAACAACTTAGTAGCTGTTTGAAAAAAATATTACACATAAATTGAAAGAAAAATAATATTTATATTTTATTCTTAAATAATCCTAATTATTTACTAATAGGATGTATGCACCTGTTGGGCATTGTTCAATTAGTCAAACCTTGGAATCGGGTTGGACATCGCCACCTTCATTTCCTGTTCCACATTGATTTTTGTGTGGTACTTTCTTTTGCAGGTATGACGATATCATATGAACTCCCACAAGCCCGTAGTTCGTACAGTATCTGGCAGGATTAGGTATCACGGTGTGTTCCTTGATAATTAAAAATATCCTTCAGCGCCTTTGTGAGTTCCCTGTGGCACCCTGGAGTTCCTGGACACACAGTTTGGGGACTGCAGAAATATGTTCTCTTCCATTTTGTTGAAAAAAACTACCTTCTTTATTTGTCCCTTTTGGTCTAGCTTTTGATAGACATATGAGTACAAGATAGATTTCTCTTCTTTCTTGACTGTAGCCAAAGATAATTAGTTTAAGAGCATGATAAACAGCAACTCACCCACAGCTTCAGTTTTGGGGAGGCTGGGGCACAAGCTCCACCTAAAGAGGGCAGCTTCCACCCTGCTGCATCCATAAGGCCTGATGGGAATGTTTTAAAGGTCATGTTTTAAAGGATAGCAGAAAATACAGACTTTTTATGTGAAGCCTCCCAATATTCAGATACTGGCAACTAATTTTAACATATTATTTATATATATTGTGTAGGTCAGTACTATGCTGCCCCAAACAAAAGCCTGTCTGTAGGTGGTGTTTTGCTTGAGAGTCACCAGTTTGGGACACAACGAGTTATTATGTAACTGTTGAAAATGACATTATTAATAAACACATGATCACAAGAACACATACTCATGAAATATTTAGTAAAAAAAAAAGGTAACTAACAAAAAATCATGATACCATTCTCATAAAAACCCTTTATGGATAGTGAGGGCACTAAAAGGATATATAACCAAGTGGTTAAAATGGTTATTTATGGATAGGGAATCTTGGATGATTTTAATATTTTTCTTTTTTGCTTCTCTGTATTTTCTAAATTATTTTTACAATAACCAATGCACCTAAAATTTTTATTTGGTTTTGTTTTGCATTCTTTTAAAGAAAGAAACCTAGAACAATTTCTATAAAGAAGACATTATTAATCAAAAACACAAATACAAATCAAAGTCATGTCAGAAATGGTCCCTGGTTTTATAGGAGCTTATTAATGAGTGGGACAGAGATAACATGTATTACTAGCGATGTATTAACTGACAAAACAAAGGGGAGAGTTGCATGATTCTATCTAAGTTGCTCAACGGGCTCAGAATAGGAAGAGAATCGGAGGGTGGAATGGTCATGGAAGGAAGCTGTATGTGGGGTCCCCGAGACTACCTCCAGGTTCAGTGATTCAGGATTCAGCATATAGCTGCACTCAGGACTAAGATTTATTACAGCAAAAGAATGCAAAGCAAACACAGCAATGGGAAAAGACACATGACGCAAGGTCTGGAGGAAATCAGGAGTGAGCTTCCAGAGTCCTCTCCCAGTGCAGTCACACAGAGCATGCTTAATTCCTCTAGCATGGAATTGTGACAACACATGTGAAGTGTCATCTGCCAGGGAAGCTCATTAGAGATGCAGAGATCAGGGTATTTACTGGGGATGGTCACGTAGACACCCTCTGCCTAGCACATACCATAATTTCAGACCCCCAGAGGGAAGCAGGTGTTCACCATAAATTGCATTGTTTGTACACCATTTTAGGCATAGGAAGCCAGGCTTAACAGTTAGGAATGGTGGGAACATTCCGAAAATCCAAGTTCCCAAATGCCAGCCAAAGGCCAGCCTTGCAAGCAGGTCTTTCTGAAGATGGTGATCTCAGGCCTGCTAAGTTATCTCTTTTCTGCACAGAAACCTTCATGGGGGAGGTGCGATATGAGCAGGGCCATGATTTAGGAAAGAGGAGAGAAAAGGGAAAAGTGTTCCAGGTGTTCACAAAATACTCACAAAACCAAACTTCTCTTCAGAAATCAGAGAACCTTAAACTTAAAAAGGGTCATAAAAGTCATTTAGTCATTTAGTCTAGTATTTTCCAAAGGGCAAGCATATACCCTAGTGGTATGCAGAATGATTTTAGGCTGTCTATAGATGAATATTTCATATTTTAATGTTTATATATTTATTTTGATATGCAGTTATATATAATATAAAATTAATAATACAATATTTTAGAATATATTATAGATACTATGTATATATATGTGTGTATATCTATATCTAGCTAGCTAGCTAGCTATCATCTTCATAAAACCCTGCTACTGTAGATATTATTAGGGTAAGTCTTACTTTAAAAAGTGGTTCAATTTAAAGATAAATATTAAATTACAAATATTAAATAATGTTAAATAAATAACAGCCCAGAGGTCAGAGGTCATGTCTACTCCCTGTGGGCAGTACAGTGAGCAAATACCTTTCACCCTTGAGATACTGGCATTGCTGAGTTAGCCTGATTCTCTTTTTTCCCCTTGCCCATCCTTCAGGAGAGGCAGTCCTTGGCGACGATATTTTGGCCCTGATTATCTACTCTCTGTTCTACTGGGACTTCCAAAGCCACTAACTGCAGTTCTCAGCCATGCCCTCTGGGAATTCCTAGCCCACAGAGATTAGAAAGTTATTATTAAGCAGGGAAATATACCTTTGCAATAATCCTGGAGGCTATTTCAGGCAAGAAAGCTGAAAACTTAAGCTAGGCTTTCTGATTGTTGATGCTTGGGGGACCCAAAACCAAAAGACCATTTTCTCTTTCATCTAACAAGCCCCGAGGACAGATGCACCTGGTAAAGCCTGTCAAAGAAGTGAGACGGCTGTCAGGAAGAGGGCTCTGCCTTTCAATGTTACTAATTCACTCAACACATCAGTACCTATTTTGTGTAGGCCCTGGGAACACAGCAGTCAACGTGGCACTCGTGACTCCCGTTCACATGGAGGTTATGTGCCATGAAGAAGCCTCAGCCATAGGCAAAGTAGACTGCCCAGTGGCCTCACACACCCTCACCTGCCTTGGGGCCTCTGCCAATTCTCTCCCTTCTTTCAGATTTGAAAATCTAGACCTTCTCTCATCCACAAGGTTTGGATGTCACGGCCATCAGACAGGGTTGGATCTGGCTCTTAGACTCTCTCAGGTCTAGAATTACCTCTACTTACTTACACTGGGACCAACTTTTAAGACTCAAACAAAGTTCAGCTTCTTCTGCAAGCCATTCTGTAGTGGAGACCCCAGAGAAGCCTGTCCTTCGTCAGTTCCCCAGTGGACACACGTCTGGCCCATTCCTTTCCCTGAGCAGCTAAGCTGGTGCCTGTAAACCTACCCCTTACAGATGGTTGATTGAACTAAGGTGGGCACCTGATCCAGGGCCAGCCTGTCTCCAGGCTGGTCAGGTACCTACAAGGGGCTCCTGGTTTGAGAGATTTGCCTAAAGGGCCAAGGTGACTTCAGTGGGCCGTGATTTTCAGTGGGCTGTGCGCTCATCAGGCTGTCGCGAGTGGGAGCAGAGAAGGACACACATACGCAGCGGAATCATGGGAGAAGCAGAACAGTGGCAAGAAGACCAAAGACTTCTGCAGCTTCGGGACACAAAATATCCCTGCCTCCCCAAAGGCCTTGGATCTCAATTCTCTTCGATTCTCATTTGTATTGTGGGTGAGGAGGCCCCACTGAGCTCAAGGCATCTTGAGCGCATGTTCCTCCCCGTGCACAGGGCTGAGATGAGACTTTCCTCCTTCTCCTCCAGTCCTGTCCCTTCCCTCTCACCATTCTCTCTCACGTGCTATTTCTTGCCTCTCTGGACTGGAACCCACCTGAATTCCTGATTCTTGGCTTCTTAATCTTAAAGGCTTTGTGAGGTTTCTGTTGTGTGCTCAGACCTGTGCCAGGTGCCAAGAGGGAACAGAAAGGAAGCAGGAGGCCCGGCCCGCCCCTTGGGGAGTTTCCACTCTGGCAGGACAGATAAGGCCCACGAGCACCGCTGGGCTTGGTAACTCCCCGAGCCAGCATCTGCCAGCAAGAGCCTGAGGCAGAGAACGAGCCTGCTCAAGGGGGCCACGAGGAAAGTGCTGGGGGAGCTGGGAGCGGGGGGCTGCTTCACCCTACAGTCCTTACCCTGCCATTAAATCTGGGGAAGCAAATGTATGTGCCAGGCAATTTTCCCTCTCAGTCACCTCATCAGGCTTGAATTGCCCAGGATTAAAAAAGAGAGAGAAAAAAAGGAAAGTCCTCATTATGTGGTTGGAAATCCTCATACCAGAGATAAAATTTTATGAGTTGCCTATTGCTCAGCACCCCGTATTTTTGACATTCCCTGTTTCACATACAGTATTTTAAACACATGAGACACAGACATTATTGTTTTTTTTATTTTTTTCCCCAGTCATTTTTTTTTTCTTTCTGTCATGGCTTAGTGGGTAGCTCTGAAGTCTTTAATACTGAAGGGCCCATTTCGTGTTATTTATTACCCTGCTTGCGTGAAAGCCGAGGCCTATAAATCGTCAGCACAGGCCGTCTCATTCCAGCAATGGTGAGGTTTCGTCACATGTAATTAAAAGATCTCAAAGCCGTTGGAATGTAATGGATTTGGAAATGACACCATGGGGGTGCGGGGAGCAGGCCCAGGAAGAGGCAGCTGTATTTCAAAGGCTCTCTGGCGTGGTCTGGGATCGATGGGGCTGCCTGGCTGGGCTCCAGCGGGGCCGGCTGTCATGGGGTTAGAGGCAGGGTCTGGATGTGATCTGATGCTCAGTTCTGAGACCACTGCAGTTCCCACCTGTGTGGAGGTGCACCCAGCTCTTGGCCTCACAAACTCCTTCAGCCTGGCATGCCCAGGCCCCACCACTGATGGCAGTGAGCGTCCGTGTCCTGACAGGAGGGTTTCTAGAAGTGGGGAGTAACCCACCCTTAGAGACAGAGCCTGACCCGGAGATGAAGGGGAAGATCTTGGTTTCACCTTCCCCATAAGTACGGAGTACAATGGTCCTCTTATTTGTGGTCCCCAACTTTCTCCCTTAAGCTGTTTCTGTCTGTTCAGACCCCCATGGTCACCCTTCAGCGACTCTGTGTTGTTCTGTGAAGTTTCCTTGAATCCCCGCATCCACCGCTTCTCCTTCTGAGCCACAGGGCACCTTGTCTGCCCAGCTTTGGGTCAGTATGGTGCTGGTGTGTATTTGTTTACTTGCCGGCCTCCCCATTCTCATGAGTTCCTCAGGAAAAAGGACTATGTTTAAGTCGCCTCTGACCCCAGTGCCCTTATACAGGCCTGTCACATAGGAGGTAGGCAGCAACCGTGTGGTAGGAAGGAAGAGATGGAGGATAAAAAAGGAAAAAAGAAAGAAAGAAAAAGGGCAGAAGGAAAGAAGGAAGAAAGGAAGGAAGGGGGAAAGGGACTTTTGGTGATCTCTTTCCATCTCAGGGCTTTACAATAAGGCAACCAGATTCCAAGATGACCCCCAACTATCTCCACTTCCTGGAACCCAGATTCCATAGCACACCAGGGTTGCTGTGTGTGACCAGTGTCACACAGTAGAAGTGTGGTTATGTCACTTCTGAGGTTAGGTTATGAAAAAAGACGGCAACTTCTGCCTTTTTTCCTCTTTCCTTTCTCTTGAATTAGTCACTGGGGGGAAGCCAGCTACCATGTTGTGTGAGCAGCCCTATAGAGAGGCCCACATGTCAGGGAACTGGAGCCTCTGGCCCACAGCCAACCAGGAACCGAGGCCTGACAGCAATGAGGGAATGAGCTTGGAAGTGGATGCTCCAGCCCCACGGAGCCTTGCAATGGCTGCACCTTGGCCGACAGCCTGACTGCAGTCTCACTAGGCTGCTCCCAGATTCCTGACCTCAGAAGCTGTACATGTAAATGAATGTTATTTTGGATTGCTAACTTTGGAATAGTGTGTTACACAGTGATAGATAACTAACACAAACACCATCTCTATGTTGATGACAACAAATATTTATTTCCAAGTCAGACCTCTCTGCTGAAGTCCAGAATCCTATGTCCAACTGCTTCCTTTACATCTTTGCCCTGCACTCCAAACTACACTCCTGGTCATTCTCTCTGCCTGCTTCCCCCACAGGTTTCCCCATCCTGGCTGGTGGCAGCTCTTACCTGGATGCTGACTACGGCACCTACCTGCTTCTTGCTCCTCCCACTGCCACTGCAATCTATTCTCTATCCAGCAGCCAGTGATGCCAGTCAAATGTAAGTCAGATCGTGACACTTCAACTTCCCCAGGACAAGAACCAAAGTCCTTAAATAGCCCACAAGGTGTCACCTATTCCTCTCCGACCTCATCTCCCATGCCTCTCCCCAACTGCCTCCTCTCACAGGGCCACGTGGGCCTTTTGTTGCCAGGCACACTCCCACTATAGGACTTTGCACTGACTCCTCTCTGTGTCTGGAATATTCCTCCCAGTTATCGACACAGCTCACTGCCTCACCTCCTTCAAGTCTTTGCTTCAACGTCCCCTTCTCTGTGAGGTCTACCTTGACAACCCTATTAAAACATGCAATGCAACTCCCTGAACCCCCAGGCTTTATTACTCTGCTTTCCAATCCCCCTTCTGCCCCCCATTTTACAAAACACTTAAAACCTTCAAATGTATTATATGATTTATTTTTTTAATGCTCACTGCTTGTTGTCATTATCTTCTAGTATATACAGTCCATGAGAGCAAGGATTTTTGGTGGTGGTTGTCTATTTTGTTCATTGTGAAATCTCCAGCAGCTAGAACAGAGTACCTAGAACTCTCTGCCTGGCACATAATGGTAGTCAATAAATACTTGTGGCAGAAGGGAAGGAAGGATGGCAGGAAGGGAGGGAAGCAGGGAAGGAAAGATAGATAGTGAAGGGAGGGAGCAAGGACAGTGTATGAGAACCCTTGCATTGTCATCTGAATTGTTGTTTAGTGGATGCAGTCCCTCTCCTTGTAAGGTCTGGACTGCAAGTTCTTTGAAGGCATGAGAGGATGACCTACCTACAGCATCCAGTGACAGGCCCTCCTGAGACCAGGGCTTAGGGAATGTACTTGATTGATCTGCCTTTGGCCATTTAGGAACCTCTGTTTCATTGCCCTCATAATCCAGCAGATCTGAATATTTCCACTCCTCTGGTCTTTAGCTGCTATTAACATCCAGCCCCTCTGCTTTTCTCACCTTTTAATGAGTTGAGTTGTGTCCTCCAAAAATATATGCTGAAGTCTCAACCCCCCAGTACCTTAGAATATGATGTTATTTGAAAATAGGATTGTGGCAGATGGAATTAACTAAGTTAAAATGAGGTCATACTAGAGAGGTGTGGACCCTGAACCCAATATGACTAATTGTCTTCATAAAAAGAGTACAGGCACGTCGGGAGAAATGTCATGTGAAGACAGAGGCAGAGATTGAAGTGATGCATGTACAAGTCAAGGAATGCCAGAGACTGGTGACAACCACCAGAAGCCAGGAGAGAGGCGTGGAATGGATTTGTTTTCAGAGCCCTCAGAAGAAAGCAACTCTGCCAACACTTTGACTTCAGACTTTTAGCTTCCAAAACTGTGAAAGAATAAATTTCTGTTGTTTTAAGCTATCTGGTTGAGGGACTTCGTTATGGCAGCCCCAGGAAACTCACACACACTTCACACCTTCTTCCTCAAGACTATTCCACTCTTGTCTTGGAACCTTCTCTCAGCATTAACATTAGAACACAACACCTTTGATACTACTCAGAGTGTTTTCTCTCTCACACAATGCAAAGAACCTTACCTCCGCCAAGAAGCCCTCTTGGACAGCTTAGAAGAAGGAAGAAGTCAATACTCCTAGCATCCCTGCTTGTGAAGTTAAACTCTGGAATGTATGGTATTTTTACTCACAATTAATGTGCGTTTTCTTGGCTTGAGAAAATGCAGACAGTCCATCTTATCCATTTGTTCTTTACTTGCTCATTCATTGCCATGTTGTCTCTCTGATTAAATGACTCAAACAATGAGAAACAGATGTCTCCTTCATTGTCTATAGTTCCAAATCCAGATACAGAAAAGAAAAGGCACCCATGCTGGTGGGTAAGGACTGTTTAGTAAGAAGGGGCCTGCTTCACTTCTCCCCTCTCCTATTTTATAAATGAGGAAATTGAGGCCCAGGCAGAAAAAATGACCCCCAAAAGATAAAGAATGTTTCCATTTTGCCTCCACATAGGATTGTTAACTCTGGGACTTTTGCTCAACATTAAACACTTAGAAATATACCCTGAGTCCCTTGCATAGTTGTTGCTAACCATATACTCAGAGCTAGGTTCAAATCCTAGACCCGTCACTCTTTCTCTGTACAATTTTGGGCAAGTTATTTAACGTCTCTAACCCTCAGATTCTTCATCTGAAAAATGAGGATGGAGATACTGATCTCCCAGGGTGGGGAGGGGGATTCAATGAGAATATCACTTAGGAACTGTGCCTTTGTGCTATGGGAACTCAATGAACTGTAATTTCTTAACTTTTATTCCCATTACATAAACTCCACACTAGAAAAAGTTAGAAACAAATTACATTTTCAACAAAATCTTTGTCTATTTGTTACATCCAGCTCAAGTTGGAAAAGTTGTCAGAAATAATGGAAGTGCGTAAAATAATCTATCCCAGCCTTGTCATTAATAGCAAGCATTACATAGCGCTAGCAAGATCCTTCATCAGCAAACAAAGGCCCAGTGATGTTCACTAGACTTGACGGAGTATAAAAAGAAAATGAGAATCTGACGTTTTGGAAAGATTTCCAAAAACTGGAGCAGAAACAGGAAGAGCTTTCTGGTTGCCTCTTTGTAAAGGATCAGACATCATAGCAGATGGGAAAGTCGGCAAGAATTACAGACATGGAACAGACCTCGGGTCTCATTAACCAACTAATTCATTTAAACCAGAATGCCTCATTTCCTGAGAATTCCAGTGAACTGTGATTTTACAGTATGCTAATATTTGAAAGATGTATTTTTTCTCCCCATCAATGGCTGCAAAGATGCCCTGTGGTGCAGTGAACAGCACTAAGAATAATGGTATCAGGATTTAGGAGCTAGCTCTACCGTTAACTGACTATGAACTAGCCAGGTCCCCTGTCTAATCTCAGGGTCACTCTCATCTAAGGCAGAGTGGGACTAATGATCTCTGAGTTTCCTAAATCTATAATTTAATATGTTCCTGCTCTATTTTCAATCCTTTGCCTGGTCCCATATCCTCCATGAAAGCCCTTTCCTGATCTTTAACATGTATCTGTAAAATATGAGGGTTGGACCAGAATAGCTCTAAAGTTCCTGTGAGACTTGACATGCTATTGTTTTAAGTGTGTACTTCTTTAATAATAATAATGATGATAATAGTAATAAATAAATAAATAAATTTATAAGGCCTTCACCTTAGGTATTTGTGGGGAAATAAAATGAAGAAGCTCATAAAGCTGTATTATGTAATATTACAGACTGAATGTGCCCACCCCCCAAATTTATATGCCAAAATCCTAACCCCCAATGTGATGGTACTAAAAGGTGGGGCCTTTGGGAGGTGATTAGGTCATGAAGGTGGAGCTCCCATGAATGGAATTAGTGTCATTATAAAAAGAGATACAAGAGAGATGGGCACAATGAAAAGATAGTCACCTGTAAACCAGGAAGAGGACCTTCACCAAGAATCTGACTATGCTGGCACCCTAATCTTGAACTTCCAGCATTCAGAACTTTGAGAAATAAATGTTTGTTGTTTAAGCCACCCAGTCTATGGTATTCTGTTATAGCACCTTGAACTAAGATGCAAGGTCTGGTGGAAAAACCACTGGGCTTGAGTCTGAATTCTGACCTAGCTACTAACCAACTTTGCTATCCTGAGTAAATCAATGCACCTCTCTGCACTTTTTTTCCATCTATACATTTAGATGTTTGAACTATTTAGCATTTGGGCCCCTTCTAGCTCCCTATTTCTTTTTTTTTTTGCGGGGGGGGGGGGGGTTTGTACTCGGGCCTCTCCCGTTGCGGAGCACAGGCTCCGGACGCGCAGGCTCAGCGGCCATGGCTCACGGGCCCAGCCACTCCGTGGCATGTGGGATCTTCCCAGACCGGGGCACGAACCCGTGTCCCCTGTATCGGCAGGTGGACTCTCAACCACTGCACCGCCAGGGAAGCCCCTAGCTCCCTATTTCTAACATTTGCCACTCTTTTGTAAATTCCTTTCCAGCTCCAGTGAGGTCTCATAAGGAAATAACCTACAGTGATGAGAAGCAGGGAGAGGAATTCATAGAGAAAGTGCACTCAAAATAAACCTTAAGGTCTCTCCCAGCTCCAAAGTTGCAGCTTTGCTTCCTCAGACTCAAAGTGCCTCTCTGAGCAAGGTCACAATTT
Source organism: Orcinus orca (assembly GCF_937001465.1). Lineage (NCBI taxonomy): Eukaryota > Metazoa > Chordata > Mammalia > Artiodactyla > Delphinidae > Orcinus > Orcinus orca. Next base: position 27,691,801 of record NC_064573.1, read on the forward strand.
CACCTTCTCTCTCTTCCCTTGATGTGAAGCCCAAAGCCCAGGACAGCTTGAGACTCTAAACAAGGGTGTTTCTTCCTTTTCTATCCTCTTCCTGATTTGGGCTCTTGAGTCTGGCATGTTTGGCTTTATGAAACTGCTGAGCCAGGTTTAGTCATTAGGAAAAATGGGGTTCAAATGCAAACCCCTGGGTGAGATTAGCTCAGTGCTCCAGCTTTCTACCTGGCATCATTTGACCTCTTCTGAAACTAGTCTCTGACCCTGGCCTCTAGATGTAAATGAAAGGAAAATGATTTCTAATGAGCTCTCCCCAACCAGGGGTGATGCAATAGTCAAATGCATTAATTCACATAGACTGTGAAATTGATCACGGTTCTCAAAAGACACATCCAAACTTGAAATGGCTCCAGTTTTGTAGAAACTTCTGTGTAGCAGAATACTTGGGGCTCCTCTGGCTTCAGTTAACCTGAATGCTTTGTCTCACCAAGAATAATGCCCAAATGATATTTCAGCACCCCATTTATTCAGAGGCCGGACTAGTAGCAACACAGATCTTGGACCCCATGTGCAAGTACAAAAACCTTCCAAACAACTGAAATAGCTTCCCACAGAATTTTTGCAATAAGTAAAGCCCATGTACCATTCTCTCCCCTTAGGCTGTCATGCAGCACTTTATTGACTCTTGTTCGACACATGGTTCCAATATGTTTAGTTATAGATGATTGCCAAAGCCTACAGAAGGTTAGATATGGAGAATCAGAACTAAAATTGGGTTATGAGAGGCATTGGCACTAAGAAGAAACAAAACTGAGAGTGTGGGGTGAAAAAGAAAAACTGTCTAGACCCAACACAGTAATAGAGGGACATTTTTATATTAGGACAGGTAGCCTCACATAACTCATGAGATTTTTGCACTCTTTAGTGATGGGTTATGGAGAAGAGGCTACATTCAATTTCAACATTTGTTTTATAAGAAAGTAAGGAGGAAATAATCTTTGTCAGGAAGATTGCCAACAAAAATTGTTTAAAAAAAAGGTTATTCTTGATGAGATTCATTTGAGTTAAGGAACTTTGGTTTGTGTCTCTGTGTCCCAGTGCCCAGCACATTGCATAGCATACAGCAGATTCTTAATAAACACTTGATGAATGAATGAAAAGAAGCAATATTTTGAAGGGTTGTGTTTTTGAATTCCTGGATAATTTACTTATCATGTTTTCCAGTGATTTATTGAACAGTAATCTTTATGGAGCACCTACCAACTAGGCAGGCAGGGTCTTCCTTCTCAGAGAATGGTGCTGGATCAGCGACAACCACCTGCAATAGTACGTGTGAACGACCTGGATGCCTGGCTCTGTAGGTTAGGCCTGCCTTGGGACCCTGTCCAGGTTTTATGCTTATTTGGAGAAATTGAAGTCCATAGAGGCTTCTGTCCATTCCAGGCACCCTTTTATTTTAAACCCTCAGACACAAGGCAACTCTTCACCAAAGAGCTTCAGAGAGGGAGTCCCATACAGGATCGGTGTGCTGAGAACACCACACTGTCCCACAGCTTGGGCTCCTTTGTTAAGTCAAAACTACTTTTCTCTTGTTGGCTGATTGACTCCAATTCAACCTTAAGTCTTGGGCCACAGTGTGACAGGGCTAAAGATTTCAGGGGGAGAGGCTGGAATAAGCTGGGGATTGACATTTGGGTTAAACTTTAGAAAAATAATTCCTTGATGTGTATTGATGACCTGTTATGTGCCCAGCACAATATGTAGAGGTCTTTACTAGGGAGGGGCCAAAGAAATAGAAAACCTAGACTTTTTCTTATGTAGAAAACAACCTAAAGGTAAGAAAGTACCAGGTTGGGTAGTAGGAGCCACACTTTCCACCTCTTGGATTCCTGCCAGCCTGCTTGATTCCTCATATAGGGTCACATACTCAATACCTGTGTCAGTATATGGCCCAATAACCAAGGAGAAGTAGATCGTAATGAGGTATTTTCTTTTTTAAAGATCTTTTACTGCACAAGGCTAAATAGTTGTTTTGACTGTGTTCATCTTCCCACCACTGATTTTTTTTCAGGTATTTATTACTGCCGAATAAATAACCCCAAACAAAGATGTGTTATTTCTCTTGACTCTGTGGGTGAGGAATCCGAGCAGGGATTTTGTTCCCTGAGTCACTCACTTAGCTGCATACAGCTGATGGCTGGGTTGGAAGGTGCAAGAAGACTTCACCCGTACGTCTGATGCCTTGGTTCTCCTCTGTGTGGCTTCTTTCTCTCCATGAGAGAAAGAGTGATTAGTGGTATCAAATCATTCAGAAGTCTAGCCTAAGTTTCTTTAGAGTGTGGTGGCTGCTTCCCCAGAAAACAGAAACATGAAAGCTTCTGTTCTAGGTTTGGAATTGACACAGAGTCATGTTCATCTCAGCTTATTAGTCAAAGAAAGTCACCAGGCCAGCCCCAGAGGAGGAGAAATAGCCTCCATATGGATGGGAGAAGCATATACGGAAAGGAGGAACTGATGGTGGCCATCCTTGGATGCTATCTAGCACATGTTGGACTCTGTTTGTTTTCCAATTAATTGAATATATTTGAGGCGCCAAGGAAAATGACTGCCAGGCTCAGGACTTGCTCACTGTCGTATCTCCAATATCGTCCATGGTTCTGATTCAGAATGAACCAGTCAGGTTTTGATAGAAACAAATGTGGTGTGTGTGTGTGTGTGTGTGTGTGTGTGTGTGTGTGTGTGTGTGTGTTAATTGGGAGTGGAGGTTCCTATTGGCTGGATGGTTAATCCATTAATGAAGTGAACTGAAATAGAATACAACTATATGGGATTTATGCTCCTATGTGTTAGCACTCCTGGACAGCATGGATGCTACAGGTTCTTAGCCCAGGTAAGGTAACTGGTATAATCCAAAGATGTCAGGATATCCGTGGGTCTTTTTCAGCAGCATGGATTTTGAAGTAGAATTTGAAACTACATGGATGACATTGAAAGTTTAATGGCACTTTCCAACGGCTACCTTCCTGCTTAAATCTAGAACAATCCTGTGCCTTTCAGATAATAAAAGATACCTTTTAGGAGGAATTCTTGAAATGCTTTTGAAATAAGAATGCCTTTGCACCTAGACTTAGAGAGACTGAGGAAGTGTGTCTGCACATACACACACACACACACACGGCTATCGTGAACAGTGGTTCACCTGGCCAACGGAGCAAGTGTGGGCTAAAGTCCAACAAGTCAGTGTGGGGCTTCATCTATCTGGAGGAAGGGGGAAATAACTCCAACAGGAATGTCATAAGAGCCCCTGAGGCTAGTGGTGGTCCTATGCACAACACACACACACACACACACACACAGTTTTCTGCCTTAATTACAGGACAGTACTCCTTGGAGGTGATGTCAAGACTACCTCAATAAGTAACCTTCTTTTCTTGGAAAGAGCTATTGATTTGGCCATGAGATTAACTTTCTAGGAGAGAAGTTGTAGGCAGTGGAGAAGACTAATGAACTGCAGTCATTCACATTTACATATCAGTTTGCAGCACTTTCAAATATATTATTGTACTTAATCCTCACAATCCTTAGATCCAGATATTGCTGCCTCCACTTTACAGTTGAAAAAACAGGCTTAGAATAAGTGACTTGCCCAAGTAGACACAGCTGCTAGGAGTGTCCAGGTTAGAACTGAATTGGGGGCTTTGAACTCCAAATGCCATGTCTTTTTCATATCATGGGTCTGTAGAAAAGACTGGGATTTATATTTTTTCTCTAAATGTCGTTTTTCTTCTCATGAAAAAGTTGAGTAGGTTAAGGTATGAACTGGGTAATTTATGTAATTCTATTGCTACTGCTAGTTTCGGGGGATCCTGGTCTTTTTATTTTTCTCTTACGCTATTTTCTGCAACATCATTAACATCAAGTACAACAAATAAGACATCTAAGGGGGTGTGCTGTCAAGATTTTTGAAATGAAAAAATGAGCTCATAAAGGTGGCTCTGTTCCTAAGCATCTCAAGTCTTGGATTTGTCAGCTTTGCTCATTAACTAACTGAGAGGTGCCATCTAAGGACTCAGGAGCCTATTGCCCAACACAACCTCCATAAATCTGCCACCACAGGACACAGAGCCAAGCTTTCTTTCCTTGGAGGATTCCTGGGAATAGAGCTCAGCTCTGTCGTTCACCAGCTGTGTGATGTTGGGCAAGACATGCTACTTTCTAGGCCTTAGTTGCCTGACCAATAAAATGAAGGCTTTGGTAGATTATCCCTGAGATCTCTGCAGTGCTGATATTTTATGACTATAACTTTCCATTGTTATCCGTCCAGCATCTACTATTCTGATTTTGAAGAATCTTCTTCCTGTCCAATACTTCCTCCTTTAATTACATTTTTTTATTTGCGTTCTGTATCGGGTCATGGTGAATTTTGTAGCAGCTCCCTCTTTGCCTGTAAAATTTCTGCTCCAGATTATCATAAAAGACTGAGAAAGTTAAAATCCACCCCTCTTAGCCCACCGATAAGGCCTTTGCGATCTTGTTGCATTCTACCCACCCACAAGGTATTTCCCCTTCCTCTTCTGCATGAACTTTCTGTTGCAGCTAAGTCACATTCTACCCACCTCCCCCTCCTTATGGCTCAGTTCCCTAATACTATACACCCTGTACCTCTTTGCTGACCTCTCAAGTTCACTCCAATATCACTTCTTATCTGAAGCACTATTTTGGCCCTACTGCTTTTCATTTAGTGGATTTTCTGGTTACTTTCTTTATCTTTTCAAGTAAATTACAAACTACTTGACTCAGATGTCGTGATTCTTTCTTCCATGTCCCCACAGTGCCAAGCACGGTTAGTCTGGGTCTATTGATTCGTGGGTTAGAAGAGCCTACCTCCCAATTAGGAACCAGAATTAGGAATTCATATTTTGCTGCAGTGTCAAAGTGTCCTGACCATTACTCCTGGCCACGTCACACATAGTTCTCTCAGACTGCACCAGCAAAGAGGATTTTTTATTTCCTTCAGCTGGACAGGAAATCCCAGTAACTATAAACCATGAGGGGTCACTGTTGGGAAGAGAATGGTTGTGCAGGCTAAGATATGTTACGCTAAAGACCCTTCCTTCTGCATAACCTAAATACTTATAGCCTCAACATTCGTTCATTTTCTCTGAAGCTATCTCTCAGGAAGAAGAAAGTCTCGATACCATATGCCTTCTTTCTTCATTTAACCAAGTAAATGGTGTTTTTATTGACCATTTTAATTTTCCTTTTTGCTTACAAATATCCTTTGAACTAGTAGATTGATTTCGATGAGACTTGTTGCGACATTAAAAAGCCCCAAGGTGCACCTTGAATTCCATCGTGTCTCAGAAAACACCTAGAAATAAAATGGCCACCACCAACTGCATTAAAAACGACACATCTGCCATCAATTTAAATTTGCACAGTTGGAGGTTTGGAGTTGCTGTTGCATTGGGCGTGTTCATGGGCCAGGGTTCATCCAGGAAGCTATCAGAAAATTTATTCCTGGTCTTAGGAGTCTCATCTAAAATGTGAATATAATTGTTGAGCAGATTTACAAAACGCTAATTGGAATGCACAGCAAATAGGTCAGTTAAGTTTGTGAGCATTTTGAAATTATCATAGGTGATATAAGCATATTTTTATCTACAGGGTTTAAAGTAAAAGCCATTTCTGTGACTGGGACAAGGGTTTTGGCACATGTTCAGAGCAAGTCAAAGGAATTAATAACGAGTAATAGAGGGAAATGGAGCCAAGGAATATCTAAGCTGTGTGTCCCTAGGGAGCTTGGAAGTGATAGGAAAAGGGACATTCTTCAAGATATGCAGGGGGGCTGTACCAGTGTAACTATCATCAATCATTCATTGCAGCCCAATCCACCCGACCTTTCCCAGGAGAGGGAGATGGAGAGACAAGAGGCCAGCGCGATCCCACGAAGTCCTTGCTTCATTTGCTTATTTCTACGAGTAACTGCAAGTTATTTTGTTTGTTTCATTACTGACAAAAGCCACAGTAAAGAACCCCTGGGCAGGTAGGAGGGAGAGTTTAAAGGATGGCAGGGACAGAAGGGAGGATAATTTATGGCATTTCACCTGATAATAATGAACCTTACTCTCTCTCTTTCTTTCTCTCTCTCTCTTTCTCATACACACACAGACACATATAGACACACACACACACACACACACACACACACAAGGACACATATGCACACACAGAGTCGTCTGCTTTAGGATTTCCAAATTTTTCCATTTTGGTGACCACGTGTGGTCAGAAGAAGATGGGTGGGATGCTGTAAGCTTCCTGAATTACTCCTGCCAGAAATGTCACTGAATTCTGAAGAAAGCTTTTCTTTAGCCCCAAGTACCAGGGTCAGAAAAAAAAAAGGCAGAGATTTCTCATTTCAAGGTTGGGCTGGGGGAGGGATAAGGCAAAATGTGGGGAAAAGACTTTCAGCTTCAGGAGGAGGAGAAGTGACATGAACTGTACCACACAGACTCCTAGTATTTTATGTTTTAAAACATTTTACATATTTCTGTTCAATCCTGACAATAGCACTCTGAAGTAAATATTATCTCTGTTTTACATATAAGGAATTGGAACTCAAAGAGGTTAAGTAACTTGTTCAATGTGTAAGGTTTAGTAAGTGGCAGGAGCTAGGATTCCAACCCACATCTTGTGCTATTTTCACTGTGCACTGCACCATCAGATGTGATAATGGTTGTGGTAGCTCTTTGGATGTGTGAAAAGTTATCCTATGCAAGAGGAGCTGGTTGGTGTTTTCACACAAATATCTGAAGTCTAGAGCAAGCTGGGAGGGGACTGGAACAAGACAGAAAGGCCCCAGATCTGTCTGTAATTATGGCAAAGCTGGAGCCCCTGAACTCTTCAGTCATCTGTTCCATCTATTTTGAATATTCTAGATTCATTTATTCATTTACTAATTAGACATGTTTATTGAGCCCCACTAGTGACCAGGCACTAGGCTAAAGCTGAGGTTGCAAGGGGGGAGACAGGTGTAGCTAGCCACCTGGTAGATGTGACAGGGCCTCTCAGAGAGGAAAACAGAAGAGCTGGAGGGATCTGGTATCACAGAAGAGGCAGGAAGTGTCAGAGGAGGGATCTAGGAGCAGGCAAATTGACTGGAGCCAGGCATCTCCCACTGAATCTCAAGAACTAGTCCAGGCATTGCCAGGAACTTTTCAGTAAGTGAGACAGAAGACAGACACGAATGTGGAAGGCAAGGCTCACTCTGCCTGTCCTTGAAGCACCATCTAAGAAAAGAAACTTTCTTGATGGCTCTGAGCAGAGAATGCCTTTGCCATCCTGGAGAACCAGCTAGAAAGTCAGTTGGGTAGGCAGCTTCCAGTAAAGGAATTGCAGGGAACAGGGCAAATGCCTTCAGACAGGATCACTGGGAGTCGCTTGCTCCCCTTGGCCTATGAGCTACCCTGCCTGCACCTGTCGTAACCTGGGTCAGGCCCTGGCAGCAGCTCTGTGAGACCCTGGCTGCTGTCCATCCTGCATGTCTCTCCCCAGCCTGTCCTGCTGTCCAGGGCTAAGAGGGAGGTTCTGTTGGGGGAGTTCAGCTGCAGTCAGGGATTGCTGAACCTGGAGCCTGCAAGTGAGCATTTAGTGCCCCTGGCCTTGCTCTTCCCCAGGGGTTTCATGAGCTTTCTTCTGGTTTCCATAATAGATTTAGGCTCTTTGAGGACAGGAGATTGCATTTTCTCCTCCTCTTGTATTTTCCACAGTGACTGACACTGATGTGAGCACTGTAGTTGTTTATTGCTGGTTGATAAAAGGCTAATTGGTGCTGTTGTAGAGCATTGTAAGGAAAGACACTCACTTCACTTGGAGTCACAGAACCACGGAATGTAGGAATAGGCAGGGCCTTGATGCCTACCCCTTATTTTATAGATGGGGAGACTGAGGCCAGAGAAGGTAGGGGAATCATTTAAGGACTTAGCAGAGTTAGGTCCACACCTGTGTGTTTTCTTCTCTGGGCCTTTGTTCTTGCCACCAAGGCATCACCCACTCTCTAAATGAGCTCTGAACTCAAGAAGAGTGAAAGGCCAAAGTTTCATACCCATCTGATACCTGCTGGCCCTCCCATGAGCTGGATGAGGAACTGAGTCAGTGTGCCTTGCCTGCCGTGGGTGACCAGGCTGCTCTGAGCTTCTGTGGGGTCTTATGCAACCATTCATCTCATTTTAGTTCTAGCTGGGCTGGTCCACACTGAGTCAAGCACATATCCCTCTTACTGCCTTCACCTTTTCTTCCAACCTTATTCAGACAGGTTGGAATACTTAGGTGGAGACACCTAAGTTCCCATTAACTTAGTGGCTGGTGTAGACCACAGCCTGCTATAGACCATCCATGGGGTCCTGATAAGACACTTGGACTGCTCCAGACTTGAACCCTAAAATAGGCCAATTTTGGGGGCTGTACATGTGCAAAGCCATGGTATGTTCTGCATTGGGAGCTAGCAGTGATAGGAACCCCAAACAGTCCAGATTGTCTAAACCAGGTGTCCTTAAAACTGTCCTCTGACTTCTATTACCCAAGGCAGTGGGGTGTAGCCTGTTGGGTAATATGATTTCCAAACGACCCACATGTCAGTGCGAGTCTGAGGAAGGCAAGCGAGCAAGCACACAAAAATCCTCCTGCAGCAAACAACACCAGCTTTAGGAAAGCATACAAAAAAATCAATAAATAGCTGTGGTCTCGAATGAATGAATGAATACATGAATGGAATTTCCTGAACAAAGTACTGTTACCAAAACCATCAGCTTCTTTCAGAGGACAATGGAGAACTAGGCCTGTTTCCCAGGAACTGCTAGTGCACAATAAAGTGTGCTCTGTGGCCCTTCCATTCCGGGTAGTGAGTTATGTAGGGTTGTTCCTGCCCAGAGCTGGAGCTGGGGGTCGGGTCGAGCAGAATGAGAGACAGGGACTGAGGGATGCTGCCAGGAAGCTGCTGTGCCGAGGATGGCAGGGTTAAAACTCACCCTGGTCTGAATCATTAAAGGCGAGCCTGCCAGAGCTACCTTCTTGAGTTTCTCACTGCAAGCTAGATGTTTTCTCAGAAGCTTACTCTATGCTTCTAGGGCTTAGCTGCTCTGAATATCAAGGCGAATGGTAAGAAATGCTTTCTTTTCACAACACATCACACCCATAACGTGATACCGCTTCTCATGGCACTTTATATTTCTGAAGGTACTTTAGCATTCATGCTCCTATTTGAAATCCACAATAACCCAGTTGGGGGATTATCTCCTGTAATAAGATGTGCAAACTGAGGGTCAGAAATGGTACATGACTGCTTTAACAGTACTCAGGGGGCAAATAGTCAAGGCAGGATTAGAACCCACGTCTCCCGACTCCCAGCCCAGCATTCTTTCCTCCACGACAAGCTGCCCCCAAATGAGACATCTGCTCAATGAGCGAATGCGATGCTCCAGGCCAGTCCCCCTAGGTCTCCGGGTAAATGCTCTTGCCTTCTGGTGATGTCCCCTTCCCCTCATTATCCCACTCCTGTCTCTCTCTCAGCTTGAGTCCCTAGAATCACCTGGATGTTTGGTACAAATGCAGATTTGGGGGCCAACCCCAGAGACTCTGATTCTGTAAGAATCTGCATTTTTGACACACTCACCAAATGATTTTTTTTTTTTTTTTTTTGCGGTACGTGGGCCTCTCACTGTTGCGGCCTCTCCCGTTGCGGAGCACAGGCTCCGGACGCGCAGGCTCAGTGGCCATGGCTCGCGGGCCTAGCCACTCCGTGGCATGTGGGATCTTCCCGGACTGGGGCACGAACCCGTGTGCCCTGCATCGGCAGGCAGACTCTCAACCACTGCGCCACCAGGGAAGCTCTCACCAAATGATTTTGATGCAGGTTGAACTTTGCAATTTGCTAGTTTAGGGAAATCGGTGAATTTTGAAGATTACTTGAGCCAGACATTATCTCACATTAAATTGGTTCACTTGAAAGGTAAGTTTAGAAAATTAAAAGAAAAAGGAAAGGAGAAAAAAGAAACTGGCTTCCTCCTTGGTGGTCTTTTCCAAGTTTACTATTCCTACCTCAAATGTCTCTCTTATTTCCTGCTTCTCCCAACCTTCCAAGCTTCTCTGAGGCTCTCCCTGCTCTAGACTCTTAGGTCCTTGAGCTGTATCACACTTGCCTCACTGCACAGTCACTGTGATTCTGCCTTTGTGGCTCTCTGTCCCTAAGCCTGGGTACTCTATGAGGGTGAGTTTTCTGTATCTCCAAGAGTCCTCGGCACAATGCTGGAGACTAAAAGGATACTTTAGCTGTACTCTTGGAATGAGCCACTTAACTCTGTTGGTCTCTGTCTGGCACCGCTCCCCAGATCCATCAGTGTGGATAATCAGGACATGATTGTTGTAGAAGCAAAGCCCATCACCAAGTAGGCATTGAGAACTTCCTGGTGTAAAGTCCCAACTAAAACATCAAAAACTCCCTTCAAAAATAGGGGGACTTAGAAATAACAAGTGTTGATGAGGATGTGAAGAAAAGGGAGCTCTTGTGCACTGCTGGTGGGAATGTAAATTGTTGCAGCCTTTAGGGAAAACAGTGTGAAGTTTCCTCAAACAATTAAAAATAGAACTACCATATGATCCCTCAATTCCACTTCTGCGTATTTTTCTGAAGAAAACGAAAACACTAATTCAATAAGATATCTTCAACCCATGTTTATTGCAACATTATTTACAATAACCAAGATAAGAAAACAACCTGTCAAGAAGATGCCATACACACACACACACACACACACACTGGAATTGGAATACTATCCAGCCATAAAAAATAGAAATCTTGCCATTTGCAACAATATGGATGGACCTTGAGATCATTACGCTAAGTGAAATAAGTCAGACAGAGAAAGACAAACACCATGTGATCTCATTATATGTGGGATCGAAAACAAAAACAGAAACAAAAATAACAACCTCATAAATACAGGGAACAGATTGGTGGCTGCCAGAAGTGGGAGTCAGGTACAAGCAAAAGGTACAAACTTCTAGTTATAAAATAAGTAAGTTATGGGGATGTAAGGTACAGCATGGTGGCTGCACTTAATAATGCTGTATTGCATATTTGAAAGTTGCTAAGAGAGTAGATCTTAAAAGCCCTCATCACAAGAAATTATAAATATATGCGGTGACAGATGTTAGCTAGACTTATTGTGATTATTTTGCAATATATAAAAATATCAAATATCATTATGCAATATCATTATATTGTACACCTGAAACTAATATAATGTTATATGTCAATTAACAAAAAGGGACTAAAAAATAGGGCCATACTAATTGTTGACAGGAACCTGATAAAGAACTGGGGTGGTGGGAGGGGCAGGGTGTGGGTCCAGCCACAGGTGGACCTGTTACTTGGGCGCAGACAGTACTCTTGCCTGGATGAGCTGTGCAGATCCCAGGGGAGCTCAGAGGAGACAGGCTGGGGGAGGTGTGCACACTTCTCACCACTGCTGGAAGGAGTACTCAAGCACAGGGGCTCTGCTATTGCAGGGCAGGAGAAAATCGTCTTTGTCCTTCAGAAGAAAGCAGCAGGCCTCAGGCAACAGTAGTGATAACAACAGTTACATTGGCTTAGGGCTTGGCCACTTACTAAGTTTTTCCCTGATCTTTTCATGATCACCTATAAATTAGGTAAATTGTTACTTCTAGGTTTAGAGAGGAGGAAGTAGATGTTCCCAGAGGTTAAGTGAATTGCCCCAGGTCACAGTCATGTCTGAGCCCTGTTTACAGATGCTGAAATCTCACGCTCTCCCAGGGACACCATGTTGCTTCTTGCCCCCTGGCCACATCTCTTTAGGATGTATACTCCCAGAAAAACATTTTTCTATAAAGATTTAACTCATTGTACATGCAGAGGTTTGGGGGATTTTCTTGGGGGGGGGGTATAATTGACATTAATATTATATTAGTTTCAGGTGTACCACATCATGATTTGATATTTGTATATATTGCAAAATGATCTCATTATGTCTAGTTAACATTCGTCACCACATAGTTACAGAATTTTTTTCTTATGATGAGACATTTTAAGACCTCCTCTCTTAACAATTTTCAAATATGCTGCACAGTATTATTAACTATAGTCACCATGCTGTATGTTGCCTCCTCATGACATTTATTTTACAACTGGAAGTTCGTGCCTTTACCCATTTCACTCATGAAGAGTTTATTCCATAAATTGTAATTGGAAAGAATAGAAAGAAATGCAATCTTAAGTGCACTTAATCAGTCATTCAAAAGGTATTAATACAGTCCTTAGTACTATGAAAAAGCACTATGCCAGGCACTGTGAGGGATACAGGGGTATGGTCAAGGGATGCCTATTGACCCATGACCTGAACCACACATCACCCTAGTTCTCTGTCAGGTGATCTGTCAACAATCAAGTGGAGTATGTTCATTTTTTGAAGACAGTTTTTGAGATTTCAGTTGGAGCTTTTCACTTCCTAGGGACTCAATGCCTATTTGATGATGGGCTTCACTTCTCACAACCATGTCTCTATTATCCACAACGATGGCGGCAGGGGGTGGGGGGTGGAGAGCCAGGTGGAGCCTAGCAGGGCTCAATGGCTCATTCCAAGACTATGGTTAAAGTATCATGTAGTCTCCATAGACATCACAACTATGGTTCCTAATCCCTAGGAACTTAAACCAAGCAGTATGTATAAGGCATGTAAACTGGCCCAAAGAGCTCTAAGCATGCCACAGGTGTGGTTTCCAGCACGTGAAGGGAGCAGCGGCTGCCAGCTCCTATCCATATATGCAAAGATCTGCTAAAGCCCAGAGGAGCTGGGGTGGGGGGTGTAGCTTGATGCCACTGCCAGGTGCCTAGTGGCACCAGGATGATGGTTCCTAGCTCAGGACTCCACCTGACTCTGGCCTCATTCAGAGACTCACCTTAGGGCAAAACTGAAAGTGTTCTAACAGCTGCGGGGCTTTCAGACCATAGGCCCCTGAGGCCAGCTGGTCCCTGAGCAACAGCATGGTGGGGTTTCTCTGAACCTTTAGATTAATTTCCTGGAGTCATTAGCCAGGAGATATTTGGCTTGGCATCTTTTGATTCCCAAGCATCAGGTTGTGGCTTATAAGCTCATTTCTTCCTTGTCTTCACCTCTATCCATTACCCCAATTAGTTCTCTGCCAGGGACTCTTCCCCAATGTAAGGGAGGAAAAAGAATTTTCCCTCTACCCTTCTAGGGTTCTTGGCTGACTCACCCCTGTAATAAAAGACATTAACAGGGGAGAAACAAAGTTTAATAACATGTATACCTCCTATGTATATGGGAGATACCCAGGAAACTTGAGTAACTGTCTGAAAAGGCCACCACCTTAAATAACATCCTCAGCTAAAGACGAAAGATGCTGGGGGTGGGGTTGGGGGGAGGGAAAGGCCAGTTATGGGAGGTTGCCAAGGAAAGGCACAGTAAACAAGGGTAAGGTTGTAATGCAGATATAAGTCTCTGTGCTCTCCATTGATAAAGAGTTTCTGGACATTTAGAATCTCTTTTCCTTCCTGGAAGGAGCAGGAGACACCCTTACAAATGAAGATTTCCTGTACAAATATAAATGTTTCTTACAAAGGGGCAACTTCTACTTGGTTTTCAGAGCTTCTCCTGTGGCTGTCTTTTTAAAAAAAAAAAAATCAGCTCAAGATAATCGTTATGCAAAAGAGACATATTTTGGGGTGTCATATTCTGTTTCCCTTCACCAGCAACAGCAAGCAGTGAATTATGTGTCTGGGATTCCCACTGGGGGTTGAGTGAGTGAGGGGTGTGTGTCTGTGGGTGTATACACTTCCGTGAGTGCTACGTGTGGTCATGGGGCTGTGGAAGTGGGAGAGGATGATCCAAGTTCAGAACTAACACTGGGGACTCTGCGGATGGGCAGATGATTTCCCCTGAGTGTTGTGTCCAGCCTTGGAGTATTCCATCTCCTACAAGAAGCGGTCAAATGGAACTGTGCCTGGTTCAGGGGTTAGCTAATCTGCAAGGGAGATTTTTTAGTCTGAGCCCCACCTTGCTTTTTCTCGCCTTCGTGGATTCAGTTCATTTGTACATGGATTCAGTTGCTTGTTAGTGTGTCCTGTGGTGCTTCCCTAAGGATATAACTCTGCAGATGGACGACATTTTTTATTTTCTTAATATTATTCTTAGCTGTTTGGAGAAGAGTTTTTAATGATTATTCCTCCTGGTGTTATTTTAGTTTCCAATTACAATGTGGTATACTCTAGCACACTGTTATTTTGTAAATGAGTGTATATACTTATTGTAAATTGATTCCCTGAACAGGCCCCAAACGTTTGCATTTAGATTGTGTATTATATTACTTGCATGCCACCAGGCTGGCCCACAGCCAGCTGGGGCTCTCAGCCTGCCAGAAGCAGGGTGGACCATCTCATTTACCCTGACACCTGTGCAAACCAGCTTGCTTGCCTTCGGCTGTGCTCTCCAGGGAGAAAGAGCTAGGGTGGCACTCTGTTGAGGAGGTGTCCAGAAACCTGAGATCCACCTAGTCTTTTTTCGTAAGAAAAGGACTAGTCCCCTAGACTATCCATCTTTTTGTGAAAACACAAAGGAAGGTGAGCTCTGGTCACAAGGTCTTAATCCCTTACCATCAGTGGTGAGTTCAGACAGCATCAACTTGAACCACTTCTCTCTGAAGCTTTTCCTGGGGCCTCAGGCCAATTAGAGTCCCTTCTGCTGGGTTCTCTCTATTATTACTCCATCCCAGCAGTTATAGGGCTGTGTTACTTACTAATATGTCTATTTCACCTTCAGACTGCAAAAGTGGGCAGGAGTCTTTCCAACAGTAATCTTGGTGTCTAGAACTGTACTTGACAGCTAAATAGATTGAATGAATGAACACGTGACTGAGTACAAATGCTATCACAGAGGAGTTATGCTGCAGTTTACCACTGGGTACATGCAAGGAATGGGTGTATAATTTTTTTGAAGGATTATAATAAATTAAAAACAGCACAGTATTTAATAAAGTATGAAAACTTAAGTGTGTAGCCCATGGTGAACAGGGATCCAATTTGTATCACCTGTGGAATGAAATGGAGCATCTCAAAGATGTCTCAGAAATGCTGTGGTAACCCAGAGCTGTTACCTATGCTTTGGCAGGTAACAGATCTTTTAAAGAATGGGATTGCAATTGGGAAAATATATTATGCATCTTATTCCTTATTCTCTGTGATGGAGTAGAAAGCTGATAGAATCTAGTTGTTGTGTTCATTATTATTATTACTTTAGAGTTAAGATATCTACTTTAAGATGTCAAAGTTAAGACACAGGATTAATTTGGACCTTCCAATTCAATGATCTTCTACAACAGTTGCAATAAATCACGTTACTCTTATAGCAGTTGTCCTGCTGAGCAAGTTGCTTGTTTTCTGCTCTCTGTAACCAGTGAACTTCTATTTTTTGCACCTCTGTGAACCTAACTAATATTCCCTCCGAAGGAAAAGAGGGATTAAAGTCTTCAGTAGAAAGTCCCAAATCCCAAAGGAAGAATTTCAGGCACCAGTCCAGAGGCGAGAAAGCTCTGAGAAGGAAGGTCAGGGTATAGAGTTCCTTGAGTTCCAGGATTTACAGCTCCTAGCCAAGAACTGGTGGCTGCTTTCACGTCAGGGTGAAACTGGCTCTGGCCACAATAAAGTCTGTCAAAAGCAGCTAATTGGCAAGTTGGGTCACAGCTTGGATGTTTAGGTAATGCTAGCCTGAGGTTTAATGCCACGATTAAAAGAATAAAAAGCCCTCCTGCTGAGAAGCCTTTTGGCTACTTCAGAGCCTTTAATTCCCATCAGAAAATGGCATCTCACTTCCAAGGGTTACTGCACAGGCTTGCTTTGGAGACGTAAAGGCGTAATTATCTATGGGGAGAATCAAGGCTGAGGTCAGTCTGGCTCGGGGTGGGCCTGCCCTTTGTGCAGATACTGGAATGTCTCAGAATCCCAGCCAGGGCCGTGTCTCAGGAGAAGTTACTTTCGGAGGTCATTTTGTCTGCCCTGCTGCTGACTCAGGCGGCCTTCCCCAAGCTAACTGGAGTCTAATGAATTCGTGGGAAAAGCTCTGTTGTCACCATTAAGCTCACCAAGTGGGACTGGGCCCTGAGCCCACTGTGTCCTTTGGTGACTTGTCCACATCTCCCTGAACAGTAAGTCCCACGAGAGCAGGGACCTGCCTGTCTTGTTCTCTGCATCCCCACACCAGGTCTTAGATGCCTGAGTGAGGACAGTCGAGGGAGCCGTGGCCCCTTCTCTGTAATGCACTCTCCCTTCTCTTCTCAATGGACCGCCCATCCTTCAAGGCGTGACTCAGCTGCCACCCCTCTATGAAGCTTTCTCTTCTCACAACAACCCTCCCTGGTCTCTTCCTTCTCAGGGTGCTGTGCGCCTTGGTGCCCCCAACATTACTTTAACCTCCTTGGTTAATCTCGGAGCAGTGTGAGATCCCTGGAGCCACGGTCTCTGTCTTACATCTCTTCTTTGTACTTTGCAGTATGCAGCACATGTCTTTCGCAGGACAGAAACTCAATAAGGAGAAGAAACCTACTGCCCTATAGGGGGAAAGGACCGTCAAGATCAACTAGCCCAGTGGTTTCTAATATTTTGTCTTTGAAAAGCAAAGAGAACATTTTGTCTTTTTCAAATGAACTATTATGATGCTTCCCCTGCCCCTGTGTAAAAGAGATGAGAAACAAGCTTCCTTGATTGAGGAGAGAAGGGAGGATTGGATACCCCAACTGTGATCTTTTTTCCCCCCACTCTGCTCCCTGAGGCAGCATCTGAAAAATCATTGATCTGTTCAGACCCTTCATTTTACAAATGAGGATGCTGAGGGCCAGAGAAAAGAGACCTCACCAGGTTCACACCTAATTTAGTGGCAAATCTGGGAGGAAAACCAAGGACTTTTGGCTGAAAGAAAGAGAAAGGAAGGAAGGAAGGAAGGAAGGAAGGAAGGAAAGTAGTGGGGAGAGAGAAAGGAAATAAAGAAAAAAATGGAAATTCAGTACATTCTGCATGAGTTTAATGTTCTCCTCACTAGCCCCAGCCCTGTACTCAGTATAGCAAACCTCTTTCAATTCCAGAAAGTTGAAATGTTAAGTTTTGTAAAGACAATCTCCAGAAAGGGGATTTAGGGGAAAATACCAATGATTAACTCAATTACTTATTACTATTAGAATTTCACACTATTTATCCACTTAGAATTTTTACAGTGAGGCATTCCTACAGTTACCAGGTAGTTTGGGTGTTGGAGCTACTCATCCTTAGATAATTTAAAGGAGAGGAGTGTAGAGTGTGCCCTGCATCATTTCCAAGAACAGTCTATCAAATCCTTCTTCCTCTGGGTCCTGTTTCCTGTGATGTGCAGTTTTTTGACCCCAATGATCTCACCCATTTGCACCTTTGCCCAGGCCTCCCTCCCAATCCTGGCCTGTCTGCAGTCAACCTGTGGTGAGCTGTGGAGGATGCCTGAGTGTGGACTGGGATGTTCCTGCTCTGTTTCTTCCTTCTGTTTTCACCCCTTCTTGACTCTACTTGTCCTCCATCCCACAGTCTAATTCATAAGGAAAAAAGGCTTGGAAAGATTAAAGGACCCTCCCAAGGTCAGCCTGGTTAGTAAGTACTAATCAAGCTTAGTACTCAGGTCTCTGGATACCAACTTTGCACTCGGTCCACACTCTCCATAATCACTCCTTAAAGTTGATTTTAACTTAGTGATGGCTTAGGTATGACAGGGCAGTTACTTTAATCATAGTATCCAGAATCTGTAACTGTATTAAGAGCACTTGAAAAGTCTTCTATTTTCAATCAATCATTCATTCTTTACACCAATATTTATTGACAAATTACTTAGTGCTGGGCACTGTCATGGTGCCAAGCACACACCACAAACCACTTTAGCACACCTGGGCATGAAATGCTCTCCTTTTCCAGCAACAGGTTCCCCCGCCTACCCCAGGAGAAAGCCATCAAGATGCTTCATGAGGTTCTTATGGTTTTCTTATTGGGTTTCAGGAGAATCACTGAATCTGATGCTTGCCTTTCTATTTTTGATAAGTTGGGGAACAGAGGAAGGAAGGTAGTCATGATGAGTAGGAATAAATCCATTTTTTAATATATTAATGAACATTTTAATGGATATTAATGGATATATTAATAGCTACCTCAGTGCCATATAAGCAATAGGAAATGTGTGGTAGTTACTTCATGGGTGGGTTTCCACATAAATCTTGAGGGCATGGGTTGGGCTTTATTTATCTTTGTATCTCTCATGAAATCTTGCACTGTGCATCACAGATGTGCAATAAAATGTGCTGATCGATAGGTCTGCTTCCCAGTCTCACCATTTGCTCAACAAGTAGTATAGGTCAGGTCTACCCTAGAACTCTCACCTAAGATATATGCAGCACTTTTCTAACAAGGCAAGTTCATCTACAAGGCCAGATTTACATTTTAACAGAGTAGATATCTACCTCCATGATATCATCCTTGAGGAAATCTTTTCTTCCTTCTGTGGCTAATGCTGTTAGTCCAATTAGAACCAGATGAAACTACTAGCTGCAGGGCAGAAGGAGGAGAGACCCAAAAGGTTTCAGTTTCTTACCACTCTGGGCAAGGGGGTAGAGATGTTCTTTTAGTCTGTGGGGTCCCCTAGGAAATTGGGTCCATCCTCAACTCGTCAAGGGAGAAACTTCTTCCATCATGGGTCTGAGTAGAGACAGTGAGAATGTTATGGACCAGATGAATATCTCATTCTTTCAGACCACCCCAGAGATATGCCTTTGTGTCCCTACTATTTATGAGGCCACAGTCCTGACTGTGCAAACCCAATTTTTATTGAGAATGCTCAGACAACTGGGGCCAGCTAATATAGACCAAAGTCATGCATCTGTTCTTTACATATACGAAGGTAAGATCTAAACACCCTTACCCTTCAACCTTTGCATTTGGGGCTAAATTCAAACTGCTGTTATTGTAATTAAATGTATCACAGTCAAATTTGTGTTTGAATCCTGTAGGCCCTAACTACTTTGGAGGATAGTACTGTGATGCAAAGAAAGAAACTGTCATTATGCAATGGTATTACAAAGTATGCTCTGTCCCCAGTACATTTACATCCCCTCCCCATATATCTTATCAATACAACGATGCTAGAAATTTCTTTATCAGAGATTTAGTGATAGGGATTAAAGATTCATCAGGGAAAGAGAACATAATGATTTATGTTCTCATTGGAGGTTAAATAATGGGGTTGAAAGCTTTTCCTAGAGCAGACTTTGATCCAGAGACACAGGAGAGAGTTAGAAGTAAAGGTCTGTATGTAAGATCAGGACGTGCCTTAGATGGAGTTTGTAATTGAGACCAAGTGTTTGTTAACAGCTGGCTCCGCTGACCTCTACAGTGGGCCCATGATATACATTCAGGGTATCACTGCACTCAGGCCATTGTTGGGCGCCTCTCAGACTGGGGACCACACAGGTTAATGGTAAATTTCTGGGCCCCATCTACCCTGAAGTTTGGTCAGCAGAGACCCTCAAAGAATCACTTGCTCTGATCACATCTCAGAGTACACAGATGCTTGGTAATGGATTTACATAAAAGTTGCTGACAGAAAAGTACTTGAACCTGCTCTGGACTAGACACGGTCCTCAATGTTGAGAAATGATGTCTGGGAATTTCCCTGTGCCTCCCCACCCTTGCAGCCCACCACCCACTCCAGTAATGGCCTTGTGATCTCATCCTCTGAGACAAACTCTGAAGACAGAGTGAGCCTGATGTATGTAAATCTTGTGCCCGAGCCAGACTCTCTCAGAGAGGCTGCCCTGAAGAAAATCTATTGCCCTAATCAATTACCAAACTTCCAAATGAAATAGATGGTTCTCTCTTGCTGAAAGACTATCAAGTCGTCATTTTTCATGGTAATGAGCAATAGTACAGAGGGGGAATTGCATTTTCTCTGTGGCATTGGACGAAGTGTTCCAGTAAGCAGGGCGTGGCCAGGAAAGCTGGGAGTTACCTGCCAAAATGATGGAAAGGTGTCTGGAAACCTCTCTCACTCCTAAACTGCACTCCAACAAATTTCTCTTGTCTGTTTGGTATAGATCAGGCAGTTTGCTGGGTGTGGGAGGCGTAAAATAAGAAAGGACTCTTCTGCCTGGCCAGAAAATTACCCCACGTGGCTTTGCTCCCCTGTTCTCCAGTCCTTCCATGCTGGTCCAGTTCACCCCAATTCCTGAGCTACACCTCATGAGGATAAGAACTCATTTGGGAGCCTCACCTCCATCATTAGATGGGGACTGGAATTAGTCCGTTGCCCAGGGATGCTCCATGGGCACTGGTCTACAGTCTCCAAGCATTTCTCGTTTTCCAGAAATGGGCTCCCATACAGGCACCCTGGCTCCTGCCTCAGTTTACCTGCTTCTGAATTCCTGTTTGGACTTGGAACAGCGTCTCAGACTTTGGTCTGCTTTGCTGGGCCCTTGCTAAGCACTTTTTCCTGAGAGCTGAGGGCCAGTTTTTCTCCCTCTGGCTTCCTATGAGGTCCTGCCATGAGTACCCTGATGAGTCAGTGTCTTCATGCCACAGCCCATTTGTCTTCAAACACTTCTTGTCTCCTGGGCATTTCCCACAGTGGTGCTTTGCCCACTAAAGTGGACCCTCTGAATACAGACAGAGGCCCAACCCCTGTGTGATATCATCACACCTGCTGGGATCTCTATCTTCTTCCAAGGCAGTGCTTTTTTTTTTTTTTTTTTTTTTTTGCGGTACGCGGGCCTCTCGCTGTTGCGGCCTCTCCCGTTGCGGAGCACAGGCTCTGGACCCGCAGGCTCAGCGGCCATGGCTCACGGGCCCAGCCGCTCCGCGGCACGTGGGACCCTCCCGGACCGGGCACGAACCCGTGTCCCCTGTATCGGCAGGTGGACTCTCAACCACTGTGCCACCAGGGAAGCCCCAAGGCAGTGCTTTTGATAAAAGATCCCTCTCAGGGGGCAGTACTTGACACAAATGGGAGAATTTTTATTGGGAAAATTTGGGACACTTGGGTTAGTTCCCCCTTCCTTTCCCACCTAATTCCAACTTCCTTCTCCCTCAAGCACATATGCTGAGATCCCAGCTTGTCCTGCAAGCTCTTCTTGGTTATTGGCACCTGGTGCCTCCTGTTGGTCAACTTCTGGATGGAGAGACAACTAGAAATTTAACAGATAAATATGAACCACTGTGACGAGGCAATGATAAAGGGCCATGGGATCAAGCACAGGAAGTAGAGGATGGGGCCAGGATGTTGTAAAGAAAATATTTGAAGTGGGCCTTAAAAGAGGGGTAGGGGTTGATTTGAGGGACAAGGGTCTTCTAGGGAAAAGTTACCCTGAAAAGATCCACCACTATGAGTGATGTATAAGAATCTGAAAAAGAAGTTTTAAACTGCTATATAAATCTTAGAATCTCAGAGATCCACTGCCCCCAGTATAGTTCCTGCCCCTATCTAGGAGCTATAACCTAAGTAAGGAGAAAAATTCCTCACATAGTAAAGAGTTAAATAATAATGCAAGGCCATACATGGTAAAGTGCTCCCTTGGACTTAAAAAAGGACCAAGATGCATCAGGTGCTAAACTCGCTGGCCCAGGTAATGCACCCTGGGAAGGCTGGCAAAAGAGCAGGTCCGCTGGCTTAGAGTGACTCAGTAATCAGTTAAGGGGAGTTAATACATGCGCTAAGAAGAGGGACCTTTCTGCTATCTGTAGAATCATTTGGTGTGGGTGGCTGTCTTTTTGACCTTTGCCCTGCAGAGGACTCTATTGGATTTCCAGGAGAGAAGGCAAAAATAAAGAAGTCTTATTAAAAATAACAGGAATGGTGCCTGTGTGTGAGTGAGTGTGTCTAACCAGGCAGCCAGCGCTTGGCGCTGGCTGGTAAAGAGGAGTCCTGATTCCACAGCCGGGGAGTGGCCTTTGCAAATGACAGCTGTGAATGCTGCTGAGCTGTGCAAGGAGGATGAGGAAGACCTAGGGAGCTGTCATCTCTCCAAGCAAGTTTCTTCTTTGACTTCAGGGGATCGTTTGGTTGTTCTGAGAGGGGCTTTGCGCATTTTGATGCCTCTGTCCCCGTGGAGCAGGCACTTGAGTGTGGGGAGCACAGCTGAATGCCTCTTCATTCTGTAGCTGGTTGGAGCACTGGCCACTTTCTGGAGGCAGGCAAAGCGGAACGTGACACTGTGATATTCCATGAAAGAGTGGGCCAGGCTGCCCTCTGGTCGACATGGCAACATAGTTCTGCACGCCATTGGTTTCGGTCAGGGGCAGGGAGCTTGAAGGGGCCTGGGAGTGTGGGAGAGCTTGGCCATCAGTTCCATACTCATCTCATTTTCCTCCAAGCCTATGCTAAGTATGGTGTATGTGTGTGTGTGTGTGTGTGTGTGTGTGTGTGTGCGCGTGTGTGTGTGGTGCAGGTACAGAGCACAAGATAAACCACTGGAATCAGGATTCAAATTCCAACTCTGTGAGCTGCAGGATCTTAAGAAGTTTACTTACTTTCACAGAGACTTGTTTTTCTACCCTATAACGTGGGAATTTTAATGATCACTATAAAACACAGAACCGGGGGCTTCCCTGGTGGTGCAGTGGTTGAGAGTCCGCCTGCCGATGTAGGGGACACGGGTTCGTGCCCGGGTCTGGGAAGATCCCACATGCCGCGGAGTGGCTAGGCCTGTGAGCCATGGCCGCTGAGCCTACGTGTCCGGAGCCTGTGCTCCACAACGGGAGAGGCCACAATAGTGAGAGCCCCGTGTACCGCAAAGAAAAAAAAACAAAAAAAAACAAAAAACACAGAACTGTGTCAGGTTTAAATGTGAGAATAATTGTAAACAACACTATTCCTATAAGAAGCCCTCAGAAATGCTCTCCCCCATGCTCCCTAGTTTTACAGATAAGACCCTGAGGCTCAGAGGGGTCAAGTGTCTTGTCTTTCCCATCATAGAGGAGAGTGAGGTGGGAACATGAGAGAGGAGGTGGGCTGGGCTCTGTCCCCAGCTGGTTGTGGGGTTCTGGGTACCCTCCTCTCAGATCTCAGTCTCCCTCTCTGTTAAGGGCAGATCAGATCCTCTTTAAGGTTCCCCCATCCCTGTCCTGAATTGAAGGAGCATTGTTCATTTCTCCAGCCAGTGACCCACAATGCTCTGTGCTCCAGGAGAAGCAACCGCATAGGGTCCCAAGTCAGACTCCTCCACTAACAGAATTTATCTCAACAGAACTTCTCAAGGCTTCAGGCCCCTACACCTCCTGTGAGAACAGTTTAAGCGAGGCAGGGGTGAGGGCCCACAGAATGCAGAGTCATGGCCACTGGAGCAGCAGATGGCCGACATGACATAACTCGGCCTCCCCGCTCTTCACTATTCCATCCTGTCCAATTTATTTTTCCTTCCCTGTCCCCTCAGTGACCTCAAATCAGTCACAACCTTATCTTGGCTTTCCTGTAAATGTCTTTTCCTCTTTTTAAAAAAACTTTTAAAACCTTGATCTCCTCCATGCTAATAAACTACAGTTGAGGCTTACCATGACGAGGGTAGTGGATTTCTCTGAAAACTATAATTGTGTCTTTGTAACAGAAAGAGACAGATAGTGAGAGAGGAAAACACAGAAAGGAAGCTTGTGGAGAATGAGGGAGAGAGAGAGGGACAGACAGGTCTTGGAGGAGATGACAGAGTTGAATTTAGGCAGAGACAGAGAGGTTGGTCCATCTCCTTTTGTGTACCTGTCTAGAAAGAGAGATGTGATAGAAACTACCAAGTCTGCAGATGAGTTGGGTAAGACTGGGGAAGGTATTCCATGAAGGGGCATGTGGAGTCTTCACTTTCCTTCTTGTTCATTTCAAAGAGATTTCAAGGCGATTGGCTACACTGGAGGCTCCAGGATAGAAAGAGCATCATCTGCAATCCCATGGCCAGGGCCAAGGGTCCTCCATCCCAGGATTTTGCCTTGGAAGAACCTAAAGGCAACTATTTAGAGGATGCTGGCTTTGCTATCCACGAAATCAACTCAAAGGTCATCTGTGATCCCCAAATATCCCCACATTTTGTGACTCTGTTTACATTTTTACATGTTTATGTCTTCTTTTCACAACTAGATTGTAAATTTCTTGAGGACAGGTTTTTTTTTTTTATGAGCATGATGTTTTGAACGTAAGAGCCCTTAATAAAGTCTTGTTGAATTACTGAGTCAGTATCTTCAGATAGCTTTCCGTGGTCTATATGAATGGATGGATGCTGGAAGTTTGAATGGGATTCACCAAGTAAACAGTGTCTATTTCTAGAGGAAAACTTTGTATGTGGATAGATACCCATAAGTAGGCTGGCAAGCAAAGGAAAGATGAAGACACTGCCTTTGAGGAACTTAGGTCCCTCTCCCAAAACCTGAGAGAGAGACTGGAAAGTCACACCAAGAACATAGATGAGGACCAGCCTGTCAACAGTCAACACAGAAGGCTCAGGAGGTCAGCCTACCCAAATCAATTTTCCATGGAGTTGCGATGCCTCTGTTGATGATGTTGGGTAATGGTCTTTCTGAAAAATATTCCAGTCTTTCTTACCTTTGAGAAAAGCAGGGTATGTTGAATCTGTTTTAAGCTTGTATTATAGGTTCAGCATGGTACCTGGAAGGCTCTTGTTTGTGCAAGGATGTTTGCCCCTGTGCCAGACGGCCCCAGATTGCCATGTTTTTCTAATTGATTATTCTTCTTGCCTTTTCTTACTGTTCCTATTTATTCTTGTTGTATGTTTCTGCTTCCTTATTTTATTCATACTCAAATGAGGGAGAGCCAAGGGGAAGCTCTCACCACTTCTGTCAACTAGCCAACTTTTATTCATTTCTCAGGTAGCTTAAAATTCTCTTCCTCTGGGAATATTGCCAAGCTCCTCAAACTGAGGTAGGACTCTGTGTACATTCTTGACTAAAACTCCTACCACTCTGAACATAGTTACACACTCAATGGTCTGCTTCTACCACCTGATTGCAGCTCACTGCTGGCCAAGGCTGTACTCATCACTGACTCTTCAGTGCCCTGGACACTGGTAGGTGTACAGTGAGTGTTTCCTTAATGCGTGAATGTGTGTGGGTAGAGGGGCAGCCCAATCTCTCCTATAGGGCAGAACACGTCTTGGTGCTGGGACCCTGGCTGTGGGGCAGAGTGACCAAAGGCTGACTTTGGGTGAGTGGGGTGGTGTTGCTCCCGTGGTCCTCTCTGCTCCCTCCCAGCCACTTCCCCACCGTCACAGCTCATGCAAGCCCTTCGCATTCACTGCTCCTGCCCTGGTCTCTCATGCTCTCTCTGCTCCTCTCCTTTACCAATCTGTGCCTGAGCTCAGAGACTGCCTCATCTGTGGAGCCTTCCTTGGCTGGCTCTACCACACTTGAACTTGCTTCTCTTCTGATCCGTGATGCCCTTTATAGTCTTCTTTTCAAGGTGGGCACTTGGGCTTACAATGTCATCATCCTCTGTGTTTATAACCTCTCTCTTTTACACAAAACAATACTAGAGCCATGGGAGATCATAGATATGTCCTGTCTACTTCCTGCAATGGACAGACTAGGATACTGAGACCCAGGGGCCTTATGTGGCCTCCCTGAGGGGACATAGCAGATCATGCAGGAAAAGTCAGGCCCCCTAAATTCAAGTCCAAAGCCAATTCCAACTCATTCCAATTCATTCTCAGAATTTTACACACCATGTCACCTCAGCCCAGGGTTGCTTTAACAAATTTCTACAAACTTGATGCCATAAAACAACAGAAATTAATTCTCTCACAGTTCTGGGAGGTAGAATTCCAAAATCAAGATGTTGGTGGGGTCATGCTCCCTCTCAAGGCTCTAGGGCACATCTCTTGCCTCTGCTAGAATCTGATGGCTCCTGGCACTCCTTGGCTTGTGGCAGCCTAACTCCAATCTCTGCCTCTGTCTTCACATGTCCTTTATCCCTTTCTGTCATTTGCTTTTCTATCTCCTCCATCATTGGATTTAGGATTCACCCTGGTCCAGATGATCTCTTCTCAGGATCCTTACCTTAATTACATCTACAGAGACCTTTGTTCCAAGTAAGTTCACATTCCGGGGTTACCAGTGAACACATCTTTGGGAATGGGGGCACTGTTCAACCCACTGCCACTCAGAATACAGCAAACACACAGTGCACACTGATTATGGACTGTCGATTGTATGACCAGACCAGTTAACCCACTATAGGAAGGCCCCATGAATTTTGATGGGGAGAAGAAAGGCAGCCTTTCTGAGTGAAGTGCAGTGTCTCAGTGGCTGGTGTGCACAAGGCTTGTGGGAGACTTGGAGATGGTGACCTCAGCTAGTGTCTGAGTCAAGCTGGGAGGAACACCCCATGGGCATGGTGGGAGAGGCCCCACAGAGACCAGGGCTCCTGCTGGGAGGCTGAAGGATCTTCTGGTGAGAGTGGGGAGAGCCAGGCCTCTCTCCCCCAAACCTCTATTTTCCCAGAAAGGTGATTTTCTGTTCTTAGCCTGGCCTTCTCCACCCCAAATTCTGCCGAGAGAAACAGAGGACAGACGGGGTGAAGGCAAGTGCCCGGTCACATGTCCCCATCGGCTACTAGGGAAGAAAATGAGAGAGGAGGCAATGCTAGGTTTCGCATCCTGCCTCCTGTGAAACATGCAGGCGGGTCTGTACACAAACACCGGCTCAAACAAATAAACCAAACCTGGCCAAAAGCAACAGAAAAGGCAACAGATGCTTCCAATTAAAACATCAGCCTCTCCCGAGAAGGCGAGTTCTCACGTGGTGTGGGTGCTCAGGGCCGAGAACTACTGGAAGGGACCACATATGGAAATCTGTTTGCATTACTCCATGTCCCAGATGCCACGTGAGACACTGGCCTGACCTTGCAATTAACACGTTGGCTGTTTCTGGGGTGTGGTATGCGGATGCTGGGAGAAAGCAGGAAGTTGTGAAACAGAGCGATTGTTCCCACTGAGTCCTACAGGAAGCAAGAGACCCAGGGACATCTCAGGGATTATTACCCTGTAAGCTTCCTCACTTCCATCTTCTTTCGTTTTGGCCTCCATTTCCTCATGTTCTTCAACATTGTTATGGAAGGAAAATCAGTTTATAGGAATAACAGGCAGTCTTAGTGGAAAAAGGCTATCAGAGGGTGCATGTGGGGAGATGAAGGGTCAGCCCCCCACCCCAGTGCTTTAGTGGTGATGGTCAGGGGGACTAAACACTGGACACGCACTGGACCATGTAAATGGTGTAGCCTCCCTCACCCTGCTGTTCTCCTAAATCCTTAATAAACTTATTCTTTTCTAATTGGCTTTGCTCTGTACTAGTGGCAGGTCCTAATTCTCCTGTCTTCCCAGGATAGTTTTGCTTTGCTTTTCCCCAAACTGGTTCTAGCCCTAGCTGGGTAAGGACTAAGAAAACCAATGAAAGAGGCAAGGAAACAAAATAGCAGAGAAGCAGAAAGGCAACAATGTTCTTTCCAAAATTTCACCATCTCCTCAAACCAACAGGGAGTCTGGGTTTGAAAGGGTGTCTTATTCTGATAATTGAATCTCCTTCTTCTCCTAATTATTTTTATTATCATCACAACTATCATAAAACCCACACTTTATAGCTAAAGATCCAGCTAGAGTAATGTCCACAAACAGGAAGAACAATGGAGAAATTAATGAACTGAATACTCATTTGCGTTTCTGTAGGGAAAGATGATAATTCGTTGGTTTTAATAAGCTCCTGGATCAAGTTGCTACCGAGGCCACCCTGCTAGGTCCTGGTACCCACTGGGTACTGCAAGATGTGACCCTCAAATATTTTTATGTGAGCTAAACACATTTCCATTTCTTAATGGTCACTATTACTAATCAGATAAGAGAAAGACCTATTCGCATAAAACAAATGATTAGTTTTGACAACAGAAGCTTAAACAGGACGTTAATTAGCAGCCATAGAGATGGGAAGGTCCTGGATGGGAACAATTATGCAGACAAACCCACAGTATGGCTACAATGTGCCAGGGTCCCATCCCTCACCATATGGCTGCAGTCTGGCGGCTCGTTGGCAATTCATTACCATATCACTTGGAACTCAGGAGTGAATGGTTTGTGATTACCCAATTCATTATGCTATCCTTGGTACCTCAAGGGGACCCTCAGGGCTTGTCTCCCCTGTTCTGTTATTTTAAGGGCATATGACAGGGAAGGAACAGCCCTCCCTTACCCAGCTGCTTCAAAGTACTGTTTGCTGGAAAGTTTGCTGGAATCGAGATAGAACCTTTCAAAAGAAAATAAACAAGCAAAAAATCCCTGCAGTCATGAACTGTAGCCACAGCTGGAACCTTTGGAATGTTCCAGGAGATGAAAACAAAGATTTCCTCCTTCTTCCCCTTCATCCTACTGAGGATGCATCAGCCAACCCTGTGAGCACATTTTAGCTATGGCAAGAGTGTGACCAGAGAGAAATAAGGACTAAGGACCATTAGACCAGCAGACAGGAAGTGGGTGTTCTTGAAGGGGCCCTGTTACCAACTAACTTCGGGTAAGTCAGCTTGATCCTTGATCCTTAGCTTCAGAACCTGAAAAATGGACACAACCTTTTCTGTCTTATTTCCCAGTCTTTCCACTGGTATGGGGAGCATCATGACAGAAGGGTTTTTGATGGAGAAAACTACACTGAAACCATGAGGCTGATTACGCTGCAGCAGAACAGCAGGTGAGCTATCAGAGAAATTTCTTTTCAAATCATTAGCACAGGTGGGCAAGGAAGAAAAGGACCCAGCCTCTCTCACTAGATCTACTACTGATGGAGTCCGCGCACTTCCATAATGTAACATTTTAACTGGAGTTGCCAAGAAAGAGTGCATGGGACTTTGCATAAGGGAAAGAAGTGGAGGTAAGGCCTGACAACTGACTATAAAGAATGCATTTTGTAGAGAGCCTGACATAGTTGCAGGAATACCTATCGAGTCAGAGAAACATTGAGACAGGAGGATTATAGCAAAAAACAACTAAAAAAAATAGAGGAACAGAAGAGGGAAGGAGGATACGTAAAACACAGAGTTACTCACATTAGTGTGATCCGCTAAGCACTTGGCGGGGGGGATGTGGCATTGCAGAAGGGACGCCCCTCAGCCAGGGCAGGGCTGCAGGGTGATTCCATCGTGGGTAATGTGTGTAACACGGAGACGCCCTTTGTAGAGTTTGTGCTGTGAAATCCACTGCAGCCTTACCCCAATCCTACAAAACCTACCCCTAAGTAATAATCCCAGGGCCAAGACAAGGGTCTCAATATCCTATAAAACATATATAGCACTCTCAGATGTCACAAGCACTACCATGCCCCTGCATCATAAATCAGACCTGAAAGAATCATGCTTGCTACAATCAACAGTAATTACACATTTAATTATCTCAATTTTGTTTTCTTCCTAGAATTCCAAGGGACTCTGGGGAAAACTTTCCATGGCCCAGGTCTCTGGTGAGAGCTGTCCAGGGACCTTTAAAACGATGCTTTCTTCTTCTTGTGATAAATGTCCCTGTAGCAAGCAGTAGAAGCATTAAAAAAAGAAAAGATTTTATTAATTATTCTTGAAGAAAAAAGCAGGTTCTTCTCAGAATCTTGTGGTTTTAAGGAAACAGTGCCTCGAAAATCCAGAGACTCGGGTCTAGGTTCTTGGTCTGACACTGACTCATGGTGCAACCTTGAGCGTGTCAGTTAACTTCTTTAGGCCTCCGCCCTCTCATCTATTATACAAAGTGACTGTAAGTTACACTGTATCACATTGATCAGATGATCAGAATGTTTGTTGGATCATAATCTGATAGATCAAAATGATTGCAGAGATCCAGAGTTGTACCTTTGCTTTATGGCTGTTGAAGAATGGATTTGGTACTTTCAGCTCCATCACTTTATCATCCCATCCCATGATTCAATATTGTTGTCTTTATTGATGGTATATGGCGATTCAGTGACCTTTGTCAACAACCTAGGTATGAAATTGTTCCTATGGGAAAGGGATATATTTTAGGGTTCATCCTCCAGGTCTGGAGAGCCCAACCACACAACTACAGTGTGCCAGGTGCTCTGCTAGGCTCTGGGTACAAGGATGAGAAAGCACAGGGCCTGCCCTGGGGGAGGTTATCGTCTGGTGACAGGGGAGTTAGACCCATAAACAGGTCATATCAGTACAAGATGGTACGTGAAACAATAGACTGTTAGAGAGTTTCTCAAAGGATTTTTTCCCCAATGCAAGTTTTTTTCACCTGCCCTGGAAACAACTGGGGAGTTTGTTAAAATGTACATTTTGGCCTCACTTCTGCCCCCCAAATTTGAATCTTCAGGGATAGAACTTGGGAATCTGCCTATTTAACAAGCCCTCTAGGGTCTTCTGCCTGAAACAAAAGTCCCTTATGGGAAGAGTTAGTTTTGGGAACTCACAGAAGGATTGCACAGCATCCTGCCTTTATGGACCACGTATTTGAGCTCTGTGCTCTTATAGGTTCTATGGGAAATCCAATAACATTTAAGATAGAATCTGTTCCTCTAGGATCTTACAGCCTATATTTTCCTCTAGAGCCATAAAACCAGGATGTCATGTTCAGGGATGAGGGCACAAAGCAGAGTTGGAGCTCAGCCAGCTGCGACGACGTGCCAGCTTCCTCCCTATGACTCTCCTTTCCCCAGGGCAGAAGCCACTTGACCCACCACAGGGAGACTTAGCTTTGCCCAAGACTCTGGGATGACTCCAATTCTAGAAGGTGTTAAGCAGCCCTTGTCACTGTCAGTCCTGTTCTGACCTTGCAACTTATTATCGAACCTTGGCTGCATTCTGGGCTCCTGCTTCATCCTTACCGAGTGTCCTGGAACCTCTGCAGCCCTTGCTTTTCTATATCTATGCCAGGGACATGTCCTTCACCTACAGCTCTGTGAATGGAGGCAATGTCAATTTCTCTACCTGGCTATGGTAAAGCAGAAGACAAAGCATTTTCACAAATATCATTGCATTTGAACTACTCAGCAACTTACATGTTTCCCAGGGAAATAATGTTATGTTCATTTTATACATAAGTTTTAGGGACTTAGTTAAGTTCACACGGTTGGTAAGTGGCAGGCCCAAGTCTCAGATTGGAATCTTCTTACTCAACTATTTTACGTGTCTATCACAGAATAATCAAAGGCCCTTTATCAGGGAATATCTTTGGATGGGACACGACTGGAGAGTCACTCTTTGTCTTTTTCTGGGTGTGTGCAGAACTTGGAATGGCCTCTGAAACCTCTGGTGAGCCAATTTGCTAGAGTAGAAATGGCCTGGCATTTGGAGTCCCTCTGTTCCTTACTCTATCTGTAATCCTGGGTGAGTTTTAGCCTTTATGACCCTCAGGTTCTTTGCTGGTAAAATGGGACAATAAACCCCATACCACAGGGTATTGTTGAGTAGATTGAATGAAATAATGACCTTGGCTCAATAAATATTATCTTCCCTCCCATTTCTTTATTCTCCACTCTCTGCATATGGAGCCCAAGTCATTCGTCTCTCTTCACCACTGCAATGAAGGGCCAGTTTCATACCTGCCAGGTCCAGACGACCATTGAGAAATGCTACTTGTGTTATTCAGCTCTCACAGTGACCTGACTTGTCCTCACCAGATAATAGCTGATCCCACTCCTCTCACAGTGCCATGGAAATCCCATCTCTTTCTGAAACTGGATAGAACCTGGTGAAAAGGCAGAGATGGATCCACTTAAACTTGCTAGTTTTTCTGCCTCTGTCCCTGAGCCTTACCACTCTGAACCTCAGCTGGCACAGCAGAGCACGGAAGAAAGGGTTGTGAACAAGGAAGTCACAATGATTCCAGCCACCATGCTCTTTCTTGGGGAGTTGCAAACCTGTGCACACCTACCAGAAGTTACAAATACTCATAAATCAGGGTGAAGCTAGGATTTCAGATAAGAATGTATTTTATAGTAACCCAGCATACCAATGAGACACTAGTATTCCTTGGGGTGGGTTCAAATATAGGCCAAGTGGCCAGGAGGAGTGATTATTTCTACAAAGGATAATCTTTTTCACATGCTATATTCTTTCTCTCCATGCCCCTTTTTAAAAAATAATAAGTAGCTAATTATTATCAATTTATTTGCTGCTTCTTATAATTACATTATCCATGATTAACTCACTGGAGTCTAATTTGATTCCAGAGTTATTTCATAGGAACACTCCATCATTGGGCACGGTGGGACTCTTGTGAGCACAGCCTCACTCTGTTGGGCTCTTGGAGCTCAATTAATGCACATGGAGAGGGACAAAAAAGAGGATAAGAAACTGCAGGCACCTCAGTCTTGCTGAGTTGTAAAGTCCCTCCACATTCATATTTCATTTGATACTCTCACTAGCTCTACAAGGTAGCTAGAATAGCTATTATCATCTCTAGTTTACAAATTGGGAAATGGATGCAGTCAAATCATAACATGGAGCTCAAGATAAGATTAAAACCCATGTCGATACCCAGCTGGTAAACTTTAAGAATATTAATGATTTTAATGGTAATCAGTTTTATAATGTTTTGAAGTTTGCCAAATGTTTTCAAATTCCTGATCTCATTTGATCTTTACAACAACCCTTTGTGGCAGAGTAGAAATAATACCCATTTTTGCAGAGGAGGTAATTTTGGTTTAGAGAGGTGACTTGCTCAAGCCCTTAAGGTATGAAAATGGGGATGAGAACCCTGGGCCCCTGCCTTCTGATAAAGTGTTTTGTACCATTATAGCACCACTGAATCCAAGAGCTTACTAGAAACATGTGGTTTAAAAGCAACATGGAAAAGCCACATGACATCATAATTACATTTCTATAAAAGTATATTCTCTGGGACAGAGGCTCTTAATTTAGGGAGTCCGTGAGCCTCCCCTGAGATAATATTTATATAGGTATAAGCATGTGCATATGCATGGGTATGTATATATAAACCATATTTTGGGGAGAAGTTTTAAAACTTCCATCAGATTTTCTAAAGAGTGTGTGACCCCAAAACACCCAGTGAGTTAAATGATTCTCGTCTCATCTCCACCAATGGATGACTGAGGTTGTGGTGGGGGCACTTGGGACTGGGAAGGAGGTTAGAAGGCTTCAGAGGGGGCCAGGGAACAAAGTCACGTAGGCCAAAGAAGGCAAATGTTCTAACATGTGGGGTCCAGGCAATGGCTAAACAGTGACAAATGCTGCTGACACCAAAGACTTGCACAAGTTGGCAAAGCATCTGGCGGTTAGAGAAGTTTCTGTGGAACTGTGGGACCAGAAAGCCGACGGGCAGGCATTAAAGAAGAAAATGGAGAAGAGGAAGGAAATACAGTGGAGCATGGACGCACTTCTTTAAAATCTGGATTAAGGAAAGTGGAGGAAGGGAACGCTAATTTGCGGGGAAGCAGGACCAAGGAAAGTTCTCTCTTTTTTTTCCCCCCCTTAAAAATGGGAGATGATGCCTTTGTCGAAGAGACCAGGTGAGAAAGAAAGAGCCTAGGAAGGAGGGGGTGAATCCTGAGCTTAGATGGAGTGTTAACTTGAGAATAGATTTGAGACCTTCCTACAGCAGGAGTGGTGATGGGAGGGAGAGGGGAAGATACAGTGCAAGTGTTAGATTCTTGCGAGTTTCTTGCCAATTTCATCTGCAGCACCACTTCTGGCACTTTCAGCAAGCAATGAGTTATGCCATTCAGCCGGGCTGCTTCCTGTCACCTCCAGGCACAAGCCTCCTGGCTCTGGGCATCTGGCAGCTTCTCACTGCCCTTCCCAGCCTGTTCTGAGTCTCCCCATTTCCCAGCTTCAGGCACTGACCCTGTCCAGGGGCTCCTCCTGCTGTTCCTTGTGGCCTCTCCTTGAGCCCCCAACTCCACAGAATTCTCTTGGGGGTGACTTCACTAGTAAAATACAGACATGTACTTGGGCAATGGTTTTCTTTGCTGTTGATTTGTATGATTGCTAAACCTTTTAGAAAACTTGAACTACAGATGTATCACTTTATTGTTACAAAATAGGTTATATTTGGCAATTTCTGTATAAAGCTTTCTTTCTGGGCATTAGACAGGCATGGACTTCCAGATTGTTTCTAAAATACCAGTCTTATTATTTTACTTTTAGTGCCTTTCCCAGAGGCATAACCTCTCAAGTTTATGAAGGAAACATTTTCAGTGAGATCCTAAAGCACATCTTTCTTTCTACTGAAGTTCTGTCAGTATGGTATTCACCCCTGATTTCCTTTTCTAATAGAAGGTGTTTGGAAAGCTTTCAAAGCCTGGCTATAAAACAGATTGTAAGGACATCTTCCTTAAGCTTCTGAGTTAGTGGGTCATTTTCTCTGGGAACGGGCCCACCACCTAAAAATCCTTTCTGCTCCACAAGCCAGCTGGTGGCCACCAACCCTTCCTATGGCAGGACTTTGCCAGTGCTGGGGCTTACTTTTGAATCCCCCTTCATCCTTGGGGACCTCCTGCCTGTCTGTGTGTCTAACAAGCTCATTGGTTCCACACTATGGCTATGAGCAAGAAGTAGGTTAAGTTAAAATGGATTTTGTTGGGAAGCTCAAAACTGGGTGTCAACAGAGAGGCCTTCCTTGATCATCCTTTTAAAAATAATGTCCCTGGAGGACCTTCAAGAAGGCAGAGGAGTGAGACGCGGAGATCACCTTCTTCCTCACAAATATATCGAAACTACATCTACATGTGGAACAGCTCCTACAGAACACCTACTGAACGCTGGCAGAAGACCTCAGACCTCCCAAAAGGCAAGAAACTCCTCATGTACATGGGTAGGGCAAAAGAAAAAAGAATAAACAGAGACAAAAGGATAGGGACGGGCCCTGCACCAGTGGGAGGGAGCAGTGAAGGAGGGAAGGTTTCCACACACTAGGAAGCCCCTTGGCGGGCAGAGACTGCGAGTGGCGGAGCGGGGAAGCTTCGGGGCCACCGAGGAGAGTGCAGCAAGAGGGGTGCAGAAGGCAAAGCGGGGAGATTCCCGCACAGAGGATCGGGGCCGACCGGCACTCACCAGCCTGAAAGGCTTGTCTGCTCACCCGCCGGGGCGGGTTGGGGCTGGGAGCTGAGACTCGGGCTTCGTAAGAGCACAAGGAGAGGACTGGGGTTGGTGGCGTGAACACAGTCTGAAGGGGGCTAGTGTGCCACAGCTAGCAGGGAGGGAGTCCGGGAAAAAGTCTGGACCTGCCTAAGGGACAAGAGACCATTGTTTCAGGGGGCACGAGGAGTGGGGATTCAGAACACCGCCTAAAGAAGCTCCAGAGACGGGTGTGAGCTGCGGCTATCAGCGCAGACCCCAGAGACGGGCATGAGACGCTAAGGCTGCGGCTGACGCCACCAAAAAGCCTGTGTGCAAGCACAGGTCACTATCCACACCTCCACTCCCGGGAGCCTGTGCAGCCCGCCACTGCCAGGGTCCCGTGACCAGGGACAACTATCCCGGGAGAATGCACGGCACGCCTCAGGCTAGTGGAACGTCACAGCTGGCCTCTGCCGCCGCACTCCATAACCCTCCCTCACCCCGGCCTGAGTGAGCCAGATCCCCCGAATCAGCTGCTCCTTTAACCCCCTCCTGTCCGGGTGAAGAACAGATGCCAGAGGGCGACCTACATTCAGAGGAGGATCCAAATCCAAAGCTGAACGCCAGGAGCTGTGCGAACAAAGAAGAGAAAGGGAAATCTCTCCCAGCAGCCCCAGGAGCAGCGGATTAAATCCCCACAATCAACTGGATGTACCTTGCATCTGTGGAAAACCTGAATAGACAATGAATCATCCCAAAATTGAGGCGGTGGACTTTGGGAGCAACAGTACACTTGGGGTTTGCTGTATGCAACTAAGTAGTTTCTGATTTTTATGTTTATCTTATTATACTTTTTAGTGCTTGTTATCATTGGTGGATTTGTTTATTGGTTTGGTTGCTCTCTTCTTTTTTTCTTAATACTTTTTTATTTTAATAAGATTTTTTATTTTTAATTACTTTATTTTATTTTTTCTTTCTTTTTTTTCTCCCTTTCTTCTGAGCTGTGTGGCTGGCACTGTCTTGGTGCTCCAGCCTGAGCTGGAGTGTGTGACAGGCTGGAGTGTGTGTCAGGCCTGAGCCTCTGGGTGTGAAAGCTGAGTTCAGGACATTGGACCACCAGAGACCTGCTGGCCCCATGTAATATCAGTCAGCGAGAGCTCTCCCAGAGAGCTCTGTCTCAGCGCTAAGACCCAGCTCCACTCAACGACCAGCAAGCTCCAGTGCTGGACACCCCATGCCAAACAACTAGCAAGACAGGAACACAACCCCACCCATTAGCACAGAGGCTGCGTAAAATAATAATAAGTTCACAGACACCCCCAAACACACCACCAGACATGGTCCTGCCCACCAGAAAGACAAGATCAGCCTCATCCACCAGAACACAGGCACTAGTCCCCTCCAACAGGAAGCCTATACAACCCACTGAACCAACCTTAGCCACTGGGGACAGACACCAAAAACAATGGGAGCTACAAACATGCAGCCTATGAAAAGGAGACCCCAAAACACAGTAAAATAAGCAAAATGCGAACACAGAGAAATATGCAGCAGATGAAGGAGCAAAGTAAAAACCCACCAGACCAAACAAATGAAGAGGAAATAGGCAGTCTACCTGAAAAAGAATTCAGAGTAATGATAATAAAGATGATCCAAAATCTTGGAAATAGAATGGAGAAAATACAAGAAATGTTTAACAAGGACCTAGAGGAACTAACAAGCAAACAAACAATGATGAACAACACAATAAATGAAATTAGAAATTCTTCAGAAGGAATCAATAGCAGAATAGCTGAGGCAGAAGAATGGATAAGTGATCTGAAAGATAAAATAGTGGAAATAACTACCACAGAGCAGAATAAAGAAAAAAGAATGAAAAGAATTGAGGACAGTCTCAGAGACCTCTGGGACAACATTAAATGCACCAACATTCGAATTATAGGGGTCCCAGAAGGAGAAGAGAAAAAGAAAGGGACTGAGAAAATATTTGAAAAGATTATAGTTAAAAACTTCCCTAATATCGGAAAGGAAATAATCAAGTCCAGGAAGCGCACAGAGTCCCATACAGGACATATCCAAGGAGAAACATGCCAAGACACATATTAATCAAACTATCAAAAATTAAATACAAAGAAAAAATATTAAAAGCAGCAAAGGAAAAGCAACTAGTAACATATAAGGGAATCCCCATAGGTTAACAGCTGATCTTTCAGCAGAAACTCTGCAAGCCAGAAGGGACTGGCAGGACATATTTAAAGTGGTGAAAGGGAAAAACTTACAACCAAAATTACTCTACCCAGCAAGGATCTCATTCAGATTTGATGGAGAAATTAAAACCTTTACAGATAAGCAAAAGCTAAGAGAATTCAGCACCACCAAACCAGCTTTACAACAAATTCTAAAGGAACTTCTCTAGGTAGGAAACACAAGAGAAGGAAAAGACCTACAATAACAAACCCAAATCAATTAAGAAAATAGTAATAGGAACATACATATTGACAATTACCTTAAACGTAGATGGATTAAATGCTCCAACCAAAAGACATAGACTGGCTGAATGGGTACAAAAGCAAGACCCTTATATATGCTGTCTGCAAGGGACCCACTTCAGACCTAGGTACACATACAAACTGAAAGTGAGGGGATGCCAAAATATATTCCATGCAAATGGAAATCAAAAGAAAGCTGGAGTAGCAATTCTCATATCACACAAAATAGACTTTAAAATAAAGACTATTATATGAGACAAAGAAGGACACTACATAATGATCAAGGGATCAATCCAAGAAGAAGATATAATAATTGTAAATATTTATGCACGCAACAGAGGAGCACCTCATTACATAAGGCAAATGCTAACAGCCATAAAAGGGGAAATCAATAGTAACACAATAATAGTAGGGAACTTTAACACCCCACTTTCTCCAATGGACAGATCATCCAAAATGAAAATAAATAAGGAGACACAAGCTTTAAATGACACATTAAACAAGATGGACTTAATTGATATTTATAGGACATTCCATCCCAAAACAACAGAATATACATTCTTCTCAAGTGCTCATGGAACATTCTCTAGGATAGATCATACCTTGGGTCACAAATCAAGCCTTGGTAAATTTAAGAAAATTGAAATTGTATCAGGTGTCTTTTCCAACCACAACACTATGAGACTAGATATTAATTATAGGAAAAAAAACTGGAAAAAATACAAACACATGGTGGCTAAACAATACACTATTAAATAACCAAGAGATCACTGAAGAAATCAAAAAGGAAATCAAAAAATACTTAGAAACAAACGACAATGAGAAAACGACAACCTGAATCCTATGGGATGCAGCAAAAGCAGTTCTAAGAGGGAAGTTTATAGCAATACAATCCTACCTCAAGAAACAAGAATAATCTCAAATAAACAACCTAACCTTACACCTAAAGCAATTAGAGAAAGAAGAAAACAAAAAAGCCAAAGTTAGCAGAAGGAAAGAAATCATAAAAATCAGATCATAAATAAATGAAAAAGAAATGAAGGAAACAATAGCAAAGAGCAATAAAACTAAAAGCTGGTTCTTTGAGAAGCTAAACAAAATTGATAAACCATTAGCCAGACTCATCAAGAAAAAAGGGGAAAAGACTCAACTCACCAGAATTAGAAATGAAAAAGGAGAAGTAACAACAGACACTGCAGAAATACAAAGGATCATGAGAGATTACTACAAGCAACTATATGCCAATAAAACGGACAACCTGGAAGAAATGGACAAATTCTTAGAAAAGCACAAGCTTCTGAGACTGAACCAGGAAGAAATAGAAAATATAAACAGACCAATCAGAAGCACTGAAATGAAACTGTGATTAAAAATCTTCCAAAAAGCAAAAGCCCAAGACCAGGTGACTTTACAGGCGAATTCTATCAAACATTTAGAGAAGAGCTAACACCTATCCTTCTCAAACTCTTCCAAAATATAGCAGAGGGAGGAAGGAACACTCCCAAACGCATTCTATAAGGCCACCATCACCCTGATACCAAAACCAGACAAAGATGTCACAACAAAAAAAACTACAGATCAGTATCACTGATGAACACACATGCAAAACTCCTCAACAAAATACTGGCAAACAGATTCCAACAGCATATTAAAAGGATCATACACCATGATCAAGTGGGGTTTATCCCAGGAATGCAAGGATTCTTCAACATATGCAAATTAATCAATGTGATACACCATATTAAAAAATTGAAGGAGAAAAACCATACGATAATCTCAACAGATGCAGAAAAAACTTTTTACAAAATTCAACACCCATTTATGATAAAAACCCTCCAGAAAGTAGGCATGGGGGAACTTACCTCAACCTAATAAAGGCCATATATGACAAACCCACAGCCAACATTGTTCTCAATGGTGAAAGACTGAAACCATTTCCACTAAGATCAGGAACAAGACAAGGTTGCCCACTCTCACCACTCTTATTCAGCATAGTTTTGACAGTTTTAGCCACAGCAATCAGAGAAGGAAAAGAAATAAAAGGAATCCAAATCGGAAAAGAGGAAGTAAAACAGTCACTGTTTGCAGATGACATGATACTATACATAGAGAATCCTAAAGATGCTACCAGAAAACTACTAGAGCTAATCAATGAATTTGGTAAAGTATCAGGGTACAAAATTAATGCACAGAAATATCTTGCATTCCTATACACTAATGATGAAAAATCTGAAAGAGAAATTAGGAAACACTCCCATTTACCATTGCAACAAAAAGGATATAATACCTAGGAATAAACCTACCTAAGGAGACAAAAGACCTATATGCAGAAAACTATAAGACACTGATGAAAGAAATTAAAGATGATACAAACAGATGGAGAGATATACCATGTTCTTGGATTAGAAGAGTCAATATTATGAAAATGACTATACTACCCAAAGCAATCTACAGATTCAATGCAATCCCTATTAAACTACAAATGGCATTTTTCTCAGTAGTAGAACAAAAAATTTCACAATTTTTATGGACACACAAAAGACCCCAAATAGTCAAAGCAATCTTGAGAAAGAAAAACGGAACTAGAGGAATCAAGTTCCCGGACTTCAGACTCTACTACAAAGCTACAGTAATCAAGATGGTGTGGTACGGGCACAAAAACAAAAATATAGATCAATGGAACAGGATAGAAATCCCAGAGATGAACCCATGCACATATGATAAAGAGGGCAAGAATATACAATGGAGAAAAGACAGCTTCTTCAATAAATGGTGCTGAGAAAACCAGACTACATGAGCTACATGTAAAAGAATGAAATTAGAACACTCCCTAACACCATACACTAAAATAAACTCAAAATGGTTGAAAGACCTAAAAGCAAGGCCAGACACTGTAAAACTCTAAGAGGAAAACATAGACAGAACACTGTGTGACATAAATCACAGCAAGATCCTTTTTGACCCACCTCCTTGCGAAATGGAAATAAAAACAAAAATAAACAAATTGAACCTAATGAAACTTAAAAGCTTTTTCATAGCAAAGGAAACCATAAACAAGATAAAAAGACAACCCTCAGAATGGGAGAAAATATTTGCAAATGAAGCAATTGATAAAGGATTAATCTCTGAAATATACAAGCTGCTCAATATCAAACAAACAAACAACCCATTCCAAGAATGGGCAGAAGACCTAAATAGACATTTATCTAAAAAAGATATACAAATTGCCAACAAACACATGAATGGATGCTCAACATCACTAATCATTAGAAAAATAGAAATCAAAACTACAATGAGCTATCACCCCACATCAGTTAGAATGGGCATCATCAGAAAATCTACAAACGACCAATGCTGGAGAAGGTGTGGAGAAAAGGGAACACTCTTGCACTGTTGGTGGGAATGAAAACTGACATAGCCACTATGAAGAACAGTATGGAGGTTCCTTAAAAAACTAAAAATAGAACTACCACACGTCCCAACAATCCCACTACTGGGCATATACCCTGAGATATTATAATTCAAAGAGTCAAATACCACAATGTTCATTGCAGCACTATTTGCAATAGCCAGTACATGGAAGCAACCTAAGTGTCCATCAACAGATGAATGGATAAAGAAGATATGGCACATGTATATAATGGAATATTACTCAGCCATAAAAGGAAACGAAATTGAGTTATTAGTAGTGAGGTGGATGGACCTAGAGTCTGTCATACAGAGTGAAGTAAGTCAGAAAGAGAAAAACAAATACTGTATGCTGACACATATATATGGAATCTAAAAACAAAAAAGGTTCTGAAGAACCTAGGGACAGGACAGGAATAAAGACTCAGAAGTAGAGAATCGAGTTGAGGACATTGGGAGGGGGAAGGGTAAGCTGGGTCGAAGTGAGAGAGTGACATGGACATATGTAAACTACCAAATGTAAAATAGATAGCTAAAAAAAAAAAAAAAAGATAGCTAGTGGGTAGCAGCCATATAACACAGGGAGGGCAGCTCCGTGCTTTGTGACCACCTCGAGGGGAGGGATAGGGAGGGTGTAAGGGAAACACGAGAGGGAGGGGTTATGGGCATATATGTATACATATAGCTGATTCACTTTGTTATACAGCAGAAACTAACATAACATTGTAAAGCAATCATACTCCAATAAAGATGTTAAAAAAAGAGATAATGTCCCTTTCTCTCACCCGTTGCTCTCTGCCCTACTCACTCTGCATTATCATTCTGCATAGGACATAATTGCCCTCATCTGATGGATAATTTATGTATGTTTGTCTTTTCAGTGGAATGTGGGCTCCGTGGGAAATGAGACGCTTTCTGTTTTCAACCTGCTGTATCCTCAGTGGCCTCATACTGTGCCTGCCCTGTGGCAAGGGCTCAATACACATTTGTTAAATTAATTGTTGAATTAATTTCAATTAATAATTGAAATTAATAATAATAATTCAATTAACAATTAATTAATTGTTGAGAGAAGAGCTGAACTGTGAGCCAAGAAATCCAGGCTTACATTCCGCCTCTGTCACCAACCACTGTGCTCCTTCCTCCTACCTCCAGCCCCTGAAGCCCCTTACAATGCTGACATTCTTTAGATGTTTGAAGGGAAGGGAAGTGTGGAAGAGGATGTGAACTGTGTTGATATTCAGAGTGGTTTACGTCTGGCTTTGCCACTAACTTGGTGACCTTCAGAATGTTTAACTTTTCTGAATTTCCAACCTTTTTGTATAAAAAGTGTTAATACTTCTCCTCTCATAGAGTGTCGTGTGCATGGAATAAATGATACATATGAAGAACTAGGTTTGCTCACATCTGCTGCTACTATCAGGGATCAGGTTGTCCTTGGGGGTGGGAACGGTCTCGCTCATTCATCTTCCTGCTTTGACTGTCTGGTTTGGAGATAGATCACCATGTAATGCATGAAACACTGTTCCTCAGGAAACTAGTGTTGCCACATGGAGCCTCAGCTGGTCTTTGCTCATATCAGTTAATAAAGTGTCTTTGGGTGGCCTTCAAGATGTCAGCAAGCTGGTCAGACTTGTGATCTGAATCTTCCCCAGATCCTGGGAGAGTGGCACTTGGTCTCAAGTCATAGGCATTGCACGTCCCTTCCATGCTCCTCTCTGGGCTCTGGGCTGCCATATGGCAGATACTAATTATTCTACAAGTTTAGTCCTCAATTTGGTTGACCTCTCTTATGAATCATCGTACCTAAATGATCGGAATCCCTCAAGAGCTAGAGCCAAGTTATTAATGAGTGTGCCTTTCCTAGTGTGTCATGGAGAGGACAAGAGAAGAAGTAGAAATGACTCACTTCAGTAAGATGGCAAGGTGGTCTCTGTCCCAGCAGAAATGAACATTGACAGAATCCCAGGG
The DNA here is from genome assembly GCF_937001465.1 of Orcinus orca. Classification (NCBI taxonomy): domain Eukaryota; kingdom Metazoa; phylum Chordata; class Mammalia; order Artiodactyla; family Delphinidae; genus Orcinus; species Orcinus orca. Next base: position 27,734,804 of record NC_064573.1, read on the forward strand.
GCTTGAGACTGGGCCTTGGCTTTAGTCACTGTTCCTCTGACCTGTCTTCAAGTCTTCAACCCCTCACCTGTTTCTGTAGGTCACCAGGTGGCTGGGTGGCTTTTTGAGTTCTATAGTGGTTACTGGGGATCAGTCAAATGAAATTTGTTCCCTCCAGTTGGTTGAAAATAGAAATATGCTACCAGGATCTTAGAAATAATGCTCTTAGACCTCTGCCTTTGAAATTAAAAAAAAAATGTCTTACTTTGACCAAAATTTCTTCCTCCTTCCACATGCCTGGGTCCTCTTTTTGCCACTTTTATCCCTCCTCTGTCCATCCTTCATTTCTTCCTGCTCCCCTATCCCCAAAGTCATTCATGCATTTGACAAATATTGATCAATCAGTGGGGACAAGGAGGGTATCAGACAGAGGAAGCAGCCCATGCAAAGGTCCACAACTCAGGGAGCTCACAATGCATTTTGGAAAACCCATGATTTGAGCATGATACCTCAAGGGGATCCAAGGGATAAAAGATGAAGTTGGGAGGAAAGTGGTGGCCAGATATTGAAGGACCTGACTTTCTGTTTTAGAAGTTTTGACTTTATCCCAAAGTCTATAGAGAAGCATTAAGAAAGGGTGTGTGTGTGTGTGTGTGTGTGTGTGTGTGTGTGACATGATCCGATTCTGTTTTAGAAAGCTTTGGCTCTGTTATGCCAAGAATGGATGGGAGAGCATTAGCTTGGAAAAAAATTAAAGCCAAGACTACAGGAGGGCAGTGGACGGATGGGAGAGATGTGAAGGGAATAGGAACAATAAGGCTTAGTGACTGTGTCAGTGATGGTGGGCAGGGAGAGAGAGGAGTCTGAGATGACCCTGGGTTTTGGCCTGATCAAGTGGGTAGATGATGCTGGTAACTGAGGGAGGAATAAGGAGCAGTGTGTGTGGTTTTGGCAGGGTTAATGATGGGGACTGTGGACATGAGGAAGGACATCAAACAGAGCTGAGGGTGGGAGCATGAATGTACAGTGGCACCTGTACAACTTGGGAGTGTGTGATTTCTCCTGGAGAGTTCAATTGCCCAATAGAAGAGTGAACTTTGGCTTTACAAGTAGTCACCCAGCTCTCTTCTGTCTTGTCCCTGGATGGCCTTTCTGATAGCACCAGTCTAGGGAAAGAAGTGTAGGACACCGACAAGGTACGCCACTTTCTGCCCTGTTAGGACTTGACTTAAAAGATGAGAGTGCACAGAACATTCATCTGAGTTCCTCGCCTTTCCTCTCTGCAGACATAATTTGGTGGGAGCATGGCTTTCTGTTCAGATGACCAAGGATGTGGCATGATGTTTCCATTAGTTCTTATCCAGTGGCCTTATTGGGCCAAGTCAACATCAAAACATCATGCAAGGAAGGGGTAGCTGGGTTCTGTTCACTGAGCTCAGTTATTTTATCAAAAACCTTCATCAGAGCTTCCCTGGTGGCACAGTGGTTGAGAGTCCGCCTGCCGATGCAGGGGACACAGGTTTGTGCCCTGGCCCGGGAAGATCCCACATGCCGTGGAGCGGCTGGGCCCGTGAGCCATGGCCGCTGAGCCTGCGCATCCAGAGCCTGTGCTCCGCAACGGGAGAGGCCACAACAGTGAGAGGCCCTCGTACTGCAAATAAAACAAAACAGAAAAACAACCTTCATTAAATGCTTCATATGTGTAGGAAAAAAATAGAAATGAGGCACAGAGGAAAGTGAAGTTAAGGAGAATCTATAACTAAGAAATTAGTAGAAAGCAACTCAAGTAAGAGAATTTTGGCCTAGGAGTCAGAAGACTAGAATTCTTATTTGAGCTCTGTGGTGCCTATAGAATAGTGGTTCCGAGCACAGTCTCTGGAGTCAGAATGCCTGGTTCAAATCTTGGCTCTGTCCTTGACTAGCTGAGTAACTTTCGTTTATCACAAAGTTTAATTAATCTACTTAAGTTCTCAGAAAATTGCCTGACACAGAGGGTGAATGTTAGCTAATGCTGTTGTTGTTACTGTTCTTGTTAAGAGCTGCATGACCAGGGACAATTCAATTCTGTCTATAGCAACAATATCTTCATTTATAAAAAAAGGGCAAGATATTTTCTTTTCAGAGTGTGTTCTGAAAAGACTTGGGGCTCCTCCACCTTACCCTATCATTTTATTCATTTTATCCATTATCTTGGATAATAAACTTATCACGTAAGTTTTCACTTGAAGGGCTCTGAAGAAAAAAGTTGTGTGTCACTGGGCCAGATGGTCTAAGGTTCATCCTTAATAAAAGTATTTGATTCTCTGAGTGAAAGATATGCCATCAACAATGGACAGTGGGATAAAGTGGTCTCAGGGAGGATGCCTAACTAAGCCAGGGAGGGCTCCTTGGAAGAGGTGAGTTAGAAAGTTAGAATATGGGTATTTCTAGCAGTTGATGGAAGAGAAGTTGCAATTCCTAAAGAGTGGGAAGTGTGAAGAATAAATGCAGAACCAAAACTAGGGGGGGAGAAAAAGGTTAACAGCTCAATTCAAATCTATTCTGGGGTGGGGGTGGGGTGAAAGGTAAATGAGTAAATGGGAGACAAGGGCTTCAAGTATAATTGACCCAAGTAGAAGTTTGGCTAAAGTGTGAAGTGATGAATGGCAAAGATGATTGGCTCCACTAAGGAAACCATCATTTAGTCTTTCTTGCATGGACAGGAAAGCAATGTCCAGAGTAGGCAAGCTCTTGTCCATGGGCATGCAATGAGTCACTACTGGCTGTGGCAGCCACTGCTAGCTGCTAAGTAGTCATCCCCCTTTCTTCCTTAGCAATACTCCCTTAGCAAACTTTTTAGCCGGGCACATTGCTGATCAGATTAAAGGAAACATTTCCTAGCCTCCCTTGGGGTTAGGGATGGCCAATACAATGTCCATGAAAGTTAAGGATTTTTAAGAAAGAATTTTTAGAGGCATACAGAAAGCCGGTAGGAACCATTTTGACCTTCCCACCCCCCACTTCTTCCTGCTTCCCATCTGCATGGCTTTTAGCTGCAGGTTCGTCTCAGATCATAAAGTGGCCTTGGAGTTGGAACTCATGGAACTAGGGGTAGCAAGGCAGAAAGATTGAAAGAACCTGCGTCCTGGAGATATTGTGCAGCCATCATATTAGCTCTGGACTGCCTACCTCTGAATTCTTTTAAGTTGGGAGAAATACTCTTCTACTGTAATTAAGCCATTATCATTCCTGGGCCCGATTCCTAGCCACAGAATGCTGTTCTTGATGCCCTGGCAGAGCTGGGCTGGTGGGGGCCCCTGTGTGTCTTGACTATCTTGCTTGGCAGTGCTTCCTGTATGACCCTACTGCTGCTGTGTGTGGAACTGTCTTGGTGTGTGTGCATGAGCAGAAACCCAAAGCCAAAATAATTTTCAAAGCTGTCAGCTCTGTTTCCTGCAGACTCATGCTCCCCACTGCCTTTTCATTTCCACTGCAGGAAAGAGAGGCTGCTGCTGAATAACTTTGTCTTTCTTGAATTGTTTACTACATCAAACACTCAATACTCACAGCACAGAATTTTATAATGTTAACATCTTGGTGGAATTAGGTTTAGTTATTTTTTTTATTAAAGAAATAAAACATTATAGGTTGAGTTGAACCCTCTTTGTACTGTCCTTGAGCCTATTTTCTTCCCCCTTCTTCCAGGAAACCAGCCTCCTGAACTTGTATGGTTCTTTCTGTTTTTATGCTTTTACCCCACGTATGTTTAAATCCGTAAGTAACAGACAACATTGCTTTGTATGTTTTAAACGTGTATATAAATGATATAGTAATAAGATTTGATTCTTTTCACTCAATTTGGAAGGCTCACAGCTATGAAATGTCCGCTGATTTTCCATTGCCCTATTGATGAGCATTTAGATTGTTTTAAAATTTTCAATATTGCAACAATGCAATAATAAACATCCTTTTACATGTCATTACACATAGGAGAGAGTTTTTCTAGGATACATACATTAGATGTAAAACTAGCTGTTATAGAGACACATATCTTCATTTTAGCAAGGTATTTCCAAATCTCTATCTAAAGGAGTTTAAACAATTTGCACTCCCTCCAAAATGACTGTGCTCATTTCTTGTGAAAACTTGGCACTGTTGAACTGTTTAATTTTGGACAATTGGATAAGTGTGAAATGGTATTTCTCTGCTTTAATTGGCATTTCCCTGATTATTAATTAGGTAAAGCATGTTTTAATATATTTTTAGGCCATTTTGATTTACATTTCTGTGAACAATTTTTATATTTTGTCTGTCTATTGGGCTGTTTGTCTTTTACTTATTGTAGTGTTTTCCTTACATATTTTAAATATTAATCCTTTGTTGGTCAAATGCATTGCAAATTCCTCCTCCAAGACTCTCACTTGTCTTTAGGCTTTGTTCACGGAGTCTTTGATCATATAGAATTCTTAAATTTTAATGTAATCCAATTTATTTACCTTTCTCTTTTGTGCTTTATTTGAATATTAAGAAATCCTTTCCTGATTTGATATAAAAATATCTTCCTGAATTTTCTTCTAATAATTAAATTTTTTTTTAACTTTTAGATTTAAATCCATCTGGAGTTTACTTGCAATATTTTGTGTTATTTTGCATATGTAATAGAGCTCCAATGTTAATTTTCCAACATGGTGAGCCATTTGTTGTGACACTGTATATCGAACAGTCCATTCTTTGCCTACTCTGTTGTAATCACCCCTGTCTCCAAAAATGCATGGGTCTCTTTCTGGACTTTCTAGTTTATTCCATTAGTCTCTGTATCTCTACATTTCCATCACTGTTGTATTGTGTGTTTTGATGTCTGCAACATAAGTCCCTTTTCTTTGTATTCTTTCTCAAAATTCTTTTGGCTATTCTTGGCCTTTTTTACTTTCATATGATTTAAATTTTTTCTCTAGTTTTATTGAGATATAACTGTCATACATCACTATAAGTTTAAGGTGTACAGCATGATGGTTTGGCTTAATACATTGTGAGATGCATATGATTTTGATTGACCTTTTAATAGAATACTTCCTTCCCACCTCTTTCAGCAGGTATGTTTGTTTCTTCCACTCATCTCCATTCCAAAGATCTGGATGCCAGCTCCAATCCTGTCATCAGATAGCCATCTGTTCTTGGGTGAGTCATCTAACCTCTCTGGGTTTTAGTTTCTCATCTGTCAGATCTGTTCTGCCTACCTCACTGAAGTCCTAAGCTGATCAAATGAGATAAGGGTGTGAGAATGCTTTGAACAGATAAAACACTGAGGTAAAGTAAAAAAGAGTTAAAAACAATAATCTCAGGATTGACTTGAAACAAAAGTCAGACTGTTTTACCAGCAGCTTTCTGCTTTCTCTACCCTTCCTGACTCTTCTTTCTTGCAAACTTCCATGGTCGTGAAACACAGAGGTCTTCTATTGGGGTAGACTTATTATGATAATGGATCAGAAGCAACTTGGATTCATAAAGCCTGGGTCCAATTTTAGACTCTAACTTTGTGACTTAAGATAAGACACTCAAACTCTTTGATCTTAATTTATTCATCTCTACAAAAGGCATAATAATTCCCTCCCTGAGCTAGTTTTGTGAAATTCAAAAGAAATAGTGCAGATGAAAGTACTTGGTAAAATGTGAAGCCTTATAATAATCAGAAGGAGTTATTATTAGTGTTGTTGCTGATATTTACATGTGAAAGAGGACTTACAGGAAGGCAGTGATGTTTAAAGTGTTGAAGTACTTTGCTCCCACCACTTGGATCAAGGCATGTAGGAGATTCAAACCCATTTTTTCTGTAAGTATGGTCGACCCAATACAGTACCTACACAGTCTTCTAGAAGATGCAGGAAGTCTCTTTCTTAAATACCATTCCCTTTAGACTTTGCAGCTTGAATGTGTGAAGAAGTGGAGGTGGTTGGGAGTGCATGATGTCCGTCTGCACAACAAGGCAGAGCTGCCCTGAGGCAGGTGCTGGGCTCAGTACTGACTTGAGAAAGTGAGAGCCTCCAGGGTTCAAGGGTAGGAACACACTAGTCTTCGTACCCTTCTCACAGATACCATTTGGTAAAATGAACATAAGGCTCAGCCTCGATATTCTGTGAAAGGACTTCCCTTGGAGTGAGCATATGGTAGTGCCCCAGCATCTCTCTAACCCTTGCTACTCAGACAACTGGAACATCTTTTGCTCCTGTACCAAAATCAGACTTGAGCTTGGGCCAAATGACATTCATGGGCTAGATGAGATGAAACTGTAACCCACCTGCTTAATCTAGATACAGCACGCCCTTTTCCTTGGTAATTGGGTTCTTGCCTTTTCCTCAGTTCTTGTGAAACAGAATTTCTTACCCATTCTCTAGCCACTTTCATGGCTAATGCTGGACTCTACGGTTTTCACCAACAGTCTCTGCCAGATGTTGCTGGAATCCTTCTAAGCCTATATCAGTTTTACTACACTTGCCTTAGCATCTGACAGTGTCCACCTTTCTGCTGTGGTTTGGGCAGCGTCCTGGATTTTTTACCTGGGTTTGGATCCTAGTCTCCAGAACTCATGATCTGTCTGCCTTTCCTCTGGGGTCCATACCGTTCGTGACTGAATCTCATTCTTCTATCCTTATGAGACACATGCCTGCTCTGGCTCCCATGTTGATGCAAAGTCAAGATTTAGGCTCTCCTTCCATACATCGTCTTGTTTAGCTTTAAACTGTAGATGAAGCATGTGACTCTTTTCTTTTTGATTTGTAAGTTCTGAGTCTAGGACCACTTTGTGAAATCTCTCAAACAGACCACAGCTGACTTTATTATTTTGTTTCAAATGTGGACATAAAACTTAGGAATAGGTGTTCTAGTAGAAGCTGTGATTGTATATTTAGACTCTCCTTCATGAATAAAGGACAAATTCTGCCAGCTACTGGGAGTTTCCCCATCAAAAAAGAGCTGACCTGCCCAAGGTCACAACCCCTCCTGGGGGCAGCTCACATCCCATGACTGCTTGATGTAGTCACAGCAATCAGAGGGAAAAGAGTTTAAAGGTACAGCCCCTTATGACAACTCTGAAAGACCATTTCATTGTAGGGATCCCCATGAGGTCAGCTGAGGCTTTGTGACAAGCCTGCAGCCCCTCCCTCTGCTCATTTCTGCCTCCTTCCCTTCCCCTGCAGGAGCTGACCCTTTGAACTCTCTTACTTCTTATGCACAAGTCTCCATCTCAAGTCAAATTCTCTCGAGACACTGCAGCAGGTGCCCACAGATATTTTCTTGCTCAACAACCCAAACTCTCCATTGACTCACCACCTCCTTTCTCTGTAAATTCATCCTCCCTATGGTAGGAAACATAATGCCCATCCCCACACAAAGATGTCCACCCTAATCTCCAAGAACCTGTGAATGTGTTACCTTCTATGGTAAGAGAGACTTTGCAGATGTGAGTAAGCTTACTGACCTTGAGATAGGGAGATTATCCTGGATTATTCAACTGGACCCAGTCTTATCACCTTAAAAGCAGAGAACCTTTCCTTACTGTGGTCAAGATGTGACGACAGAAAAAAATCAGGGAGATGGAACATTGTTGGCTTTGAAGGTGGAGGATGAGGCTACAAGCTAAGGAAAGCAGGCAGCTTCTAGAAGCTGGAAAGGGCAAGGAAATGGATCCTCCCGAGAGTCTCCAGAAAAGAACACAGCACGCACCACTGACACTTTGTTTTAACCCAGTGAGACCCGTGTAAGACCTCTGACCTACAAAACTGTAAGATAATAAATTTGTGTTGCTTTAAGCCACTAAATTTGTGAAATGTGTTACAACAACAGGAAACTATTGTAACCTTAGGGGTCATGTTAATAAATACTTGCTCCCTTGTGTGGCCTTGTTGTGTACTTCACCTGTGTGAGCCTTAGTTCTCTCTGTAAAATGCTTAATTTGGGCCATATGCTTGCAAAACCCCTTCTAACTTGACATTTTATGGCCCTAAAGGGTAGATTCCCTACTTTGCAACATTTATCTTTTCCTTCTAATGAGACATTGTTTGCTTGTCTATTTTTTTTTAACATCTTTATTGGAGTATAATTGCTTTACAATGGTGTGTTAGTTTCTGCTTTATAACAAAGTTATACATATACGTATGTTCCCATATCTCTTCCCTCTTGCGTCTTCCTCCCTCCCACCCTTCCTATCCCACCCCTCTAGGTGGTCACAAAACACCGAGCTGATCTCCCTGTGCTATGCGGCTACTTCCCACTAGCTATCTATTTTACGTTTGGTAGTGTATATATGTCCATGTCACTCTCTCACTTTGTCACAGCTTACCCTTCCCCCTCCCCATATCCTCAAGTCCATGCTCTAGTAGGTCTGTGTCTTTATTCCCGTCTTACCCTTAGGTTCTTCATGACCTTTTTTTTTTTTCTTAGATTCTATATATATGTGTTAGCATACAGTATTTGTTTTTCTCTTTCTGACTTACTTCACTCTGTATGACAGACTCTAGGTCCATCCACCTCACTACAAATAACTCACTTTCACTGCTTTTTATGGCGGAGTAATATTCCATTGTGTATATGTGCCACATCTTCTTTATCCATTCATCTGTTGATGGACACTTAGGTTGCTTCCGTGTCCTGGCTGTTGTAAATAGAGCTGCAATGAACATATTGGTACATGACTCTTTTTGAATTATGGTTTTCTCCGGGTATATGCCCAGTAGTGGGATTGCTGGGTCATATGGTAGTTCTAGTTTTAGTTTTTTAAGGAACCTCCATACTGTTCTCCATAGTGGCTGTATCAATTTATATTCCCACCAACAGTGCAAGAGTGTTCCCTTTTCTCCACACCCTCTCCAGCATTTATTGTTTCTAGATTTTTTGATGATGGCCATTCTGACCAGTCTAGTCTGTCTTCACACTGATTTCTGAACTTCGTCTTCCCATAACTCTTCATAACCATACGAAAAAGGCATCTCAGTTGGTGAACAATTTATGAACTAAACCCTGATGACCAGTGGATTTTGTCATTTTTCTCTCACTAGTGGACCTGCATGTATAATTAAAATTTTTTTGTTTATGCTGAAAATTGTTCATTAAAAGTAGGTACCAAACTTACAGGTGCAATCTAAGGTAGCCGTGTTCTAGCTGTTGGTAAAAGTTAACTCAGCCTTTAGGGAAATCCACCATTTTTAGAATTAAAAAAAATGTCCTTAGCCTGATTTTTGTTAGGAGTAAGTATAATAAAATGTGTCTGTAATTACAATACTTATAAACCCACTAGACATAGTTGTTATGATGGAAAAAAACTGGACTCTAAAATGGGATAAAAATAAAACCTCACTTGGCCCCTTCAACCTCCTTGTGGGAAACCAATACAGTTGCCAGTTGATTAAGTGCTCTGTGTTAAGAAAAGCTGAGCTGACCTCAAAATAATAATGGCAATAGCATGGTGATAATGATGACTCTTTGCCGCATTTATCTAGCATGTTGTTTTTCAAAGCACTTTCTGTCTATTTAGTTGTTTGAGCCCCAAGTTCTCAGTATTTCCCTAAGAAAGTGGGGGAGGTGGAGAGGGCAGACATCATCCACCTGATTGGACAAATGAGGGAGACCTGTCTTACAGAGTCTAAATGACCCTCCTGTTGGCCTGGGCCTGGGGATGCTCTCTACACAAAGATCCAAGTCTACTATAGCTCACTCTTCCTGGCAGTTGGGTCACCCAAAGCAAGGTCAAACCCTGTCTCCAAGGACCTTATACTGCAAACCTAAGGCCACCAGAAACAGTTCTTTCTTTGCTCTCAATAGAAAGAATAAAGTCACTAAAAATTAGTCATTAAAGTTAGCTGTGGAAAGGCCAAAGAGCTGAATGGATGAGAAAGAAAATCCTAAGAAACCTAGAAGTGGATTCCAGGCTGTTACCCATCTCATTGGGGTTGGTGATGCTGGCCGATGATGTGTCCACCTGTATCAGAGTGGAGGAAAAGCACACCTTCTGCCTCCTTCCTGGCCCCACTCATGTTGCTTGGAGCAACTGCCAGGAGCCTTGCACATCATGGCCTCTGTAAAACGACACCATCTGTAAAACGTCACCTCTGTAAAACGACACCTCTGTAAAACGTCACCAACACCATTGCTACTTGTTCCTACCCCTATCCCCCAACCCAGGTGCAATTAGATTGACTAACCTTGAAGGAGACAAGACAACCTTAGGCCAGTGGTACAAAAAGGAAAAACCCTCAAAGGCATCCCCAACTCATCTGAACAATGAAGGGTGAGACTAGGTCTCCTCAATGATTCCATTCATTCCAACAAGATCTCATGTTACATTTGGTGTAGTAGTATAATTTTGATCTAAAAGATCCGGGTTTGAGAGCCAACTGGTGTCTCTGACTGGGCTATAATGTGATCTTGGTGATTATCACTTAGGCTCCATGAGGCTCAGTTCTCTCGCCGGTGAAATGGGTGGTAACAGTAAGTTTCCTTTCCTATAACTCTATAAGGCTGTCATGGGAGAGAAATGTTATGACTTTATTGATGGTGCTATCATTGTAAGTGAATCCTAGTACTAACAACGATATCACAAGAATCAGCAATTGTGGTAGTGCTGGGAAGGCACTTCTGAGATTATTCATCGTGTGGGGATACTTGTTGGAGAAGTTGCTGGTGTTGAGAAAATGTGTACTGTGTCCTTTCTTGAATAGATTCCTTGGGGCTTTACAAAGATCCTAAGAGCTAGACCATGTTATTTTCACATTACACAACAAAAATCTAAGGCAAAAAACTAAGAGAGACAGAACTGTGGTTTTAAAACTGTTATCTTGAGCCCTCAGTGGCTTCTGCAGCCTTCTAGTGTTGGCAGGTACACCTAGCACTTCCAATATAGGACAACCTTGACCCTTTAGAGCCTTGCTACAGTGGCTTGTTGTGTGTCTTAATCATGAGAAGGAAGTATGGTTGGCATTAGAAGTTGCTTCATATAAGGCAAAATGATCCACTATGCAAAGAGTCATTGATATGTCAACTAATCCCTGCTCTATGATTGATGTATGAATGCCCACTAAGAATATCCTCAGCAAGAACTTTCTAGCACTATGATTTTTCCTGACAGAGCCCATGCTGTGTGTTCTCCCACCACAGAGTGGTGTTTTGGGGAAGTGATTGCCAGCCAGGAATTTACCCAAGGCCTTTTTCATCAAGGTGAGGCCCATGTGACTAGTTCTCACCAATGGGATGTGATGTGTGTCAATTGTAGGCCAAGGTGGGTAGGAATTGGGTGTGCCATTCTCACTTTCTTCTTTCCTGTCAACCAGGTAGACGCAGAAGATCCAGCATAAACTTCAAAGACCCTAGAAGACGGTGAAGCCACAAGATAGGAGGCACCTCGGTTTCTGAATCACTGCCTTGACAAACTCTCATTTGGGCCTTATATAAGGGAACAATGAATCTATTGTGTTAAATCACCAAGATTTGAGTGTTATCTGTTATACTAGCTATTGTACTATAGATTCCAGTGAAAAGAGATCCACCGGTACCTCAGACCTGGTCCCAATCCCCTGCCATCTTGGAAACCATTGACTTCCTTCCCTGTGGGCACCACATCACCCATCCTAAGCAGCTTTCTTTGTGCTATGTATAGTTGTAGAGCAGCTGGTCTGCTTGTCAAGAAACCAATAAATCTATGTTTGGCAAAACAGTAGTTTTCATCAGTAAGTGACCTTAAGATAACATTTACATTGCTGGAGACATCATTCCAACCCTGAACTAGTGGCATCCCAACTCAGGCCCTCCCGGTGGCGTGAGGCAGGAAAACTAATGAAGTGTGGGGATTATTAATGACTTTATCTTCTCACTCACCCAGCCCCTCCCCCTTTTCAAACTTGCAAATATGTTCAGCAGTGTCAGATCTGTTCATCTATTTTTTACATGTAAATAGAACCTATCTCTTTGGAATTTTGCAGAGAAGATGGCTGCCACGTGAGCATACTAGCTCGTATCTGGAAGCAACCAGACTTGAGCTGTTAAGACACAGGCTCGAGGGGAAAAAGATCTTCACAGGACCAGGCTCTCTCGGGTCAATCACAGTTCCCATTGGCCCTAGTGCCCTCAGAGGGGAAAAATAATTTTAGTTTTCCATGGTAGCATTACAGGTGGTAACAGCTGTTTTAGAAGACACAGAGACAGCAACAAGTTCTAGAACATACTCACAATTTCCTTGGTCACAGTGAGATCAATGCGTTCTGTAGAGAGTCTTGTGAACTTCTAATTAGTTGACTTCAAGCAGTAAGCAAGAAACAGTCCTGTAAAGATAGACAATGGAGGTCAGAAAAAAGAAGTCTAGAGAATTCAAACTGCTTTGTTTTTAAATTTAATAACATTTACTCTTTTTAAAATTGTAAGCAGTACACGTTCATTTTAGAAAAGGTAGAAAATACACATTAGAAAAAAGATATAAAACTCTTCTGTGATCTCACTATCCAGACGTAACCACTATTAACCCATGGAACCCTTATAGGTTGCTTCATGAATATTTATATATATGGATATATATCTCTCTATTACTTTAGTTTACAAAACTGGTTTATGGCACATACTGTTTTGTGACCTGCTTTTTATTCATTGAATAAGATATGATGAACATCTTTTGCCAAAAAATAAACTTCAACTGTATGGCAGACAGCTCCTAAGATGGTTCCCGATGATTCCTGCCCCCTGCGTCCTAACTGTTGTGTGATCCACTCCCCTGGAGTGTGGGCTGGACTTCTGACTTACTTCTAACTGGTAGAATATGGCACGAGTGATGGGATGTCAGTTCTGAGACAAGGTAACGAAAAGACCTGCTCACCCTCTCCTGCTCTCTGGCTTGTTTACTGTGGGGAAACCACCTGTGATATTGTGAACCACCCTGCAGAAAGGAGGGCAGTGGAACTGAGTCAAGGAACTGAGGGAGACCTTCAACCAACAGTCTCAGAGGAACTGATTCAAGCCAACACCCTCTGGAATGAGCCTCCAAGTGGATCCTCTCCAAGTCAACCCTTGAAGTGATTCAAACACCTTGACTGCAGTCTTAGGAGAGGCCCTGAGTCAGAGGACCCAGTTCAGCTGTGCTCATAGACTCCTGACCTACAGAAACTCTGAGATAATATGTTTGCTGTTTAAAGCTGCTAAGTGCTGGGATAATGCAGCCAGAGATAACTAATACAAAACATAGTTTTTAGTAGTTGTTTAGTATTCCAGTGTAAGGTTTACTCAATCTTTTATTGCTGCACATTTGGTTATTTTATTTTATTTATTTTGCTATTATAAACGTGGCTGCAATGAATGTCATTGTAGCTAAATCTTGGTACACACCCTTCATTCTTTCCTGAAGATAAGTTCCTTGAAGTGGAATAGCTGGATTTTAAAGGATTTGCATCTTTTAAGTCTTTTTTTCTTTTTTTAAACATCTTTATTGGAGTCAAATTGCTTTACAATGGTGTGTTAGTTTCTGCTTTATAACAAAGTGAATCAGTTATACGCATACATGTTCACATATCTCTTCCCTCCGTCCCACCCTCCCTATCCCACCCCTCTAGGTGGTCACAAAACACCGAACTGATCTCCCTGTGCTATGCAGCTGCTTCCCACTAGCTATCTATTTTACATTTGGTAGTGTACATATGACCATTCCACTCTCTCACTTTGTCACCGCTTACCCTTCCCCCTCCCCATCCTCAAGTCCATTCTCTAGTAGGTCTGTGCCTTTATTCCTGTCTTACCCCTAGGTTCTTCATGACCTTTTTTTTTCTTAGATTCCATATATATGTGTTAGCATACGGTATTTGTTTTTCTCTTTCTGACTTACTTCACTCTGTAAGTCTTTAAAGATGCTATTCCCAATTGCTTGCTGGTAGGATTGCACCAATTTACACCCCTGCTGGCTGTAGCTTGGAGTGGCTGCTGGCCCACACCAAAGGGTTTACGTTTCTGAAGCATATTTTTGGTTAATTTCAACCACTCTGTCCTGAGCTGTGTCTCCATGCAAACCAGTTGGAAACAAAACCAAAATCAAAATAAAAAACCTGAGAATGAAGACTAAGTTTGAATATTCAAAACTACTAGATCATTTGATGCTAAATTGTTTATTCAAAGTACTGTTGTTTTGAATTCAGTCAAATGAATTCAACCACCCTCAAATTATTATTCTTATTTTTCAGTGAGCTGAACTTCTGAAAATGTGATAATGCTTATCTTCCTCAGGAACTTTGAGAAGGAAAACAATACTTGTTGAAGTCAATGTAACAATGGGCTATTTTGAAAATCTTAGTTTATTTCAGTCACACAAAGGATTGTCAGTAAACTCAACTTTTTAAGTTACCACCCTGGATGGACTGAATTCAAAAGACATATTTTTTTGGAAGCATTTTGCATACACAGATACCACCGCCATTTCCAAATTGCAACTTCACTGTTGGGAAAGAATAAATATTTTAATGAATACTATATATTTTAACAGGCTCTGAACCCTGCGGTTGGTTTAAGCTAAGGGTGCAATTTCAGCCATCTAAATAAGTAAATAAATGAGGAAGAAAATCCATGTTAATTGCAGTAATTTGCGGTACTTTCAAATTCTTAATTAAGAAATAAAATAGGATTCATTATTCATGCCTACTGTAGATGACATGCATAGATCACCATTACAACCCGACGCAAGACCTAAAGTTATTGCCATAAATGAAATAACAGAGGGAAACCACTGGTGCATTATGGGCTGAAATGTGCAAGCACAAAGAGGGAGGAGAGAGCACTGTGCAAAATGCCTGTCCTTCATACATGCCCTTGTTTCTGACTTGGGTATTGCATTATACCAAAGCATCTCCCCTGAACCTGGAGTCCTGTCTCTCCCTCCTACCTCTGGTCTAGGTTCTTCCCTCAACCTCACACAGAATTTCTCTGAGCCTGTATGGCAACCTTGCTAGAGTCAACTTTTCCCCAATTATCTGCCCCAGGTTGTTTGTGTGCCTGGACTTCAGGTCCCTGCCAGCCTCGTTCTACAAAGGTGGGAAGAAGAGAAGAACTTTCCTTATAACTAGAGGCATTCTGACTCACGCTGCCTTTTGATAATTAAGCATGAAATTAAACTAAGGAGAACATACAATTTATCACACAGAAATCACTTTTATCTGAGACAAATGCTTAGTTGGACAGGACACCAGACAAACTGGGACTGTTCCAGACAAACAAAGATGCTTGGTGCCTGCAATGAAAACCTTACCCTAGGGGTAGGGTGGGGGTGGACATAGGTTTTCAGGCAGATAAGAAGGAATTCTGCTTTGGTGATGTGGGTTGTAGGGGTAATGTAAATGGACAACTCGAAAGAAGGACACTGATACAGTTGGCTGTGGGTAGAGATGGCTGGTCATTGTGCTTTCATTAGGAACACTAATATGGACTGTGGATGTGCCTCTTTCAGGCCCTCTCTCTCCTGCTGCCTACTCCTCTTTGTTCTGCAGGCTGGGATGGACACCCCATAGGCAGTTGGCATGTCTGTTGACTCTATGTCTGCTGACAATTGCAGTCAGCTCAGCAATGGAAAGGGTAGAGAGCATGAGCATGTTGGAGGAGTTTGAATGACTCAAGACAAAGGAAAATAAAGGGAAACATCCAGTGAAGATCTCCAAAAGGAATGAGGCATCTTGTCAGGGATTAAACCTGACATGTTTTGAGCAAGTAAGACAATTTTGGGTTTTACCTGTAGACCCAAGGAAAATCAGAAATTAGATTGGGAGCTTGGGATTGACATGTACACACTGCTATCTTTAAAATAGATAACCAAAATGGATCTACTGTATAGCACAGGGGACTCTGTTCAATACTCTATAATGACCTAAATGGGAAAATAATTTGAAAAAGGGTAGATACATTGTATATGTATAACTAAATCACTTTGCGGTACATCTGAAACTAACACAATATTGTTAATCAACTATACTCCAATATAAGATAAAAATTTAAAAAAGAAATTAACACATATATTTCTCAGATGCCTATTATATTCCAAATGGGAAGACATAAGAATACTCTGAAACAGACTTCTTGTTCAAAGGGGCCTTATGAAGTAGATTCTTTCATAGTCAAAGTCTCCTCTCTTTTGAAAGGAAAACCAGAGAAAGACCTGGACTTGGGTAGCTCTACTTACTGAGCCAGTCTGGTCTTTTCTCAGATCTCACCCATGCTGAAGTCCCCCATGGAATTCACAAAGTCTGAAATGAGTGTCCATATCTCATGGTATTCCATTTCTCAAAGCATCCTTCCTCCCTGGCTACATTTGGATGGAGACCAGACCATTGTAGGACTTGGGGGCCCATTGCTGTGGGAAATGTGATGATTATCTCCATTCCTTACCAAATGGAATCATTCTTCCTTTAGTTTTCTGATGATTTATAGTAAAAAAGATATGGAGCTTTTCCAATTTCAGAAGTAAGCCATGGAGAAACAAATTCAAAATGCATCCATAAAAGTGGAAGCTAGATACCAGACTAGAAAGGAAAAAAAACCCATTATATAAAGTGTCCTACAGAATTCACTGTTTATTTGTGCTAGGTACTCTGACTTGGCTTAGTAGTGAGTAAGAGCAGGATGCTAAGAAGATGTAATGAAAGATGGGAGAAATGTGGGCAGGAGATCTCTGAGCCCT
This sequence comes from Orcinus orca, assembly GCF_937001465.1. NCBI lineage: Eukaryota > Metazoa > Chordata > Mammalia > Artiodactyla > Delphinidae > Orcinus > Orcinus orca. The sequence goes on from NC_064573.1 coordinate 27,751,443, forward strand.
GAGAAACACACTGGGAAATATACCTTGTTAATGCTATTTCAAGGAGGACTAGGAGAATTTGTTGCTGAAGTTCTTTTGAAGAGAGGCCTTAAATCATGTCTCAACAATTACATTTGAGAATGTTCATTCTTTTATTTGTTCATTTCACTTAACAAGGCTTTATTCAGCATCTTCTTTTTCCTAGATATAGTATTAGGTGCTGTAGAATCAAGGGGAGCAAGACAGGGGTGTACAGCCTTACAGGGATTTCTACTTTTAAGATGGCAGTATTAAGTCAGCCCTGCCCACTTCTTTCTGAATTCATTCCAAAACAAGAAAAATGAAAAATAGAAATGCAAATTTCACCTTTGTTGAGGAAGGGTTGCCAAATTAAAGTTTCAACCAGGGGCAGGTGGATGTTGAAAGATGTCTGAAACCAAAGACCTTAAATGAGGTTGGCAGAGCTCAAATTTCATCAAAGAGGACAGAATCAACAACATCTTTTGAGGAGCAACTGGTCTACAGTGAATAGGCTGTCTATGAGAGCATCTCTGGACCACGTTTGGCTCCACTGAGGAGAAGGGGAGATGGTATAAACAAGAAAATACCTAGGTATGCCATCTCTGTAGGAAGTAGTCTGTTGGGGTGGGAGGCAGACTGGAGAAGATAGGTTCAATAATAACCAGTCTTGCAACTGCCAATCTCTTCTTTCTTCTGGAAAGAAGTAAAGGCTACATCAACATGTACACATATGCATACACACAACCCTGAGTATCATAAAGTGCATCCCTGTAAATGAGAGAGGCTCTCTGCTGGATGCTATCATAGCCTAGTCCCTGCCCCATAAACTCTATGCAAAACAGCTGGTTAAGAAAGAGCTCAACTCAGTCAAATATGAGTCAGAATAGAAGAGAAACTATCAGAAGAGCTCTACAAAGATACTGTAAGAAAAGAAGGTAATAATTAGAGAAAACAAATAGACAACATATACAAAATTGTGTTGCCATAGAGCTAAAGGAAATTGTGCCAAATGAGCATAAGCAAACAAAAAATTAAAAAAAAAAACCTCAATGATAAAGATCACTTATATAAAATAAGAGCTCAAGGAAGAAGTCTCAAGGAAGAGCTCAAGAAGTCCGTTGTCAAGACAACTGAGAGACAAAAAATGAGCTAGAAGAGCTCAGGAAAGAAGTGGAAGAGAAGAAAAGTCATCACAAAAATTAGGGAGCCATCAGAGGTAACAAAAAGGTAACCACTTGCTCAAAATACAAAAGTAGGATTAAGAACGTGATTGGTAAAGTCAGCAAAGCAAAATGGAAATGAGTAGTTAAAAAGGATCAGAAAAGGAACCTGATAGCTATGGAAGATGAAAGAGACAATAGACTTATTCATATGCATAAAAAGACCAAACATTACTTGTTTTATATGTGATCTTTTTACTAAAAGAAAAGAATAGAAAATATATTTGGAGAAATAGAATCACAAAACATTTTCCAGAAATAAGATATTTAAATCTACACACAAAGCAAAACCAAACCAAACTAAACCAAACAAAACCCCAAATGTAAACTATCTCAGGAAAAGTTGATACAAAAATAATAACCTAAAAGGAAAAAAAAGACTCTTTTACCATCCAAACAAAGAACTGAAACAAACAAAATAAAACGAAACCAAAAACAAAAACAAAATTTCTTTTCTAAAGGGTGAAAATTAGGTTGGTTTCAGAGTTTTTCACAGCAACATGCCATGCTGGAAGACAGTGGAACATGCTTACAGTAACCTCATTAAGAATTAAATAAAAAAACATCTATGGTCAAACTTTTGTTCAAGTATAAATGCTGCACCAAATATCTAATAACCCAGAAAATGTGGTTACCAGGATCTTGTCTGGAGTAAACTATAAGCTGAACTTCAATCAATCAGTAGAAGGAGGATGGAAAAACTATGGCACAAGGATAGGTGTTGCATTTTTAACAATTTAGGATTAAGACAAAAAAAACCAAACAAACAACTGTGACAATTATGGTTACACAAAACAATGTAAATTTTAATGAACTGTAATGCCATGAAAAACATGGAAACTGACAAAATTCAGAAGGTGAAGGGAGATACAAGGTGGGAGGTAGCCAAGGGCCAAAATTTACCAATTAGGTCTAATGAATCAAGTAATACAGGGAACTGTATTTAGAATTGTGAGATTACAAGATTAGCAGAACTATCATGATCATCAACATCATCACCACCATCAACTAAAATTGGGTAGAATAGAAAAATGAAAAATGGGAGAAATATGTAAATTTCATCATTTTTTTTCCAGGTTAGAGAATCTTTAATTGTCAAGAAGATGGTGATAGACAATAGCTACTAAGGATATACATGATTAAGTATATTATATTTAGTATTATAAAGATAACCACTTAAAGAATGAAAAATATTAAAAATTTCTTAACTATAACTATGAACCCCCACATAAACCAAATTTAAAACCAAAACAAAACACAGACCATAAGGTGAAATAAAAGCAGAAAGCATATAACGTTACAACTAAGTCCAAGCATACCTAGCAAATGAAAAAATATAAATGGAAAAAATGTATCACTCCAAAGAAATAGATTCTTAGCTTAAATTACAAAGCAAAAAAGAAAATTGTATGCTGTGTACAAGAGACAAAACAAAATGACTGGAAAGTTGAAAATAAAAGGATGGGCAGAGACCTAATGGGCAAAGGCAATCAAGCAAACAAAAACAAAAACAAAAACTAGAGATCAACTTTAATATCAGACATATCAAATTAAGTTGAATTCAGTGCACAAAACAGTATAATGACACAAAGATGGGAACTTTATTGCAATCTATAGTACTGCTCTAAATATTATGAGTATTTACGCACCAAAGAATATAGCAGCAAATTATTAAGCTGAAAGGCAACACATATAAAAATAAAGGCAGAGACACATGAAAGGTAAAAGACTAACATAATTTCCTCAGTTCAAAGGAATTAGAGAATGCTGTTTTTTAATTCAAGTATAGTTGACTTACAGCATTATATTAGTTTCAGGTGTACAGCACAGTGATTCAATGTTTTCACGGATTATTACAGATTATAATAGTAAAATCTTTTATAGTAACAGAGGTTGGACTAATGGCTATAATTTCCTGTGTTGTACAACATATCATCGCTGCTTATCTATTTTATACATAGTCTCTTTTTTAAAAATCAATTAATTAATTTATGGCTGTTTGGATCTTTGCTGCACCCGGACTTTCTCTAGCTGTGGCAAGTGGGGGCTACTCTTCATTGCGGTTCATTCTCTTGTTGCAGAGCATGAGCTCTAGGCATGCAGGCTTCAGTAGTTGTGGCATGCAGGTTCAGTAGTTGTGGCTCGCAGGCTCTAGAGCTCAGGCTCAGTAGTTGTGGCACACGGGCTTAGTTACTCCTTCGTATGTGGGATCTTCCTGGACCAGGGATTGAACCTGTGTCCCCTGCATTGTCAGGCAGGTTCTTAACCACTGCACCACCAGGGAAGTCCCTGTACATAGTCTCTTAATCCCATACCCCTATCTTGCCCTCCCCCATCCTTTCCTTATTGGTAACCACTAGTTTGTTTTCTGTATCTGTGAGTCTGTTTCTGTTCTGCTATGTACATTCATATTTTTTATTTTTTAGATTCCACATATAGTATTTGTCTTTCTTGTTCTAATTTATTTCACTAGATTTAATACTCTTTAGGTCCATCCACATTGCTGCAGATGGCAAATTTCATTCTTTTTTATGGCTGAATAGTATTCCATGGTATATATGTACCACAACTTCTTCATGCATTTGTCTGGTGATAGACACTGGGTTGCTTCTATATCTTGGCTACTGTAAATAGTGCTGTTATGAACATTGGATGCATGTATTCTTTCAAATTAGTGTTTTCTTTTTTCCAGGTATATACCCAGGAGTAGAATTGGTGGATCTTATGGTAGTTCTATGTGTAGCTTTCTAAGGACCCTCCATATTGTTTTCCATAGTGGCTGCACCAATTTACATTCCCACCAACAGTGTACATGGGTTCCCTTTTCTTCACATCCTCTACAACATTTGTTATTTGTAGACCTTTTGATGATCACCATTCTGACAGGTGTGAGATAATCTCTCATTGTTTTGATTTGCATTTCCCTTAACAATTAGTGATGTTAAGCATCTTTTCATGTGCCTGTGAGCCATCTGTATGTTTTCTTTGAAAAAATGTCTCTTCAGTCTTCTGCCCTTTTTGATTGGATTGCTTTTTTTTATATTGAGTTGTAAGTGTTGTTTATATATTTTGGATATTAACCCCTTGTCAGTCATATCATTTGTAAATATTTTCTCCCATTCTGTACGTTGTCTTTTCATTTTGTTGGTGGTTTCCTTTGCTGTTCAAAAGCTTTTAAGCTTAATTAGGTCCCATTTGCTTATTTTTGCTTTTATTCCAAATAATATTGCTGTTTTATGTCAAAGAATGTTCTGCCTATGTTCTCGGCTAGGAGTTTTATGGTTTCAAGTCTTACATTTAGGTCTTTAAACCATTTTGCATTTATTTAGGTATAAGGTGTAAGGAAATGTTCTAATTTCAGTCTTTTACATGTGTCTGTCCAGTTTGCCCAGCTCCACTTATTGAAGAGACTGTCTTTTCACCATTGTATATTCTTGCCTCCTTTGTTATAGATTAATTGACTATAAGCACATGGGTTTAATTCTGGGCCTCTATTCTGTTCCACTTGTCCATGTGTCTGTTTTTGTTACAGTACCATGCTGTTTTGATTTCTGTTTATTTCTTCTAGTTCTGTGAAAAATATCATGGACATTTTGGTAGGGATTGCATTAAATCTGTAGATTGCTTTCGGTAGTATGTCCATTTTAACAATATTAATTCTTCCAATCTGAGTGCATGGAATATCTTTCCATTTCTTTGTATAATCTTTAGTTTCCTTCATCAGTGTTTTATAGTTTTTAGAGTATATGTCCTTTGCCTTCTTGGTTACGTTTGTTCCTAAGTATTTTATTCTTTTTGAGGTGATTTTTAAATAAGATTGTTTTGTTACTTTACCTTTCTGACAGTTTATTATTAGTGTACAGAAAAGCAACAGATTTCTGTATATTAATCTTGTATCCTAAAGTTTTACTGAATTCATTTATTAGTTCTAATAGCTTTTTTGGTGGAGACTTTAGAATTTTCTATATAAAGTACCATGTCACCTTCAGATAGTGACAGTTTTACTTCTTCCCTACAAATTTGGATGTCTTTTATTTCTTTTTCTTGTCTGTTTGCTGTGGCTAGGACTTTCAAGTGGTGAAAGTGGGTATCCTTGTCTTGTTCCTGAATTTAGAGGAGAGGCTTTCAGCTTTTCACTGTTAAGTATAATATTAGCTGTGGGTTTGTTGTCAATGGCCTTTATTATGCTGATATATGTTCCCCTGTAACACTTTGATGAGAATTTTTATCATGAAAGGATGTTGAATTTTGTCAAATGCTTTTTTGGTATATTGAGATGATCATGTCATTTTTATTCTTCTTTTTGTTAATGTGGTGTATCACATTGATTTGTGAATATTGAACTATGCTGGTAGCCCTGGAATAAATCCAACTTGATCATGGAGTATGATCCTTTTATATATTGTTGGATTCACTTTGTTAATATTTTGTTGAGGATTTTGCATCTATAGTCATCAAAGATATTGACTTGGAATTTTCTTTTTTTCTGTCTTTATCTGGTTTTGGCATCAGGGTAATGGTTGCTTCATAGAATGAATTTGGGAGTGTTCCATCCTCTTCAGTTGGAATAGTTTGAGAAGAATAGGTATTAGTTCTTCTTTATATGTTTGGTAGAATTGCCCTGTGAAGCCAGGTGGTACTGGACTTTTGTTTGCTGGGTTTTTTTTTAAATTATAAATTAAATTTCACTACTAGTGATTGGTCTGTTCAAATTTTCTGTTTCTTCTTGATTCAGTCTTGGCAGATTGTATGTTTCTAGAAATTTGTCCATTTTTTCCATGTTGTCCAACTTGTAATATTCTCTTATGATTTTTTTGTTATTGTATCCTGCTTTCATTTCTTATTTTATTTATTTGGGTTCTCTCTCTTTTCTTCTTGGTGAGACTGGCTAAAGGTTTATCAATTTTGCTTATCTTTTCAAAAAACCCAGGTCTTGGTTTCATTGATCTTTTCAATTTTTTTGTCTCTATTTTATTTCCTCTCTGATTATTATTTCCTTTCTTCTGCTGACTTTGGGCTTTGCTTGATCTTCTTTTTCTAATTTCCTTAGGTGGTAGGTTAGGTTGTCTATTTGAGATTTTTCTTGTTCTTGAGGAAGGCCTGTATCACTATAAACATTTGTCTTAGAACTGCTTTTGCTGCACCCCGTAGATTTTGGAATGTTGCGCTTCCTTTTTCATTTGTCTTGAGATATTTTCTGATTTCCTCTTTGATTTCTTCATTGACCCATTGGGTTTTTAAAATTATTTTGTAATTTATTTATTTTATTTTATTTTCTTCGCGGTGTTGGGACTTTGTTGCTGCGCGTGGGCTTTCTCCTGTTGTAGGAAGTGAGGGCTACTCTTTGTTGCGTTGCGTGTGCTTCTCATTGCAGTGGCTTCTCTTGTTGCAGAGCATGGGCTCTAGGCATGCAGGCTTCAGTAGTTGTGGCATGCGGGCTCAGTAGTTGTGGCTCATGGGCTCTAGAGTGCAGGTTCAGTAGTTGTGGTGCCCAGTTGCTCCGTGGCATGTGGGATCGTCTCAGACCAGGGATCAAACCTGTGTCCTCTGTATTGGCAAGTGGATTCTTAACCACTGTGTCCCCAGGGAAGTCCTGACCCATTGATTTTTTAGTATAATATTGTTTAGTCTCCACATGTATGTTCTTTTCCCATTTTTCTTTCTGTAATTGATTTCTAATTTCATATCACTGTGGTCAGAAAAAAGCTTAATATAATTTGTGTCCTCTTAAATTTGTTAGGACTTGTTTTGTGGCCTAGCATGTGATCTATTCTGGAGAAAGTTCCATGTGCACTTGAAAAGAATGTATTCTTCTGTTTTGTGCATATAATACCCTATAGATATCTATTAAGTTTAACTGCTCTATTTTGTCACTTAAGACTGCTGTTGCCTTATTGACTTTCTGTCTGATTATCTGTCCATTGATGTAAGTGGGGTGTTAACGTTCCATACTATTATTGTATTATTGTCAATTTCTCCCTTTATATCTGCTAGTATTTGCTTTATATGTATATGTGTTCCTGTATTGGGTGTATATATGTTAATGAGCATTAAATCCTCTTCTTGTACTGATCCTTTTATAATGCCCTTCTTTGTCTTTTGTTATAGCCTTTGTTTTACAGTGTATTTTGCCTGATATGAGCATTGCTACCCCTACTTTCTTGTCATTTCCATTTGTATGAAATATCTTTTTCTACCCTCTCACTTTCAGTCTGTGTGAACTTTTAGCTCTGAAATGAGTCTCTTGTAGGCAGCATATAGAAGGATCTCTTTTTTTTTTAACCCAGTTAAAAAAGACATCTTATGTCTTTTTTTTTTTTTGCAATACGTGGACCTCTCACTGTTGTGGCCTCTCCCGTTGCGGAGTGCAGGCTCCGGACGCGTAGGCTCAGCGGCCATGGTTCATGGGCCCAGCCACTCCATGGCATGTGGAATCCTCCTGGACCGGGGCAAGAACCCGTGTCCCCTGCATCGGCAGGCGAACTCTCAACCACTGAGCCACCAGGGAAGCCCCACCCTATGTCTTTTGACTGGAGCCCATTGATTGGAGTCCATTGACATTAAAGTAATCATTTATAGATTTGTACTTATTGGCATTTTATTACTTGTTTTCTGGTTGTTTTGTAGTTCTTCTCTGTTTATTTCTACTTTTTATTTCTTGCCTTGTGGTTTGATGATTTTCTTTAGTAGTAAGCTTATGTTCCTGTGTATCAATTGCAGGTTTTTGATTTGTGCTTACCCTGGGGTTCTTATATGTTGATCTATAACAATATCTGCCTGTTTTAAACTAGTAGTCATTTAAGTACAAACACATCCTAAAAGATCTACATTTTTATTCCCCTCTCTCACATTCTGCATATTTTACATCTTCATTCTTATGCCTTAATATTTTATTGTAGATAGGTGATTTTATAACTTTTTGGTCTTTTAATCTCCCTACTGGATTTTTAAGTGGTTGTTCCTCAGTCCTTACTATATATTTGCCTTTCCTAGTGACATTTTCCATTTCCTATAGAATCTTACTCCTTTTCCCCTTAGAGAAGACCCTTTAAATTTCTTTTAAGACCGATTTAGTACAGATGAACTCTTTTAGTTTTTGTTTGCCTGAGAAGTTCTTGATCTCTTTTTCAGTTCTAAATAATAATCTTGCTGGTTAGAGTGCCCTAAGTTGCCAGATTTTTTTCCCTTTCAGCTCATTGAATACATTATGCCACTCCCTTCTGGCCTGCGATAGTCTTATGTAAATTCCCTTGTATGTGACTCTTTGTTTTTCTCTTGCTGCCTTCATAATTCTCTCTTTATCTTTAACTTCTGCTACTTTAATTATGATGTGTCTTGGTGTGGGTCTGTTTAAGTTCATTTGTTTGGGACCCTCTATGCTTCCTATACCTGGATATCTGTTTCCTTCTTCAGGTTTGGGAAGTTTTCAGCCATAATTTCTTCAAATACATTTTTGATCCACTTCTCTCTCCTCCTTCTGGGACCCCTATAATCTGAACGTTGGTACACTTAATGTTATTCCAGAGATCTCTTAAATTGTTTTCACTTTTAAAAATTTGTTTCTCTTTTTGCTGTTCTCATTGGGTGATTTCCATTATTCTATCTTCTAAATCACTTATGCCTTCTTCTGTATTAATTAGTCAACTATTCATTTCTTGTAGTGTTTTTTTTTTTTATTTCAGTGATTGAATTTTTCATTTCTGATTGGGTCCTTTTATATTTTCTTGTTTCTTGTTAAAATTTTCACTGTTTTCATCTATTGTTTTCCATAATTCAGCTAAGATTTTTATTTCCAATGCCTTGAATTCTTTATATGGTAAATTGTTTATTTCTATTTAATTATTTATTTTTTCAGGGTTTTTCTCTTGCTCTTTCAATTGAGAGCAGTTTTTCTCCCTTTTCATTTTGCTTTAACTTTTTCTGTCTCTATGAATTCAGGTGAAACAGTTACCTATTGTCGTCTTGAATGGTTGTTCTTATGTGTGGACATCGCTATACAGACTGTGTGTGCCCAATGTCTTTGGTGGGAGACTTGGATTTGACATGACACAAGTCACATCTTTCCTCAGGGTGTGCTGGCAGCTCTCACCTTGGTGGGGGGTGGGGCTGGAGATGGAGGGGCTAAAGCTGGAACCGGGTGTGAGGCAGGACTTCCCCTCTGCTCAGTGGCCATCACCACCCTATCAGGGGTGGGGTCTGATCCCAAGCTGTCTCTGTTTCCTTGAAGTGTGTGTTTTCCCCTCTCCCAGCACCAGGACCCTTGCCCCACAGCAAAGGAGTGCTGAAACAAGGGGGGCTCAGGCAGTCTCTCTGCTTGTGTCAGCCACAGAAAAAGGCCAAGATTTCTCCTGTGTGCTGCCTGTGCAGGTGCCCACAATTGTTTCCCTGACTATGCTCAGAGGAAGACTTGGGCAGCATTAGGTGCAAGTCCCTGTTGACCCCCAGAGCAGATCACTGCCCCCAGCCTCTGCTGTCCATGCCCTGTTGTGGAGACGTATCACAGGGCAGGCTGGGCCTGCCTGGACTCTCAGAGTATATCAGGGCATAAACTGTGGTTGAGGGGCTGCTGCCAGAGTTCTGGGCTGCTTCTAATGCTCTGCTTGAGCAAGTGCCAACAGTGGCTACTGCTACTCCAGCCAGGCTCTGCCCTAGGACTAGGTCGCCTCTGTGTCCACAGCCAAGTCTTCTCTTTGGTCGTGGCTGCCCCACATTCAGTGCCGTTCTGTGACACAGAGTGAGTGGGGCGAGCATTTGCTCAGCTTGGGCTGGGGTACATGAGGAGGCATACACCCAAGTGATGCCTGGCAGCCACCCATGTGATGCCTGGCAGTCACTAGGGCAGACTTCAATCAGAGAATGCTTTAAGTCACATTACACTTCTCTTGGGACTATCTATCCTTTTCAACTCCTTCTATTTGTATAAATAGCTACAAGAAAATTTGACAAAGTCTCTGTCCTGCTATAGCTCCCCTTACACACTGCATAAAGGCCAAGTTACTCTGTGCTCTGGACCGTGCCTAGGTCTCCAGTCTTCTACTCTTCCTGTGTTCAGAGACATCCCCACAACTGGGAGTTCTCTTTTCCACACCTCCTTGCCTTTGTTTCAGCCCATGCTGTTTCCTTTCTCTGAATGCTCTTTACTCCAGCTGATACAGGCGGAGGTAAACTTTAAGACTTCATGATCACGCCATTTTTCTGGGAAACGTTCTTCGCCTCCAACCCCTGCCAGGCACAGGACACAGTTAGTGCACACTGACCGCTCACTGTGACTAACCCAGTTCTTTAGGACTGAGGCAACTGAGATATCTTTACTCCATATCATCCCTCATTCTTCATATGCAATTAGGTACTAAGTCCTGCCATCTCTTTCCCTATTATTTTCCACTCCCTCTGTAACACCCAGCCATCACCCCCTGCACTCCTGAGCACCTCTTCTCTGAGTATTTTGCCACCAGCCTCACCCCTCCTGCTGATTCAGCATTCTGCGCCTGTACCCATCGTCCTAAAGCACCACTTTGTCAAGCTAGCTCCTTTGCTCCAAGGTCTCCAATAGGCTCCCTTTCTTTTACAGTCAATTCCTTCAACTGATGTCGAAGCTTTCTGCAACTGGACATGATGCCCTTCCAAAATGGTTGTCCATCACTCCCATCTCATACACTGTTTCAGCCACACCAACAATCCCTCCAACGATTCCATGCACACATGCTATCACTAGGGCCTTGCTGACATGCACCTTAATTAACTTCCTCACCTTCTCTCCCCTTTCTTTGCTACACATCCAAATCCTTCTTCAAGAACAACTGCAAGGGAAACCTACCCAGCCCACTAGCCCATGATCTCTACTCCGAGCTCTTTTGATATTTATTACCAACACCCAGCTTGGTTTTATCATAATTTGTGCTATGAATTGCATTTATTTGGACATGTTTATCTCATTTGATAGACAGTAAGCCTCAGGAATGATATCTTGTGCTTTTTCTACATTGTCCTTGACATCCTGCAAGGAATCAAGAATATAGTAGGTGCTCAGCAATCATATATGCTTTTTAAAACATACAGAATCTGTTGCTTCTGTCTGTGTCTTTTAGCAGGATACCAGCTCACCTGAGTCCTAAGCCTTAAACAGCCTCCTTCACTGCCCCCTCCCTTGCAGGATTATAGTGACCCAATTTCTAACTGTCACTTTCTAATTATTCACCTAGCCTAATTAATTAAAATAGAGTTGTTTAATATTTTAAAAACTGCTTCCCTATCCATCATCTTGGTGGACCCCCACATGATACTGTGTCATATGCAAGATGGGGATTGTCAGTTCATTTTAATAACAAGGAAATAAAGTGAGTACATCAGTGGTGCAAGTGAGGCCAGACCCCCAGTTTCTGTTTCCAGTCCTATATTCGTTTCTTTTTGTTTGTTTTTTTTTTGCAGTATGCAGGCCTCTCACTGCTGTGGCCTCTCCCATTGCGGAGCACAGGCTCTGGACGCGCAGGCCCAGAGGCCATGGCTCACGGGCCCAACCGCTCTGCGGCACATGGGATCCTCCCGGACCGGGGCACAAACCCGTGTCTCCTGCATCGGCAGGTGGACTCCCAACCACTGCACCACCAGGGAAGCCCCATCCTATATTCTTTATATCAGAGAAAGCTGTGTCTCTACCTTAGGTTTCTAGAACTTCTCTCTGGAAGTATGAGTATGTATTTTAAAACATTGATTTTTGTTAAAATGTCTCTTTATTTTGCTTTTGTTTTCTCCTTCCTTGTGAAGATACGGCCCTCTCCCCTGGCAGTAAGTGTTCTTTTTCTTTCCTGAATGATGGCCCCACTCCATCTCCTTTGGTTTTCTTCGCCTGAGTTTCCACTTAGCCCTGCCACCCCCTGGAGAACCATTCTGGCTTAATGCCTCCTGCATCCTTTCAAATTGTTCTTGTTCCTCAGCTTGGGATTTCCTGCAGGGCTGGCCTTCTCAGGTAATGAAGAGTGTCTAGCTGAAGGCACTGTTCCTGACCAACTTTCCCAATCCTACTGGGAAGTGGAGGTGGTAGCTGGTGGGAGAGGAAGTGGGAGTCCTGCCTTGATACTCTGGGCTTGCAGGCAGGAGGCTCTGTTCATGCAGCTCTGGAACTTGCAGGTACCTGGTTTTGTTCTGAATGAGACCACTCTCCCCACCCCTGCACTGTATCTTTAAAATTTTCCACTTTATCTTCTTCCAAGAGAGTTCATTCACATTGTATTTTTTCTTTTTCTAAATTGTTCAATGGTATCATTTTATCTTTCATGGGGGTGGAGTGGGAGAGTGGTACTTATGCCCCAGACTAATTGAGTAACAGTGACATTTTATTATGTATTTTGGAGAGATGCTGGGGTCATCCCTCAGTATAACTGTCCATTAAAAAAAGTGGGTTTTGGGCTTCCCTGGTGGTGCAGTGGTTGAGAGTCCACCTGCCGATGCAGGGGACACGGGTTAGTGCCCCGGTCCGGGAAGATCCCACATGCCGCGGAGCGGCTGGGCCTGTGGGCCATGGCCGCTGAGCCTGCGTGTCTGGAGCCTGTGCTCTGCAACGGGAGAGGCCACAACAGTGAGAGGCCCACGTACCGCAAAAAAAAAAAAAAAAAAAAAAAAGTGGGTTTTAAGTTGTCACAATCCTAGTAGCAGATATCTATTATTTTTATTCCCTTTTCTGTCTCTACTAGCCTTAAAGGGGAACAGGTAACCAGCCTGGCTGCATCATAGAACCTCATCTTCTTGGCTATCAGATTGGCCCAAGGGGTGCCCATGTGACCCAAGCTAGGCCAGCCAGAGCCCTTCCCTAGGAATTTCCAAGTGGAGCTGGACAGAGGAAGCCAACTTTCCTATCTGGCTATTGAATCATCAGGATGTGAAGCTGTAGGGACTAATGCCAAATCCTCAACAACAGCCAATTTGAGGAAATGACATAACATCCACAGAGAAATGTAAATAGAGATAGAGGGATGGGTGGAATTAAAATCCCCAAATCTAGTTATTCATGAAGCCAGCTCCCACCCCTGGTTTTCCTGGAGTTGGCTACATGAGCCTATAAATCACCTTTTACTGCTCAAGCCAATTTAATTTGTTAATTGCAACCAAGAGAGTCCTGCTAGTATAATCCCTTCTGTCTGTAACTTCTCTTATAAGAAGTCCCTGGCTGCGCTGCCCAAGACCAAGTATCTTTACAATGTAGAACTGGGGTCTACTAGGGGGTTGATTCCTATCTGCTTATGAACCATAAAAGTCCCGTCCACATGGCCACTGTCCAATCATTGGTAGATAAGGCATAAAATGCATGTGTCCCTGCAAGAAGAGAGTCCCACAAGGCAGGGAACTCTGCCTGCCTTGTTCACTGCTGTGCCCATCTGTCTTCACAGGGCCAAGCGTGCCCTGGGTGCTTGATGAGTATTTGTTGAGTGAAAGAATCAGGGAATGTGGCCATGCATTCATTCACAGGGTCATGCAGAGGGCTAGGCTGCCTCTCTTTCTTCCCAGACATCTTCTGTCACTGCCCACTTCATCTAAAGTTAACCCTCCCCTCAGTGCAACCTCAGCTTACCCGCCTAGCTTCATCTCTTATGCTCCCCTGCTTGTTCAAAGTAGGAGATAAGTTACCCCAACTGCAGTCTATTTCTGCAGCCTCTGTGCCTTTGCCTGGGCAATTCCATCCATCTGGAAGCCACCTTCTCTCTGACTTCACAATCTCATGTTTTGAACTCACACCTCAAGGCCTGGCTCAGAAGGAACTCGTGCTGTGTGGCAGGCCTTGTCGTGCCTGGGGAGCCTCCGCACATTCTTTCAGCCTTCATCTTCAGCAACTCATATTAATAAGAGCTACTAATGAACACACCATCTATCCCCCAGTAGGCGCCAGGCCCTTGAGTGCAGCTCTCCTGTCTCTCTTTGTTATTGTCCGTCGTCTTTTCCTTCTGCCCCCTCTTCACCTCCACCCACCACCACCATACTTTCCCACCAACCAAGTTCTAGCACAGTCTCACCCAAGTGGATGGCCAGGGAATATTATCATACATGAGTAAGTCTGTGCACCTTGGTGCAAACCAGTAAGGTCTGGCCTCACTGGGACAAGCACGTGAAATCACGCTGCAGGGCTCATCTGCAAAGTGGGGTTAAAAAATGACAGACTTTATCATGGTATGGCTGACAAAATGCACAGCTTGTGAAAAGTTCTTAGCCCAACACCTGGCCCACAATTAAGTGCTCAATAAATGCTAGTCATTGTCATTGCTGATAGGTCTTATGTACCTAGAAAGCTAGGAGGATACATTTCTTTCCATTTCCTACCCAGTCAAGGTCTCTGTTATTTACAGTCTGACAATGATCTCCATTTCCTGCCTAGCGATGTAGCTTCCAGCACATCTAACCGCTTCAAGGTTCACCCCTGTATGGCCGCTTCTCAGCCAGCCAAGCCGCTGGCTGGCTTCTCCCCTGTTGGAGTCCACCTCTTGCCACAGCTCCGCCACCTCCTGGGCCAGAGGTAAGAGCCCTTCCATGGATGCTCTGCCATTCACTGCCCTGCCTGGTCCTGGGAGAGAAGGGACAAAACTGGAATGTGAAGCAAACTGGTGATTGCATTAAACTCCCTTTGCCACCCGAGCTGTCAATAATGAGGCCCGATGAGGAAGTGCAGCAGGTTTGGGTGCTTTGTCCTATTTTCCCTCTGCACACATATGCAGTTGGCTCTGGAGCCTCCACTTCTCTCGATGGTCCCCATACAGCTCCCGAGGCAAACGATGCGATGCCACTTCAAGACAGAGCTCGCTCTCTTCCTCTCCTTTTGTGTCTGCGGTTCTCCCTTGGTGTCTGGCTCTCCTCCATCTGTCTTACGCTATGTACTATTTTTTTCTCTCTAGCTCATATCTCTGTGATCCCAGCTCTTGCTTTTCTATGCTTCTCTAGCTCTCCCTTCATCTTCTGTTTCCATCGGTCTCCCTCATCCTGACTCTCCCTTCTCCCCGCCTCCCCACATGCATCTCTGCTTCCCAGCTCTCCTCCCTGCCATGATGCTGCAGTGGTGAGAAGGGGACCATTGATCTTTCAGACAGGCTCTGCCAACCTCACTACCTCTCTCCTGCTGCTGGCAATTATCTGGAGGTTGGCACAGGGCCCGGAAACTGCTGCTTGCCCTGCCTCGCAGCTCAAGGCCCGCTCCTCCATGCCAGCTCCCTTGGAGGACGGCTTGGGGCCGTGCCCAGGATGTGACAACCTGCAAAGGTCACACACACTCCAAAGAAGATGGACTGCTCTACGAGTGGAACTGACATTGGGCAGACTTGCAAATGTCCCTCCAGACTTTCCAGCATTTCACAGTGGTGAGGAACGAGCAGCAAAAAATAGAAATTGTAAATGGTACACAGTGCCTCTGCCACAACCCCCAACACCCACACCCACACTCCCCCCCAACACACCCCTATACCTTAACATAGCATACATCCAATTTTTAATTTCTTTGTTTCTGTTTCTTAAAGGGTAGAATTTGAACCTACCTTAATTGAAATATTATAACTAATTCATCCACCTGATTTCAATAAAGGTTGACAGCGTGCTTGGTACCACCAGGCTAGGAGCGGACCTTACATTTACAGGATGTTGTACAGTTCCGTAAACCAAGTTACAGCTGTGACCTGCCACTTTCTCTCAGAAGCCAATGGGATTTCCGAGTTGACAAGGACTTGTGAGCCTATTTACGCCAAGCCCCTCCTTTTGGAGCTAGAAAATCCATGGTCCAGTGAGACTGAGAAAGTTACCCAAAGTCAGCCAGCTAATTGGTAGAAAAGGTCGGACAGGAACTCAGGTTTTCAGGTACCTGATAAGGCCCCATGTTACTCTGCACCCTGCACCCCTGCTGGGGAGGCCAGGTAGTTATTACCCTTTAACAAGGAGGAAACTCACCCTCCAGAAAGACAAATGATTCTGCCCAGGTCACTCCGTTATTAGGTGTTCGAGTTCTAACGTCTTCTGATATCTCATTTATTTAAAAATATGTTCTCCCAACCAGTCAACTAACCTCATGAAGCATCCTGGTTATCAGAGATATTGGGAAAAGGCCGGGCAGCGCTCGTCACCTTGGGCTGATTTGAGCCTTCTCAGCTGGTTCTGAGCATGGATACCCTTTTCATCAAATCTAAAGCGAAGCCCTGTTATAAAGAGCTTACTCTGTTTAGCGAGCCTTTCACTGAGGGCTGGTGTGTGTCGCGGGTTCACTGCATGGCAGGCTCCGCCGCACCCACTGTGCTCCTGGTGCTGCATTCGCTTATTCGGAGACCTTGGTACCCGGGGGTTCGTGGCTCACCTGCCACCAGCCTCAGGCTCACAGTGGGGATTTACCTACATGCACTGTGGTGCTGCCTCACTCAGCATGTGGAAGACCCAAGAGGAGACAGAGTGTGCACAAAAGATGACTGAAGGGTAACAGAGGACCCTACAGACCTGCCTATGACCGGATCCTGGCTCACTATTGGGTCAAATGTAAAGTGGCAGGTTGAATGACCTTGGTTGTTCCCCTGTGTCCTTTAGTTAATAATAAAAGCCGTCACTTACTGAGCATCTACAATGCACAGGACACTATGTCAGAGGCTTCACATGAATCGTCTCCCTTAATCCTCGCCACCACCCCCACGAGGTTGGGGCCATCATTGTTGTCTGTTTCCCTGAGGCTTAGGGAGGCCAAGGCCACCTGGCTGCCGGGTGAGGGAGCAGAGTGTTGAGTTCAGGCCTTCTAACCACAGGTTCATCCTGGCTCCTCCCCACTCTTCCCTGCTGCTTCCTAGTATGCCCCGTTTCCAGGGAACCCAGATTAGAGTGAACCCAGATTCACTGCAGTGAATTCGTGATCCATGGCTCATGGGAAGGGAGGGACAGCAGAGCCACTGCGTAAGTGGTAGCAGATGGGGCTCTTTACTCGGGGACTGGGGGCTGAACACGACTGTGTGCTTCCTGGGCTCCCAAGGGCATTCTGTATCACAGCACATTATAAAAATGGACGCATCAAATATAATCACCCTGAGGGAAACAGAAAGCGAATGCATGTTCAGCATGCTTTGTTTTAAAAGGGGAGGAATAATCACAATGATGTCAACAATAATAACAGAGATCATACGCTGAGCACTTAGTAGGCGGCAAGCAGTTTTCTATATGTCTCATTTGTACTTCACAAAATCGTGAATTACACATTATCCCATTTTGCAGGTAAGGAAATTCAAGTCCAAAGATGTTAAAAACAAACAAAAAACCTTCACACAAAACCTCTGCAGATTTATTCATAGTTTAAGTGTAGGACTGGGATTCAAATGTCAAGCCGCCTGTTTCCAAAGCTCTTCCACCACACTGCTCTCAAGGAGGTACACACTACCATTTAGAAAGCTTTCCTGCTAAATAATGAAAACTTCAGCATGGTCCCAGTCCTTAAAGGGACACGTTTCATATTACCTGGAGCGGTCACAGAGGCAGAACAACTCCCCAGACTATACTCTTCCTCAGCTCCCTTTCAAACCATATATCTCAGAGCCCTCAGGCTCTAGTGGACAATATATACCTCCTGCCTGGCAGCTTCATGAGGGGGCCCGAAAACCAGGGGATTTACGGGCCCTGCTAGACAGCCTGCCAAGCCCTCACCTGCTCAGAATGCGGACACCTGGCTGGAGACTCAGTGGAAACCAGGGCTGGTTCTAGCCAGTCAGCTGGCTCTAAAAGTCTATGCCTTTGGTACTGAGGTTTTATTTTCCCTTTTGATGCTGTTATGGGGGACAGTTGAAGAGAAAATTCCCTACAGTTCAGCAGACTCCAGATTTATGGAGTAGTATGAAAATATTTGCCCTGTGTTTGAAACTACTGAAGAGGGAAAAAGAAATATTGTTTTCTCTGAATTTATGAAAACAGAAACATTGATTCGTTTCGCATGGGGTTTGTCACTTTTTTAATAACTTGATGTCTTTGGGTGATTTGAGAGAGCCAAGTTTCTTTCAGGTAAGACTGGCACCTGGGAAAATGGAAGTTTGTTTCTTGCATTTTCTCCTCCACCCCCCTGCATCCCTCCTGCCCCATGTTCCTTTTTTTTCCTTGTTGAATTACTTTTTAATTGAAGTATAGTTGATTTACAATGTTGTGTTATTTTCAGGTGTACAACAAAGTGATTCAGTTATACATACATATATATCTATTTTTTCAGATTCTTTTCCCTTATAGGTTATTACAAAATACTGAGTATAGTTCCCTGTGCTATACAGTAGATCCTTGTTGGTTATCTATTTTTTATATAGTAGTGTGTATATTTTAATCCCACCCATGTTCCCTTTTTAATTCCCCCTGCAATGATCCCAGTGTCCCACATTACCTCAGACTTTCCCAGGGAGGAAAACAATCTAGCATTAATTCACGGCAATTATGAAAAATTCATGGGTCACAATTCCTTTTGTATTTTTGTCTTAAAAAAACTACAGATAAGTAATGCTACCTCACCCAAGTATACTCTTACTCTCAACTGATGTAATTTTAGGCACTTGTGAGAGAAATAAGTTCCAATGGAATTTAAAGTTCTTCTTCTTTTTTTTTTCATTGCCCTTCATGCTGTATCACATAAGCAATGGTGGGTTCTGCCCAAACATGAGGCTGGCTCTGACTAAAAACAGGGATTTTTCTTCAGAACCACTTCTTGAAGACGCTTTAATATCAAATATCTGTGTGAGGCTTCCTAGCAGAGTTGAGGGATAGTTCTCAGGGCCAAAAATAAATCAGAGTAGGTCCTATAAAAAGACGAGTCTGGTGCTACCTAAGGATGTCTCAGAATGCTGCTCCTAGCAGAGGAGAGAAAAGAGAAATGCAATTCTCATTAATCAATTGCTCAGTTGCACCCAGGCTCGGCAGGTCCTGGAGATGACCCTATCACTCAGATTCCTCACGTTCTTCAACGTCCCTTAATGCAAAGGAGCATCTCTGAGAGGGACCACAGCAATGCTCTCCCCCGTGCAAGTTCCCCCGATGCAACAAAAACTTCTAGCACACTTTGATTTACTTCTGTATGTCTGCTCAGCAACTAACCTAAGACCAGCAAGTTGTCAGTGTCAGGAAAAATAATAAGAAGAAGGACTTGGAAAGGGTGGAGTAGGAAATAGAAAATAGGGTAAAGTGGGCAGAAGCAAGGAGTGAGTTTTTGGGAGATGATAAAATTAATTGGAGAAAATAATGTTGGCCTCGGATGGCCTTTGTGAAGAAGGTGGAAGGTGAAATCTGGAGGAAAAGACTGGTCCTAGGACACTAGGTATTGGGAAAAGGTTTGAGAAATATCCATTTGGCTTCCAAATAAGTTAAACAAAGGCGAGCCAAAGCCTTTTCTCTCTCCAGCCTCTAAATCACACAGCAAGACTCAGGAGGCAGGAGCCAGTAAAATCTTAAAGGCACACAAGGACCAGGCCCATGCATTCCGAATGCTTCTCAGGGTGAGTATTTTCTGCAACAAAGCAACATGAATTTACAAGTATCTCAGTAAAGCTGCAGGGGAGGGAGACTGTGAAAAATTTCCAGGGAGGGAGAAGTGGTAAAGGAATAAATAACACAGAACATATTAGTGCCCATTATTACTAATTTAAGGTGTGAACTGTTATTGATATTTTCTTTCTTTAGTGCATTGGTTTGAGTAAACTTTGTTACGGCTTTCTTAGCTTTTTTACAGCCCACACCTCTCAATCCCATTTTCCTCTAAGTTGGAATTTTTGCAGAGTAAAGTTCTATCAAGGAGGGCTTTCAGGAGCAGTCAGGAAGTCCCCTTGAATCACAAATTCTGGGCTGGCTATACCCCGAGGTGGAGTGGGGGACCCTGGTGTGTACATGTGGGATGGCACTCCAAGACTTCAGTAAGAGGGTACAGCCCAGAGGTGATGGTAGGGAGAAGAGGTGAAAAGTCAGTGTGTGATCTGTGCAGTGCCGTCAGTGAGTTCTCAGCCTCTATGTTCTCTCCTTTACCCTACTTTGTGGCTGCCCCAAATGGTGCCATGTTGAACCATCATTGGTTTAAGGCAGCATTATTTCCTACCAGAAAAGAATATGCTTGAGAAGATACTAGATCAACCATATCTTCATGAAAATGGCCTCTTAATCCCTCAGAACCCAATGGCGCTGTCTTAGAGAGAGCCAAGAAGTTGGAAGAGTCCAGAATATAGTCCACTGACCGAGGAGGATGGGCTTGGATGGGGGCACATGGGGATACTTTGTGCCCAGTTGGAAATGGCCGAGGGTGAGACAAGCAGGGCTGCATGCAGCTGTCTCCAGGGCTCTGCGAAGTTCCTCAAGCTCAGTTTCGTGTCTTGTAGCTGGGTCACGGTGGCCTTCACCACTTATTTATATGTTTTCCTAAAGGGGAGCTCTTCCCTCAAAGCCATGATCAAAGCCACCCAAAGGTCAAAGCATCAGAGCTTCTAGCTTCCAAATCTCATCCCCATATTTCAGTACTGGAGGGGGCTGCATTTTCCCCAGATTCTGCTTGTGTACCAGGCCCTGGCGAGGCCTGCAAATAGAAGGTTGCAAGTTGCCGTCCTGGCCTTCCACAAGCTTCCAGTCCAGCCACTCACCTCCCGCTTTTCACAGCGGAGAGACCTGAGGCCCAGCTGGGAGGTGACCCACTCAAGGCCACGCAGCTCATTCCAGGCAACACACAAGGCATTTGTGCAGCATCACAAGGACCGCCCTCAGTGTGGCCAAGTGAGAAAGCTCTCTGAAGGACAAACAAAGTCTCTAGGAAGCAGGGAGGTGAGGGCACTGAGGACAGAGTGTTTATCCTCCTCAAGAGCATCTGGAGGTCAAATACACCGAGGTCTTGTGAAGGTGTGGCCAGAGCTCAGAGAATGCCCAGTCTCCGTGGCACCTCCCTTTGGGGCTGACTAGACCACCCTCTCTGTCCCTACCAAAGATACTCATTAGCTTGGAGCTTGGGAGAAGGGAGCCCTGGGGAGAGGTTAGCTTCTCCTACCTGGGCTGGAGCTCTTTTTGCTGCCAGAGGGAGTTTGCATTCGACAAGTACTCTTACAGAATCATTCACTCAGTGGATGTGCTGCACTGACAGACTGAGGGATCTCCACAGTCCAGCCCCAGCCCCGAACTAATGGCCACACACAGTTCTCCCAGCTCAGCTCTTCCCCATTATACACAGAACACCTCAGTATGACTGTCCCATTTCACTGTCATTTGTACCCAAGATATAGCTTTCTGTACAGCAGGATATTGACTTGCAGCAAACCTCTTGTAGGTTTTCTAACTTTACCAGAACTGTGAAAGGTTATGGGGCAGGGTCACTTCACATACCGTCCAGACTTTGGGAGACGTGACTCCCCCCACCATCCCCCACTTTGCTGTCACAGCTCCACAAACCCATGAGGACACTGGGACTCAGGGACTGTCACATGACTAGTAAGTGTGCTCTTGGGCAAGTTGAAAATCTCTCTGGGTCCCAGCTTGCTCTTCTGCAGAAAAAGGAAGCTGAGCTAGAAATATTCTAAGCTTTCTTCCATTTCTAACTTAACTCATGGAGGTGGAAATGGCTGATGGGTCAGCAGAGGTGTTGATGAAATCAACACAAGGCTGGTTGATCATTTCAAGTCCAATGTCAGGAAGAATAGAAGACTCTTTTGTGGGGGGCGGGGGAGGTGTGAAAAGATTGAGGTGCGGAGCCCCCACAGTCCAAAGGGAAGGCTTCTCTTCCTGAGCGTCACCCCTGAGTGGGGGGATCCCTGCCCAGAAGCTATGGGACTGCTCTGGGTTTTGCTGTAATGCCAATTTCTCTTCCCTAATGTTCCGGGAAGAACATTTTCATGGGACACAAATCACCAGTCCTTCATCCTGTGACAGCAAATGGAGACTAATGATAAGAACCGGGACTTAAGAGATGCCTTTACATTAGTGTCTGTTGCCGCAAACATTCCAGGAAGCCCCTTTGTGCTGCTCGGTTCCTGGCTGGGGCTGTAGCAAGACAGATGTTAGGCAGCAGCGCCTCCACCCGGCAGGCATTTCTTCAACATCTATCGCCCTGAAATCCCCAGTGTAGGCTCTTTCCAGCCCCCTCAACATCAAGAGCAATCCCCCAACGTTGCACCTGCCCCTCAGCACGCCTCTCAATAGGGCTTTCTAGGGAGAGCTCGCTGGTCCATGTCTTCAGCTTCCCTGACCCCCTCTCAGAGACTTGATTCTTGATACCAGGTCTCCATCAGAAAGTATCTGAATCCTAGAAATCTCTTCTCCTCCCATCCCTAGAAGGAAGCTACTCTTATTATTTCCATTTTACAGATGGGAAAATGGAGGCACCGTGAGGTTAAAGTGAACTTGGCCAAGGTCAAGTGGATGGTAAGTGTCAGAGCCAGAAGTGGAACCCAGGCAGCCCAACTCCTGAGACTGTGCTCTCAACCATGAGACTCTTCTGCCTTTTTTTTTTTTTAACCTTATTCACCCTTCCTGACTCCCAACCACAACTTCCCGTTCCCCATGAAACAAGCCACCACCCAGTGACTCTCTAGCCTGTTGCTTTCAAACAATGCTCCTACAATTCTAGAAGTCTCCCAACTTGCCTCTGGAATTCAGAGAGATGGGGCAAAACTGTGGTGCAAAGCAAACCTGGCCACTTTCAGGAAACTCACTTTGCCACCAGAGCTGCCAAAGGTGAGGCCACGAGGAAATGGCGCTGGTTTGGGTGCTTTCTTTTATTTTCCCTTCTGAATATACATGCGGCTGAATTTGGAGCTCCCCATGGGGGGAGGGGGAGAGGAGGCATGTGCTATTCCTCTCTAAACCCATCACCAGAGAGCTACACATCTGGGATCAGGTAGGGGAGTTTTGGGGGACCATTGTCCATCAAATCCATTGAAAAAAAGGGCTATTACTATTTATTCTACTCTGTTGATTCAGTCTTAAATAAGATTCAATCTTATTTGATAGCTGAATTTGAGACTCAAAGAGATTAAATATGTGAAAAACACTCTTCAGGTATTGCAAAGTACTATGCAAGATGTGCTTTGTTATGACTTATTAATATTCAACTTTCACCCAAAGTGGAATTGATTTTTTAAATTTGTATTCATGTGTGCTCCCTAATTGGAGGGAGTGCCTGGCAGCCCTGAGGTCTCCAGATTTCTGCATCTCAGTGGTTCCTGAAGGCTCGTGCTCGGTGAAGGCTCCATCCCTCCAGGCAAAACTTGGCTGGAATAATAAGGCATTTTCTCACATTTCCCAGCCTCACTGCCCACCTTGCACTTATTCCAAAGACTGTCTTTACCTCGGCTTTGAAAATCTGCAACAGCCCTGCAGCTGGGAAGAGAATGTATCATTTGGCTTTTTGCCCAGAAAATAAGATGCTTCAAAAAGGTCATCAAAAAAAAAAAAATCTCTTGGGGGAGAAAAGGAAAAAAACCTTCTCTCTCAAGGTTAATTGAGTGGAAGGTGAACTTTCATCACATGCCATCCCTCTTGTGAAAGCTGCACAGCCTTAAGTATGTGCAGAGGGCAATTCACAGGAGAGCGTGATTCGGCTGCTGCGCAGGGACACTGTCCTCCAGAGCCGGCCTGAGCCCCAAGCCTTTGGAGAGTGTCTCCGGCATGGAGGGGCAGAGAGGACTGTGCAGACACAGTCACCATATACAGAGCCCAGGCCTTCGAGGAACAGAGAGGAGTGAAGGCTGGACACCTGCCCCCAGGGAGCTTTCACTCTTGTGGATGAAAGGAGGCCAACAGCCAGCAGCCAGTGTGAAATGAATGAGAGACAAGCCGACTCTGCAGGTAGTGGGTGCTCAGGGCTGGCTGGGATTGACCTGTGGTGCTGAGCTATGGGAAGCATGACTTAGTAAAGCCTTTGCACTTGTCTTTGTGGCTAGACCCGCGGTTCTACTGGGGACAGTTTTACTCCCCATGGGACATTTGCAATGTCTGAGGACATTTTTGGTCATTACAACTGGGAAGGCAGTGCTACTGGTATCAAGCAGGTAGAGGCCAGGGATACTGCTAAACATCCTACAAGGCACAGATCAGTCCCCACAATAAAGAATTATCCAGCCCCAAATGTCAATAGAGTAATGTCAATGTGGGGAAACCTTACCCTAGAACTAGCTCTCATCACCCCCATCCCATCCACATGGCTTCCTGTTGCTTTACCTTAAAGTCTCATTCCATCACTCCTCTCCCCGTTACCCTGCTTCGTTTTTTTCATAGCTGTTGTCCTTGTCTGTTTATGTATATCTATGCTTGTTTATTAACTGCTTTCCCACACTAGAATGTAAGTTCCAGGAGGGCAGGGACACCAGTTTTTGTTGTTGTTGCTGTTGCTGTTGTTGTTGTTCTATTCCCAGTGTCTACAGTAGAAGACAGAGTAGATGCTCAATAAACATAAGCTGGGTGAATGAATGAATGCTAGTCTCAAGCAGCTGTGTGACCCTGGGGCAGTCACTTAACCACTGTAACATGCATCAGGATTCTCATGTGAATAAAGAAAGCTGAGGATTAGAATGTTTCAGTGGCTCTTTCAGCATTAAACTTAATTTATTCTATAAGAAAGTGAGAATTTTGGATGACCAAGAGGGCAGGATTAATGAGTTCCTACCTCATGCGGATTGTGGATGAATTCAACAAGCAAAGCATTTAGCCCAAGGCCACATTCCCACCAAGTACCTGCTAGTGGCAGCTATTGTTAATTAAGTAGCATTCCTCATCAGGATTAGGGTGAGGTAAGTGAAGCACTAGATTTAGGTGCAAAATTGAAGGAGGTGCCAAAAGACTCACCAAGATAAATAATACCCAATATTCAAAAAAAAAAAAAAAAAACGGTGAAAAGTCCACAGTGAATGAAATGTCAAGATCTTAACCAGACCAAAAGACAACCCTCAGAATGGGAGAAAATATTTGCAAACGAAGCAACTGACAAAGGATTAATCTCCAAAATTTACAAGCAGCTCATGCAGCTCAATAACAAAAAAACAAACAACCCAATCCAAAAATGGGCAGAAGATCTAAATAGACATTTCTCCAAAGAAGATATACAGATTGCCAACAAACACATGAAAGAATGCTCAACATCCTTAATCATTAGAGAAATGCAAATCAAAACTACAATGAGATATCATCTCACACCAGTCAGAATGGCCATCATCAAAAAATCTAGAAACAATAAATGCTGGAGAGGGCGTGGAGGAAAGGGAACCCTCTTGCGCTGTTGGTGGGAATGTAAATTGATACAGCCACTGTGGAGAACAGTATGGAAGTTCCTTAAAAAACTACAAATAGAACTACCATACGACCCAGCAATCCCACAACTGGGCATATACCCTGAGAAAACCATAATTCAAAAAGAGCCATGTTCCAATATGTTCATTGCAGCTCTGTTTACAATAGCCAGGACATGGAAGCAGCCTAAGTGTCCATCAACAGATGAATAGATAAAGAAGATGTGGCACATATATACAATGGACTATTACTCAGCCATAAAAAGAAACTAAATTGAGTTATTTGTAGTGAGGTGGATGGACCTAGAGTCTGTCATACTGAGTGAAGTAAGTCAGAAAGAGAAAAACAAATACCGTATGCTAACACATATATATGGAATCTAAAAAAAAAAAAAAAGGTCATGAAGAACCTAGGGGTAAAACGGGAATAAAGACACAGACCTACTAGAGAATGGACTTGAGGATATGGGGAGGGGGAAGGGGGAAGGGTAAGCTGTGACAAAGTGAGAGAGTGGCATGGACATATATACACTACCAAACGTAAGGTAGATAGCTAGTGGGAAGCAGCCGCATAGCACAGGGAGTGATATCAGCTCGGTGGTTTGTGACCACCTAGAGGGGTGGGATAGGGAGGATGGGAGGGAGGGAGACGCAAGAGGGAAGAGATATGGAAACATATGTATATGTATAACTGGTTCACTTTGTCATAAAGCAGAAACTAACACACCATTGTAAAGCAATTATACTCCAATAAAGATGTTTAAAAAAAAAAAGATCTTAAATAAAGAAAAGTCAGTATGACTGGGTTTTCCTTTTGCCTCTGGCTCCTGCGTGGCTGGGTGCAGTGCTGCTACTGATCCTGTCTTTATTTGAATTTTTTGATATTCTGCTCATCATAGTTGTTTTGCATTAATTTTTTTTTTTTTTGGGTACACGGGCCTCTCACTGTTGTGGCCTCTCCCGTTGCGGAGCACAGGCTCTGGACGCGCAGGCTCGGCGGCCATGGCTCAGAGGCCCAGCCTCTCCGCGGCATGTGGGATCTTCCTGGACCGGGGCATGAACCCGTGTCCCCTGCATTGGCAGGCGGACTCTCAACCACTGTGCCACCAGGGAAGCCCCTGCATTAATTTTGATTTTTAAAAACTTTGCTTTGAAATATGATTTGTCTTGATTACTGAGCTTTTCTTCACCTCCTAAGCACCTCCTGAAGCAATTTTGTGCCTTCGTCTCATCACCCTGGGTCCAAGCCTGAGATGGGGTTGCTGGAGAGCCATGGACATGTCCAGGGGCAGAGAGAGGCTCCTCACATCCATCCCTAAGAAAGAGAAATGGGGCGAGAGCAAGCTTTTGCGAACTGGTGGGATCTTACAACTTGAGGGCTGGACTTCTCAGGCAACATGGGGCTGAGGAGATGGGTCTGCTTCCAAGTGAAAAGGAGGAAGAGCCCCCAGGCTGAGAGGCTGTGGGCCGTGGTCTGCCTGGGACGGTCCTTGTTGCACCAGCTGTCTCAGAGGAGTGATTAATAATTCCTTCTGCTGCTCCCTGATGTGTCCGGGTTGGGCCATAAGCGTGTGGGCACCCTGGGTCAGGCCACTGTGCAAGTAATTGCTGCAGTGGGCCTTTCCTGACCACCACAAGGGAGAAAGACACTGCCCTCTGCTTGAGATCCGGTCTCTGATGATGTCTGATGCTGTGGGAAGAATTCCTCAGACCCAACTCAGACCCTAGCTACCCTTCATAGCTCTTACCCCTTGCACCATTTTTCACCTGTCTGACTTTGCCTCTGTCTAGCCAGACTCTTAGCCCCTCATGGCCTTGACTTGTGACTTGCTGCCAGCACCACAGAGAAGCTGTCCTTAGAGCAACACTCACAAAGAAACCGATTTCCTTCTAGTCCGTGGTATTGAAGAGAAAAATGAAAATGACAAGAAAAATAATTGATACATCAAATTAATGCCAATTAAAACCCCTTATTACTATGGTGTTAACTTAAACTTCTGTTCCTTTTCTGTTGTGTTGTTTGTCCTGAACTTGAAATGCATGTATGGACTAAAATGCGAGGTACCCAGCCAGAAATGCAAAATTTCCATCTCACTTACACATAGTAAGAACTAATACAATGGATTTAGTGTGTAGTATGTAAAATCTAGCGATAAGAAGCATTGAAACAGGAAGGGCATGCACCCTTTGATGAGTATAGATGATGCACTTGTGGGGTTTTTTTAATGCACTTTTTTCCCATTTTCATTGTATATTGGATTGTTATCATTGTATATTAGTGTTTCAGACTCTGGGCTGCATACTTTACAGGCACTGTTCCTTTTAATCCTTCCCACAACTCTGACAGTGGCTATCACCTCCATTTTAGAGATGTGCAAATTGAGGCCTACAGGGGTCAAGTTGCCAAAGTCACAAACTAGATAAATAGCAGACCTGGGATTCAAACTCAGGCTTCTCTGAGTCTAAGCTCTCAGCTAAACCCAAGCACCGTCTTGTTTCCCGTCAACAGTCAGACCAGCAGCCAAGGACATCTCTTACACACATATCCAGTCAAAGGGACATATGACCAGACATCTCCCCAGCTGTCCCCACCCTTTATATGAGCAACCCCCCAATCCTAAAATTGTTAACAGTTCTGGTTCACTGAGGTTTAACTCGCTGAATGGGCAAAGAGATAAATCAGGAGGTGATTATTCATGTAACCAGCAAAATTATATTTCAAAATAGAATATCATTAGTCTTTCGAATAGTTTATTGATGACCCATGATTTTTAAAATTTATGATAGAAAAGGAATTTAGAAGTAAGCTAATCCAAATCTCTTTGACCATTGAATTAAGATGCCAAGAAACTTAAAACAAAAATGGTTTATTGGAGTATAATCGGGGGTATAGTGAAAATATCTCCAAGATGATAATGTGAACATGAATAGGAGGGAAGAGTTCATTCCCCTCTCCATTTGATTATGTTTATTTTTCAAATTGGCTTTTGGACCTAATTTTGGAAATAATTTTATCCCAACCTTTCTTCCCCTCCTTTCCGTATCCAAATCCTACCGATTCTTCAAGTCCTAATTTAATCCTAGTTTTTCATGGAACTTTCCTAATGGTTACTTTTTCCTTCCCCTCAACTGCTATTTGACTCAATATTCATCATGGCACTTAGTGCTTGATTGTTGGATTGCTTTCTAATAATTTTATCCTTCCAAACTGATTGCATGATGAACATAGAAAGTGTATCTTCAACTTCTGGCTTCCCCCAAAGCCCCTCATCTAGGGATTGGTTCTGCAGCAGGTGCTTTCAGAGCCCCACCCATGATCCTTGGACCCTTCAGTGGGCTCCAGCTAACTTACAACTGCTAGTTTCTGCATTTCTGGGCCTGAAGGCTCTCCTTCCTTCAGCTTCAGTGAAGGAAAGCTTGCTCTATGAATATATGGGGGGGCAGAGTTTCAAAGAGTTAACCCCCCTAGAAATAGCCCTCAAATCAATGACTCTTGGGAGTTGCTGTATAAACACCCCAACTCCCTCACTGCTTGAAATGGTTGTGAGTCATGTGTTTTGCACCATTTCCCAGAGTTTCCTCATGAGTTAGGCTCCAGTGGCACACAGCAGCAGCTGGCTAAATAAAGGATGTTGTCATCATTCACTGCCTTTTCTCCCCCATCTTACTTGCCCTGTTTCTCTCCTGGTGTTACCTGTGATTTCCAACTAAATGGTTTGCACTCATATCATTACCTTAGGTCTGCTTCTGGGGGAACTCAAACAGGCATAGAGGATACAGTCAATATTGACTTGCTGATTGGCTGATTAACTGACTGTCAGAATGTTACCTTGCAGACATAGGGATTGTGTGTTCTCTACTCAGAGGGCATGAGGTTGTCCTCCCCAGCAGTACTCATTCGATCCTAGTTGGGTGGGACAATGATGATGGGCAAAGTTCTCACCCAGGTTCATCTAGTTCTGCCCACTATTCTGTATTTGTTATCTATTACTGACTTCTTTGGTAAGTAACAATGAGCCAAGGGGAATTATGCCAAATCTCTATCACCCCTCTCCCATCCCTGCTGCTACCAGCTGCATGTAACCCTCACGTTGTATTGCCTTTACACTGATTACCTCCTGACAAGACCAAGAAGAAATCTTGACCCTGGGTTCCAACTAAAGCAAAAGCTCCTTCCCTTTGGAATCAAAAAGAATGGGAAAATGCACAATAGCAAGATGTTTCCTAACAGAGCCATGTCAAATTTATAGATAAATAAAATATCAGAGACCAAATGAGGCTAGATCAGCAGTTTGGACCTCTCCCCAACCAAGCAAAGAATGTGATGTCTGACTCTATCTTGGACTGATTTCCAACTTTGTGATTCACAGCTGCAGCCAGGCAGAGCACATCCAATAATGCTATTTGTTTTCCACTTAAAAAAAGACTGAGGAAATATATAAATGGCTCATTGGAGAAGGGGGCATTAGCAGACAGTCAGTCTGACCATAGCGAGACAGGCAGATGGTTTGTGGGAGCGACGCCAGCTGGGCGTTTCCATAAGTGATCGCATATCTCCTCTCCGTGCCCAGCACTTCGCTTGATTAAGAGGTCAGGAGCAGGCTGCCACAGCAGGAGGCCTGAGCGCACATGATATACGGCCAACCTGTCGGTCGCCTGGAAACAGCTCTGTAAAGGGCCCAAAGACAAATCAATTTATAAGCCCACAAGTTTGGACTTAGTAGTGTTGGCTATTTTTAAACGTGAAGCTTGATTCTTTGAGTTTGCTTTCTCAAATGCCAGTCAGGCCCTTTAACTTTGACCTCACATCACTTCCTTTCCTTTTTAATACGGTCACATCTTTTGATAAGTGACAATACCCTTCATGTGGGATCCTGGGAAGTGAGTGAGGGTGGAGGCAGGAGCGGGGAGAAGGCAGGGTTCAGGAAAAGCTGGGTAAGGTCTGGTTCTCCTTTCTTCACTGCTGAGCACCTACTGCATGCCCAGCACTGTGGGGAAGTGTAGGAAGAGGAGAAGGCAGCATCCTTTTCTGAAGAGCCAAAGGTTTATGCAACCCACGGATGCAAAGGGTTGAAACAAGAGGAATAGACAATGTGGATTTTTATTTTTATTTTATTTTAAACTATTTATTTATTTATTTATTTAGGCTGCGTCGGGTCTTCGTTGTGGTATGCGGGATCTTTCATTGCAGCTCACAGGCTCTTCATTGCGGTGCGTGGGCTTCTCTCTAGTTGTGGCGCGCGTGGGCTCCAGAGTGCACGGTCTCAGTAGTTGTGGTGTGTGGGCTTAGTTGCCCCATGGCATGTGGGATCTTAGTTCCCCAACCAGGGATCGAACTGGCGTCCCCTGCATTGCAAGATGGATTCTTAACCACTGGACCACCAGGGAAGTCCCCAATGTGGATTTTTAAATGGTCAGAGAGGCAGTCAGGAAAAGGCTTCAGAGAGGAGGTGGAATGTGCGGTAGGTGGGATCACATAGATGAGGAAGTAGGATATGCAGAGATGCCCCAGTCATCTGGGTAAACTCAGGAAAGTCTCTTAACCTGTATACACTCTGTTAGGTTTTATCCTCGTTTTTCAGCCAGCATAGGATGGAGAAATTTCCCAATAAGGGACTCAGAGAACAAAGGATGAACATGATACCTTAGGACCAATGAGGCACTGGTTGGACTGGAGTGGGTCTTCAGACTTTTTTGTCGATTTGTGATTAATTCCACTCTCTAGTGATTTCCATGGCAGACCTGAATGGCCCTTGGGATGGTTGCCTGCTGGCCACACCTTCCTCTGCTTACGTCCACTCCATGGGCTCATCTGTTCAGTTACAGATTCTGGCCAGTGATCCCGGACTGAAATTTTACCTTCTCTTCTGGTTAAAAAGATAAGAGTTGGGTCTTCCAAACTACAAAACCTGTTTAGTAAATGTTTATTACGTACCCACTTTTAGTGAGGCACCAAGGGAAGAACGTTGAAAGAACTAAAAATTTACAAGTACTGTCTGTCTTTTTCCTCAAAGAGTTTGCAGTCTCTTCACGGAACAGATTTTAAAGTAAATACATAAATGGAGATACTGCCAGCCAGTGAGACATGCACAGAGGTGTAAGCAGTATGGTGGGATTTAGAGGAGGGTGTGGTCATTTCTGGTTGGAGGCACAAGGAAATGTTTCCTGAAGGAGACCAAGGGCAGACCCAAGTTGCCTAAAATCGAGGGAAGGTGTGAGTCCAGGGTTTTATCTAAGACCTCGTGTGGTGAGTGGCAGTCATGAGTAGAAACTGATTCTTATATTCACAATCTGGTAGAAGCAACCCAGCTGAATGGATAAAAGCCATGTTAATTTTCGGAGGTTCAGTTCTGCTTTGCCTAGACCCTCTCAATTTATATATTATTATCAATAACATCCTCTTTCATTTTTGAAAAAATTGTCCTGGTTTTGTCCTCATTTGGACAATGAATTATATAGTTATCTTAATTATAGGCAATGCTTTCAGCAGCCCTTCAAGAAATTCCAAGATAGCAATGTTGGAACAGCCATTTTAAGCTTCAAGGAACATGGTAGCCTCAGGGTGTTAGCTTGAACCAAGAAATCCCCTTTATTTTGCTTCTAAATCAGCAAACACAGATCAACAACAGAAAAAGCCAAGGCACTCAGGTTTTGTGGATTGAACCAAGCCAACAAGCAGGTGGGCACGCCAGACCTGCACCCAGCGTTAAGGTACACTGACGACGCACCGAAAGATCCTGAACAACCTAAGAACCCACATGAGCCTCATTCAGTCTTGCTCTGCAGATAAACATGGTCTGTGATTATTTTACAACACTGTGAAGGTACTGGGGGTCGTCCCTCATTTATTACTTGACTAATAAATACTTTAATTACACTTAATAAATAATGTAAGCAGGGCTCACTGAAGTGGTAATTCTTTAAATTAATTATTAACTGCATGCAAAAGGCTGCACTGCCAGTACCACTAAAAGAAAATTCAGCCTTTAATCTAAAGTGATTATTCATTATCTGGTATAAAGCCTCCATTTGCATTACTATTAGGGAAATAAACTTTGGCCTCCTCGGCAATACAGATAGATCTCAAAGTCCATGCATTATGAATCTTCAAATATTAAAGTAATGATAAACAGTGTGTAATAAAGTCTCTAGTTTATAGCTTTATAACAGCTGGTTTTTGATTTTCCAAATATATTAGAATGATAAAGTGACCAGTTAATGTATAAGCTCTTTGTGAAAGGTGGTGCCTACAGATGGTCGACTGATAGGAAGCGGTAAATGTGCAAACTGCTCACTTCCCTTGAGATTGGAGCCATAAAACAATCTCAATAAGATATGAGAAGAAAATCTCCATTTAACCCCTTTCTCTGCTGCAACCCAAGTATGGCCCTGCATGTAGTTGTTCTGTGTGTGTCTCTTTCTCCACTACCCCCGGAATCCCGCTGTCCCCCAGAAAAGTGAAGGTGGAATATCTGGGTGGGCAGACGTTGTGGTGTCCTCAATTCTATTCTGGGGCAAAGAGGTAAGGTAAGGTTTCAGTCAAAAGAGAAAGATGATTTATAAAATCAGTAAAAGACTAGAATTCATTTGCCCTTAGATGCTCTAGCTTGGTACTTCCTCCTTGACCCTGATGTGATGGTCGGGAAACAAGGGACAGGGAGCAGCCTCCCAGCATCCTGAGTGACAAAATGTGGGGGCAAATGAATGAACTGAAAGCAGCGGTTTCTGAAGGAGGAGGAGAAATCTTTGTCCTTGGCTCCCTTTGGGAGGAGATGGGGGTGAGGGATGGGGAACAGCGTAGGGAGGGAGAGGCAGGGGAGACAGTAAGCCAGGGACTCCTGTCTGGTGTCAGTCACAAGGAAGCAGCAATGAACTTCTCTCTCCCCATTTCCCAACCCAGCCTATTCATCTCTCTGGCCTCCATTTCCAGACTACCTCTTTCAATTGACTTTCCCTAATCCTCTGTGCGTTCCAGCAGGGTTCACCTACAGTGTGGACCAGTCAATGTACACTAATTTGCATGGGGTGGGAAAGGGGCTACATGAAGATGAGGGAGGTCCTTCAAAGTGGTCACTTTGGAAGCTGCAACTTGCTTCAATAATGCTGCTATTGCTCCAGGTATTGTTGGAAATCTTTGAGAATTACCTTCTTGTTTGTATCAGTCAGCTTGGGCTGCTAAAACAAAATGCCACAGACTGAGTGACTTGAACAATAGACATTTATTTCTCACAGTTCTGGAGGCTCAAAGTCTGAGATCCAGGTGCCAGCACAGTTGGGCTCTTGGTGAGGGTTCTCCTCCTGGGCTTGTAGATGGCCACCTTCTTACTGCATCCTCACATGATG
Organism: Orcinus orca; assembly: GCF_937001465.1. Lineage (NCBI taxonomy): Eukaryota > Metazoa > Chordata > Mammalia > Artiodactyla > Delphinidae > Orcinus > Orcinus orca. The sequence continues at coordinate 27,785,218 of NC_064573.1, forward strand.
GAGAAAGAGAGAGCTCTGGTCTCTTCTTCCTTTTATGAGGATAATCCCATTATGGAGGCTCCACCATTGTGACCTCATCTACACCTAATTACCTCCCAATGGCCCCACTTCCTAATACTGGAACATTGGGGATTACAGCTTCATCATATAAATTTTTCAGGGACAAAATATTCAGTCCAGAACAATGTTCATGTGAATATCTTCAATGGGCTAAAAATTGTATTAATAATGTACATTATCTCATATTATCTCCATGGTAACACCAAGAAGCAAATATCATTAGCCATTTATAACTGAGAACATGAGATACAGAGAAGTTAAGTAATTTACCCAAGGTCACACAGCTAGTAAATAGCACAGCCTAGACTTGAACAGAGTGCCTCCAAAGCCAAGGCTTTAATGACTGTGCACACTTCCCTGTCTTCTGAAGGCAGATTCAAGTTTGGGAAATAACAGGTGGCTAACGGCTGAATGTGTTCACCTTCTCATGTAACTTATGTCACTAATTGGACTTCTCTGGGCATTGCTTTAGCCCAAAGAGAATTCTAAGAGTAGGAATTTTAGGCACACTTCAGGTCAGTGGGATGATGTATGGGAGAAAAGGGCCTTATCTGCTCTTTGAAATCAGGCTATAAAGGCAGCTGCCTCGTGCATCTGTGGCACACACGTGGGGCCAGTTCTTCTCACCCAGCCTAATCCAGAGCACACTGGGCCACAAAGAGTGATTAGTGCTCGTACGTACCATCTCATTCCATCTTCCCATCGTTCATTTGAGCTACGTTGGTACTATTATTATCCTCATTTTAGAGATGAAAAAACTGAAGGCTGAGCAACCTCAGTTTACATAGCAGGTGAGGGAAAGAGTAGGCATCTTTGTGTCTATCACTAAGGAATGTACTGTTGGATCCTACAACACAAATGTCTCTCATGTCCCATTAAATACTAGGTCTATTTGACACGAAGAGCTAAAAACTCATCTATATATTTTTCCCCCTTACCTACAAGGTTTCCATCCATTATTCATGCATTCCCTCATTGTTCCATTCCCTCATTGATTAATTCATTTAATAAATATTTTTGAAGCATGTAACTTGACGCCAGCTGCTGTACTAGGTACTGGTTATCGATTCTAAATTTACAAAAGGAAATTGAACTGATGGGCTGTTAACAGAATTGACAAAGTGATCCAATTACTTTGATGTTGGTGGAGACTTCATCAGAGACCCCTCCACGTTCGCAATCTCCCGTAGGCTCCAGGAGAGAAGTGGGGTCTTCAGAAGAGCTGCAGACGCATAACTACTCGTAAGCCTCGCCACTGGCTCCCACTTATGAAAAGATGACGGCGTGATTTCTGATTACAGCCATTAGGCAAAATAAAACACAGAGAGCCTGGCTCGCCAGTTTCATCCTGGGTAATCAAATAGCCTCATTCATCACATTCACTCACACTATTCAGGGAAGATGCCTTTGCACGCTTCAAAGATGGGTATGGGCAAGCCTGAGTCGCACTTTTCATCAGATGGCACTTTGCTCTTTCCTTTTTAATACAGGCAGATGATGTTTCCTTCTTTTTTCTTCCTTCCAAAAGCCTGCTCCAGAGGCCCAACCTCAGCACAGCAGCAGTCCAGCCAGAAAGAAGCCTAAGCTGAAGACCACCTTATCCCTCATGACGCTCATAATTCAGCAGTTTCTTTCTAACTGACTTTGGGGCCGGGCCTGAGCCAGATTCAGAATATCAAAGGATGTTAGGCCAGCAGGGTCTGTGGAGAGAAGGTAGTTCAGCCACTCATTTTACAGATGAGGCCACCAAGGCCCAGAGAGGGAAAGAATCTTGTCCAGTGTCACACAGCAAGGCTGCTGCAGAGCATGGGGCAGCACCTCAGCCTCAGGATTGGATTTCTCGTCCTGTGCTCTCACCTCTTCTTATGGCCAGGAGGCTGGAGTGCATGGAATACCTGGGACAGGCCTCAGCTGCCTCAGCACATGCTCTTGCCTTAGGGTCAACAGCCGTTGGTTGCACAGAGGAGCCTAGTCCTCTTGGTTTACTACAGGGGCAAATTGCAGAGCTGGTGAGAGTCACTCTATTGTGCAATCACTTCCTCCCTCTGGGTCCCTTTACTTTCCAGGTAACCGACTCTCAGGCATGTTCCCAGGAGTTTTATACCAGGCCTGCTTTCCCCCGACAGGACTCAGGCTCTGGAAAGACATCTTCTTCCTCCTTCCCTAGTCCTGAGTTTCAAGAAAAATGAGCTCTGAGTGACTGGCAGCTAATCCTGTGTGACTCTTGCGGTTAAATTTCAGGGGGGTTGGATTTTGGAGCAAAGAGATTTTCCTGTATAATTTTCAAAACATGCACGTCCATAACCATACCTTTGCCAGGAGGACTGGCCCGTGTATGGACATTGTGTAGACCTAGCACAGAAGTTCCCACAGCCCAGTACCCCCACCTCCTGTGCACACATATGTCCTAGATTAGATGACATAGTTGATATATATGGAAGCTGATTGTTTTCCAGTCGTCTGACCCAGCTAAAGACAAACCTTTAGTAAATGACGGTTTAGCAAAAAAAATAGAAATAGCAATAGCTTCCTTTATTGAACACTTACTTTGTAATGGGGACTATGTTAAGAGCTCTTTTTATGAATGTCTAACTTTATAATTCTTACAACAAGCCTGTCATGGGTTCAACTGTTTCCCCTCAAATTCATATGCTGAAGTCCTAACCCCTGATACCTCAGAATGTGACTTATTTGGAAATAGGGTCTTTGTAGATGAAATTAGTTAAGATCAAGTGCACAGTGAAATAGGGTAGACCCCTAATCCAATATGACTGTTGTCCTCATAAAAGAGGAAATTTGGACAGAGAGACATATACACAGGGATAATGCCATATGAAGGCATGTAGACAATGCTGCCACATGCAAAGGACTGTCAAAGATGCCAGCTAACCACCAAGAGCCAGGGGAGAGGCCTGGGATATCATCCTCTTCACAACCTCAGAAGGGACCAAACCTTCCAACCCCTTGATCTCAGACTTCTAGCCTCCTGTTTATTATGAGATAATAAATTATCTGTTTAAGCCTCCTGGCCTATGATACTTTATTATGGCAGCTCTAGCAAACTAACACAAGCCTCTGAGCACTATCTTCTTTATTTTACAGACAAAGGAGCTGAGGATCAGAGAGGTGAAATAACTTGCCTAAGACCACACAGTTGGCAAGGGGCAGAGCCAGGATTTAAACTTAGCTCTGCATGCTCTACTGCTTTTATTTGGGAGTCTGTGCTGGTGAAGGATTTTCTTTCCATGATAAGCCATCTGTGATAGACCTTCTCTCTCAGCCTGGGACAGGGCAGCCAGCTCTCCTAACCCATACCCCTATCACTCACTCAGAGCCCTGAAGTGCTTCCTCTACTTTTTTCCATATTTCTCTTCTCTCAGCATTTAGCAGAATCCCAAATCAAATGCCTAGGGCTGGAATTAGAAAAGTAAATTTTCTCACTTCAACCTTCTCATTTTATTTTTTTTAGACCTGGGAATGCATTCGAGGCCCTGAAATACAGTGTATGCTTTCATACTGTTTCTGAGAGAATGAATTCCAAAATTCACTAGGAGTGGGAAAGAAAGTCAAGTTTAAAACTAAAATGGTCCCGCATTCCTGGTCTCTGTGGTCAGAGGGCCCTCTCACTGACTGGTGTCCCCTCATGCAGCCTTCAAACACACACACACATCCAAAAGTTGAACTTGGTTCTTTTACTGAAGCCAAACAGACTAGGTTCCTTTACAGTTTCCTCATCTTACCATGCATCCAGCACTAATCACTAGAGGTCCCACCCTCAGAAGCCTTCTCCACCAACTCTCCTGAAGTCAAGGTCCATGGTGGTCTTACCTGAGCAGTTATGGCATCCCTGTTTCAGGGTTTTGACTGGGTGAAGAAAAGGGGAGCCCCAGGGCAGTGAAATGGCCACCAGCTTGAATTTGATTCCATTTCTGAATCATTTGAATCTAATGCCCCTCAACATGAAGGTACTTGCACACTTATCCTTGGAATCTCTGCAAGCATTTCCCAAGCTGAGAAATTATATAAAACTATATGTGAAAAAAGGGACCTGTTATTTTTCCAACCCGTCAGGCTAGAACATTGGTGTGACCAGGGTGCAGACAAAAAGGGCCAGAGAGGAAGAGGAGAGGGCACTGTCATTCATCAGAAGGGACAGCCCAGGGGCAGGCAGGAGCAAGGCAGGTGGTTACAAACCAAGAGTACAGCCTCATGCAGGCAAAGGTCCTGTTTTGACCTACTGAAACAGGAAAGTAGGTCAAAACCAGATCAAAACAGTGTAGCACAAACAAGGCGGCCTTGAAGTTCCTCAGACAGGAAGTCCTTTATTCTCCCAGATGGAGCAGGAAGCAACACCTGAGTCCCAGGGCAAGGCCAGCCTGAGACCTAAGGACTCAAAGTGTCCATTGTGCTTGTCTCGTGGTAGATTCTCCTCTAGGATTCTAAGCAGAAATGACAACACTGCTGTCCTTCGTGACACAATGTCTCTGTGTCCTGGGTTGATCCAAGGGCTTTACCTTTGGTGTAGCTGCCATTACTCTCCTCATCTACAGATGAAAAACTGGAGGTTTCCAGAGGCTCACTTGCCAGTTGTCACACAACCAGTAAGTGATAGTGCCAGACGCTGAGAAACATCACTCGTAGCATCCTGTCTCCCACACAGGGAAGGCACTTTCGAGGCTGTGGTCTCCAGACCCTTTCCTTTTGTAGCTTTACCTCCCACTTAATTGCTAACGTGAGCATGTAGTCTGGCACCCAGAGAACTCTTTTCATTTCCAAAAGGCTGGAGCAGTTCTGCTCATGAGGAGCGAAATGAAACCCAGCTTCTTGGCTGTTATGGTCTTGGAGTAAGTGCGCACTGAGGGACTTGGCTGGGGGAGCATTAGGGAACAAACACCCACATGGTACTCTGTGTATGTATGTGTCAGCAAAAGCTATAGAGCAACACCTCTGGATTTAGTCCAGGCTGGCGTGAATTAATGGCTGCCAGGAAGAAAAGAAAGACTTCAAAAAATAGATTTTTTAAAAGCAGTGTTTGCCTGAAAAGGAGCTTGGGCAGAGCAGCCTAGAGGAGGCCTGTCTCCAGGCCCCTTTGGAAGCCCCAGCCATCCATTTTCATTAGTTTTATGATTTGATCAACTTACAAAGGTCACTTTTTAGTTTCCTGTGAACCACAATATTATGACTGGGCTTAAATAATGCCAAAGCAATTCATTGAGAAGGGAAGCATTCAGTTAAACCAGTCGCTGGGCACTGAAGCTAGCCTTCCAAAGCTGAATCACTCCCATGTAAGGAAGCCGTCTGGCTTTTGAGAACAAAGCACAGAGTCTCCAAGGCCTGTTCTGCGCAGGGCAGAGCCTGGGGGAGACTGTCCAGCTAGAAAGGGGGAGAGGCTGCCACTTTCCTCCCTGGAGTGGTCTCTTCTCTTTTGGGTCCCCTCACACTGCAATCCCTGTACCTCCCCCACCCCAAACACTTGCTAGTATGGATGTGGTGCCACCTTCTTTAAGACTCTACACCAAGTGTAGGCACAACTCTCTTCTGTGGTTTTCCCTTAGCGCTGCAGAGCTGAGACCAGCCTATGATGATTTAGCTGATTCCGTGTAATGATTTCGTTGGCATCGCTTCCTCACTAGACTCTAAGCATCAGAGGAGCTAGAACCAGGTTGATTGTGTTCATCCTTGCCTCCCAGCACCTAGCACAGTGCCAAGCACACTACGGATGCTCCAGGAAGAGCTGCTCATTGACATTTTTTCAAATAGAAAATGAAAAAAAAGAGAATTACAGAAAATATGGATAGCATGAAAATCAGTAGTTTCTTAATTTCAGTTTCTTAACTGAACACTTTGCTAAACGCCAAATCCTTATGCTAATTCAAGTTAATGACATGGTGGAACTGGTCAAGATAACTGGGCACATTTGCCATTTCAAACCAGGTCTAGAATGTCTTCCCTTGATCTTGAGATGCTAGAGGTCCCATCTAACACTGGGATTACATAGGGTCATTGGGAAAATTAAAGGAGATGTTGTGCAGAAAGTGCCCAGTGCCTGGTATGGGTAATAATAATAATAATAATAATAATGAACTGCATGTGTGTCCCTCATAACTCTGTGCCAAATTCTTAGCCAGGTAACTTTGTTGGCTCTGGATTGCCTTCTAGGCACAAGAAGCTGGTCTTCCTCTCCTTTCTTCTATCATAGGACAGACATGAACATTTAATTTAACTTTCTTGCTAGATCACTAAGATATTTTTACTCTTCGTTTCCAATCTGAGGGATCCCATCTATAGCTTGTTTGAGCGGAAATGGTATTGTTTAGCTTCCAGCAGGATTGGGTTTGCTTTAAACAGTTGCTTTGGCTATTATAAATCATCTTAAACCATCAGGGTCTTTAACAAAAATCTCTCCCTTGGCACACACACACGCATGAACACACGTGCACACACACGGAGCCTTTCTTGAGACTTGCAACTGAACTTTCTCAAGCTAGTTTTTATGTGTAGATACAGATAACAGGAGGTGCATCCTCTTAGCTGTGGGGTCAAAAATATTTCCTTGTGTTTTTTGGGCAGGCTTGTGGTTTCAGCGGTAATAGAAGGACCCCCCGCGTCCGCCCCCATCCCGCAGCTCCCACTCTCCTTGACATGCCTCAGCCTGTCGTGCAGAGAAATGCTGATTTGCTGCCTACTCTCAGAGGAATGATTTTGGAGGTTTAATTCAAGTGATTTTTATTTGATCAAATGTGCGTCGAGCACCTACCACAGGCAAAGGGCTTACTACATGTTATACTTACTGGAAATCTTTATTTTTGTCTCTCCATGTCCTTGAGGGCACTATTCAGTTCTACAGTTTCAGTGCCTAGCACAGTCCCTCGTATATGGTAAGTGCCTACTAAATGTTTTGTTGGATGTATGACTGGACTGAAGACAGAAGGGCTAGAGGAAGTCAAGGGTGTGAGGGTATTTCTAACTTGAGATTCCCAGGCCCCCAGAAGGGAGTAGAGAATATATACATTAAATGCACATGTGTGAATTCTCCTTCTGGGTGTTACTATCTACTGAGGTTAATTATCCTTTTCAAGTCTCAATCTCCTCATCAATAAAATGGGAAACAATGGGTGAATTTTGAGGGCTAAACTATTAATGATGTGCTTAGGACGGTGTCTGTGGCAGTGAGCGCTCAGCACACAGTGGTAATCCCCAGGCTGCGGCTGGTGAGGTTGGGAGGGTGATGAGCGTTTTGTCACCTCCAGTGCAGGTTGGTGTGTGTGGGGAAAAGACAGATGGGGGCCACCCACATGAGATGGGGGTGGCTAAAGGCTGGAGCAGATGTGACAGCTCCCAGGGAGCCTTGAATGGTGTGGGGACCCTCTCAGCGATCCAGTGACGGCGGGCTTGCCTGGCTCCTTCAGAGGAGCACATCTTACTCCCAGAGGGAGGAGAAAACCACTTACTTTTCCTGCCTGGCAGTGGAGTTCTGGATGAATGGGTCTGTCCCCGTGAGATGGGCTTTCACTGTCTGAAAACAATAACGTGCCAGCCCTATGGCCTTGCTCTCTTTTCTGCTCCTTTGGTGTCTGATGATATCAACCTTGTCTTAGTTGGCTCCCTCTCTTGTGGCTTTTTACAGATTTTGGAATCCAACTGTAGCTCTCAAGGACCATGCTTAAAGGGCAATAAGAATGGGAGGGGAATGGAAAGAAGATGAAAAGAAAGGGCAAAGAAGAGGTGTGTGTGTATGTGTGTGTGTGTGCGTGTGTGTTTTTGCAAGCCCAAACATGGAGGGGGCGGGAGTGTCGGTAGTGGGAAACACTTATCTGAGAGGACTGCACCCTCTGCGGTCTCCTCCCTGGCTTACTCTGGAATCTTGAGCTTGTGAGCAGGGGATCAACATTCTTTGGGAAAAATATGCAAAGAAGTTCAAGTGTGTCTTTCCTTACCATTTGTATTTCTGTTCAATGTAATCAAGCCCCTTCTCTTGCCTTTTTTTTTTTTTTTTTTTGGCTGTGAATATGTACCTTTTGGTTTTATCTGCTTTGCTACTGCTATAGTTTTAGGTTTTGACTTTTCCAAAATGAAATCTCCAGCCACCCTGATTTTCTCAGCTTCTGGCTCCACTGGCATCTCCATCTTGCTTTAATTATCCAATTACTGAAGCTATCCAACCTATTTATTCAGGCAATCAAGTCTTTAAATGCATGGATTTATCGTTACCTCAAATCACCTGTCACTGTGATTGAACAAAAATAGAAAGGTAACCAGGAGGCTGCAAGAGGTTTGAATCAACACACTTCTCCTGGTCAGTTTGTTATTTTGGAGACGCCTATATGTGAACTAAAATTTGTAGGAGGAAACTCAAGGGAGAAGGGAGAGAAGAAAAGAGAAATGGAGGGAAAGGGGATGAAGACTGTTTGGAAAATGTTGTCTCTGTTCCTGTAAGAATTGGCCCATAATGTTTACTTGATTTTTCCCTGAATTCCCCTCCCCCCCAGCTCTCCCCATCGTTGCTGCCCCTTGCTGTTTCCTCTATAGAGATGTTGTCAGGACCAGTGCAAAGAGACACAAAGGGCTTCAGGGTCATCAGATGAAAGAGAAGCTGGTCTACAGACCTGCGCTGTTACAGGAACAGTATCTTCTCTCTGGGGTCACCTGGAATAAGTCCGTTTTCTCATTTACCTGATTGCCCCAAACATATTTGAAAACAGGCTTCTTTTTTCCACATAAACAGCCTTCTTTCTTTCAACAAATTCTCCTTCACCATTCTAGGCATTTTACTCTAATTTATCAACTTCTTTATTAAAAGGTGGTGCCCTAAAATTTAACACAAAACTCCGAGTGTATCATGTTCAGTGAGGGCAATCACCTCCCTCTCCCTGGGTATGGTATTTCTATTAATAGAGCCCCAATGGTTTTTTAAGCTTCTTTGGCATGTCATATGCTGCTGTTTAGCCATGTTTTCCCTTTGATGTGCTTTTTTGGTTGTGAGTTTTTGAGAAACCTATATATAGGAATTTATATTTAGCCTTATAAATTTTAATATGTAAATCCGACCCACTGTACTAGCCATGGAGACCAGTGGGGATGACAACATACCTCCCGATATATTTACCACTTTCACTTAAACTGTAGCTTTCTGTATCCTCATCCTAGTTACTATGTTTATTGACCTGAGAAGAGTTGATACAGAACATTGGGACAAGCGACTAGACGTTACCCAATGGGTTGCTATTACTCCATGAATTGGTATTTGCAGGGTTCACTCTCCCAGTCAAAGGCAAACTCTTACACAGGACAGTCCCAGGCGCTCCACTATTGCTTCTATTCTCAGTATAAAGACAAGAACAATGGACAAGTCTTGTCAAAATTGTCTTAATACAGCACCAACCTAAAAGAGGACTCAATCGAGTGCAGACTCATCCACACTTCACAGTTTGTTTTTTCTTGTGTGGGTGATACGATAATACTAGCTGATGACATACTTTTCACATATAAATTTCTCAATAATGCACTGTGTAATAACAGATGTAATTGACCTATTCTATTTGTTTTCTCCAAAGTAATTTAAAACACTCCCTCACTTCCTTTGTTTCTGAGTTTGGCTAATATCCTTATGCTAGCATGTTTCCATCTGTGTGGTCAAAGCAAGTTTATCCGAAAAATTTCGAAGAATCAGCTTCATCTCTGCTTGGCAGAATGTGGCAAATGAAGGTATTTCTGGTAAGATTTATTTTATCACCTTCCAGGAAACACTAAATCCTGAGAGGACCAGATTACAGAGGACTGTATATTAAAATTCCTCTTCCTATCTCTAGGCCCAGGTGGAAGGGACAAATGGATTCCTACATGACTGCAAGATATGATATATTATTATAAACAGAGTCTTGAATTATAGAAAATACTAGTTAGCATAATTACATTACCATATTTTTATATGGAGATTATTATTCAAATACCAAACAGGCAATCTTCCATTGGAAAAAACCAATAAACACTCTCAATCCAGACTTCCACTGTTATGTATGTCAGAGTACAAAACAATTTTAAAGTTTAAAATGCATTACATTACAAGAGATATTCACTTCAAGTAGGTGGCAATTTGCTTCTTTTTTTTTCCACCCTACGTTTTGATAGCTATTCACCTCTATCAATTCTTATCTTGCCCATTCTTTAGAAACCAACTGCAGTTTAAAAAGTGCCCATCTATTTCTGATTGAAATCTTCACATGCTGGTTTTTTAAAACTATTTTTCAGTTTCTTAATAATAAAATAGATTGCCTCCAGGCTGCCAGTAAGTAAATCCATTAACCATGCAGCAATTCATAGGTCTACCCTGCTCCAGTCTTGTCCAAGAAATACCAGATTTCCATTGTTGCTACTACATACAAAAGAGTGTAAAGGATTAAACTTATTTAAAATTTTATAAACAACGAAAATCTCCTGATTCAATTGACTTAAACTCTAAGCCTTTTTAGTTCCTGAAATATAAAATAGGTTACAACTTTTTCCTTATTACCTGTTGACTTCTCAGAGTCTCGTCAGACTGAAAAGTCTCTCCATATTGAGGACAACCTCCATTTGTAAAAGGGACTCTCAATCCATCAGTGTTAGAACAAATACTTCTTAAGTATCTACCCTTGGCTGACCTGAAACCAAGTGAAGGAAGTGAAGATATGGTATCTGTCCCTGAGGGCTCATGCTTCAGAGAGAGAACCATATGAGACAGTCTACAAAATTACGTGGGGAAGTTCAGACTATGAGATCACCTGTGATTTAAAGATGAAAGAATTAAGAGGGTGGAGGAATGGTTCCCAATACCCAGAAAGGTCCCTCAGAGATGGAGATGAGGATCTGTTAGGTGGAGGGGACCATCTGGTGTTGAGGAATGTGTTATGAGCATGGGGTGCACAGAAGGCAGTGAGAAGTTGGCCAGACTGACCCCTGTTCCATCCATCTTCCTCTCTCAGTGGAAGAAAAGCCATACTTTCTTCTTCTTGTCTAAACTATGGTCCTCTTCCACACCCACTCAGGACCTCCATGTCCATTCCATAACCTTGGTCTCATTATTCCCCAGAGTTTGAATGTACTGTGACCTTAAACCACAAGCACATCCTCTTGGTTTGAATCAGATCAAAGTAAACTTCTTCTCAGCCCCAAATACAGATATCAGGAAACTTTAAGATAAGGCAACTCGATAAAACATATCAGAGCTGGACATTGCATATTCCCAGGCTTCCAAATCCTTTTAACCAGTAGCAGTACAAGGTAGAGAAGTGTGAGAGAATAAGGTAGGCCCCATGAGAATAGTAGGGACTGCTCTGCTCTGAGAGGGCATGTCTATCAGGAGAAGTAGAGCAAGTTATATGCACTTGAGATGATGTTTAAACATGACTGAGGCTTTTACATTTGTCATAGAAGGCCTAGGAAGATAAGGGAATAGTGGAGACAAAAGCATGGACGTAGGCAAACTGAGATTATATTGAAGGAAATGCAGCCAATAGTTCTGTTTGGCTGTGACTATATTGATAATACAATTTTATTACTTATAAATAATATCTATTGCATGTTCTCTTTTATAGACGTTATTTCATTTAACCCTCACACATCAGCCTGTGAGGGATACTGTGCACATGGGGAAACCGAGGCTTGAGTAAGTTAAGGATCCTGCCTACAGCCCCTTAGTTAATACGTGTTGAAGCCAGGACTCAATCCCATGTTTATCTCATCCATATTGAGAAGGATATAGTTCAGGGGAGGTAAAGATTTATTTTGAAGAGGTAAATGAGAAAAGTTGATGGAGCACATCTCCAGAGGAGAGGGAAAAGATCAGTTAGAAAATCAGTTGTGGTGACAAATGAGAGCCTTTGGGGAATGTGCAAAAGGGATTTATTTGCTAATTTATTTGCTAATGTAAGGGACTCAAAATCCTAGACAAACTCTTGCCCCTAAAGTTGGATTTGGTGGCTCAGGTTCAACCCAGTGGATGTTTGGTGACTGAGGCCCTTCTACCAGGCTTCTACCAGGCTCTCCCAGGCATCCACAAGACCCTGTACTGGGGAGATTAAAATGCTGGGTAGACGCAGTCCAGGCCTTTGCAGGGAACAATGTGTGGATCACATCACGGCCGACTCACAAGGCCAAATCCAAGATCAAAGGTCAGCGCCTGGGTGTTAGGGAGTAGACGAGAAACTGGAGTTGGTTACCCCTCTTGGGATCTGCCTCCCCTGGATCATACTGGCTCTTTTCCAGCACACAGTCAGCCCCCCTGGGTTAGTATGCATGTTCCCAGCTGATTCCCTGGGTTGCAAAAGTCTGTGTACCTTGAGTGAGTTTCTAATCAGGGACTGAGTATTCCGGGCCACTTGTTAATTAATCACCCTCCATTCTTCCACCTACTTTCTTCGGAGGAGGGTTTCATAATGGTGATTTCCCGAAAGCTACCCCAGGAGCTTCTTTCAAACAATCACCTGGTTCCTGCCTGCCCCTGTGGCCTTACCATTCAGCACGGGAGTGTCCATCATTTTTATTCCTCTACTGCCAAACAGAACACTGCTTGGGGAGGGCTCAGTGCTGGGAGTGTTGTTATCCTTTCTAACATTGCTATTTTTATTCTAAAAGATGGAGACATAGTAGGAAGTTAATGGCTGCTCAGGATAAAAACAAATAGTGACTAAGAGCAAATATTCAAACGAGGCATGGTCTTGCTGGGGGAATGATATTCAACAGTGAAGCACGTGCGCAGTTTCCATCTCCCTCTTTAATGACTGCATAAAACAGGGGTTGTGTGGGCTTGTCTGCCAGCATCGTACTCTCTCTACTGTCAAGCAACCTAACAAAAGCGACTCTGTTGGAGGGACAAGAACCCTGCAAGGGCCAAGAGCTCCCCCAGGGCAGTTTGTTTCTTCCTTTCCCCAGCATCATACTTCCCATTTCCTTCATCTTATTGAATGAATCATCACCTCACACTGATTATCCAGGACTCTTGCAAAGCCCCATCCTGGGCACCGAGGGGCAGGTGGCCATGGCAGGCCATCAGCTCTAGACCAAGTTCACTGAGCTGCCGGCTGCTCACATCACAGAGATTTGACAAGAGGAATAGAGGGGTGGACTATGTTTCCTCCCTCCAGGCTTTCCCAGTGCTACATGGAACCCATGAGAGTGGGCAGGAGAGATGATCCTCCCTGAGCCAGGCCAGCATGCTTCTGCTCGGCCAGGTCCATGCCTCTCAAGCCATACTGCACTTGCCACACCTGGCCCTGGCCAGCCTGCTGTCACAGGGGGGTCTTAATAACAGTGAGCTCCCTGCAGACTCCTGACTTGATGGATTTAGTCTTTAAAAATGTAACTGTGTTTATTCATCCAATAAGTGTTTTTCTTTTTGCAAAAAATGAAAATATACATCATATGTTGTTTTATAAGATAATTTTTAATTTAATGATATATTGTGAATGTCTCTTCATGCCAAAATACTCAGAACTCTAACATCTTTATCCCTGTTTTCCATGTCCTCCATTACATTTGGAGGGCCAGTGTTCCTCCAGATACACAAAAGAGTAAATTTTGCCTTTGGACACTGGACTTTCTCTCTTGTCCCTACTCAGTAATGCACCTGCCACTCAATCCTCTCACCCATCGGGTACTTGAGAGGGCTGGTGTCAGTGCTTAGAGGAAAAGTGTGTGGCTCCCTCCCGTGAGAGCAAAAGATGTCAGCTCTTCCCCCCAAATCGAGAACCAACGGTAGGGGACAAACTGGGGGCGCTCATCAAGAATCACTGGTTCATAGCCAATGATGAACCAGTATTCATCGGGAACCACCAGTCATCATCCTGAATGACTTCAGAGAAGCTGAATTTCTGTGTGTTTTATACTTATTAAACATAACCCAAGTGGAAGTTCTGTTTAGTTTTTCTTCCTTTGACTTGGGGTGGTAAATCTTCTGTTAAGTGTAGTCTCAGGGATTGGTCCATTCTGTCATCAAACCTGCTATTCCCTTCTGCTCACCGCCCTACCCAGACCTACCAGGTCATCTTAGCGTGGTCCTGCCCTCTCTGCTTTTCCAATTATATTCATGTTTCAGGACCAGCTTAGGTGGTATGTGCCCTGGGGGCTCCCATGACCTCCAGCCTATATAGGGAAAGCTCCCTCTCCAGCCCTCAGGGATTTTCCTCTCCTGCGATTATGTGGCGCCCACTGTTGGTGGTGGTGTCTGCTTTATATTCATGTTAGCACCATCTTTCCTCCACACTTGCAATAGAATGTACAATTTCTTCAACAATGCTGCAAAGCCATTTTTTATTTTAAAGTTATGGTCTATGGTCACCATTTTATAGCTTCTTAAACATGGATCATTCTATCCAACAATCCGAAGAAGGGACCCTGTGCCCTTGAAAGGTGTTGTTTTATTTGAATTGGATATAATACTGCTAAGATATATGTTTTCCCAAGGGACTGGCTCTGTTGTAAGTTTTCCTTGTAAATGTCCAGCTTCCATCTTTAATTCTCAAGCTGGTACTCTTTGCGTTGAATGACACATCTTCCAGAGGTAATGCGGGTACAATAGCCGAGTAATTTACATATAACCTCTCCCTCTGGGGCTCCCTCTTAGGAGGGTGGGTTTCTTATATGGAATGAATGGACTTCAATCCAGATAGACTTGCTAAAATCGGTGAACACTTTCTTACTTGAGTATACCATTGTATACTTGTCGGCACTCTTTCATGCATATTATTTCAGATCTTTGCTGCACTTTTGTGTGAAAGGTAGGGCAGTTATTTAAATCCCCATTTGACAGATGAGGAAAGTGAGACCCAGAGAGACCTTATGACTTTCCTAAGATCACATAGGTAGTAGACAATCTAGAATCAGACACCAGCTTTCCTGCCTGGACTGTCCTCTTGGCAACACACACGAAGATGCTCTGACAATCATCTGTTTCTCCACGTCATTTTGCTTCTAAAATGTAGTCATATTTCTAATCCCATTTAATTCTCAGAAGAGCCCTGGTAGAAACCCTTGGATGAGGGCTATCTGCATTATTATTTCCAATTTACGGACACAGAAACAAACACAGAGACTGAAGGGGCTTTCCTGGCCACATGTGGATGAGGTGGGAGAAAACTCAGCTCCCAGACCCTCCATGTTCCACTTTGATACCTTTCTGCATATACACCATGTATTTCAGAGGTGGGTTTCCCTGCTGCCAATAATTCTAAGTAGAAAGCATGAGTCTCAGCAGGAACTTCTGGGTGGTCTTCAAAGAAACATGCCACCCAGACAAACCCACCTCCTGGTACTAAGTGACAGGCAGGTGTGCAAGTGGTGTAGTCACTTGGAAAGAACCAAGAAGAGGAGGTCCTGGGCATGCAGCCAGGGTGAGAAGCCAGGCCTCCCAATTTCCAGGCCAGTGCTGTTTTTTCTAATTCCACTAATAGGAGAAGTCAACAGCTTTTACCATGAAGAAAAATTAAGTGAATGTCAGAACAGGGGTCTGGTTTCCATGACAAATGAAAGAATTATTCCCACAGTCTTCCAGTGAAGGGGGGTGAGTGTCCATTTCCATGCTACTTATGTCCCTCAGTAGGTATTTTGGAATGACTCGGTCCACTATTAACGGGGTAAAATGACCCACAGTCTTAACTCAGCCAATACTAATATTTCCCCAACTCTGTGTTGAAGGAAGAATGAATAAATTTGGCCTCTTAAGAGGTGAAAGGAGATGGCTGCAATGCAGTCATTCCCTGAGGGAGGACAGCAGATGGATAGATTTCCTGCCGTTGTGATGGGTGGTCCAGAATCAGCAAAGAAGGGGCTTCCTCGCACAGTGTGTGTGACCAATGCTAATTCCCTAGGGTAGAGCCAGACTCTGGGACAGCACTGTTACTTCCTTAACAAAAGTCCAGTCTTGTTCAAGGGCCATTATTCCACTGTATGTATAGACATAATATATTTTTTATATATATATATATATATATATATATATATGTATATTTTATCTCTGCTTTGTGTTGTCAGGGCTAAGGTTAGGGCGTACCTCACTTGGAAGTCATTTTTTAAAACAACAAATATATTCAATGTGACTACCTAATGTAAACCATAGTGAGGAACGGGGGTGAAGGAACCATGTCTTCTGCCTTCAGGGAGCCTACACTCCAGTTTAAAAGTCATGATTACACACTTGACAAGTCAGTGAGGAATTCAAGGATAATAATGATGAATAGCACTCAGTGAAGAATGAAAATCTGGCCGTGGTAGCCTAGGAAAGGGAGCAGTCCAAGGGGGATGGGATAGTCTGCAAAGCATTGAAAAGGAGTGAGACTTGAGCTGGGTCTTGGCTGCTGGATGGCTGCTGGATAGGAGGGTCAGCAGGGAGGTGGGGCCAAAGGCAAGAAGAGGTGGAGGTGGGACGGAGCAGGAGAGCTGGGTTGGCTCACTTTCCCCGAGACAGACTTATTTTTTGTGCCCAGGGACTTCTTTCTCTTAATCACAGAGAACTACACAAGGAGGTGTGGGTGGCTCAGGATAAAGTATCTTCACCTCCAGAGGCTCAAAGAGCATCCCGGGTGATGATGGGTGAGAAGTGGAGGCATAGCACACAGTTTCTCAGACAAGTAAAATCCACCCCCACCCCCCGACTTTAAAGAAAAACTATACCAGGACGCTGTTATCCACCTACAGAAAAGACTTGAAGGGAAATGTGGAAATTGGAATTGCTTTGAGGATCTGTAGGAGGTTAATGCAATGTTAGTCAACTAGAAAGGACAACTTCTAGTTGTTGTTCTGGACAACTTACTAATATATTTGAGAGCATGACTGAAGGACCAAATTCCAGGAGAGGCCATGTAATTAGGAAGTAGCTGCAGTACTTCCAGTGACTAGATTTCATATTTTCTTGAAGGCAGATAATCTCAGTGTCCTTTCCCAGGGCAGACATCTTTTCCCAAGCATCTCTAAGGGCTGGCCATCCAGCCTCTATTTTTGCGACTGCTTATTCCATTGATACACCAGCATCCACCAGTGGGGATTAGCAGGGACTGAACCAAATGTACATTTCTAGGGCAGAGGAGGTTGTGGAATCCTGGTGCTGAGAAGGTAGAGAGGAGACAGGACACAGAGGTTGGAACACACTGATATGTGCTTTGCCTTTTTCAGATCAAAGTTGAAACCTGGGCCTGGTATCTTCATCAACTGTTATTATTGCCCTTTATGTCACTAATAATTATTATGTATCTCCTAAGTCATAAACTCTGGGGCTGGAAGACTATCTCAAAATAAGAGGGCAATGGGCTTCCCTGGTGGCGCAGTGGTTGAGAGTCTGCCTGCCGATACAGGGGACATGGGTTCGTGCCCTGGTCTGGAAAGATCCCACATGCCACGGAGCGGCTGGGCCCGTGAGCCATGGCCGCTGAGCCTGCGCCTCCGGAGCCTGTGCTACACAACGGGAGAGGCCACAACAGTGAGAGGCCCGCGTACCACCAAAAAAAAAAAAAAAAAAAAGAGGGCAATGGAGGACCAGCCTTTGGACAGGATATTACCATTGCAGGGCCATTTTGTCCATGTCATATTTGAAAGCTTCTTTTGAGAGCTTTTATTTTCATATTAAAAATCACAGCTGCTAAAGAGTACTGGGTGTGTAGTCAAGACACTGTGACATCAAAGTTGGCCTTGCCATTAAGCAACTATGTCTGGGATGTACTTATTGGATCATGGGTGCTGAATAGTAGTTTGTTGAATGAATAGGAAACTCAGGGAAAACCACTTAATTTACCTGGGCTTAAGTTTCCTCAACTCTAAAGCATGAGAAATAACCCCTAGCAACCCCAGTGTCACCGTGGGATGAAAATGAGGTAATGGTTTTTCAAAACACTTTAAAAGTAAAAAGTTCTGTAGAAATACAAGTGGTTGCTATAGCAAACTGAGTTGGAAAAGGCGTGTGAGTAGAACCCAGGAAATTTTGGGTCTAGTCCAACTCTGCCTATAAACAATAAGTCTTGGGAAGTCTTGTGCCTTCCTGGAGCCTGAGTTATCTCATATGTAAACGCATGATAATAGAGTCTTGTTTACTTCACAGGGTGCTTTTGAATGTCAATGGAGATGATTACAAATTGCTCTTCTCTGATGAGCTATGAGAAAGTTATGTGTGTCCAACTCTTCATGCCTTGCTCAGTTGCGATTTTGGAAACAGTTTGCCCCTGGAGAAGTGCAGCCTTTATGGGGAGCCCCTGGGCCTGCCGATTCTTCCCACTTTCTTCCTGCCACTAGTCATCTGCACCATGTGTTTCCCATTAGCCCTTCCTGCGCGTTCCCCTTCCGGCCTGTGTTCCTAGCAATCATTGCTCACCATCACCCAGATGCAAAGTCTCCACAGAATCCCAGAACGTTCCAGTTGGACAGGGTCTCTGAGTCTACAGAACCAACCCCCTTATCCTACACATGAGCATATGAAGGCTC
Source organism: Orcinus orca (assembly GCF_937001465.1). Lineage (NCBI taxonomy): Eukaryota > Metazoa > Chordata > Mammalia > Artiodactyla > Delphinidae > Orcinus > Orcinus orca. The sequence goes on from NC_064573.1 coordinate 27,803,719, forward strand.
AGAAAAGTCATGCAGCTATGTGGTGGCAAAGTCAGAACCAGAGCCTGGGTCCAAGTCCAGTGTTCTTTTTACTACATGTCGCCTCGGGCCCTTTAAATATTGTACTTCCCAACCCATTTTAGCACAGGAAATCCCATCTGCCCAGTGTTCAGCTGGGGTTCATAAATGATTCTGTTATGTGAAATCAGTAAATCTGTGCCTTCCCTCCATCTACCCATCTCAGGAGTCTCTCCAAAAGCCCGCCCCAAGCTATGTTGGTGAGCATGGCCCAAACCTGCTCCTCTACTCTGCTCCAGTTCTCTCTCTCCTGTGCAGAAAAGCAAAAGAGACGAATAAGGGATGGAAAAAACTCCACCTCACCTCCATAAACCTTGGGTGAGAGGATGCAGTCTGACAAGGTAAACCAAAATTGAGCACTTGAGCACCAGTGCTGGTGGGAGAAGAATGTGTGTCAGTTACCAGGACTCTGCTCACTTTGTTTTCTCAATATGAAAAACCAAATTAGAATTACTGCATGACATCATCTGTGGGTTTGTTTCTACTTAGGACAGTTGAACAGACAGGCTGGATTTCATATTTACATATCTAGCCAAACAATTTTTTAAGACGGTTTTTTTTTGACTGTCAGAAAGCTCAGTCTCCAGTTCTGATGTCATCATCGTCTGTGTGTCCCAGGTTGATCACTTCCTGTGTCTGGGCTTCAATCTCTTCATCTGTGAAATAGGTGGGACAACCTAGATGCTCACTAAGGAATCTTCTGGTGAGGATGTTCCAAGGCAGTCCTTCAGCCTATGCCCGCTGTTGTTGAACAGGAGAGACTTTTAAACATTTGTGGTCACCTGCCCACAGCAGTGGTGGCTACCACACAGGAGCCCCTGAACAAAGGGCCCTGCTCAGGGCAGATGGTGAGCCGAATGCCAGACAGAGGTAGGTTTCCCTGTCCCAGCTCCTTTGTGCTGACAATTCACATTACCACCTTTCAGAAGGACATGATAATACAGTGTCTGGTTTGTAAAATTGCTCATAAAACGTTATGGGATTGTAGGAAATCTGGGTCCCTGTAAGTACAGTGTTGGAATCCAGCTTGAGCCTGAGAGGAAAATAGATATGAGCTGTGTGGAACCGTCATCTTTTCCCCAAATGGAGCAGAGAAAGTGAAGATAAATGGGAATACCATCAATTACTGTTTGTCCCAGTGGGAAAGTGATAAAGATATTTAAGTGATGTGTGACACAATGGAATGTGGGTCCTAATGGAGGCCTTCCCATCCTTAACAAGGGAGACATTTTAGGTAATGGTATGAGTAGAAAAGTTAGGGGAGAGCAAAGAAAAGGCAGAAATGTGAGACTGGGGGAGCCAGGATGAGTCTACACATGGCAGTAAAATAAAAATCAGACTGAAACTAAGCACATGTTTACACAAGGTCTGATGCCTATTGTCTAAATGGAGACCCAGAAAGGAAAGACAGAGGGTGAGACTCCCCAAAAGGGGTCAATGGGGAAATTAAAAGATTAGGCTGTGAGTTCTTAGAGACCAGCCCCTCAAGCTCCTTTTCTGAGCCATGAGAAGCTCTGGCCCAGTGGAGGGAACAGGGGTTTCGGCTAAGGCCTGGTCTTGACATTGTCCTTCCCTTTCTTTCCCTTTGTTTGTGGGACCCTCCTCAGAGGTTCAACCTGCCTACTTTTGGGGCCTCTATATACAATATAGAGGCTGCTCTGTGGACAGTTCCGGAATCTATCCCTTGGGTTCCATCCCCTCTCCCCCCGCCGTCGGTCCAGTCCCCCGTGTCTCTAGCCTTCTGCCAACCCTCTTCACTCTCCCCCTCCCTCAACAGCAGAGTCTGCATTCATTACTCCCTTACTCTCTCACGCTCCCTTTCCCAAAGTTTCATCCTGTGACAAGGGCACCAACAATTTCCTATTTCTCTAGATTCAAACTTTAATTTCTTCCACTTACCTCCCCTGTTTTATGGCTCCCAAATGCAGCTACTTTTTTAGTGATATCTCTATACCCACAAACTCTACAATTATCAGAACTTTCTCACACATTATTTCCAAACCACTCTGACAGCCCTTGCAAACTGGCCCTGGCTCAAGCTTCTTCCCACTTGAATCTACCCAATGTCCTTTTGCCAGTCTGATAATCCTCAAGTATTTCATTAGTCATGCTTATTCCTGTGCTCAGAGATCTGCCATGGCTTCCTGTTTCCAAAAGTGGATCAAAATGCCTGAACTGCTTTGGCCCTCCCTCCCTGATCACAGTTCCACCTTCTCTTTTCCATGTTCTCCCTGCTATTCCTCAAACATTCTTATCATTCTCACTCATTCTCACTTCTGTTGTATGTTTCATATCCTATTCAAAGCCAAAGCCAAGACCCCCTCCTCCAGGAAGCCTCCCTGACTACTGAGACTGGGATTGATGCACTTAATGCCTGGGTATTGCCATTCAACATTGGATTAGAAGCTGATCCACAGTATCACCCTAAGGTTTGGGGCCAAATATAATTAACTCTTAAGCATTCATCTTCCCATTCCTTGAGGTGTTCTTTAGGTCCCTCTACATGCTTGGTAAGGAGAGCATTATGGGTTCATTGATTGTCTATGATTATCTGATCAGTTATCTACATGACCAGTTCGATTATTTACACATATTTGATTTTTGAGAATGGAGCACAAAGATCAGTCATTTCAGTGCATATTTTTAAGGAAGTGCAAGCAAGTAACAATATTGACCGTAAACATTGCCTTAACACAGAATCACTTAACTGATGCTGCCCATCTGAACATTCAGGACATTCTGAGGAATGTGTGGGACCAGCACACTGCTCTCTAGGGGGCCAGGGCTCTACTCCTGATCACACTGCATGCTTTCCACAAATCAACCGTGTTTGTTCCCAAACCTTTTTATGCTGGTTGTAGTTATGTAATTTATTTAAGCATTATGCAAAACTGAAATATGAATGAAAAGAGAGTTGTTTCTTTGATAAAAACCAAGTTGATTGCCTTGGAAAGGGTCAATAAATGGAAATTTGATTTAAAAAAAAAAGAGCCGATGTTGAATTGAATGTGGGTGAGACATCTCTAAGAGGTTAGCCCAAATCATAAAGGTCTTGATGAAGTCTGCATTCACATTGCTTGGAAAATATATTTTAGGTTCTGGCTTTACTTTAAAGAAACCAAAAGTAGGTTATTTAAATTATACATTCTGGGAATTGTTTGAGGGAAAAGATGATGCAGAATTTTAGTTAGAAGGCCTTTACTCAAAGAAAAATCATTGGTCCTATAGGAAAATATTGGTAAATGAATGCACATTTACAAATTTAAGCTAAAACAAAAAGTTTACTGTTTTTATGTATGTTTAAAATAATTTGACCCATGTCAACCATTATTCCAGACTATGTCAGATAAAAGCAGTTCTTCTCCAATGAGCACTGCTCAACCTCAGCACAGGTAAAAATTTTCCCAGAGTTTTTAAGTGGAAAGGGCAGTTTCTTTTCTGAACACCAGAAGCTCACACATACACTTTTGAGGTGCAAAACTACAGCACTTCTGTAGTCAGTAGCCTCCAAGAAACCTTCCAAGGATCTTTACCTTCTGGAGTTCATACCTTGTATAATTCCATGCCTCATCCAAGCAGGCTGTCCTGTGACCAATAGCATATATCAGAAATGGTGGTGTGTGACTTCCAAGCCTGGGCCATAAGGACTTTGAGCTTGGTGTCTTATATTACTTACTTACACTGGGGGAAGCCAACTACCATGTTGTGAGAACACTCAAGCAGCCTTGTGGAGAGAACCTGTGGTTGCAGAAGTGAGGACTCCTGACAACAGCCAACACCAGCTGTTGAGTGGGGGTGAGTCACCTCCAAAGTGCATCTTCTGCCCCAAACCAGGACTATCTAGCTCAGCTGCTGCCAAATTTATGACCCTCAGAAATTGTGAGAGATATTAAATTATTATTACTGCTTTATGCCATTATATTTTGGAGAGAATTGTTATGCAGCTTTAGATAACACAAAATTTCCCAAGCAGAGCTGTTATTTCTAACCAGGGAGAACCTGATGTTGAACACAAATAACGAGAAGGACACCCATTCTACCGAAAGTACAAAAGACATATTGTGTTTTGTCCTCATAGACCTTCTAAAATGAAAAAGGAGAAAGGATAAAAAAATTCATTTTGAACAGCTTCTAGGACAGAACTGCAGCACAAAACAAATTTGCTCAAAAGTTTGATGGTCAAGAGCAAGATGAAGTGAAGGGACATGAGAGAGAATTGTTTACCCTTCTATTCATGCTTTAAACTTCACTGACACATGTCATACCCCCCAACAGAGTCAGAGGGGGCTGTGGGAACCTCAGGGATCATCCAGGTCAGGGTATGCTTCATGAACCCTGGGTTCTAGACACAATTCTGTGAAGATTTTTCCACCACATAGCATATTTCTCTCGCTGGTATCTAACTATAGCTCTCTTGCGTCTAATAGCAGCGATGCTCATTGACAGATTGGTCAGAGCTTACTAAGCACTGGTTAACAATACTGGTCACTTCTTTCCTCTTCACAAAACTCCTATTAAAACTTGAGAAATCAAATGATAAGACTCTGGCTATGTCTTTGGTACTTCAGCCTGACGAGCCCAAATATGACCAGCATGTCTTCACTGTCCTCCTACCTAATTGCTAAGCCATGGATATGAGGCTTGCACCAGGGGGATCTCTGCCCACCTCTAACACAGCACCTCAACACCACCATATAAAAGGAATCTCCTCTTCTTTTCCCCAGAAGTAAAAGAAGAATAAAAGGCTAGTTGAACAGAGAATTGAGGTAAGTCCACCTTTCCAAGAGATGAAAGAAACATCTCCCTTCCCCCTCCTCACCTCCGTCTCATTTAAATTCTCCTACAGCTTTGATCAGATCAATATTCTGCTTAAGAACTTGAAATGACCCTCTAATGTCATCCAAATAAATGTCCAAACATCTTAGGATGACACTTAAATGATCTTAGTAACAACATTTCAACTTTAGCCTGAAGGTACTTAGTTTACCTCTACCCACAACTCATGGATGTAAACCTGGAGCCCCGACACATGTTGACCATTCTCAAAACACAGCCAACACTCTGTGCCTCTTGCTTTCACTCCTGCCCTCTTCTCTTCCTGGAATGTTCTCTTTCCAGTCACCAGCCTTCTACACATCCTTAGAGACCAGCAGTTCCACACACCAGAGGCCCCCTTGCATGACAATGCCAGTGACTGTTGCCACCTCCAGACTTTTATGCCTCTCACTCCCAATAGATTGGTTTCTCATTCAATAGTGCAGCAGCTACCCAGGTTCTGTTCATATTTTATCTCTCCTCCAAACTGGTAAGTGTACTGAGAGTGGGAATAAGGTCTCATTAATTGCTGTTTCCTATGCAGCACTTAGCAGTGTCCTTGGCATTTACAAGGAACTTAATATATAGTTGATGAGTAAATGAATTACTGTGTTCCAACTACTGCTCCATGTTTTTGCTTTCTGAAACTCAGTTTATTGCCTGCCCCATGTATATGTTTATTTCAAAGGGAGAACTGCAAAAAGACAAGAACAGGGAAGTGACATGGGATGAGCAGTGCCATTTCCCTGTATAGTTTTATCCAAAATCTGCCCATTTAGCTAATTTTCATCTCCAAATCCAATCATTAACTTCATTTGATTGGACTGACTGGAGGTCTTTCTCATAAAAGGGAGTCTTAGAAAGTGATGTAGTCCATGGCTACCCAGAAGGTATACTATGATGGGAATTTTTAAAATGTCTTTCCTCTTCCAATCCATTCTTCAGAAAACCATTCTTCACTGATTTCTTAAATTTTTCCATTTGAGATTCAATGTTTAGTTTTTTTATGTAACTATCTTTAGGAGAAGCCACACCTATGATGTGACAATTGTTATTTACAATAACAATGTTGGGGGACCTCTAAGAAAGAAGACTCTGGGACTAGGGAAGTGCAATAGAAGGGGTAAGAGAGAGGTCACTAAAAATGGTAAGTGTTAAAAAGCCCAAGAAAACTACAATTTGGAGAATTTGCTGAAGTTTGGCCCCATCCCTAGTAGAATTTTACATGGCAACTCCTGATGGACCAGAAAACCTCTCCGCTGGTGAATAACCACAATCCTGATATATTTTTTAACCCACCCACCCCCAGCTGTAACATAATTGCCTGTGACAGAGAGCCAGCTGTATCCTTGTGATGTAATTATTTTCTTTCTGGGGTCCTTCTTGTGGGTTCGTGTACATGAACACAAGCGCCTGTGTGTGCGCACACACATGCATGCTGTGTAGGCACGGAGACAGCTCACTGATCCTTTACACCCCATTCATTTACCTACTAATATGATAGATCTGAAGCACAAGTGAAATTTCTGAGTGTGTAGTAAGACATGAATCTGTGGAAAATAAATTAACTTAGTAAAATCCATTCAAATGATCAAATGTCCCGTAAGGTAATTTGAGAGGAAAAGATAACTACTGGTTTTGATGGCAGCTTAAAATATCTTGTATTTCTCATAAATAATAGGTTAGTTAAAATGCCTATTTTACTTATATCATGGTAACAAGTTCTATATGCCATTCCCAAGTCCTCATCCTTCTCTCTTTAAGCCCTCCCAATAGTAATAATGACAATAACAATAACAACAATGGTCATATACAACAAAGAGCAAAGATCATTGTAAAGTTTTCTTCCTCCAAAGAGGAATTTTTGAATGGCTGCACTCTGGGCTTTGAATGCATTATGGTTAATTTCAGATTCTGAGGATGATTAACTCTGACTGGTGGAATAAAAGGCCACGACCAATTATTATTCAGAAAAATCCTGCTGTTTAGCCAAAGAGCGTACAGTGCAATCCAGTCCTTGATGTTCCAGTGATAAACGCTCACATGACAAGGTTATTTGGTGTAGAGCAGCCAGAGTGGTTGCTATGGAAACCTGTTCACAATGCTCATAAATCTGAGGTGTAGTTATCCTTGCTGTGTATGCAAAAAAAAAAAAAAACAGAAAGAAAGTAGGAAAAAAGAAACCTACAAAGCCAACTCAAGCGGTTTAATTTACAGCGAGGCCTCAAAAAAAGAAAAAAATCGGCAAATGAATTCTAAAATAATAGACCTCTCCATATTATATTCTTTCACAATACAGGCACTTAGGACTCAAACGCTCTCTTCAAAGTCAAAAAGACTTTTAAGATAGTCATTATTGTAGAGAATATAGGTCATCATTAGCACCAGGAGTGACAGAAATAAAAGAGGTGGTTAGAAATTTGAGTTTGCTGGCATCAATTGTTTTCCCTTGACATAGTTAGCAATGCAAACAGCTGTTGACAGCGCATCAGAACAGGTACATTCGACAGGGAACAAATGGCTTTTTTAGTCTCAGCTTCTCAGAAATGATGGGCTGAAGTCTAAGAGGCCAAAGGTCAAGCAGACAATGATGAAATATCCCCAACAGACCCAATGTCAGGTGGTTCGATGTTAAGATCGCTCTGATATAGTTTCTCAGCCTTGATTTCAGCTCCACTCAAGCCCCATTAGAAATAAGGGCAGCCTATTAAACCAGCAGACAGCAAGGCGTTTCTCATCTCGGGTATAAGCTCTCTGGCCACCTGGCTCTTTGACCCCCTGTGGCTTATTTCAACCATTATCAGTTTTCTAAATAAAAATTGGGAAAGAGTTGAACCTTTTGAAGTGGGAATTCTTTAACATTTGGAAACGTGAGTGCCACTGGCTCTGGAGTTATCTAGAAGGACAGAGAAGTCTAATCTGTTCATGGTATACTTCGAAATAAGACTAAAATTTGACTTGTGCCATCTAGTAGTGGAGATGGCTCAATTAAAGAGCTTTGATGGGCAAATTAAGTATATGACCAAGTCTCAGAGTACACACATAGATCAGGGCTCTCTAAAGAATGGAAGAAACTACACATTTGCTTGGGCAACACCGGAAGTACTCAGTTGTATAAAATTGGAGAGCATGATGATAGAAACACACCGTCTGCTGCTGGGCCTCAATTCTGAGTTTCCCCATTAGTCTGTGATGAAGGGGACCTACAAGATAGGCAGCTTCTAAACCAACACAGTAGGCCATGAGGATCCTGACCAAGATGTATTTGGTAGCCACATAGCTGGTTCACTTCAGAGTCAGCAGGTATATAACCGATTTATAAAAATCTGCTCCACCCACTTTTTTAAGAATGTCTAAAATTCTATTACTTGAGATAACCTTTTTGGTTTAAGACATGCCATCTCTTTTTAAAAAGCTTTCACCCTTGTGATTTGAAGAGGTTAAATATGTAGATTCTACTGCAAAGATGTCTCCTATTCTCACAAAACTCCACAGCCAGGAAGTATTCATGCCCTATTTGATAATAATGATATTGACTGTCTTTAACTGAGCCCTTCTTGTACTTCACATATAGACGTAATCTTTCTTACCATACTCTGTTAGGATAATGTAAGGTTTTTCACTTATATAGTTAACGTATGATCTCATTTGATCCTCTCAAAACCCCCCAGAAGTAGGCATTATTATTGTTTTATTCATAGATGAGAAAGCTGTGGCTTAGGGACCAAGTTAAGCACCTTGTTCAAGTCACACAGTGAGTGTGAGAAGTTAGGGTGACAGGGCTCTAGAACTGTTCCTCCAAAACCCCACACATTAACTACTGTGACTCAGTATTGGCAGAAACAGTGAATCTCTGATCAACTTGCCAAATGACAATGTTGGAGAAAAAGCAGTCAGGTTTTGTAAAGGCATTGAGATTTTGAATCTAAAATGTTCCTATTACCTTAAAATTCGGATTGTTCCTTCTTAAGCGAGGAGAGGAAAGAATACCTTACCTGAAGTCAGGGACTTGGGTCTGAGTCCAGATGAGAAAAATGAAAAAGGAAAGGGAGCAGAAGAATGCTAGCAGAGTACCATTGTCTGAACATGTTTTAACTCAGGCAACCCCTTCATTTACCTTCTTACCATATTGTAACACAATTCTACAAGCCATTCGACAATTCTGCAAGCTCAGCAGAGAAGTCCTATTGGCAGAATGTTTCCTTTTCTGGGGGCAGAAGCAGTTGAGTTTCTTGTTACTCTAAGGTAGGGATTCTCCTCAACCAAATTGCCTAATGAAACTGCCCAACACTGTTCTCTGTAGATAACACTGGACAACAGAAGCTACTGTGCATAATGATCTCGTAATGCTTGAGTTTTAGCTCTCTCCCTGGACCTTAAGGTCCTTTAGATGGGCACATGGTTCTGTTTATCTTTATCTTTTCCTTAATGATTGACAAAAGACACTTCAGAAAGACAATAACGACAATAACAAAACCTGAGAAGCTGAGGATAGAATGCCAGATTTCTGCTTTCTTTTGAAAAATCAGAAGATTTGACAACACTGGTCTCAAAATTCTGGCATGGAGCTGAGTAGTAGCTACCCCCTTCAGACACAGCTTGACGTGGTTCCACCTGGCCAGCTCCAAGTACTTACATTGCTTGCCCTGCCACATGCACATTTGAATTTAAGAATCCCACAATGAAGAGATGAGAAACAGGAGAAGGGCAAGACCTCCTGGCTCAGAAGCCTCACAACATTCTTCTGTCCTCAGGGTTGGCCATCCTGGCCATCCTGACCCTGATCATCACCTGTGATTCATGCTATGACTTCTGTCCCATTTGGATGTGCTTCTTACAGTCAGAAAAAATAGTCTTAATAGCAAGGAAATTTAAGGGGTATGAGAAGAAGGAAATAATTCCTCTGTGGATGGGATTCTGTGTTGGCCTTCAAGCTCAAATCTGGAAGTAAGAGATTATAAAAAGAGGCACATGAGCCCCCTGCCCAGGTGAGCTGAGAACAGGGCCAAGCTGCTAGCATCAAAGTTTGCATTTAGAACTATAAATTAGAAGACTTGAAACTTTTTGTTTTCTCACTTTTCAGTTTTAGTTATTGCTAGTTTACTCTTTTTTTTTTCGGTACACGGGCCTCTCACTGTTGCCGCCTCTCCCGTAGCGGAGCGCAGGTTCTGGACGTGCAGGCTCAGCGGCCATGGCTCATGGGCCCAGCCGCTTTGCAGCATGTGGGATCTTCCCGGACCGGGGCACGAACCTGTGTCCCCTGCATTGGCAGGCGTACTCTCAACCACTGCGCCACCAGGGAGGCCCCTAGTTTACTCATTTTTAAGTCAAATACTTAAGTAATGAAAAGCTTAGAGCATGATGACTAAAAATACTGATGGGTGTACACTGATTTCCCATGATAAAATACTGTTCCATATGTAAAAATATCCTTCCAATAGTGTGACCTTGCCAAACTTCCTAGCAAAGTTGTCATCCTAGGTGTAAGACCTTGGCCATACTCTGCCATCTTAATTCAGTTGTTCAATAGTTTGTGCCAGGTGAGGTTTAAGGCAGTGGGAGATGCAACAGTGAAAAACAACAACGACAGCAAAGATACCTGTCCTCTGCTTTCAGGGGCATACACTTCATTTGGGGAGACAGATGCTAATCAATTAAGTGCCAGGATGAAGGAGAAAGGAGTCCTGTGAGAGGGTCCCGATCTAGTCTTGATTGGGAGTATATGTGTGCGTGGAGCTAAGGATGTCTCCAGGAAAAGCTTTCTTGAGAAACTGGCCTGTAAGGATACAGACTCAATATCTTTGTGTCACAAGTGATGCCTATTCTAGAACCTTGAACAAAATAAGTGCTGTGGACACTTGCACCAGTGTTTCCACCCATGTCACCAAGCTAACTGGTCCTCATTTCTCAATTGAAGCATCTTATCCTTTGGGTAACCTTTACTGACATTCACCCTCCATCCCAGGCTGAGATCTCTTCAGAGGTCTTCCCACATTCTCTATCCTCCCACAACATTGTGATAATTGTCATCTCTGTTACTGTGACCTAATACATCCTGGGTGAATGTGTGCTGTGGAGTGGTTGGATGGTCTATGAGAGAATAGAGATGACAGCACATTGTGGGTGTGGGGAACTGAGTCTGTGTGTTATGGGGAAAACTCAAACTTGGTTTATGCTCAAAGACAGACCATGAGCATCCCATTCACTATGCTTCTGCTGCACATTTCCCTTGATCAGAGCTTTTAATGCAGTAAAGTTTGGTTTCAAAGGCTGACTTCTGGGCTTCCTTGGTGGCGCAGTGGTTGAGAGACCACCTGCCAATGCAGGGGACACGGGTTCATGCCCCGGTCCAGGAAGATCCCACATGCCGCGGAGTGGCTGGGCCCGTGAACCGTGGCCGCTGAGCCTGCGCGTCCGGAGCCTGTGCTCTGCAACGGGAGAGGCCACAGCAGTGAGAGGCCCGCGTACCGCAAAAAACAAAACAAAACAAAACAAAACAAACAGTAATAACAAAGGCTGACTTCTTTGTTTCCTAAGACTGAGCTGACTGATTTTCATTTATGCTAATAAAAGCAGAAGCACTCACTTAAATTTGCAACTTCTGGTGAGATTAACAGGCTAAATAGAAAAACATTGATAAATTTGCTAAGTATACTCCTCTATAGTCAGTGTATAGTATTTAATTATACACACACATATATACAATCGATTCTCAACATTTGTGGGAGTTATGTTCTATAAAGCTGCTGCAAACACTGAATTGTTGAATACTAAGCCATTGCTCCTAGTGGAAATACAGAGTTAGGTGCCTGAAAGCCTCTGATCACATTTTTGTCAACTGATCAATATATAATCTTATTTTATGTGTGTTTCTGTTTAACAATAACATATATAATAATAACATATATAATAATATACAATAATTAACTTTGAACTCATGGTCAACAGCAGTATATCACTCATGACTGAATGAAGGCTCATCAAAGCTGTACTGCACTTAGGAACACTAGACAGCACTTCACCACTGTGCTGGGGGCTATTTTAAACAGGGAAATCACCAAGAAAAAGCACAAAAATGTAAAAAATATGTGGCACTTAAATATATCACAAAAAAGGATACGTTGTAGTATGAGAGCTAAAATAAAAAGATAGAGCATCACTTTGTTCCAGCTCAACTGGGAGACTCAATCTGCACATACCCTTGAACGACTGTGAAAACAGTATGAATGTTGATTTTGAGGTTACAAATAAATTTTACCTAGTGAGTGAATTAGCAAATATGGATCAAATGTATATCAAATATATACAGATAAATATATCTATATATGTAAGTATATTCTTCAGCACAGAACCTGGCATCTAGTAAGTATCAGATAAATATTTTTTGAATAACTGAGTTAATGAGATTTGGTATTTAACATAGTAAAAATAAAACATTTTGGTTAAAAAAAGAATTCATATATATCATTTGAGGTAATAAAATAATGCATATTTAGTAATAAAATGCTACTGAACATAATTTAATCTTTTGATTATGTACTTCATTGATTTATATAAAGAACATCCTAAATGACCATGAAAGTTTATGACACTCACTTAAAGTTAAATAACTTTTCTAGAATATACTGCTCATGAGGATTGGAAAAAAAAAGCACAAACGATTTTTCATTTGATCCTTTTATTTCTTCATTTTCATCTAAGAAAAATCCTGAAAACACTCCTCTGGAAAAGGGATGATGGAAAGAAAGCTCCCCTTGAAGCTCAGTGGCTTGGGTTAACTTTGGAAGAAGCAATGCCACCATCTGTAGCTTTAGGATTTTTTTTTTGTTTCATTTTCACTACCATTTTCATAAGGGGGTTTAATAATAGTTTGTTGAGTGAAGAATTATGGGTACCAAAGACTTGATAATAAATAGTTTGCTCTATATTTAGAAAAATAGAAACTCAAGAATGAGCATTAAGATAGTGGGGAAGAGAAGGAGAATAGAGATGAGGGAGCAGCCAGAGACCCTTACATGACTCCCGGAACCAACTGTCAGTGGCCCTGGTTGATGATAATAAAACCAAAAATAGTATCACACACATACATCACACTTTTTGGCATTCATGTAAAGTATCTTATTTAGTTCTCATAACGATACCTTACAGTAGACCATCCTATCTATATTTTGAGAATGAGGAATGAAGACCTGGATGCATTTCTTGACTTCCGGAATCTCTCCTCATACAGCAAGAGTGGAGCATGGGATTTGTGAATACAAGTCCAGAGCCCTTCTACCTCCCCTTGGTGAGCTGTAAGGGACTCAAATTGGAGGGGCTCAAGCTCTGAGCCAAATGTTTGATGAACAGAAGTCAGTAGATATGTGAATAGCTGAGCAACTGGGCCACTCTCAGAATATATTTGGTTCACAGACTCAAAGCATTGATTAAATAAAAGAAATCTTAGGGATAATGTTGTACAGCTCACAATTTTCAAATAAGGAAACCAAGTCCCAGAGAGGCAAGGTGATTTATACAAAGTCATACAGCTAGTAGAGCCTGGTCTTGAACTCATGTCTCCAAATTCTGGGTCTTCTTCCTGCCAGCCATATGTTATTTCTATTCCCATTGTTCTCTTCCCCAACCCCACTCCCAACAGCTTCACAAGTTTGAATTTTCACGATGGGATTTCAAATACATGGTGTGGGGAAATCCTCTCTGTTGTCCACAGATAAGAATTGCAGACTTCCCCACTGTATTAATTAATGGCCTCATTAATCCACATTTAACTGTTCAATTAAATGTTTAATGTAACGCTTAGAGGTGCCATCAATTACCGTGTGCGAAGCAACTCTTGGAGATCCTAGCCTGGAAGCTGCTATGTACACGTGCAAAATTACTGTCATTGGGACATACCATGTTATCTCGTGGAGCTCTATTCAGGGAAGGTGCGTTACAGCTCCAGTTTAACTCAGGGCGGATTAAATCAGTGCGTTGGAGAAGAATGGAATTAAATGCTTTGCTGTAATGACTCACATCCTCACAAGTACCACTCATTAATTGTAGGCACTACATGACATGAATGTGCTAGGGGATGGCAAATATAATATTTTGAACGCTTTTCTTTTTCAGAATTACCCCAGAGAGAGAGAAAAATGATCTCAGTGGTGGTTACTGAAAACATATGCCAGCTTGACTTCCCCAGCAATGATATTAACAGTGAAGAGTAAAGCATTTGTGCCTCAGCTCAAAGAAAGGCAGCTTGATTTCAACCAAATGTATTTCAACCTGACCTAGGTAATAATTAAACAAGCAATGTAGGGAGGTTCATAATTGCAATTGCTTATTATATGAGCTAAAATGGTAAGATTTGTTTCTGTGGCAGAGTTTCTCTAAGCAGGGCCATAGATTAGAGCTCGAAGGTTGTTCCTTTGGAAGCCCACCAGATCATTTGACATATCGGTTGAGACATCAGTGGAGAATGGTGCCGTGTACCAGGGTCTATGTCCACACCAGCTGAAAGGACTCAGGGTTTTAAAAGTTGAGATCAAGCAAGTAACTATCACTGTTGTCCTAAGTGAGGGCAAATGTTCTGCTTTGTAAGCAGTGGCTGAGGTACTGTGGAGACTCAGGCTTTATGAGAAGAGTCTTGGGAGTGAGAGGTAAGACTCAGTGGGGCTGTGTGGTATGGGAATATGTAATCATTTTTCTCAGGAGGTTCTGACAGGTTTGGGAATTACTGCATCATACGTACTGTCCTTCAGGCTTCCCATTCCAGCAGGTGTGAAGCTCTGCAGAGGAGGTACCTCCCCACTGATGGGAAGAAGGAAGAAAGGAAGGAGGGAGGGAAGGGAGGGGGGAAGGAAGGAAGGAAGGAAGGAAGGAAGGAAGGAAGGATGGAAGGGAAATCAGGGATCAGCCAAATTCCCTGATGTTCTCAAGATTATAAACTTTCTGACATATGTGTGTACTGCACTGGCTTTTGGTTAATGGGTTATAAATCTAGTATTATTATGTTATGAAAAAATTAATATCATAATTCATTAGGCTAATTAATCCCTGGTGTATCAGGCATTGCACCAGACAGTAAGAGTACACAGAAAAAAGAGTTGCCTCATACATAAAGGAGAGAGACAGATAAGTTAATGGACATATATAACATTGGAGTAAGGGTCTGAGTAGAAAACACTGGGAGCCCAGAAAACAGGAGAATCTCTCAAACTGGAAGAAGGTGAGGAAGTCCTGACAGCAGAGTCAGCCAGCCAGATGAAGAGGGGTCCTTCCAGGCAGCAGGAACAGTGTGAGCAAAGACATAGGTGTTCTGAAAGCTGCCAGAGACTTAGCATGGACAGCAATACCGGGAGAAAGGGGCCAGTGCAAGATAGGAAGGGCTGAGGCTGGAGGGTGGAGGATGGCCTGGCCATGGAAGCCCTGGCTTTCACCCTCCTGGTGCTGGAAGTCACTGAGCATTTTAAGCAGAGGAGTTTGGTGATCAAATCTACTGACTCAGAGCATCCTCTCACTCATTCATTTCTGACTGAGTGCCGGAACCCGATTCTGACACTGGGGGTACAAAGGAGAATGCATAAAGCAAGGCCCCTGCCCAGAGTGTGGGGTGAATGAGGCTGAGGCCACGCACTAGGTGGTAGACTGTCCAGTTAGCCCCTGCCTGCTTCCACACTCAGTCCTCACACCCTGCCAGGCCCTCCAGGCAGCTCACACGAGGAGGGTTGAGGGGGAGCGCAGAGAACCCAGGGCCGTCCCCCTCAAGGGTCTGAGAAACACTGCATGTCCATGGCCCCTAGCTGTGGAGCTCCAATGTTGCCTTCAAGAGATTATTATCATTACTAGCTTAAAATTTTTTTAAAAAGAGATTCTATGATAGGATTAAATTATCCTGTGTTATTAACTTAATTTTGTCCTCCTACCCCCACACCAGTCAAAATTCATATGTTGAATCACTAACACTCCCCCCAACCCCGCAATGACTGTATTTGGAGATGGGGTCTTTAAGGAGGTAATTAAGGTTAAATAAGGTCCTAAGTGTGGAGCCCTAATCCTACAGGACCAGTGTCCTTATAAAAAGAGGAGGAGACAGTAGAAATGGAGCTTTCTCATTCTTTCTGCACACAGAGAAGAAAGGCCATGTGAGGACACAGAGAGACGTGACTGGCCTCTCTCCTCAGGTTAAGCTGAGGAGAGAGGCATCACAGAAACCCAACCCACTAGTGCCCTGATCTTGGGCTTCCAGCCTCCAGATCTGAGAGAAAATAACTGTCTCTTTTTTAAGCTCCCTACTCTGTAGTACTTTGTTATGGCAGACTAGCAGACTAATATATCCTGTTAAGTGATATTGAAGTGTCTTATTCATAACAAGAATATTTTAGGAACCAGGAATTGAAGGAAAAACCTTCCTAACAGTGTGCACCGGGGTAGGGAAGCCCAGACACCACCCTCTGAAATGGTTCACACCTAGGATAGAAAGCTCAGTTTCATGTGAGGTTGGATGAATCCTGCTATAGCTTCACCATCCTAGATCCATCCAAGAGATCCGGGTTCTGGTCTCAGTGCCACCACCAACAGCTGTGCAAACTTTTCTTAATGATTCAGATTTCTCATGTGTAAAATGAGATTGTGGGGCGGGGGTGTCAGGTCCCTTAGGCTACCAAGGCACAATGAGTTTATGGTTCTTTTCCTTTCTCGATGTTGACAAGATCTATTGGGACATTCACCAGAGAAACGCACCAATGGTATAGCTATCTAGAAGTGGCCCACTTGCAATATACCTGATTGAGGAAAGAAATGGGCTATTAATTTCAGGCAAACAATAAAAATGTATGAAAATGAAAGATGTAGAGAAACTATTAATGACAGCCATGAGCACTGGCTCTGCCTTTATTAGTGTCTTTTGTATTCTTTTATGAAACGTCTATTATTGGCGAACTCGCTGATAATTCTCTCATAATTGCTTCATATGGAATAATTAAGTAAAACGCAGACAATAATCTTTTATAGACAATTACAAAGAGAAACTTTTTTGCGGGAGGGAAGGAAGGGCTAGGATGTGATTGCTCGCTCCTGGGTTTTCCTGGGGGGTTCCTTTGCTAGCTCCTGAGTCTCTGCTGAGGCCTGCAAAGGGTTGGTAGGCCTCTGTCTTAGGTGTCGAGGGCCTGCATCATCACTTCTTTGACTAGAGGGGGCTAGGGCTCACTGGTAGGTAGGGAAGTGTGGACAGATTTTATAAAGCAAGACTTGATCCAAATATTCACCTGCAAAGCCTTAGTCTCTGTCTCTGGCCATCAGGGGATCTCAAGGCAGTTACAACGACAGGTTTAAAGCCAGACAGGTACAGATGCAACTCCCTATCCTTGAAACTGTAACCTGGGGATCATTACTGACACATTTCCTCTTCTTTATCCATCACAACAAATCCATCACCACTGGTCTTAGGGAGTCTGCCTCCAAAATATTCTCTAAATCTTCTACTATTACTCTACTGCTACCACCCTAGGCCATAATCTCTCTCTTGGGCCACTGTGACAACCTCAGGTAAATATTTCTGTTAAATATCTTGCCCCCATACAATTATTCCTCCATTAAGTAACCAGTGGGATCTTTGAAAAATATAAGCTAGGTTAGGTCACTCCTGTATTTAAAACTCTGTAAAGGCTTCCTGTTGCCCTTATAAGGATATGCACCAAATCCTTCTGCTGAGCTGTACAGTCCTGGCTGTTGTGGGCTCAGCTGGCTGCTCTGCCCTCACTTATCCGTCCCTCCCCTATTCAGCCACCAGCCTGACATTTCCTGCGTGGCTGTGTCTTTCCTAAGCTTAGGACCATTATACACACTCTGCCTCAACATCATTTCCTGGGTAATTCCTATACATCTTTCACATTCATCAGTGAGGACAAGGATATTCTTCTGCCTTGGTCACCTAGCATAATGCTTACCCTCATGAAGACAATGTTTTATTTTATTCTGGGGAGGGGGGGAAGGGTGGAGGGAAAGAGCATAATAAAGCAAATATATAAAATACTTATAGTAAAAAAAATACTTATAGTGTTATATGATAATAAGTGAGAGGGAAAAATTAAAGTGACAGAGAGGAACGGACTATGGCTGGGGATGGTGTTGGGGTTGTGATTTTAAATAGGGGAGACAGGGATGCCTATAAAGATGATATTTCAGAAGAGACCTGAGGAGGTGGGGAGTGAGTTCTGTCCACAGAAAGGTCTTCAGAGCAGCAACACCTTAGTAGGTCTGAGCACACTTAGCATCCAGATCACAGCTTCTAAAGGCCATGCTCCATGAAGAACTAAGCATCCTTGGAGAAGTGGCTGGCTCCAGGGCTGGGGCAGGGAAAGTACAATTCAAATCAACTGCTCAAAAATCGATACACCAGGTGAAAAGGACACAGGGACTGGCTTGAAGGGGCTCCTGCTGGCCGAATCTAGGACAAAATAAATAATGATAGGAATGGATTATGACCCATTGAATAAAATAGAAATCTATGAGTCAACATTGATATAAGTAAACAAATGAATAAAAACATGGGGAGAAAACAAAGTTCTTACAGGAGAATGCCAACTAATAAATGTAAGAGTCATAGAATTAGGAAATTGCCATTTGGGGATCATCAAAGGATTAACTTAGGCAAGAAACATCAATGGATGCTAAAACTAGTGGGTGAAAGTAGGATAATGAAAGAGATCTTTACATTGCCTTAAAGCATCACCACACAAAATACTTAATAAGTACAAAAGGAAAAATGTAACTTTATAATGGAGAAAACTGGAAGGCATCATCTTAATCAAGTAATCATAGTATCAACATAAATGGGACAAACTGACATTGCATGCCACCTGAGAGAATGCTAATGAGAAGAACAAAGCATTAATTATGGGATTTCCTGCCCCAAATGGATAACTTAGGTCTAATCATGAGGAAGGATCAAACCAATGCCAGTTAAGAGACATTCTACAAAATGACTGCCTTGTAATCTTTAAAAAGGTCAAGAACATAAAACTCAAGGAAAGGCCAATGGACTGTTCAGATTGAGGGAAAATAGAGACATGTGACAACTGGGCATAACCCAACATCCTGCATGGGTCCCTTTTGCTATAAAGGACATCACTGGAGACTTTTGTGTAACTTGACTTGGGGTTCTCTGATAAAAAAAAAAAAAAACACTATTTGAAATCTCCTTGTAATCTCTTGCAAATTTTTTTGTAAGTTTGAACTTGTTGCAAATAATATTACGCTTTAAAAAAATTTACCCAAAACCTCCATACTTCAACCATTGCTAGTGACAAGCTCCTTGCAATACAAATTGCAACTGACTGTGATACGGCCATGAATAGTGACAAGAGAGTCAATTGTGTCAGGTCTACAGCACTGTTGGGGGAACAGCCAACTCCGATGAAGATGAGGAGGAAGAAAGGAAGGAAGAGGGTGTTGGTGGGATGGCTTTGTCACTTGCCATCAACTCTCATTTGCAAATTCCTCTGCAGGAGTAGCAGCATAATCAGAACTCTTTTAACTCTAAACATAATCTCACCAGTTGTCTTCCTGTGTGGTTGGGAGTGTGTGGGTGGCAGCAAATAGAAGAAAGGTCAGAAAAAATAGAAAAAAAAATAGACGCAAATGGGGGGAAAAGTCCCATCATAATATATATTCTTCCTCCCCTCCCTTAACAACCCCATCAAACAGAATAATGAAAGGAAAACTAAAAACAAAAATCAGCCACTGCCAGGAAACCTCCCAAGTTCTTCTGTGCCAAAACCAGCAGAAGCCAAGGAAGTGGCATTTCACCCACACGGCCTTCTTGACGATGGACCCCAGCTGGGTCTCCCACGTCCAGGATATTCATGAGGCTCTGGGAAGCCGTTCAGCACTGGAGAGAAATTCCAAGCCATGCCTCTCAGAGAAGTGTGGTGGCTTCGAGGGCTGTGTGGGCTCATGAGCACACACCTGCCTCCTGGGGCACCTCAGCCCCTGCCCAGGGATGCCCAGACTGCCTGGGCTCAGATCCTGACTCCAGTCCTCACTGGCTATGTGAATATGAGTCTGTTTCTTAACCTCTTTCTGCCTCAATGTCCTTATCTCAAAAGTGAGAACAGTAATAAGACCTACTTCTTGAGATTGCTGTGAGGATTAAATGAGATGGGACTTAGCATCTAATAAGTGTCATTACACTATTTCTTTGGCTGTCTAAATATATTTTTTATTATGGTAAAATATACATGACACAAAATTTAACCATTTAAAAATGTACAGTTCAAGGACATTAAGCACTTACATCGTTCAACATCTGTCCATCTCTGGGAATTTTTCATCATTCACAACTGAAACTTTGTACTCATTTAACAATAACCGCCCACCCTGAGCTCCCCCAGCCCCTGGAAACCACCATTCTGCTATTGTCTCTGTGAATTGGCATACTCTAGGTACCTCATATAAGTCTAATTATGCAATATTTTGTCCTTTTGTGATTGGCTTATTTCACACAGCATAATGTCTTCAAGGTTCAGCCATGTTGTTGCATGTGTTAGAATTTCACTTCTTTTTAAGACCGAATAATATTCTATTGCATGTTTATCCATTCATCTGTCGATAAACATGTGTGTTGTTTCTACCTTTTGGCTATTGTGAATAATGCTGCTATGAACACTGGGATCCAAATATCTGAGTCCCTGTTTTCAATTATTTTGAGTATACTATTGTTTTATACTGAATGTCTGCTCATCCACTCCCTGCTGCTTCAGGGTAAGAATATGCTGTGATGCTCAAGACAGCCCAGAAGTGGTACAGCCGTCTTATTTAAAACCCTCAGAAACCTTGGCCTTCATCATCTGATTTTGGTCAGAAATTAACATCCAGCCTGTTCTCAGCCACACACTCAAGGCAGAGAAGCAGGAAGGAGAGAGGATGGTGGGGAGGACAAGGGCTTTGGACTCAGAAAGAATTCCTTTAGAATCCTGGTCTGTTATCTTAAATATACATGGGCCTTGTCCTGTTTATTTAATCTCTATGAACATCAGTTTTCCTGTAAATAAAACAAATTCTATGCATGGAATATTTACTTCTCTTTCCATATGAAAATTAACTAAGATTATATATGTAAGCTCCTGGCATTGTATGCGGGCCCTCAGTAAATGTTACTTCCTAAACACCCTGCTAATATTAACGTCAAAAGTAATATAAACTGGCAGTTAGGTGATTTATTTGTATCATTGTCATCATAATCATTATTATTGCTAATTCTTGAGCGCCTACCATGGACCAGGCACTGAACCAAGTGTTTTTTACATAGATTAAGGTATTCAATTCTCTAAATATCTCTTTGAAGAGATGAATCCCACTGTTACCTCTATTTACAGATGTGGAAACTGTGGCTTAGAGGAATTCATTAATTTGCTGAAGGTCCCACAGCTAGTAAGTGATGGAGACAGGAGTTAAGCAGGTTAACTCCAGACCTGTAAACCTTCACCATCCACTTCCCCTACAAATAACTAGCTAAATGGGTAAATAAAGAAACATAGAATTCAAAATAATAGAAAGTATAAGGAAACAGAAGGAATTTTGACATTTTGTGAGTGTGTGTGAACAAGCTGGGGGAGTAACATTGATGATAGTATAGTTGGATGAATATGTATCTGAGTAACTAACTGACCTCCAGGGTATTGGTTAATGGACTAACATAAAGCTGGAAAAATTCTCTAGTAGGTTTCCATAGGACTCTGCCCTTGACATGGTTAGCAGTTTTATTTATCAATGGCTTGTATGAAGTCACAAAAGGAAGGATTATAAAACCACATGGATCTGGGAAGGCCAGTCACTGGATGACAAAAAGTTCTCTGTATATGAAATAAATGTAGAACAAATAACGCACATTTTAATAAGGATAAATATAAAGATCTGAACTAAGGTTAAAAAAATGCACAGCTGGAATGTAGATGAACTGAGTTGCCAGAAGTTAAATGAAAAAAAGATTAAGAATGATTTATTTGGCCAGAAATGCTTCATGCTCCAGTTGTGAGATGATCTTGCCAAACATCTAATGTTCCCTTAGGCACTACAATTAGTAGAGCAGTATCCAGACAAAGATGGAGACTATTGCATTGGTTTGATCACATCTAAAACAATGTGTTCAGTGCTGGAAGTGTCATCTGAAGAAGGGTCTGAACAAACTAGCATTTACGTGGAAGAGGGTGACCAGAACGGTTAGGATGAGAGGAGATCTGGAAACCACATCACACATGACCTGTTGGCTGAGGGACCCAACCCAACTTGGGGAGAAGACTTATAGGAACACAGAACAGTTGTCTCCAAATATTTGAGAGGCTAACATGTGGGGAAAAGAAAAAAATAATTTCCTTCTTGCTAATTCATAAAGTAAGACCAGAACAAATTAATGGAAGATGTAGGATCAGACTTCAATTTCATGTAAGAAATAATTTCCTAAAAATTATCATTCTTCAACAGTGCAATTAGTGCCTTTCCAATGTCGAGCAGCTTATCTTTCTATTCGTGGAGAAGTTGGTGGACTAGCCATCAGAGATGTTTTAGGTGACATTGTTCTGTCAGGCAGTGGGCTAGATTTAATGACTGTGGCTACATGCCCTTTCCAACTCCAGATCTGATGATCTGGAGTCTAAGCTCTTGGGTTTCTCCTTAGGGGCCCTGCACGGGGAGGAGGATGAAGGGAGGTGGCAGTCCTGGCATACAGATGGGCGGGTCTGTGATGGTGCTGGTTCAAATCTAGTGCTTTCCTTAGCTAGCTTTGTGATTTGAGACAGCTACTTACTCTTTCCAAACTTAAACTTTTTCATCTGTAAGAGAAGAAGCTGGATTAGATAATCTCTCTCCCTCCCTCTCTTTTTTATTGTGGTGAGAAACATATAACACGAAATCTACCTTTTAACAAAGTTTTAAGTGTCCATGACAGTCTTGTTAACAATATGCTCATTTGTAAAAAGGATCTCTGGAAGTTTTCATCTTTCATGACTGAAACTCTACACTCATTGAAGAGAAACTCCCTTGTTTCCGCCTCCACACGACCCTGGCACCCGCCATGCTACTTTTTGCTTCTAAGAGTTTGACTACTTTAGATACCTTCTATAAATGAAATCATACAGTTTTTGTCCTTCTGTGACCGGCTTTATTTCATTTAGCATAATGTGCTCAAGATTCATCTACATTACAGTGCATGTCAGAATTTCTTTCCTTTTTAAGGCTGAATAATATTCCATTGCATGCATAGACCAACCATCTGTTGATGGATACTTAGGTTGTTGCTATCCCGTGACTGTTGTGACTAATGCTCTTTGAGATCCTGATTTTAATTCTTTTGAATAAATATCCAGAAGTGGGATTGCTGGATTATAAAGTGTTTTTTTTTTTAATTTTTGGGAAAACTCCATATCGCTTTCCACGTGGTGGCACCATTTTACTTTCCCACCGGCAGTTCACGAGGGCTCCAATTTCAGCAAATGAAACACTCTACAGAGTGAAAAGGCAGTCTATGAAATGGGAGAAATATTTGCAAACTATCTGATAAAGAGTTAATATTCTAAATACATAAGGAATTTCTACAACTCGAGAACAGAAACACCAAATAACCCAGTTAAAAAGTGGGTAAAGGACTTGAACAGACATTTCTCCAAAATGGATATACAGTGGCCACCAGGTGTATGAAAAGATGCTCAGTATCACTAATTAGTAACGGAATGCATATCAAAACCACAATGAGATATTACTTTATACCTGCTAGGATGGCCATTATCAAAAAAATAGACAATGTCTTAAAAGTAATTTCTACCTTGACAGCCGGTGATTTTAAATTTAGTATAACCAAAAACACTGTCACAAAGAATGCTACAAATCTTATATATATTTTGTTTGTAGTGAAGCCTGAGGACCTGATTCAGTGTCTCTTTACTTTTGATTTGCACACAATTTTAAGGAGCATGATTTTTCGATTTCTGGCATGTTAACAGATTATATGAAATTAATTAAGAGGAATAGAGATGCCCAGAGTAGCAAACAGATGACACTGCAAAGTGACTTCACAACAGAATGAGAGGAGTTAAGCACAAGAATTTTCAATCCACAGTTGATTGACCCCATGTAATACTTAGTCCAACAAAAGTATCATTGCATCACAGCACAGCACATTATTTAATGCGCATAATGTTCCTGGTTTCTTTAAGAAGGCAAATGATAAAATCCTGAGTTGCTCTAAGTAGGCAAACTTAAATGAATTAAGACCATCTGTGAAACAGGATGAGGAGGGGCTGAGAGCCTGGAGCCTTTTAGACCTGAGTCTGGATCCCAACTCCGTCACTTACTAATAGTGAGAACTTAGGTCTCTATTTGTTTTTCTGTAAAACAAGGTTGGTAATACCACAAAGAGCTCTAGGGAGGATTCAAAAGGATCATAATGCTTGTAAAGTGTGTGGCCCATAGCGAGAACTCAGTGATGTTGGCTGCTGCTCTGATGAGGACGACTGGAAGAAAAATAGCGAGGGTTGTGTATTTACCATGCAAGAAGGGTTGGGGAAGAGAGCAATCTGGGTGCTCCCTCAGACAACGTGGAGAAGGCCGATGCAGAGGGGACTAACAGGGTCCAGGGCTTCTGTTACTTTTAAGAGCATCAAGCTCTCTCCTACCCTCTTGCGCTAGCAAACTTTTAAAACCTTTGAAAGCTTCCCTGTTCCAGACCTTGGGTTTCCATGATGCACAGGGACAATCTATCCTCACAAACTTTTCTGTAGAGAAAAATGATTTGGCACATGCTTTCCTGTTAAAGCAACTGATGCGCCATCTCTCCCAAGAATGCATATATTGTATAAATTTGTGCTGCAGAGGATAAGGCTTCAATCAAGGGAGTGAATCAACTGGCAGCAAAATTTCAGGCATGGGTTGGCAGAAGACAAGGCATGTTTAGAAGTCTGGGTGTTCTTGGACACTTTAAGTTATTTTAAATATAGGTTGAGATCATATGCATACACTATAGCCCTAAAATGTATCAACATATAAAACTGTTGGTAAACAATATCATCTCACACAGGTATAAGAGGAAACGTTGAGAGAGGAGAAACTTTGCCATCAAGTGATTTTGTAGAAAGAATGCTGGGGGAACTTATAAAGAAAAATCTTTCGTATTCTTTCTTCAGTTACTAAGAATTCACTGCTTCCTTAACAAAGAAAATAAGTTGATTCATATTATTAGAAAGCAAATGTGCTCTTAAAAAAAACTAGTTTAATCCCAACAATTTAAATAAAGATTGGACTTTCTAATTATCTATGTATCTTTATTTCAGACTGTGATAGAGAAACCATATACAAACATATTTGCATATAAATGTGTGTACATATGTTCAAAGGTTCCGATATAAAGTGTATAACCACACAAATGATGCCTTATTTCAACACTTAGATAAGTGAATTCTTTAAGTAAGCATGATATATGCCAGTTAAAGCAAATACTGTGTACGCCAACTACTTCAGTGGAAAATCCTTTTAAAATATGTTATTCTACTCTGGCCCATCTTACACAGAGCTATTAAATGTATCCTGACATTTTGTGGTGAACTCCACGTCAGCAGTATGAACGTTGACTACTATGCTGTGCTGTGAGATTTTCATTGGTCCAAGTACTACCTGGGCCAGTTGACTGTGTTTTTTCAATTTTCCTCCTCAATTTTCCTCCTTCTAAACATTTAGCAACAAGAATTCATAGAGCTCAAACAAAATTAAACCCTTAGATTAACAGCACAAAACCAACAAATATGGGCAAAAAGCATGTGTGTGTTGGGTGGGGGTGGGGAGTTGTTGGTGAGAGCACATCCTGAGGGTCTCCATGGGGCCAAATGGCCTTGGGTGGCTTGGCTATTGGTCACTTGGCCCATTCCCAGGAGGTGATGCAGCATGATAGTTAGGATTCTGGGATTGGATCCTGCTTTCACTCCTTTTTGTGTGTCCTGGGACAATGTATTTAATCTCCCTGAATGTTGCTTTCCTCATCTGTAAAATGGGTA
The DNA here is from genome assembly GCF_937001465.1 of Orcinus orca. Lineage (NCBI taxonomy): Eukaryota > Metazoa > Chordata > Mammalia > Artiodactyla > Delphinidae > Orcinus > Orcinus orca. The sequence continues at coordinate 27,829,611 of NC_064573.1, forward strand.
CAGCAATACTGACTGTCTGACTGGGTTATTGTGAGTGTTAAATGAGCTGAGCAAAAAATGCTCAGCTCAGTGCCTGGCCCCTGTGACCTTTCATGACAGGCGGCAATGTTATCGCTTCCTTTAGGCCTTTCGGACCTGACCACCCCAGCTACACTTACACCCCTCCACTCACAGTCACCTCTTAACCTCCTTCTTAGACATTCTATATAGACCCTATTTTATTTGTGCATCTTTCAAAGTGATCTCTCTCAGGTAATAAAATGTATGCTCCTCTGTTCACTCCTAGAACAGCACCAAGCATTTAGTAGGTGCTCAAGGAACACTTGTTTAATGATGAAAGAATGAATTCCCTGATGTGAGGCAGACAATGGAGTGCCACTCCTGCTATGAAGCTTAGCGGGTGGCAAGATCCCTTAGCCCACCCTGATTGTACCATTCTCAGAACCTTACAAGCACCTGGGACAGTGATGAAACACGGCCTGAGACTGCTCACGGCCTGCCTCATGCAGCCCAGTTGAGAGGACGGCAGGTGGGGACAGGGGAAGCTGGATAAGTGGAGGTCCCTCTTCAGCACCGCTGGGTATGTCAGTGCCCACCCCACAGCTGGGTTTCTTCCAGCACTCAGGTCACACCCGTCCAGGCTACTGTGTAGGGAGAGTAAAGGACTACTTGTGTTCTGCAGCTCCAGGGCCTAAGGCAAGGCCCTGTCTCCTCTCAAGTTCTCTCTCAAATGCCAATGGGGCTTTTGTATGCTTCAATAATCATTTAGTTTAAAGTTTGGGTATCTGTCAAAATGCAGAGCCAGGACACCATTTTTACTCCTTAGAGTAAATGTGGAGTTTAATTTACAGATCTCTTGGAATGGGGGTGAGGATCCAGAAAAAAGGAGAGATAGGAGAGAGCCATTGGGCAAAGCATGCAGAACTTAGCCAATTTTCTTATTTTGCCTAAGGCCTATCTTGCCCTCGGGCACCTGTAAAGCAAATAGCCTCAAATGTAAAACATCTTTAGTCCTGTGGTTCAACAATTGTTTGAGAAACTTTTTGTAGCAAAACCATAAGAGGTTACAATTTTGCAATGTTTACTGTTAATTCAAGGAAGGTAGACCTCTAGCTGGAGTTGTTTGGGACCCTGAGAGTAACCACAAGAACAATGCTTTTCATACACCAAAAATGGTCAGTCCTCGAAGATGAGGAATAGTATGATTTGATGAAGAATGAGAGAATCCTTTTGGAAAAGCTTAGCTTGGCCACTGGGTTGACCATTAATTTTGGGGAAATAGAACTGTACTCCAGGGTTCAAGAAATGATGAAGATGGAATCTGTAGCCCAGATTTTATGAGAACAAAAAATTTATGAGAACAAAAAATTATGAAGAATGAAACAAACAAATTTAAGCAAGGAAACAAGGTGCAAGCCTGCCCTGGAGTTCGCACAAATTCCATCCCACCACTCAAGCTACAAGCTTCCCCAGCCCATCGATGATTGGGCAGAAAGTCTATCCTTATCACCAGTATTTTGGCCTCAGGATGGCCAGTTTCCTCTATATACCAGGGCTTACAACTGTGTCAGATATTTTAGAAAGATCTCCATCAAAATGATTTGAAATCAAAAGGTTTTTACCTCTCAAACTCTTGCTTTCATCCATGCCAGATTACTGTGTCTATTTATATGCACATATTTATATATATGAATATTTTATTTCTGTCTTCCCTTAATTATTTATTCAATATTTAAAAATCTGTACTAGATGCCTCTAGTGCATCAGCGTGCCTTCTTTGAAGGATTCAACCCACATTTGGATGTATAAGGATGTAGAAGAATCCCTTGGTTTTATAGTGCTATCATACACAAATACCTATCCGTGTGCACCTGTGACCTTTAAGCCCCCTCATGTTCATAGATCACAATGGAGGAATTTATGATTTGCGTCTCCTAACCATGCAAGTGCCTTCCTTCTAGCTAGCATCTGGAATGAGAAAAATGTACGGAATTCCTATTTTTTCATGTTGTCTTAGGGAATATGAGGGGAAATGGTGGAAATGAAGGCTTAGAAATTCTGTACCTCAATATAAAAAACTTGTCCACTATCGGTACTCTCAATCTTGGGGAATGGAAGGCACCAGGCCAGAGTGGCCCCAGCTACCAGGAAGGAATGGAAGAAGCTCTCAACAGCTCTTGTTGTCAAGATCTAAGGAGTGAATTTGTTCTCCATCTGTGATAAAATAAGGTCTCATTTCAGGTTCATGGTTTCTTTAAAATATAAACAAGGTGAGCGTTAGAAGATTCAGGATTTTTTCTCCCTCTGAGCCTTCCCAAGCTGCACACTGTCTTTAAGAATCAGGTCAAGAATGACCTCCTTCCTGTATAACTGACCTCATGGGAATCCATCTATTTTGCAGTCCCTCCAATGGGCACCGTGTGGACCAGCTTCATGCATTTTCTGCAAGCAGCTGTGGATTGTCTTCCAGCTATATCAGCTGTAGATGCTATTTCGTGTGTGAGTCAAAGAATCTTGAGGGCAAATATTCCTTCTCAGTTATTGATTGTCATAGTCATTCACACAACTTTTTATGTTTAAAAACACATGGTACGAATAAGAGGGAAATAAAGTTGTGTCCTCTATCCAAATACCATCCCTCTGACTTGCCCTGAGGATACCTGAAATTTTTACCAGTAGTCAGTCATTAAGAGATTTCTGATTTAAGGCATTGATCTGTATTGGGAGAAAGGACGTAATTGTGAACTAATATATTCATTCAGTTAATCACTCAAAGATTTCTACTGTGCACTTACTGTACAAGGCACACTGCTGGGTAGACATGGGGTGTGGTACAAAGTGGAGTAGACATTGCCTTTGCAATCCAGGAGTATGGTTGTCATCACCCATCCTCACCAGTATCAGATTCTCCTCACCTCGGGGGTGGGGAGACACGTGGTAGAGCTGGTTGCATTTGCTGTGTCCTTGTGTTGGGGGCAGGGCACATGATGAGCTTGTTAATGAGTTGTGGCAAAAAGTCCTGTGTGTTACTTCCAGGCTGGAGCATTTACATGCTGGTGTGAGACCCTCTTAATGACTGGTGACCAGCAAAGTGTGAGGTGGTGGCTGCTCCATTAACCTGACGCCCGAGTGACGGCCATTAGCTGAACCCCTCAGCTGATGGACAAGGGGAATGAGGGAGACAAAAGATTTTCCTGTCGAAAAACTTGGGGACATTAGTGGCAGCATAGCCTCGCCTCTTTTGACTGATACAGGAAGCTTATCTTTGTAAGACAGGAGCAAAACGTGTGCATAAATGACTGTAATACAAGCGAGAAAGTTCTAAGGGAGATATAGCAAAATTCTTATGGAGAGAGATGCCACAATGTGTAGAATATCAGTGAAGGTCCAATGAAAGAAGTTACAAGTGGGCTAGGACAAGTTTAGAGAAAAACAGGGATTCAGACAAGAGCATTCCAGAAACTGCTTGAGCCCAGGTCTGGAGGGAGAGAGAGTTAACATTCATAGAATGTTCATAGAGAATAATTCAGATTGAATCACAATCACACTACTAATAACAAGCTGCCATTTATTGCATGTGCTCACCATGTGCCTGGTTACGTGCCAAGTGGTTTGTGTGCATTATTGCCACCAACCTTCACAATGTCCCTGGAAGTAGGTACTACCTCCATCCTGATTCTGTGGTTGAGGAAACTGAGGCTTCGGGAGGTCTAGTGAGGTGCTCGAGGTCCCACAGCCAGCTGGCCTCACTGAAGAGACTCAAATCCCAGCCTGACTCCATGGGCCCTGGTCTCAACCACAGTGCAGTTCTGTTTCTGAAAGCAGGCATCTCAGCAGTTGTTGAATGAAGGGGGAATCTAGTGTTATGTATTATTAGCAAGATTCAATTTATCTGTTAATGCAGCTGCACCACTGCTACTGCGCAGGAAACGAGCCTTTCCAGGATGGGACCCATGGAGGTGAGCTGTGATGGGGAGAAGCCAGGTACAGAGCCAAAGCTTGGGCCCATTAGGGGGTACCGTGTGCCTTCAGACTACAAAGTTGTGGTTGGCCCTCGTTTTCCAAGACCCTTCTGAGGTCTTTGGATTCTAGAAGACACTGCAGGAAACAGCTCTGACTCCAGGTGTCTTGAAAACTGAGTTCCTTGTCACCGACCCTCACTCTACCCTGGTCCTCCCTTTACTTTTATTACCATCTCCCCTTCCATCTACTGGTTTTGGATATGAAATTTCCATGAGACATTTGACCCTTCAGTTTGGGTTTTAGAAGTCAGCCAGAAGTAATTTTCAGCTGCAATTTTTGAACCAACTCCAGCTAGACAGATGTAACTCCTCCTCCGGATCTCCTCATGTACCCCAGAATAACTCATCACCATCAATTTCACCTCCACAATTTGGCTTATGTTCTTTTCTCTGCAGACTTGAATCATCCTTTTTTGTTAATGCAGCTTGCAACTCTGAACCCTACAGCACCTCTCATTTCTGGGTCAAATAATCTCCTCTCCTTCAAATAGACCCTAAGCTCATTGAGGGCAGGCACTGTGCCTTCTGCTTCACTTACAGCACTTGATACAGTCCTGGGGATGTGGCAAAGGCTCAGTGAAGGCCTCGGCTGCCCCAAGTGCATTTATTTCCATCCTTTCTGATGTCATGGACTGACATCTTCTTCTTATTCTTTTTCTGTGCAACCACTAAAACACTCTAACATCTGAATCAACTCATTTGAACCCTAGTTTCTTTGAAACCATTTATATTTTGAAGGCTTTTAAGTCAGTTATGAGTCTGGATTACAGCTTCATAATTTTCTAGCTAAGGTATCTTGGAGGAGTCACTTGAGCAGTCACCTCAGTTCTCTCATCTGCAAAATGGGAAGATAGTGATGGCAGCCATGTACTATTATGTGAGGACGGATGATATACAAAATACCCCACACAGGGTACAGATCAGATACTTTGTGGGTTTTTAATCCCCCACTGTTCCTCTCTTACACTTTCAAGGCTCACTGGAAACAACCTGTTTCTTCCTCATCCACTAAATCCACCTCACCTAACTCCTACTGAGTTTCCTTTTTTTTTTTTCTTGTTTAAACCCAGTGTCTCAGTACCCTGGGAAGAGGGGTCTGAATGTGTTTCTAAGGAAGGTCATGACCACAGGCAAACAGCTCACTGAGGAGCCAGCAGTAACCCAGCTCCATCAGTGAGCAGCCCAGGATTCCTGCACACTCAGAAGTGTTATGAAGTTGCAGGGAATTTGGTAGCGCTAATCAAACATTTGCTGTGCACCACCTGGAACTGGTGTGTACTTTAAGCTAATGTCTGGCTTCAGATTGGATGCTGGTGATTAGAGCAGTAAATTAGCCCCACTTCGTGGTTGCAGGTTTTCTTGGCCCACTTAGCGCATCGGAGCAGATTTCAGAGTGCAGATGTTTTTCTGCTTTCCTTCTCGTCTCTAAGGAGAACAACTACAATATCCTGATGTTCCCCTACCATCCAGTTATTCCCATTTTGCTTCTGTGCTTTAGCTCACTGATCACAAAAGGCAGGTGAAGCTTGCCCTGGTCATCTTTGCTGGAAGGTGTCATCATGGTGGTAACCAGCATGTGGTTTTCAGCTGAGTGAGACCACAGTTGAGGTCTTGCTCAAGTCATAAGGGAGCTTTCACCTTTAATTGAGGATAACTGGCCATTTGGGTTTACCCCACATTCCCATCTCTCCCCAACACGCACAAGTACACATACCCTCCTGGGTCCTCAGTTTCCTTGTGGTTTTCCACTTGAATGTGAGATACAAGACAGATCACCATAGGACACATAGTTGGGCAGCTGAGGAGTAGAGACAGAGCACCTTGCGGGGGCAGTTGGCTACATACCACCCAGCAGAGGGCAGCAGTGCCTAAGAGTCGGTCCTAAATCCATCCCTTTTTTTCAGAGACAGGCCAAGGCAGTGGGGGTGACTTTGGGGCATTCCCATGAAAGTGGGGGATGTTTCCTTTGTGAAGGCTGTGGGCCGATTCCCACTGAGGATCATAGAAAATCCGAGAGCCACAAAGCCCTTTAGATAGCAAAGGTTCCAATCCCTTCACTTTACAGCAGGAAGGTTTGTTCCTGAATTCCCAGGCTGGTCCTGGGTAGGTCCATGCTGCTCTTCCTTTTGAAGGTGAAATCAGCTGCTGGAGGTGAGGCCAGCATGTCACAGTCAGCAGAAGAGAGAGTCTATGAGGCTCCCTCAAGTTCTTACTCCTCCTTTTGTGCAGTGGGTCAGGGCTCAGTGGTTTAAGAGGAAAGGCAAAGGCTTCTGGACTCAGCTCTCTCATTTTCAAGCAAATGTAATTTACATCCAATCTCTACTTCTCTGTGTAGTGCCTATGCTAGTGCATCTTGTATATAAAAGAAATTCTTTTCCACCTCTACTCAACCCAGAAACTTTCCTTGGCTCTCTAAACTTGTTCCTTTTCTGGTGATTTACCCCTGATATTCGTCCTTCTCCTCAAATCCATCCTGCAAACAAAATTCAGTTTAACCTCATTCACCCTTCTCATCTCATCTCACTGTCAGATGTCCCTTAGGAGCTGCAGGGAAGAGATGGGTCCAGAAGTGGAGAAAATAAGCCCGGGAATGCAGAGCCCAGGGCAGCCACCCAAGGATATTTTTCAGATTGTTCTGTAACCTCCAGCAGGGATAGTGATTTAGACGATTTGAAATGTGGGACAACTTGGGGTAAGATTAAGCCTGGGTTGAGGGTCTAAACTGGATCAAGAGCATCATGAGGGTTTGAATACCTGGAGGCCCATGAAAGGAGTCCCAGGAGGGTGGGGAGAAGTAGAGAAGGCAAGGGAGGTGGGAGTGTAACAAATATAAATCTTACCCATACCAAAGTTTTGTCTAGGGCCATAAGGGAAGCTATAGAAAAGACTCCTACACTGGCTGTGTAGTTTTACTACAACTCTCAGCCTCTGGGATTCTATGAACTGGATGGAGTTTTGAATCACCATTGCCTAAAGTAGCTTCTGTATGGTCATTGTGTTTTACACCTGGAGTTGAGCTGTTTTAATATACAGTGGGCCAGTTTCTTCTATTTTTGACAGACAGTTTGCACAGAACCTCCCAGGTACTTCTGGGAGCTGCATGGGATTATGGGAAAAGCAATAAACTTGGAATCAGGAGACCTGGGTCTTCATCTTACTTTTCTCAATAACCCATTGTGTGATCTTGGGCAAGTCACTTTCCCTCTCTAGTTTTTAATTTGCTTTTCTGTCCAATATAGGCATTGGAATACATCCGGGAAGGCAAATGTCTAGCACAAATGGAGCTAGGCAGTCCACGCGCATAGCACATAGTGCTAATAGATCATTTTTCCTACTGAACTAGACTCAGAATCCTTCTCAACACAGCATTTGAAACAGCCATTATCAACCAAATAGAGCTTTCTTGAGACCAAAACTGTTGCCATCACTTGTTTAGACAATTTTAAAGGTTCTTGCAGTTCTAAACTAAACTCTTCCTCTGCCAAATATTACACAAGACTGACATAGCCATAAAAAAATTGATATCTAGCAGCTCTTTTCAAAAGAGCTTCATGAAGTATAAAAAGGAACATCTGAAAATATTGGTGTCATTTAATCGATTAGAAGTCTTTAAGAAGTGCCTACCATGTGCCTAGAACTTTCATAAGTTCTTTACAGAGAGATTAGACCTAAAATACAAATATTTCAGGGACTAATGACATCTGACTTAAACTCACTCCAAACCATAAGGGCATATGGTTTTTTCTAATAATGCAAGGTAGGTAATCATTTAGCCTCCAGGTAGCAAAAGTGGGGTGGAGAGAGTTAAGTACTGTGAAGAATCTGGGAGACATAATATGGTAGCTAGGTGTTTTGCAGACCAAGCCATATAGATTAACTCTAGCAAAAATGCCTTTTGCATGAAGTCTTCCCTTATAGCTTCAGGTAGAATGAAATCTCACTGTCCTTGACACCCATTGTACTACTCAATACGTTCTACCATGTACTATCTTTCCATTAAAAGTGCAAGCTCTTTGAAGGTAGAGCTTGTGTTTAATTCTTCCCTATATCCCCAGCATTGAGCACAAGTATTACTCCTAAATGTTACTTGAATCGAGTTGAAATCACAATTTTTGTCTCCAGCCAGTCTGTCCCTCAAGGAGTTTATAGTCCGTATTATTAGATCCCTAAAAGCTATGTCCAAGACACATTGAAGAAGAAAAAATAAAATATTGACTCAAATGTTGAAGCCCTCAACTGGTTCATGTCAGAATCTAAAAGCAAAGGAAACAGATCAGATCCAGCCCTGTGTCTTTGTGGCTTATGCAGTTTTAGATGACTCCAATCAAGAGACCACAGAAAACTAAAATCATGAGGTCTTTCACTTCCTGATCCTTGACTTCCTCAACTATAAAGTAAGAGGCTTGGTCAAGAATATGTCTTGGCTCATCAAATGATGAGACAAAACATGAGACAAAACATCAAATGATGTTTTGATTTGAAGAGTGCAATTATTTATTAAACAACTATATGCCAAATATCACTATCCAACTGCACTACATGGTAAGATGAACTCAGGCCTGCTGGGTTCTGCCCCACCAGAGAGATCAGCTCCAGCTGATGGATGAGATAATTCACTGTCCAATAAAAGTACAGAAACTGGCTGGCTTCATCTCTGGAGGGAGGTTGATCAGAAGAGTTCAAAAGCACCTTCCTCAGAGGACTCAAGCTATAAAGCTATAGGTAAGATTTTTCTTCTGAGTGGGTGAAGGCCTAACAGAGCCCAAGAAATGTCTACAGGTCATAGATCCAGGAGCCCAGAGCTGAGCAGGGCAGCCCCATAGCTATCAAACAACTGTGGAGTTGACAAAGCATTTCCACAAATGTGAGCACTTCTGATCCCTGACCACAATGGTAAGAGTTGTTATTTCTGTTTTCTAGGTGAGGTAACTGTTATTCAAGGAGGTTAACAAAGAGTTAAATTAATTTTGAGAAAGAAAAAAAGAGCAGTCTCTGACATCTGAAAGCTAGCCTGGCACTCACAGCTAGGTCATGCTATTCTCCTGATGGACATAAACGATCTCACAGAATACTAACCTCAGACAAGGTTATTCTGAGACCATGATAAAATGAGACAAAGCAAGGGTACTTTAAATTTTATCTAAACACTGACAAAAACAAGGCCACCATGCCACCCACAAATACTAAAAACCCACTTAAAATGAGTGACTTCTACTTCTTTACCAGTTACAGATTTTTCCTTGTTCTCACTGTACATGGGATTTATTGATACCCAATCATAGACTTTTCCCCACTTTCTGATAGCATCCAATCTAGAGCAAACCTTCATTTCCTTAGACCCTGTCTCAAATCACCCAACCTAGCCTGAAATTCTACAATCAGTTCTTTCCAGCACCCTTTTCCTGAGATGACAGTGCTTCGTCATGATGTGCATTCTTCCTTACTGCAAAGAGTAATAACCCCAACATATTCAACTACAGGTGTGTTCCTGGTAGTCTTTGGCTGGAAGATATTAAAAATTTCCATAAGGGTAAATGGGTTGCCATGGTCACACAGTTAGTGAGGACTGGTCTTATTCTTTCCTGGGCACTACACCACTGAGCAAGGTTAACCCCGCCACCATCATAGGAGAGAGGCCTGGAGATTATACTGACAGCCATCAGGAGATAGTTGCAAGGCACTGGGGATTTACTAGAGAATGAATCATCTTAATATTTCCATTTGAGTCTATATTTCAGCTTTTCAAATCCCTTTCAAATCTAACTATCTTGTTTGAGCCTTATATTACTCTAATGAGGAACGTGGGATGGGCATTACTGTGCCATTTGGCAGGTGAAATGGAAAGTGATTTGCATACGATCTCCTGGCTAGTTAGTGGAGAGTTCCTCCTTTCCTTATCTACCACAGTACTCCTACAAGTCAAATGGAGTACTTGCTTAACATTCTTTTTGGCCATGGTCAAGTCCTGTGATAAATGAAAAACCAGAGGATGAGACTTGGTGGGGAAGATTTTATCTAAAATGGGCATGAAGTTTTAACATAATCATACACTTAGTGTAAGCAAATAATTATGAAGCATCAGTAAAATCTGGCACGCTCATAGGCCTCTTTAAGAGATGGATGGGGCTCAGATTACAGAAGGTAACAGCTTGGATAGAGCATAAATAAGGCATTTTGTTCAGGTCTGGGAATCACATTTTAGAGGATCAGTGGATAGCACGTTGGTAGCACATTCAGAGGAGACTGTGCTTTGTGAAGAATGGCTTTGAAACCAGGTCACAGGAAGAACGGTTGAGGCAATGGTGTCAGGGAATGGAGAATAGTTACATGGTGGAGATATGACTGCTGTCTTCAGACATGGGAAGGCCATCACATGGAAGAGAAAATAGATTTTCACTATGTTACTTTGGAGGCAGAATTAAGATCAGTGGGTGGAATTTATAAGAAGCCAGCTTTTGGCTCAATATAGGAATTGCCTTTTTAACATGGAGAGCTGTCCAACAATGTAGATGTCAGCAAGCTTACTATTCTTGAGGGAATTTAAGTAGAACCCGGAGGACTTTTGTCAAGGACACTTGAGAACAGATCCTGTGCTGGATGGAAGTTTGTATTCTGCAACACCTATGGTTATTCCATCTCTAATGTGCTCATCTGGGTTATTCTAGGCACTAGATGGGATGAGGGTGGGGTGGAGAATTCAAGGATTAACATGATGTAGTCACTTTTCTATCTTGTGTTTTTATGTGAAAATTCATTACCTTGGATTTTAATTTGATTAGCTCTTTGCTCAGGTATCATCTCCCAATCAGATTCATTTGATAAAAATGTATTGCACACTGATGTTTTCCAGGCTCTGTGGATACCTTGGTAAAAAAAAAAAACAGACAAGGAACCTCTTCTCCTAGACTTTTATCAAGATCTTAAACTTGAAAGCCATAACTATTATTATCTAACTTTTTACCTCCCAAAGAACATCAGTAAAATGTCAGCCCATAAATGTGGCTGCATATGCAAGAATAAATAAGAACTCAGGACAATTGATGTCCAACTCCAGACACCTGCTGAATCACCTACTTCTATCATGTTATCTCAGAGTTTTAAAGGAAAAACTACTTCCAGAAGTCTTTGAAGTCAGTTTTCACTAGACAAGGGGATGACAATCCAAATTTAAGTCTAAATGTTAACTGTGTTGTAGCTCACAGATTCTTCTCAAGAAGTAGTTCTCCAAAGATTTTACTTTGGAGATGAGGAATAAAGGAAGCTGTCGTCAGAACCCTTTATCAGTAATTCAGTTCAGTTCAGTTCAATTCAATTCACTTTTTTTTTTTTTTTTTTGCGGTCCGCGGGCCTCTCGCTGTTGTGGCCTCTCCCGTTGCGGAGCACAGGCTCTGGACACGCAGGCTCAGCGGCCATGGCTCACGGGCCCAGCCACTCTGCGGCATGTGGGATCTTCCCGGATCGGGGCACCGTGTCCCCTGCATCGGCAGGCGGACTTTCAACCACTGCGCCACCAGGGAAGCCCCAATTCACTTTTAATGAGAGCCTTTAAGGCAATGTGTTAAATACTCCAGAGAATTCAGAAACAAAAAAGACCTAGCCCCTAGTCTTAGGAACTTACTGTCTGGTTTGGAACCCACAGATAAATAACAGTAAATTCAAAGTAAATTATCTAAGCGACTTAGGAGAGAAACAAAGAGATGGGGATTATACTAGTTTCTGTGTTCAAGAAGGGAATGGCAATTTCACAGCAATTTTGAAGGATACATACACTTTTATGGTACTTGTTGGGGGAGAACATTTCAGGAAGATGCATGAGCTTGAGAAAGCCACAAAGATTGGAATTTGTGGGATGTCTTTGGAAAACAGTCAAGATCTCTGCAATTGGGAAGTTGAGTAGTCAGTGATGGGAGGTCAAACAGAAGATGGGGCCACAGAAGACAGAGGCTTGGATCCCCAGACCAAGGGTTTCTTTCAAGTTCTGTAGGTAAAGGAGAATTGTGGAAAGCTTTCATCCAGTAAAGAGAAATAATCAGAGCCATAGTATAGAAAAGGTGCATCTGGCAGTTTTGTATGGATTGAAAGTGAGAGTGACAGGGCAGGTGTCTAAGAGGGAGAGAAGAGCCAAACAAAAGGGCTGGCATGTGAAATGGAAAGACAAGGAGGAATCTGAGATACTGAGGAGGGAGAATCTACAAAGCTTAAGCTGTGGAATAAATGTGGCTGGGGAAGGAAAGGGGGAGAAGGGAGAAATGGTGGGGGGAAAAGAGCTAGGTTAAGAGCAAATAGAAAGGGCCGGGTTTTAGACAGTGGTTTTGAGGTGTTGCTAGGACTCCAGGCTGAGAGTTTAGTTGGCGGTTGGAAGCCAATGTCCAAAGCTTGGGAGAGGACTTGGGATTAGTTTCAGGAAATTGCAAATCACCTGTGTAGAAGCCAATGTTATATGAAAAGATGTAATCATCAAGGGATTGAAGGTAGGGCTTCTCCGTGGTTTTGGGGAATATCTATGTTTAGGGAAGAGAAGGCAGTAAAAAAAGACAGACAGTGAGGTTTGTGATGAAGAAGTTGAGCAGACAACAGTAACCAGAGGAGGCATTTCAAGAAAGGCAGGCTGGTGGTCAATAGATTCGACTAGAAATAGCTTTGAGGTTTGGCAATTACAGATATTTTGGAATCCTTTAGAAAGTAGCATCAGCACATAGTGGAGGAAGCAGCCAGACTGTATGGGGCTGTTTGTGCTGTGGAACGGATGATGTGAGCCACATTTCCAAGGGGTCAGGAGGTGAAGCAACATTTTGAGAGGATAGCATCGATGACTCAATGTTTTATTAAAATGGGACCGATTTTTAGGAAAAAGTGTATAGGAAGGAGAAGCTAAAGGTGTGAGCAAGAGAGAAGAACAAAAATCTAGTTGTAATTGTCTCTTACTGAATGGATGTTCAGAAATCAGGTATGAGGTTGCCATCCCCCCTCCACAAATAACGCCTAGCCCCCAAACCGTGCCATGGGTGGCTCACTCATCCTCTCCTCTTGGGATGCTCCCACCCTATGCCCACCCAACTACTGCCATTGAGAACTGTCTTTAAACGTCCTACCGGGCAGTGATCTCTCTTTTCTCTGCATCATCTATAGCCAGACAGTTTAGCCTGAAAAGATTTTCTTCACTGAATGAGTTTTTCTTTCCAACTAGACTCATGAGGGCTAGGAGCAGGTTCATACTTCCTATCCAAGTACTAACCAAACCCGACCCTGCTTAGCTTCTGAGATCAGATGAGATCGGGCGTGTTCAGGGTGGTTCATCCATAGACTTTCCCTTGATTCTTAGTAACTCTTTTCAGAATGTGAGCACACAGCAGGTGCTCAGTAATATCTTAGAGTCATAGAGTTAAGTTGAGAAAGTGCAACAACCTTATTTTCCTGATGCGTAAATTGAAGTCTGCAGAGGTTTTTAGGACTTCATTTACTCATTCTGTCTGAGAATTTATTTGTGGCAGATACTGTGCAAGGTGCTCAGGGCTTCAGGAGACAAAGAGATTCATATGTAGCCTGGAAGAGAGACATGTGAACAGCTTGGAAAAGTATAAATTGTACAAAGGAAAAGGGTGGTTTGTACAAGCTGAAGCAGGAGGAGGGGCTGTTAGTTCAATCTGAGTAGTGAGGTCAAGCCCAGAAAAAGTATCAGAGAGGAGGAGATGTTTGCCCTGTTCCTTAAAGAAAGATGGAGAACTTAAGTCTTGTTAGTGTCCCTGCCTGGCTGTAGCCCAAATCTCCCAGAACCACACTGTCACTCTTCCATCTTGGGCATTGTTTAACTGCCTGATTGAGCAACCAGTGGCTCTGTCCCCGGCCACAGTTTCCCACCCTGTTCTGGCCAAGTATGTGGACATGCACTGCTGCTTGTTAGATATTTGGGTGACAGAAGGAGCTCCTAGGGGAAGGGGAGAAGCATAATGGAAATGGTGAGACTGCCTAAGATTGGATGGAGAGCATGGGATAAACGGGAAAGTGTTAAGGAAATGTAGTCATGGATTGCTCACAGAGCCTGTCCTGCACTCCCCCGGTGCTGGTGGTTTGGTAGCAATATCTTTTTAAATGTGTTTGTGTGTTTCAAGCCCTTCAGAAACAAAGGGCTCAGCCCTACCCGGGGATGGTATCTTTTGGTTAACTCACAAATGGCATCTGTTTGGGACCAGATACTTTTGGTCTGAGCTCCCCAGTCCTCTGTCCTGCAGTCCTAGAAGCTGGTTCTCTAGGTTAGAAGTCCAGATCAGCAAGAGGACTTCAAACAAGAGAAAGGGAAAGCAGGGGAGGGAGAGCTAGAGACAATTCCACATGGAAGGCTGCATTTTAGCAGCAAAAGCCTGATCAGCAGGAGATGATGTTGATTAGGTGTTGGCATCTCAGGGAGGGCTGAGGTTGGGAGTCTGCCACTGGCTTGTGACCACTAACAGCACAGGAACCCCGTGTAGGGGCCGCCACATGTCTCTGGACTTCTCACTCCTCATCCTTAATGTGAGAGGTAGGTGGGGGTAGGGATGGAACAGCCTCTGAGAGCCCTTCCAACCCTGGTGGTCTCTAGGTTTCTAATCAGAGCCCCAAGAAGAAAGCAGCTTGTCAATCTCACCTCAAGAGGAGTCAGAAAATATTTGGCTCTGGCTCTTTAGCATGGGAAGTGGTGGCCCACAGACATCACAGTCGAGATATTAATAGAGTATTCCAAATGTTATATTTGCATAGATGCACCACTCATTATGCAGATTGCCAATTATGAACTATTTGTTCTTTCTCTCAGGAGAGAAGTTGTTTATTTGCAAACTGCACGAGGTGACTTTGGGCAGCGCGGAGACAAGGCGTCACCCAGGAGGTCTCTGCACAGGGCTCTCTGCTATGACCTGCCCTTGACAGGTTCTTAAAGAGCCAGGTGAAAATCTCCAATGAGTGCCAGGTAGTGAGGTGATGAGAAGGAAACCAGCGACAGGATTTAAAGAGAAGGACTGAAATGAGAAGGTCTTGAGATTAGAGTGATTAAATGTCTAATGTGAAAGAGAAATAGTTTTGCTCTAAGTTAGGCACAACCCAAAATGTGCTCAGACATTTTGAGCTGCAGTACTTCTGGCCGAGCCAGGCAAAGATCAGGTCCCCTTCTCACAATTCAAAAAACCCCAAATTTTACAGTTACCTGCCACTTATTGAGCACTAATCTGTAGGGACACTGTCTTAAGTCCTTTACTTGGGTTATCTTATTGAACTGTGTAGCTATTAGGAGATAGTGAAGCTTAGAGAATTTACATTTGCTCTCATGCTGACCTAGTATTTGATCACAGGCTGTCTGATCCCTGAGCCTGTGCACTTAACCGCTACACTCTATTCTCCCTTGCACATAGTAATTTGATCATGGGCCATTTTTCTCAGGGCCGTATGTAAACCCAAGACAGAATTCTGAGGGCGTGTAGAAATAGCAGCATCTGCTATATACCCCAATTGTCCTCTATTAGACTCCAGAGTTCCACCTAAGCCTCTAAATCTGAGAGTCGCCTGGAATTGGCTCCAGAGGGAGCATGCAGGTAATTAATGAGTTTTTAAGAGGGGAAATGAGGGAGGGATGGAAGAACTGTTTACCATGAAGAAAAAGAGGAGGCTGAGAAGGTGGCTATAGCTAATGTTGGAATGGATAAAATCATAGACTCTTGGAAGAAGAAGAAATCTTGGAAGTCACCTCATCTAATGTCATAGCCGGTGCAGGAACTAGAGAGCTCTGAGCTAAATAATGTAAATGTGTGAAGATGGTGGGAAAGGCTGTTTTCTCCCTGTAAGAAGACAGGGCAAGTGGAAGTCAATAAATCTTCACTGACTGTATGTGTATGTGCCTAGACCTGGGCAGGATGTCATAGGGCATACACAGAAATAAGCCTGTTTTGAGGGATGAGCTGGTCTAGTTGAGTTTCAAGACCGTGAAATGAAATAGACTTCACAAGACCGTCTACTAGTGACAGAAGTGTGGTCTGGAGCTGTCTAAGCTCCAGACCACACTTCTACCAGCTTCTGTCTAAGCTGGTAGCCACTGGCCACATGTGTCTATAGAGCATTTGAAATCTGACCAGTCCAAATTGTGCTGTAAATTTAGAGCTACATACAGTATTTCAAAGATTAGATTCAACAAATTATATTGTTAAATTTAATTTTATCTTTTTTAAAAACTTTCTTATATGTGGCTACTAGAAAATTTTATATGGCGGCTCCAATTATATTTCTATTGGACAGTGCTGATCTAGATTAGATCCCAGCTGTCTGGGGTATAGTCAGTCCATGGATAATTAGTACAGGCCTCAGCTGTACTGACAAGCTGGGAGCTTGTCAGAAATGCAGACCCCACCCTGGGCTCTGGGCACACTGAATCAAAATTTGCATGTTAATAGAACCCCTACTTGATTCATATCCACACTAGAGTTTGAGAAACACTAAATGCTACCAGTGTTCCATGTTTCCTTTGTGGGTTGATCTTTTCTAGTCTTTACACTTCAACAATGTCAGTTCTGACACGAACTACCTCAATGATCAAGAACAAGGTCCATCCTGTGTCTACACCTTAGATTTCCCATCTGTAACAAAAGATCAGCTGCACTAGATGCTCTTAAAATCACCTCCAGCCCTGTCTGTAATTGTAATGTAGAAATTTTGTTATTTGGTAGAAGTTAATTGTTCACTAAACATTTAATTTTAGAATCTCTAGTTCCCAAAGTCTTATCTAAGAGGATAACACTCTTCCAATCTTTTCAAGAACATTTGTTAACTGTGTATCAGATAACCCCACCTCATGACCTTTTGAAAGCCTTATTCCAGTATTCATGCTCATCAGTGAATTTACTTGTGAAGCGAGCAGTGAAGAGTTTAATATTTGGAATATATGTATTGAGTAAAGAAAACAGTCAGACACAAAGGAATCCATTATTTACAACTGGACATCTTCTCTGGGCTAGGTGTGCAAAATGGGCATTCATCAATTCTCCTCAGAAGATAGAGAGTAAGCAAACATTATGGGAAGCAGAAAAGCACGAGGATAAAGAGTAGAGCATCTCAAGTTAGAAGGACTGAGATTTGTATCCAGGCTCTGCCTATATGTGTAATTACAGATAAGTCATTTGACCTAGCTAAGCCTCAGTTGGTTTCTCTGAAAAGGATGAAATAATGTCACTGTTTGTTCACTCATTAAGTTGCATAAGGATTAAAGTAGTTTAGTATAGTTTTAGTGTTTAATAAATACTAGCTATTATTATTATTATTAATAGTTGAGACTAATATAAAGTGTGGCTAGGTAGGATGTGTGTGAAAGGAGCCATAGGACAGGGTCTACTAATTATAGCTGAACATCACATCAGAGAGGTGGAATCTGAAGTCATCATTCAAGTACTATAAGATTTGGAGATATGGGTGAGAGGTTGCGTATGAAAGTCGTAGGCAAGTTTGAAGAGAGTCTAGTTTGGTGAACCGAAGGGTATAGGGGGAATTATGGTTGTAAAGGCAGGTTGGGTTATCCTTGGTTGTGGAAACATGTAGAAGAGGTATTTCAGAGCTACGGGATTAAAAACTGGGGGTTAACAATGAGAAAATGGGTGTCTACACTGCCCAGCCAGGGTGTAGAATCCCTTTACCTTTTCAGGTTTTGTTTTGCTTCAGGGACAACAACTTATTCCATTAGCCCCATCTCTCTGGCCTGTCTTCCCCCAACCCAGCCACTGGCAATCAGTTCTCACTCCCATGCTGACATTTCCTTGACACTCATTTCATGCTATTTCTTTATGGGGGCATCTGGGCTGACAATGCAAAGAGACTTTTCCCACATAATTGAAAGGACTTTCTGATTATGTGCAGAGATGTCAGCCACCATGAGGTCTTGCACTGTTTCCATCCAGCCTCCTGTGATGATGGTGTTCTGGTCTCCCACTCCCCACTTTCTCCCTGGGAACTTTTTGCTCCCTTCTGGGAGTAATTTCTCAAGATACTATGCTGTTTCCAAGCTTCCCTCTCTCCAGCCAGATTGATGGGTCCCGCACAAAGCATACTGGTTTTGGGGGCCGGCTTGTGAGTGCTGCTGGTGCACAGCCCTGCAAACACCTCGTAGGTGGCTACTCTGTCATTTCCATATCTGGAACCCTGTGCCTGATGGGAAAATGTTGAGTGAACACACATATATTTTGGGTCTTTCTTTATAGAAGTTATTTTGAATATGCAGAACAAAGTGAGGGCTGCATTTATCTCTGACCTTTTCTGGCACGTTTCTTGCATCTGTTAAGGGAAAAACAGGCCTCCAAACTCACCAGACTCCTCTCCCTGGGAACAAATGATAGAGTTGCCTGCACTCCCTTCCTCACCAGCCCTCATTCTCGGGGCCTGCTGGAGTCTTTCCCCATGGCTGATTCTCCTTGGGTTCTTGGGGAATGGTTGAGGTGGGAGCTCTCCCATGTGTTTAGCCTTTAAATCCCTTTTCCATGAAGGCAATTGACTCCCTTGCTATCCCCTGTGTGTTTCCTAGCAGAGTTCCCTTTGATTTGAGGAAAGAATGTGTGTCAGGAACAGGGAAGGAAAAGATGGAGAAAGCATCAGTCCACTCCCTACAGAAAAGTCAGAGAAATTGGGTTTGCCTAGAGCCTTGGCTGTTCTCAGTCCACAGAGTTTTACCAAGGGTCTGGTGTGATCCAGGGGTATCTCTTGGAGAAAGATCTACCAATACACATTTTTGCCATTTCTTATCTCTTCCAAGGGGAACAACTATCACATAATAGAAAGAATGCTGGACTTGTTATCAGGAGTCTTGGATTTGATTCTGCCCAGACCTTTTACAAGGTTACGCACTAGACTGTAAGCTTCTCAAAGAATGCCGGTGTCTTCTCAGCTTCCCCTTGTATCTTAGAGCTTAACCCTGTGCCTGCTGCACTGGAGGTATTTAATCATGAAAACATGATCTAGAGCAAGTTTGTATATAAGATATATGAACACACACAAACACACACTCTCAGCTTTGCTTGTACTATTAGAATAGATTAAATAAAAGAACTGTGAACAATGCACTAGAATAATGAGTCTAACATGAAATATATATATATATATATATATATATATTTGTAAAATTAATCTTAGCTTACCCTCCACTGGAACCCTATCCTTCAGTCAATTCATCCATATAAAAATACTCACCTTGGATCCTTGAGATTTCACCATTAAATGTATGATATCTCTTTGGATTAAGCCTTATGTTTTCCTAATGACCTCCTTTAAAATGCAAATGCACCTGAGTTTGGTATCACATTAAATCATATATATGAACTAGTTTGAAAAATGACTTCCTGAGATCAACAGAAGAGAAAAAATACCCTTGTGGTTGAGCCCCAGGGAGGACTGGGAAAGTAGAAGGATCCTGGAAGAGAAAGCTGGAGATTGTCTTCATCAGAGATTAAATTGCCCCCATCTTTCCACTCTATGCTTTCAGGACTAATTCCTTCTCATATGGTAGGAAGGAGGGGAGGGGATGCAAGAGGGAAAGGTGAGCAGTGATAGCATTCTTTTATTTGTTTTTACCATGTTGACTGAGACCCACACAGGACAAGTGCCACCACCTCACAGAGCATCTTAGCCTCTCTCGACTGAGCTGGTTGCAGTCACTCCTTCAATTCAGGAACCCACATTATAAGATCCTAATAGCCCAAGTTGTTGCTCAGCTTCTTCTTAGCTGAAGATGATTGGAACTCATCACTTCTTAAGGCCTGCCATTCTACTTTTGAGTGGCCAAAAATTTTAGGAAAAATTTAGTTTAATTGGATGATCAAAATCTTTGGTATTTATTGGCTATTCATGTTATCTGGTACCTTTTAATATCCAGTAGGACCAATTTCTCACTGGTGTGAGAGGAACAAGGAGTGAAGCCAAATCAAAGCAAAATTGTGAGGAAGCTGACGTTGGTCTTAAACCACTTCCACTTGCTCTTTATACCTCTGCTTTGTCTACGTGACCTTTCCTCTCTGACCTAAGCACTGGAGGCCCCAGTGCTTGAGTCTGACACTTGCGTAGTTTCATATATTGTTAAATGGAGATAATAGACCTGACTTTCCATCTGCTTAAAAAGGGAAACAACATTATAAAAGTCATGTGCCTAATGTGACAGAAAATATGCTATGGGTCCTCCCCTCAATCTTGCCATAGACGTGATCATCATCTCCATCCACATCTCAGTCTGACTCCTCATGGCTGAGACCCAGAAAAAAGCTAACAATGAATATAAGGGATCAAGGTTTCTTAGCTCTTGGTAAGCAAGGATACAGCTATAATCTTAATTTTTCTCTTTTCCCTCCCACCCTCCCAATGGCAACAAAACTCAACAGCAACAAGCCAAAGTATTCAATCAAAGGCAATGATAACTATATGTGTGGGGATAGTACTCTTTTGAGAGGCCTTACTCATTAGCACTGCACATAAGACCTGCAAAAATCCTTCAGTGCCTTTTACTCAAGTTAAGGGTTTGGGTTAGGGCAGAGCGTGTCTCTCTATCTCTTCCAAGTTAAATTTGCTGGAAGGATGTATCTGTTGTCCCTGACCTCCCAGGTCCCCACCATAAGAATGAAGAATGACGGTGCACAGAGCACCAAGGGGACATGAAGGATCACAGCCACCTAGATATTTCCGAACCAAGGTGTCAACCAGTGAGCTCAAGATTTGCCACTGGTTAATCAAAAACAGCATTAAGCCTTTAGTGTCTCTTTCTCTAGATAAAGACCTGACAATTTGCTCTGGCTACAATTCCTCAACTGGGGAGCCAGAAGTAAGTTGAGCCAAGAGAGCCTCTGATAGCAAGGTAAGCAGTGGCCCTGGGAAAAGAGAAAGCTGATGAACCAGCTAAATGAGAAAAAAAAAAAAAAAAAAGCTCTGATTTGTAGCTTTGCTGGTTTCCTTGGTGTATATACTTTCATCATGTCCAACTTCAAGCTACCAACGTGAAGTTACTAAAACTGGAGTTGGAGCAAGATGAACATTGGCTTGGTATGAGATAGTTCCAGCATACCACTGGGAGGGTGACTTTTGCAAGGTCACAGGGTCACTAAAATGTCAAACCACAGGGTGGTGACATGATGTTCCAGCCTGCTTGCTCACTGATTGGTCATTTTGTCATTTAAAATGGAAAGAATGTAATTGTTTTCTTTTTAAGTTAATTAATTAATTTTTTTTTTTTTTTTTCAGAGAAAGACATTCTGCCACATGCAGCATGTCATTTGGATGTGCCTGGAGTCTTGGAAGCTTGACGACCTATGTTCTCCTGCAAAAGGACTTAAAGGGCTTGTTGGAGGTTCTAGCCAGGGAGCACAGCTATTCATCTACCTTTGACCGAAGAATGGTCCTCCTCTATCAGGGAAGGTCGGCCTCTTTGACGGAGCATGCAGCTTCAGAAGGGACACACATAGAGCAGTGAGGGAGGGAGAAGACACCACCTAGACAACCAGATCAACTGAATCAACCCTGATGATCCATGGGATGACAGATGCTGCAGCCAGATCGCCCTCACATCCAAGGATGCTAATTCTTCACATGCAGTTTCCGTGCCAGATTCAGCTAGTTTCTGAGATCCCCCAAAATCAAAAAGAAGAATATATTGAAGGAAGGGGCCTCACTCTTCCCATAACCTATAGAAAACTTTGTTTTATCTTACATTTGTGAAATCTTGCTAATTTTCCCCAAACACATAAGCCACCATCTTGCTCTGGGACCTCAGTCAAGTCACTTTCCTTTCCTGGGTTGTTGTTTTTACATCTATAAAATAAGGAGGGTGAATTACAAAATCTCCCAAGTCCCTCATAGTTCTAACATTCCTCTAATCCAAAACTGAAAACACCAAAGCTATGAATCCAAGATATAAAACACAAGTAAAAATTTCCAAAGAAACACGTTTTATCATTGACTTGCTGTTGGGTGACCAGTTTCTTGCCCCTCTGCCAAACGGAACTGTGATTCTGACAGATTTTACTCCTTCTCCTCACGCAGAGCCTCAGCATGCTGTGTGAATTGAAAGGATATCAGCAAGTCCCAGCCTTTGTCCTTCAACTGCCCTCCCATTGGCCTGGTACTTGGCCTGACAGTCTACTTTTGCATGTGAACTCTGTTCCATTCTTCCCATTCTGAAGTGCACAGGCCACTCTGATGAAGCAGATGGAATCTCTCAGTAGCCACGAATGTTTTTGTACTGATAAATATTCCACCAGGTACCAGCTGAGCCAATTCTCTCAATAATGAGAGAGACACACCAGGTACATATGTGTGGAGGTGGGAAAGTAGGAGACAAACATTCAGTCTCAGTTTCTGTGGGGTGGAGGCATATCCTGGGCAGAAGGCTGCAGCTAGTTACCCTGGGCAGCCAGAGGCCAGCTCGTGGGCAGCTTCTGAGGAACAGGAGAGAGGAAGGCACTACAGGAAGCAAAAGGATCTTGAAGAGAAAGATAGAAAGTGACAGACAGCTCTCTAGCTCACAGCTTGCTGACATCTGCCTTGTGTATTTCAGCTGTCTTTGCTGTAGATGGGGTGGTGTCAGAGGGGTCCTCGGCATGAGTTACATCAGTGCCTTTGTCCCTATGAGGAAGTCAAAAGTGCCTTCTCCACCTGGTAGTATCTGATGGACAGAGCTGAGTCTGGCCTCATCATAAACTTTTTCTGCAGCTGATCCCTGTCCCCCCATCCCTGAACATGCTGGGGAAGAGGATGAAGGGGAGGAGAACAAATATGGAAGGAGGCCAAGAGAGAGGCCCGGGATGAAGTGGACGACTAGGCCCAGAAAGGACAATGTGACAGTGATGACTGCCATGGCTACCAAGTGTAGGGAGCCAGAGGGGCTTGGCTGAGGAAGCCAAGGTCCCAGGTTCAGACTCCTGATATGGGAGACAGCGGTGCTATGCTCCCTCCTGCAGCTCACATGGTAAGCTTCACAGTAAGTCCTTTGGAAAGAAAACACTAAACAAGGTTGTTATGCTCACTCTACCTCTGCTGCTGGAATTTTCTGATTACAAAACTAAGTTTATTGAAGTTGGCTTCTTTTTTTTTGGTGCCTTTGTTTTGCTTGGGTGTAATTACTTTGTCTGCTTATGGGATAATCTAGTCCCATCTGTAGCCCTAAACTGGCTAATTGGATGATTTATGTGTGCTGCATGCTGCATGTGTGTTTCCATTCACAGTCTTGGAAAAACAATTAAAAGCAGCAATAATAGTAGTAATAATAATAGCTAACACGTATAGTGCTTATTTTAAGCCAGGTGAGGGAGCCATGATTTGAACCTAACCCTTCTGGTTCCAGAGTCAGTTATCATAACCACCGAAAGACAGGTTTCTTCTCTTCACCAAGAGTGTCACCAGGTGAGATGGGGGAAGAGGACTGAGGTAGGAGCTACAGGTGACCTGGGCCCAACAGTGTCTTAGATCCTCTGTTTCATCTTTAAATAATGAAGACCATCAAGACCAAGAAGGTTCATGATCACGTCTTCAGTTTTGTGTTTGGTGTCCTTTAAGATCCACGAGAGGAGGGATGCACACTGTTTTGCACATAAAGTAAGAAGTGCTTATAATGGCCATTTTCTAGGCAAGATTAATGAGATTACTCCAGGGGAATGAGCTCCCAAGGCCATAGCTAGAAAAAGGCAGAATTGGGACCTGCACCTGGAATTTCTAACTCTTAACTCTATAAAGCTGGGGTGCTGGAGGAAAGTATAGGTTTTGCATGGTCATCTGAGCTAGGAAGCCCATGAGCCCCACTGGGGCCACCAGGGTTTGAGGGGCGGGGAGGGGAGAACAAGAGGGAGGGGGAAGGAGGGAAGGCCTCCACACACCTCATCCAATCAGAGATGGCCCTGACTTATTTACCTGCCTGTGGTTTCATTGGGAGAGGAGTTTGTGGCCTGAAACAGCTTGTGATTCATTCTGTTCCAGTTCTGTCACTCTTCACATCTGGGCTAAAACTGGGCTTCAGATCACTGTCACCAAGAGCAAAGATGTGACTGGAGATAGTGCTTTAGTTCTCCTCAGTAAAAGCTCGCCAGTGAGGCCCTGGGAGTGAATTCCTATTCCTAAGAGACAACCCATTCCCACCCCTGGAAAAACAACTCAAGACAATGTTGATAATAAAAAATGAACAAAACACATCATGCTTGCTAGATGCCAAGCACTATTCTAAATTGTGCGCTGCCTGATCTATGCCGCTTATAAAAACTCGCAGTTCTTCTTTACAATGAGAGACCATCGACTTCTTTCCAGAAGAAAACGGTTTTCTCTCTTATAAACACATTCACTCTCATTCCATATATGTATGACTATACGTACACATTTGTATACATACGTATATACATATATATATGGGAACACAACATGTCTGTAAATGTTCATACATAAATTATCTTTTCTTATAATTTATCTACCTTCAGCGTAGAACTACCAAAAAGCAACTCTCTTGCTCCTCTTTCATTTTTACTCCCACAGTGATCAAAATAAGTAAACCAACCAACCATCGGGAAGAGCATTTACGCACAATGTGGTAGAATTCTGAATTGTTGTGAGAGTTGGCAGAGCTGAATACCAGGCTTAGCTTGCGTTAGTCATGTGTCTATTCAAATAATGTTTATTAATTAGGTCCTAAGCATAAGGAATTGTGGGGCATACCAGAAGTATACGGTGCAGTCCCAGACCCCCGGAATCAGCCAGTTAGACAGAGAATAAAATGGGAGGAAGGGCCGGCCAGTGAGAGTTGCAGTGAGGACTGGGGAGGGCTTTAGGAGGTACTGGTGTTTGAAATGGGTCTGGAAAAATGGGTGCAAATATTTATTTTTCCATGGCCTCTCTTAGCAAAGTGAGGGGATTGAGTTGTGATGATGAGGGAGGCCATTCTTGGGAGGCAGGGAGCTGGGGTTCCAGGGAGCAGGCTGCAGACCCTGACCCCTCCGTGCCTTTTTGATTAAAGGAGCAGGAAGGTGACATCCCATGGCCCCCAGCCCCAGCGTGACACCCCAGGAAGTGGTCCATGCCCAGGTATCTCCCGTCCCTGACAGCTCCCCAGGCAGCACGGTCCCCTCCTGTCAGCGCCACCTGGCAGAGACCCAACGTGTTGCTTTTGTCTTAATCCATGTCATTCAGGAGCAAACCTCTGCATTTCCCCATCTTCCACTTCTCAGCACAGCCTTATTGACATTCTGCAAACTTTCCTGGCCCTCTTCTTTTCCAATTCTGTGAGAAGACATTTCAATGAGTCTGAGCTGGGACCATTTAGTGCTGAGGCTGGGATCTCTATTCACAGCCGGGTCGGTTCTCACAAGATTTGAGTCAGGAGGCTAAGCTGTTCAGATCCCCCATGGCATTGTCTCCAAGTTTCTCGGGGCCGGGCTGCCAAGTTCAGGCGAGGTGCTGATCTCCCGGCTTTCACAGACCTACTTATTAGCAGCTTTCTTTCTTTCTTTTTCTTTTCTTTTTTTTTTTTTCCCCTTCCAGGCCCATAGATACAATTATTAGAAATTCCTGGTTTTGTGCCCATATTGAAAGAAGACCTGAATGGGTATGCTAAGGACCCGAAAGTGAGCCGCTCTCCCTAACTCCAGCTTAGACGGTTAATTAGATTTGGATGGTTTCAGAGGAGCAGCTGGAGCTTTCAGAAAATGGAAGCGATAAAAAGGAACTATTCAAGGTATTTTGGAGGGGCCCTATAAAACAACATCGCTGTGGAATGGGGTTTGGGAAACAACACTCTTGATTGGGGGGAGGGGTGGGAGGAGAAGGGGCAGGCGAGGGAGACAGGAATTGCTGTGAGAGGCAGAAAAGGGCCAGACCTGGCTGGATTCCCTTCATATGGATGCTGCAGCTCTGGTACACGTAGCAGCTCTGTCCCCAGCCGGACGGCAGCTCTAGCACAGCCCTCTCGCGTATACTTGAGGCAGGTAAACTGGGGAAGATGTGAGTGAAATATTTTTCTTGGAATTCAAGGCCTCTCCCATTTGGCTGCAACTGTCAAAAATTTGTCAGAAAAAACAAGTTTCTTCACTGCTGGCTTTGTACACAGGCAGAGTGGGTGATGACCCACCTGCTGAGCGTGTCTGCAGGAGAACAACGCTCTCCCTGCTTTGGACAGAATTTGACCCTACCTGCAAGTGGTTGATGCTCAGAATTCTCGGATGTCCCTGTTTTTTCACTGTGATCTTTTAAACTTGTTAAATATGCAAAGACTGGAAGGAGAATGAGTCTCCACAGCCACCATCTAACAGTGTGACTGGGCAGGTCACTCTGCCTGTCTGTAGTCATAGGGGATTTCTTCATCTGAGACCAGGGACATGGGGTGGAGACCCGCTCTCACATTCAGTTATTCACTCATGATAACGAAGGACACTTATGGGAAGTTTAGGGAGGGGGGCAGTGCAGGAGGGCCTGAAGTCTGCGAGGGCCGGGGAAGGCAGCAGGAAAGACAACTTGCTGCAGTTCTACGGGTCAGGGAAGGGCAACTGGTAGCCACAGTCTCCCAGCTCCAATTCTACTGCCCAGTGGCCAGCGGTCTGAAGCAGTTCTGGGGACGGCAGTCAAGGGGTGCTCCTGCAGAGAAGGTGGGCGCAAGCAGTGCATTTTATTCCAGGAAGCAGTTAGGAAAATTTGTTGTAACCCAGTAGTTTATTTTCTAATTGCTGGAAGACTTTCAACAAAATCCTGCATAGAATCCTAGACTATGAACCTGGGAGAAACAGAGCAGCCCTGGTTGGAGGGGGAGGGCTGCCAGGGCCATGCTTGGCTTGCTCCTGAGACGGCCCCTTGGGTCCAGGCACAGAGCCCTGGGCCCTTTGCTGCTTTAGAGACTCTACATACAGCAAAGCAGCTTCTGCCAAACACAGACGTTTTAACCTGTCCCATCTGTTTCTTATATTAGGGTCTGTCTGAGATTCCATCAGACAGAATTGTCGAGGTGCCCCCTCCTTCATTCCTGATTCAGATGGAGTCAGTGTGTGACAGACTGCCTGGTTGTAGAGGTGAGAGCTGTGTGGGACCAAAATGTGGTTATTAATATCAGCGTGTCCAGAGGTTGTCAAGGCCCGGAGAGAGTCATGGTTTCAGGTAATTGCTCGCTCATTCCTTTAGCAAAAACACTTTCTTATGCTGAAAACTGGGCAGCACAGTGTCCTGTGGCCCCTGGGGGTGAATGAGACACAATCCCTCTATAAAGGGGTTTATAGTCTAATAAGGGATGGAAACCACACACACAAAGATACATCCAGGGCAACTTCATCAGCACTGCATCAAGAGGACACTAAATGCGACCAGAGGGAGAGGGCTTTCATCTCAGTCATCTGACAGGACTGACACAGTGTGCTCTTCAGGGGAGAACAAGCAGTGATGGGCATGGTGCTTGCTATCCACTGTACTCTGTTTTGACTTTTTTAAGGTTTAAATATTCAGAGGCAGGAAGTGAATAGAGAAAGAGAAGTGAAGAAACTGGGGGTGGCAGGGAGAGGGAGAGAGACAGGAAGAGAGAGAGAGAGGAGATTCGTGCTGCTTTGGACAAGCTTTCAACATGTGACACAGTAAAACCACCCTTTTCTGTTCAGAACCCTGATATTTTTAGATACTGTCTGCTTCCAGTTCTTGTCTTTTCATTGTCTGTGTGCCCTTTCTCTCTGTGGCATATTTTTAGACTGTTGGCTTCTAAAAGACAAGAATGGTGGGCACGTATCTTAATAAATCAGTTTACAATGCAAGTTTATTTCCCTTTCTTGGAAACCAGATCACCAGGTGGAGAGCCTTTAGGAGAACAGAGTCCACACTGAGTATCCCCTCTCTCTATTAGCTGGCAGGAGAGTGAGGACTGAGAAAGGACATCCAAGACTCGGCCCCGTCCTCAGAAAATGGACCGTGTGGAGACATAAGACAAATCTGTCGGAAGATTTTAGGAAACAGTGATTCCCAAACTTTGGGATGTTGCGTATGAATCTAACTGGCTTTGATGATTTGAGAGGCTTGAGGAGATTTTGAGAGGTGAAGGGAGGTGAGGTAGGTTCTGTAGAGGAATTAGGAGAGATAGGAATTGAATGAGTGGTTATTCAGTGCCTACACTTTCGTCCTAGATACTGTAGGGGACATGAAGAAGTAGAAGACCCCAGAGCCGCTTTCTGGTTTTCAGGGGGTGGTGTAATATACCCAGGAATCCTTCATTGCCACTTGAAGAGTGTACACAGGTGCTCTGTCAGGCCCTGTGGTTCCAACAAGGGCAGGGCAGAGAAAGGAGAGAGCTCTGTGGGCTGGGCTGGCCTTCCGGGAGGAAGCGCACTTTGACGATGAAGGGGAGCCCGGGAAAGTGAAAATTCTATGGAGGAGGGTGGAGGTTGAGGGCAGCCCGGGCATCTGGGTTAAAATGAAGGCATCTCCGACAGGCATGGAGGGTCTGGGATAGCGAAGAGTGTGGGAGGAATCTGCGCAAAGATTCTGAGTAGAGGTTGCATGTGCATTTGGAGAGAGGGGGCCTTGAATTCCAAGCTAAAAGATGTGAACTTTCTCCTGCAGGCAGGGAATACTCTTTTTCCGACCAGGAAGCTGAGCCCCTATCATTTCATCAGTTGGAGAGAACCCCTTGCTGGTGGTCGTGGCAGGAACCCACGCCAGGACATTCTGCCGCATTCGGCGGCACAGACAGAAGGAGCTGGAAGCGCTCGCCTGCCGTAATTGGCTCTCTCTAGGCTGCTGCCTTATGAGAAGAGGCGATGCTCCCTCCTCTGCACACAGTGATTGCTGGCCCAAAATAGCCCTGCACCTGCTCTGAGATGCCTGTGAGATAATTTCAGCTTCCAAGGAAACTGCCCTGATTGGTGTTGATTTTTCATGACCTCCCTTCAGGCGAACACCTGGAGATAAGCACCTGATCACAGAGTCGCATTCCAGAGAGCCGAGGGCACGGAGGTGTGCACCCTAGCCTGTCCAGGAGCCTCTCTCCTTATCTCCCCCAGGGCAAGGAGGCCCAGATTCTGGGACCTCTGCCCCACGTGGACCTGCTCCAAAGGGTTAGACATTAACTGGCTGATGCAGGGGGCAGGGAAGGCCGGGGAGTGGGAGCTGGGGTCACTGCCCGGGGAGCCCCTTTGGAAGCAGCGCTAGAAGCAGAGCCTGCTGCCTCCTGTCTCTGATTCACAGTCTGACTCTGACCAATCTTTCCAGCTTATCTCCACCTCTGCCCACTCACCCATTTCAGCTCAAACCGGGTCTATAAGAGGGCCTTCCGTTAGCTCATAGCTGGAGTTCTGGTCTGCCCACCTTCCAGCTCGGACAGCACTTTTCCGTAGATCCCACTGGGGCCATCGCATGCAGAAAGATCTTGGGAGGTATCACAGCGGGATCAGGGCGGCAGCACCACGTTTACGACACATTACTGATGCTGCTACACTTGAGACACAGAAGAGTGGCTTCCTGTGCGTTATCTCATCTGATTCCCTCCAAATCTCCAGGTGGCTGGTGGAGGAGTCCTTTGTGTCTGCTTTTCAGATGTTTGTTAACTTGCCCAAGGTCTCATAACTAAAAGCGTCAGAAGTTGGGTTTGGACCTAGTATTCGAAGTTCACACTTTTTTTCTCTGTTGTGCCATCTTGGTCATACATTATAAATTAAATTATGGGTTACTTGAAGAAAGAAAGGTTGCTTGAACCAAGTCAAGTTTTATGACAGTGTTTCATTATGTTCCTCTGGTGGGCCACTGGGTCTCTGAGGATTCTCATCAATGTTCACAGCTTCATTGGAACCCAGGCCCAGGCAGGCACTGCCTCCAAGAAGGAACAGCCCCGCCAGAGTGTCCTGTGGGGGTGGTGAGGCTTTGGCCCGGGAGACCAAATCATTCATTGCAACTCAGTCCCTCTGGCAAAATTTGGGAGATTTAACGTGAAATCCTCATTTTGGCAATTCACTGGGACAAAGGATAGACAACTAATCTCTCTCTCTGTCTGTCTCTTTCTCTCTCTCTCTCTCCTTCAGAGAGGTTATTTTTAATTTTTTCTTAAACTGAAGATATGCACAATCAACTGCCTTGATTGGGGAATTACATGGCCCTCACCTGCTCATCTTCACTGATTCATGAACTTTGCTGTATCTCCAAGGAGACTTTTTGTTTTTCTTTTGCACTGTGATTACCAAAGCTGTGTCTGAGAGCTGGGGGCTTTCTAGAAGTCTTGTGAGAAGCAGCAGGGTCTGACCTTTCACCATGTGTAAAAACAGCTTCTTCCCCAGGGGTCCTGTTAGCCCCCAAGCCAGTCTCTTCCTTGGCCACCTGAGAACATGGACCCAGGACTTCACTCTCGTCAGGGCACCTGTGGCTTCTCCTCACTCCCGCTATGTAGCTGCAGAGGAGGTGGGGTGAAGGAGGGGAGAACCCAGACCCGCTACCTTATTTTTCCTTCCTCTTCTAATTGTACCACATTTCCCCACAGCCACTTCCTCAGGAGAGAAGTTCTGATACGGAGAGAAGAGGAAACCTATCCTTCCTGGCCTTGACCCTCAGCTGTTCCTCCAGGCTCCCCTCCTAACTGCAGCATTCCCTCTCCTCACACCTGCAGACCAGCCTCTCCAACAGCCTGAACTGTAGCCCCTGCATTTCTAGAATTAAGCAAATAACCAAAATCCACAGGCTGGTGAAGGCTGCTCCGTCACCCCCCTGCTGCGTCCCTGTGCTTGGTGTGCTGTCGCGGTTAGGTGGCCCCAAGGCCGGCCCCGACCTCTGCTTTCTAAACTGGATGGCTAATCATTCCAATCACTTAGGGAACTATAAAAAGGATTTGCCCCAGACACCATGCAGAGATTCTGATTCAGCAGGTCTGTAATTTTGTTAAAGTTGCCAGGCTAATTCCTGCACAGCCAGCCAGGTTTGAGGAGCCCGGATCCAGACCCCTCACTATTAAACTGCTTTCAATTCATCTCTCAGCCTCTTTGTACCCAGACATTTTCTTTCCTCCAGCTACAGCCTTAGGGGGAGCCAGCTTTCTGATCTTAGATTTGACCACTTTCCATACCAATTAGTGGTATACTATCACATTCTAGAGAAATTCTGTAAATAGGATAAAATTATTTGGAAAGGGCTTTGCTGTTTAACCAGCAACCCTATACAGTGATGATTATTGAGAGTATAATAATGACGGTCATAAGTCACCTATAATAGGAAATGAAGTTGTTCAATACTCGTTATCTCATTTAGTCCTAATAAAAGCTATAAAATCCACCAGTGTCGTTGCTACTGCACAGGTTTATAAATGGAGACGTGAAGAAGACAAGGGCTGCATGCGAGGACACCCATACCCTATCTTCCTGGGCGTTTTGAGCACTGAAGATCACAGCATGTTAAGCACAGCTGTGACATGTCCACAGAGCCCTCACCGCCTCCCATCAAAGGCATCACAAAACCCCTTGGGTGCTCACAACAATTCTGGACCACTTCCTATCGCAGCTATAGGCGGTCTCCACCTTCTCATCTGCTCTGGCTCCTGCAGTCAGCTCCTCCCTAGCACCCTGGTTGATATTTACCCCCTTTGGGTCTCCTTTATTCTTGCTCCATTGGGTGGTAAGCCTGCCCCTACTGTTCCCCAGCAGCCCAGCCTGGCCAGCTCATTGGTCAGCCCACCTAGAGCCCTGAGATTGAGTAGAGCATGCAGACAATAATGCTTAGAGGTTTGGGGCCCAGGCATTCTGTCTGAAGCCAGGTAAGCCTTGTGGAGGCCCTGACTGTGTGAGCATGGCTCAGGAGTCTTTGTGCTTCTTATCCAAAAATACCTTCCCTCTCCAACCTACCCTGGCAGCCAAAAAAAGATGGTCTCTTACTCCTGTGTGAGATTTGAGTCAACGTCAGCATCACAAAAGCTGCCTTTTGTTGAATACCTACTGTGTTCCAGGTCCCGTGCTTGTGTACTTTGTCTCCCTGCAAGGGAGGCACGTGATTTTGTATAGGCCAGAGCATTTGGACTTGGAGAGATTAATGCAGAAATCCAGGAGCTCCTCTCTGCCCCAGACCACAGAGCTGGGAGATAAAGGAGCCCTGTCTCCATGTTGCAAATGCAGGTCAGCCTCAAGTGTTTCTTCCGTAATATTGTCTTTCTTTGGCTCCATCAAGTTATGATCTATTTAAGATAGCATACATTAAAAAACAACAACAACAACAACACCATGGGCGTGATCAGTCACTGACATCCTTAAGTGAGTTTTTCAGTTGATGCTTCCAAGTACACTCAGCTGAAAATCCTTTGGAGTTTTGAGATGGGGTAACCAGAGGTAATTGGGAGGTTGCAACACTTTGTGGAACAGCAAACCCAGCAGAGCACACGGAGAAAGAAGGCTTGGGTGGGCAGCATGCCACGCTGAATTATGAAAACTTCATCCCCTTCCTAATTTCACCTTGTCTGGCCATTTCCATGAAAGTCTTCTTTTACAAAAGCAGTTGCCTTACCAAAGCAGTTGCTTTACCAAGACATTGACAAGCTGACCCTACCAGATAAGCAAGCGCCATCATCCTGGGGATGGAGCTCTGATTCACTAGCTATGACTCAGGTATGGTATCCCTCTGAGATCTGAGGACATGCTTACATTTTTCTGCTCCATTGAACTGAGAACCTGCACACGTCAAAACTATCTTTGACATGGCTTTTCTCTACTGTTGGCAACATCCTAGATATTACTCAAGATGGTTGAGTGCTGAGTGCAGGAATGAATCACAGCTACATCTGCTACCAGCTCAGAAACTAGTCCATCCTATTTCTCAAGTTTCCTCAAAAATCAGACTAATTCTGATGCCTAGAAGCTCTGTTGATTGATTTACTGGGGATTTTTGAAGACTATTGATTACGTAAATAGAATGTTAACATGTCGGACTGGTGAGCCAGAGAACATCAATAGTTTAGATAAGCTTGAATCAGTGACTTCTACTGGTTATAGCATAGGTAATTTGTCTTTATTTTTACTTAGTATTGACGTTAAAGAGAACAATTATTCATTCACTTTATAGCTTACCTCAACCCCTTCAAAAAATTACCTTAAGCACCTTCAGTATTTTGGAGATAAAGTCAAGAGTTTTGCCTCTTTTTCATAATGGAGGGAGACCAATTGAGCACAAATAATTCTTATCATCTCTAACTGGTATGCCTTTCTTGGTAGAGCCCCCATTCATCCTGTTAAAAATCTTTTTAATCTCAGAAAGGAGAAAACAATTAGCAACTCATTTAATCTGTCTAACATAAACCTCTAAGGTTTAAGAATAAAGCCAGCCTAAACAGCTATACATAGACTAATACAAAACATTGGAAAATCCAGGGGTCTGTATTTAATCTTGGAAGGTGGCAAGAAGAAAACCACTAGTCACAACCTTTACCCAAGCACGACATACTCAGACTCTTAAATATATCCATCTTCTTGGTACCCAGCCCCAGGATTCCTCCACACTAATGTGTGTTCTTCTTCCCATCCTGTTGAGGCTTAATAATGTGAAAGAAAGGAAAACCATTCATGGTCCAAGGTCACTGGGGTTAATTCATGCATGTATAATTATGAGATGACTGCAATTTTAATCTGTAAATTCTGCCTGGGTCTGCAGGAGAATTACGCTGAAATAGGTCATATGGACCCCAGTCATAAATATTTTCTGTAACACAATTGACCTATAAAACGAATACTAACCTTCTCATCTTCCAAAGAACTATACAAAATCAGAACTGTAATATTTACAGAGATCCCAGGTTCCCAAATTTCATCAGTTTACCCCCATTCCATCCTGGTATCCTTGGTCACTAATCATGAACTGAACTTTCTACCACTGTGGATGCACACAACTGTTGGTGTTTCCTAGAGTTTTCTTTCAGTTCCTTGTATACGTAGTCCTTCCTCTTGCTTTTATTTATGTTATTTTCTCTTCCTGGAATAATTGATTCCCTTGCTCCTAACCTCGTGACCCTATTCACTGCCACCCCTTTTCACCTTGTTACCATCTCCAACCTTGGGTCTCAGTTCAACTATCCCCCCCTCAGGGAAGCCTTTTCTGTCACCACTGCAGCCTAGCTCTGGGCTCTCTCTTACCTGCTCTCAGGACTCTCTGTATTTTTCTTTTGTCATTTATAAATAAATATCCAAGACATTACTTGGCTAATATCTATCTCCCCAGATAGGCTGTAAGCTCTGTGAAGGCAGAGACATCTGTCTTTGCAGGTCACTGTAGCCATAGCACTTGGCCCCAGTGCCTAGATCCTCAGTAAACTTTTGGAAGACTGAAAAATAGGAAGAATGAAAAGACAAAAGAGAAAAAATTAAAGGCATCAACTATAAAATTTGGTCTACTTCTTGTGCCTGTCCCTTCTCTTTGGGGGATGAATGAAAATGTTGTGAACTATTTTCTCTCTACTTAAAAGAAGAAAGTTTGCTCTTTGAACAGAGAATTATAAGAAATAATGGGTGTGTGTAGGGGTGTGAGGGCAGGTTGAGTGTATATTGTTCCTTCTCTAGAAGTATCTTCCCCATGTCTTCTTGGCCAATTCAACTCTTACGTAGGACCTAACTCAGTTTTTCTGTTTCTTTAAAGTCTTCCCTGGTGACTACAGTCCTCACCAATGTATACTTTCTGCAGACTCCTAAAGCATATACTTTTCACACCAGAGAACTTGGGGCTTGAATGGGCCAGTCTTATGCCCTGTCCAGTGCACCAACTCCTCCACTACAGCTTGTCCATGAGTTCCTCATATACATCACCTTCTTTTGCCAGATGACTCTGTTTAATGGATTGAGGTTTTCTTACGTTGACCTAACATCGGTCTCCCTGATGATCCCATGCTTCAGTCCCATTCATGTTCCTCAGAACCTCCACAGTATATCCACTCCTCCTTTCCCATCACAGTTCTTCCCATATTTGGATACATTTGTCACACCTGCTTCTCTCCTTACATCTCCAGCCCATCCTCCTCCCATAGTGTCCTTCACAGTTCCATGTTCAATGTGTGCAGCATCTCCTCATGTAGAGTCTAAGCTCCTGGAGGGAACAATTTTCCTTCTGCCTCTTTTATATATTTTTGAAACCCAATACTTGGCTGGAAATACAGTGGGCCTTCATTGCTGAATGAAAAGTGTATCAGTGTAGTGGTGAAAGTCTATTGCAGGGGTAAAATGGAGATTATATGGGCTGGAGACTCAGGAAGGATGAGATTTGCCTCTTCCCATGGCTGGCAGAGTTAAACTGATCGATGTCAAGAGTTTCCAACACTTCAGATTAGGCACTTTTCTTCCAGTAAAGAAATACAAAATGATCATTTGGTAGGTGAAGAGAAGATTATTTTCCCAGCAATTGGTATCAGAATAAAAGACTAAAGGAAACTCTCAATAGAAAGCTATAGGAACTGAGAAGACAAAGACAATTAAACATAGAGGAAAACCTCAAGAAAGAAGGAGAATAAAAGAGATGGTGTGGAATTTGGAGGGTGGCCAGGCTAAGAGTGCAATTTCTCTAGAATCCTCTGCCCCAGCCCTGGAGGATGCATTAGGTTTAATGCAGAAAAATGACTGACAAATTACTAGGTCACTGAGTGTGAAATTTATATTTTTTGCTCCTTGCTTTCTCCCATCCTATAATTGTATCGACCTAAATAGTAAAAATATTGCTATTGTCTTCTTTATTGTGGCACCTCTGAAAAGGGAACTGCTGTGTCTTGGTAGACTTTTTTCCTGGATAAATCTTTTGCTTGTGATAAATAAATCTCCTAACAGGGTCTTATTTAAATAACACTGTGCAGGGAGTGAGGCAGAAATCAAAAGATGAACCATTAAGCCTAGTAGTAATAGGAAGTGGCGGGCGTCACCGGCATGGCTTCATCCCGAGAAGCCACATCAATTAGGTATCTAATGTGTGACCCATCACATAAACCAGTCCAGCCACATGCCCCTTGTGCTCTCACTATCGATTGTGGCCCAGATATTGGGAATTAAACTGAGCCTCCTAATTATCAAGCACACAGAGAGAGTGGTCGGTGCTGGTCCTGCTGTTGGGAGACTGAACTGCGGCCTCTTCCCGAGGAATTCCCCTCACAGTGATGAATGTGCCCTCCCTGTGACCTTGAGCTGTGAGTGTGTTTGCTTTATAATCAATCCTCTCTGAGACATGGGGGGTGGGGGGTGGGAATCAGAGAAATCTGAAATAGCAACTGTTCCATGCATTGCAGTGACACAAGTGATTCTTGGGCTTTATCCAGGTTGGTTTTAGCAACATTTACTCTCTTTGGAGAAATACTCTAAATCCGTTTCTTATACATGTCTCTGGCTGTTAGGGTCACCTCAGGTCATAGGGCTGTCTCCCTGCCCTGAGCTCTTAGCATATTTTCCACTCCCCGGCCTCTGTTCAAGGGCGTGTGTTTTGTCTTTTCCGCTCTTTTGTTCCTTAGGGCAAGTGCTGTAACCTATTTTGCTTTTGTCTTAAATCTTCTTTTGTGCATATGGTTGGACACACAGTAGATGCTCAATGAACAGTTGATAATATTGCTTCTTTTCAGTACTTCTGATTTCTTATACTGCTTTCAGCAGTCATTGTTTCCTAACACTGATAAATTTAGATGTTGCCTTTTGCCAAATTACCTAAGCACATAAAATACCTACAGACGGCTGGCTTCAGGTCTCCTGGCATTTTCATTTAGCTAAGTTATGCCTAGTTAGCTCTCTTAATCTTCTTCTATGGTCCACTTCTTGCCTTTTACTTTTTACAATCTAGAGATGACAGCACCTTGGATAATTCCAGGGAAACATTTGGGGAAATGCCCAGGAGAGGAGAGTGCTGTAACCAAAAGAGGTTATGTTTGTGAAGTCTCCCCCTCGTCGCTGCATTCACTGCACAGTGTATCAGCATTGAAATGCCCAGTGCAACCTGTGGACAACTGTTGGTGCCTGTCTCTGCTTGACATTTGCTGTGTTCTGGAATAGGTGCGCTGGTCTACCGCCAAGGGGGTCCAGTGATATTTCCATGCACCCCAGGAGGAGGCTGAAATGTGGCCAGCCAATCAAAACACAGAATGGGGTAAAAGGGGATTGTTAGCAGCCTTGTTCAAACAACAGAATTGGTTTCTATCCCTGCAACTTGGTCAGTGGTTCCAATATGCCACTTTTGGTATACTGCAAAGTTCTCACATGACTGCAAAGAATAATAGATCTGCCTTGGAACCTATATATGTGCTCCCCATTATGAGGCTTTGCTCCCATTTTATATCATCCTCAGGCTGAATAATGTGTTTTTGATCAAAGGAAACTTCCCAGTGAACTGATATTCCTTCCAAATATGATCTTTGTCCAATGGACAAGGAACAAGAAGCACCTTTTAAAAATAAGAAAGCAAGATAAGCATAGAGGAACTGGCTAGAACACAGTGAAACCCATTATAAACTACCTCAGTTTAGCATGGATTTTATCGTAAGTCCAACAATTTCTCTTGAGTCAACAACAGGAGGCCAGCAGAAGCCTGAGGCCAGTCAGAACCTCTGACACTAGCATTCCAACCACTCGCTGCTGAATTCAAAGCAAGGGGCTAAAAGCATCCTGTGACTAGCCATGTAAAAGGATGGTAGAGCCATGCAACTGGTCTGAATGCCAAGAAAACAGGAGACAGAATGATATAGGAAACAGATGCCTCAGTTTAATTTCTAGAGCCTGGGCTATCTGTCTTTGCTTTTTTACTTCCTGCAGTGTGATTCTGGGCAAGCCACTCAGCCTCTCTGGGCCTCAGCTTCTTTATAAATTGGAGCAAATCATTGCTATCCATCTCCTAGATTGGCTATAGAATTGCAGCATTTCGGAACTGAAAATCTAACATTCTTCTGTTACAGATGAAACAGTTGAGGCCCAGAGTTGTCAAGGGTGAATATAGAATTGGAGCTTTAGGAGGAACAGTAACGACCATGATAATAATCACAGCCATGAGGTATTTGAGCAAGAAGTGACCTTGGGACCGATCTGGTACAATATCTTTATTTTTTAATGAGGAAACTAAGCCCAGAGAAAGAGAAGAATGAAGGGATTAGTGGGAGAACTGTAGGAAATACAAATCACAATAAATGTGTAAATAGAAATTCAACTTATTATCAGAGAAGTGCAAAGTAAATTATAGTGAGATGAAGTTTCTCACTCATAATATTTGCAAACATTTTAAAGTCTGACAATTCCAAGTGTTGGCAAGAACTCATATCAATGGGAACATTCATTTATTGATAACGAGAATGTAAATTGTTACCCCCAATTTGGAGAGCAGCTTGTCATTACCTAATAAAATTGAAGATGCACATTTCCTATATTCCTACAATTCTTCTTATAAGTATTTTCCCTAGATTAACACTCATAGCAAGGTCAAAGAGACACATATATGAATTGTTGCATAGTATAAAACCAGAAATAATGCACAGGTCTATCACAGGACGTTGAGTAAATAAACTGTAATGGTCCTATAATGGAATGATATGGAGGAATGCAAACAAATGAGCTAGATGATTCACATGGATCAATCTCAGAAATTAAGTCCAGAAGAGACAGTTGGTTGGAGTGGTTTGCCTGAGAACTAGAAACAACAGGGTAATAACAGAGAGGAAACAGAGCTAAGCTTTTGTGGAGAAGCAGAGGGCATTATGTGCACGATGTGATGTGATCCGGGCTTTTTTCCTGAATGCCTGTCCATCAGATGCCTGAAGTGTCATCATTAGAGTGCAGAGATTCTGCCTTTTTAAATCTCCCTGTCTCTGGTATATCAGAATTCCTAGCATAGAGTAAATTCTCAATAACATATTTTTAAATGAATGAATAAGAGCAAGAACCAATTCTCTCCTTCCTTCTAGGAAGAAGCACAGAGTAGATACAGCATGTTCTTTGGAGTTATTCTCATTGCATTCACTTCCTGATCATTTCTCAGTCTCTCTGGGTTTTCACAGAGTGGAACTGCTTACTGGCCCCATTCTATTGACATCATTTCTGGAATTTGAATCTTCCCCTTGCATCCAAATGGGATACATCTGCTTGTCAGGACTCTTCTAGATGTCAGCTGATGTACCTCTTCATCTGGCTCTTTGTATCCTTTATAATAAACTGATAATTGTAAATACAAAAGTTTCCTGACTTTTACAAGTTGTTCTAGTGAATTAGCAAAGCCTGAGAGGATTGTGGGAAGCCCCAGATTTATAACCAGCCAGAAGTGCTTGGAGACACCCAGGACTTGTGGCTGGTGTCTGAAGTGGGGGCAGTCTTGTGAGACTGAGCCCTTAACCTGTTGGGTCTATGTTAACTCTGGGCAGTTAGTATCTGAATTGAATTGAATTGTTGGACACAAATTTGGTATCAGAGACTTGATGTTGGAGTGCATATGGGTTAGGTCATATCTATCTTAATGATTGATCAGTGTATATTTATTTAGTGAAGAATATATGTAGGGGACTCTGTCAAGTACTATGGGGAATAATAATAACAACATCAACAAAGATAGTGACAAATTTTGATTAAAGAATTACACAGAGAGCTTTCACATACTTTCACCCCTTTCATTCTAAGGACTACATTGGAATATTACAGCTTATGAAACATACTGGGCCAGCAAATTGTAGCCTTTCATGCACAAATTTCATCATGAATCTTTGCTTTCTTAGCAGAGGACACCCTTATAGGATGCCCCTACCCCCACCCTGGGGACTACAGTTTCAGGATGCCTGAG
The DNA here is from genome assembly GCF_937001465.1 of Orcinus orca. Taxonomy (NCBI): domain Eukaryota; kingdom Metazoa; phylum Chordata; class Mammalia; order Artiodactyla; family Delphinidae; genus Orcinus; species Orcinus orca. Next base: position 27,869,342 of record NC_064573.1, read on the forward strand.
GTCCCATGTAATTAGATATTGCTGTCACACAAAACCTAGTTTTGTCATCACATGACAAATTGTCCCTTCCGGACCCTCCATGCAGTTTGTACAGACAGTGGTTTTAGATTTTTCTGATATCATGGTACCTAGAATTTGAGAGACCCTTTGAATACCCAGAAGGAATCACAGGGCCACAATCTGTGGGTCAGGGACTCAGGAACCCTTTCAAAGGCCTCATAAAGGCTCAAGAGAATCCTTCCAGCAGAAATTAAATCATAGCATTTTATTTTTATCAGATACTTGCTATCATTTTCCCCCTCCCTTTGCTGCCATGAAAATTGAGAAACTGGGAATCCAATTACAAAGACGAGATAAAAAGGAAAGATAGTAAAACATTTTAATTGGATAGAAGAGACGCTGAAGCGTGTTCTGCTCTGTGCTGCAAACGCTCCATGTGTCACAGCAGCAGAGTGGGGGTCACCGAAGACAGAAAGAGTCAGGTGACACGGGAGGAACAGGAGCGGCCATGGAGTGTTCCGATCAGTAAGGGAACCACCATCGCATCCCCCTAGCCTCCTGGCGTTATTGATTCCCTTTGGACCAACATACTGACAGGTAGAATGTAACCCAAATAAAAAAGACCCACTTCCTCTGTGGGGCTCATTTCAAATGTGGATTCTCAGAGCAGGGAGAGAGACATTAATAAAGAAACTTTGATAAAGGAAGGTAGCTTAAGGAGGCTTTCCTTGAGCTGGGTCAGGGCTTTGCTTATGAGAAAAAGCAAAAAGAATCAAAGACAAAAGTTTTCAGCAGCACTGAAGGAAAATACCCAATAGGGCTCTTTCACACTGGAGTGGTAATGTTGCCCCACCACTGGGCTTACTACCCGTGCCACTCAGACCTAGGTTCTGTGTCCAATTTTCTGGCCTCCAGCTACTGCCAGACTTGGTAACCCATCAAGGCTTCAGAGATCAGGGGCAATGCTGAAGGGCTTGTGAGTCAGGTTTCAAAGAAAGACCAATTAAAGGAGGATTTAGTGGCCTTTGGCTACATCAGAAGGTTGGTAGATGGAGGTGTTCCTGCTCTAGAACTAGTTCAATATCTAGAAAACAGGTTAGAAGTTTTATACTTCTCTGAAGGACAAAGCTTGATCATCAGAGAATCACCACTCACTGGAATGTATTGTCATGGGAAGGTCTCTGAAATTAGGGTAAATTCTTGATCACTTTTCCGTATCCTGTTCTCCCCAAGCCCAGTCCGGTTTGCCTCCCAAGTTATGTCATGAATAATTGCTTCTCTCCATCTTAATCATCAGCACTCTGGTGAAAACGCGCACCATTTTCTATAGGACGTTAGCAGTAATCTTCTCTTGGGCTCTTCACATTCATTCTGCTCTCATAAGTGTCCTCTGCATTTCAGCCAAAGTGATCTCAAAATGGAAATCTGATCATGCCCCTTTGTTCTCAAATTAAAACTCTGTAAGGCAGAGCATGGATTGATCTTCATTCACTTCTCTGACCTTGATTTTAAACCACACTCTTCTTTACCCTCCACCCTGACCACATGACCTGCCATCTCTCTCCCTGATGTGTCTGTAACCCAGAACTCTGTTCTTCTGGTTCCCTCCTTCTTATCTTTCAGATCTCAGCTTAATCTCCCTTTATCCAGCAAAGTCTCACCTGGTCACCCTAACCTCATAGCACCAGCAACTGTTCATCCTTGCACACCTTTTTTCCCTTCTTTTTTTAATACTTTGGGTAACAGTCACTTCTTGTTATTTGCAGTGTAAGGTTTCCATGAGCAATGAATTAGTGTATACTGAACTGTTGCTTCTAGGGAAAAATAGAGGGTTAGTTTTCTGAGCTCTGGTCAAAACATTTCAGAAAATGAATCAATACATAATCTTGTTTTATGTGTGCTTCTGTTTAAAGAAAGCTTATTTAGTATATATTGTTGATTAATTAATATAGAACTCATGGCCAGCAGCACTGTAACTCCGGCCTAAATGAAACTTATAAAGCACATGTATTTTCTCCGTAAGGCACATCACAACCTTCCTGCACTTTGGAACACTAGACAGCACTTCAGCACTAGGCTTAAGGCCATTTAAAACAGCAAATTCACCAACAAATAGCACAAAAGTTCAAAAAACAAGACACCAAATAGATGGCAGAAGACACTTGTTTATGATATGAGAGCTAAAACAAGAAGGCAATGCATCGTCTTATTCAAACTCAGGTGGGAAAGTACATGTCTAGAGACTTGAATTTTTTGCTGCTCTGTGCAAGTCTGTGAATGACTTCAAAAGCATCATGAGAGTTGATTTTGGTTTTACAAATACATTTTAGCAAGTAGGCAAATTTGCAAGTATGGAATTGACAAATAATGAGGATCAACTGTGTTTTATCCTTCACTGGATTGTAAACTATACAAAGACTGTCAGATGCTTTTTGCTTTCCATCTGACTCACAGTCCCTAACAGTGTCTGGGAAGTGGTTGGTGTGCAATGAATAGATGTTCAGAAAATGAATAAATGTGAGAGTTGACCGAGGCTGGATGCTGAAAAAGATAGCAGACTTGGTCAGTTGCCTATCTATTTAAAGAATTAACCACCCGTGGGGCCTCTGTCTGGGAGAAACTCTGGGCTGGATGACAGGGAGGGTGCCTCAGAACAGTTATTCTCATGATCTCCAGCATCCACATCAAAGGTTGTTGTGGGACTGTCTTACCTGAGATTTAATCCTTTATTGACTACATGTGTCCACAGCATGGACCACTCCCTGGGATCCTAGGTTGTGAGGGTTGGCCTCACTCAGATCCATGCTATGATTTTCTCAAAGTGGAGTGCATAAAGGGCCAGAGCAGAGACTAGAACCCACGGCTTCTGACCCCCACACAAGTGCACTTTTCCCCACACCACAGAACCCCCCTTCAAACAGCACAGTGTTTGTGGTTACAGCTTGTATTTCATCACTCTACCAATTATTGCCGAGGAAGGACACTTCCAATTCAGAACCTGTCCCTCCAAAAGGCCAAGAAAGTTTATTCTAATTTTTACCACCTAGTTGCTTTAGGACCCCAAACTCACAAATATACCTTGAGTTACCTCCCTGGGTGGTACTGCCGTCAGCCATTCTACGGTGGATCTTGGGGACTTGAACCTAGGTGAAAATATTCTACCTTCATAGCCAGGATAAGCAATTCTCTGACTTTCAGGGAATTTCTCACCTCATTTTATCTTCACAGACTCTGGGATGAAAGTAGAGTAGATACTTGTACCTTCATTTATGGATGAACAGGTCCTGTTATCTCCCACACACTTCTGAGAGCAACTAGGTGGATTGAAATAGCATGTGGAAAAGCCCTTCATCAGCACAGAGTAGTTTCTTAAAAAATATGTGCTAATCTGAGTTTTAGGGCCAGAGATGTAATTGCTTAAATTCACATTAGCAAAATAGTGAAGGAGGTGGTTTCCTTACTACTGTGTAATTGCTTTGGACAAACCAAAATTTGGGGATATAGAAGATGTTCCAGAAATGTTGCTCTGAGAAAGTAGGCCACAACGTTGGTTACAGATAAATAGGTCTGAGATAATTAATCAAAGTACAGTCAGAGGGAGTTTCTTTCCCAGAGAGCCCCTCTCACCTACAAAGTCACCCAAAGGAAACTTTGCTGTGCCTAAGTGAGCCAAAACAGAGGTGTCTGACAGACGAGTCTTCATATGATGCAGCTTTTCATCATGTCTCCTCCAGGCTTTAATGCAATGACCATAGCTAAGTTGCCCATATGTCTTGGTTTGCCTGGGACAGTACCAGTTTATATCTGTTGTCCTAGAGTTATTATTAATAGTGTCCCTTTTTACTCTCCAAAAGGCCCCCCTTTGGACGATAAATTATATGGCCACCCTATCCACAGACTACCACATCAAACCTGCTCAGCCTTCAATGCAATGCTTCACCAATCTGCTGAAAACCTGCCTGCACAACCTGGTCTCCCTTTTTTCTCAACATCTTTTAGTCAGCTGATGATCCTTCCCTGTCCACAATTCATGCCATGTCCCTTTCCATCCATTTATATTATCTGTAATTTACTCAAAATTCATTAGCATAGACAACATATTGGGCAAGTGGGTGTTAATTTTAATCTATACCCTAGAGGGGATTAACATTTGTATTTCCTTAATCAGTAATACATACTCCAGAGGTGGTTAGTTAGCATTTGAAAGACTCCAATTAGAAACCATAACTCCAGAGCCATCTACTGCAGGTCTTTAGCTTCCTTTATTTCTGGTTATGACCAGTGGCTTTGTTAATTAGAATATTGGATGTTAGAAACCACTTTTTTCACTGACAACTAGAAATATGGGATTTTTTTGCACTGTTTTACAGACAGTCCTGCCCTTGCACAAATAAGGTACAATAATCTAGCAAGAGCAATTTTCTCTTCACTTTGGAATGGTGTCCCCAGGGTCTGGAATCCAAATGGGTCCTGTGTCTTTGCTTATTAGACTGGAAGGTTACTGGAATCCTGCCACCAGAACACTGCTGCATCTGTTTCAGTACATGTTTTCATACAAGGACAGAGGGACGAGACCCATGATGCTTACAGCACAGGTTGTGTGGTTGTTTTCATACCTGCCTGCTAATAACTTGTGTGTGCATGACAGAATTGAGCACTCCATGGAAGCCTGACTACCTGGTAAATTATATCCTAGAAGCAAGGTAGTAGGGAAACAGAACACTCTCCCACTTCTAACTTTGGAAGCTACCAGTACTTACCAAAGATAACTTAATAATGGGCATGGGTCAGTTTGCAAAAAGTTTCATGCCTGATCACATGTTGTTTTTCTCTATTAGATTGCCCCTTCTTCCCATCCCTTGTTCCAATTTGTTCCCATCCTTCAAAGCCCAGTTCAAGTGCCCCTCATAGTCAAAGGGTCTCCTGACTATTCCAGTCCTTTTGAAATCCTGTCTGAACTCTTATACCACTTAGAGTTGGACCCACACAACCTAATAAATGGTTTATTATTATCATTTATTTCTCTATTTTTGTATGCATACTTTTAAAAAACAGAACATTTATAAATATCCTGGGCATGGAGATGCATCCTCCTTCCCTTGGAGCTCCTTTAATGTCTGACCCAAAGGCAAGCTCATATTATAGGCTCAGTAAATACTTGCTGACCAGTCAACTTACTTAAAGAGCTAAACCAACAAGCCTTGAGCTTCCTGTATTTGGATTGTGAGGCAACATGGAGGCCAGCTGATGAAGGACTCTGAGTTCCAGGCTATGGGTTTAGATTTGGTGGTGGGGAAAACTGGAAGCCATCATAGGTGGTTATTGTTACATTTCCATGTGAAATATGGGGCCAACAGAACAGTCCCAGAACATCTGTCCAGGCTGGAGGCCAACACACATCCTCCAGATGTTACTCAGGGATTTATGAATTCATTCTTCCTGCTCAGTTGGCAAGGAGGTAACAGAGGGATGGAGTCAAGATCCAGGGGGAAAACTGATGAAATAAAAGAGACGTTATAAGGCACACCTTCCGAGAGCAGTCGATTTATAGGTTCTAAACATTGCCCTATAAATATCAGCATCTTTTAGAATCTCAGAGTGAGAAAGGGCCCTGAGAGATCATCTTGCCCCACCCCCTGCCCAATGCAGAATTATTAGCTACGGCAGGCAGGCTGCTGTTAATACGGGTCCCCTGGTGCTTCCTCTGGAAAGCTCTGTTTTTCAGAGGTCTCTCCCTCACCTTTATACCCAGTTAGGCTACTGCCCAGAGGAAATTTTCACAGTGCAAATACCTTTTTGTTTTCTTTTGGGCTCGCTTCTTTTAAATTTGTTTTCCTTGCAACACAAAAGCAGGCTGCCCAGGTGGTGTATGTTGTATCTATTTTTCTACCCTCACTTTTCTAATTAATTGTTCCATTTTCAAAGCTGAAACTGGCAGGCACTTATTCCTTTAGAGTCTCTCTATCCTTGCCAAAAACAGCCATGTTAAAAAAACAGTTTTATGACTAGGTTTTCCAAAGTTACAGCCTCTCTCATTCCAACCAGCTTGGCAAGAAGGAAGCCAAAACACAGATTAAGCCATTTTCTCCTCGTTATCGCCCCATTAAGCTTGCAAAGATTCTGTTGAAGCCCAGAGCTTCGTCTACCTGTTCTGGCCAGGGAGCTGGGAGAATTTAGCACCTTCTCCTGAAAGGAGCCATTTATTCAATGAGTCAGGGGGAGGCTCCTCCTCTCCTGGCTGGAAGAGGCAGCCCTGCAGTACAACCTTGGCTGCTCAGAATCCTTGGAGGATTCTGGTGAGGCAAGTTTTCTAGGTAGCTCAGGATGACTTCTTTAGACTTGATAATTCAAAATAATTCTAGTTACTTTTGGAAGAAATTTCTACAAAATATATTCTGCATTTCCACATCTTCTTCAGTAGAGAATCCTAATGATCGCTTGATCCTTTCTTGATTGCTGAAGTTCATCTTTCCTGATACCAATCCTCCTGGATTAAATGAATGATAGCAGTTGGGCCACGCTGAAGGTTACACTCAGAATGCAAGAGATTTTGGATTCTTATATCTGAATATAATAGTTTTTTATGCTTCCTTCCTTTACCATAATCAGTGAATCTACCTTCAATGTGATGTCCTCAAAAGGACATCTAATTTACACAAAAAAAACCATGGATGGATCTCAAAATAATTATGCTGAGTGAAGAAGTTGTGCAAAAACCAACCAACCAACCAAAAACGATGGATCTACGTTGTATAATTCCATTTATGTAATACTCTATAGAATGCAGAGTGATCTATAGTGAGGAAAGCAAATCGGTGGGTGCATGGACTCGGGGCGGGGTGGGGGAAGGAGTGATTACAAAGGGGCATAAGGTAACTTTTGGGGGTGACGGGTGCATGGACTCGGGGCGGGGTGGGGGAAGGAGTGATTACAAAGGGGCATAAGGTAACTTTTGGGGGTGACGGGTATATTTGCCATCTTGATTGTGGTGATGGTTTCAAGGGTGTACGTACTTGTCAAACTTATCAAATTGTATGTACTTCAAATAAGGGTCATTTATTTTATATCAATTATACTTTGATAAAACTATTTAAGTAAGTAAACAAATAAATGAATAAATAAAAGCTATATACTCATTCCCTCAAAGTCTCGTGGGAGCACTTGAATGCGAAGGCAGGAGGCGAGCCCTGTGTGGGAAGAGAGAGGCAGAGGGAGGAGGAGGGCAGAATGCAGGGCTCTCTGAGCAGACCCCTCAGCGAGCAGCGGGGAGAAGCACCTGGTCTGTGGTGTGTGGATCTCACCATTTACCAGAGCCTAACTCTGCCACAGGCATGCAGTCATCTCTTTGTGGTATTAACTCTTTTACTCCTCACAAAGACTCCATTAGGTGGAAGTGTACATTTTTTAAACCTATTTTATAGATAAAAGAAAAGAGAGATCGAGGCAAAGTGGGTTCCCAATGTGAGAGGTCACCTAAAATGGACATCCTAAAGATGGTTTCCAAAGGACCAAGACAGACACACAGAGGTAAGTACATTTATGTGGTATTAGGACCAAAATGCTTAAAAACTTTACTTTTAATTCTTCAATAGGTGTAATGGGAATTTGGTAGCTGCCCCTACAGTGAAAGAAGTTTCAAGAAGTTAAAAAAAGAGTAATATACAGGGAAGTCCTCAAGGACATAGAAGATGTAACTACTACATGCCACCCCCCAAATATTCGCGATGTGCACTAGTTCTACTGGCTGTTGTTTAAAATGTCTTTAATAAAGGATTAACAAAAAGTTCTCATCCAATAGACAAAGCAAAATGCAATTGCTTTTTGGGTTCCTAATATGCAAACTTACATTTACAGTAAAGGGCAATGACTGTGATTCAATTTTTATATTAGCTCTTCTATTGTATCACTGATTAAATATAAATCCTGAAGCAAACAATTCAGCATTGACCAGGCCTGAAGGGACAGAAGCAAGCGAAGAGGATGCAAAAAAAAAAAAAAAAAAGAAATATTCCTTTTAGTTTTTGTAAGAAGAAACTGAGACTAATTGCAGAACTTATTATGTATCTTTGTAGTGTATCATATACCACTAGGTGCAATAAACTATATATAGTTCTCAGTTTAAAACTGGGCTCAGTCAATCTCAACAGTCACTTTTATCAAGTTAAAGAACCATTTCAAAATATTGTTATGAATAGCTGTCAGTGCTGGGTGGCCTAGTGTGTAGCCCAGTGCCTGGTACCCAATAAACACTTATTAAATTAATGAATGAAGTCAATGAAGTCAGAATAAGCACAATCGGTCAAGCATTACTCTTTTTTATTTTTTAACAGGGTGCATTAAGGACTGATGGGGTACAGGTTGCATAGCTCATTTAGAAGCAGAGCAGTTTATTCCCCTTTGAACTTCCCACTGTCCCTAGCTTGGTGTGGAGCTCCTTGTGCGCCTTCAATAAAGATTCATGGCTTAAGTGATTGCAATTTACTGACTCCATGATCCTTTTCAAGACCAGTGCTGAGACAGATCCTCCCTTATTTCCTATGTGTATTTTAGAATATGAATTACACTGTCAATACAAAATAAGTGGCATTAAACTATGCATTGGATTTTAAGAAAGTGCCTTAAAAATGCCTTTCAGATGGTCAGTCGGCCCTGCATTGTGCCTCATTCCCAACTACTGCAGAGACTCCTATACATTCACTCTTAGAGAGGTTCAGTTACTGAGTCTATAGCAGGATGCAGTCACTACTACAAATAAGGATTTTTTTCCTCTCTATCTAAATATTTTCATCTCTTAGTTCCAGACCACTTTGCTTGATCCTCTGAGAAGGCAAATAATTTCTTCCATCAATGAATATGATTCCCCAGAAGATATTGATACATTTGGGAGTATAATTTGGCCAGGGAAGAAGATATCCTGAAACCACAAACTGCCCTAAACACTCGATCATTAACAAAGAGAGTAAAGCTGAATTGAGTTGGAGAAAACTGCTGCTGAATGATAAATTTCCAGACCCTGTGTAGCTCAGGAGGTTGCAGCCCATTCACCCCAGCTGCATTATTATGAATTCTTGAGGAAAGAACTCTAAAATGGAAAGTCTACAGTCAGGATTTGAATGGCTGCATTTGCTCCCTAAGGTGGCCTGAATCTTGAGAAACAAGGCTGGGAAAGTCACTCCACACATCTCTCTACACCTGACCCTTCATGTTATTCTCCTCATGAAAAAGCGCATCAGCCAAATTGCTGCCAGTACTTTTATTCCAGTTTAAGCTGTGGATCTAGTTTAGAAACCACAATTTCAGAGACTTATCTGCAGACCAGCAAAGAAGTTGTCAGGCTGGGTAAAGGCTTTGACTCAACCTAGCAATTTTCTTATACCTCTTTGGGCTTTTGTCCTCCTTGAGTTATAGTTATGTACTTGTCTTATTTCTTCCCTTCTGATATCTTGGAAGCCCCTTGAGAGAATATTCTCCAGCATTCATCCAGGTTTTGATTGCCAGTGGACACATTACATATTTGAAACATGGAATTGACTTCCAGGGAGAAACCTAGCAGTATGAAAACAAAGTAACTCCGCCATATCTGTTGATGGAATGTCATAGCTGCCCTTCACTTCAGAGAAGTTTTAGAAAAAGAGGAGAGAGTAGACATGGATTTCCAAGGGACAAGGTTTTAGCCTCTACAAGTAGCCAAGTTCCTCAGATCCACCCAGCTGCCCTCCATGGGCAGAGATAATGCCCATCACTGTTAACCCCACCCACCATCTGTACAGAGGAAGTTCTGAATGTGGGCTATCTCCAATGACTAGAAGAGATTACTTCATATTTACAGATAAAGATATGGTATCTGCTTTAAAATATTCCAGAGAAACAAGACTTTGTTTGTTTTTGTGATTTTGGTGGTGGTGGGGAAATAGATGAAAAGAGAATGCCAGAATGTGGACAGTTGTTCAAGGTGGGTGATGGTATGGGAATATATTATTCTATTTTTGTGTATATTTGAAAGATTAAATAATTTTTTAGAATTTTAGGTGAAAAGTAAGAAAAGAGAAATTTACTTCACCACCACCCTTAGAAACTGGCTGAGGGAGGGAAGAGCAGCTTTCTTCTGCTTGTTAGAATTTTTATGTCATATTAAAATGACTTTGGATGTGTTTAAGAGGATATTACAGGAGGCTTTTTTTTAGGTCTTACGTCACTAGGGCCCCAAATCTGAGAACAAAGGGAGTCAGTACCTATGTATTCTAAAATGGGTTGCCTGTATGTCTGTGCAGTAGTTGCTAGGAAGGTGGCTATTGTGGGTTGGATTATATCCTCCAAAAAGATATGTTGAAGCCCTAACCCCAGGTACCTGTGGATGTAAACTTATTTAGAAATAAGTTCTTTGAAGATGTAACTTAGTTAAGGAGAAGCCATACTAGATTAGGGGGGGACCCTAAATCTACTGACTGGGGTCCTTACAAGAAGAGGAGATGAAGCACAGAGACAGGCACCGAGGGAAGACCATGTGAAGACAGAAGCAGAAATTGGAGTGATGCATCCACAAGCCAAGGAATGTCAAGGATTGCTGGCAACAACCAGAAGCCAGGAGAGAGGCCTGGGACAGATTCTCCCTCAGAGTGTCCAGAAGGAACCAACTCCACTGACCCCATGACTTCAGACTTCTATTCTTCAGAACCGTGAGACTAGATTTCTGTTGTTTCAAGCCACCCAGTGGTAATTTGTTATGGTGGCTCTAGGAAACTAACATAGTGGCTGAACACTAATTCTGCTGCCTAGAGACCATAACTCCTTCCTCTACCATATAAGATGGGGCTTTATGAGAGAGAAGGCTGGGGAGAATGGATTTCTGTAAAGAGAGTTTCAGGGATCTGTGACTCCTCCCCCTCAACTCCCCACATTCAACTAGGTCAGAGTGCTCCCAGAAGCTGCCAGGGAGCTTGATTTGTATCCCCTGGATTTTGGACGACCCAGAGCCTGGTACCTGATTCCCTTCTGAAGATGTCCAAAAACTGCAGCAGCCTATGATGGCTGAGGAAGGAGTGGAGACTGTGCTGGCTTCCAGGTATTTCCTGTGGGTTAGAGGAAAGGCCAGTGGATTCTGCAGAAGATGGCTCAGCATAAGCCCTTTTGAAAGGACCTTGCTCAAGAACTTTGTCTGCCAGGATGAGAAAGACACACAGAAAGATTTGACATGAGCTTTACCACCAGCAGGGAAAGCCCAAGTTGTTCAGATAGAGGAGGCATCATGGTGCTTATAAACAAGTCAGGGTTGGACCTCAGAGGAGATCAACAAAGAACTCAGAAGAGTGCCCCAAGAGACAGAGAGCCAGTGTTTGTTCACCTGACACAAAAAGGGTCCAATGTGGTAGAAGGCAAGAACTTCTATTACAAGTTGTGCTCTTTTCCTCAAATACTCTTTCCTCATTGTAGACAGTCTAGGGGGTCAGGGAGTGCAGAAACAGACTCTATCAAGAAGAAGTTGGAATGAGGAAAATATACAGAGCAGATTTCTCCCACTTCTCCCCGAGGTCTGGTGGAGTGGAGCTTTTCACCACTTTTGACCTAATATTCTAATTCCTGAACATGAGACTGTTGATATCTAGTGACTTGGAAAAGTGACCTGGAAAACTGAGGGCTCTGAGCTATCACCAAAGATGGAGAAAGCTAGTGGCAGGAAGAAATTAATTTGGTTCCTTCCTACATCCTCTTCAGTCCAAGCTTGTCCAGTAAACCAATTACACTTGCTAGTTTTACCTTCTCTAAAATAGTATAAGCTGCCTAATGGTGAGAGTGATGTCATATATGTCTCTAGTTATTTCACCCAAATGTCTAATAGAATCTTGGACACAGAAATATGCAGCAATAATTTTAGCTAGTTATATATTTCTTACTTTCCTTGGATTTTATGATATATCACAATATCTATAATTCATATAATTTTTGAAAATGTGTGAAACACTTCTGTGTTTGTGGATGTGTGTTGTAGGTAATTTTATTTTCTCAACAATCACATAAATTCAGGAAGGCAGAGATTATCCCAAACTTCTAGCTCAAGAAGTAAAGGCTCAGTTTCTCTAGCTAGTGAGTGGCCATGAAAGACTCGAGCCATAGTCTTCTTATTTCAAACCCAATGCTCTTTTTCTCCAACACAAGACTTCCTAATGGTTTGGGGAGGAAAGGTCTTAGGAGTCCAAGAGTGAATGATAAACAATTATACTGAGTGCGAAGGAAAAGACTTACCTGACTGCATTACATCCATGACCTCACATCTGTGTACAGAGCTGGAAAGGGTGCATGTGTGCTCATTCATGAAGCCCATTCATGAAGCCCATATCCATGTTCCCATGTCCTACTTGGAGTGGATGGGCAACCTGCCTTACCCAGTAAATCATCCATCACTTAAAGACAGGGGCCGTGGCTAACATTCCTAGTCCATCCCTCCTCAGACCTGGCAACCATGCACTATCATAACTCATGTACAGAAATGTTTTCCCAGTTTCCCATTAGAAGGCCATGTGCTCTGAAATGCAGCTTCAAGCCTAATGATGAATTTTCCCCAAGCCACCCACACTCCTTTGCCTGTGACCAATTGCACAATTTCAAATCCAGCTGGCCCAGCTTAGGGATGTGGTTGGAAGCCAAAAAAAGAGTTTGTCTTGATGCAACACAACCATGAAGAGTCACAATCATAGCTCTGGGTTCCCTAGTCCCTTGCTTGATCCCAGTGAGTGAGCTGGTTATGATATCAGCTCTGTTTACTTTCCAGGTTTCAGCTCATAGCCAAAGGCTCATCAGCCAACCTGGATATGACCCAACTTTAGTCACTAGAATCCAAAGTTATTTAGTTCTTTGAGCCTCAGTTTCCTCATTTGTAGAATGAGATAATCATGTCTTCTTTGCTGAGTTGTTATGAAGATTAAGGAAGATTATACATGTAAAGCACTTGTCACTGTGCCTAGCACATAGTATGATCTCAATAAACAGTGACAATGATAATAATAATCGTATTAAAGTATAAGTATTACTTATTATATTTCAAACCACGATGGCTTGGAATCTGAACTATCTCTCTAGTTGAAATTATCAAAGTTTTCTTCAGGTCCATGCAAATTTAATGAGCTAAAGTGTCAAATGCTCCATTCTATTGACTTTTTTTCCCAAATTGACACCTACTACTAGTCAAGCACTGTGCTGGGCACTGAGAGAGTTACAAAGAGGAGGAAGACACACTTCCAGACTTGCAGAAACTTAGACTCTCACAGCAGAGACAAGGCAGACACATTTTAAACCATTAGATGACAATACAGTCTGGTGACAGACTAGCAAAGTGAAAAAAGCCTTTCTTTCCAATCCCAGTAAAACATGTCCCTCCTTAGAAGTTATCCCAGCTGTCAGTCATCAGCTTGGGCCCCCAGGGCCCAAACATGTATCTAAATGGAACTACTTTGGGACGCAGGGTGTTGTCATCTGCAAATTGATGTTCATCTGAAGGTCTGTTAAGTAGGAGGAAGGGGGTTATTGTAGAGGCTTGGGTGCCACCAGCGTACACACACACACACACACACACACACACACACATCATCCCCAGGGGTCCCCAAGGTTAGTCTTTTTGAAATCAGCTTGCTCACCATCTTGCAAGAAATATATAATTGTATGGCCGATTTCTCCATCATAACCTGCTGCATGATACAGAAGAAATGCTACCTTGCCAAAGGAAATAAAACTTGGCAATCAACGTGTCTCCTCAGACCTTGTCAAAGAGCCATAACTGTAACAAAATAAACAAATAGATGATCAAAACATTCCTCTGCCCTTTCCCCTCATTTGTCTCTCTATTTTTTTTCACGTTGAATGCTCCATTAGAGTGTAGAAAATTTCAGTTTTCTCCAGCTCTGGAAAAATCGTTAGGCCCTTCTGCTGGTCGGCTTTGGAAACATTTGGAACAAATTATCTCTACTTTTGGAATCTGAATAAAGGAATGTGAGCCTCACTGGAGAAATGTGAAATCTAGGGTGGGATTCACAAAATGGTTTAAGGTTTGCTTTTGCACACATACTTTTTTTCGAATTTGTTTGGGTTTGGAACATAGTATAAGAAAAATAAGAGGACTTGCAATGGACATTCAATGTGCTTTCCGTAATTCCTTTGCTTTTCACAAACCCATGGGCCCCTCCCCCAGTGCTCTATCATCACCCCTCAGTAGCTTCCCGTTTTTAATGTCAAGTCTGTGCTTCTTACATAACATGAAATCCACCAGTTAGGGAAAAGCGAGAGGAGGGAGATTTAATCTTGACCCAATCTCATATAAACCTTTTGTTATGCTGCCAACTTCACAATGTCCAAACACTCCTCCCAGAAGTTGACACAGCCCCCTGAGGGAGTAACAGAGACTTCATGAATCTCAGTACCGAGTTGTCTTATCTGAGCCCCAGTGCAGCTCTATCCCAGCAACTTCAGTCCCACTCGAGCCCTAAAAAGGTTCTGACAGGACTGATTTCAGTCTTATGCTGCTTTCCAAGACTTTGCCCATCTTTTCTATCCCTGGTCCTTTGTTTAGTGTTCATATTTAGTGATAACAGGAAAGAGGGCTTAAGAGGCCGAAAGAAGACACAGACATCTTCCTTGGGCCACAGACTGCTTCTAAGACATTCCTCCTGGGGTTTCTAGGCCATACTCGCTTCTTGCTGTGCAGGCACAAGCACCTTCAGGAAGAGAAGGTACTCATTTTCACAAAAGATGCCAAAATCAGGAGGGTAGGGAACAGAGAGTTCTAGAACTTCTGCTTCAGAAGGGGGAAAATCCTTACGGAGAACATTTTTTTCCCACTTTGTTTTTCCAGTTACTAGGAGAGCTATGGTGACAGCACCTGCTTAATTTTCTGGACAGTATGTTTTCAAAATTCTTTTCAGTTATCTCTGTACAAACATATTTGTCATATCAGATCCATTTTTAGTTCAGAAAAGTGTGGAAACAGTATTTCTATAGTTTCTGAATGCTCATTCAGAGTTTCCCTAAGGACTCACCAAATTTCATCCTTTTCTTCCCTCATCCCTACCCCCACAGCCCAGTTAGGTAAATATGCACCAGATCCAACAAAGGACATGATAAAAATGCCAGGTTTAGTTCACCCACTGAAGAATGGATAAACCCAATGTGGTATATAGATTCAATGGAATATTATTCATCCTTTAAAAGGAATAAAATTCATACATGTGCTTTAACATGGATGAACCTTGAAAACATTATGCTAAGTGAAATAAGCCCAATACAAAAGGACAAATATTGTATAATTTCACTTATATGAGGTACCTAGAACAGGAAAATTCATAGTGACAGAAAGTAAGGTTTACCCGGGGCTGAGGGAGGGAAGAAAGAGGAAATAGGAGGTTACTCTTTTATGTGCTCAGAGTTTCTGTTTGGGCTGATGAAAAAGTTCTGGACACGGATAGTGGTGATGGTTGGTGACACTGTGAATATACTTAATGCCCCTGAATTGTTCCCCTAAAGATGGTTTAAATGGTAAATTTTATGGTATGTATATTTTATCACAATAAAAAAATGTGTAGGGGCTATTGGTTTGGAGACACTTATTACTGGAAAGAGAGCCCCAGATGCACATTTTTTGGGTATAAAGAAATACATTAATTACATACAGCTGCTATCATGTAGATGGAATCACCATAATAGAAAATTGTGCTGTGTAGAAACTTACTGCAATCCGGGACATTTTGGACAGAGCATCTTTTATTAAGAGTAGGACTGGATAACTCTCCATGCATTCTTCCTTCAAGAATTTCCTAATGAGGCTTCCTACACTCTAGACAGGAACTGAGGGTAGGAAATTTGTAGACCCTGCCTTAGATCTGCTTATTCAACATGCAACATGAAAGAGGCCTGCTCGGAAGGAAGATCTGCCTTCATTTCTTAGCACTTGGGTTCAGAAAGCACCAGAACTAGAGCTCCACCCTTTTATATAGTAACCCTGCTCACTAATAAATGGGACCAACTGAGGACCAGTCATCACTTTTCGTGAGGATCACAGCCAACTCTTCAGAATGAGAAGTAAAACCTGTGAGGATCATGCATTCAGGTGGAAAACGCTTCTAATAGAAAATTGTGGTTCTGGGAATTTTACCCACATCAGGCACATTTTGGATAGCACATTTCTTATAATTTTTCTTTCTGGCTAGCAAGAAGCAAAGCATGGTTTAAAATAAATAGCACCATCTTGGCAGTCCCCTCTTAATTTGGAAAGATGTAGGAAAGTGTGAAAAAAGGCCACCCAACTAAGCATCGGGAGGCAGGGTTTGGAATGCAGACTCTTCCATTGCATATGCCTCTGGGTCAATCACATCACTGCTTTAATCCTCAGCTTCTCCACAGGACAAATGAAAGGCTGGCCTAGAGCAGTGGTGGAAAGCAAGGTGGGCTTCGAAGTGTGTTCTAAGAAATACTGATGTCTGGGATCTCATTCCCACTTAACCAATTCAGAATTTGTATGTGTGGATTGGGGCGATGTGTAGCAATAAGTTGGGGAGTTGGGAGGGTAGCACACACATATAAGTTTTGAAAACAACTCCCCTGACAATTCAACATGCATCCCTCCCTGGTTAGCATAAACTGATCAAAGTTATAGCTAAGGTCACTTTCAGTTCTAATATCCCGAAGATTTTATATATATATATATAAAAAAAGACTGAAAACCCACAAAGACCATTAAATGCGGCTGTTACAAGGATCAAATGAGAAAATAATGCATATGGATGTCCTAGAATACAGTGCTATACAAATGTAAGCCATTATTAGGGCTCCCATAATTCTGTGCATTATCCAAGTGGTTCATCAAATATTAACCAAATCCTCTTAGATTAGAAATTCTGCAATGGCAAGTCTAGAGAACAGGATCTACACTTGGCACTTTTCTTTGAGTTTCTCCTCATGAGAGCATTTACCAGTGTAATAATATCCTTATTTGTTTTCTGATAATGTGAATGCATATAAGTCAAAAGAGGACAAACTAGACGTGTACCCATTTCCCAGCAAAAGTGAGCCATGAAAAGCCTGGATTTATCTAAAATCTGCCCATTTTTCCCAGCTCAGAAGCTGTGCATCCTGAAAATTTCTGGTCTTACCAAAGAGGTGTATCATTTTATTGTTACCATCCTGTCCCCAGAAAGTGATATTCATCCCCATGCCTTGGCTTTTAGAATGACCTCTGAGGTGGAGTTGGTTAGCATGCTACAAAGGATACAAGTCTCTGCCTAGAAACCTTCATTTCCATTGAGCTAATGAGAGGGCTGTCACCTAAATTTTCATTGTTTTAAGAGCAAGTGGAGGCTGACAGTTTCCTTTCAAGCTTGAATGATGAAGAGAAAACATCCCACAGCCTCATCTGGCTGCCTTGCTGCGAGGTAATGAGCCCTGTGCAGCACCCATCTCTGCTAGACTGGGATGACCTTCTGTCTGGTAATGCATCAGGGAAGAGTGAAAAATGCACCGCAGGCCCCGCCAACAATTCCCCCACGACATGCTGAATGTGCCAAATGGTTTAGTAAATAGATCTCAAGTTACGTGTTGAAACATATTCCAACATATTGCAACAGAGCATATCTCAATCTAAAGGTCATGCTTTACTTTGCAGAGACCCTGATGAAGGGGTCTGGTGGCTGGCTGGAAGGTGAATGTCATGGAGATGAGGGTCAGGGGAAAGAATATTTGTAACATTTAAAAACAAATTTCACAACCTTCCCTGGCTAATTGCATTCTATTCTCAGTTCAGACAGGGAATTTTATTTGCTGCCAGTCTTTGTTCCAAGATTTGCTGGAGTTTCTTGGGATAGGGTAACAGCTTGGTGTGGGGAGGCGGGAGGCTGGGCTGTGTCCTGCAAAAGCTGGGAGAGTGTAACTGAAGGAGTGAGGCCAACATGGAGTTCAAAAGGATCCAACTTTCCCGACTTCTTCCTTTCTCTTTTTCTTTTTCTTTTTGATGTTGGCTGTTTATTTCAACTTTCATGACTTCTTGTTTTCTTTGCCTTTAGAGTCCTTGGGGGAGGAATAAAGGAGGACTTAGTGATGTGAATCTGCCTTAAAATAATTGCCGGAGATTGCTTGGGTGCAGAGAAGAGTAAAAAGATTGAAAAAACTGGGATCAAATCTGGTCTGGCAAGTACTGGGAATCAGTGGCTGACTCCATGTTATGGTTTGAAAAATGCCTGGAGAAGGGACTTCCTGCATCCACCATTATTGGCTTCACTACTGAGGGTCCTAAGAAAAGTGTTTTACTTTGATTTGATGGATACTTTTTGAACGTCTATTATGTTTCTAATGATGTATGGTATCAAAAGGTCAATACCTATCTCCAAAGAGTTTACTCCCATTTGAGAGATGGGCACATAGTCCACTACTCTCACTAAGCATATTGCTTTTTTGTGCTTTCAAATTATAATATCGCTCACATTTTCTCTTTTGCCCTCCTCCTCACTGCCATAAAACTCGAAATCTCTGGATCTGCATTTTAAACAGAGTGTTAAGTGTAGTTCAACGGACATCTTTGAGAACGACAATGAAAAGGGAAACAAAAACCTGTTACTTCCCAAAATTTATTAGTTCAAAAGCCCAAGAAATCATGGTGTTTTTGGTGGTGGGAGGAGGGAGTCAGGCTATATACTGGTGTTTGGAACCTGTCCTGGCAAACAAGTCCATTAAGATAACTTTAATTTATTTGGGTGGCTGTGTAGCAACACCACTCTGAAGAAGGAAGTACCTGGATGCTGTGGAGAATGACAATTTCCTAGAGCTCAAACCAATACAAAGCAGAATTTGGAAGAGTCATAATGGAAGTAAAAGCAATCAAAAGGAGAGAGAAAACCATGGTTAGATTCAGGACTTTGTACTTATTGAATCTCCATTTCTTTCTAGCTGTGCGCTGAATGTTTGTGTCTCCCCCAAATTAATATGTTGAAACCTAATTCCTAATGTGCTGGTATTAGTAGGTGGAGTTTTTGGAAGGTGACTAGATCGTGAGGGTGGAGCCCTCAGGAATGGGATTAGTGTCCTTTTAAAAGAGACCTCAAAGAGCTCCTTCTGCCATGTGAGGACACAGGAAAAAAATGACCATTATGAAACATAAAGCAGACTCTCACTGGACACTGATTCTGCTGGTGCCTTAGTTGTGGACTTCCCAGCCTCCAGTACTGTGAAAAATAAATTTCTATTCTTTACTAGCCACCGGGTCAGTGGTATTTTGTTTTAACAGCCTGAGTGGATTAAGACACCTCTCTTCTTCCCATTGCCCTTCCCAAACTTATTACATCTTTATGGGCAAATACTTTAAAGGGGGGATATGGTATCTGGATGAGAACAAGACTCTAAAAGATGGCATTTAACACAAGAAGTGGCTTCTGGGGAGAGGCCTGACACAAGAGTAGGGAGAAATCATTGGGAAGCTGAGTGGACAAAATTTGTTATTTTGCAGTTCTGTTAATATTTTGCACTTCACTGAGGTTCTTGTTCCAACAGTATCAAAGTGTTTGCATTAGTTATAATGCATTAAGGAACATACGTAGAATTTATGCAGCAAAATCCCCAAATCCCTTGGTTCCCATCATCATTTGTTTACCCTGTAAACATAGTCTTGTGATGTCCATAAATTCTGAATTACACACCTCAAGGCCACTATGCATTAAGATGCAGCCAGGTGGTATTTTTACTTGTTTGTTTTGTATCTATGTTAAACAGAACCAAAAGAAAATCATCTCAACTTGACATTCATCTCTGTCATCTAATTTTATGTTTCAAAACAATTATTAGAAAAAAAGTCTGTGTGATCTTCAGTGTATCAATTCAAGCACCGGGGATAACTAATTATATAGGATGACTTTTGAGGTACTTTCAAATCTAGGAGGCTCAGGTTCTCTGATACAGCACAATAGATAAAGCACTGGGCTGGAAGTCAGGAAACCAGGGTTCCAGGCCAACACTGCAAACACATAGCTGTGTGAGCTTGAAAGGTAGACTTGAGGAAGACTCTTTTGCTCATCCATAAAGTGGGAGAGGAATGGAACAGATATCTCATTACAGATCAACCCAATATTCCTGGAGAGGCTGAAAAAGAAAGACGGGAATTTCCTAACTGCATGTGGGAGAAGAGGAGGAGGTAGATCAGAAAATGACATTTTCTGACCTGAAGTGTTATGAATCTACCTGAAAGGTCAAACAAATGCGTAACATTTATCAGATCGATTGTGCTCACTTTGATGGGACATTCCATGTCAGCACATACTACAGAAGTCTCATTCCAACCTTCTGTGTGGAGTTGATGTCTTTAGCCAATTGTCAATGTGCCCGCCTTTTGAAATATTCCTTTAAGCCCTCAATTAATGTTCACTAATATTTCTTATTTTGAAATAAGAGTTGATGTTCTAAGTTGATATTCTTCCCAAATGGCCACAATCTCCAAGCTCTAGGTTCTAAGCAAGTTAACCTAAACAACATGCATTAGCACTAAATTGTATAATTTATCCTATCGACAAATGTAAGGTATGTCAATCTCAACCAGGAGGACAATTTTGCAGCTGGATAAAATTAATAAGATAAAAGTATTCCCCATTTATTCCTACTTTGAGCTCCTCCAAAATAAGCCCTAGAGAATGGACTGTTTTATTTTCTGAAATCAAAATCATCTAAATGTTCAAATATGTGTCTGCCATCAAAACCATCACCAATAGATCAGAATGATGCTCCTTATCTCACCTTGTTTCTCACCACCATGTCCCTGTCTCATCCTAAACCACGAATCAAAACAAAACATTGGACTGGCCAAGTTTTCAATGACTCAACTGATAAGGCATTATAGAATCAGCCAGAGAGAATATGCCAAAACCTCTTCATCTTCCTCCTGCCTGGTGCCCTTTGGGAGTCTCTACAAATGTTCCTCTGATCTTTGCAGCAGCTCTAAAAATAGCAGATGACTGCTCAGTACAGGTGCTGTTTGTGAAAATGTTCTCCTTGCATTTAGCCTGCCTGCCTCAGTGATTAGTACTCTGTAGATACTCAGCATCCCCTGGACTCTGCTGTGTCAGCTCTTCTTTATAATAGTGCAGGAGCTGGAGGATAATTCCGGGACTGCTGTTTCTAGGGACTCTCTCTTTCCCTCAGAACACAGAGAGGGCTTTCTTCCTCTCTCATCCCACATTTAGGGCTTCATGCTCCAGAACAGCCTAGAGGGAACCTCAAAATGAGTCTGTGACTACAGTGCCCCCCAGAAAGTACCAGATTTTTCAAATACATCTTTCTATATAGAACTAGCACACATGGGTGGGGAATGAAAAATCAGGAGGCTAAAAGTGTAGTTCTGTTCCTGGCTATTGTTCTTTGCGGACCTTGCAGTAATTATGTTCATAAAATCAGAAGATGATATCTCCTGACAGAAGCTCAGAGGTCATCTAGTCTGGGGTTGTTGAGCCTTAGTATGCTTCAAAATGTTACCTGGTAAGCTTGTTTCAAGTGCTGATTTTCATGTTCACCCCCATAATATTCTGATTCAGTAGGTCTTGGGAGGAGCCAAGGGATCTACCTTTATAGACATGGACCCATATGATGTGAATGCAGTTGATCCTCAGTCTATATAGTGAGAAACGCTTCTCCAAATAATTCTCTTATGCAAAGATGAGGAAAGTGAGACCGAGGGTGTGGAAGGCATTCTCGAACTAGGGCTGCGTCTAGAGCCCTGGTTCACTATCTTCTTGTCCACAGTTCTCTCCATATGAAATTACATGGTCTCCATTCAGTTCAAGCCCATGAACACTGGTGATGCAATATTCATGCAGGTGCTGTTGAACTCCAAGTCCAAAAGGCACTTTTGGACAAGAAGGCCGCTTTCTGTCCTGACAGTGAGTGGCAGGTGTAGCCATATGTCCTGACCACTGAATTTTCATGGTTCCTTGGGCCAGCCATGGCACTTCTCTAAGCCTTATATTTCAGAAGTAGTGTAACAAACCAGATGCCCTTTCTTACCTTACAATGGCAATTGATGTGACATAGCTGCAAGTACTTAAGCTGTGTCTTTAACTGTGACTTAACTGAAAGTCCAGAACATTTCAGATTTGATCTCTCCCATGATTCTTGCCAGGCTCAAAAGATCCAGTGCCGGGGTCAATGCACCACAAGTCAAGGTCAGCCTGATGCACTGCAGGAGATCAGTAGCCCTAGTCTGTGACTGACAGGGAAGTAGGAAGACACGCTTGCCAAAAAATACAGACCATCATGACTGTGGGTAATTTCTCCACCAGGGAGTCATGTCTTTGGAGAATAAGCCCATTTGGGTTTTCTTTCTTATCACCCCATGTGAATTAGTTTGTGTTCTGTGAATCATGTAATCAGGATACATGGGAATTCTTGGCCCCGCCTTGGGGAAAGGATCAAAGGGTACAAATTTTTGAATTCAGACCTCTTGGAAACTGAAAGCTACACCAAATATTAGAGATCATCTAGACCAAATATTGAAAATATTAAGAATGATTTCACTACCTTACTTACCTCACAGGTCCAGAAATGAAATAAAAGCACATAAATAAGATTCATAAATGTTTAAAAGGCTGGACTTATGGAAGAAATTTTTAATATTTTTGCAACAATTATTAAATAGACTAGAATAGTACTCTAGAAAAACCAGACTAGAAAAAAATGAGGGGACATAGAAATCAGCATTTGAAACTAGGAGACTAGGCCAGTTGGGTGAATTTGCCTGAGGTGTCACAGCAATTTAATAGCAGAGTCTGGTCTTCTAACTCCTGGGGAGAAAGCTTTTTCCAAGACATCAGTCACAGATTCCCCAATTTGGCAGAGTATCAAACTGACCACAGGATGAACTATGTTTCTCTTCTCTCTTCATGCATCATAAGAAAAAGCCCATTAGTTGTTTATGTTCTGTTTGTACCATAGCAAATGAAAAAACATGGAACTTTGGGGAAAAAACAGTATTCTATTGAAGCTCCTCATCTACAACTACTCCCCCAGCACAGTGATTGAGTTAAGCACAGTTTGATGATGTTGGGACTGTGAGCAACTGTAGATCAAGTGTGCCTCTCAGGGGACCTGGGCTAAGAGAACGAGGTGCTCACTTGGATAAGGTGTCTGACCCAGGCAAAGTCTACAACCAAATTAGCCTTCAGAAGCCCGTTTGACTCATTCATTCATTCAACATATACTTATTGAGTATGGCCTAGGTGTCAGATACATGCTGGGCATTAGTGATTGGATGAAGGATAAGACGGTCATGGGCCATCTTCCTGGTGTTATGGCCTGCAGATGGTGCACACAAATTAACAGACAGTCCCCATCAAGCTTCATGTGTGAGTGGTACATGAGGGGGTACAGAGAAAGTGTAGCCATCCAAGACTGGGAGGTGGAGAAGACACCAAGGAAGTCTTCCCCAAAGAGCTATTAAGCGCCAGACACTATGTGAGATATTAGGAATGTAACAGACACTGCCTTCAAGAGGCTTCCTCTCTAGAAGAGAAGACAGATATGCATAACAGGGTGATATACGCTGTCATAAGAGTGGGGCAACCCTTCTGTTCTAGGTCAGCACGGAAGGGGGAGTTGTAGGGCTGTGCATCATCAAGAAGAACATCTTTGGAGTGAACCTCAAAGCATGAGAAGGAATTTACAAAGCACAAAGAGATGATTGGAGCCATAAAGAGGTCATAAAGAGGAGCTGGATCACCTGTAGAGACTGGAGGTTGGGGTCAAAGATGGGTAGAATCATATGGGTGAGAGGTCTTCTCCCACATGGAAGCCAACATGGGGTTCCCCTGGCAGGAGTGAGGAGTGTGCACAGAGATGGCAAGACCATCTCCACACTCTTCAACTGAGAGGCAGGTTCTCCATTCCCTTCGACAATGTCCTCATCCTGATGTGCTCAGGTGCAGCTCAAAATCTGGCTGTGCACTCAGCCTTTCCTGGGACTCCTGGAGGCCTCCTTGGAAGCTAGCATGCTGAGTGGAACTGAGTAATACCCACAGCCTGTGGGGGGAGGACCTGCCCAGGAACCAGGAGCACAAGGTGTGGGATCACAACGTAAGACATGGACCTCAGGCTGACCACAGTCATATCAGGACACTACTGCCCTCCCTTCCACCCTAGGTGCCCAGGTACTCAGACCAGCTATCTCTGAGGGTCACCAGGGCCAGCATCTCCCCCAGACAGTATCATCTCCCCAACATCCCCTTCAAACAGAGGCAGCTGGAATAGTGGAAATGGCATAGTGCTTGTCACCATACAAACCCGGGTTCAAATCCTGAGGATTAAACGGGAAGTCATATGTGAGGGACCCAATGCTCCCTTGGGCTCATAAAGGGCTCCATAAATGGCAGGAATAGTTTTATGTCCTCACCTATCTCCTTGGCCCTAAAGGATAGTCATCAACTATTCTCTAACCAATAAGGTGTTAATGACTGAAATTGGACAAATGTGTTTTCCACCTTAGAGATGTTTTAACAGAAGATTTCTGAAATCACTATGACTTAACTCTAAGGAATAGCTATCTAGTGGTAGATCTGTAACTAGCAAGGAAACCCAGTTTTGCACTGAGAAGCCTATTCTAAATGCCTTAGATCTGAGTGTCTACTCTCAGGACTGTCATCTCCCCATCTTCAGAGTAGTGAGTCTCAAGGCTAAGACTTGCCTTGGGGCTTGTATCTGAATCAGAGTCTAACATGCTATTTCCCCCCACTTTGAAACTGCCCTTTGTTACATGGCATCATGGGTGGTTAGAACTAGAGCTTGTCATAGCTCTCAGGTGGGGCAGGGCTACTTCAGGAGGCTGTGCAGGTGGCAAATGGTATCTCCTGGGTTGGAGAAGGGCAGAGGACCCCAACTTAGACTCACATTTTAAACTTAGAGAGCAATAAAGGGGAGCATGGATCAAAGGCCAGCGAATGTACTCCATGCACTAATGTCTCCATGCCCTGTACATATGGACATGCTGGGCAGGGTCTAAAGGCCTTTCTTAAAAATGGTACCTACTGTATATGGTATCATACTGCAGACCAGCTCACTTGAGTAGAATGAGTATTGTCAGCTGCCCTGACCCTGTGCCCATGAACTCCTCGCAGCTGCAGCTTGTCCCTCAGGAGGGCAGTGGGCTGGGACACACGTCCCAGTATTTGGAAAGGCAGCCCAAACCTGAACCTTTCCTCACAGAACAGGGAAGGGGCAAACTGCTTTGCCTAGATGTTTCTGGCTGGCCCTTCCCAGGGCCAGGCGGGATCCCAAGCCTGCCCATGATGTATCTGTCCTTCAGGTCTTTGTTGCCACCTCCTCTGTGCTCAGAGCCAGCTGCCTCCCGCTCCTGGAAGCCTGCCAGCATCGTCCTCCAAAGAGGCGCGTCTCAATCAAGTTATTTATTCACCTAATCAAAAAGGAAATAATGTATACAATTTACAGTCTTCCCAGGTCCTAGCTCCGGCGGAGGCTGGGGAGGGGAGACACAAATGGAAGCAAAGCTCTCCAGGGGGGATCTCTGTTGGCCCAGTGGCCCCCTCTTTCGAGAGATGAACCATAAGTCCCATTGTCCATATGGTCCAGAAGCCCCTGCTGTTTTCGAAAGAAGAAAATGGACAAAGCAAGAGGCCAAGCTCAGACTGAAGCTGTGGATAATGTCATAGAAATAAAGCAGGGGTTCAGACAGAAGGGGAACCATCTGCTAGCCCTAGGGCATTCAGAGTGTGGGGCCCAGGGGCTCCAGAAACCCAAAAAGGGATGGCAAAGCTGGAGGCACACAGCTGGCTGACTTGGTTACGTGTGTTTCTCTAAGCCTCCATGTTTCTTTCTGCCTAAGGGTTCTGACCAGAAATTATTCCATTCCAGATCCCAATCTTTTTGTTTCACTAGCTCTTGCCCATCTTTCAAATCTCAGCTAAAATGACACTTTGGAAGGGAGGCCTTCTCTGACCTTCCCATCTAAATCAGGCCCTCCTGCTATTCTCTCTCACAGCATACAGATCTTTCTCTCCCTAACATTTTACTCTATAAATTATTATATATAGCCATTTGCAAACTTATTTGCTTAAGGACTAACTCCCTCAGTGAACTATAAGCTTCACTGGGGCAGAGATGGATTTCTCTTGAGATATTTAGGAGCTTAGTGACATGCCTTGCACATACTAGATGCTCAATAAATATCACTTGATATTATGATGTAATGTGAGTATGTATACCCTGGGTTTTAACTATCTTTTCAAATGCTTTATCTGTCTATCTTGATTGTAAGTTCCCTGAACAATAGGGGATGTGTATCTCATAGTGCTTTATATTCCCACAGAGCCCAGCAAGCTCAGTTATAATCCAAGGTGGTTTTAATACTAAAGCAATAGTGCACATAGCCAGGGTTGGAAGAGACACTAGAATGCAGTGGTCCAGAGCTCAGACTTGGGAATCAGCTGGACCATGGTTCAGATTCCTTAGCATCTTCGAGTTTTAGTTTTTCCATCAGTAAATAAAGGAATGCTTCAATTCATAGTTTTGCTGTGAACATAAATGAGGAAACCATGGTTAACTCAGGGCCTAGAGAACCCTCCTCAAATGGGAGCTTTCAGGAGCTAGCATTTGGGAAGAGAATGCATGGGTTAGTGTTGGCTATTTCAAGCTAACTTCATGGAGGAGAGGCCTTGAACTGGTTCTGGAAGGATGGAACAGGCTTGGGAATTGGCAGTTCTACCCAGAGAAGCTCAGCATGATAACAAGTCACTCAGGTCACACGTGTAAGTTGTTGACCTCACAGGGCAGAGCTATGTTCTTCTTGTCTCTTCATCTCAGAATTCTCACATTTGTAGATGTCCAAAGGTCTAGGGAGGTCCAAGCACCATGAAGACTCTAGAATTCAGTCTCTCTCAGCTTTAGAAAACCCTAAGGAGAAGAAACCTTTGCACCGGATTCTCAGGAGGGCTCAAGAAGTCAGTTTCTTTGCAACATACACCACCAACCCAACTCTACATGTTAGAAGCTTTCAAATGCAGAACAGGCTGACTCATTGAGTGAAATAACCAGCTGTGCTGCTTAGACAAGCCACCGCACCTGCCCTGATGGACCGTTTGGGGTCTGTGTTACTCCTGCTCTGACCGGCCCTTCCCTCTGCTTACCCTCTTGGGCACTGCTGTGGCAGGCAGCCTCCTGGCAGCTGTCATTTACTCTGCCTTGGAGGGTCTTTTTGGATTGACACATCAGGTAGCTCTTTCTTGGGCTTTCTCAGGAAGGAAAGCTGGATACAGAGCCCACAGGAACCTGCTAAAAATTGTGAGGTCAGAGAAGTTGCCTTGAGTATCCTCCTACCCCCTTCTATTGTGTCCTTCTCCTCTGGTTCTCTTTTGTTCCACAGCGTCCAAGCCAGGGAAGAGGAGAAATGGGGTGGGGAGGGAGGGGGCACCTGCTCCTCCCAGGGTCTCTGAATGTAAACCCCCTACTTCTTCCAGAAAACAGGCACAAAGAGAAGTCCACTCCTGAGTATGGATGACAGTTAATGGTGGCCCCCTCCTGGGGGTTCTCACATTCTCACAGGGCACCTCTCACTCAAGAAGGTGATGAAATATGCTTCCTGGAGCATCAGTTAGCACTGTGTGCTAACTTTTCCTTCCTTACCTCTTGCCTTCTTCCTCAACGTATTTGTATCTAGATGAAATTATTTGCAAAGGAACTTCAAAGGAACCTTGAAGAGAGGAAATGCTCATCCCATCCCCGCTTGAAGATTGTGGAGGGTTTATGGGTTACTATAGATTTCACCTCATTCCCTCTCTCCTTCCTGCCAACACGCCAGCTTTCAGGGAACCCTCAAGTCCCAAGCTAGGAGTAACAGCATACAAGGGCCACGGATGGTTCTAAGGTAGGAACAGATGATTAAGGAGGGGGATTTTGCAGGGCCCATCAAGCCAGGGAAGTTCCCAGTCCCTTGTTCTACCTGTCCAATAAATCCAAACCTCTGTTCTCTTGTCTAATCTGTGAGTGCTGGCCCAACAGGAGAGTCATGGAGAAAAGTCAGCTGGCAGTGTATTCATTCTAAGCTCCCCTTCCCTTCTCCGCTGCTCTTTCCGCTGCATGAAGCACTTAAACAACCTTCTTCTCCATCTTTGAATGTCAAAGTCTCTCTGTCTTCAGAGCCAAATGATCTTTCCAATTAGACTACAACCGAGGACAGATTTGTAGCTGTCCTACCTTTTCTGGTGCCTTTGATCTGGACACTTCTGTTTGGAATCCCTTGTCCCACTCCTCCAATGATTCAAATTCTTTCTGCCCGAAGTCCCTCCCTAATTCCCCCTGCCGTGGGAAGCTTTCCCTGATGGTCCCTCCCTGCAGTGAGATACAGTTCCTCTTGTTGTCAGGCAGCAAATGATGTACTTCCCAGGGTCACCTCTTAACTGGTTCTCTTATCTCCGGCTTAAATCCCTCCTGGCATTAATAGACTCTAACCTCCTCTCAAATTCTAAGTCCCCTCTGGTCCATTCAGCTCAGGTAATAGCCACCACATGCTAACATAAAGTTTTCTTCTGTGGATACTCACTTTATCTTCTCCTGGAGTCTGGGATGCACCAGAGGGCAGGGACAGTCTCTTGCTTGTCTTTGTGCCCCTCCCATAACTCCAGCCTGGGGTCTTGCATGCAGGAGGCGCTCCATAACTTTTGGCCACTTTATTGCTTTTTGTAGACTCCAAGTCCACAACTGCAACACTGTGAATGCTTTTTTTCTTTTATCTTCAGGTTACACAGCTCCACCTTATACTGTTATAAAATGTGCTTTTTTTCCTTGCATTACCAATAGCCAGTGGAACAGCTTCGTCAGGGCAAATATCCCTTATTTTTTGGAGGGATAGATCAGTGTAGTGGAGAGAGAAGAGGACCTCAAGTCCCGAGGCCTGAAGTTACATCTCAGCTATGTGACCTACGGCAAGTCCCTCAATCCCTCATTGTCCGAGTAGTAGCGTAGGAAAAGAGCAGGATGCTGCTTCTGTGTCAAGTTGCATTATATGGTTAAGATTCCATACTTATGGGGATTGTGGCCTCCCTGGGAACAGACATAACCTTGGTATCTTCAGTGTTTGGTACAGTAGCCAGTCCAAGGCAGGGGCTTAATCAGTATTTATAGGGGTCCCACTGGGAGCATATATAGCAGTGTCTCTTAGGCCAAGGTGAGGTGGCTTTTCCTTGTGCCACTTTAATGAGTGACCTAGCTTTTCCTGAAAAGAAATACCAGTCATCCCCATGATCAAGGAAGTCCTGAAGGGAAAGGAGATTTTTCCCCATTTAGTTCTTTGGCCTCTGTAGCCTTGAAAACCACATCTTGCCTTTCTCATGGAACCCCCCGGTGGTTCTGCACTTATTCAAGATGTACCATGTATCAGGCTGTGCTATGACTGGGGAAGCAGAGGCAAGGCAAGCTTCCTGCCATCACAAGGATTTTTATCAATGACTTTAGCTCTTCTGCTCTTCTCTCAATTAAAAGGGGACCTCAGGCCCTTCCAAATACGGGAATTCCCCTTTCCCTTATGAAAAAGTGAAGACAAGGGAACAGAACTTCCCCTTTTCTGGGAGGATAGGAATATCTGATCACACACACAACTAGTCATACAATACAAATAGTTTGGAAATTCAGAATATTCCAAACAATAACACTAATAATAGCTAACGTTTACTGAGCACTTACATTCTGCCGGGTGGTATTCTAAGCACTTCACAGATATGAACTATTTTGATACTCGTAATAGCCTTATGAGGTGTGTGCTATTGTTATCCCCATTTTACTGATGAGGAAATTGAGGCATTGAGAAGGATAAGTAACTCATGCAACTGGCTAGAACCAGGATTTGAACTCAGGCAGCCTGATTCCTGGGTCTCTACTCACAAGTCAGCTACTGAGGAGATAATTTGATTCATTTTACAGACCTGATGAGAAATGGTATAGCAGAAAGAGTACTGGAAGGGCAGTGGGGTCCTTCACTTTTAGGCCTGGTCAAGCTACAGACTGCCACACTGGCCCTGAGCAGGTCCCTTCTCCTGGGTCTCAGGCCTTCAGCCACAAGGAGAGAAGTCCAGGCTCCAGTCTGACTCATCTGATTTTTGGAGTGGAGCAGGGAGGGAGGTAGGTGGCAGGGGAGGCCAGCCTAGGCTCCCTCAAGTCCCAGCCTCAAGTGGGCATCTCCTCTGCTTCTCCATAAAGCTACCTCTGCTACCTCTGCTGACAATAGAGAAGGGTCCTTTCAGCTCATCCAGTTAATCGATTCAGCACGGATATCATTCAGCACGGATATCATTCATACAAAACAGAGTTTGGTAGCTCTGTTTGCCTCGATGAAAGCTGCTCCATAGGAGCCCAGAGGCAGCACTGAACCTGAGAGCGCAGAGCTAGCTGCCTGGTCCTAGCAGATGCCCATGTGTCTCGGAAGAAAGACCTCGGCACCATCCCTAGGCATGGGGTGGGCCGGGGGAGCACCGTGTGTGTCCTTGGTCAGCATCACTGCCCAAGTAAACTGGCTTTCCTGAGCCTTTGGTCTTGAAGCAAGAACCCCACACCTGCATTTAGCAAATATCCCTCCCCTCTGTGATCTGACGGTTCTAGGATGAGAAGCTGGGGAGGGGGTGGGGTGAGGCCTGAGAGGAGCCCAAGCTTTCTCTTTGGTTAAGTAGACTGGAAAACGTGAAATTAACACACATTGTTTATTTCACGCTCTCAGCCTTGCCTGCACAATAGCACAAATTAAATTCTGCACTAACCAGACGAGCAATTAGCCCACAGTGAAGATCCGGCTTTCAGCTGATTGCTCAGGCATTCCATTCACACTATTTATGAAGGGAACAAACTTACTGAAAATATTTTTGTAGCAATAATTTTTTCTGATACACATTTTCCCCCAATTTGCTGCATTACCCCACACTTCCTGGTATTTGAGATGATTTGGCTAGGTTTTCTGAAGAGCAGTATGTAGTTCATCAAAGAGAAATTCATCTTGGGTCAATACCCAGTAATTAGCATCATTTTCATTGAAAATGAAGCTGCTGTTATTTTGGAAAAAAACAAGTTTTTTTTCCCTAGTCTGAAGGTAGCCTGTAGTAGGATCAGACATCTTAACCACATCTAAGACCAAAATCTCTAAATCTTAGTTTATTGTCTCTCACATTGCCCACATGCCCATTTCCTTCTTCTACCAGTAAAAATAATAAGAGATAGCATTTATTGACAATATTCTGTGAGCAAAACACTGCTCTAAGCACTATCATCTATCTATCTATCTATCTATCTATCATCTATCTATATCTCATTCTCTATATCTATATCTATATATCACTCAATGAGAGAGGTGCTGTTATTATTTTCATTTTATAAATGAACCAAGCAAAGTACAGAAATGTTAAGCGACTTGCCCGTGGTCACACAGCTTGTATGTGATGGAGCAGGTCTTGGAAAG
Source organism: Orcinus orca (assembly GCF_937001465.1). Lineage (NCBI taxonomy): Eukaryota > Metazoa > Chordata > Mammalia > Artiodactyla > Delphinidae > Orcinus > Orcinus orca. The sequence continues at coordinate 27,900,792 of NC_064573.1, forward strand.
GGGGCCCACGTGTGAACCACTAGGGTGCACTCAGTGCCATGAGGACTTTGTCACTCCCTAAACCTTCCCGACTTGAAGACTTCCACGACTCTTTTTACACAGCCCTAGCTGGTCTCCAGCATCAATGGCTTATTTCATTTCTTTTCGCTCTCTCAGGCCGAATCCCTCCTCTCCCATGATTTGGCCTCTGAACAGTCTGCCACTCTTTTCCCACCTCAACTCTCTGGACTTTCTTAGTCCCTGCCAGGCACAGTGGCCAGATCAGTTCTGCTAGAATACTGCTTTGCTTGTGACACTTCCTCACTCAAACATTCAACTTTGGGGCTGTTGTAGCACTTAATCAGAAACTCCCAATGGCTCTCAATGCTGAGAGCAGTGACTGTCAACCAGGTGTGTGTGCATCAGATATACCGAAAGAGTCGTTCAGATGCATGGAATCTGAATGTTCAGTGTGAGGCCAGACATTTGGGATTTAAAAAAAAAACAAAAAGCAAGCCTCTGAGCCTTTCACTAGCCTATACTGGGAATATAGCATAGTGGTTAGGAGCCTAGAACCTATAGCCACATTGATGAGGTCCAAAACCTGGCTCTGCCACTTACTTGCTAGAAGATTTGGGGCAAGTCTCCTAACCTCTTTGTGCCCTGTTCCCTCTTCCATAAAATGGGGTAAAAGTATACTCACCTCATGAGGTAATTGAGATAAAGCATTTAGGGTTTATGATGTCTCGACTATCATGTGCTAGGTAAGTATGTTGACACTGTTACTGCACGATGTTTCAGTTCCTTTGCTTGGCATGCGAGGTTCCACACCACTCGTTCTGACTTTTTACTTCAACTTTTGGTACTGCTACTCACTACCACGGATCTTCCACCATGTATTTACTTCCACTTTTTAATATATGGTTATACAACACCTACAATGCCTTTTTACTTTCCTTGTTCTAGCTCTCTGAGTAGATACCAAGTATGAGGTAAGGACTGAGTCTTATATCTGTTTTCTTAGTACCTCCCAAGTGTCTGAAGCTGGCACACACACAGCAATAATTTGTGCAAGCCTCACCTGTGGACTTGTCGGCTTTCTCTTCTGGGTCCATAGCCATCACCCCAGGCCACACTAGGCCAACATGCAATGCCAAGAGAAGGACCCCTGCCTTTTCTGTGCTATGTGCCTATAAGCCTCCTCAGTGGAACCCTCAAGTCAACCTGCTGGCATTCAGCCTGCTTGACCCCACCAGCCTCCTAGCTTCTTCCTGCCAGAGCTGACCTGCCTCAGCTTTCAATATCTGCCTGACCCTCCTGACTAGAAAATCTGCGGATCTTTGCCCAGGTCATCTTGTCACCATCAGGTCAGCAGGGCATCTCTCTGTGCACATCTTCAAAGCTGGGTTGACTTTCTGTTTCTATGACTTGAAGCCAAACAATACTCTTTACCCTCCATCTGAGCTACTGCTATGGTCTTCGAATGCTCTACTATTCAATGGCAGGTTCCTTGAGAGTGTTGAGTGTGTCCACTTCCAAAGAACCATATGACTTGCTGTTACATGGACTGACACAGTGCACATGTCAATTCTATCTCCAAATGCAGCACAAGTACAAATTGCAAACCTACTTTACCTGTCCATTGCCTCCATCAGCGTTAACATATGCAAATGTATTTCCAACAAATATCTCATGACACCTAGGATAGTGTTCTTCATAAACCGAAGCCTAGGAAAACTTGACTCATGGCTGATGGCAGCAGACCAAATTCTAACTCCTACCAAGGAACTCGCATTCTAGTTCGGAGCTATGTGGCTTGGTCAAGCCAGTTAATGTTAATCAAGGTTAGTGTTCTGCACTCTAACATAAATTAGAAACTACAATGCCTATTTTTCTCAAACCAATGATGAACATACCTATGAAGCTTGCAAAGTATGGTACTACGAAGTGTGGATGAAGAGGTAGAAACATGGAGTCTTTCAGCCACTGCTAGTGGGCATAAAATGCCAATTTGGGGAGAAATGTGGTCATATCTAGTAAAGCTTCACATATTCTAGATTCACATATTCTATGACCTAGTATTTACATTTCTAGACAAGCCCTAGAGAAAGTTTGGCTCAGGGAAACAGGTACCATGTTTGTTGACACCTTGTTGCAATGGCAAAAAATGGGAAAGAATGCTCATCACCAGTAGGATGGTTAATAAATTATCCATTTAAAGTAATATTATAGGGCATAGGAAAACATGAACTACATGACACCTATCAATAGGGATGAGTCTAAAAATCAAACTGCTAAGGGAAAGAAAAAATCAAGATACCTACATTATGAACAGAATTTATATGAACTTTAATAAACTGCAAAATAATACCATGTGTTGAGTAGGGATAGATCTAAAATGGAGAATGATACACATCAAATTTAGAATAATGGTTACTTTTGGGGTAAAAGGAGGGACATGGGATGGGGGTCATTATAGAAGGGTATACAAGCTATTATCTGTAATGTTTTATTTCTTAAGTTGGGTAGTGGCTACAAAGGTGTTCAGTAAGTTATTAATTGTACTCTTTTAGTATGTATGTCTGAGGTATTTCATTTAAAAAGAGTAAACAATGAAAATAAAATAAAAACAAATGCTCTGAGCATCTCCATTACCAGGTACTCTGCATGAGCAGATACTAGGCTACAGAGAAAAGAGCATTGGACATGGAGTGACCCCCTTATTGAGCTGTAAAGAACTTAAGGATTGTTGCTGAACCCCTTGTCTTATCCACCTTTGTATCAGTTTCCTCATCCGTCCAATGGGAATCATAGTGTCCTCCTTATTCACAGGATGGTTGTGAAAATCAAATGAGATGATAATTTTTAAAGTGCTTCTGAGAATTATGGTCATCCATGTTAAGAGGAGCCTGGAGGCTAATGGGAGGAGAAAGATTAGGAAAGTGAGCATGATCAACGCCAAATTGTCTGAGAGGCATTTGAAGGAATTGAGGAAGCTCCTTCTGGAATAAGGAAGACTACAAAATGACATGATCATGGGTTCTAAAATTTTGGAACATCTGCTCGTGTCAAACATCTTATTCTGTGTAGGTCCAGAGGGTAGAAACTGGACACATGGGCAGATGTTTCTGGGAGGAGAAATTCATTGGAATATGGAGGGAAGAAGTTTCTACTAAACATATCTCTCAACCACTGGATCAGGAATCTCCAAAATGTAGGCTGAAAAAAACTACTTGGAGAACAGGCTAGGGTGAAATAGATGACCTTTGGGTGCCTTGCAATTCAGTCCATTGCTTTTGTGCTCTAAGGGCAGAACTGAGCAGCTGGGACAGAGACTGAATGGCCCGCCAACACCTGAAATATTCAGCACTAGGCCCTTCACAGAGAACATTTGCAGATAACCTGCACAAATGCATGCCACTCCTTTGCATTGGGAATTGGATTAGAGATGAAAAGAGGAAAGAAAATATTTTTAAGGTACATAGTTTTATAAGTTCCTTCACGTGCTCTGGACTGGTTTGTTCAGAAAGTCTATGCTGTGCCTCTTGGCTACCTGGTGGCAGAACACTCCTCACTCACTCCAGTGGGGAAGCTAATACAGTAATGAGGGCGTTAATCGTGTTCCTGACCAACGCCTCGTGATGGGCTCCACTCTTCTGGGCATGGAAAGACTCAAAGGAAGATGTGTCTGCCCTACTGGTCAGTGAGAACCAAGGACCCTGAAAGCGGCAGTCCCTCTCTTGCTGAAAAAATCCTGATCAAATGTTATTGGATATTAAATGTGCATTACTGAAAGCATTAACTGAGGATTTAATATGCTCCCTAATTAAAATTTGGTAGAGAGAAGTTCATCATATTTAGAAACACTGCATTAAGAATCCTCAAAAACTTAATAAAACTATAAATTGGAATATTTCTCTGAAATTAATGAGTCAAAATATTATAGCCAAGCAGGAGTCAGCTGTGTCAAAAATTCTGAAGGTCATATGGAGTCATAAAAATGTAGTTTTCAGTTTTATGGTTTCTCGAACAATAATAAGGCTGAGGAGAAAGCAGGCAGAAAAAGAAATCATCTCTGCTATACATAACAATTAATGAAACAAGAAGCCCTAAGCTGGTGACTTAGGCAGAGAGACAGGTCTAATTTAGAGTTCTAAATTTCAAGTAGTAGGTGGAAGTGTGTTAAGCACTGGGGTCAGGTAGGTCTGGAGCAATGCACGGTGGGTTGGAGGGAGAAGGTCGTGATAGAGGATGGGGAGAGCAGAAGAAGAGAGAGCATCAGAAAGTCAGGGGGAGAAAGTCCTGATAAGGAAACCCATACAGAAAGGAACAAGAGCCATGGGCTCTCAGTCATTGGAAGAATTCAGGTACAGCCTCTTTAGAATTCTGGGATAGAGATTCCTACCACGGGTGGAGGTCGGACTAGATGACACCCAAGTGCACTTCAAGATTAAGAGTTTGAAATTCTGTCATCTTTGAAGAACTCATGCAGCTGGAATGTGGCGATGACATTAAACAGTCTGTTGACCTGACTCACCCTTGAGTGCCCCGAAGAGGGTCAGGGACCTCAGGCACCTTCCTTACCACATGTTCACTGACCACTGCATCCTGTTTCCCCACCTCCAAGTGTTTTCCTGCCCCTCACCTAGACCTTGTTGCTGCTCCTGAAATGCTTTGGCCTCCTCCACCACATCCCTATTAGCTCTCTGTATCTAGAACAAATCTCATCTCTCCCTGGGACCACTTCATTCTCCAGCAGATCAGCCCCTTTCCCAACCCCTGTCACAGGTCAAGTGAGAAGCACTCATTTTGCATTTGACCATGAACACTATGTGTGGAATGATTCCCAGAGGTGGTTTCTGTCTCTCGGTCTCTTACTGACTCTCCAAGGCCAAGGAAACACATATGTATTCTCTAACAGGGCATCACTTGATCCATGGTAGACCTGATCAGTGTGTTAATGAGGAGTTAATCCATATTCCTGAATGAAATAGGGAGCAGGACCCTTTACCCAGAGGTGGTTCTTGAACTTCATGGGCTTCTGAGTCCTCGTCTTTAGCAGTTGAATCCAGACTGAGGTCCATTGCGGAGCACAGGCTTCAGACGCGCAGGCTCCGCGGCCATGGCTCACGGGCCCAGCCGCTCCGCGGCATGTGGGATCCTCCCGGACCGGGGCACGAACCCACGTCCCCTGCATCGGCAGGCGGACTCTCAACCACTGCGCCACCAGGGAAGCCCTGAGGTCCTATCTTGACTGTTACCTACAGCTCAGGGGACCCAGGGGTAGCACCCATTGTGAAGCTACTCTCTCTTCTTCAGAGCTCAGAATCCTGTCTCCTCTTTTGCTCCCAGTACCAGCTATAGATCTTTCATTCACTGTTTAAAGAATGATCCCCCCTACCTCAATATGCAGACTAACTATCACCTAAGGTTTTCATTTGAACAAAAGTTCCAAAACCTTAAGCTAAATGCTGCAGAAGTGGCAGAGGAGTTTGTAAGGCCCAAATGATAATATTTGTACTTTTCTCCTGTGTTTGTGAAGAAAATATTTATGTACATGTGCAGTTGAAATCTCCTTGCAATGACTCTTCGGTCTTCCCAGGGGTCAGTGGCCCACAGGTTGGAAAGCTATTCTGCATCGTTAAATTTTCATTTGTAGAGAAAAATAAAACCCTGAATAATATGATCTCTGGGTCATCTTTTCCATGGGTCAGGATGTCAAGTAACTAGAAAAACACTTCAGTTATTAATTAATCAACACATCTTCGTAAAGTTTCTGTAGTTTGTAAGAAACTGTGCTAGGTGCTGGAGGAGTAGGAAGACTGCAAGTGTAAGACACAGGTCCTGCCCACAGTGGGCTTGGAATCTTGTTGGGAACCCAACCAGATACACCCACAGCATAAACCAAATGCATCTATGGGGAGGGCCAAAAGACCAGGAGCAGAGACAGGATAACAGAGATCAGGTGAGGTCATGCTTTTTGAGCTGAAAGAAGAGAGAATGACTTCCTGGAGACTCTCTGGAAAGAGCAGTATTCTAATGTAATCAACATATTTTATACATACTGAAAAAATGGGGAAGAGAAAGGAAAAGCATCCCAAGGCCTGAAGAGTTGGGTTTCTTCAGCACAGTTTTTGCAAATTGTTTAAAGAATGAACATTTTAAATTATAATAACCATAGTCCAACTGATATGTCATCAGCGTCTTTTAATAGATAGGTCAAGTGTGTCTATTGCTATAGCACGTGGAAGGCTTTCAAGGACAATGCATATTTAACGTTACATGCTTGGGGATGTATGTATCGTGAACTGGTGGGGACAGCCAAACCACACTCTGACATTAGTGTGATGGGCTACCTTTTTGACATAAAATTGGAATCTTAATCTTTTGGGGAAATGGAAGAAAGAAGAAACAATAATCACATACTGAGAACAGATACATTTATTAAAGCAGCACTGTATGTTTTAAATATTCAACTAGCCTATAAATTGATTTGTCACAGTAGTTCTGCAATGAATGTTATTGTGGCATTCCAGACCCTTCAATAAAAGCACACAAGGAATTATGGAAGAGGACAGAGATGTCCCCTCATTTGGCACATCCTGAACACGAATCAAGGCTGTCTGTATACATGCCACAGAGATGACAGCAGCAGCCAGCATTGGTGGCTCTCCCCAGAAATATCCCCTGTCTTTCCTAAGATCTCCATCCCTGGACACTTTCATGAAAGTTCCTTGATTCACAGTGACCTTGGACCCTGCTTTGTCATCTGCCACACGAAGTTGGCTTTTAGCCATAGTTACCCAGTGCTGACTCCTATAGGAAGGGTCTTTCTGAGGAATTGTTTCTGTAATTTGTTTGGCCAGTTAATGCAGGTAGGACATTGATCACTTACTGCTTTATATTTGTGTTAACAGTTTCCATACACATGTCCTATCTCCTCGCTTATAGCACATGTATTTTACAAGTAAAGATTGCATCTAAAATATCTTAGGCTTCCCACAGTGGCTTGTGCTAAGATGAGCATAAGAGTTTACAGTGAATATTATTTTGTTTCAATAATAGAAGTTGAGTTTCTGTAGGCTATAGAAAGAAGACCCTAACCCAGGATTGATAAAACCAAAGAATGGATAGTTAGAGAAGAAATAAAGTTCTCTGTCCTTAGATAATGTCAGGAGGCCAGACATCTTAGAAGGATTAGGTGACATATACACACTACTGTTTATAAACTAGATAACAAATAAGAACCTGCTGTATAGCACAGGGAACTCTACTCAACACTCTGTAATGGCCTATTTGGGAAAAGAATCTAAAAGCAAAAAAGATATATATATATCTCCAAATATATATATGGATATATATATATATATATCCATATATACCCTGGATATATGTATATGTATAACTCATTGACTTTGCTGTACACCTGAAACTAACACAACACTGTGAATCAACTATACGCCAATAAAATTGTTTTTAAAAATAAGGACTAAGTATCGTGATGGGAAAAGAGCCCAGGGGTCCAGACAAGGAACCTTGGGGCCTCAGTTCATAACTTACTGAGAGAATTTGAACAAAGTCACTATCCCTCTTTGGACTACAATGTCCTCATCAGTTGAATGAAATCGTTGGAAAAGCTGTTCGGTAGGGTTCCTGCTAGTGCCGATCTGACAATTCTGATTCTCAACTGCCTGCAAGCAGGAGTCTAGACCCACTCTTTACTTATTTGTACTCTCAGCAGCTAGAGACATTGTCATTTAAAAACAAGCCTGCTGGAGATCAACCAAACTATCTGGCGTCAATTCCCCACCCTGGCCTCATTTAGGACCGAGAGCCCAGAGTGAGGTGACATTTCTCAGGGACATCAAACATGGATTGATCTCCTCCTCCCTGGAACCCCATCTCCTGTGTAGATGAAGAGATGGGAGACACAAACACAGATGACAAGCATCCTGGGGCAGAGAGGGGAAATACCAAATGGGATGGCCTTGCAAGAATTGTAGGAACCCAAGGGAGGGAAAGAGACCTCAGGGCTGGCACTGAGAGAAAGTTCTCAGAGACAGGTGGCCATGGATGGAATTTCAGAGGAGGGTCTGACCTGGAAAAAGTGGAGGCTGACTGTAGGATGGGGAAACATAAGTAAGAGTAAATTTTCACGGTGGTGAGAATGTTTGCAGCACATTCAGGGACCAATAAATTGACCAAGTTGGCTGGAACAAAAGTTTCTAGGCAGGAGGAGTGGGGGACTGTTAGGGGTACAAAATCATTCCAACCAGCCATTTGGCATTATGGGGACGAAGCAACCTGGTCAATAAATTGCATTTTCCTCTTTTGAAGCTGTTGTTTTGGCTTATAGCTCTACCACACAAATCAGTTTGACTGAATGGAGCAAAAACAAAATTTCTGAAATCAGTCACAAATTCTCTGAGCCAAGTGCAGGCACAAATGTAGATGTCTTTAATGCCAAGAACCAGTTTTTCTTAGTTTCTCTCAACACTTCCCTCTCTGAAAATAGGTAAGTCAGGCCTCTGGGCAGACCTGCATGGTTCTATGGATGGGGGAGCCTCTGGCTATTCCAGGTGGGACTCCCGGGGCTGCCTCTGCCACCTCCACGAACTCCGAGTTGTCTTCATTCACAAGTCGTGACCTCCTCACCACTTGGCAAGAAACTCAGTGGGGCCAAAACAGGTTAGGTGCAGCAAATAATTTGCTTGAGATAGCAGAGATGGGAACCACGGGGTCAGTATCAAGGTTCCAATCCTGACTCAACTACTAACTCCAGTACATGACCCTGGGAATGTCCCTTCTCTTCACTGAGCCTCAGTTTCCCGCTCTCTAAAATGGGATAATATTACTCACTGTGCCCACCTTACAAAATTGTGAAAATGTTTTATAAATTGTGAAGCTCCCTAGCCCATTCCACCATGTGAGGACACGGCAAGAAGGCGCTGGCTATGGATGGGTAGCAAAACATTTCACCCTAAAATATATCACTTTGATATATTATTTTAAGCTGTAGACTCTTGAAAAACAGCAAATGCAGGCAGAGGCTTTCTTGGATCTCCCCTTATCCGCCTAAAGACAGATCCTCCAAAAGGAACTCATTTGTCATAGATCCCTCCCCTGGAATTCCATCAACCAGGGAAGATTCTTCTTGTCACAGGGGAAGAGAGTAGAAGTCAACGCCACATCCAGACATACTTTATCACAAACTCACACCTCCATCTATTCTTCTGAGGGCCCATTCATCGTTCCTAAAAATAATTTATTCTCCTCAAAGACACCTACATCCCCCCTTCTCCTTCCTTATTAAGATGGTATTTAAGTCTGAATTCTAAGCCATCTTGGGAGCTACTCATTTTATCCTCGTTATCTCCCATGTATGTGTGAGGTACACATCTTAATAACTTCTGTTTGTTTTTTCTTGTTAATCTGTCTCTTATTACAGGAGTCTCAGCCAAGAACTCAGAAGGTAGAGGGAATTTACTTTTCCTCCCCTATACCATGAACCAGGAAGAGATCCCTCACTCACCCATGCTGGCGTCTTGACCTTGGACTTCTCAGCCTCCAGAACTGTGAGCAATAAATTTCCATTGTTTATGAGCTACAGCAGCCCGAATGGACTAAGACAGTAACGAATGAACTTTTTCTGGTTAAGTGAATGAACAACTACAACACAGTATTATCATTAGTTTCAGATTAAGTGGGAAAGAAATTATACAGCTTCTTATGACTTGAATTTTGGAGGGTTCAGTAGAACAGCATGTTGGTTAGTTGCAGAGATCTAGAGAGAGATACAGCAGGCTCTGCCATTTAACTAGCTGTGCAAACTTGAGCAAAGTACTTAACCTCTCTGGGCCTCAGTGCCCTCAGCTGTGAAACGAATATACAACAGTCCTTAATTCACTAGTTACCTTACGACAAGACAAAAACAACAGTGAGAGGAACAAAGCAAGACCGCACAGGACGGTCTTGTCCTTTTACACCACAGCACTGCTTTCTCAAATGTGCCCAGGTCAAACCTAGACAGCCTGGTCTCCAAAGGAACACTCGTTAGGATTGAGTAGCTACCTTTCTTCCTCCTGAAAATGCATAGTGCAAAACCACAAACTTAATTACCAGCTAAGTAACTAAAAATAACTAAAGATAACTACAAACCAGGAAGCCATCGCCTACACAGCTTTATGCCAGCCTGAAGCATTAGCATCCATTGGGGCCGCCTAAGAAGACAGGCCAAGGACACAAGTATTGCAAAGAACTCTCTTTGGCCAGGACTTGAGGCAAGTAAAAGGCAGTAGAGGGGACTTTTGTGCTGCTGCCTTTTTCGTCAACTACATTTTAAAGTAGAGTTTGTTCCCATAGGCGAGCGCATGTGTATGTGTGTGTGCATGCACACACGTGTGGGCATCCCTCACTTTCTTGTTAATCTAATTTAATCGTAATAATAGCAAAGACCCCAAGAATACAATAGTCAACCTGCCATGCAAAGAGTTGCTCCCTAATTCCCTGTCTTTATAAAGAATATTAGACACTTGCACAGAATGCTGGAAACCCTCTAAAGAGAATGGGCTTCTCATTTACTGGTGGCAGCTTGATGTCATCAGCAAGGCCAGGAGCACTCCACTGTACCCACTGGGTTTTGTATTGGGAGCTGAGCAATCTCCCAGTGATCATTGTCTATTCAGAACCCAGACTGAATGTTTTATGTCTTTTACCAAATTTCTAACGTGTCAAAGAATCCAATTTGCAAAACAAAACTACCTTGTGGCCAGAAGGCTTGTGAGGGGCTTTATCAGGTACTCTGTTTTTTCACAGCTAAATAATGGCTCTTCAACCAATGGGTCAACTAACTTAGCTCCAGACTGTATCTTTAAAAACACAAAAACTTGGAGGATTGTTCTTTAGTTGAGATTGAGAAAGATGTCATTGTCCTATAAAAAGCAATGAAACCTGGTTGTTGGGGTATAAGATCTCCCACTCCTTCCATTGAATTAGGTCAGAGAATCCCCTTTCCTTCTCTCCCAGAGAACCACACAGGAGACTGACTTTGGGAGAGATTTAAATTGGGTATTTTCATTTAAATTTTAGGTTTCATAATTAAAATAATGTTAATATACAATCAAACATTAATCACATTCTGACATGAGCTAACCTCCCTTGAAAGCCAGCAGACAGATGGTCTTTGATCAGGTTTACTATCTAAAGAAGAGGAAGAAAAATTAAGCTACAAGGGGCAAGGGCTGGGGAATAGAAGGTGGCTAACGAGGCCTCAGGAAAAGGAAATTCTATTTTAAAATGATTTGATCAGTAGACAGTAAACAGGTCTTAACATCACGCTTGCTCTTGGTATTTCTCTTGGATAGATATAGCCCGGACTCCTGGGTAGATTTTTGCTCGCTATGCTGTCATACTTCTATCAAGGGGAAAACAAAACAAACAAACCACTTTAAATAAACGGGTATTTCATTAGCCTTTCCTCTAAGTAACAGTAACAAGCACTGCTCTGGATGACCTGCTTTCTCAGTGCTGCTCCACCAATTACAGAGATGTCTCCACTGACAAATGGTTCCAGGACACATCTTCCTAAATCTTAAATTATCTCCCCTGCTACTTTATAGAGAATGATGTGAGGAATAAAAGAAATGATGCATATGTCCAGTTAAAGTAATAAATATTCAGACGATATTATACTATGATTATAGGTTTTTCATGGCTCTAACTGTGGCTTAAGTAAATTCATCTTTAAGGGATTTTCCCACTTTTAAAATGGAGACACAGGCATAGAGGATAAAATGCCTCTTTGTCTTTAGAGTGAACTTGTTTTGACCTTTTGAATGAGTGGCTTTGTCACATTTTATCTGTGTCCTAAATGGGATTGTAAACCCTTTCCTTCAGAGTGATGCCCAGGCCAGGCAACCAGGACATCCCAGGTCAGTCCCATGGGCTGACCACCTGTTATGTACAGAAACTCCTAACCTGGACTTGAAGGAGATGAGCCAAGGTGGAGCTATTTGTCCATCTGGGGAGTGTCTCTGGTCTTTCAGGGACTGACGCTAACACTTATTTAGCAGTTTAAAGTTTACAAAATGGACCTTTGTGTACATCCCATTGTACATCTCCAAATAATCCTGTTGGGTCAAGAGTGGCTAATTTTACTCCCATTTTGTAGATTAAACAACTGAGACTCAGGAAAGTTCAGCGACCTGTCCCAAATCCATAGCTAGCGGGTAATGGAGCAGGAATTAGAAAGCAGCTGTCCTTGAACCCTGCTGTCTCTCCCACTGTAGGTAACTTCCACATGGAGCACCCTGGCCTGATGTACTACCCTGCTCACGGTTACCAAGAAAACAGTCTCATCCACATTCATCCTTAGAGGAGGCAAGATTCAAAATGCCATCCCGGATAAGAATCCTGTTAAAGAATGCTAATCAAATCTGGCCTGATTTGATGTCACCTCTTCCACTGATCCCAATTGTGAAGCTAAGCTGTAATTAATACATAAAAGATGATGATTACACTGAATTAGACAACATATTGAGAGAAACCACTGTTTTAGACCATCTTTCAGTAGTTGCTGCACCTTCAAGAAATACAATCTTCTAACAAGGCAATTATTATTGGGTTAATAGACTATCTAAATGTCACTCATGGTCCCTGGCATTTATTGTTAATGCCCAATATCATGCTTTCATTTTCCAATGAAACAAGTTCCTATTCATCTTCCCACATTCTTTTCTTCTTCCAGTGCTGTATTTGTATTGTTTTCTTCCATAGGGGAGCATGTAACTTTAAATCAAAATAAGAGGCAGAATAATAGAGGGTCTCACATCAGCTTTCCTTAGTATCAAAATATCTTACAAGGCCTCAAAAAGAAGCTATCAAAGAGGCATAAAGGAAACAATGAACATGAAAAGCACAATAGGATATTTGAAAAGGAGAAAAATATCTCAGCCAACAGAGATAGATACTTTCATGGTGGTTACCCTGGGAAAAATACATTTGGAAAAGAAGTTGTCTTACATTTCTCCCTAAACTGGGGAAGGGGAGACCTCCACTCTTCAGAAACACCACTCCCTCACAGTCCCTGACAACAGAGCCTGGGGACCATCTCCTCCTATGGATGGGTCCAGAGAGCTGGTTGGAGGAGCTGAGTAGGGGACACAGTTACTGGCGACTGATGGCTCCAACAGCAAGATTTCAGAGGGAAGGTTGACTACTTGCTGCAGCCTGCCGTTTAGGTTGGCCACTGGAAAGGTGGAGGGACCAGGACACTGGCTGAACTCGTTTTGAGACACCAGATGAAGCCCTGCTGACAGATGCTGTAGCCAGGTTAGCTTCTTCTGTCAACTGGGTGTCTAATTATATCACAACTTAACTTACTACCTGCATACAAAACTGTCTCTGTACAGCAGCAAAGTTATAGGATCCTTGGAAGGCAAAGACCAATTTTCCCTACGTTTATCCCTGTCCCACCCCATACCAGGACCTAGCAGAGGACTGAGCACACTGTGAACTCTGAGGTCTTTACTCCACAGTGCTGCCCTTTGGAGGCAGAATTCCTTCCTAATTACCTTTATTTTCCTAGAGCCCTGTGCAAAGTCTTGCACTAAATGGGCAATTAACAAATATTTGCTGAAATACCTGTCTAGGGCTTGCTAAAGCCTTGTTCAATTCAAACAGAAGGTAAGACCTCAACAATTAATTCCAAACCTGCCTCTGATAAAGAGTGCTAAGAAATTGCATGAGTAAAACAATAGCTTGCATTCTTTGAATACTTACTTCATGCTAGGCTTTCCTCTGTTACCTTATTTATGCTCACAATATTGACCCCTTGAGGTCAATATCAGCTATTCCCATTCTGCGGATGGGTAAACTTAGAGATGAACCCCATAGGTCATGGTTATATAGCTAAAGTCAGGACCTAACAAAGTGTTTCTATGATAAAAGACACCAAAGGGGAAAAGTGTAAATCTGGTGTTTCTCTCTCTTCGGCGGTCCTTCAGATATTTCCCATGGCCAACGCGATTGATGGTGCAGAAATCAGTTATCAAGGTAAAAAGGCAGGCATCAGATAGATAAGGCCTGTAAAAACGGACAGAACATGACATGCCTCACTGGGAGGGCTGATGGAAAGGATTGGGATTAGGTCCGAGAAATGTGCTGATTCTTATTCCGCGGTGACTGTGTCCTGACCTTTTCTAAGGAAACAAATCTAGGAAAATGTTTGTAATGGGTTTCCATTTCCTAGTTCTTTTCAGGTGTAGGAAGCTATGGCTATGGAGAGGATGAACAGCTTCTTGATGATGATCTTGCACGGCCGTGTAACAACCTGTGAGTGTGCCCATCCTGGACACAGTCACCGTTGCTGCTGCAGGTGGATCACTACAGCAGCTGCATCATCCATGGATATTCCCTCACCCTCAAAAATATGCTGTAAAAAGGAACACTGAAAGGGGATGCTGAGTGAATGGATGACGTGGAACCAGGTTGAACAATGACCCATCATTGGCATGGAGCACAATCTACCATTGGTCCAAAACTGAACAGTAGGGGCTTGCACCTCTGTGCCAGGGCTGGCCTTAGGACAAGTTCCATCTCCACTTATTATGTTGTTCTGCAAGAGTGAGGTTTCTTGTTAGCTGCCTCCCTTGAACTGTGGGTTCCCGCACACTACCAGTCCACTGGAGGTAATCATTGTATGTTTAACCAATGAATAATGAGATGAAAGAATAAGTTTTATGGTCCATTGAGGATTCACTTTAACTCAAGAATGTTGTACATACTTTCAAAACTACAAAAACAAAATATGTATATTTGAAATGTTTTGAAAAAGACAAAATGAATTGGGTTCCCCAAACAGCATTTCACAGATGCTGAGATATGCTTGGTCAAAAAAGGAGAGGGGAGTGGAGGAAAGTCAGTGATCAAATGAGCTTGGAAATGTAGGCTTAAGCAAAGTTAGCTATGATCTTTAAAGCAGGATTCCAGGCTTGTAAGATGCCAATATGCACTATGTGTCTCCACGCAGGTGTTATATTACATACCAAATACATTTGACCATGGAAATCATTTTCAAGTTACTCCTATTAACATTTGAAAAATTCCTCTTCAGAAAACTTTAGCTTACTAGGCACTTAAGAATTTCACAGGATCAAGGCATGCCATGCTGCATATTAGTTACCTTTTCAGATATTCCTTCTAGAAACTCTACAATATCTATAGAGTATAGTTCTAAATGATAATTGAAGAGGATGCAAAACAAATAACAGCTTGTTCCTGTCCCCGAACATCTTACAATTACATAGGAACAGGTATACGAGTATTCAGAGTACTAATATAAATTGACATCTTGCACTGGCAAAAGATATGCAAAGTACATGTGACTTCATTAGAAAGAAACTGTATTTAGAAGTAAAGGGAAGAAAAATAAATTAGTTCACACCCTATGGCATAGCATAGAAGTTACTTCCTTGAGTAAATATCTAATACCTGCTTGATGACTCACTTGTGTGTGAGAAAAAAGAGGGAATGGTTTCTGAGGTTTTGACATATAGTTAAATTTCTGAAAAATGTGAGGATTCTCATCCTATGTGGTGGCATTCATTGATAAATCACTACTCACCTGGAAATGGTAAACACAATGACCCTTTTAGGGCTAGGACAACATCCGTTTTTCCCACCAAAGATGGGACCAAGGGTAAACTTGTCTCTCTTTCAGACCCACTTTCTTTAAATTCCTTAATCTCAGCAAACTCCTCTGGCCTCAGCACCTCGCATGCACTTCCTCTTGCCCTTCCCTATCTTGCCCCTCCTCCCGCCAGTCTCAGCTTGAATGGTCCATCTCCAGAGGGCCGTGCTTGATCCCTCCGGTCTAAATCAGGCACCCCCCTTTAGTCTATCTCGTCATTTCTGGGTATTATAATTGCATATAAATGTTTAAAAATATGTCTTTCCCATTAAATTAGGCTCCATGAAGACATGGGCCATGGCTATTATGTTAAGCACTTTATCCCTACTGCCTAGAACACTTCCTGGTATACTCAATAAATATTTGATGAATGAACACAGTAATGAATGAATGTATGGATGGATGGGTTAAAAATTAGTATGCCAAACTAAAAATTAAGGTGTAGCTATAAATTTATACACCTAAACTCACACTTCTAAGTGCTCTGTCTGTCAAAAATTTCACCATGGGAAGTTGTCTGTTTACTCTAATAATGTAATCACTGCTTAAAATATGTTTAGAATTCTACTTTTGGAAGAGTGTTTACTGCCTGATTCAGGGTGTCTGAGTTTATGAAACAGCCAAAAAGCATTCAGAACTAACTCTGGAGGGCTTGGAGGAAATGGAGTCATATGTTGGGGAATCAAGCAACAAGGCTCATCATTTGACTTGAAGGATGACTTCCAAGCTGGAAATTCACTAACACCACACATCATATCATCACTGGGATCCTTGAGGGTCCACTGGAGACATTCATGAAAGGGGCAACATTCAGTTGGATATTGGTTTAAAAATGAATCCAATGGCTTTAAAGTTTTATTTTCTAATTTATAGGATTAATGAAACAACAGAACAAAAATAACTGATCCATCTGAAGAGAAACCACCTAGTGTCCTCAATGGTTTCTAACTGCACAGGAACAAGTAGGCTAATCCAGCCTGTCCCACCACCAACAGGGTTTCTCAAAGTCATTGTTCCAAGAGAGTTATCAATTTCTCGTAAGACTAATTTGGGGGACCGTATTTCAGGATAAAGAATAATAATTGAATGGCATAATGGAGATTCATCTGGTCTGGTACAATTGCCCCCACACCCCACTCCTTTCTTGCTCCATAATGAGATCATGTGTGAAAGCCTAAATTATGTAAATGAAAAGGCTCCACTAACACCGCTGAAATATTCCTGGAGTGTTACACTTGACAACCTCAAAGTACATTTCACACTGCTAATGACTTCATCACTAACACAACTGCCATGAGTCAAGCAGTTTCCATGGCAACACCCTAGTACAGCTGTTTACCCATATAAAGTATTGCACCTACTTAGTTACATATACAGACAGATCACTAGATTCCTAGGTACTGAAATTGAAATAATTCAATTTTCAATGTCTCTCTTTATGAAGTGATTCTGCCAGCTATAGGGATTAGCATATCAATGTGACTTTGACAGGGGTTGCTGCAAAAGACATATTTTGCAGGCACTTCATGTCAATTAGAGCCCTAACTGTTTCATGGAATAATCATTCCTGCCAGATTAAGGTCGGGCTGCAAGGTAATTTAATTGGTGCCATTATATGTAGAAAAAAAAATGCTCTAATAGAGTGCATACACTGTCTCTGCCAGGAAAGGGGAGGGCTGCACAAAGCAAATGACTGAAAAGAATTGCCTTCTTAGCCATTTAGAAAGGATTTTAAAACACCACACACACTAAGATGGGAACCTCCGAGATGTTATTTCCTGAATTAGCTGGGAGGAGAACTTTGAAGGAGAGAGGGGACATTGGCCAGTTTGCAATCTTCTCCAAAGGTTTTTTTTTTTTTTTTCCCCCTAGAGGAGCCCAGAATAGCAGGATGGTTCAATTGATTCATCATCTATGTGACCTTCATGAATTCTGTGGTCATGTTTGCTGAGGGGGACATTGTCCCTGGGTGGGGCAGGGGGGAAAGGAAGGTCACAAAGCAGAAAGGGAGCTGCCCAATGTGTCAAGGAGTGGTGTTGAGCCACTACTTTCTTCCTTTCTTTGAAGAGGGAAAGATGCTCATACTTTACCATCCTCTTCTGTCAGAATTCTCTAATATAATAATCCTCATTGCTTCATAGAGGCTCACATCACCTCTAACTCCCCATACTTGGAGGTTTGGAGAAATGGCTGAGGTTCTGAGTAACCAGGCACAACGGGTAGCACCATTCTAGTTTCCCAAACTTGGTGGGAAAAAATTCTTAGAAGGAAAGAAAATGGCTCAGAAGACATTTTCTGTTTATCGATAATACCTGTAACTTCCTTGTGCTCACTCATCATTCCCCACAATTATCATGCAACTATTTAGGGGTGAAGGAAAAACATTATCTTCACTTTGTTTTGTTCTCACTGGTACCCCCACTAGAAAGAGTTTCCCGGTTTGAAATGCTCTGAACCAGTTAAAGACTTACGCATCCTGTATTATGAGAAGAACTAATTTGGCAGTTGATCACATCTGATTTTGTATCATTACTGATTGTTTTGTGCTTCCATGGCTTATATCTTCCTCTCCAGCACTTCCTGCTTGAGGGCAGGACTTGCGTTTTTTATCTGTTTAGCAGCTGGATGCAAACACATTACCCACATGACATGGTTTTTATTCAATAATTTTTCAACATTCATTGATGCTGCTGGTAAATCACTTTTTAAATATAAAAAAAGGAGGCAGTAAACCTTGGAGGGTGTAGTGCATGCAGGGAAATTACTGATTGTCAGAAGTGCTCTCTAATGCAGCTAATTTTACCAATTAGGGAAGCTAAGGTTTGTCAAGGGCAGCTCTGTCCCATAAAAATACAATGCGAGCCATGTGTGAAATTTTACATTTTCAAGTAGCCAATTAAAAAAGTAAAACTATACAGATAAAATGAATAATGTATCTTGTTTAACCCAAATATATCCAAAATAGTATCATTTCAGTGTGTGGTCAATATAAAATTTATTGAGATATTTTAGAGTTTTTTTTCATACCAAGTCTTTGAAACCCAGTATGTATTTTACACTAAGAGCAGATCTCAGTTCAGACTGGCTGCAATGCCAATGCTCAGTGGCCACATGGGGCTGGTGGCTACTGTGTTGGACAGAGCAGTTCTAAGCCCTCACTATCACTTAGTAGCAGAACAGCAACAGAACTCACATCTCCTGACCCTCTGGCCAATGTTCTTTCCACTACGTGAAGCAGAAGCAAGGAAGTTCCAGGGTGCTGATTCCCCTGCTCCAAGGTCCCCTGTAGGACAGCCTGGACTCAACCATGAGCCAAACTGCAACAAACGTCTTTGAGAAGCTCATAACCACACAAAACAGAGAAATCCCAGGAGAAATTGAGTTTTCCTTGCTTTCAACAGAGTGAGCTTAGAATAGTATGGTGAAAACTTTTAAAAGTTGGTGGGAGGAGGGAAGACCAGCCACACGTGGGATCTTGGCAGTTAAAGGCCTGTCAAAGTTATTATCAAGAATCCATTGAATCTGTCTATTTTGTCAGCAGGGAAGGCCTTGCCCTATGTATTTTATTTTTCTCTTGCAGTGTGAACAACTCACTTAGGCCATGGAGTGATCCCCTCAGGTTCTTCAGGTCTTGCCTTGACTTTGACAGTGACCATCTAAATCACATTAAAAGAAAACACAACCCCTACCTTGCTTGGCACCTGGCACCTCTTAACAGAGAGAGGCTCCTTGTGAGTTAATATACCAACCTGGAGAACACAGGTTCTCCTCTGCTCAGTCCTGGGGGAAGGACGCTTTTAGGGGAAATAGGCATGCCTATGCTAACCAGGGAGCACAGATGATGAGGAATTTTTCATTTGAGGATAGAGATTATATTCCAGAAATTTAGCGAAGTTGCACCAAGAGCAGGACTCCTAGGTGTGCTGGCCAGGGGATGGGGAGAAAGTTAAGAACACTGTTCTATAATTCATTACAGTTTATCAGCTTTGTGCAGGGTTAGAAAATAGAACTGCCACCCCTTTGTACTGACGGGTAGATTTTTGTATCACAGGAATCCCCAAGGTGTTTAATTAGGGTATTTTCATTAAATTCTAGCTTTCAGAGGGGTTCGAAGGACCACTATGGAGGTGACTGGAGGTTGGGGGTATAGGTGTCAGCTCTCATTTGCCTAAGTCTTCTAGTAGCATCTTTGCTGCCCTCCTCTTGGGTTGGTGGGGCTTGTCTACCAAGCTAAAAGAAAAAGATGAAAAAGATTTTTTAAAAGTGATAAGAAATCAAACAAAATGTAATGAAAGAGAGCTGGGTGTAATGATTAAAGCAAATGACAAGCAGTGTACAAATTCCCTCCCCACATTCCCCAGGGAAGGAAGGTAGGTGTTACTGTTGAGGGGGCTAAGAACGGACAGCAGGTGTCCTGGGCTCCTGCAGGGGTTGGGTCCACCTTGAAGGTCCCCAAGCCTGCACAGGTCAGAGAGATCTGTATCATCCAGCCCCAGGACTCACTTTTTGCATGAGTTGGTGGGATATGCTCTTGCTATGGGCAGGGGGGTTCATCCCCACAGGAACCACAGGCAGGATTGGGGACACACCCAGTCCTCAGACTCCACATGTTTGTTTGTTTTTTTAATAACTTTATTTATTTATTTATTTATTTTTGGCTGCGTTGGTTCTTTGTTGCTGTGTGAGGGCTTTCTCTAGTTGTGGCGAGTGGGGGCTACTCTTCATTGTGTTGTGCGGGCTTCTCACTGTGGTGTCTTCTCTTGTTGCAGAGCACCGGCTCTAGGCACGTGGGATTCAGTAGTTGTGGCTCATGGGCTCTCTTAGAGCACACGCTCAGTAATTGTGGTGCATGAGCTTAGTTGCTCCGCGGCATGTGGGATCTTCCCAGACCAGGGCTCGAACCCGTGTCCCCTGCATTGGCAGGCGGATTCTTAACCACTGCGCCACCAGGGAAGTCCAACTCCACATGTTTTGATCGATGACACGATCAGGCTGTGTCAGTTACTTAAGAATGGTCTCAGCTGGCATTCAAAATTATTATGAGGAGAAAACTATCATTCTCCCCACTTTTGCAGCTCCCTAGTAGACATGGGTTTTAGTTTCTGCAAACAACTGGTCTCTTTTGGTGGTCGGCATGTACTGTGTGTCTGGCAACTTATGCCACATAGAGAAGCTAGAAATTGTGGGTGAGGCTATTATGCCTGCCCCACCTTGCTCCAGAAGCTGGATGGGCCTAGAACAGAGGTGTCTGGAGGGCAGGGACCTGGCCCAGGGACCGTCGTCACTCAGGGCTAGTAAACTACACCTCCAAGCGTGTACCGTTACTCTCCCCACCCGCCTCCTGGCCCCCTGGGGTGGAGCAGGGGCCTGGGCACGACATCTATTGGTTCATGGGGCTGGGGCAAGGCGGCTCACATATTAACATGCAGAACTGATCTCAGTACACAGAGTTAGTCACTGGGAGAATCACAGGGTTTGGTTTGGGTTTTTTTGGCAACTCGTCTTACTTGTAAACCCACCAGAGACCCAAGAAAACGTGCCTGAGAGAAGGAGGGTTGGAACCAACAAATGCGAACACCTGCCCCAGGGAAGAGCTTTGTCTCTTCAGGGTTCATTCCTTTTCTTCTCATTTTTACCTCCCAGCAGCCCCGAGAGCGAAATATCTCCATGACTAAGAATGGCTGCTCCATGGTGCCCATGTTTAGAGAGGAGAAATGGGAGCATTTAGAATGAGGGCGACTTGCTCAAAGCCACTGGGCAAGAGGCCAAAGGAGGCAGGGCTGGAGGGCAGTCATCCTGCCTGAAACGATCGTAAGAGCAGGGAGGACACACACGGGACTCTCGGGGGCCCCGGGGTGCGGGTTGCTGGAGACAGCTGTGCCTGGCGTGGGTCCCGCGGAGTTCGTGGAGGCTGTGTTTATCTACTGCTGCTCTGCAGAGGTCAATGCAGGAGGTGCTGCCCTCCCCGCATCAGGGCAAGGAGGGGCCCAGAGGGAAGAAGAGAGCCCGGTGAGGCGCCAAAGGTCAGAGAGCAGGGAAGGTGCGAGTCTGGAGCAGCCGGTGATGTGGAGGCCAGGAGGACAAGTGGGGCAGGATGAGGTGTGATCATTGGCTTTTCATGGCTTCCCTTCCCGAAACCCCAGTGTCAGAATCTGAGGGAGTAAAGCTGCAGGCTGCGAAGCCCCTGAGAGACCGCCTGGCTTCCTTGGCCCCTGAACTCCCCCAGCCTCACAATGACGAGCTCCCTTACCATGGCCATGACCGTGAGGTGTTGCTTCCCAGGTGTCTGTGTAGCGGCTCCCCTGCAGGGCCCTGACTGCACAGGCCTCTACCCCAAGTCCTACCCGTCCCTTTGTTCCTCTGAGGAGACAGAGGTGATAGTTGGTATGCTGTTCCTGCAAGTTGAAGTCATTTCTCCCCAAAATATTTACCAGCTTCCACCTGTTTCTAATTAATGCTGACAGGTAATCCCTCCTCCTTCAAGGAACCAACTCCCTCTCCTGAGCAGGTGCACAGCCATCCTTCATCCATGACGACTTAGACACAGGCAAACAGGAGGAACATGCGCTGCCTTCCAGAGGCTAGAAAGGAAAAGGTCTTTCTGTTTTCTTTTAAATCTCTGTGGGGTTGGGTTTTTTGTTTTAAATGAGACAGCATGTAAAGGGCTCTCCTTAGGAGAAGGGAGGTCTAATGAACAAGCCCGGCTCATCTTCCACTGGGTAATGAGTGCACCCAGGTAGCTGCTGGGAACAGTGAAGTATTCAGTTGTCACCCTGATTTTACACTGGGGCTGGGTGGCCTGTTTAATACAAGAACATAAATCTATCAGCTGTTTTTACAGGTTCCCATTCAGAAAGTCACAGTCTTAGAATAATGCATGCTCTATGTTTGCAAGATTGGCACACCCCTTCCATCATTTCCATAACATCTATGAGCATTTGCAGGTACTGTATATTATAGACCCTAACACTCCTACATGCACATATGTGCAGCACACACAGAGCCATGAGAACATCAGGACTGTGGATGTCAATAAAAAGCGAGAGAGATTTGTGAATACTAGAAGCCTTCTCAGTCCCTCATTTTCTGAGAGGGAGAGGGAGGGTATGAGATGAGTGAAGGCAATACTCAACCTAAGGTTAGAGCACCCTCCCTCAGTCTCCTGTAAAATGAGGCAATCATAGTCTCTTAGTTTTCTTCATCACCAAATTCTTGGATTCTAAGATTTGGAACTAAGTATAAATGTGAAATTATGAATCAAATTTTTAATAAAGGAGAGATGAGAGACCACAATGTGATGGGAGCTTTGGATGTGTGTATCTGTGACACATACCAAATGGCACTGAATGAAAAGGCCAGACGGTGGCAAAGACACGATCAAATATTGACACATTTCTGAATCCAAAGAATTCAGAGCATCTGATCAAGGCTGTGTGATTATATGAACAAAGGTAGAGATGATGGACCATGGTAAAGAGGAGACAGTTGGTTGTGTGTCAACAGTGATAAAGCCAAATGCGCAGTGCCAGAAGAGAAGGTATTTCCAAGAACGTTTGGAAGATCAGTCTTAGAAGGGCTCCTGACCAAACACAGCACACGTTGAAAGTTAAACTCGGATCAGCTGTCAGCTCCCCAGAACAGCTGGGGGAATTTTTAAGCCACATGTGCCAACTTATAGAGCTACTGTACAGTCCGGGTCTGGTTCTCACCCTGGGCCAGATGTTACAAGTACCTGGGAGCTTTTTAAAAATACCAATGTCCAGGCTACAAACCAGACCAACTGAATGAGAAGCAGGGACCTAGACACAGGCAGATTTCAAGCTCCCCATGTGATCGTAACAGGCAGCCAAGGCTGAGAAGGGCTGCTCTAAGGAAAGGCAGGGCAGCTCCTAATTCCTCCACCTGGTGGCCCAACATGGGCCCCAAAGAGGGGGCCTGCACAGACCTGGCCTTTAGAGGTGTCCTGCATGAAATTGACCATTGGCTCCCTGCTCTCAGGAGGTAAGTCCATCAGCCCAAGAACAACGTGGTGGCTGACAGAACAATCCCCGGGTTTCAAGGAAGAAGCATTTAGCTCTATTCTCAGTTCTCCCACTAACAAGCTACATGGCCCTTGCTTACCACTGTAGTTCAGTGTCTGGATTGTAATTCATATTTAGTAAACGAATAAAAGTCACTGAGCTCCCCTAGTCATTGGGTTTCTTATCTCTTAAAATGAAAATATTAGATCACAGACCTCCATACCCCTTCAAATTCTAAACTTTGGAAACCGATATAGATCCTCTAGAGTTTGCTTCTATTCTACCAATAGAGCTTATCACCCTCCACATTTAAGTAACCCTTCCAAGGTACCATAGTTATGTAGGGTATCGATATCAGGGGAAGCTGGGTGAGGGGAGTATGAGAAATCTCTGTAATATATTTGCAACTTTTCTGTAAACCTTGGAGGTCCCAAATTATTCTAGAATTAAAATTTATTCCATAAGAAATCTTCCCATCCCATCAGGTGATTTATTACCTATCTTCTGTTCTTTCCCTGTCCCACTGTCTCCTTCCCCTACCATTCCCATTTAAGTTCCACACTTCTAACCTAAAAGATACACTTGATCTCTTTTGAGGCCCTTCCAGCCCGCAGACCCTTGTTTTGTATTTCGTCATCTCCTCCAGCTCTTGCTGATCCCTCCATTCAGGGGAATTTGTGACATAAGTGATACAAACAATAAAAAACCAAATGGGAAAAAGTGAGGCTGTGATTAAAACAGCAGGAAGCCACTCCCTCCAGGCTGGAAGAATGAGGGGGAAGGTAATGTTACCAGAGCCGGGGGTCCAGGTAATCCTCTACCTGGTGGGAGTTGGAGCCTCTCTAGTAGGCACCTGGGGCACGGAGGTGACAGCACCCGCCAAAACACTGCCTGAAGCACAGAGGGAAAAAACACTGGTTTCTCTTTTCTTCTTACTCTCCAACCTCCTAATAGTACCTCCCTTTAGTCAAATCCAGGCAAAAGCCAGATGTCATAGAAACTTGGAAAACAGAACCTTGTAGGACGCAGCCCCTTGTGATGCAGAGCAAAGTGGGAACAGGACAAGGAATGGGTTTGAGGGCAAAAGGCTAAGAACCGACACTGTACCTATAGTCTTTATAACACAATCTAATGCTTGATTGTATCATGTCTGATACTCTAAGACAGAGTATCCAATAGAAAGATAATACAAGCCATGAAATGTGGACCACATGTGCTATTTTAAATTTTCTAGTAGCCATATTAAAGAAAAGAGAAATATGTGCAATTGATTTTAATAATATATTTTATTTCATGCAATATATCCAAACTATTATCATTTCAACATGTAAGCAATCTTATCAGGCTTAATGAGATATTTTACCTTTTTTTTTTCATTCTAAGTCTTTGAAATCCGGTGTGTATTTTATACTTACAGCACATTTCAATTTGGACATTTCAAGGGCTCAGCAGTCACGTGTGACTAGTGTCTCCCTACTGGAGTTTCAAGTGATTTCGTATGGATTCCAAGGTTTGAGAAAGTTTAAGGCAAGAATTCACCGAGGAGGATACCTCCACACCTAGGGAGACCTCACATGAGTGAAAGTTCCAAAAAATTCTTACTGAACCCAGAATTGTAAGGGGAAGCAGAAAACACAATGGACACCTGTTGAACATAGATCTGAGAAGGCTGAGAAAGGCAGCATGTGCCAGATGAATAGCATTCCACACATCATAGGAAGTAGCTTCAGAATCATGGGCTGTGTTATTGATTTGTGTGTTTTTTTTGGATGATGTTTGATGGTGATGCATTAGTTTTTAAGAGCTTCTACTTTTACTAATAAGAAGAAACCTGTGTTCAGAAGTGTTCAGATACTTCCCGCCTGTGATTGTCTCAAAGTTGGAGGGAAATTTTCCTTACAGAAAGTAATGCTTCAGTGTCTGGGGAACTCTGGGCTTATAAGGGTTTCAGTGGGCCATGAGAATCACAAGTCAGATACCTACAATGTGGAGTAAGGATTAGTTCTGATGGGGGAGGAGGAGAATGAGATAGGAGTTTCCAGTGTGAACATGTCCTATTTCCTTTACTCAGTGTTGATTGTGTTGCTAGTCTTTACAGCCTACATGTATTTTATAAATGTTTTTATATTCTTTTGACATTTAATAAAATTGCAAATGGTACTCACACAAAAGCACACAAAGTGAGTGAGGAAGATAAAAGAAAAAAAGGAAAGGAGGGAGGGAAGGAAGAAGGAAGGAAAGAAGTAAGAAAGGAAAGGAGGAAGAAAGGGAAGAAAAGTGGAAGGAAGACAGGGAGGAAGTAATGAGGGGAAACTAAAAGAAAGCAGAATATACAACTAGTGTGAACTGACACTGCCCAGAGCACGCAGACCCAGGAGGTACCTTCTTGTACTTGGAAATCCCATCTTTACAGTTTGTGTCACTGTCCAGCTTCACACACCAAGGGCAGGTGTCTCCTAGACGTGGAGACATTCCCTCTGGCAATAGTCCATTTTCTTTTCACAGTCCTGTGTCCTCTATGAGTGACTCTTTGAGGGCAAACCCTTTGGCTGGGTTTTAGGAGAGGGAAGTGAAGGCACATGATTTGCCAACTTGGGAAGGTGTTGGTGTGCTGGAAGGGGACAGCTTGAGCCCTACCGCGAGCTCAGCCCACAATAGATCAGGCCCCATCCCCTGGCTCCTGGAATAACTCCAGACTTGAAGAAAACAAATTAGGCTGGTGTCCGAGTAACCCTTGAGCACCTCATGAATCCTAACAGAAGCACCCCGGCTGCTGGGTCTTCTCTTACTGACACTGGCCCTCACATGCCATTCGTAGCCAGACCAGGGTGTGCTTTTTTCTGAAGTTGGCACCAGCTCTCAAACTTCATCTCTGAAATCATGCCCGGGGTGCAATGCATCAGCATCTCATTCCATCTGCACTGGCCTGGAGGTGCTAGCTCCTTGACACAAAGGCCCTCACTTCTGCAGGGGCCTGACCTGAACCAACATGGAGTCGACCGGGAATCAGCAGTCCACAGATTCAAGGGGGAAGGAAGACTTAGGTTCAGTAGGAGAGCAGCTAGTTGGGTGAGGAGCAGGCAGCAAGCAGGGACCAGGTCAGAGATGCCGGGAGAGCCAGGCAAGTGTCTGGGCTCAAGCGGCTGGAGGCTGAGCCACTCACTGCAGCTTTGGTGAGCAAGGCTGACTCTGGATTCTAGAGCTGAGACTGTTTATCCCTTCTCTATTTTATACTTCAGTCGCATGTCAGTGTCATTGGACCTGAAAGTGTTGAGCATTGACAGAAGAGGTGTCAGATTAGGCGAAGGAGTCCTGCGCCTGAAAGAGGCAGCATTACTTCACCCTCCCTGCTGTCAAGTGATCTTGTTTCTCCTAATAAATAGAGAAATGATGGGCATGCTTTATTTACCAAGAAACACTTCTAAATTCCCCCCAGCCTCTACGAGAGGCGAGAGAGAATGATGACAAGCATTCTCGACATATTTCAACTGACAGTCACATAATTAAATTTTGATTGGAAAGGGCCTGAAGAAACAAACAAAAAATATCTAAACTATTCCATATTTTTCCCCCAATAATTCAAATAGTCTTTGAAAGCAGGAATGACCTCAGACATTTTGTTTTTCGTGTAACATACAGACTGGTGATAACCCAGCCTGATGCTTATGACAGTGATGGTGTGGGCGAGATATTAGTTGTGTGCCTGCACATGCACCTGTGTGTGTACAGATACACATTTGTGTGTGTGCACAAGTGTGTATAGATACAATTCCCGGAGCATACAAATAGGGTGGCTGAGTTGAAGTAGTGAGTAAACTCCAAGAATAGCAGGGACACTGTTAACCCCCAGAAAAATGATTTGGAATTTAAATAGCAAGTGTTCGGAAGTGATAGGCAAAATAAACCTGGGGGACTGTTTGCGGTACAGATGGGATCTGATGCTCTCCGAGCAGGGAGAAGCGCTGTCAGTGTTTTGACAGACACAGACTGATGTTCAGGACAGAGCCAAGGAGGTGCTGGGTAGTGGCGCTTGGCGTGGGGGGAGCTGGAGACCTCCATGACAGATTGACAAGCCCGAGCAGGAATTTTTCTCCAAGCAGAGGGAAGGGAAAGAGGGGATAGAAGATAAAGGCACAGCAAAGCTGGGATGCTGGTGGCGGGGTGAGGTGAGAAGAACAGAACTGCATTTACCACATTTGCCTCTTTGGGGATTATTAAGAAGGTAGAAGCAGGGGCCAAAAGGCAGACCACGGGGGATAAGCATCACTTCCCAGCACTTCATTTCTCTTCACAGTTTGTGGAGCTGGCAGGCCTGCTTAGTGCTCCGGGCAGGGAACCCCCGATGACAAATGCCTCCCACGAGGGCTGAGGGTCAGAGAGCAGAGCTCAACCAGCAGCAATCATACAGAGAGTGTTTCTCTCCCAGCACCCGTAGCAATGTTACCCAGAAGGGAAACTAGAGCCTAGATGGGTATAAAAGCACTATAAACTGTGACCGGTGTGGCAGGAGACCTCCGGACAGACTTAAATGCTTGGTGGTGTAAATACTACACTCTGACTGCATAGCCTTAACCGACTTGGACCAAACCATCTCTCAGGCCTTCCCAGCCTGCCCAAGCCCCCTGGAACACCCTGGAACCCACCTGTCCTGCTCTCCTCTGTGACTCCCTTGTCTGCCCTGAGGCCCCCTTTCCCATGAGCTCAACCTATCTGGGTGGGTGCAGTATCCTTGTCCTGATTTCCCCCAGTGAGTTCTCTGGGAGCTCAGCATCCAGCAGGCAGTGTGGTGGTGTGACAACACCAGCTGAAGTCAGGAGGCTGCACTCAAGTCTTACCTCCATCCCTCATCAGCCCTGTGCTCTTGGGCAATTTAGTTACTCTCTTGGAGCCTCAGTTTCCTGGCTTGTGCAAAGGACTGGTAGGTTTGTTGCATCTAGATAAGTGATTCTCGACCAGGTTTTCCCCTAGACATTTGGCAATGCCTACAAGCATATTTTCTGGTCATAATTGTGGAGCAGGGGTGGGGGGATGTTAATTCTGGCTCCAGTAAGTAGAGACAAGGCCTGCTTCTAAATGTCCTAAGTGTGCAGGACAGTCTCCACAGCACAGAATCATCCAGCCCCAATGTCGGTAGGGTTGAGGTTGCTTACAAACTGTCTCTCAACATCACATGGGTTTTTTAAATTAAATTTTTATTTTATATTGGAATATAGTTGATTAACGACGTTGTGTTTCAGGTGTACAGCAAAGTGATTCAGTTATACATATACATGTACCTATCCTTTTTCAAATTTTTTTCCCATTTAGGTTATTACAGAATATTGAGCAGAGTTCCCTGTGCTATACAGTAGGTCCTTGCTGGTTATTTATTTTAAATATAGCAGAATGAACTTATGGTTACCAGTGGGGAAGGTGGGGTGGGGGGAGGGATAGACTGAGAGCTTGAGATTGACATTCACACGGGTTCTTAATAACAGCTTCTATCATCAAGGATTGTTTCCTCCCTTCCTCTCTTCCTCCCTTTCTTTCTTTCTTTCTTTCTTTCTTTCTTTCTTTCTAATATACATGTATTTGGGGGGAGATTGCAAGCTCCTTGAGGACAGGCAGAGGCTGTATTTAAATCCTCTTTGTTTTGCATTCAGAGACTTGCACAGTGAAAAACCTCACATGTCATCAGCCGCTTGGTAAAAGGAATCACAGAAGAGACTTTGACTCTCCTGGCAAAAGGATAAATCTGTTTTTGTACTGCTGGGTTCATCTGTTCATGGTGTGAGACAGAAGTAAAGCCACCTATTATACTGCCCCCTTCCCCCAAAATACCTCTAAAATATTAGAAGATACTGCTAAAACTACATCCAGATCATACAAAAACAGTTTGAAAGAGAAAAATATGGTGAACTCATTGCTATCCAACACGTTCACAATGAAAGAAAGACTGTTTGACTAAATTCGTCCCCATGGAGGGGGAGGTGGTACAAGGCCAGGCTGTACCTATTGGGAGAAATCCATTATGTCAGACTGTTCATGTAAATGTTAAAAAAGTTCAGGAGGTAAGAAAAATGAAGGTTTCTTAAAAAAGAGGAGAAGAAAGAATGGGGAATTTTTGGCCCCTTGCACATTTTTGTGTATCTCTAATATATCAGATCCTGTGTTACACATTTTATCTTCAAAACAACTTATTGGGTAAGAACTGAGGCTTAGAAAAATTAAGGATGTATTTTATAGATTTTAAAGCAAATACATTTTTCACATTGCATATTCTGGAATGAATATGTACCTTAAAGTTGATGCCATCTAATAATCAGTGTTGGCTTTTTTTTTCCTCTCTGTCTCTCTCTCTCTTTATATTTTTACATTTTAGTATACCTGAAGTAAGAATGCATCTTACAGTCTTTGGCTACTTAGATTTCTAAAAATAAGGTCACTTATACAGATCATACAACATGGCAGAGCTGGAAATCATAAGATACTAGATGTTATTTATTTCTAATCCAGCAAGGAAATTCGAGTGCTCCGTAACAAGGTTCTTGTGAAGTCCACTAAGAGTGGTTTTTCCTGAGATGACTTGGATGGCTCCAGTGAGAAGTTAAGGAAGGTAGTACATTTGTGTTACTATATTTTTTTACATTTTCATTTTTTCCCAGTTTTACACAGGAATAATTTACATGCATCACTGTATAAATTTAAGGTATACAAAGGGATGGTTTGATGTATCTATATTGTGAAATGATTAATGTTTACCACAATAGGTTTAGTTAACATCCATCATCTCATATACATACAATAAAAAGAAAAATCTCCTTGTGATAAGAACCCTTAAGACCTACTCTCTTAACAACTTTTCTACATATCATACAGCAATATTAACTCTAGACATCATGTTGTATGTTACATTCCTAGTACTCATTTATCTTATAACTGGAAGTTTGTACCTTCTGACCACCTTCCTCCAATCCCCCCATGCCCCACCCACCACCTCTGTACTCTATGCTTTTAGGTTAAACTAGTGGAAGAGAATAAAGAAGTAAGGGTCAAAGATCTGAGATTACTATTGTTATTAACATCAACAATGAGAGACTGGATTTAAGTCTAACAGAGAAGACAAGCAATTAAAATATATATTATATGTATACAATATTAAATATATATATAAAGTTATATCACTGATAGAAGCAGTCAGGGCCAGAGTGGGAGTTTAGCCATCAACATTTATGCCCTTGGTTGTCTTGGACACTGGGACAGTAATTCAGCCTTGCATGGGAGGTTACAGACCAATAAAATAAAGTTTAACTTAGGAGTGCTTGATGACAATTCAGTTGTTTAGATGGTACCAATCTATGCCTAGGAATAGCATTTATTTTAAACTTGTTACAAATAGTATTCTAACTCAGTGTTAACACAGATAGGTAATGTGTACTAGATACTTGTTGAAAACTTGTTGAATATAACAACGTTTGCAAAAAAAAAAAAATTATGGGTTGGATTGTGGGCCTGCTCTATCCCTTAGACACCATTTGTGTCCATGAACTTGTCACACTCACTACTGTTGTATTGCTGTTACCTGACACATTTATCCTACCTAACTTCCTCCTCATGTCTTTGTCTGTCTACAAAACTTCTACTTCTTCACTTCTCAAAACGGATCTCCTGAAAACCTGTCTTGATTTCCTCAGACTTCAGAGCCTCTTATCTGCTCCCTCTGTACTTTGTGTCTACACTTCTGTTATAAAATCCATGTAACCACATTGAAATTTTTAGAGTGCCTTTCTGTTTGGTCCACATGAATTGTCTGATCTTTCAGGATTCATCAGCACAGCTCCTGATCTACACATGGTAGTGAACTTGCTCATAGGATGAATAAATGAAGTATGCACACCGTGAGACAGCCCCTTACCATGCACGGCCTAGGAAACTCTCAGTGACCTGCCCCTGCTACCTCCCAGACCCTGTTTCCCAACACTGTCCACCCCACACTTTCACCCAGCCCACTGGTCCCTCATTGTCACCAAACACCAGGCCTTGGGGCCTCCACATGGCCTATTATGACCATCTGCAGAGCTTTTACCCCAAATATATGCCATAGCCAGTTTCCTCTAAAGATTTAGGTCTCTGCTTAAATGTCATCTTCACAAAAAGGTTTGCTCTGACCACATTGTCAAAAATAGCAGCTTTCTTCTTCAGTCTCTCTGTTCTTACCTGCTTTATTTTTCTTCTTAGCACTTACCAATAACCTACATATTTTGTATTTACTTATTTTTTAAAAGTCTCCCCCACTGAAATGTGAGCTCAGTGAAGATAGGGATTTTTATCTGCAAATAATAAACAATTAATCACTCAGTGATAAAGGAATGAATGAGTCTATTACTATGTTTAATGAGACTACTTTCACCTGTTGGTGAAACAGAACTGCAGTCATAGAACCACTTCTAGAGGAAATCAATTTTTTGGATCATCTAATATAGCCACGTACCATTTTAATTTCTTTAAATATATTAGCTCATTTATTGTTCACAAAAGCCCTAGCATATAAGTATCATCACCCCCAATTTAAAAGAGGAAGCAATTGTGGTTCTTCCAAATCCCATACGCTTTCTTTTATACTCATCCTTACACAATCATATTTTTGCAAATCCACCTATTCCATTACGTTTATTCAACAATTAATTCAGTACTTGTTGAGTTTATCCCATATGTTTCTATTATGGGAAATGCACACAATATTTTCCCATGGAAGTTTAGCAAATATGACACTTCCTGGCTATTTCCAAAGTAGTAGAGATATGTCAAAAACAAACAGACAAACAATAACCTAAGAGTTAACCAATAACCTAAATTTAGAAGTATTTGTTCCTTTTTCCCATTATTTATACTATTCTTTCATTGTTACTTTCATCCAACAATAAAGTCACTAAAAATGTGGAATGACTACCATACATTCTGTGAAACATGAAACAGTGCTTTACCTGTCCCACCCACTGCCACCACTCTCCAGGTGCTAACTTCTGTAATGTTTTGGTTTAAATAAAGTACTGCAGAGAATAGTAATCTTAACTCAAGAAACAGAAAGATCTAACTAAGGAAGGAGTTTAAAACAGAGAATTCATTGAATATATCTCTATAGCCTTTCCCTGGAAGAGACCTGCAAATGCATCCGTCAGGCAGAGAATCAAGTCTGGAAATACTGCTCTTGGAAGAGTTGTGCTTGAGAACTCACACCAAGAGTAACAGTCTCAGGGGAACCCGGGTGTGTTCAGCAAGGAGTGAATGATGTTCAAGAGGACAAGGGATTTGAGCTATCAAGGAATCACAGAGAACTGTAGATCAGACTCCTTGGGAAAGGCCTGAAATACTGCTATGGAAGTAAATGTAAATTTGGATATGAGAACATTGGCCTAACTCTTTTGGGCTATAGTGGTCCCACCTGAGACATCTATTGACTGACAATAGCCCGCCCTGAGAAAATACAAATTTGCTAGAGCATAGGTTTCTTACTCTATGGATGACAAAGAACAGAGCCAGCTTAAGAAAACATTGCATTCACAATTGTGGAGAAATCAGACAATTGGAAAACCTGGATCTTATGAAAGCTTGGACGACAACTCTGAACAAAGGTAATAAAAGATCTATCATTGGGTCTTAGCCATGGAAAACAATGGCCAAAGCATCATTTAACCCCAAAGACTTCCAATAATTTAAGAGAAAAAAGGACTTGAGTTTAGTAAAATGTTTAAGTTCTGCTATTAAGCAAGTAGCCGACTAAAATGTTCTCTTTAGGCCAGATGTTTGATCTCACTAATGAGAACAACACACATCTTGCCTGAATTGACCCAGGAAAGGTCAACATGGGTGAAAGTATCCAGCCAAATCACAACTGATCACTTTGGCCTCTGTCCCAAGTGCTATACAGAAGGTCTCAGAGATGTGGGTGCCCCTGTTGGTCGGTTAGGTTGTGCTATCACCTATACAAGGGACTCCTGGAAAGCCTACATAAATGGAATCCAAAAAGATAAGACAGTAGTGGTAAATTATATTACATTTTCTTAAAGGAGGTATTTCTTGTGTTAGGTAATTCTCATTAGTCCTGTCTTGGAATTATAGTTTAAATTAAACAAAATTTATTAAACATTAAATATGACATAAATTTGTAGCATAATGGAACCTTAGTGTTCAGTTGATCTAATTCCTCTTCACTCTTCCATCCATTTTACAGACAATTACACCAAGCCCAGAGAAGAAAAGTGTCTTACAGAAGTCACATTTTAAGTTTGAATTTCCAGAAGAGAAGAGGATTTTGTTTCATTCAAAGGACAAGCTGTGCCAACACAATGAATTTGGCCTGTTCTCCTACTCAGCCTACCTCTTGCCTCCCAGCTCCTTGTTAATGCTTTTTTAATAGACTATCAGACATTTCTTTGGAGACTTCATTATTCTGCTCACCTGTTTGTGCCTGACTCTCCTTCTCTTTGCCACCCCATAACACAAATACACACATTATCAGAGAAAGCATTGAATCTAGAGTGTAGTAGTGCTTGATGGTTATATTGTACACCACTCATTCCATCTTGATCTCTTTTCTTCTGAGAAATGTTCTTCTCACCCATTTCAGTCTTCATAGTTTGGTGGTATCTTGATTTTACCCTTGGGTTCAGGGAGAGAAATGTTACTCAAACCTGACCAATCATAGCACCTCATTGCTCTGGCCTCAGAGATTGGTTCAAGGATGAGAATATGACCCAGTCAGACCCAACGAGGCACTCACGAGATTTCTGATGGGACCACTACAAGAGAGGCATTCTCTCTTTCCTCCTAAACTTATAGCTACTAGGATATAAGCCTGAAACAGCTAGATGGTCATTTTACCTCTGCAGTGGATGGAGCTACTGAAAATGTGACCAATATATAGCAAAGCAGGGTGAAGATATGGAGAAAAACCTATTCTGCTGATACTGTTAGAACTCCTTGATCCATGTGAGCTTGAAATTCTTAGACATTTCAGTTATATGAACCAAAAAATCACCCTTTTATTTAAGCCAGTTGGGTCCATTATTCTGACACTTGCAATTGCAAGATTCCTGACAGATTCTGCAGTGTAGAGTTTATCTAATGTCTAGGCTCACCTAGAAGGGATTCAGTTGCTGGCTTAGGTAGCCTTTTATTAGTGCGTGTTTTGCTGATACTTTTAAAGTCACTTCTCAGTCAATGCATGCTGTTTCACAATGTCATGAATTACAGTTAACCATCAGACTGTGTTTTCATTCAGGTCATGAATTTCCTGATTTTTCTAGGATCTAGGCTAGGATGGTCTTTTAGACTCTAGAAACACCTCTCAAGGGAAAATGGAAAAGCAATCACTGCCAAGGAAAGCTGAAACTGGGCTGGCCCAACCACTAAGATGTCTGTTAAACAGACGGCATTTTCCCTGGGTAAGTGCTGGCTTGATCTGACAAGAACTACTTTTCCCTTTGCTCTTATGACTTGGTTAAGCCTTGCAAATGCAGCTTGATTGTCAAGCTGAGGAATCACTAACTTTCTTTACCTGGAAGTGGGGTCTTCCCTGTGTAGGGGAGTACAGTGAGGCTGGAGAGATATGGGTATTGGCACCATTAGGCTACACTCCCCGTCTATCAATGGCTGCCCTCTGCTTTTGGCCCTGCCTGGACAGCTTTGAAGAACACCTTTGTTGATGTACAAATGACAACTTATAGCTTATTGTTCTCCTATATGGCATATCCCTGTTTTAAAATAGTCTTATACAAAAGGAAAGACCCTTAGACATCAACCACAAACTAAGGAGAAGAACCTTCCCAGCACATCTGAAATCCTACCCATCCATTCTGCTTTTTGGGTACAGAAGGCCCTAGTAATGGAAATGAAAGGGCAGAGCCTTGAGAATCAGGTTCAGGTCATTCTCAAAGTGTTATCTTGATTTGGCACTGTAAAGCTTGGCTCATTTAAGTCTCTTTCTGGAAGCAGGACTCACCCTCAGGGCTTTCCCTCCTTCTGTCAATGATCATTACTAGTGATCTCAGCCTCCTCCCATTCCATTTTGTACACATATACACACACACACACAATATTAAGTGAGGCAAAATGATAATGAAGAGATTCTCCTCCCAGAACTCCCACTGCTGCCTCTACATTGGTCCTTTTATTGCTATTGCTCTAATCTGCTGAACTCTGGACCTTTCCAATTACTCTCATGGTCGGTGCTTGACTGTCCAGTATTGCCGGTCATGTGGAGCTCAACCTTTAGCCAGCTTGATCCATGGTGGCTACCAGCTCCCTGCCCATGTTCACCCAGTCAGATGAAGTGCCTGAAGTCTGGACTTGTAACCACTTGCTTGCTGCCCCTGAAGTTGGACCATACTACTCACAACTGTATATATATGCTGCCAGATCTGTCACATGCCACGTGCTTAGATTTCATGTTGCTATCCCAAAGAGACAACAGAACAAAGGAGGGAAATATAAATGGGAGCATTTTATTTTCACTTTGGATAAGACAAAATCTTCTGTCATTTTGAATCCAACTCTTTATGAAACAATGAACTCATAGCAGTTGTACTTATCATACTGTACCATTTATTTAGCATATATCAGAGATTGCCTTTGATATCTTTTATATTAGGTACTATTATTATGCGTTAATGTTCCACATTTCTATTTAACCTTTATATGAACATTTAACTACTTGTGATTTTTTTTTCCAGTTCTCTTCATACTTTTAGGAAATGACATATTTACATTCCCCAGCTCCTGGCATGGGGCTTAAACACATATTTGTATTAAATAAACCCATAGTTTATCAATGTATATTTATTGAGCACTTGGTATTTGCTTCAACTTTGTTCTAGTTCCTGTGGGATTTACAGAAGAAAACTTTATAATACTCTCCCTACCCTGGAGATTATGGAGTTTGGGAGGGGAGTAAGATGAATGGGCATGAAACAGAGACAAACGCAAGATAGTTTATGGTCAAGTGGTACATTGTGGGCATTGGGCTATGTTTGCTATAAGGTTTTAATAAACAAACAAATATTTCTGAGAAAGTAAAATTTTTACAGTCATAGACTTGAGATGGAAGAATACAAAACAGGCGCACCCTTCAGTCCATGCCAAACTGTTCCCTACAATTCATCTCTTTAGAGCTCTGTTTAGTCTAGCCTTGAATGCTGCTAAGGATCCAGTTTCCATCACAGTCATTGGGAAACACCTTTGCAATCTAAGTGTTCTCTGTGTCAGGAAATTTTTTTCCAGTACTCAACTTTTATTGCTCCACCTCTTACTGCCTTTTGGTTTCATTTCATCATTTCTCTAGCCATGTCTCCTGGTACCTTTGTTTTCCATCTCCTTTGTGTTGGTTGGCCCAGTGTTCCACATATGTCATCTCCCCTGTCTTCATATTCCTGCCCAGGAATGTTCTCCAGGTTAAATAAATGGTTAGAGTGTGACTCACAGGAGGAAGAGTACTTTAGAAACAACAGCTCTAATGTTCTTTGACATCAAACATTTCCAGTTCATGGTTGTATCTCAGTGTCTAGCCCTGGTACATAGTAGGGCTTTGATGATGGTTGCTGGGGGCACAGATTAGCTCACCCTCCTGAAAGTATACAGTTCTCTCAACAATGGACCTTAGACGACTTCCTGTCCAACTTTCTAGCCTCTGACAAAGGTTTCAGTGATGAGGATTCGTAACTCTATAAGTTGGCCCATTCTAAGAACTTGAAGAATTCCTCCTTACATTTAATGAATATTTGCTTCATTTTAAATTCTACTCATTGGTCTTGGTTTGGCTATGTGGAGCTAGTCAGAAGTGTAATTCTTTTTTTAAAATAATTAATTAATTAATTAATTTTTTTTTGGCTGCGTTGGGTCTTTGTTGCTGCACGCAGGCTTTCTCTAGTTGCGGTGAGCGGGGGCCACTCCTCGTTGCAGTGTGCGGGCCTCTCACTGCCGTGGCTTCTCCTGTTGCAGAGCATGGGCCCTAGGCATGTGGGCCCCAGCAGCTGTGACATGCAAGCTCAGCAGTTGTGGCTCGTGGGCTCCAGAGCACAGGCTTAGCAATTGTGGTGCATGGGCCCACTTGCTCCGTGGTATGTGGGATCTTCCCAGACAAGGGTTCGAACTCATGTCCCCCACACTGGCAGGTGGACTCCCAACCACTGTGCCACCAGGGAAGTCCCAGAAGTGTAATTCTTATTTCACATGAAAGACCTCTACAAGCTTGAAGAAAATTGTTATGGCTTCACTCCAACTTCTAATCTAGCCTCAATAATTCCAGCTATTTGTTGCATATAGGTCATTTGTTGCACACCCCAAATAACTATTTTTAATGGAAAGATGGAACAGTGATGGTTGAATGAACATATGGATGCATGCAAGGAGATGGCCTATTCATTGGTTCATAGACACCTTGCTTTTAAACTCCTCACCACATTGGCTATCCATTTCTGGATGCTCTCTACTTTGCTGGTGTCACTCTTAAAGTGAAGTTTCTAAAACATAACACTTCAGGAGAAATGTGGCCCATACAGAGAACAGTACAACTGAGAGCTAAATGTGAATTTCTGTTTTTTAAAACCGTAAAGCCATTCTGTAAGGCAAAAGACAAAAAGAAATATATACAAATATTGTGATATGGTTAGTAAGTTTATTTATCAAAAGGGTATGGGTTAGGAATTCTGAAACTATTTTATGTGTATTCTAGTTTAGAACAAATAAATATATTGTGGATAACAAGAGTAACAAGAGTCAGGTTGGAGAAACCTAAAAACTTGTTTTAAAAAATCTGTTCTTGGGCTTCCCTGGTGGCGCAGTGGTTGAGAATCTGCCTGCTAATACAGTGGACACGGGTTCAAGCCCTGGTCTGGGAGGATCCCACATGCCACGGAGCAACTAGGCCCATGAGCCACAACTACTGAGCCTGTGCATCTGGAGCCTGTGCTCTGCAACAAGAGAGGCTGCGATAGTGAGAGGCCCGTGCACCGCAATGAAGAGTGGCCCACGCTTGCCACACTGGAGAAAGCCCTCACACAGAAACGAAGACCAAACACAGCAAAAATAAACAAACAAATAAATAAATAAATCTGTTCTTTTTCACTGTTGGAAAATGAAATTGTGAATAAGGAAAGAAAAAGAATAGAATAAACCCTGTGGTTTTGGATTAGAATCAGAGGTATTAAGTATGAACTTATGGCTTTTTAGTATAGATACAAATGGAAAGATATGGAACTAAGTATAGATGTGGCTGTATGCATGGGCTAATATCCATTCACATATTTGTAAGCTCTGCTGAGAGGATTCAGGAGCAATGACATTGCAGTAGCAGTGAGCACACCTGGTGCCCAGATCTTGGCTTCTAAATGCCATTCTCCAATAAAAGGAGTCAGGACTCCTTGGAGAAGTCTTTTTGATTCCAAAGCCAAGTCAGAGAAAATACAAAATGAGACTGGAAAATACTGTGGTGCCAAAAAGTAAGGAAGTGCTTTAAAAAAGAATGTGGATATGTCAGAATGGTGCAGGAACCAACCTGAAAGAGCTCACAATGACCAAACCTGGAATAATAGGATAAAATTGATACCTATAAGTCCATATTAATATACATAAACATTTGAATTAATAAATGTGGGAGAAGGGAAACTTTTCCTTCTAGCCACGTGCTCAATCACTGCTGTGCAAGGAAAGAATGATGGTAAGGTAGGAAGTAGTCAGGACTGGGTCATGTGCCTGTACTATAAAGTGGTACAGCTGTCCTGGAGTTGGAAGCTCTGACTAGCAGTAAGGAGACCTTAATTCTAGTTCTGGCTTCACCAAATTGATGTTCTTGGTCATATGACCTTGAGAAAATTGTTCATTTCTACCATAGTGACCTGCCCTCCCTTCCTTGCAAGGCTATTGTTAGGCTCAAAGGCCATAGTAAGAACCTGGACCAAAGCAATGACAAAGCATCACCTTATTCAGAATTCTCACTGCATTTATTACCTGTCTAATTCATTTACTTTTCATTGTGCACAGTGTTGTCTTATGAGGGGTAGCATGTGCAGTGGTTAAGACCCCAGGCTCTGGGTTTATATTGCCTGGTTCCCACCTTAATGCCACTGCTTACTAGCCATGTCATAGTTTCCTCAGATACAAAATGAGGGTAGTGACAGAACCTACCTCATAAGGTTGTTGCAAGTGTTAAAGGAAGTGATATTTGTAAAGCTTTAAACAAAAAAAACCTTGCATCATGGTAACAGCTATATAGTATTTGCTCTTAGCATTACTTCAAGATGTTTTTTTCTGATGCTTTATGGCATTATTCAGAACGTAATTTAACTCCTCTGGATGCAGCAACTGGTGGCTTCCCAACAGTAGGCTGTTTGAGGGCAGGGACAGGATGCCTGTGCCTTGTGCCTTAGCCTCCAAAGCATGATGCCGTGTACAGAGAAGGTGCTCAGTAAATAGCTGGTGATTGATTGACTCATAAGGCCCTAAAGCCAATGTTCTCTACTTCACAATTTTGCTTCAGGCCAACTTGTCATCTGTGTATATTTAAACAAACTTGGAAAATAGAAAATTCTCTACTGCTAGAAATGGTCTTTCCTGAACGCTGTCAGAGTTTGCTATGGAAGTTGTTAGCTTTTTGACATCCCTTCCTCCCATCCCCCCCAACCAAAAATCATTCTGTCAGCACCACAGCTGAGGAGATGAACTCAGAAATAGCACATCCAACGCTCAATATTTGACTGTACTCTGCCATTCTCTTTCCTCTTGTCTGGAAGTGTAAAAAAAAAAAAATCCTACCATCAACTTTCCCAGATTATCTGTTTATGTTCTTTTGTTCCTGTTTCCAAGAATACATCTTCAGAGTCAACTTGATCTTCAGTGCTTGGCAATTACTAAAGAAATAAAATATTACTCTCCTCATTAAACATTTTGGCCACATTCTTCTTGGTGCTTCCATTTTCGATATCTAAAGTGCAGCCCTCCTTCAGTGCCCTTGAAGATGTACTTGTTTTCTTACTGAATGCATTATTCCACAGAAGAAAAAAATATCATCTTTCAATTTATGAATCCCTCTTATCTTTACTCTTCACCTTTCCTTCTCTTTATGTTTCCTCCACTTACGTACTTCTAAATTATTTCTGGCCAAGCATGAGGCAGTCAAGTTGGAATCCTGGGTCTGTCACTATCGTTATGATCATGCCTTTGGTGCCATTTGTATGAAATGAAGTCCCACAGACTCAGGGCACACTGCAAACTCTTTTCATTTTTGCAGACAGCAGCAATTGTACTCGAGAATTATGCAAACGCTGCCCCCGTCTCCTGACCCTGGTTTTCATTTCTTTCCAACATGTTATTTTCTCCTGTTTTGCCTCTATGACTCAATAGTGGAAATATTTCATGATTCCAAGAAGCTTTACTGTTCTCCTGATCCTAAAAAGTGTCCCTGAATGGTAGGAGTCCTTCTCCAGCCTCTGGGAGGGGGAGAGGAGTGGCTAAAACACTAGCACTAACGTCTGCCAAACTTCCCCTCCTTTTTTTCTTTGCCTGACTTCTGTCAGGCCAAAGCCACTGACATTTTTTGAGAAGAGAAAGTGTGGGAGTTTAGAAGGAAATGTAGTGTGAGATGCACCCCAGAGTATGCCAGTGTGCACTTGTGGAGGGGCACACTCCAAAAAGAATGGCAGTGCCTAAGGAGACCCTCCACTCTCTGCAGTGGTGTGGAGACCAGGCAGCCAAGGGAAGCCCAGGAAGACCCTACATTGAGTCTCAGTTCTATTACCTTCAACCTATGACCTTGATCAAATTACATACCTGATCACCTTTAGAAAGAGGAGAGACAACTCACATCTGCCTCAATGGCACTTGTCAAAGCATTTACAAAGTGCAAAATACCATATGGTTGCTAATATTCAAAAATATATTTTATAGCAATAAATAAAAGGTAGTTATTAATGTAGCCATTCAAATCAACTGATCAATGGCTTGATCAAACTTGATCAAACTTGCCCTTATTGTCAGCAAGAAGTATTTCCACAGAAACTTAAAATCCAGTTGAAAAGACAAAACTTACACAGCTGTCCAGACTTTTACAAAGATGAATCCATGAGAAAGCAGAAAAAATCTGGTGCTAAATTATGCACTACAGGGTATTCTGCAATGGTGCCAGAATTTCAGAGGTTTAAATACCTCAGTTAGGAAATAATAACATTGACCATACACTCCTACTTCTAAGTCCTGGTAATGCTTCAGTTAGACTGCAACAAGGGGTTATACATGAGTTATAGGCTCCTCCTAGACATCCAAGCTCCTAACTCAGTGGGATTCAGGCTCTTGGCCATTGGTGTTCTTCTACTATTGTCAACCTCCCATCAGAGAAAAGTGTGGTAGAAACACAATGTAAGGGTGGAGACTACAAGCTAAAGGGTCCATCAGCCTTGCTCAAATCATACCTCCCAAATATAACAGTTGGTGACCTTGGATAAGTTATTTATGCTCTTCAGGCCTTGGGTGTTATAACGGTACTTATGATAGGATGGTGCAAGGATGACAGGTTAATACATGTCAAGTACAAAGAACAGTGTTTAGCACACAGTATGTGCTTAGTAAATGCTGGTTATATTTGCAGCTATTGTCACTGTTGTTATTATTGTTACTGTTATTATTAAGTAGTGTTTCCTGAAGTGTGTTCAGAGGAGAGTATTCCTGCAAGATATTCCTCACAGAGGGGTTCTGTCGTTCAAAATGTGGTGATTATATTGCTTTTTACATGCAAAAATGCATATGAGTACTGAAGTACAGAAGAATTCCTTAAAGAAAGACCCGTAACTTTAATCATCCCAGGTTATCTAAACATACTTGGTTCCTACCTAACTCGATGACCTTAGGGCTTACCCTTCCTCCAAGAGCACACTTCAAGGAACTTACTCCAAGGGGGTGAAAAATGGGGGAAATCTTCAATTTATAAACATTTTAAGCTGAAGAGAGGGCTACACAGCCCTTGGAAATCAATTTCCCAAGGAAATCAATTGAAAATATTAACTGCATTATGAGTGTTTTTTAAAGTTGTCAAATAAATAGTTTGCATATCTTTATGTAATTATTAGTTCTTTATCTGACAGATTAAAATCGAATGAAATGAAATTTAAAAAAAGAATCAGACTCTAAAAGTGGATAAAAGTGGGGAAAAAAATCGAATGAAATATTGACTTTTCTCTCTGGCCAACAGCTGAGCTGCAATTTTATTAAAAAGAGAGAGAGTTTAACCTCATGCCATTCTCAGTCTCACTAATGACAAAAGGGTCATAAGGAATGTGTTGAAGAATACATGTGTATCACCCAGTGGCGAACACAAAAGTTAGAAATAACTCCCTAGACAGCTTAACTCAATCTATTATGTGTGAATTTACCTAGAACTCTTCTGCTTCTATCATCCCTGGAACAATTAATTTCATAAGTCAAGTTGCCATTTCATAGGGCAATTTTAGGGTCAATGTGTCCGGATGCTGTGATCATCTTAATGTTCACCTTCCATCTCTTTGAAAAAAATAGTCATCATTGCTAGTCTCTGCATA
Source organism: Orcinus orca (assembly GCF_937001465.1). NCBI lineage: Eukaryota > Metazoa > Chordata > Mammalia > Artiodactyla > Delphinidae > Orcinus > Orcinus orca. The sequence goes on from NC_064573.1 coordinate 27,944,039, forward strand.
GACCCACACTGACTACATGTCAACTTTTCAGATGTGCCCTTCAGCAAAATATTGGTGGAGGTATCAGGTGTAAGGTATAAGAGTATGTATAAGTGTGTATTATATATACATGAGACAATGGACTTGTGAGAGTCACAGAGAAGGAGGGGCATGATGTAGAAAGCCATTCTTTTTTTTTTTTTCAATTTAATGGCTGAACCATTTTTTAATTGTTTTGTTTTGGCCACGTCGTGAGGCATGTGGGATCTTAGTTCCCTGACCAGAGATCGAAACTGTGGCCCCTTCATTGGAATTTCACAGCCTTAACCACTGGACCACCAGGGAAGTGCCTCTTAGGAAGCCATTCTTGACCCCAACAGAACACACCTATAGGGAGCTCTCTAAGCAGTTGGAAGAACATGTAAAGGTGCCAAGTTCCACTGGAACTCAAATAGCTCAGAGGCATGGTTGAATTGGAGCTGATATAAAGTAGTCTTATCTTTTTTTCACACAATGTGCCTTTGGACTTGCCCTGTCTTCGACACCTCATTCCTACTTAGCAGCCATCGTTTAATTATTTCTGTTAATCTGTGAGAGATTAACAATCCAAATCCTTCAATAAGAGTTTGTTCCACTGTCCTCTGTCAGAAATTTAGCACAGATATTTTAGATAGAAGGTACCACCAGGCTCTTCACCAAGAAAATCAAGGACCCTGAGGGGTAGGGATGGGTATCTGTTCAGGGGACCCAGGATAGAACCATCTCCCAACTCTTCAATGGGTGAGACCAAACCAGGTGTCAGGATTCAAAAGTAGAATGAATGCTTAAGTGCGAAAGTCTGGAATCAATTCAAAGGGCTTAGTCTTATAAGATCTCTGAAAAGCAGACATCTGGGCCTTCCTACCCTCTCTGTGTCTGTAGTCATCTGAGAGTTGAAGGGCAGAGGAGCTGCCCATGAGATTCTGCCAGGGACACAACTGAGTGGGATTTTGGGGCTGGTGGCATATGTGTTTCTCTTTTAAATATCTTTATTTTTTCATTTTGGTTAAAACCACAAGTATTTGAAATAGTCCCATAGGAATGAAGTCTCAGACCTGTGGAATGGAATGTCAGCCGTGGAAATTAAATGGCCACCACGTGACCTAGCAAATGCCACTGTGGAAAATAAACGTATGATGCTGCACAGACCCGCTGTTTAACATTTTGAGGTGACAGGCAATCACTTTCCAAAACCACGGCCAGAGGTAGAGCTCTCGGAAAGCTTAAATCAGGAGTCTTTTAAATCAAATTGATTATTTGGCTGTGATTCTCTAGCAAATTAAGATCTGCTCTTGAATGCTGGACAATGAAAGCTCAGACAAAGCTACTAAACACACACAAGCGCACTCTTCCTTTTTGGCCACAAAGGACCATGCTGTTAAGTACCATCTTGCTCAGTCATGCCTGCGGTTGTGCAAAACCAAGATCTCTTTATTTTAAAGGAGCAAAGACTGTAGCTTTAACTGTGGTGTGATGCTAGAGGGAAGGTGAGCCAGGGATGGATGAGACAACATCAGTGAGAGAGGTGTCTAGGGAGAGAAGGAGGAAGGAAGGGGGATAGAAAGGGAGAAGAAAAAATATGCAGAGGAAAAGGGAGAGGGTGACATAGCATGAGGGAAAAAGCAAGGAGAAAGGGGTGTGGTAAAGATGAAAAGAGGAGAGAGAAAATGCGGAGAAGAGAGAGAGAAGGAAAGAAGTGAAAAATGAGAATCAGGAAAATGACTAAGATGGAGGCAAGGGGAATACGCAGAGGTGAGAGTGCCTCTTTTATGGACACCTCCTTTCCCTTCAGATAGCATTACAAACGCTGGAGTCTTGGCTGGCCTGGCACCGTGCAGCTGGAATCAATCGGAGTGAACTGTGGGTGGCTCCAGGCCTGCCCGGGGAAGCAGAGGGAAGCCCCTCCCTCTGGTTTGGCTGGGTCTGGCTCAAGCCTGCCAGAATCATCGGCCTCCTTGGGGCAGAAAGGACTTGGCCCACGCCAGCCTTCAGGAGAACTGAAACCCAGGTCTAGGCAGAAAGCTCAGGCCCTGATTCTATTTTCACCTGGATTGCTGGAATAGACTCCTATAGGGTATTTCTCTCATCAGAGAGAGAGATAAAGCAGTATGGATTCTTCCCAGAGAAAAAACAAAATCTAGTCAGCTGCCTTCAGGCCTTCAATGCATTAAAATTGAGGTCCAGTGTTTCACAGAATATGGAAACAAAATCTTGGCCAAATTGCACAGTTGAATGGTTTATATTTGCACTACTCTCCTCCTCCCCTCAGGGTCCCTTTCCAGATTTTAAACATCTCAGCTCATTTGATTAAAATGTGTGTGGCCTACAATGTGCTTTGTCCCTGGCTGCATGTAGGAAACACCGAGTGACTGACACATGCCCAGAGCCTGCCTTCAGGTTGCTTCCAAACTGTCCCACATTCCTGTGTCTTTCCCAAAGTCTCAGGATGTTGAGTCAAAGCCAGAAGAGCAAGGACAGGAAAATTTGCCCAGCTAACAATTCCAGGGCTCTGAAGAAGACAACCTGGTTTATAGTCTCAGGGAATACACTGCCTGGCTGTGACCTTGGACACAAGGATTCCCACATGTAAAATGAAGCTGTGGGACAAGGTGACCTGTAGGGGCTCTTCTAGTGTCCCAGTTTTGTGATTCTGCTATAAAACTTCCTCACTTTCCCCTAGTGCCACTTCTACCAATTTCCAATGAGCCTTAGAATCAAATAAGATACCATTTGCCCAGATTTCTTTTTAGGCGTGGAATAAAATCTCCTCACCCATTCAGGAACATAAGAAGTCTGATAAAAAAAAAATTCACTGTGAAAATTTAATTCATGAAACAAGAATTAAATCAAATATTTCTTAAATCACTTTAACAAGTTTACAAAATTGAAGTAAATCTATTTGTTCTCTAAAGATAAGACCTGGAGCTAGAGGTTCATTTCCATCTTTCAAATGGCTTGGGGTGGGGGTGAGGCAGAGGGAAAGTACTATATTCATATCTGAACATGATTAAATGAAAATTTAATCCTTAATTATCCTCCTAACAGCTGCTGATGGAAAATCATGTGTGTGCACAAAATTTTAAAGTGCCTGGGTTCTGTGCTTTCAAATTAAGATTTTTTTATGCAGTCATTTGATTTTTAAAGTTATAATGACTATCTGTTTTCAAAGTATCCAGCATAATGGAGACAGCAAATACTTTAAGAAGTATTGGGTAAAAGTAATCTGCTCATTTTCCAAATCCACGGATCTGTCTGAACATGCCTTGAGCTGCTTCTTGGTCTGCATTCTGTCTTCTCTCCATTGTGCTTCCCATCATCACACTTGCACTTTCCTGCCTCTTAATACTGGACCATGGGGATTTGCTCCTTATCAGACTGTGTGGGAGCAAAAGTTCTGGAAGTGTGGCCCTCCAGCCAGCAGTATCAGCATCATCTGGAAGCTCATTAGCAATGCAAATTATTAGGCCCCATCCTGACCAGTGAAATCAGAAACTCTGGGTATGTGGCCCAACAAACCCATTTTAACAAGTCTTCCAGGTGATTCTATTTGAGGTTAAAGGAAGGGATTAGGAACTGAAGCAGAAGAAGGTTGTGGAGTGAAAGAGCTAAGGCTTTTTGATTTCATCAGTCACTGCTCTGCTTCTTGACCACCCCAACTCCCAGCCTTCTTAAATGACTCTTTATTTTAGCTCTATGTAGAAATGTTCAAATCTTGTATTTATGCAAAGGGAGAGACCTTCAAGATGGCGGAAATGTAAGACGTGGAGATCACCTTCCTCCCCACAAACACATCAAAAATACATCTACATGTGGAACAACTCCTACAGAACACCTACTGAACGCTGGCAGAAGACCTCAGACTTCTCAAAAGGGAAGAAACTCCTCACGTACCTGGGTAGGGCAAAAGAAAAAACAGAGACAAAAGAATAGGGACAGGACCTACACCTCGGGGAGGGAGCTGTGAAGGAGGAAAAGTTTCCACAAACTAGGAAGCTCCTTCACTGGCGGAGACAGGGGGTGGTGGGGGGAAGCTTTAGAGCCACAGAGGAGAGCGCAGCAACAGGGGTGCAGAGGGCAAAGCAGAGAGATTCCCACACAGAGGATTGGTGCCGACCACCACTCAGCAGCCTGAGAGGCTTGTCTGCTCGCTCACCAGGGCTGGTGGGGGCTGGGAGATGAGGCTTGGGCTTCGGAGGTCGGATCCCAGGGAGAGGACTGGGGTTGGCTGAGTGAACACAGCCTGAAGGGGGCTAGTGCATCACAGCTAGCCAGGAGGGAGTCTGGGGAAAAGTCTCGACCTGCATAAGAGGCAAGAGACCATTGTTTTGGGGTGAGCGAAGAGAGGGGATCCAGAGCCTAACAAGCCTAAACAAGCTCCAGAGACGAGTGTGAGCCATGGCCATCAGCACGGACCACAGAGATGGGCATGAAATGCTAAGGCTGCTGCTGCAGTCACCAAGAAGCCTGTGTGCAAGCACAGGTCACTATCCACACCTCCCCTCCTGGGAGCCTGTGCATCCTGCCACTGCAAGGGTCCCGTGATCCAGGGACAACTTCCCCAGGAGAACACATGGCATGCCTCAGGCTGTTGTAATGTCACTCCGGCCTCTGTCACCGCAGGCTCACCCCACATTCCGTACCCCTCCCTCCCCTGGCCTGAGTGAGCCAGAGCCCCCTAATCATCTGCTACTTTACCCAGTCCTGTCTGGGTGGGGAACAGAAGCTCTCAGGCAACCTACACACAAAGGTAAGGCCAAATCCAAAGCTGAACCCCAGGAGCTGTGCGAACAAAGAAGAGAAAGGGAAATCTCTCCCAGCAGCCTCAGGAGCAGCGGATTAAATCTCCACAATCAACTTGATGTACCCTGCATCTCTGGAATACCTGAATAGACAACGAATCATCCCAAAATTGAGGTGGTGGGCTTTGGGAGCAAAGATATATATATTTCTTTCCTTTTTCTCTTTTTGTGAGTGTGTATGTATATGCTTCTTTGTGTGATTTTGTCTGTATAGGTTTGCTTTTACCATTTGTCCTAGGGTTCTCTCTGTCCATTTTTCTTTTTTACTTTGGTTTTTCTTTTTCTATAGTTTTTAGCACTTCTTATCATTGGCGGATTTGTTTTTTGGTTTGGTTGCTCTCTTCTTTATTTCTTTCTTTTTTATTTCCTTTTTTATTACTTTTAAATTTTTTATTTTTAATAATTATCTTAATAACTTGATTTTATTTTATTTATTTTTTTCTTTCTTTCTTTTTTTTTTCTCCCTTTTCTTCTGAGGTGTGTGGATGACAGGGTCTTGGTGCTCTGGCTGGGTGTCAGGCCTGTGCCTCTGAGATGGGAGAGCCAAGTTCAGGACATTGGTCCACCAGAGATCTCCCAGCTCCTCATAATATCAAATGGCAAATGCTTTCCCAGAGATCTCCATCTCAATGCTAACACCCAGCTCCACTCAACAACCAGCAAGTTAGTGCTCAACACCCTACACCATAAAACAAGCAAGACAGGAACACAACCCCATGCATTAGCAGAGAAGCTGCCTAAAATCATAATAAGGTCACAGACACGCCAAAACCCACCACCAGACACATTTCCTGCCCACCAGAAAGACAAGACCCAGACTCATCCACCAGAACAGAGGCACTAGTCCCCTCCACCAGGAAGCCTACCTAACCCACTGAACCAACCTTTGTCACTGGGAGAAGACACCAAAAACAATGAGAACTATGAACATGCAGCCTGTGAAAAGGAGACCCCACACAGAGTAAGTTAAGCAAAATGAGAAGGCAGAGAAATACACAGCAGATGAAGGAGCAAGGTAAAAACCCACCACACCAAATGAAGGAAGAGCAAATAGAAAGTCTACATGAAAAAGAATTCAGAATAATGGTAAAGATGATCCAAAATCTTGGAAATAGAATGGAGAAAATACAAGAGATGTTTAACAAAGACCTAGAAAACTAAAGAGCAAACAAACAATGATGAACAAAACAATAAATGAAATTACAAATGCTCTACAAGGAATCAACAGCAGAATCACTGAGGCAGAAGAACAGATGTGACCTAGAAGATAAAATAGTGGAAATAACTCCCACAGAGCAGAATAAACAAAAGAAAATGAAAAGACTTGAGGACAATCTCAGAGAACTCTCAGACAACATTAAAGGCAACAACATTTGAATTATAGGGTTCCCAGAAGAAGAGAAAAAGAAACAGACTGATAAAATATTTGAAGAGATTATAGTTGAAAACTTCCCTAATATAGGAAAGGATATAGTCAATCAACTCCAAGAAAAACAGAGAGTCCCATACAGGATAAATCCAAGGAGAAACACACCATATTAATCAAACTATCAAAAATTAAATACAAAGAAAAAATATTAAAAGCAGAAAGGGAAAAACAGCAAATAACATACAAGGGAATCCCCATAAGGTTAACAGCTCATCTTTCAGCAGAAACTCTGCAAGTCAGAAGGAAGTGGCAGGACATATTCAAAGTGATGAATGGGAAAAACCTACAATCAAGATTACTCTACCCAGCAAAGATCTCATTCAGATTCGTTGGAGAAATTAAAACCTTTACAGACAAGCAAAAGATAAGAGAATTCAGCACCACCAAACCAGCTTTATAACAAATGCTAAAGGAACTTCTCTAGGCAGGAAACACAAGAGAAGGAAAAGACCTACAATAACAAACCTGAAACAATTAAGAAAGTGGTAATAAGAACATATATATCGATAATTATCTTAAATGTAAATGGATTAAATGCTCCCACCAAAAGACATAGACTGGCTGAATGGATACAAAAACAAGACCCATATATATGCTGTCTGAAAGAGACCCACTTCAGACCTAGGGACACATACAGCCTGAAAGTGAGGGGATGGAAAAATATATTCCATGCAAATGGAAATCAAAAGAAAGGTAGAGTAGCAATTCTCATATCAGACAAAATGGACTTTAAAATAAAGACTATTATAAGAGACAAATAAGGGCACAACATAATGATTAAGGGATCAATCCAAGGAGAAGATATAACAACTGTAAATATTTATGCACGCAACAGAGGAGCACCTCAATACATAAGGCAAATGCTAACAGCCGTAAAAGGGGAAATCGACAGTAACACAATAATAGTATGGGACTTTAACACCCCACCTTCACCAATGGACAAATCATCCATAATGAAAATGAATAAGGAAACACAAGCTTTAAATGATACATTAAACAAGATGGACTTAATTGATATTTATTGGACATTCCATCCAAAAACAACAGAATACACTTTCTTCTCAAGTGCTCATGGAACATTCTCCAGGATAGATCATATCTTGGGTCACAAAGATATGACCCAAGATATGGGAAATTTAAGAAAATTGAAATTGTATCAAGTATCAAGAAAATTGAAATTGTATCAAGTATCTTTTCCAACCACAAAACTATGAGGCTAGATATCAATTACAGGAAAAAAAAAACTGGAAAAAATACAAACACATGGAAGCTAAACAATACACTACTTAACAACCAAGATATCAGTGAAGAAATTAAAGAGGAAATCAAAAAATTCCTAGAAACAAATGACAATGAAAACACAACAACCCAAAACCTAAGGGAAACAGCAAAAGCAGTTTTAAGAGGGAAGATAACAGTAATACAATCATACCTGAAGAAAGAAGAAACATCTCAAGTAAACAACCTGACCTTACACCTAACGCAATTAGAGAAAGAAGAACAAAAAACCCCAAAGTTAGCAGAAGGAAAGAAATCATAAAGATCAGATCAGAAATAAATGAAAAAGAAACGAAGGAAACAATAGCAAAGAGCAATAAAACTAAAAGACGGTTCTTTGAGAAGATAAACAAAGTTGATAACCCATCAGCCAGACTCATCAAGAAAAGAAGGGTGAAGACGCGAATCAATAGAATTATAAATGAAAAAGCAGAAGTAACAACTGACACTGCAGAAATACAAAGAATCATGAGAGATTACTACAAGCAAGTATATGCCAATAAAATTGACAACCTGGAAGAAATGGAAAAATTCTTAGAAAAGCACAACCTTCCGAGACTAAGCCAGGAAGAAATAGAAAATATAAGCAGACCAATCACAAGCAAGGAAATTGAGACTGTGATTAAAAATCTTCCAACAAACAAAAGCCCAGGATCAGATGGCTTTACAAGCGAATTCTATCAAACATTTAGAGAAGAGCTAAAACCTATCCTTCTCAAACTCTTCCAAAATATAGCAGAGGGAGGAACACTCCCAAACTCATTCTACGAGGCCACCATCACCCTGATGCCAAAACCAGACAAAGATGTCACAAAGAAATAAAACTACAGGCCAATATCACTGATGAACATAGATGCAAAAATCCTCAACAAAATACTAGCAAACAGAATCCAAAAGCACATTAAAAGAGTCATACACCATGGTCAAGTGGGGTTTATCCCAGGAATGCAAGGATTCTTCAATATATATAAATCAATCAATGTGATAAACCATATTAACAAATTGAAGGAGAAAAACCGTATGATCATCTCAATAAATGCAGAAAAAGCTTTTGAAAAAACTCAACACCCATTTATGATAAAAACCCTCAAGAAAGTAGGCATAGAGGGAACTTACCTCAACCTAATAAAGGCCAAATCCACAGCCAACATCATTCTCAATGGTGGAAAACTGAAATCATTTCCACTAAAATCAGGAACAAGAAAAGTTTGCCCACTCTCACCACTATTATTCAACATAGTTATGGCAGTTTTAGCCACAGAAATCTGAGAAAAAAAAAGAAATAAAAGGAATCCAAATCAGAAAAGAAGAAGTAAAGCTGTCACTGTTTGCAGATGACATGATACTATACATAGAAAATCCTAAAGATGCCACTAGAAAACTACTAGAGCTAATCAATGAATTTGGTAAAGTTGTAGGATACAAAATTAATGCACAGAAATCTCTTTCATTCCTATACATTAATGATGAAAATCTGAAAGGGAAATTAAGGAAACATTCCCATTTATCACTGCAACAAAAAGAATAAAATACCTAGGAATAAACCTACCTAAGGAGACAAAACACCTGAATGCAGAAAACTATAAGACACTGATGAAAGTATTTATAGATGATACAAACAGATGGAGACATATACCATGATCTTGAATTGGAAGAATCAATATTGTGAAAATGACTCTACTACCGAAAGCCATCTACAGATTCAATGCAATCCCTATCAAATTACCAATGGCATTTTTAACAGAACTAGAAAAAAAATTCACAATTTGTATGTAAACACAAAAGACCCTGAATAGCCAAAGCAATCTTGAGAACGAAAAGCAGAGCTGGAGGAATCAGGCTCCCGGACTTCGGACTATACAACAAAGCTACAGTAATCAAGACAGTATGGTACTGGCACAAGAACAGAAATATAGGTCAGTGGAACAGGATAGAAAGCCCAGAGATAAGCCCATGAACATATATATGGTTATCTTATTTTTGATAAAGGAGGCAAGAATATATAATGGAGAAAAGACAGCCTCTTCAATAAGTGGTGCTGGGAAAACTGGACAGCTACATGTAAAAGAATGAAAATAGAGCACTCCCTAGCACCATACACAAAAATAAACTCAAAATGGATGAAAGAACTAAATGTAAGGCCAGACACTAAAGAACTCTTAGAGGAAAACATAGGCAGATTTATGTCTCTATGACATAAATCACAGCAAGATCCTTTTTGACCCACCTCCTAGAGAAATGGAAATAATAACAAAAATAAACAACCGGGACCTAATGAAACTTAAAAGCTTTTGCACATCAAAGGAAACCATAAACAAGACAAAAAGACAACCCCAGAATGGGAAAAAATATTTGCAAATGAAGAAACTGACAAATGATTCATCTCCAAAATTTACAAGCAGCTCATGCAGCTCAATATCAAAAAAACAAACAACCCAATCCAAAAATGGGTAGAAGACCTAAACAGACATTTCTCCAAAGAAGATATACAGATTGCCAACAAACACATGAAAGAATGCTCAACATCATTAATCATTAGAGAAATGCAAATCAAAACTACAGTGAGGTATCACCTCACACCAGACAGAATGGCCATCATCCCAAAAGTCTACAAACATTAAATGCTGGAGAGGGTGTGGAGAAAAGGGAACTCTCTTGCACTACTGGTGAGAATGTAAATTCATAAAGCCACTATGGGGAACAGTATGTATGTTCCTTAAAAAACTAAAAATAGAACTTCCATACCCAGAAATCCCACTACTGGGCATATACCCTGAGAAAAAGAGTCATGTACCACAGTGTCTATTGTGGCACTATTTACAATAGCCAGGACCTGGAAGCAACCTAAGTGTCCATCGACAGATATATGGATAAAGAAGATATGGCACATGTATAGAATGGAATATTACTCTGCCATAAAAAGAAACGAAATTGAGTTATTTGTAGTGAGGTGGATGGACCCAGAGTCTGTCATACAGAGTGAAGTAAGTCAGAAAGAGAAAAACAAATATCGTATGCTAACACATATATATGGAATCTATAAAAAAAAAAAAGGTTATGAAGAACCTGGGGCAGGACAGGAATAAAGATGCAGATGTAGAGAATGGACTTGAGGACATTGCGAGGGAGAAAGGTAGGATGGGACCAAGTGAGAGAGTGGCATGGACTTAATTATATTACAAGATATAAAATAGATATCTAGTGAGAAGCAGCCGCATAGCATAGGGAGATCAGCTCAGTGCCTTGTGACCACATAGAGGGGTTGGATAGGGATGGTGGGAGGGAGACGCAAGAGGGAGGGGATATGGTAATATAAATATATGTATAGCTGATTTCTTTGTTATACAGCAGAAACTAACACACCATTGTAAAGCAGTTATACTCCAATAAAGATGTTATAAGTAAATAAATGAATGAATGAATAAATAAATATGCAAAGTGAGGAAACATGCATCCAATCCTATTTTCTAATTCCTTTTGACCCCTCTGCATTGAGCTCTCTTATCCGTAAAAAGAATTCCATGTCAAAATGACTGTAAGTATGTTGGCACCAAGACAAAATCCAAAATGATAATAGTTAACTTTGATTTTGATGTTTCTCAATTTGGGTTTGTGGAAAGTCTGAACATTCTCAAGTTTGAACAACATTGATCTAGAACGGTGAGGGTCGCAAACACTAGTCTATAGGCTGCTCCTGATTCATGACTAACTTCTTGTCAGAATGAGGCAAGATGTTTGAGGAGGTGTTTTTGTTTTTGTACTACTTTTGTTTAGTTGTTTGTTAATAAAGCCAGATATTCCATTTAAATGACTATGACTCTTTTAGGTCTGAGATTATGTCTTTCAAATTTTTTGTTTTTAATATGTCCTTTATTTATTTTTAACCCCTATATTTGGTACAACAAAAATTGGAAACCATGAGAGACACCTCAGTTTAAAAAAAATGTTGGTAATAAAATGCAAAAAGTCTAGGAAATACAGTTATAGATCATTTCTCAGGTTTCTGTATGCTTTCAAATTTCTGTGGTCTCATCCTCATCTCTCTACTCCCCCAATTTGAGGTGAAAATAAATTTCAAATCTTCTGAAGAGTTCTCTTGTGATAAATTGTTTCTTGTTTTCTTTTTGTGTGTGTGTGTGAATAATATAAAAGTCTATGGTTCTGATATAGCTGTTCAGAGGGCAGAGTCTGTCTGATCCAGTGTTTGGAATATGGCTCAAGTCACCCCTGGTATAATTCTCATTGCTGGTAACAATGGGGAGCAAGGGCTTTCTTGTGCAGAAATAGTTTTATCAGTAACAGAGTCTTCTGAGGAAGTTTGCTGCATTAAAGCAAAGGATGCAAGAGATACTTGGTTTAAAATCATCATGATTTTAATTTTCTATAAGCCAATGCTTCTCTGTTCCTTCAAGCTCCAAACCAAGAGAGACTCTGCTATCATAGTTAGGTAGAGGCTGTCATTTGCATAGATACTCTGTTCACTACCTGTTAGAGGTTGAAGTGTGTTCTCCCCAAATTCATATGTTGATGTCCCTGTCAGAATGTGACTGTGTTTAGAGAGTCTTTAAAGGGGTAATTCAGTTAAATTAGGTCATTAAAATGGGCCCTCATCCAATAGGATTGGTGTCCTTAGAAGAGAAAATTAGGACACAAATCCACACAGGGGAGACTATGTGAGGCATAGGGAGAAGGTGGTCATCTATAAGTCAAGGAGAGAGACTCAAAAGAAAGCAACCCAGCTGATACCTTGTACTTCTAGCCTCCAGAATCCTGAGAAAATAAATTTCTGTTCTTCAACTCAGAAGAACAGAAATTTCTTCAAACCACCTGGTCTGTTCTACATTGTTGCAGCAGCCCTAGAAAGCTAACACACTAGTGCATCAGAATGCATTTGCAAGGGAACCATCCTTTTCTGATAGGGAGGATGGTTTGAGTTCCTCGAATAGTGGAAAATCTCTGAGCAAGATTCTTCTCTAATGTCTATGACTGAATTACGAGGTTTCCTCAACCCGATTTCACAATGTATGACCTTGTAATCTTTTATATTCTGAATCATAAACACTCCTCCCTAGAATGATGGAGCTGAAGAGATTTAAGGGACCATCTGATCTGTCTGCCTTCCCCACCACTTGTTTATAGAAAGAAATCTGAAGTCCTAAAAGGTTAAGCGATTGTATTTGAGTCATTGGCTAGTTACAGGCAGAGACAAAACTTGATCCAAAGTTCTGACCCCAATCCTAGTTTTCTTCACCATGTCAATCTGCCTTTGATTCTTTCTCCCCATATGTTTATTGAACTATTATATGCAAGGTGCTGTGATACAGGGTTTAGGTTAAGGACAACATCTCTTAATCAAGGGTATATGACAGAGGACATGGTGAGATTTTTCAAAATGTGGATACCAGGCCTTTACCCCGGACCTACTGACTCCAAATCTGCTGGAGTATTTGACAAGTGGAGTGTCAAAATCATATGGTGGGTGTATGGTAACTGCAGAACCATGGATGTATTATTTCCATTCCTATCAGCAGTGTATGGAAGTTCTGGTTCCTCCACATGCCCAGCAACAGTTGGGATGGTCAATCTTCTTAATTTCAGCCACTTGCATTATTATATCACACTGTTTTTAAAGTCTGTATTTTATTTCATAGTACGAAGTGCTATCATTTAATTAACCAGTTTCCTACTGATGGATATTTAGATGATTTCAGTCTTTTGCTATGACAACAATGTTGCCCAATCCTGCACATTCACTTTACATATTGAAACACTAAATTGCAAATTTCCAGGAACCATTATTCCCACTGTAGTTTATGTAAATGACACCTCAGATGTTCATTCCAGCATCCCAAATTTTTAATAAGTAGGAAAAAATTCCTTAAGAAAAGCATACTACATCTGTGCCAACATTTAAATATGTCTGCACCAGTACATGGGTTTTTATCAGAAATACTAGAGCAGGAGTAAAGGAAGTAGGTAAGATCAACCAGAGATAATCTGAGAATCTGAAGGATGAAAAGAGATGATGCATAAAGACAGAACTATGTGAAACACCAACATTTAAGGTATAGACTGGGGGAAAAGGAAAAGCCAGCAAAGGTGAGAGGCAAGAGGAGAAAGAGAAGTGGACATTAAGGTATTTAAGTAACTTACCCAACACTGCATACCCAGAGGCCAGCAAAGCAAAGACGACACCTGACAATGTCCTACCAGGGTAGTTTTCTTTCTGGCAGAGTAATTTCTGTAACTTACTTTGTCTCTCTGTCTCTCTGCCTGTCTCTCTCTCTCCATATTTTTCTTCATATTCTCTAGAAAGTTCCATTTTTAGTATCTACAGCTCTAACAGGCACAGGCCATGCAAACTTGTGAGAGTACCCACATTTCTGGTATATCATTGGTGATGAGATGTGCTTTGAATGTCAGGGAGTATAGGTGTCTCAGACACAGATGTGCTTGTATCCAGGGTGGAGAAGATGCAGGGAGGGTGCCCCAACATCACTGAAACCCAACAGTTGACCTCATGGTGCCCTGAATTGACCAAGCTTGACAATGCATTGCAGGAGATGGTGATGATATTGACAATGACATCCCTTTTGGGAAAGAAGGCTAGTATTTGCAGGATTACCCACTCATGGTGATCTCCCTCTCCTGTGAATACCCGTTGCTCTATAAACACTTGTACCTTGCAGGATTACTAAAATGCTTTCCATAATGTAAGCAAAGCACCTAAAACAGTGGCTGGCACATAGCAAGTGCTCTCCATGTGGTAGCTAGTGTGGTCATCGTTGCGTACCTTGATATGACCTGATTGTAGTGATGACTGAATGACTGGCTCCAGAGCAGCACCCCAGTGGGAGAACAATGCCCACCCACAATGTAAAAGAGCACATATCTGGAGAGAGATATGGAAAGAACAGGAAGTTTTCTTTAATTACTCTGCTTCACTCTATGGAAGACCACACAACTTCTGTCTGCACGAACATTTGCTTTGACAACATCAGGACAGGAAAAACTCATTCCTTAACCCCATCTCACTCACTGGCCTGACCTGAAGACATCAAAAAGGTCAGAGCTGGAATTCAAGCTGAGTGTTGTAGCCTGTACGCGTTTTAGGGAAGAGAGGTGGTTGTACCACCAGAAGCTGGCTCACAGCTATATAAATGGAGAGGGTGTGTGTGCACGAGAGAGAGACAGAGAGACAAAGAGAGACAGAGAAAGGGATACAGAGACAGAGAGACACACAGAGAGTAGAGTAGGAACCACAGCTCCAAAAGAGATGGAAGCCTGTTTCTCTTAATCTCCTGGGGCTTCCCTGTGAAACCTCTCTGCAGCCTTCCACTAACTCTTTCTGAGGAGCTGTGAATGTTACTTCTGTTGGGGCCTACACATTTTCCCAGTTAACTTGCCTCAGGCATCTCATCTTCAAAGTTTCCAGTAATGTTCACAACTGGCTTTCAATTCAGGGAAACAGACCTACAAAGATAACACTTCCTTTTCCCTCAAGATGTCTCAGAGCCAAAAAGCATCTAGCCAGAGGATTCGGTTGTAGGACAAGGTTTCTGTGATAAGTACGGGAGCTGTCAGCCCTTGTGCCCTCCTGGACCACTTCTCAATCCCAATCAGTGGGTTTCCCATGGGCAGTTCTGACCAAGCCCTGTGCATCCCAGTTAGTGCTTTGGAGACAAGGGAAATGGGAAGGGCACATAGAAAACAGGCAGAAGGGGAAATAGGTACAGCTAAAAGGTTGGAGGAAAAAAACTCAAGGTGGGTGATGAAACAAGAATAATAGAAAAATTAGGGCAAAGAAAGAACAGGAAAAAAGAAAAGGGAGAGTAGAAAAGAAGAAAAAAGTAAAGAGGCAAAAGAATTAGGCTACACATGATATGATAATAAATCTTTTAAAGTACTCATGGAATAAAAGCAAGATTAAAAATCAAATGAGGACTAATTAAAATGTGCCCTCACCTGGGCATGCATGTGTGCGTGTTGGTCAATGGCGTCCTTGATCTAAAACCCAAACATCAAACTGGAGCTAATGCTCTGAACATAAAGACACAGAGATGCTCCTTGGTACCCACATAAAGGCCTGTTGTTGATTCGAGGCATTTGTTTCTTCAGAGTGACCACGCCTTCAGCAGAGTTATCAAGGCTTGTTAGTAAATCATATTGTCTGAATTTCTGCAGGAGCATTTACATTCCATTTTCTTCTATGTCAAAAACAGGATCTGGCCTTAGCGAGGGGATCCTTCTTTTCTCCTAGTGGTTACTCGGATTATTGATATCTAGTCAATGTCTCTGATTCACCGAATGAATTCGACATTTTCTAAACCAGTATTGAAAGTCATTGGGGGTGTTGTATAGCTGGAAGGGAGCGGGGAGACCTCACATTGGACCCAAGAGGAGACGAAACCCAGAGAGGCCAGGTCACTTACAGGAGGCCACACACTTCGGCTCTGCCTCTAGCTCAAGCTCAGGCAAGTGACTCAGCCTCTCTGAGCTTGGTTATATCTTCTCTAAAATGAGTGTTAAGTTTTTGCTTCAAGGATTTTTTGAGAAAATTTTAAAAAGAATGCTTAAAAGGTAAAATAGCACAGACTCAAAGTAGGTCTCAGTAAATGTTAAGCACATGTGGACACACATACACAGTTAACAGGACCCCATACTTGCTTGTGCATGAGGCACAGAGGAGAAACAAGCCCGGGGTGCTGACTATGATCTTAAGGTTCTTGTCAGAGCGTCATGGGATGTAGCCAAGTCCAAACATAAGATAATAGAAAAAGAGCAAATGAGTGAACCAATTTATTAGCTAATTAATTAATTAAGGAAAATTATTCCCCCTCCCTAATTTAAAAAAAAAAGTAAAAATAGTTTTATAAAAGTCCTTAAAGAAGGAAGCAATTATTTCAAAATTTACTTATGTAAAAATCCCCTCCTCTATTGATACTGAGGCAAACATAAACAGAATTATCAGTTGTTCCCAAGTGAAGTTTGCTTACACACATATATAGATGCATGCACTTTATGGTCCTGTGCTCACTATCTTGGAGGCAATCCCCCCAAAGGATGCTGATCCCTATCTTCTATGTTCTTAAAAAGACACTAAAGGGAATTTAAAAGAGAAGAATTATGGAAAGTGGACAACAATGAAAATATCACTTCACTCAGGTTCATAAATCATTAAAAAATTTCTTCCTTCATTTCCCACCACCCAGCAGATTTATTGAAAGTTTATCACCAGTCCTTTCAGGGAAGCTTTCCCTTGTTCAGAAGAGAGAGGATTTTGACCTAAATTGCCTAACAGCTAAGCCAGAAAGCCATTGTAGTTCTGCGGCTCCATTTCAAAACTAGCCTGTATTTTACAGAATTTCAAACATTCAAGTCACTTCCAGTCATAGGAGCTAAAATTGGCCAGGGTGGAACTTGTGGCTGTCAGAACTGATAAACATTTCCTGAATGCCAATTGGTTGGGGAACTATGTCTCTGAATGCCATTAAAAGAGTCTGAAGTCTACCTCAACATGTAACCCCAACTTTCAATTGCTTGATGGGAAATTGAGATTTTGTTTGAACAAGCTCAACCAGTTTTTTAGTCTCTTATTCTGTGGTGAAGGGGATCTTATGAGTGCTCAGATCTCTGGAGAGAACAGGCCAAGTCTTTCTGTTCTTCACTGGGATGAGAATAATAAAGTTCAAATCCCTCGATCCTGGGGTCAGGGTCTTTCTGCATGGACTAGTGACTTCCATGGGCCTCAGAAAGTCTCAAGGAGAAGAAATTAAAATCAAATCAAAGAATCCAATATTTACTATGGTAGGACAAGATGGAATTGACAACGGCTAAGATCTTTTCTGTGTTGGAGGAGCTTTCTTCTCTAAGGCAAACTTTTCCCTTGGCAAAGCTGGGTTTCCTTTTGCCACTTCCCTAACTTCCCCTTCCTTTTCTTTGCAGTAACCCCCTGCCAGCTAAGCATTTACTGCACAAAATCAGACAGCCTGCTAACATCTTCTCAAGATAGTATTTGGTAAATGTTTCCCCTTCTCCCAATCTCTTTGATAGAAGGGGGTCTCCAGTGTGTGTTTTCTCCAGCACGACCAAGAAACTAACTCAATTCTGACACTAACTGGAGATAGTGTCAGATCCCACAGGTTAAGGGCTCAGTCCTACAATACTGTCACCGCAGACACCAATTGCTAATCCAGGGCATCACCTGTACTTCTTACTGACTAGCTGTAGATTGGAGGCTCTCCAAACTCTTCCTCAGGTTTGATTAACTCGCTAGAGCAGCTCACAGATCTCAGAGAAACATTTTATTGCTAGATTATCAGTTTATTATGAAAAGATATAACTCAGAAACAGCCATATGGAAGACATGCATAGGACAAGGTATGTGGGAATGACACAGAGCTTTCATGTTCTCTGAGCACATTGCTTTCCCAGCACCTCCATGTGTTCACCAACCCAGAAGCTCTCTGAACCCCACCTTTTTTAAAATTTATTTTATGTATTTTTTTGTTTTTGATTTTTGGCTGTGTTGGGTCTTCGTTGCTGCGCACGGGCTTTCTCTAGTTGCGGCGAGTGGGGGCTACTCTTTGTTGCAGTGCACGGGCCTCTCAGTGCGCTGGCTTCTCTTGTTGCAGAGCACGGGCTCTAGGCATGCAGGCTTCAGTAGTTGTGGCACGTGGGCTCAGTAGTTGTGGCTCACAGGCTCTAGAACACAGGCTCAGTAGTGGTGGAGCACGGGCTTAGTTGCTCCATGGCATGTGGGATCTTCCCAGACCAGGGATCGAACCTGTGACCCCTGCATTGGCAGGCGGATTCTTAACCACTGAGCCACCAAGGAAGCCCAATCCTTTGGGTTTTATGGAAACTTCATTTCAATGGCGTAATTCATTAAATCATTGGCTATTGGTGATTGATTCAACCTCCAGCCCCTCTCCCCTCCCTGGAGGTGAGAGGGGTGGGACTGAAATTTCAACTCTCTAATCACAGGGTTTGTCCCCCTGGCATCTAGCTCCCATCTTTAGGTGCTTCCAAAAGTCATCTCATTAACGTAAAGTATGTTGTGATTGAAAGGGGGTTGTTATGAATATTAAAACACCTTTATCTCTCTATGACTTAGGAAATTCCAAGGGTTTTAGGAGTTCTGTACCAGAAATGGGGATGGAAAACAAATATATATTTCTCATGATAAATCGCAATATCACAAGGTCTTTTGTTCATAATTGACAAATCCAATCTGAACTAGTTTAGGTATAAAGGGAACTTATTAGCTCACGTGGCTGCTAGAAGAGCATAGGTGATCTGGCCCTCAAGGACACTTGGAATCAGAGCTTATAATTTCACTACCTTCCTTTTTCTCTCCCTCTCTCATCTGTGCTTCTCTCTGAGTAAGCTCCATTCTCTCCCACCATAAACTGGCTTCTGTTATAATGGGGAACATGGTTGCCTACAATTCCAGTGCCTTGTCTCGTATCACTGGGGAGTTTCTCCTCTTTTAGAGGCCAAATTTAAAAATGCTGAGGAAGGGCTTTGACTGGGTTAAACAAAAGCCAGGCACACATGACCAGAATAACAAACTGGTGTCAGCAAATTGAGGGTCTATAACTGGCCCCACCTACTCAGGGGGTGGATCAGTTAGAAAAAAGCTGCTTCCTTTTGAACTCCTTGCGGGAGGGTGGAAGAGGAGTATTTCTGGAAGGAAGAAGGTAGATAGGAAGGGTTAGACAAAGTTGTGCATGTTTCTCAGAGGAATCTTCAAATATTCGTAAAGTAAATCTCTCGCTCACAATTAGGTCTTAATATAGGTGAGTAGCTGAGGCCAGAACCTGAGGTGCTCAGGCCTAGGCTCCAGGCCTCCACGGCCCATGGAAGGCAGCCATACGATTATTCTCCTTATCGGTATCTCTTCAGCATTACTTGCTTGCTTGATTCTAGTAAAGTTATATCTTTTTATTCACCATATTTGTTTATGGAATGTGTGTGTAAATCACTTTTTCTAAAGAAAGAGTGAAATGTTAAATGAAATAGGGGAATTTACTTTTTTAAAAATAACCTTTTTTGAAAAGTGATAATTCTGCTTAAAATGTTGAAATAGGCTTAGAATTTACTTTGTGTTTGAATATAGATTTTTATATAGGGCTTACTTAAATTGGAAGGAAATGGGGTCAGGATGGGAAACACCTATACATTTAACTTGGTGTTCTGTTGTCAGATGTTCTGAAAATCACTTTTGGGCTGCAGCACATTTTTTCCTGTCACTGCAGTTAAGGCAGTCCTTTGTGAAGGCAGTTTCTTCTCTTTCTAACTGGATGATCTTAAACAAGTCACTTACCTCTGTTGAACCTCATTTCCCTTATCTGCAGAATGGGGATTATAACAATAGTTATTTCCACGTTAGGATATTAGTGAGAGGTTCAAAATGATATAAGCCTATGAAAAAATATTTTAAATTGTACATTATTGTGAGACACTAATGCTAATAATCTGTTATATAAAATATGTATTATTTAATATTATGTTTCTTATTGCCTAGGACTATGTTACATTACACCTCTTACCACCTTTCTCAGTTTGCTCAGGCTGCCAAAACAAGATAGCACAGACTGGGGGCTTAAACAATAGACATTTATTTTCTCACAGTTCTGCAGTCTGGAAGTCCAAGATCAAGGCGTCGGCAGGTTTGGTTTCTCATGGCTCCGTCCTTGGCCTGCAGATGTCAGCCTTCTCACGGGGCACTCATACGCCCTTTCCTCTGTACACAAGTGCACTCTTGGTGTTTCTTCCTCTTTTCATGAGGACTCCAGTCCTAATGGATTAGGGCCCTACCCTAATGACCTCATTTAACCTTTATTACTTTCTTAAAGGACTTGTCTCCAAATATAGTCACATCAGAGGTTAAGACTTTAACATATGAATTTTGAGGCTACGGAATTCAGTTCATAATAGTCTATGCAGAAATGTTATGACTTACTTTGAAAAGTAATGAAGTATCTTTTACATAATAAAAAAAATACCTAAGTATCTTATAAAAGAGCAAAAGAAGAGTATAAACTCTTGAATAAAATATACCAAGTCTGAGAACTTGAAAATTCCACTGCTCAAAAGAACTTATTAAATGGGTAAAGGGATGAACGGATAATTAGGAATAGATGATGATGAATGAATGAATGAGTACCTTCTGAAGAAATGATGAACTAGAGTCTTAGCAATCTTCTCCATCCTGACTGCACAGAGCAAACTGGCAATATTTGCTGAAAATACCCCCTTTTCACCTGCACTCTACCTACCCACTTGGCAGTCAGTTGTGGCAACCAAGTAAAGGCCAAGCCAGAGTGTCCTCACAATCCAGAAGGGTGAAGACAAGACACTCTTATGGCTTCCTGCATCCCCAAATGGCCAACAGCTTTGGTTTCTCTGAGATCACACTCGATGAATTATCCTGCACAAAACTGGTAAATTCAAGAGATGAGATGATTATGGGAACTGAGGAAGAAAAGGTAAGGCAAGGGTCATGGAGATGTCTGGTGACAGGGGACAAGAATGCAGTTACTGCAGTACAGAAGACATGGTGGGGACTTCTGACTCCTTCTGTCATGGGGGTCTGGGGAATATCTCCAAGCTATATCCTTGTACAGGCAATCTGGGCTATGAAATAATTGCAGATCTCAAGAATCCCCAGATCCTGAACCTCAAACACTTTTCCCACCAACCTGGGAACTTCACTTAGAAGTTTATTCCTCTGCCTGTTATAGGCTCCTTGGCCCCCTGCAGAAAGGAGATGCTGGAAAGGGCTAAGATGTGAGGAGTCACAGGAGATTAAGAGAGGCACTGAATGGAGATGTGTAGGGTGCCTAAAATACCCTTCAAATAATTGTGTGATGAATACATCTGATTGTGGCACATGGGGTAAACATTTAGCAGGAAGAAAGCTGAATTGCCTCATGAATAGCATCACTAACTGCCATCTATGTCCCCTGGATCAAAGCAGTGTTTGGCACATGACTAATTCTTAGTGAGTGTTGGTTGGCTTGAATGAATGGATGGATGGGGAGATGGACGGATGAATGAATAGATGGGTCTTCCTTTGGCAAACTTTTAGCAAGAGTGTTTGCACTGTCTCTCCTATTTTTTCTGCTTCTTTCCACCATAATTTCTCTGCACCCTATTCCTTCAGGACCTGGATCACAGTGGGTGATTCCTCTCCCTCTCTGCCACCAATGGGCTTGCTGATTTGAACATTTCTCATATAGGCATATCTGTATATTCATGTTTATTTTAAAGCTACTTGCTTTTAAATCGAAAGACATCTGAAATAACTCATGTTTAAGGCACATCTAAAGCCAAACAAATAAATATTGACCAGAAGATTCAGAGTTATTACAAAAGAAAGCAGAGCAAATGATTAGTAAAAATTTGAATAAAGGTGAATCCAGGTGTTGAGGAAGGGACTCCCAGGCTTGCCTTCCTAACCACAGTAAATTTTGCAGATCAGAGCCAGTCTCTCACCTTTGCAGACTAAGAAAGCTAGTTTGGTCAGCACCCAAGAAGGACTAGGCTGGTCAGGAACAGTCTCCAATTAACCTCAGAGACATTGTGTAAATCAGACTGCTTATTAATTAATTTACCCCAAACACCATAACTCCTGTGCCAATCAGATTGGGTACAGTCATCACATTCCTGCTGGTAGACAGACACACTTGGCCTGCCAAAACCAAAGCAGAAGTTTGTTTGGTCAGCAAGGTATCAGAATAAGGGAATTTTGACAGTTAATGGCTTCAGATTCAGACATCAATGGGGCTGTGACGTGCAAAGCCCATGCTATGGCGCCCCATCTCTTGGACCCTGCTGGGTGGGCACTACCCACACCAGCCTCCTTGATTCTCATTTAGTCTGTGCTTCTATTGCTGAATAAAACTCCTTCTGCCTGATCCATTTTCCCCAAAGATGTCTTGAAACTCTCAATCTGCTTACAATCAAGATCTACTCATTTGAAAACTTTCTTCTCTATAAGGAGACAGCTAATATCTGTTGTTTCCAAATTAACTTTCAAGTCCTATGAGCAACCTACTTTTGTCCCTTTGCGTGATCATTCCTTCGGGTTGTAGCTGAGAGTGCTGGTTCTAAAGTCACAGAGTACTGGTTTCAAATCCAAACTAGGTGAACGTGGGTGAGTCACTTAACCTCTAGGAACCTGCCTGCACATCTGTAAAACAGTCATGAAAATAGCTGAGAAGACTATTGTTAAGATTAATTTACGGTAATGTTTAGAAGCACTTAGCATACCTGCAAACTCCCACTCACAGTAAGCAATAATAAACGTGACTATTAGTCATTATCTCTCATTCCTCCGTTCAGCCATCCTTCACTGAGCACACACTAAATGTGCCCAGCAGCACGTTAGCCCGGGAATCCAGCACAGGGCGATTACTACCACTGAATATTAAATTTAGCTCTTAGCTTCCTGGCTGCCAAGGCCCAAAGGGCCATATTAATTATTGCTAAGGTTTTTTTCCTGAGCTTAAGTTTATTCGATCCTAAGATAGTTATACAAGAAGCTTAGTACCAAAAGGTTTAATCTCTAGAGGAATGACTATCTAATTATGGACTTTCAGATACTGAGACAATTAGATGAGGACGGCACCTTGGCACTCAATAGGCTGAACCTGGTGGTAGCACAAATCAACCATGTTGACAATACCTGATGCTTCCCTGCCCTTCTAGAGTAGCCTAAAAAATATAAACTAAACATGCAGGTGACAGTTGCAACATCTCACACTTTGAAAATAGGATTGGTTCTCCTGGCTGATGAGAAGAACACGCAGGTTTAGTCTAATAGAGATGCAACCCTAGTTGTTAATTATTTTT
This sequence comes from Orcinus orca, assembly GCF_937001465.1. Lineage (NCBI taxonomy): Eukaryota > Metazoa > Chordata > Mammalia > Artiodactyla > Delphinidae > Orcinus > Orcinus orca. Next base: position 27,967,424 of record NC_064573.1, read on the forward strand.
TTATAATTTTAAATACAGTGTTAAGAAATGAACTCACATGGCTAAGATGTGCACGTGCATTCATTTAGGCTGATCTTGAGTAATTCACATTAATAAGAAAGACACAGAGCCCCATCTCACCATATGTTGTCAGCCACTTTACTGGACTCAAGATAGAATCAAAGTAATAGCTCCATAAAGTAAAGCAGTTAGTAATAACCTAAACTCCAAAAGCCCTTTAATTTTCTGATTCATATCTTTAATCAATTTGCAACATGGAGCAATTGAGTTTTCCCTCTAGTTTCCCAATTGTTTGCTCAAAAGGGCTGCTCTGCTGCCTTTGACTGACGTGACATTATTGCATTTATATTGACTTTTACGGCAGTTTTTACAACATTCAAGGTGCATAAGTTACATGAAAATGTAGCACGGGAACATTTCAGGATGAAAGTATGCCATAAAGAGAGTGCCTGGCTGTAATGTCTACAATTTACAGTGTGAGGACATTACAAATGGAGCTGAGCAAACTGGGCCTGGGTTTGGCATCATCTGCTTCCAAAACCCCCAGGAAATTGTCCAAGATGCCTCCCCGCAGACACCGGATCAGGAAAAACCAGAGCCCCGCCGGTTGCTTTGGTTTTTCTGTGCCATGAGGTGCTCCGAAATACTGTCTTGGACTCTTAGAACACAGAACCATCTTCTAGCTTCAAAGCTGGAGGAAAGGAGGGTGCTGTTAAGGCAGGATTGTTTTGAAAATCAAGTAAGTCATGTAAAGTCTGAAGGAGGCCAGGGGACTGCTTGAAGATGCTGCTGCTCCTGGTTGATTGTCACCTGTTCTTGGGCTGCACCCCAATCTTCACCATTCACTTCCTACCAGGGATTGGCTGGGAAGCAGAATCACATGGAAGGCTGTTTCTCACCCACCAAGGACCCTCCCTTCCACTGTCTCCTATAACTGGAATGACTCCAACTCAAGCGCCCAGCATCTCCTACCACATGGCCTTTACCTCTTCAGGCCCTCCCCTCTCCTGTCCACACTAGAGGTCTTTTTCTAAGATGTCATGTCTCAGAGCATGTCAGAGCAGGTGTTTTCTTCCAAAAACATGTCTGGTGGCTTCCTGCTCCCTCAGAGTAAGTTCCCAGCCCTTTTCCCGGAATCCAAGGACAGCAGCTGCATTTCGCCTTCCAGAGTTATTGCCTCTATTCCAGCCATGCTAGGGAGCAGTTGTTCTGTGCACCAGCACATTTTTACCTCTAGTGTTCCCCACCACTCCTTTACCTGTGCTCCAGTATTTCTTCATTTACTAGAAGATTCTGAGAGGTCAAGAGCTAGCCAAATTCCCTTGGTTTGATTCTCAGTGGTACCACTTACTCCCTCTGGGACCCTAGGAAAATAACTTTTCTGTGCCTCAATTTTCTCATCTGCAAAATGGGTATAATAGCAGTACCAATCTCACTGGATTTTTGTAAGCATTAATCCATTCAAAATATGTGAAGAGCTTAGAACAGTACCTGTCCAAGTAAGGGCTATTTAAGTGCTAGCTGCTGTTTCAATGTTGGATTCTTCTCCGTTTCTTCTTGTAAAATGTCTTTCCTATTTTCTCTGCTAATCAAAATCCAGTCCTTCAGTAATTAGCGTGTTTCCTCGCCAGTGAAACCATCCTAGGATTTCCTGCCAGAATGAGGCACCCTCTGTGCCCTCCTTCCCTCCACATGTGTTTCTTACTTAGAACCTTTACTAAGAAGGGCATGGTTACCAGAAGGGCATGATTTCCATCAGCAGCAGCAGGAGCCACTGCATGGGAGGATTCTAGCAGGCAGTCTGCACTGAGCGGCAGTGACAGGTTTGCCACCGTCAGGGTCCCCTCGTAGGTACTTACAGAGCACAGGGTTAATTTCTGTTACATTACCTGTGATTGGGTCGTGACTCATGTCAGGAAAAGCTCAGAGTTCCAGGGAAAATTTGAATCAGCAAAGCTACCAAAATTTTTCCTTGGATCAGCCCTCAGCACCTACAGTCCCCCTTCTGGACAGATGGGCAGTGGTAGTAGGATTGAAACAGGGACCTGGAAAGGGTGGGTTCAACACTTTCCTTCCTTGGGAGGAGCCAGGCTGGCTTGTGTTTCCCTGGGTGGCTGGGGCTGAGTGCAGCCACCCCAGAGCCCGAAGAGGCAATTCACTAGCAGCTACTGCTCTGGAGAGGAAAGAATCTAGTCCTTGGTCAATATTCCCAGTGGGAAACTTTCTTTCAACACGTGGCCTTTTATCTTATACACACCTTTTCGAGTAAACACTCCTTATGTACTAGCATGTCTTTAATTTATTCTTTCTGATAATGTAGTTAATGTTTCTTTGTCTGCCCTTCTGGGGTGTAAGGTCCTTGAGGTTGGAGACTACACCTTTTAGGTATTTACTTTTGAACATTTTATTTTGAAAATACTAAAACACAAACAAAAAAACATCTCTAATATGACTTTTAAAATATTATGTGAAATAAAAAACCAAGAGTGTGGCTCTTTTCACTCCTCCCCCCACATTGCCTTTAGTTGCACATAAATTCTTCCTAAGTTCTTCTAGTTGCTTTCTCTCTTGCTCTCACTCTTTCCCTCTCTTATCTCCTACCTATCATCTATCTCCATCTGTTTGTCTACATGCATAATATGCCTATAGCCCATAAACATACACACATACAGTTAATAAACATGAAATCATTGGCCATTTTCCCATTTAATGCTATATCATGGACATCTGTCCCAAGTTATCTATATCTAACTCATTTTTATCAATGGCTGCACTCCTAGATGTCAAGAAGCCTGGGCAGTTGGGGTAGCATTCCCTCAAATTCTGCAGCAGCGGTGCCAGCTTAACTTTCAGACATTGCTTTCTCTACTCTAACCTCTCTTTCAGGTTTCCTTGAATAGAATAAGCCCTTCCATGTAGCTCTTGTACTTTATAATTATATTCACCTTCCTCCCTACTCAGTGCCCCGTAGAGTGCTATACACATAGCAAGTGCTGCTGTAAGCACTTGCTGTAAAAGCCTGCTGTAAGAATGGATGTACCTGCAGGAAGCCCAACTTAATGCTACCCAGTCAAGCCCATAACCACCTGCTAGACGGACAGCATATGTAGCTGAGGGGCTTTCTTGTGTTGCTTTCAGGATGTTACTGAGCTTTTTTGTTTCCTCAGTTTCCCATTCAACCAGTAAGTCTAGAGATATTGGCTTGTCTCCCCGGAGACTCTGGGTGGAATCTGGTATTTCAAAGTGCTTAATGGTGCTGCTAAGTAAATAAAAGATGTCATTAATATGCATGAAGCTATTTCATCAAGAGGCCAACAGAGCACATTTAAAAGCTATCTTCAAGGGAAAAGAACTAAACTGCCATTATCATGCATACTAATAACTACAATGGAAATCTGCAGGAGCCAGGACAATGCCCTCCCCGGGGCCCCTCAGACCCTGCTGAAACTTTAAGGTGCCCTGGTCTTGCTGTCAGTCTCTCCAGAAAGGGGCTAGAGAAGGAGAATCATCTTCTGCCTCCAGACTCCCACAAGCAGCACTGGAGCATCTCAGCATGCGTAAGTGTCTTTAGATGATGCATCTAATGCTTTCCAAGAACTGCGCCTAACAATATGAACAATTAGATGGGAAACAGCCAATGCATAGGCAGGAAAAAGACTTGGGAGGATTTACGATTTGCCACCACTCCAAGGTCACATTTCCACTCAAAGGCATGAGAAATGGGGAGTGTGGTTAAGGCAGAGTCATTAGCAGTGAGTTGGGTGCACTGCTCCGTCCAGAGAGTCAGCAGCTGCTGGGAAAGGAGATTAGGAGCCTTGGGATGCCAGTGACCTTGGCAAATTCCTAAAACTCTCTCTACCTGGAACCTATACCTCCTCTTATCCATACCTCATCTACAGGTAATCGGAGATACCTGCCTGGGGACCCTGCATGTGCAGGTTAGCGGGGAGTCTAGTATCTTCCTCTTGAGTCTTCTCCTTTTTTTAATTATCCAAGAACTTCTGCCAGCGGGGCCAGTCTTCATTCCAAATGTCAGGAGAGAGAACTCGGGAGACTGTTGTGTCCACTAATGGGTACCCAGTTGAGCTGCCTTTATTTCTACTGTTACCACAGGTGTTGCCATGAAAAGGGTTCCATACCACACAATCTCCTGTGTTCTTTTTATGGCTGAGATGATGCCTTTTCTGGTCCATATCCTGTTGTAGGTTGCAGTAGGTCTCCTCACACATGACCCCCTAGTTACAGCCATCGGTGGTTACACATCCATGCCCAGAAGCTCTATTTCTGGACTCTTCCCCAGACTTCCAGGCCCTGGGGTTGAAACCAGAACAATAGTTCCAGATGTTTCAAGTTCTTTCTCACCTGCAGATATCAGTTGACCCATCCCAAGCTACCATAGATGATCTAAAAGGGGAAGTTTAGAATATCACTCTCTCTTGCCTCCCAGGGGACCCCTTGGCATCTATGCAGACTTACTCACATCTTCTCCAGCTAAGCATACAACAGGGTACGGGAAACTTCACATCTTATATTTGCCTAATTAGGAGGGAAAATTCAGGAAAGAGGCAAATTTAAAGTGTTCCAAAGAGACTTTCTGTGCCTACCTATAAAATGAAATGGCAGATAAATTCTCCTGTTAAAAAATAATAAATTCTACTTTTATAGGTATTTTGCTATATATATATAGAATGTGCTTTACAAATTGACCTGCTTCATCTATTTCACTTATTTGTGAGGATCAAATAAGGCATTTGATAAAAACATGTATTTTGCAGAGGAAAAAAACACAAAAAACAAAAAAACACTAAATAATACAGACAAGGAATTGCTATATAAATGATTCATTCCATTAGAAATAGAGTTTGGTTCTAGAAACTCTGGGTTGACTTCTAGGCAGGTAGAGAATAAAAACTGGCTCTCCAGGGAAGTTCAGGGACAGAGCAGCTTGATTTGTGGTGCAAACACAGAGGGGAAGTCAAAAGAATGGAATGATAGGTGAGAATAGTCACAAGGACAGTGTTACTAATTTATAATATCTATCTCCCACTTAAATAATTGCTGTTCCTTTAGCTTTTCCTCCAAAATTCTGTATATTTTAGAAACCACTTAACCACTTTGAGACTCAGTTTCCTAAATGTGAAATGAGGGAATTAGACTAAAATCAGTAGTTTTCATTTTTTTTTTCTTTTTAGTCATAGAATGCCTTGTATGAGCAAGACTTAGAGGATGACTTAAAGATGCCCAAAGAGTAAATCCACTGAAATAGAGTGCCTGAACACTCTAAGATTATACATAATCATAGATAAATGGTAATCTTTCAAAATTTGTTCACACCTTACAGAGTAGGAGATGCCACCCTACCTAGCAAGTCCGACAGGAGCCCTCTGGAGATGTTCTCATGCAACGATATTTAGTGGTCATGGCCCAGATCCTTGGCCCTGGGTTACACGTATAATTCCATTGAGCTTCTTGAGTAATCTGACAATGTTAGGTGGATGAAGGAATATAGTAATCAATATTTAATTTTTCCTAATTTTTAAATAGGAATATAACTATTTAAAAAATAGGGAGAATAACTGACTCTGGCCAAAGGTATAATATGAAGAAATTACCTCTGATAAAGCCTGGAATGAGTAGCAGTCCAGGAAATGAGTAGCTCTGGTGGCTTCTCTTCATCTAATATTAGGCCTGCATTTTCCTAATGAGTTAATTTCTTACTTTTCTGATAGGTAGCTCTAAAATCACCCCTTGTTCCAAAAAAACAGAGGCCAGTGTAGAGATAAGAAACAATTTCACTTTTCTACATGAAGGCACTGTGACTACTGGCAAATGCTTTTTGATGGGGGCAGTGAGTGGAGTGGAAAGTGAAAAGCATCTGGGAATAAACCAGAAATATAAAGACAACCTCGGAATGCAATAAGGCTAAAAGGCACTGACAAAAATCAACCCAGCAAGCCAAAGGAAGCCATGAACTTGAATCATGCCAAACATATGGCCCAATCATGGCCTAAGTTTGTTTCTTTTCAGAGTCACATAGATTGTCCTTTCTTCATAAACATTGTCACAACACACAGGAGGGATCCTAAGCAAGACTATGAACTAGGGGAGTTTTGTGTTTGGTTTCTTCCAATGCTCTTGGGTGCTTAGACTCTCATGCTGTACCTTCACCCATAGCAGGAGAAAGAGACACCCACTCATCAGGGTCAAAGAGTCACATCATCTGCTCAGCAAGAGTTTAGTTTGTGGGGCCCATTTCATTGTGAATAAGGCAGCATTTCAATAATATGTTTCTGTTAGCCTGTGAGTTTAGATTAGGAGAAAGCTGATCTTAAGAAGTCAAGTTGTAGAATTGCCTAAACAGTATAAGCACCCCTTTTACACTGTGGGAGAAGGATCGTCACACAAGGTCTGTGTGAGCCCCTTCCTTCAGGGACAGGCCCTCACTGCCTTTCCAACATGCAGATTCCATTGTCAGATCACTCTTAGGGCTAGAAAGTAGATAGAAACTTAGGAAATCCATTATTTCTTACAATTTCAAAGACAACTTCAAGAGAAAGAAAATATTTGAGTAGTAAAAATGCATTTTGAGTAGTAAAAATCTCTTGTAGGCATTTAAATTGGAGAAAAATTTGGGTGTAAGAAGGCAACCTATAATCTCTTCTCTCACACATCTCTTCCTGAACTGACACAGCTCTGGTAGCCTGTTGCACGTAGCTTGGCACTTGATGATATTTTAATCATATTATCCTCTGTGGTTTCCTGGGTGTGACTCTGAAGGGGGCACACACTTGCTTAACAGCACTCCTGTGACACCCAGTCTGCAGACAGCTGGCTGCTCTTTAAAGCCCTTGGTGACTAAACCAATTAAGCTGAATATGTAGCAGATTTTTTAAAGTAACAACCCACAATGTATTTATAGTCTCTCGAGTTGGGTCACAAGGAGATTGTCTATGATGTCAGCTTGGTGTACCCTGGTTTGCTAAATGGATCTTCAAAGCTGGAATCCAACTTGGTTAATCCTTTTCCATTTCTAAATAGTCACTGGAATGCCAAAGAATTAGAACAATAGATTGAGATGTTAGTATAATGGCCTAGTTGATCCTTCCTTTTCTGCTCCGAAAGGTTCAATCCAGGTTTAAGTTCTCATCATTTTGTGTTTTCATTATTGCAGTGGGCTCTTAGTTGAAATCCTTTAACCTGGTTCTCAAGGTGTTATATGAAAGGCTTCCAGCTTTGTTACTTCTTCCCAGAGCAGTCTATGTTTCTTCTTTGGTAACACTCTTGACACATGTAGTTACTTATTGGAAAGATTGTTTTCACTACCACACTATAAACACTCCACAAAGGTAGTGGCTGTACCCTGGAGAGTCACTGGGACACTCACAACACTCACAGATGCTCAATAACTACTTATTGAACGAAAGACCTAATTCCTCACATGCACCTCATAGCACTGTGCAGTCAAGGTATGTACCACCCTCTAAGCAGGCCCCCAACTCTCCTGCACTGTTATCACTCATGCCCTTTGCTTACCTTTTGCCTTATAGCCATACTAAAAGAAAACACCAGAGACAGCGTGGAGACAATAATTTGGACATATTTTGAGTGATGAGAAGGGAAAGATGAGAGTATCCTGGCTGGAGATAAGAAAGGATTCTTAGGGTCACCAACTGAGAAAGCCTGAGCTTGATCATCAAGATGCCAAGATTTTATTATTCTGTTATCCTGTGACCATGGCAGATTAAACTCTCTGTGCATTGGTCTGTGAAGCTTGGATGGCAATGCCGTTCTACCCCATGGTGTTCCCACAGGCTACGTAGGGGACTGTAAGGCACTGGGCTTTGGCACTCCTGCTAATACACTTATTTTTTTGTTATTGTTAAATATTTAACATAATTGCAAACTGAGCTCAAAAAAGTTTTTTTTGGTGTTTGTTTTTTTCTGCCTGAGGTATTACCACATCAAAATTCATTCCAATAATTTGCAAAAATAATATTAGGAAAATATCTTCTGGAAAACAACAAACTCTTCAAAACTCTCTTTGAGTCTGCCTCCCCTGACACTCTGTAAGGATTGGATTCAGTTCAACAACATTTCTTAAAAGCCTTTCATATGCCAGGCCCCATGAGGAGTAGTTGGGGGAAAAGAGAAGATCTATCCTCAGGGATCTTGTGGCAGGCCAAATAATGGCCCCCAAAGATATCCACGTCCTAAATCCCCATAAGCTGTGAATATGTCACCTTGGATAAAAGGATGCTGCAAAGGGCTCTGAGATCAGGAGGCGTTCTGGATTAGTCAACTGTGTGGAGCAAAATCTAATCACATAGCTCCTCAAAACCGGAGCCCCTTTCGTGGCTGTGGTCAGAGGTGTGACCACAGAAGGATGGTTGGGATGGTGACATTGTTACTGGCTTTGAAGCTGGAAGAAAGGTCCAGAAGCCAAAGAACACAGATGGCATTCAGAAGCTGGAAAAAGATAGAAAATGAATTCTCCCTTAGAGACTCCAGAAAGGAATACAGCTCTGCCAACACCTTGATTTTGGTCTAGGTTGGACTTCTGACCTAGAGAACTGTAAGATAATAAATTTGTGTTGTTTAAGCCACTAACTTTGTGGCAAGCTTTTATGGCAGTTATAAAAAATGAAGTCAGACTTCATGCAATAACAAAGGAGGAAAAAGGGAAGAAATCACAACAATCTAAGGACACCCAGGATGTCCTTAGAGTGAGATAAATCAATCATATTAAGGATAATGATGATAGTTTTGATGATAACCCTTAAACAGCATTTAATATCATTCATGTGATGTTTGAAATATGTTTTATTATAGATCCCATTTTACAGATGGGGAGACTGAGGGACAGGGGTATTAACTATCTTGCCCAAGTTTATAAAGCAAACACATGCAAATCCATGTTCATCCCATAGGGTGGAATGATGAGTCCCACCTGGGAACCCACCAGCATCTTCCTGGGCTAGATTGCATTGTGCTTGACCTTGGACTGGCGAGTAGAATTTTGAGTGAAGAGACCAGAGAGACTACCACGTGGAGGAAGTGATGTGAACAGTGGTGTGCTAACAACTCTGTGCTTGGAGGAAGGTGAAGAGTTTGAGTTGGCACTATGTCCAGTGCTGGAGGGTGTATTGGTGGACACAGGTTAGAACGTGGGTTCAAAACAAATCATGAAGGTCTGCCCATGCTAGCACTTGTGTTCTAATCTGTAGGTAGATGAAAACTAAAGTTTTTCTGTGGAGGAGTGACTTGGAAGAACTCATTTAACTTCACCTCATCCACCAAGAAAGCAAGAGTTGGAAGGCTGGAGGGGTGGTGGTGGTGGTGGAGGGGGAGCATTTATTTTTTGAAGAACCTAGACTATGGGAAAAATTGCTGTCTTGACTCTAAGGAGATTGTATCTATTATTCACATCTCAAGTTCTGATTTTTTTCCTCAACCTTTAACTCCTTAGTTATTAACTCCTGACTTGTAATCCTCTGGAAGGCAGGAACTGGCTTCTATTTGTGTGCATCCCCAGCACCTACCACAGGGCCTAACCCCACATAGGGGTTTCCTAGAGAAGAAATTGATGAATGAATGTTCGGGTCAAGTCATGCCTTTTTGAGCTTTGTTTATTAAAGCTTATTCTTTGTCTGCTTTCTGAAAAGACTACAAGCCAGTAATGCACAGAGCAGACGTACAGGAAACATGTACATGCCAAACAAAACAGTCTTGCTAAAAAATTGGTGACGGTCTCCGGACACCAGATTTCAGCAGTTTCTCTGATTTCTGCCCTGGGAGATGTGATGGTGGTGAGGGGAAGTGTGTGCTGCGAAAGGCCAGCTGGCCCACCAGGCCTGCTCTCAACCACAGAAACCACTGGAGAGGTGGACCAGCCCACAAGCTCAGCGACTGCATGACCATGGACAGTCACATGACAAGAGTGCTGGATACAGAAGGTGTGGGGCCTGAGAAGTGTGACACCAGGCGAGGCAGCCAGAGCTGAGCTGTATGCACTGGGGTGTCTGACTGAAGCCTCCCAAAGCATCCAGCGAGGTCCTGAGCTTACAGAGTGCTGAATGCCATTAGCTTTCTTATGGAAAATGGTGAAGGGTAGCATTTTACCTCAGGGTATGATGACAGCAAAAGGCAGCATGATGCCAGGGAAGAGCTCAACAGGGGACCCTGTGAGAGACACTCTGGACTTTTTGTTACCTTGTAGGTTAGAGAAGGGGAGGAGAAGGTGGCAGGCCCAGAGACCCTCATGAAGAAATCCTCTTCTAAGAGGGACATTGAGGGCCATGTCCGGAGTTTGTGGTAGTGCCCTGGCCATGACCTCTAAATCACCGAGACTCTAGAATAGACCTAGAGAGGTGAGAGAACCCAAAAGCCACAGCGAGCCTCCCCTGGTGGCAAGAAGGGGAGGGAGGGTGTCCACATACAGGTACAGCTGAGAGAGGGCTCCCAGAGTGAGCCCCCAGGCCTGCTAGTGACAGCACCACCTCTAGAAAATATTCGTACAATCACATTTCTCTTCTACAGCTGCCATCATGGTAACTCAACTACATATTCTTTTTCAATGACCCTAAATATTTTTCCTTTTCTTTTTACCAAAACACAATCCAACTTTAAAGAAAATGTTGTAATAAAAATAATCATCTCATATGCTGTCACCTAACACAGACTGTTGTCATTGTCTCTCATTCTTAATCCCTCTAACCAATGACAGATTCTCTCTTGTCTTATAGAAGGGACATTCTCAATGAGAAAATGGGAGTAGAACAGGAAGAATTCTTCCATTATCTTTTTAAAGTGATACAATCTACTTTAAATGAAGCACAAAGGGTCTCTTCATACATGAACATAGATCCTTTTTTTCCTACTGTGGAATCCATCCCCAAGCCTTGGGGCAAGTGTGAAATTTAGCAAATTAAAGTAATTAACACATGTGTCTTGTTAAAACAAGAGAATGTGGCTGATAGGAGCATGGAAACAACAGTTTATGCCTATAAAGATGAAGATGGCTTTTAGGATCTGTACTTAAATTCTACTATAATCCAAGCCCCAGTTGGCTTTCCAATCTGTGCTCCCACCAGTTCCCCACGTAAACTGGGATCCAGACCTAGCCTGGCCTCACCATCTTTATACTTGCACCTTCCCTCTCTGGCACTTCCCTGTCTCTCTGACCGTCCAATGCCCAGGTCATATTTTAGCTGTGGAGCAGTTGCATAAAGCCATTCTTGTCCTTCCCGTGTAGAAAGCAGAGAGACAAATTCTTCCTTTCCTCAGCCTTCCTTCCAGCTGGGGGTTGGGGGGCATGTGACCCCCTTCTCATCCATGAGACCTAAGAAGTCTGCTTTTGTTGGGGAGAGGTTGGTCCTGAAAAGCATTTTCTTCCCTGCTGGAAGCGCTGGCACCAACCTTTCTCCTTTCCATCTTCCTGCCTCAAATACAGATGTAATATCTGGAAGTGTATGGCCTTCTTGTGACAAGAAGGTGATGTGCATGTAGAAAGGGCAAAGAAATAGTCCTCCTCCCACTGCTGTTGACTGAGCACCGGCAGCTGCCTAGCTCCAGACTCTCATTAGGTGAGAAAAATCAACTCCTGTTTATTTGTCACCATAACTCAGGTTTTTTATTGCTTGTAATCAAAAGTAATCTCAACTGATATCACCACCTTCATCAGCCTTCCCCAAGTAATCCAGCCTGAGAGGCAGTGCATATAGTGGTTACAAACTTGGGTTCTGGAGCCAACATTAGTTTTGGATCCTGGTCTACCACTGACTAGCCATATGACCTTGGGCAAGTTATCTAACTGCCATAAGCTTCATTTTACTTACCCATAATATGGGAATTACAGTGGTATGTGCTTCATATAAACGCTAAGTGAAATAATGCACATAAAATACTTGAAACACTGGCTGATAGGTAAGTGTCAAATACCACTGGTTTTCCTAGTAGAGATGGTACTATCCTGCCCCATTACCCACTGAAGAGCAATATTTCCGAACTCTTCCTGTGTCCCACAGCTCGTGCCCACTCCTTGTGCCCCCAGCGCCCACATCTGACTGTGCACTGAGAAGAGAGAATCCAGAGCAGTCAGCCCTCCCACCTGCCCTGGCCTGCTTCTCGTGGGCCTCCATTCTGGAGCCTGAGTTGGACTTGGCCGTAACGCTGTTTGGCTTCCTCAGCTGATGTGGGGCCTCATCATACTTTACCCATGTGGTTGCTTTGAAGGAGGAACTTGCGGCAGAGAAAGGGAAAGAAGAGAGCCATGAGACCGTTTTCCATGCCCCTGCTTGCCAGTGACCCCAGACGCTCTACTCGTTGCCATGGCCGTGGATTCTGGGACACCATCACTCCCCATGGCTGGCACTTCAAGGATGGGAAAAATAAATCGTTCAAAGAGTCTCCTTCCCCCTTGGGAACCAGGGATTATGCTGAAACTTTATTATTACTTTAAATAAATAAATTACTCCCTTGAGGCCAGATGAAAACATGCTCTTATTAAATTTTTTAAAGAAGGAAAGCAATTGGAGAATAAAATCAAAGGTGCTCAAATGAATTGAAGTGTCTCCTCAGAAACTGACATAATAGCAATTTGTATTTATATTATGCTTCTCATCAAAGGAGCACTTCACAAAGGCCCTGTTTCCTCAGAGTTGCCCCATGGAGCTCGACTCTAATGCAGAAGAGCCCAGAGTCTTGGGGGTTTGCCAGTGTCCAAAGCCCAGCCTCAGGCTCTGACCACTGCAGACGATCTCCCGTCTCTGGACCTCAGAGCTGGTTTAGCCCCAGAGCCCTTCTGGGAGCTGTGAGGGGATATCTCTGTCCCCTCTGGTCAGTGAGAAAGAGAGTGGCTGCTTCTCACGTAAGGACTCCTAGTGGAGACAGATCATGGAAGCCTAATCAAGGGCTGATCACACACACACACACACACACACACACATACACATACACACATACATACACACACACATACACATATACACACATACACACACACACACACACACACACACACACACACACACACACCATGAAAACTGGTGGAAATAAGAAGAACCTAGCTCTGCTTGAGTTTCCTCCTGACTATCCAACTGCAAAGACACAGACTTCTGACTGTGTTTGCTTTTCCCCAAGTGTTCAAACATGCAGGACAGTGATTAAGAACTTTTTCTTTCCTTGTATTCTAGATGGGAGACAAGCCATATGCATACATATATATTCAAAAAGTAAAATATCCATCAAAGGATCCTCTTTTATTTGTTTTTGCTTCCACAGTGCTTGATATATGGTAGAGGTTAAATAAGTGTTCACCAATGAAATAACTGCACAGGTGAATTGATGAAAGAGGAAGGTAGATCAATTAGATGGTAAGTGGAAGTTTCCAGGTAGGAGGGACCACTTGCTTCCTGGGAAGCTGGACAGGATTTCACTCCTCAATTATAAAAGCAGTTAAAAAATTGACCTACTGTTTATTGAAAATTTACTCTTTGCTTGGCACTGTTGCAGAATTTAATATGTTTTTAAAAGAATAATCTTCACCATAAGCCTTCTCAAAGTATCACTTTACAGATGAGGGTCAGAGAACTTGTGACTCATCCATGGACTTGGTAAGGCCAAGGTTGGAACCCAGCTCTAGCTGGTTCCAAATTCATGCTCCTCCTTGGTGCCTCTGTGCTCCTCTACCCATGGGCTTGCTTCATCTTTCCACTGTAATGTCCACATCCATACTTGTTCCATGGAAATTCCACACTTGAAATACCTTCTTCCTCCTTTATTTAACAAAAATTCTATATTTTCTTTAGAAAATACCATACTACCCCCACATCTTCCAATATCCAGAGTCTGCCCCAGCACAGTCATCAACCAAACACTCCATCGAGGAAGACAGAGCAGGGATCCCACATCAATTAATGAAGGCTTGGATATTCTGTGTAATGGCAAATACCACCTGTAATAGGGCCGTTTCTCATCCTGAACTTCCATCTTTGTGACCCCACACACACTGTGATTGTGAGCTCTGTGCAGTCGGAGCCCAGGGTCTAAGTCTCAGCTCCATCACTTTGTGACCTTAGTCAGGTCACTGAACATCTCTAAGCATTATTTTCCTCATTTGGAAAAATGGAGATAATAATATAGAACCCACCTCATAGGGTTATTGGAAGGGTTCAGTTGAAGGATAACTATATATAAAAGACTTGGCACTACTTGACATGTAGTCATGTTGGCCATGGTTGTCGGTGATGAGAAGGTGATGATAGAGGTGTCAGTGCTCAGGTGCTCCTCATGCAGTGTTGGCCTTGGTGGGGTGGCTGAGGTCCTCTGTGGGACTGAGAGGGGAGTAAAGTGTTTTCAGTGACATTAGCTGAGTGTCATTGGGGAATGGAGGGGCAGACAAATGAGGAGACCATCCTGCACTTTTTAAGTCCTATAAGTGGCCGCTTCCCATGAGTAGAACCAACTCCTGGGGAGGTTGATCTCCAGAAGGTGATCAAAGTGTCAAGCAATAGGATAAAAACGGTCTAGAATATTTCAAAGAGATAGTATGCAGTGCTATCCAGAAGGGCAGGAGGTGACCTCTGCAGGCCTGAGTGCCTCTATCTGGGATAAACATTGCCCTTTCCCACCTCTCTCCTGCTCACAGCCCCCTCCAGCTGGTGCCCAACCCCCATTCTCAATGACCTCACCCCCTGTCTTTGTCTATGTTAATCACAACCATCATTACAGCGCAGTTGAAATCCCACCATTCCCTGAAGCTTTTCTCACCACTGCAGTACAAATGCCCCCCTTCCTCTGAGCCCGTAATTGGAACTCTCTGTACCTTTCACGTGTCAGTTTCAGTATAGTGACCTGGCACTAATATTCTATTGTTCACACTAAGCCTTGATGATTGGTCTGCAGTTTTTCATGGATAAGACCCAGGCCAAATACAGATTTTTGCATTCCAAAACTGAAGTCAGGGGAATTCCCTGGCCGACCAGTGGTTAGGACTCCACACTTTCACTGCTGAGGGCCCGGGTTCCATCTCTGCTCAGGGAACTAAGATCCCGCACACCGCGAAGTGCAGCCAAAAAAAAAGAGACCAGAGCTCTTCTGGGACATTGGGCCTGGGCCTTCTGGCACTTACCTCCCTAAAACAAAACCGAGGTCAGTTGAAGTTGATAACCAGTTTTCAAGATACACACTTGTTGGATAGACAGATAAGTAGCAACCAACTGACCCAGCAAGGTCTTAAAAGTTCATACAAGAGAAATCCTTTCATTTGAAATAAATGAGTAAACTGAGAACCAAAGAGAGGATGTTCCTAGACTGGAGTCATAGCCCAGACTAGTGTTTCTCTATGGGAAATGTTAAGTTTTATAAGAGAAACGAAACCAATTATTCTATCTTCTCCCCTTTCCCCTTCATACCTTTATCTTAATGGAAGTTCTAACAAGCTTTGTTGTTTCATTGGGAAAATAGTAAGAAACACAGGATCACTTTTGATCCATTGTGGATCTTTTTAAACTGCCTATTCTGAAGACATGGACTCAACAGCTTTAACTTTTACATTTTACTACACCACATTGAAATACCTACAGGCCCCCTAAACCTCCTACACATGGCTTTGCATTCCTTCTCTATGTCTCACTTCACTTGGCAAGTCTTCTCCTCCTAGGAGTTTTTCTAAGGTCATTACCTATGTGAAGTCTTTGCTGATCCCCCAAAACCCTGTTGGGTGTTCCCACCAAGTTCTGGTTTAGCAGTCTGTGCATTTTTCCTGATTAATGTTAGATTAGATCACTATTCAGAGTCCTTTTTGACATTGCATTGAAATGTTCCTGCTTCTTTGACTGTGTTTGACTCTCCTAAAGATACACTGGGGTACCTGTGTGGGTCACACTTCCCCTTGTGCTAAGGTTTTTTTGGGAGATCTCCTCCTCTTCCCCACCACACTTATTCCCAAAATATGTTACAGATGAGGGCTGCCATCTTGGGAAAATCCTGCCTCCCTGGCTGCAGTGACTGATCTGGCAATGGGCGCTGGCTGACTTTGAACAAATCAAAGTCCTCACTGCTATGGCCACGCTGATTGGTTCATGGAAAATCACCTGACGCAAGATAAGCCAATCAGTGGCTTTCTCCAGGGTATTTCAAGCTCAAGCTAGGAAGACGGCATTTCCTTTGCTCTCTAATAATGCACTAAAGATGAAGGGCCACAGTGCTGGAGGCCATGGTTCCCTCCTATGGAGAAGCCCTTCTAGAATGATGAAGCTGACTGAGAGAGAACAACATTTAGAGGAACAGAATCTTGACCATATTTGATCCCTTATTTTCCCAGTCCATCTCCCACCCTGCCAGTTAGAAGATTTGAGCAAATGACTGTATTATGGGGCTGAATTGTGCCCATTCCTAAACTCATATATTGAATATCTAACCCCGAGTACCTCAGAATGTGACTATATTTGATGATAGGGCCTTTAAAGAAGTAATTAAGTTAAAATAAAGGTGATATGGAGGGTCCTAATCCAATATGACTGTTGTCTTTATAAGAACAGGAAATTTGGGTATGCTAAGAGACACCAGGGATTCAGAAGAGGAATCCACATGAGGATACAGTGGAAAGACCATGTGAAGACACAGAGTTAAGGCAGCCATCTGCAAGCCAAGGAAAGAGGCCTCAGAAAAAATACAAACCTGCAGACAACTTAATCTTGGATTTCTAGCCTTCAGAACTGTGAGACAATAAGTTTCTGTTATTTAAGCCACCTAATCTGTGGCACTTTGTTATAGCAGCTGTAGAAAATTTATACAGATCCCAACATTCCCTTTTTTGTTTGAGCTGGTTCAAGATCAGTTTCTAAGTCTTGTAATTCAAAGAGTACCAGTGCAGGCTTTCAAATAGCTTCAGCAGATGTAATAGTGATTGTATCCCCAAATAGCTTCATGACCTGTCCCATGGCCCAAGGCTTGTGACATCAGGGACATAGACAGGCTTACCCATGAACTCATTTATGGGCCCAGGTCAAGCCTAAATCAGATAAATGTAGAACTCTGTCTCAGTTTGATGAATTAATGGCTGCCTGAAACATTTTGTTTGATAAACAACATTTCCCCTTATCTGAATCCCGAAACCTAGGACTGAGCAATGACAAAACTGACATACAGTCTGTGAGTAATAATTATCTGGATACCTCTGATTACCCAAAAGACTTGGCATTTCTTTTGAAATGGCATTTACTTCAGAGAAACTCTCCTGCAAAATAAATCTGATGAAGCTGGTCACTCAGCTAGGTAGCTTGCTTTAAATGTGACTGGATGACACTTTGTTCTTGGAGCATTTTTCCAACTTCCAAATCAGCTACTTGGTCACTACCAGAAGTGACTATTTCCTAGCTCTATTATGAATGACTTTACCTGATAAAGATCAACATCATGTTTTTTTTTTCATCTAATAATGTTGAGTTCTAAGACCACCATTCATATAGCAAGTATCTACTACATGCCTACTAGTGGTCAGAAAACCAGTAACCTGACCACAATTACTTAGCTTCCTACAGAAAACCAGTAACCTACCATGTTAACTTAACTTCCTACAGAACATCTATCACTGAGCTAAAATTCAAAGTCTTAACCTTAAACAAGTGTCAGCCTTGGGGACTACTTCTTAAACTTTTAACAGCTTCACAGTCTATTTACACTTAATTTTGTGTGTTGGTTGTTTTCCCCCCTGCTGTCCTTATGCATTGCTGCCCACTTTTTTTCATTGCAGACATAATCTCCTTCTTAAAATATAGTTTCTGAATATATTTTTCCTACCTCCTCATCCCTCAATAACCCCCTCACTTTCTTAAAAGTAAGCTAAATGTGTTTAATCAGAAAAATTCAGAAAACAGAGGTTAAAAACAATGAGAAACTTACCAAGTTATGAAGTCCCTAGTAACTGACATTTGAGGTCTTCAGAAACATGAAAAGAGAAAACTGATTTTTTTTTAAGTTCTCTTTGCTCTTTTTCAAATGCATCTTTTCCCATGAGTCTCATAGAGCTCCCTTAATATTTCATCCACAGCTTTGATAATCTCCTTCCACCTTTCACCTCCTTCCCTTCCTCACTAGATTCTAACACTTGGGGAAATCTTGGCTAAAACTCAGTTCTTTATGGTGAACATGCTTCTAACAAAGAAAAGTATCTTCATTTATTTCTTGCTTCAGAGATCAAAAGACTATAAGAAAAGTTTGATTTAAGCAACCTTTTATTTAAATAAATTTTATATAGTTATTTTTAAAAATTAATTTATTTAAATAACATTGCTATGTCTTCCGCAAAAACGCAGACAAAAAATATTAAAATTGTTTACCACATCTATCTCTCAATATTCTTTATGTGGACACAAGACAAATTCTTAAGTTTAGGTAAAGGACAAGTAACAGATGAATTAGCTGACTATGACTCTAAGTACCTTTGTCCTAATTATGGGAAAATTTATTTGTGTGTCATGATCCATTCAGTTCAAGACTCTGAGAGGACCCACTTTTTCAGGTGCTCTCATTTTGTTAATTTCTTAAAGATTTTACCTTGTTTTAATCCAGAACATTTTGAAATATTCCAAAATAACTACTAAAAAATGATTCTGAATTCAGATGTGCTTCGAAAAAGCTAGATAAAATAAATAAAGCATGGGGATTTTTTCATTTGTTTGTTTTTGTTTTCTTTTAGCAGTAAGTCTTTTCAGAGATTTTAAAATGTGTGTGTACCATGAGAACCTACAGAATGCCACTGGAAGCAGTTCACAAGTTTGACCTTCCGCATCCCTTCTGTGTGAAAGATGTTTCAGCATTATCGGTCTGGGGAACATCAGCTTGATGTCTCTAGCCACTTCAATGACTCACAAAAGAAAGAAAGCTCTAAAGGCATAAAATAAAAATATTTTTATTTTTCTTTTAAAAATCTAAGCTACTACCCTACTTGACCTTAAAACTACTATCAGCAGCATTAGAGAAAGTGTTATTTCTAGTAATATTCTTTCTTTTTAGAAAGGACCATATTTAATTCCTTGCATCAAATGGTCAAATATTTCATAATATAAAGAGAATCAAGCCACCAAAAAATACCCAGAGATGTATATAAATTCCCGTTGGATGGTAATGATCATTTTATCTTCACCACTAACTTGAGGTAACGGGTACACAAAATGTGGTACATACAAGCAATGGAATAGTATTCAGCCTTAAAAAGGAAGGAAATTCTAACACATGCTACAACATTAATGAACCTAGAAGACATTATGCAAAGTGAAATAAGCTAGACACAAAAGGACAAATACTGTAGGATTCCACTTATATGAGCCACCTTGTGTGGTCAAATTCATAGAGACGGAAAGTAGAATGCTGGTTGCCAGGAGCTTGGGGAGGGGTGAAAATGGGGAGTTATTTCTAAAAAGTACAGAGTTTTAATCTGGGAATATGAAAAAGCTTAGAGATGGATTGTGGTGATGGCTGCAGAACAATGTGAATATACTTAAAGCCAATGTACTGTACACTTAAAAGTGGTCAAAATGGTAAATGTCATGTTATTTATATTTTACCACAATAAAAAAGTAACCTGAGGTGACCATCATATGGAAATCCCATAGATAAGAAGGCTGGGACATCAAGAAGAAAAAAGACTAATTTGTATTAAAGAATATGTAAAGTAAATCTCTATTCAGATTTTTTAAAATATTTGTCTTTAATACAGGAAGTAAATGAACACAGCAATTTTGAAAGAGAGCTAAAGGAAAAAGAATGTTAAAGTCCTAAGTTTTTAACATGTTACGTTTTTTTATAAATGTATATGAGGACCTAATACGTACAAGCATAGGGCTAAGTAATACTATAGATAGAAATACAAAAAGTTTTTGTCCCTCTCCTCAAGTAATTTATAATCTTATAGTAAGGTACACCCATGAGTAACTTGGAGACAATGAAAACTGCACTGAGATTGCATGAGGTATAAATACAGAGCTCCAGAAGCAGTGGGAAGAAGATATTAAGTCTGATTGAAAATCCATTCCCTCTTCTTCACACCTACCCTACTTCTTCCATCCCTGAGATCCAAGTCAATTCCACTGCCTCACTGTCTTAACCCATTGTGGTTCAACTTGTACTCTCACTACAATCACACTCAAGTAACTATTCAGAGCCCTGCCCTTTTCTCTCAATGGTTTTTGGTAGACTTTGTAACATGGCTAATATATACTTTTATGTATTTTCACACATTCTCCCTATTTGGTTAGAGGCATCCATTGCTTTGGAGATGACTAGAAATGTTAAAATAAGAATGCAAAGAAAAAGAGAAAATTGGGTTTTGAGTCCATAGTGACAAAAATATTTTTTTTGAAACCCACTTGGCTAAGAGAGAAAGAGTTTACTAAATTCCAAAAGCTCCCTTTTAGGTCAGAAGCCAAGCTTGGCGAACTCAGTGGCAGAATTTTACAACTAACTCATAGTGTAGAGATTAGAGACAATAGGGAAGTTCCTATCAGGTAAGACAAGGAGAAAGCATTCCCAGGCAAGGAAAAGAGCAGGATTTTGTGTGGATGCCCCCAGGGTAAGAATATAGTCAGATTCCCTGAGAATCAAAGGCCCAGGCTTTCTTGGGCCTTGACCAAATTTGGGGAGTTAGTTGACTAAAACACTAGACTCTACAGCCTGAGGTCTTCTAGAACACTCAGGCTGCTACTCTGCCCCTCTATATCCAAGGTGGCTGGAGAAATCTTATCAATAACTAGAGGAGTCTGAGAGAGAGAGCTCTGATTCTACATGATGTGTGCATTGCATGCAGAAGTCCTTTGAGTTCCCATAGGCCGTGATGGGGAGGTGGGGTGGACACATAGGTACTGAGACCTAAAACACTAGGTTAAATGAGAAGGATAAAAAATGCAGGGACCTCCCTCCGGATATATATGATAACTATATATTTTGATGGTGTGAGTGAAGCACAACATCCACCAAAAAACAAAAACAAAAAATCCAAAAACAGATGATATTAGCCATAGTGGGCAGATACCAGCACAGAGTGTTCAGGAACTAGATCAAACTAGCCTCACTTAGGTGGACAGTATGGAGGACAGCATGCAGGGCAGACCCCTCTACCAAAAAGGGCATGTAAGACTTCCCTGAACACATCCAACTGTCTTGGGAAGGAACGTAGAGATGCTTCTTGTGAAAGGGAATATCCCTAACTGAGCATTTATACTTCACACTCACTGACCATATTACACCTAAGATGCTATTCTAAAATGAAAAACGTTGAGTTGTATTTAATTAGAAAATTTAAATCCAATCACCACCTGATGGGACTAAGGAGAACAAGCATAGAAAATAACTTTTTTCTTTTATTATTTGATCTAATTATCTTAGAGTATGTAAATGTCCATCCCTCTTCCCCTGTTTAACACAATGAGGAGGTCTGTGGAATGCTCTACACTGTGTACGTGATACAGGACCCTAAGTAAACGCTGCATGAAGAAACAAAAGGAAGAAAATATGGATTTCATTTCTTCCTTGCCTCTCATTCCACCAAAGCCAAAATAAATTATAAAACAGAGATTTTTTTAAAAAATAACATAATTCACAGGGAGAGTTTTGGAAAGAGAACTGGCATTAGGAAAGCCACAGGGCTTAGTCCTTAGAATATTAGTACTGCTGGCCACAGATAGTTTTCCTGCCAAGCTTTCTGTCAATAAGCTGAGGTAAATATCTAGCTGGACCAGTAAAGTTCCACAAAAGTAATAAGCAAAGTTTTCAATCTTCAAAAATGTTTGAATGTCTCTTTCTTATAGAGGAAAAACCATGCAACTGCTCATAAATGGATATTTCCCTTGGGGAACTAATATCTTCTCCAAGGTCAAACTTGGGTTTTCTTAAAGATTTGGGTGGCAACATTCACAAGAAAGTCACTTTTTTCTTTCCTGTTCTATTACCTTAAAATTCACTTTGCTTTAAGAAATCATTGAATATACCTTTTTTTTTTTTTTTTTTTTTCTGATTAGAGATTTTAGTAGGGAAGAAACTAGGGCAAATTTTAGATAAAGCAAAAGACAATCTTAAAAGTTGTCAAACAGGCCAGGTAAGTCTTAATGAGAAAGTTGACAGACTGTCTGGCCTTTCCCTGGTGTATATGACGAGGTATGCAACGCTATTAACAACAGAACTCTGCAAAAAGCATTGTAGAAAGCAGGTGAGTTGATTCTCTGAAGCTCATAAATAGCTAATAAGTCAACTGTAATTTAAAGATACAGACACTATTTTATTTTTTAACCTGGCACAGTGGCGTTCGGAAACTCATTATATTCACTATCCCATAAAAATATCCTTCTCATCTTTATGAAGCCACTCAAATTTCATCTCATTCATAAAGCCTTCCCTGACCAGTCTAGCCCACACCAATCACTTCCTTCTCTGAACTCCAAGAGCATTTATTGCCTGTAGCACTCACTGGGCATAAGCCATTAGGTATCTTTTCTTTCTTTCTTTCTTTCTTTCTTTCTTTCTTTCTTTCTTTTTTTAAACAAAAATGGTCCAATAGATAATAAAATCCTCCAGGGTAGGGATCACATTAAGTTCATCTTATCCCTAGTACCTAGCCTGGAGCCTTATCCACAGCCCACAAGGTTCAATAAATGTTTGTTGTTAATGATGATATGTTGTAGACACATTTGAAACATAATCTGGATAAACACAATACAGGAAAAGTGCAAATCATCATCTAACGAACACGAAAGCCAAGGAATCAATACGAGAGAGCTGTCTGAGCACGAAGTGAAAGACAAAGTAATGCCCTTCTCCCTGCCCCAACATCCAACATGGTGATGGATTATGCTACACAAAATTATCGATGAAGCCCAATGTAAGCACAATGATTTCTAAACAGTAGCAAGAAATATTAGATACAAAATGTAACATTACAACAAAGGCAGCAGAACTGAGAGGCAGTACATGAAGAAATAGATTCAGCTGATGAAGAACCTCTTTGCAAATAAGTAACTTCAAGCATAATGAAAACATGGTGCTTTCATTTCCTCCTTCTCTTCCCAAGCCCAGAGACTGAGATGCTGATTTCTTGCAAGATAAGTCAAATGAGCGTCATTTGCCCCTTAAACAAAGGAACAGGAAGGCAAACTGGGGCATTCATCCTTTGCCAAAACAAACCCAACCCTTCCAAATGAGTAACGTTCTCACAATGTGAGTCAGGTTGAGTAAATTCATGCAAGTCTCATTTACGTGCACAAAGAGAGTAGAACAATCTACTTACCTCTGGTTTGAATTCCTGTCTTCTTCCATGAGATTTGACTTATTAACTTAGTAGTAGAAATTTCGGGTCAAATCTGTTCCAGCAGTGAACCTCATCTTGCCTTTCTTTGCCTGTCACTCTTGTTTACCTTTTCTCTACTGACATCCTTTCTTTTATCCTGGAAGTGGGAGACTCTTAGGCAGAAGGCTTTACTATTTTTATTGGACCTATAGGTAACATACTCAGCAATAGCATTGGTATAACTGATGTGAAACAGTGAAAGAAAATCCATCAGACCAATCCAAACATGCCTGGACCCTAGGCCAAGATCTGGGGCAAAGGGAGAGCAAATGGGGACCACAGGTTGACATTCCTACCCCCACCCAACTTGTATGTGCTTTGTTGTTATATGGACAACGGGAATAGGATAATAATTTAACTGATCACTTCAATGGAACAACGATAATGGCATGACTGATTTTTAATAGTGTTTATTAGTTCTTTGGTTTAAATAACCAACCAACAATATTGGAATTAGTCCTCCTTACCTCATCTACTACCATGTTTCTCAGCCACCTTTAAACTTTTGAACGGGGTAAAGAACTTGCAAAATGAATCGGTTATATAGACACAGATCTAATGACCTGGTTTTTCTCTACCATTGTTAATATTTTCGGTGCATTAAATCCACTAGCTAAAGGAAATAAGGATTGAATTCCATGGTTTAATTGATGTATAGCAGTAACAGTATCTATAAACAACCTGGCTTCCTTCATAGTCAAAGGAAAGCCAGAACCAGCTCATCTCTTTGAAACAGTTGGCCCGTGGCATTTTTTGGGGGCCAAAGTTTTCATTGCAATAAATAAGTAAATAAATAAATAAATAAGTACAAAGTAGTCCCAAATTTAGTAATGCAGAAACCCTTCATTAAAGGATATAGAGTTTTCCTTCTAGATCCTGAAGACATGGACTTAGAAGTGATTCATGTACTCACAGTCATTCATGTCCTGTTGACCCAGTGGATTGAGGTGCCCCAAGCCTTTTCCTTGTCTATAGGTAGAGGTGGGAATATTTCAATGCGACGTACTCACGTCCAGAAATATCCAGGAAGAAAACTGGAACAGGCCTAAATAGAAGTACATGGGAACTCTTTTAAGCACAGCTGTTTCTTAGGGTGGTAGAGACAGCCTGCAAAATGGTGAGTTGGGGCAATGGCTGGAGCCAGCACAGGAGACACTATGGCATGGAAAGTGGAAAGCTCCACTAGATGGAGCTAGGGTACATCTGAGGCACCCATGGTACTATTATCAAGGCAGAGCAGGGAGATAGAGTCCGCTTTTACACCTCTGTAGGTGAGGCCTTATACGGAGTGACATGTGGATTAAAGTGAGTATATGTGAGTATTTCATACCTCCTTAGGTTTGATCCTACATTGAAGGTACACTTGGGGTGGCACACGTGTGTTATTATGAGTATGATTGCGTATGTGGGTACTGTTGTGTGTGTGTGTGAACACACATATACATGTATATACCTGTGTGTGTTTATGTACTCATATACACACATATATGTTAGATTATATAGATATGGGTTGATATAGGTATAGATATAGATTGTGGGCCATTAGTACAATAAATGGAAGTCATGCTGGAGGAAGGAAGCTAGCTTCTGCTGAATGTGTACTGTGTGCCAGGCCTTTTCATATGCTTTCTCATTTAACCTTCACAATAGCTATGAAAGGTGGCTATTATTACTCCCATGCTTACCACAGAGGAAATTTGATGAACCTCATGCAGAACTTGCCCAAGATCACACAGTTGGGAAATTACAGGACCTGGATTAAAAACCAGTTCTTCTGAGCTTCAAAAATCTTAATACAGTTTTCAAAACTGTAATATAGTCACACTTAACATCACATAGACTTGCGATAGTTTCTTGCAGTGTGCAAACTAAATCTTGGGAATATGGTTTGTGGTATGTTTTTACAAATAACACTGACATGTGCATTATACAAAATTAAAATGACATATGCTAAAGTTTGATCTATGTTGGAATGCAAATATATATAAAAAGTTAAATAAATACCACATTCCACTTTTCCCTGTTTCACCCCAAGATAATTATTAGAAAAATGCACAAGAATGAATTCCAGTATATGATTCAATTAAAATAAGTCATTTAAAAGAATATTAAGCTTATTTTCAAGTGGATATATCAAATCCACATGCACACATAATTGAATGCATTCACTATTTGCCACAGAATACATTAGCATTGGGGTAACAATACAAATTCCATTTACATTCCCTCTTTATGCTGTAGGAAAAGCCATTTCCACTGAGATGAATGGAGCACACCTAAACTTGACCCACTCCACGATGCTCCATCGTCACTGAAGACTTTGTAGCCTTTGGGCCCCAGCCTTTTTTTCTTTTTTTTCCTGTTCAGAAAGTGTGTTGTTTTGTAAGTTGTGTTTTTGTAGACAGATTAAAAAATGTAGTGCATATCGAGCATTTAGCACGGTGCCTGGCAAATAGTAAGTGCTGAAAAAAATGTCAACAGTGGTGATGAAGATAACTCTTAAGGTGAAAAAAGAAGAAGAAACAGAGGAGGGAGACTTGAAGGAAGAGGGGACTAAGAAGAGGAGAGAAAATGTAAGAAAAAGAAGAGGATGAGAAGAAGAGGACGGTGGAGTTGAGAGAGATATGGGATCCAAGTGGCAATTCACAGTTCTTGTTTTCTTGGTGTCAGAGCTTCTCCCCAAAGGTATAAAAGTATCATCTGAAATTATGTGGAATTTAGATATCTGCCCTGCACCCTGCAAATTATTCTATTCTTCACCTGAGACTTCATGCAGTTCTCCTTTTTTTGTTGTTTTGGTCTAAGATTGGTTGCTGTTCTGTAGGAAGAAGGTGCTGGGCACTGAGCCCCTGGCTGGGATGGCAGGACTGAGAAGGGGAGAGAGAGGCAACATTTCCTCAACATGTGCTGTGGGCCCTTGGAGAGTATGTCAGCTGTGTGCCTTGCTAATGGACTATTTGGTGCCATAATAAAGGTTAACTTTGGCCTCTGAACCCAGGTGGATGACATGGAAGCTCCTTCTAGACAAGTCAGAGTGAAATACATTTTCTCTGGTGTTTCTGTTCTCAAATTAACAGTATCTGAAAGAAGTCATAACTCAGGCAGAACGGGGGAAAAGGAAAATATTCTCAGTTACTTTTGAAGGTAAAATTCCATTTAGAAAATTTCTTAAGTAGATTTTTGTCATATCAGGTCTCAGTCTTTGTTTTTCCCTTTGTGTTGGGGAATGTTGGAAATTGAATTGATAATAAAATAATAGTGATAATAAAGACTAGCATTTATTGAGCACTTACTATATGCAAAAGCACTGCTTTCCATACTTTATATAACTTTATACTCAGTACAATCCCATAAAGTAGGTACCATATTACAGATGATAATTTAAATAATTTATCTAAACAGAGCTAAAACACAAACCAAGGGCTAGCTGAAAATGAAGCCCTCTGTGGTCCACCAGATTATACTTAGATAACCTACAATATGCCTCCTTCACTGCCCAACACACAGTCAGTATACGATAATGCTCCTCTTTGCTTTTTTAAGCAGTTACTCCCCTTGGATTATTACCTCTTTAAATAAAGCACTATTTTCATTTGTATAAAGGTTGGGAGAATGTCACACCAGGGATGTGATACTAACTTTGATCTGGGGGTCTGAAATATTCATTCTTTCCTGGATATTTCTACTTGTAGATCTTAGCATAAAAGCCTAGCATTCTTCCCTGGACTCAATAAGCCATGAGACACGAGGCAACAATTGGAGGTTACCTACATGGATTCTTTGGGGAGGTGAGATGTGCAGTGGTGGGAAGGAAGATACCTGACTCTTCTGGGCTTTCACCCCTGCTATTCTGGCACATTCATACTTACATGATCGTGTGATATACTTTAAATTAAGGGAGAAACCCAATGCTTGACTTGTTTCCTGAGCTATTAGAGAACTACAACAAATTGTCTCAGGAGCAGTTGGCACAGTGGCCACTAATTAGTTATTACCTTAATAAGAGGACATGACCATCAACTAGAGCTGCTGTTGTATGAATAACTATCTCAACATTTCCATTACTGTGTCCTGTTATCTTCTTGACCAAACTAGGATAGCAAGATGAGTGAGGAAATTGAGGCCCATAGATGTCCAAGTTCACACCTTTAATCTGTAAGTGAACTAGAACCTAGGTTTCTTATCTCTCAGTCAGAAATAATCTTTGACTAAAGGTGTCTCCACAAATAGTGAAAGATGCATTCCTGGAGAAAGAAGGATGATCCTAATTAGTCAAAGGTGTTTAGGAAATGCAGCATTCTCTACCATTTCAGAAATAAAATGTACGTTTTGCATATGAAATTCTCTCCTAAATCCTGCTGTAAATTTTTGTTTGTTTGTTTTTCGCGGTACGCGGGCCTCTCATTGTTGTGGTCTCTCCCGTTGCGGAGCACAGGCTCCGGACGCGCAGGCTCAGCGGCCATGGCTCACTGGCCCAGCCGCTCTGCGGCACGTGGGATCTTCCCGGACTGGGCACGAACCCACGTCCCCTGCATCGGCAGGCGGACTCTCAACCACTGCGCCACCAGGGAAGCCCTGTAAATTTTTAAGAGTTGGTTTTACCCACAAATTCTGTACATTTTAATCACAGGTTTTTCTTTTTTTTTTTAAACACCTATTAATTTCCAGAGGCACTAGTATTTCTCAAAACCCATTTTAAGTAATACATCTCAAAGCAATTCAGAGGGAGTTCCGGGAATGTTTCTTATTAATAATAACGGTATAAATAATAATGATAGTAATTGCCTTTTATTGGCATTTCATGTTCATACTATCTCACCTCGGGATACTACCATATCTTCACAACAGGTCTCTCCCATCCCCAATTCTTTCTGTCTGATTGATTCCCTGAGCTCCTACTATATTTGCCTTCCCTAAGTACCCTTTCACTGAGCCCTCCTCCCACTCTATCATCACCACGACACACACTATACTCAGTATAAAATCCAACTTCTCAGCATGGCATTTCAGTCTTTCTCTCCAGGTCCTTTCTCCACTGCTCTCCAAGGTAAGCCCTTCGGTTTAAACAACTGGCTTATTTTCTGATCCTCAAACAGGGAACACACTTCCTCACTTCTCCCTCCTTTTTCTCCCCTCTTTCCATTTCTGCAGTTGTGTTTTCAATAGATCACAGGTTCCTTTGAGAGCAGAGGCTGTGATCTGCTCATCATCATTTCCTTCACAGAGCCTGGCCCCAGGTCTTACACCAGGGATCTTGTAGCTTCAGCTGTCCACCTGCACTGCCTTCACTCCTGTCTTATGTCTCTCAAACACGAATGTCCACAACTAGGGTCACATCTGACCTGTGGTTTTATTTTTAAACTTTAACTATGGTGACAAAGTATTATTATTATAAAAGTTAGAAATATGTGAAATAATTGCATTTGAGGAAAAAAACCAATGTCTACTTTAATTCTGTCTTAAAAAAAAAATTGAAAGTCTAGACCTTCAAGCTCAAGTTTGTATATTGGTTGAAAGAGTAGCTTTAAGTGCCCATGAGCTTGTGTCAATTACGTACTCTGCCTTCCAGGTAGTTACATCTCTACCTTGTTACAGACATAACTGTTTGCAGAGGGATCCATGGATATGAAGGCAGAGAGGATGAGATGGGACAGACAGTCTACAGTCAGAAGATCTGGCTTTGAGTTCCAGTTTTATGGCTGACTTCTGAGTGACCTTGGGAAAAGCCACTTACTCTCCCTGGGCAGCATTTCCCTTGGCTGTAAAATAATAAATCTAATATTTAAACTCACAGGGTTATTGTGGGAATTAACTGTGGTAATTGCTAGAAAATGCCTTGTAAATTATAAAGGGCTCTTCAAATGTTAGTTATTATTAAAGTAACATTCTGGTCATCTCCAAGTTTTTTTGCATTAAGCAATACTAGAGGTATTTCCAACTACCCTCGAATAATTTCTATCATGAAACGTGTGGTTCTCTTACGTCTGTATGAATGTTCCGGTTCTAACTCTGTTCATATTTAGATGCAGCAGAGTCAACTTCTTAACCAAAAATTCTTTTCTTTATTGTTTAAAGACTGCTGTTCAAACTTTTGTTAGTGACCCAATGAACTATTATGGCTAAACTTGCCATTTTAGATGCTGATTCCAACCTTGAACTTTCAACTACACACACACACACACACACACACACACACACACACACACACACACACCATCAGGTTTATTTTCCTTTCTCCTTCCTTCCTTCTATCGCTCCTACGTTTCTCTTCCATCCTTCTTCCTTTCCTCCAGTGAGTCTAGAAATATTCACATGAGAAAATGCCACGTGACTCTTTGACCAGAGTGACTATATTTTATTTCTCCCCTGCCTGAGTCTGCTTGAAATGCTTGTGAAGCCTCACCATTTTCCCCAGAGCATTCAGATAGTCTCTAGTAGGCAGAATGGACCTAAATGTGTGTTATTTACCAGTTAGGTCCCAGAGCAGACTATAAAGTGAATGCATAATCTACTATGCAGGATACTCGATTACTGAAGGACATTCCCCAGGCATTCCATGGCCTATAGAGGCAATACATTTTCTATGATATGAAGGGAATTATTGACTCACTGGACCAGAACTCTCTCCGAGTCCATGTAAAGACCCTTATTTCCACAATGGATTGAAAAGCCAACAGACTCTGGTTTCCTGCCTATTCACAGTTTGTAGATTATTGATCTGATAATTAATCAACTCAGCATCCTCTGGGTGTCCTTAGCTCAATGTATGTGCAAAACCCCTTCATGAAGCCTGAGTCGCAGAACACCCTAAATCAGCACCTTCACAGCAGCTGCTCAAATTATTTTTGTCTTTAAAGTGTAGTATTTCAGCCTTCCTTAAAACATACAAGGTCAGGGAAAGTAATACCCCCTAGGAAATAAGTGAATTGCCATAGACATATAATTATAAATAAGAAAGGCCTATAAAAATATAATCATAGAATTTTCAAGCTGAAATAAAATGTAATAAAATTGTTTACAATTTATTGCACATTAAGGCTAGCCTTGGAGGATTACAGACAAGAGTTCTTTTTAAAATTAAGTATGTGTGTATGTGTGCCTGTGTGTGCCTGTACTGATTTGTTTCCTGAAGGATCATTGTTGAAACTTGTTTAATTGAAGGCTCTTATGTCACAGCCTCTCAGGAAAATGTGTTCTCCAGTGACTAATATAAGCCACAAAGAGCTACATGGAATATTTTGTGGGGAAGGTCAGAACTTGATCTCATCCCCATCTGGTCTGTTAGGAATTATCTTCTATATTTCAATATAAAGATCAATGCTTTTTCGAATGACCACTATCTCCCATATGCAGATGAAACAACACACTTTGCTCTTATATTTCCATGGCCTTTCTGTCCCTACCAGCCTCTCCAAATTATCTTTCCATCTCATACTCTAATGACAGTCCCTCTGCTCCAAGCAGAACTCTGAATTAGAACCCGTGCTCTGAACCATGCTTCTTCCTCCCACCCTCTTCTCCCCTGGGAAGTCCCCTCTCTCTCCCCATGTTCCTGTCTTCTAACACTGGAGTGGAGGAGTTCTATAGAAGATTCCTTTGCTGAGATCTCAAGGATTCACTTATATGAAGTGTTTGCTTTAATATTTGTTGAATAAAATAATGAATGGGCCCAGCCGGGAATCCACGCTATAAGCCTTGCCCTCTGATATGTTCCATGTTCCATTGTATCTTCAAGTTTTTAATATGTGAAGAATTAAAAAGGTCTATAAACTCACAGAGTTGGTTCTCTAGTGCTAGGATTTTAGCTTCAGTGAAAGCAGTGAGATCTTAGTCCTGTGTCTTTGAATGGCACCAACTCAATCTATTTTTCCATCAAGGGCTCATAAGAACCACGAAGGCAGTGATGACCTTTTCTCTACTTCTGTGTTTAACCCCCAAGGCCCTCATTATATTGCTCTGTTCAACAAATGCCGATGCCCAGCTCTTTCTGCTCCTTCTATCTCCAGATAATTTAGAGTTGACTATAATAAAATGTTTTGTAACTTACTGCATGAAGTTGTTAAATATCCTCTGTCAGGTAATTGATAAAAGAACATTCCAGCCTGTCCTTCACATACTGGCTCCAAGTTTATGCAACTTATACTTGTGTACATCATAACTAAACCACATTTAGCCTGTCGATGTGAGGATATCACCCATTAGCAGATGAATGGTAATGCTATTCTCTGGTCCTCCAAGCTGCCTGACAGCTGGTGCCACCAGGGGATATTCCAGGCCCCCCTGCCGCTAGGATGCTGGAGTGCTGGCATACTCGGGGACAGGATCTTGAGATGGCGTTGTCTCCATGTCCAGCACCAAATAGCAGCCCCCAGTTCTTGCCTAGTTTTATATCATGATCAGGGTCATAATTGTGCCTCAATACCTATATTTCATATCTTGGTGGTCTGAGCAAGGCTCAGGGAGCTGCTACCCAAGACACGTATCTCCTTCTCTCAGGAAACCATCGCTTACTTCTCACTTCTCCTCACCTTATAACATTTTCTTTCTCCTCATGAAAAATTAGTATATATGGAATGTAAAGCAGAGGGAGTTTCTGGGAAGTAATTAGGTAGATGCCTTACTGGTAAAGGTTTTTTTTTGTGGTATGCAGGCCTCTCACTGTTGTGGCCTCTCTCGTTGCGGAGCACAGGCTCCAGACGTGCAGGCTCAGCGGCCATGGCTCATGGGCCCAGCCGCTCCGCAGCATGTGGGATCCTCCTGGACCGGGTCACGAACCCGCGTCCCCTGCATCGGCAGGCGGACTCTCAACCACTGCGCCACCAGGGAAGCCCTGGTAAAGGTTTTTTAAAACCTCAAGTAGAGGTTTAAAAATTGGAAGTAGCTTTTAATTGATGCAAATGTATTGATTGAATTTGGCTTACTGATATAAAATCATGGCTTATATGTCCAATAAAATTTCCCTTGACATCAGCCAGTTAATCTGAATATAAGGCAATGATTTGTTGATTATCTTTCTTGTATTGGGAAGACCAATTCGCATTTGAATTTTTAGGCATAATAAAGTTATAATACTTGCCTTACTCTAGAGAGACAAAATAAGAATGCACATTTACCACCATTGCTTTCAAATCCACCCTTATACAAAACCTAAACCCACCACTGTACAATAGCCTCAAGGGTCTTCAAACCCCAACCCTCCATCATACCTGTCAAAAGGTTACACAGTCAACAGGGAGCAGCACATGTCAGCCCTGCAATCACACCCTGTGAAGGTAGAGCAAACCATCAGATAGACCAAAAGCTTTCCATTCTACAGCCATTCAGAGAGCTTGAATAATTAGAATAGATTTCGGAACTTCCTCCCATGTGCACAAAT
Organism: Orcinus orca; assembly: GCF_937001465.1. Classification (NCBI taxonomy): domain Eukaryota; kingdom Metazoa; phylum Chordata; class Mammalia; order Artiodactyla; family Delphinidae; genus Orcinus; species Orcinus orca. The sequence continues at coordinate 28,000,135 of NC_064573.1, forward strand.
AAAGCTGTAAATATGCCCTCTTGTTCTACTGACGGGAGCCTCTGGAGGCTGATATTCATTTGTCCCAAATAAACTCGTTTGAACTCTTGGGGGATTCCCTTTAGCTTTTTCATTACCACTCTGGAATAATATGCAAATAATTAGGTGACAGCATTCCCTTTGAACATTATTAAATACACAATTATCATATATAGTATATTCCATGTACATACAAGTCCCTTCAGAATAGAGCATATTCTCAACCCCAACCAAAAAAAAAAAAAAGAGAGAGAATTAATAACATTCACTCTTCAAGCACTGTAAAACCAACTCTCAGATTGTGGCACTAAACACTCACAGCTCTGGCATCTACACAGGCTGGCTGGAGAATTCATGCAATATGGTGTTTGACACACTCATTCTCTCAGGTGAAATACAGTGGGAAAAACTGCATAATTTATTAGACTTATACAGCAAGGCTCAATAACTAGATCATCTCCTTGTACAAGGCTACATTTTATGATGATCTTTTTAATGCTGTAATCTACATTGAGGTTGGAATTGAGGCATGGAGGGGGGTTGAAAGTAAACTAATTGGGAGATGCTGTACATGAAATAACAGCTATATTATTCCATACCATCAAAAGTAGGATCCTATCCTCAAAAGGTTTTCAAATCATCTATATTATTAGCTAACAAGTACCTAAAATATTTTAGTAGCAGGAAAGTGATTATACATATGTAAATATATATATATATATATATATATATATATATACACACACGTGTATACAATGTTGCATTTTTGTTTTGATAGGTGGGGAGAAAAAGAGAAAGAAGCCTTGAAGCCAGTAATTTCCTCCATGAACAGGTAGAAAAGAATTTCCAAATCTTGGCAAGAGAGGACAAAGTCAGAAAAAGAGATATGCCTTACCTCACAGTGACTCCTGAGGCTTGAAATGATAGTTTTGAGAAAGGTATCCAATGTCACCAAAGAGACAACTTGAAATAAGAATTTGGAATCCTTCTCAGGTGATCAAGGCAAAGAAGGCTACCAACATGGAGGACACAGGGTGTCCAGGTGTTTGCTAACCTGTCTCAATTGGTCCTTCCTCAGTCTTTATCAACAACTGAGCACTAAAGTGGGTCCGTCATTCTAGGAGATTTGCTTTTGAAGTGCCTCCCCTCGGACTGTGCTCACTGGCATCCTGTTCTCCTTCAATGGTCAAGTGATGCATGAGGATAGGGTTGTTTTCCCATTGGATAACTTTCTTCTTCTTAAGTAGCAAGACAGCCCATCTCAGGGGCCCCAGAGAAAACCATTGGAAGATCATTCTTCCTGTGGCCAATCTGGTTCTGCTTGACCTCCCCTCTGCCACATTGTTTCCTCCTTTTTTTTTCTTTACACATTACTGAGAAGTTAAATTTTTACAAATCTTGTATTCATAAGACATTTTTGTCTTTGAGCTGATGGAAGATAAGGAGGGCTCATACACCTGGCCTTCCCAGGATGGAAAACTCCATTTGAGAAATTAATTTGCCATCTTGAAGGTTCGTACATGAGCATACCTTGCCATGAAATTCAGGTGGGAGAAGCAGGTTCAAAGAAAAGGTCATGAGAAACCCTTCCCATAGGATCTGGTCCCTTTCTCTTTGAGAGAGGACCAGACCAAAGTCAAGTTCCATCACTGTGGTTATTTCTGAACTGAAGCAACTTACAACTCAAGTGCCTGGAACTCCAGTTTTCATCATCCTCATTTCATTCTCCTCCTCTTCATTATCATTATTACAAAAAGAAACAAACTAATTTTTTATTTCCAATATTGAGTAGAATAATTTGCCTTAAGCATTGGGTAAAAACTAAGGCTCACTCATATTCACTGTTTCCTTTGAACATTACATAACTGGTTCCTAGATTTTCCTGAAATCTTAGATTTTATTCTGAAAACCTTACATTAGCTATGAATTTATCCTAAGGATCAACTCCCTTTAAGCCTCAATATGTATCCCTTGCTTTTAGAAATGGAACTGTTTTTCCAAAGGCGCAGCATGCTCTCCTTTGGACTTTTGCTATATCTATAGCGACCACTCTGTTGGGGTACCTTAAAAATAAAACTGGACTTTGGAGTCTGGGCACATATAAAAGGATACATTGCAATAATAAACATTTTAGTTTCTTTGTTTAAACCAGCAATAACAGCTTTTAATAACTGCTGAGGTCTTGCCCTTCGTTCTGATTAAAGAAAAGAGATTCTAGTTCTTAAAATTTAGTGTATTTCCAGGTTAATTTACTCTTGCATTTAAGAAATCTTCATTTGTTAGTTCAATATTAGACCCATGTTTAGAAGACATGTGTGGTCTCTATTGGCAATTATAGGTGAAATTCTTTGCTATCTTTGTGGACTTTCCTAATTTTCTCCAGGAGTTATACATCCCCATTTTGAAAGTCATCCCTTTCAAAGAAATCTAATGGCTTTGTGAGATCACTCACTTTAATCTCAGCATTCCTGTGAGACTGACAGGAGGAAAAGTACCAAATATTTTATAAGTGGGATGAATAAAGAAAGTAATGTCTAGTCATGTTGGATTCAATGCAACTTTTTCTTTTAGTCAATAATCTCCTTACTAAAAGGAACCAGGGCTCCTTGGAGAAACAGCTGATTCTAGGACTGGGGCAGGAAATACACAAGATAAGCTTAGAGAATTTTGCAGCACCAAAAATATAGAAAAGTGTTTAAATACATAACATATACACACAGACAATGTACACATAGATGGTGGGCATGTCAAAGGTACACAAGAGAAAAGAGCTCCCAATGGCCAAAACTGGAATAATTTGGGCAACAAAATGAATAAAGTAGTAAAATATAATAAATATCCATAAGTCTGCAGGGGAGGAAAAGCTTCCTTCTGTTTTCTTAGGTTCTGCAGCTAGTGCTAAGAATTAAACTAGCAGAAGATATATTAACAGGAGAAACACATATAAATTCTATTAAATATCTTTATGTGTACATGGGAGTCTTCAGAAGAAAAATGAAGACCTGAAAAAGCTGTTAGGCACAAAAACTTATATATTGTTTTGAACAAAGAATGATAAATTGTGGGGAATGTGAAAAGACAAAGTGTTGGAATAGGGGCAGCAAATCATGGCATGGTGACTAGGAAATAGATGGAGAAAACTAATGGAAGATATGGGTCATTTTGGAAGGTTTGTTTGTATAGGTCCATTTCAGAGTTGATTCCCAGTTTCTGGTGATAGCAATGTGCTTCTCATCCTGGTACAGAGAAGGTACCTTTCTCATGGGACATTTTAAGACCTGGTTTTAAGTATAAAGGGGGAGGTCAGAGAGCCCTTCTTGCATCTGCTGTTTCTCAAGTGCCATTAGCTCAAAATAATCGATATGCCAAAGTGGCATATTATGAAGTGGCATGTTATGAACCCTTTCATACTAAGTTAGTTAATAAATGAATACATAAATGAACAGAATAGACAAATCTCCTATGCAGAACAATTCCATACAACTTATGTCGATAGTCAGCCCCTTAGAAGGTAGAACGTGACTCTACACTCTTTAAGTGTTTGCTGCTCATAGTGTATGTCCTCTTGGGGCATGAATAATAGTTCATGAACAAGGTATGAACAAGAGACAAAGAGTAATTTTCCAGTTGACAAATCTTACAAATATTACCTCAGACATCAAAAATGATGTCATCTTGATCGCATGTATCCTTGATATGAAATGATGTTAATGACATGTTACCTCTGTGTTCTTCCTCCAAAAAGCCACAATCCCACTCTAATCATAAGAAAATCATCAGACAAATTCCAACTGAGGGACATTCTACAGAGTACCCAACCAGTAGCCCTCAAAACTGTCAAGGTCATCAAAAATATAAAGTCTGACTTTCTGTCACAGGGAAGAGGAGCCTACAGAGACATGATAACTAATGTAATGTGGTGTTCTGGATTGTATCCTTGAGAAGAAAAAGGTAAAAACTAAGGAAATCTGAATAAAAGTAAAATGATGGATCAATGTTGGTTCATTAATTGTGACAAATGTACCATACTGATATTAGATGTTAATAATAGGGGGAAATAGGTGTACAGTATATGGGAACTCTATCTTTGCAATTTTTCTATAAATCTAAAACTCTTCTAAAAATAAAAAGTTTATTTCTTTAAAAAGAATCTACTTACTACTTCCCAGGCACTTAAGTGCATGGACACATTGGTATTCAAAAAATGTTTGTTGAGTATATGGAAACAAAATTTGTTCCTTAGTATCTGTAAGTTTACCATAGTGCATCACCTTCCATCCAAGAGTTCTTCTTTTATTTAGTATCAAAAAATGACTTTGAGGGTGGAAAAGGAATATGAAAAAAGTAAATTCTATGGTGGAGAACTCAAAAGTAATTTCTTAGCAATGTAAGTATATATTGACATCGCTCACAATTTCCATCAGAATAGAAATGTTAATGACACTAAACTTTTTGTTTTCAAAATACTTTCATATTTATTTGCAATGTTGATTCCTGCAATAATGAATTGATAAGAGGCAAGGTAGGTATTACTCTCTGCATTTTGAACATCAAAAATCTTTAGGCAAAGAGACAATGTACGATGTGTTTAAGGTGGAGAAGAGCTTTATAATCTACATATTGGCAATAATTTTGGGCAAGCTGGCTCACTTTTCTGGGGTTAAGTTTCCATGTCTGAAAAATGAAGGAAATTTCCATGGTAGAGGAAAGTTCCTGTGTAATACACACTCCCTTCAACTCCAAACACACAGAATAAAATCAATTTATTTATTTAAAAAGAAACACAGAACTGTACTAAATATTAAGAAAAAAGAAATCCAAGGCCCAAAAAAGAAAGGAAATTACAGATATAAGCAGAGGCTGAAATCTCATGGTCACCAAGGGGATGAGACTAGCTGTGTGTGGATAATCCTCAAATCAGAATGTGTGGGCTCCAAACTGAGATCAGACTGTGATAGAAATTGGAATATCCCCTCTTGTCTTCCCAGGTGGCTTCTAGAAACATGATTATTTCCAAAAGTCTACTGCCAAAGTCAAGATTCTCACATGAGCCTGATTCCCAGGCTGTTACACGTACTGGCATTGAGAGTAGACCTGAGCTGCTGACATCAGGCCTCCTACAGATCCAGACCTCGAGAGGCATGGGCTGAGGCAATCATAAGATGGACCACAAGAAAGGGGTGCAGGAGGGAACTCTTCAAGAGATGAGTGAAACCAAAAAAATGGAAGAATTCTTATTCCAGGAAAAAAAACATAATGAAAAAAATCTAAAAATATCTTTACAAATCGATATCCTTGAAATTCTCAAAGGAATAAGACAGGAGTATGGGAAACTCAAGAGTGGGTTAAATATTAGGCTAACATAACCAAAGAAATTACAAAATGAAAGATAGAATTGAGGAAATTTCATAGTATGGAAACAAAGAGATAAGTGATAGTAAATAAAAGAGAAATTGACCTGGAGGCTGAGAAGTATCAATATATGTCTAACAAGAATTTCAGAAGAAAAATATAAAGAATGAGGGAAAAGGTCTAAAAGAGTTAAATAATGGCTGAAATTTTCTAAAATTAGAAAGAGAAGAGTCTTCAAATTAGGGAGAGCCATGATGTACACAGCAGGAAAAATAAAAAGAATACATCCACACATAGACTGAAAAACCAACTAGAGGAGACAATTACCTAAAAAGAACAGCATCTGGTTGACAGCTCATTTTTTAATTAATAAAAGAATTCATTCAAAGTGCCATGGGAAAATAATTGTGAATACAGAATGTTATGCCTTCAAGAGTAAGTGTAAAACAAAGACATCTTTAGACATTTAAGGACTAAGTTTATTAGTATCAGATACTCACTGCAAGAATTATTAAAGCCTATAATTCGTCAAAAAGAATAGTAAATTCAGAACTAAGGAGTGGGATTCAAGAAAGTTGGTGAGCAAAGAAATTGAATATAGTGATGATAAAAATAAATAGATATTTACTATAAGTAATAAAGAAGATATGTTTCTTTTGTGTTTAAAACATGTTGGAATTAAAATTCTAGATAGCAATAGCATGAAAACTGGAAGTGAGGAGATCTAAGGAGTATGAGGTACACTAAGATTCTTTACGTACAGTTTGTTAGAAGATTAATAATAGAATATGTATATTGAAAATTTGAAGGCAACCACTAAAAGAATAGAAATAAAATGTGTAACTTACCAACTAGTGTATGTGGGGAAAGAGCAAAACAAAGAAAATTATATCAATCCAACAGAGACTGCTAATAAAGGGGAAAAAAGAAGTAAACCAAAAATATCATAATGAGAACATGCAAAATAAGGTGGCAGAAATAAATCCAAATGTATATGCAGAAGCAAGTTTCAGAATAATACTTTGTGTATAACATTGATGCCTATTATGTAAAATTTTTAAGTCTCATAAAATATGCACATGCACATACATGTAATCAACTCTACAGAATGTGTTTTTTTTGTTTTTTTTTTTTTTACAGAATGTTTTAAACAGACAAAGAATCAAACTCATGATAGTGGTTGCATATTGGGTGAGGGGTCCAAGAAGACTCCCTTCTATAATATATTAATTATTTGTATATTGAAGAGATAATACAAATATAGGAAATTTTCAGGTTTAATTAGAAATGATGGAAACCCAAGTATTATTTGATTTTTCTTTATATGCCTTATGTTTTTCTACTTTCTTTTTTTACAAAAAGTGTTTAGGCTAGGTTATGCTTTCTAAGTCTAATAATGTGTATATCTCTGTATTATCTCAAAGCACCCAGGTAGCTACAGGTGGAATCAAGACTAGCACCAAGGTTTCTTAATTTCAATGGTTCTTTCATTTACACTAATATTCTAAATGTTCTAGTTATAATCAATTTTAGCTGCTCTCTTGTGTCCTTAGAGATGACTTTTGAAAGTTTGTACAAGTTTTGGGTTTTCATCACTTTTTCTTCTACTTTCAATGCCTAGATTGGCACCAATTTACCCTGGAGAGGTTCTTGTGAGCCTTAATTGAGGACCACAAAAGATAGCAAGATATTTAAGTGAGTATCTCTGAATAATTTCCCCAAGCAGATCACTCTGTGGAATTTCATTTTCAACATGAATGGTCACACTTCAAGCAATGAATGAGATGCATTGTTCAGGGGAAATGACGCACTCAATTCTGTAGCACTGCTCAACAGTCCCAGTGCAACTGAGCAGTGCGTCAGCATTTTCATTATAAACCCATCAGTGGGATGTAAGTGCCCAGAGGCTGCCTCCAAAATCAATTTGCTGAGTCACTGCTGAGAAGGACCCACAAGACTGTCACAGACATAAACACCAACCTCTTCCAGGATGTTTTTCCTGACTATACTGGTCCTCACCCTGACCTCCTTATGACGCTGAATTTTTTCCTTGTTTATGGAGCCTCTTAGCTTGATTATTATTGGTTCATATCGATAGCATTTTACTTTTCTTACTGGGTCACAATTGTTCTCTACAACTGGATAAAATTTGAGGGTAGGTGGTAGGTCTTTTGTTTATCATGGTTACAGAACCAAGTTATTGCGTATGCCACAGGTTTTAGGGATAGGATAGCTGAATGAGAAAGGTAATCAATAATCTAATACGTGATCACACATTTAAATATAATGAAAACTCTCTGTCATGGCATTGGACTCACTCCCAGATTAGAGAATTAGTTGGAGCACATAATAGGCCATTATTTTTTTTCTGGAGTGGGTACATGATGGAGGACAAAACCTGTGTGACGCATTCAAATTCATGAACTAATATCTTCTGACTGTGGAATGCCCTACATTTCCCTCTAGGTGTCTAAAGCCTATCCATCCTTCATGATTAGTCCGAGTCTACCAGAGAAGGCCCCTCCGTTTGCTCATCCCTTCTCTGTTGCCTCTGAACTCCTTTTGTACTTATGTTATATGCAGCTTAGCCCTTATTTATATGTTGGTTTGGTCTGTGATTTATTTAGGGGATATTAGGTTCTGTTTGCCAAGTAAATAGGAGAGCCTCCTGAGAGCAGCTTCTTGTTTCAGGGGCTGAAACAGAGTTTAAGAACAGTGCTGACAACTTACAAGGCACTAGAGAATTAACTACATGTTTCTGGATTGCTGTGTGGCAAGTTATATGGCTCAGACTGCTCCTCTGTGGGGAGAAGATACCAGCTCCACTCCTCCGGATCAAGCAGAGTGAGTTGGGGCCCAGAGCACCCTCAGACTGTCTATAGCCATACTTCTCCACTGTTCTGCAAAGGTAGCAGTCTGCTTTAAGAGATATTGCTTAAAATTACCTTAAGGTTGACAAACTCAAAGCAGATTTTGACTTAGAGGGAGAACCTAAAGGACTGTCAGCAACAACTGTAAACCTTCCCTTACTGAGTAGTGTCTCCTGCACTTCAGAGAATCACAGCTTTGTAGAGTGAAAGTCCTTTAGCTCAGGAGCTTCAAAGTTCTTTAACTGCTACAAAATCTACAAGAAAACCTCCATTTTATATTGCAGCATAGTGCATACATGTGATTGAATGAGAGAGGAAGAGAATGAGAATGAAACAAAAGTTTCTGGAAACTCTAACTATTGTATGTGGTTCAATTGATATTACATATCCTGTCTTCTCATATTCTATCCCATCCTATGCTATTTTATTCCATTCTAATTCATTTTTAATGTTGAAATGATGACTATATTGAATTTATGACTCTAACATATAAATTACTTTTCCACATTCCAAATAGGAATTTCTTATTCCCATATAATTCAGTACCTGCTTCAGCCTTTTTAGCAACCCTCTGATCAGTAAAAAGTTCTTTGGAATATTTGATAAGATCCTCTATCTCCATAACTTCTGTGCCCAGATGTGTTTTAGAGCTTTTCCTGTTGTCCTGGATTGTGGCAAAGGCCAAAGTCCCTGCTCACTGTGAACAGTTGCAGCTTCCCTTCAGGGCTTTCTGAGAGTCCACAGATGGCTCCCCCCCTCAATAAACCCCACCTCCTCTTCCCATCCCCAGTCTCAATAGGAAGAGGAATAAAATTTCAAATTAAAACTTTAAAAGAATGACTTAAAAGAGCATGAAGAACATAAAATATTGAGGGGAAATTTGACAAAATATGTGTTAAATTTACACATTGAAACTGTAAAATATTACTGAGAGAAATTTTAAAAGGCTTAAATAAATGTGTTCTTGGGGTAGATGTCAATTTCCTCAAATTCATCTCTAGATCAATGCAATTGCAATCAAAATCTCACTAGCAGGCTTCCCTGGTGGCGCAGTGGTTGGGAGTCTGCCTGCCCAGGCAGGGGACACGGGTTCGTGCCCCGGTCTGGGAGGATCCCACATGCCGCGGAGCGGCTGGGCCCGTGAGCCATGGCCGCTGGGCCTGCGTGTCCAGAGCCTGTGCTCCACAACGAGAGAGGCCACAACAGTGAGAGACCCGCATACAGCAAAAAAAAAAAAAAAAAAAAAACTCACTAGCACTTTTGTAGAAATTGACAAACTGATTCTAAAATTCCTCTGGAAATACAGAGAACCTACAAGAACCAAGGCAACTTTGAAAAAGAACAAACTGGATGGCTAACACTACCTGATTTTAAGACTTACTATAAAGCTACAGTAATTAAAACAGTGTACTATTGGCATAAAGATAGACACATATACCATTGAATAGAAAGGAGAGTCCAGACATAAATTGCCACATATACGGACAACTTATTTTCTTCAAAGGTGCAAAATTCAGTGTAGAAAGACAATTTTTCCTACAAAAGGTGCTGGATATGCATATACGTAAAAGTGAACTTGAGTACATACTCATATCATATGCAAATATTAACTCAAAATGAATCATAGACTAAATGTAAATCCTAAAAGAATAAAACTTCTAGAAGAAAACTGGAGAAAAACTTTGTGCTCCTGAGTTAGGTGACAATTTCTTAGATATGACATTGAAAACATGATCCATAAAAAGAAGAATGAGGTAATCCTTGTGAAAAATCTTAGCAGAGGGCTTCCCTGGTGGCGCAGTGGTTGAGAGTCTGCCTAGCAGATGAAGGGGACACGGGTTCGTGCCCTGGTCCAGGAAGATCCTACATGCCGCGGAGCGGCTGGGCCCGTGAGCCATGGCTGCTGAGCCTGCACGTCCGGAGCCTGTGCTCTGCAACGGGAGAGGCCACAACAGTGAGAGGTCCGCGTACCAAAATAAAACAAAAAAAGAAGAAACTAATAAATTGGACTTTCTCAAAATTGAAAGTGTTTGCAAAAGACACTTAAGAAAATGTTAAGAGAATTTTTTTACTGAAAAAATATCGACAAAACACTACCATTTAAGTTGCACTTCTATTTTACTTGCTTTTTGAAAGGCCCACAAATGGGTCACCACCCATTTGAAAACACAAGTCCCAGACAGGATCTAAATATGGACAAATTATACATCATAAAGGACTTTTATCCAGAATATATAAAGAACTCTCAAAATGTAAAAATAAGAAAACAAGCAACCCAATACAAATATGAGCAAAACATTTCAACAGATATTTGACCAAAGAAGATTAAAAATTTTTAAATAAGCACATGAAAAGAGGCTCATTGGGGAAAGGAAAATAAAAACTGCATTCAGATACCACTATAAACCTCTTAGAAAGGCTAAAATTTAAAGACTGACCATATCCAGTGTTGACAGATGTGGGGGAGTTAGAAGTTGTGTACATTCCTGTGAGGATGGAAGACGATACAAGCAATTTTGAAGAGTTTAGTGTTGCTTAGAAAGTTAAATAACACCTGCTATATGACCCAGCCATCCCAATCCTAATTATTAACCCAAGGGAAATAAAAACATACGTTTACAGCAAAGATTTGTACATGGATGCTCATAGCAGCTTTATTTATGATAGCCAAGAACGGGAAACAACCCATGTATCTATCAACAAAAAAATGGACAAACAGATTGTGGTATATCCATACAATGCCATAAAAAGGAATGGAGTTTTGATACACACAATAGCATAGATGAATCTCAACATAATTATGTTGAGTATGTTAAAGGAGCTAGAAAAAAAGAGTTACATACACTGTAATTCTATTTACAAAAAATAACAGGATATATAAATAAATGCATAGTGACAGAAAGTAGATCACTGATTGCCTGAGGACAGGGTGAGAAAAGAAATGACCACAGGAGAGACAGATTGCAAGAGAGTACCAGAAAACTTTTGGAGGTGATGGATATGTTCACTATCTTGATCTTGGTGACCATTTAATGAATATATACATATGTCAAAATGTATCAAATTATATTCTTTAGCTATGGGCAGTTCAATAAAACTAAAAAAAATGTTTCGAATGTATGTCTGATACCACATCTTCAAGTACATTAAAAAAGAGAAAGAGAAAAAAATTTTCAAAGATAAAAAACTATACTAGTGTAAATTTCACTAACTGAAAGTGAAAAAAATAATTCTAGAATTAGGACAAAATGTCCACTGCTACCCTGCAGGAAGAAGGGGGTTCAATGACGCACAGTTGAAAGCTGAGACTGGAAAAATACAAAGTCATGGCATATGGATGCCCTCAGTGAATTGGGACTCCTCAACAGGCAGGCTTTATTCGTATACACAGATCATAATTCCTCTTTTGGTGCTCTTCCTTCTTTTTCATGACAGTTCATCAAACGCACCGAGGCAGTTGCCCTAACTCCTCTTAGGTCTCCTTTTACCCAGAATAAATACCCACAGTTTCCCCAGAGGCAAGATATGGTTTCCAGATCTGTTCATGGGTTTTTCACCTTGTTTCTCCCAACCACCACCTAAATTACCCAGGGGAATGGGTAGATTCCATGTGTATGCTTGAAGGTCCCAGGTCTCATGCCACTAATATGAACAGGTTCCTAGAGTTGCAGTGTTGACAAGGAAAGTTGGCTGTGTTTGGACAAAGCCCTGGAGTTTCACTCTAAAGGACCTGAATCATGGAGACAAAGGAGGTCCCTGACCTAGGTCCCTAAGAAATAGCCAGGCCTGGGCATGAGGACAAGAATATGTCATTTAATTCAGTACTTAAGATGTATACAATTTCTTTGGGGATACAACTTAGAAATTGCCCTACTATTCAAGGTATTCTAAAACAAATGTGAAAATGAGTGTGTACCTTTGTATAATTTCCTCCTTAGGCATTCTGATTCTTCCAGGGCTCCTGGAAAGCCTGACAGGTCAAGAGATAGCTTATATTGGATCATGTCTTTCTGATTCAGCTCAATCTGAGATTCTTTAACTCATACGCTTCCATTTTATTTATCCTCTCACACAACACATCTTTACCTCATGCAAAGTAGGAGTGAGACCATGGGTCAGGCACCAGAGGTGGGGTGACAGAGGGCAACAGTGCTGAGCATGACTCCAAACAGGTCACAGCCTCTGCCTGCAAGGAGCTTGGTCTACTGGGGGAAAGGATTGGGATCAGACAGGAATCTGGTCAGAATGTCACTTAGAGAGACATAAGCCAAGGGGAGGGAGGCTCAGAGGAGATGAAGCTTGCTTCCAGTTGGGAGAACAGGGGCTGCCCTCCTATCTCCCCATTGAGCTGTAAGTCCCTCAGCACAGGGAGGATGTTCTCTTTCTTTGTACCATGTCAATGAAAGCCAAAATGCCCTACCTGGAGCAAGGGAAACAGGACAACTTTCCCTTCTAAGGCCACATGGAATAGCAAAAAATGCACTTGGTTGTAATCCTGGCCCTGCAGTTCTGAGCTATGAGGACTTGGGCAAATTATTTACCACTTCTGAGTGTCAGTTTTCTCATCTGTAAAACTTGAATAATAACAATACCTTCATTTTTGGTTAATAAATTGGATGATACCCTAAGGGTTGTGTGATAGTGCCTCTCAGTAGATGCTTTATACAAGCGGGGCTGGCAGGATAGACTTCCTTTGTGCCACAGAATTTGTAGGAAGATGTCTGGTTCTCACTGAGATGCAGGCAATGGGAAGACACTGGCTTTGGAGGAAGAGAGGTGTGAAATCTGGTGAACTTCGTGACACTGACAGCCCATCTTCATCACAAATCAGGCGTTAAACCAGTTGACCAACTTGGTCATTGATTCCGTGGCAGAAATTCCAAAGGGAGTAACCTGAAATGCTGATTCCTAAACCCAGCTGTTTACACTAATAACCTGCGGCATCTGGTAAAAATTCAGACTATTAGGCCAACCCAGAAGTTCTGTTCCATTCAGCCTGGGAAGAGGGGAAGGGAAAAAATATTTTTAATTACCTTCTTCAGAATTTTAAAGCACCATTTGGAAACTGGTACCCCTTGAGGTCTATTTCAACACAAAGTGCCAATGCTCATTTATTTGTCTATCTTGCAAAAAAAGATTTGCAAACTTTTCTAGTTTGATTTCCTGCTTCCCCAGGCAAGATCTAAAGAAAGAGTTTGTACAGAAAATTGTTGTATAAACAAGGAAAATGTTTAGCCTGCTGAAGAAAGGTCAACAAATGGTTGCCAGGCAACCTAAAAGCCACTTTGCATGCAAATAATGCTGTTAAACAGGGAATGTGCTAATTACAAGTGATTCTTTTCACACCTGAAAAGTTTTTCCTGATTTTCAAATTCATATTAGAAATCTGTGCTCTGTTTAGGACCCAGGCATCAGCTGTATCTTGGGGAAACCAGGGCCCTTACCTCAACCTTTATGCTTTTGGGTTTCTTCTGTAGCCAGGCAGTGACACTACCCAGAGAAATCCTGAGAGATGGGGGGGACTCATCTAAATATGAACTAAGGGGTAGCACTGCCTGCCTACTTACACACACACCCTTGGCTCTTCCTTCATTTGTAAGATTTGTGCTTTTGCCTCCATTCTCATCACTCTAAGCCAAGGCCTTTAGGCCTTCACACCTAGATTAATGGTTTCATTAATGACAATTGTTACCTCTTTTATTCTGTTGTCATTTTCTTTATTTATGTATTAAATTTTATTTTATTATGGCAAGAGCACAACATGAGAGCTACCCTCTGAACAAAGTTTTAAGTGTAAAGCACGTGACTGTTGACTATAGGGACAATGTTGTACAGAGATGTCTAGAGCTTATTCATCTTGCTTCACTGAGACTTTATGCCTATTGATTAGTAACTCCCCATATCCACCCCCCTCCAGCCTCTGGGAACCACCGTTCCACTCTTTGAGTCTATGAATTTGACTCTTTTAAATACCACATATAAGTGGAGTCATGCTGTATCTCTTTCTGTGGCTGGCTTATTTCACTTAGAGTAAAATGAAAGGACAATTGTTATCTCTTAATGAGAATTTACTAAGGACCAGGCACTGCTTTAAGCATTTCACATGCTTTTTGTCAACATATACATGAAATATACATGCCTTGCAGATGTAGGAAGTCAGGTTCAGAGAGGTTAAATAACATGGCCAATGTCTCACAGCTAGTAAGACAACTGAAGTGTAAGTATAAGACCTGGGTATTAATCATACTGCTCTACTGCCTCATACCTGCAATAACTTCATTTTATGTATGATGACAGTTTCTCCATAGGCTAAATTCTCTTGCATTTGGCTTGCAGATTTATTTTCTATCAACAAGAAAGACAACACTTACTGGCACATAAGTAGTGTACGAGGGACACTTCCAAGTGCTTTTGTGCATTATTTCATTCAACTCTCACAAGAACACTATGAGGCAGGTTATATTATTATTGTCATTCAATCTAAAAAGAAACTGAGCCTGAGAGTTTTGCTCAGAGTTACAGAATTCATAATTGTTGAGTCTAGATTTGAACTCAAGTCGTTCTACTACAAAGCATGAGCTCATAACCGTCAAGCATACTTCTTGCTTTCTATAATATTTGTCCGTATCTTTTATCACATAACACATTTAGTTTAATCTACTTACTAGTTTCTTATGTAAATCAGCTTTTTCTGCCTCAGAAATATGGGTTGGCTTTTGTCCTGGAAGTTGAGTCATGAACTCTAACCCTAAGAGAAAGCATGTAACTGCCTTGTTCGGAACAGAGCTCAAAATATAGAATCATCCAACAGGAGGCCTCGAGGAAAAAGTGTCCCCACTTTTAGCTGTTCCTTGACATATTGTCAAAGAGCTCATTCCTCATTTCCCTTTCCTTTGCCATCTGACACAATGTAGTGTCCTGAACTCTCAATTGTCCAAATAACTTTGATCCCTGGCTCTTATTTGATCTCTTCATTTTGGGGAACTCCCCAAGTCTGGTTGCCCACACACTCCACAGTAGGCAGGATTGACAGGGAAAGGAAGGGATGTTTCAAGTCCTGGTGACAAGGCATATCCTTATTGTGGGGCAAAGAACTCAGGGAGGCTCTAGAACAAAGACCATCAGTCAAATTCTAGGCGATTCTTAGCAGCAGGAAAATTTGGGAGAATGTGAAAGTAAAGATGTTTTAGTAGGCAGAGATTTGTATCTGGAAGGCCCTATGATAGGCATACTAGTCCAGGGTCTGTGACAACAAGTAGCTGGAATACAGGGACAAGAGCAGGAAGTTCTAGGAACATAGTAGATTATAGTCCTAGAGGATCCCAGGTTGCAGATAGGTTACCAAATCAGAGAATTAGACATAAGTGGAAAAGATGATAACATAGTTACAAGACATAGGACATATGTTGGATCAGGATCAGTGGCCAGTATGAATTAGTAATAGTCATAATTGAGCAGGTGCCCAAAGATTCTGTAAATTCTCACCTGTGGGCATTGGAAGAATGGGAAATAGGGGATTAAGGCAAGATATAACACTACTTTTGGTTGCCTACTAAATTTTACCTTTCTTATACCTCCTTCAAGCTATATCCTTGGTCTACCAACACTGACTCCATCTTCCATCATCTCCAACTCAACCATTATGTCTGTTCTATAAGAACATCTAGATTGTAGCCACACCCAAATATTTAATTTGTAATACCATCTAACTTATACCTTTCCAACAGGGAAGATTAATGTCTCCAGGATATGTATGCATCTTATAAACTTTGACATAAGTCTCACCTGTCCACGGAGACTACTCTGAAGATTCACTTGGCATGAGAAGCGAGCCTGGAGGGCAGTGACTGCCTATGGCACAGGCCTGTCCTTGATGAGTTGGGAGATACCCCCTATCAGCAGTGATAGAACACTTCCTATAGTAGCCATAGATGCCCTCAAGTCTCAATGCAACATAGAAAAAAATGAAGCCTACTCTGTCTCATAGGCCCTTTAGGAAATTTTACTGACTTTATAATACCTGCTGGCATGAAATGATTCCAATTTGACTCAAAAGGACATATTTTCACAAAAATAAACATTAACAACAACTTTAAGGATAAAACCCTCTTATCACCAAAAAGCTAATTTTTTACAAAAAGCAGAGATTGGGGGAGGAGGGTAGTTATCAGAAAATATGGAAGGAGGGATTTGGAAATGCTACTTTTGTCCTGAGTCATTGATGTTTTTCTGTAGGAGCATTATCAGGTGACCTCATTTTCTTTGGTGCTCTTCGCAACCACCCATTAATGTCAGAAAAGTCCTAGTTGATCTAGGGATCTCTCAATGCCCTGGTGCTAAGACTATCTCCTCCCCTGCCTTCAGTAAACAGAAATATTGTTTTATCCTAAGAAGAGTGTCCAGGGAATGTAAATCTCAGTTCAAAACTTTAGATTCCCAAAATAAATATCATTATTGTTTCTCGACTTAATTTAATTCCAGCTGTGAGTCCCATTCTATTTGGATTGGTGGCAGACAATCTTATTCCGTTTGGCGTTCCTTCCACCCCTTTCTTCAATATTATATTTAAAGTTGGGTTGCATGTCCATTTAAACTTTGAGGTTGTCTGTCTACCCAGTCACCACAGAACCATTCCAAATCTCCTCAGGTCCTCCATTATTGGTTCATATAGGGTCATGGCTTATGCTTTTCTTGTTTCTGCCACAGTTACAAAGGAGACTAAAACATTTTAAGATAAAAGAGAATGCAGAATGTCCCTGGGTGTTGAGTTAACTTTTAGAGTAATCTATGCCCTGTAAAAGAGGGATTCTTTGAGACAGCAACCCAATGAGTGTTGTGGTGGGCAACAGTGGTTTCTGAAAACTCTCTAAAGACTTCTCACAAGTGACTATAGAGGATTTTCCCAACAGAGAAACTGATTGAGAAGCCATTTATGTCAAGGAATCTCAGAGCTTAAGACAGAGTTCTGAGGTTATGTAGAGGTTCAGCTAGAGGGGACTGATGGAGCCATGAGAAGATTTTTTTCAGAGCATTACCATGAGAACCTGGTAGAATTCCTGGATGAAAATATCACAAAAGTGTGAAGGCTCTCCCTAAGACTACAGCCCCCAGAATTTTTTTATTCTCACAGTAGTTCACTCTCAGCCTTCAACAATTCATCCAAAATACCATGTAAGCATTCTTTCTACTTTATGGCTTGGGTGTGTGTGTGTGTGTGTGTGTGTGTGTGTGTGTGTGTGTGTGTGTGTGTGTGTTCTGTTCCAGTTAAGCATATCTCAGTTGTAACACTTGGGATATGACTGTCTCTCCAGATTCTGGGGTGGTCATTTACCCTGTAATTTCATGTCCCTGACGGGTCCAAGAAAAGTTCTTGATATTCCACTTGTCTAGCTTTTCTTGTATTAAGGAAGAGAGTGATTATTTCCAAGTTCTTTACATGTAGGAGCTGAAACTGAGTCCCTATATTTTCTTCTATAAGTTTTATAGTTTTAGATTTTACATTTAAGTCAGTGATCCATTGACTTAATTTTTGTAGTTAGCCCAAAGTTCCAAAGTGTTGATTGAAGGTATGTTTTTCTTTCTTTCCTTTTTTTTTAAAAAAATATGAATATCTAATTGTCCCAGTACTATATATTGAAAAAACTACCTTCTTTCCATTTAGTTGTCTTTGTATCTCTGTCCAAAACAAATTTTTCATATACAAGTGGCTCTCTATTTTGTTCTGTTGGCCTTATGTCTATCTTAAAACCAATACCATATAGTTTTGATTACTATAGATTTAAAATAAGTATTGAAATCAGGTGGTATTATTCTGCCAATATTTTTCTTTTTCAAATTCTTTGCATTTCCATAGGGATTTTAGAATCATCTTGTCAATTCCTACAAAAAAAGACTGCTGGTATTTTGATTGGGATTTAGAAGTCAATATGGAGAGAACTGACATGTTAACAATATTGAATCTTCTGTCATATGAACAATGCATATTGTTCCAATTATTTAGACCTTTATTTTCTCACAGCACTGATATGCAGTTTTATGTGTATTGGTCTTATACTTATTCCTAAGTATTTAAATATTTTGATGGTATTATCAATGACATTATTTTTTAAATGTAATTTCTGATTATTTGTTGCTTGTGTATATAAATACAATTGATTTTTGTATATGACTTATTACTCTGCCACCTTGTTAAATTCATTTATTAATTCTAATATCTTTTTTGTAAATTTCATATTACTTTTACATAGATGATTATATTGTCTGCAAAAAAGGATAGTTTTATACCATCCTTTCTAATTCAGTTGCATTTTTTTTTCTTGCTGTATTTCACTGGCTAGAACCTCTAGCATAATGTTGAATAGAAGTGATGATAGTAGATGATGTCAGCTATATGTTTACTGTAGATGCCCTTTATCAAATTGAGGACATTTCCTTGTTATTCCCATACTGGCATCCTCTGAGGTAACCATGTCTGTGTAGACTCTAACCAACCTCATGTGGCTATAATCTGACAGATTTGCACTGCGTTCCTCTCTTTTCCTTATGCTCCAGGTCTTTCCTGTTGATGTTGAAGCATGAGACGACATGGGACCTGCTC
Source organism: Orcinus orca (assembly GCF_937001465.1). Lineage (NCBI taxonomy): Eukaryota > Metazoa > Chordata > Mammalia > Artiodactyla > Delphinidae > Orcinus > Orcinus orca. Next base: position 28,018,972 of record NC_064573.1, read on the forward strand.
AATGACACATATGTACAACCTGGAAGTTCAGGGGAATTATGTTGAGTAATACTTTGACCCTTGAGAGAAGTGGTAGATGAATTCTTCTCTCTCCTTCTGTCTGGAAAGCCAATCCTGATACATAAATGTTTCTGTAACCTCTTGGTGGGTCAAGCGTATGATAAAATCAAGCAATCAGTGGTGCTTGATACCAAGTAGAAGTCAACTTGATAATTGACTCTCCCTCCATTGTTGCTTCACTCTCATTTTCCCTCACTCCTGCTTCCCTTGAATTATGCTTTCTAATAAAATAGTAGTATGTAGACTTTGCCTTCTGGGGAATCCAAACTAAGAGGGTTTGCAGATGTGAAACCTGGACCTACTATATTCATCTTGCCAACACAAGAGGAGTTTGTGAACAACGAAACCAACAGAGGTGGGTGAAGATATACTAATCACAAAGAAAAGGATCTGAGGTCACTAGATTATGTCAATGCTCTGCAATGTGCTCTCTCTCTGGATTCCAGTTTTGTGAAACAATACAATTTCTTATTGTTTAGGCCAATTAAGTAATTGTATGTGCTGTTAATTTCAGCTGAAAGTATACTAACTACGCCTTGTTTAATGTTTCAACCATTATTTGTGATTTCTTCCATTATTTTTAATCCCACAATGGTTTCCCATTATGTGATTAAAGAAATATCTACCTTTTTTTCTTGGCTTCAATGTTATAAATTAAACTGCTTCATTTATGTAGACCGTTCTGTGTGTATTCTAATCAGCATAACAAAATGAGCAGTGAGATAGCAAGTGACGTTATTTTAACTGCTGAGGGTCTTCAGGGCTCATTAAGAGACCTTCAAGGAGAGAGCTGCCTACATTGGGAGGCTTTATCAGCTTCCACAAAATGGATAAGTTTTCCAAAAGGATGAACCAATGAATGAGGAGCAGCAAGAACCTGAATGATGTGCCTGGATTTAAAACACTGAAAGACTACATCTCAATCTAATTTGGTGGGAATATTTTAGGGGAAGCCATCTTACATTACCCTCACAATCACTTTGGGCTTATGAACAGGTGAACCTATGAGCAATATTTCTAAATCTAACTGCTCATAATTTTAATCTATATTAATCTCTGTTTTTGGCTTTTATACTATTCTAGTCACCCAGTCTGTCAAGTCTAACACCAATACCATACTGTTATAATTATTCCCTCATAATTTTAATTTTTTAAAAAATATTCCTGGCAGTGGTGTTGAGGAGCTGCCAACAAAGCAGCCACAACCCTAACTGCGGCATGGGAGACACAGCCCCTCTGAACCTCTCAACTTTCCATGACCCTGCACAGAGATCTGCAGGAGCAGCAACAATTGTGGAGTAGAGAGACCCTGAGTTCACTTCCTCTCATGAACACACCAAAATCACAACCATCTGCAGAGCAACTCTCAATGAGAAAGACTGGAACCTACCAAAAAGATCTACAACTAAAGACATAAAGAAGGAACCACAACAAGATGGGTAGAAGAGGCAGACTTGTGATATAATCAAATGCAAAACCCCCCAGGTGGACAATCCACAGACTGGAGAATAATTATATTGCAGAGGTTCTCCCATAGGAATGAGAGTTCTGAGCTCCATATCAGGCACCCCAGCTGGGGGATTTGGCATTGACAGGACAAACCCCCAGAGAATTTGGCTTCAAAGGTCAGTGGGGCTTAAGTGCAGGAGCCCCACAGGACTAGGGGAAATAGAGACTTCCCTCTTAAAGGGCACACACAAAATCTCATGCGAAGTGGGATCCAAGGCAAGAGCAGCAATTTGATAGGAGCCTGGGCCAGTCCTACCTGCTGGTTTTGGAGAGTCTCCTGGAGAGGTGGGGGGCTACAGCTTATGCTGGGGACATGAACACTGGTGTAAGACATATTTGGGAACATTCAACCTCATGAACACTGCTGCTGGTGGCTGCCATCTTGGCTCAATAGCACCAAGACTTGGCCCCAACCAACAGCCTGTAGGTGCCAGTGCTGGGATACATCAGGCCAAACAACTAACTGTGTAGTGATATAACCCCACCTATCAACAGACAGGCTGCCTCAAGGCTTTCTGAGCCCACAGCCACCTCTAGACATGGTCCTGTCCACCAGAGGGCCAAGACACAGCTCCACCCGCCAGTTGGCAGGCACAGCCCCTTCCCTCCAGGAAGCCTGCACTAGCCTCTAGACTAGCCTCACTCACTAGGGGGCAGACACCAGATGCAAGGAAACTACAATCCTACAGCCTGCAGATTCAGCCCACCAACAGCAGGCCAGACCCTACTCTGGTACCAGCTGGGCACTGGCAATGCTCACTAGCAGGTCAATGTAATCTTCAGGACACTCTGAACTCCATACCTAAGTATGTCAGGAATTCTCTCCTCCCCCACCATCTGAAACAAGCTCTGGGATCCCTGGGCCCTGCATCCAGACTCCAGGAGCCATCTCTGTCTGCCAGTAGTCCAGCATTTACCCCAGGACCTAGCTTCACCTTCCAGTGGGAGGGCAACAGCTCCAGAGTCTTCAGAACCCCGACTCTGCCCACCAGTGAGCCAGCACTAGCCCTGGGATACCCTCAGGTTCCACAACAAGCTGCTTCATGACCAGGCCTTGATAAACAGCGGCCAGCAGCATTCACTCAGGGCAGGACCTGGCAACCAACCAGACTAGGGTCTAACCAAGCCTAACAGACTGCCCACATAGTCAGCCCATCACAATAGAAGGATCCACGCAACCCTGTTAGGGGGAATCCCTAAAGCTTATAGCTTGGGAGACAAGAGGGGAGTGCACTACTGGGGCACATAGTATATCTCCTACATAAGGCCAAGTTTGAGAAATATACCTATCCTACCACATACATAAAAATACAAATAGCAACTTAGACAACCTGAGATGGCAGAGGAATACGTTCCAGATGAAAGAAAAGATAACCCCCCAGAAGAAGAACTAAGTGAAGTGGAGATAAGCAATTTACCTGAGAAAGAGTTCAGAGTAATGATAATCAAAGAACTTGGGAGGAAAATGGATACACAGAGTGAGAAGTTAGTCTTTTTAACAAAGAGTTAGAAAATAAAACAACCAAACAGAGGTGAAGAATACAATAACTGAAGTGGAGAATACACTAGAAGGAATCAATAGTAAACTAAATGATTCAGAAGAACAGATCAGTGAACTGGAAGACAAAGCAGTGGAAATCACTGTCACTGGACAGAAAAAAAAGAATGAAAAGGAATGAGTACAGTTTAAGAGACCTCTGGGACAATGTCAAATACACTAATATTCACATTATAGGGGTCCCAGAAGGAGAAGAAAGAGAGGAAGGGCCTGAGAAAATATTTGAAGACATGGTAGCTGAAAAATTCCCTAACCTGAGAAAGGAAACAGTCACCCAAGTACAGGAAGTGCAGAGTTCCATACAGTAATAACTCAAAGAGGAACACACCAAGACACATTGTAATCAAAATGACAAAAATTAAAAATAAAGAGACCATTAAAAGCAGCAAGGGAAAGGAAACAAATAACATACAAGGGAACTCCCATAAGGCTATCAACTGATTTGAATCAATAATTTTAAAACTCCCAACAAACAAAAGTCCAGCACCAGATGTCTTCACAGGTGAATTCTACCAAACATTTAGAGAAGAGTTAACATCTATCCTTCTGAAACTTTTCCAAAAATTGCAGAAGAAGGAACACTTCTGAACTCATTCTATGAGGCCAGTGTCACCCTGATACCAAAACCAGACAAAGATATCACAAAAAAAGAAAATTACAAGCCAAAAGATTTCTTGACAATTTTTATTCTTCCAGATAAATTCTAGAATCACTTAAGATTGAATTAACCTGTATATTACAATCAGAACTGTCATATATATAATATTTAGTTTTCCTATATATAGAAATAGTATATTTCTCATGTGTTAAGTCATATTTATGCCCTTCAGTTAACATTTTTGACTTTCTTCTTGTGACTATAGCACATTTTATACTTGACTACTTTATATGTTTTTGTATTTTTTTACTGCTTTATATATTTTTGTGGTTTTGTATTCATTTTAAAAATTGCTTTTTAAGATAATTTCTATGTGCTTTTACTTAGAATACAGGAAAAATCCTGATTTCTGTATATCTTTTCTGTATTATCAAATATTTTTGTTGGATTTGGTGGTTTTCGGTTAATTTTCTTGCTAAATACTTTCCATTGTTTTTCTATGCTCTGGTACAAGAGAATTTTCGATTTTTTCAAAGTTTGAAATAACATATTTTTTGAATCAGCTGAAGTATTTGAGGACTATTTTTCAATTATTTTTCATCTCTATAAATCAATGCACAAAGATGTATCTTTCCAAGAAAACCATTCATTTCTTTGAGAATTTCAAATTTACGTCCATAGGGTGTTATATAGCAGTATGTTTCTTTAACAGTACTGTGTATCTATGTACTTTTTTTGGCCACAAACCATACATTTTGATAAACACTGCTCTTGATAAAAGCAATTTTTATGGAAATTACCTGGATTAAAAAAATGAATTCTTATTTAATATATATCAATGCAACCTCATTTATTATTATATTCAAATCTCTCAATTAGTCTACTTTATGCATTAAAGAGTGACGGATATATATTAAAGTGTCCTGTTTTGTGCAAATTTCTTTTTATGTTTCTTATGAATTTTAAATTTATTTTGATATTATTCATTGGTATATAAATCTCTGCTTTAGATGACATCTTTTATCAATTAAAAATGACCCTTTGTCTTATTTTGTACAATTTTTATTTTACTTTACTTAAAATTAATATTGTCACTTGTTCTTATGCTTGAATTTTCTTGTTACAGTTTTTGCTTTTTAAACTTTTTGAGAGCTGTTTTACTTATAAAAAACATATACTTGAAATTTTAAAAATGGAAAGCCTTTTATAAAAGAGGAGTTAAGATAATTTACATTCACTCTCTGCCTTGTTTGGTCTTTCTTCAGGGTAATTGAAAAGATCATGCAATGACACTTTGAGTGACACTGTCTTCCTCTGAGAAGCCACAGTGCCCACAATATCCACAACTCCTTCCTAAGGCTGTGTGCCTCTGCTGAGCAGATGTAATATGACCAGGAATAGGACTAGATGAATAGAAACAGGTAATATAACTGAGTTGGATCAGCCACCTGATCCAAAGAGATTCTATGAAATGGGTGGACTCGAGACCTCAGTAGGCCACCCTATACAGAGTGGTGACTGGGCAGCCCAATCACTCCTTCATCTTTCAAGAGTTTGAAAGCAAGACAAACAGAGTGAGTCAGCAGTCAAGAGAGAGGTACAAACCCCTGAGGACACACAGACCATGAGCAGAAGTCCTGAGGAGGAGAGGAGAAGATGAGAGAACAGTTGGTTGGTGGCATCTGGGGATGCTGAGAGGACAGTGGATGGGCTGCCCTGGGGAACTGGCGTGGGGAGTAGAACACAACCAGGCCAACAGCCAAATGGCATTCCAGGTCTCCATCAAGCTGGGCTGTTGTCCTGAGCACCTGGACTTCCCCAGGTCCCCTTCTCACCCTTAGGAACCCAAGAGTATCTGAATTTGCAACCAAAGGGCTCGGATAACACATTACTTCGCATTTTCTATTTATTATACTTCTTTGGTCTATCTTTTATTTTCTGTATTTTACTATGTGGAATATATGTTGTTTGATTTTTTTGTGCTCCAGAGACTTGAAAGGATTATATCCTGTTTTGAAATCTATTCGTGAATACCCTTCAGTTTTTCAAAAATATCATTTTACTATGTTTTAATTTTCTGTAACTATTAAAATCAAGAATGGATTGTAATCTCTTGAGTCCTGTCTATACAAAGGAAGAGATTTAGCATGGTTGTATCCCCCTGCCTTGACACTACTCTTCTTCCTTTAAAATATAAACTGGGGTTTTTATATAGCTTGTCAATAAATCACTCTTCTTCTTATAATACATATATCATCTCTCAAATTCTTTGACATTTATTTTTAAGCAACCGTGTTTACAAAAATTATTTAGTTTTAGTTCTGTGTTTAAGTGGATGATTTCAATGTTTATTTCTCAATCTTTTATGCCTCAACTTTCACATTCCTTATTACAATTAACAATAACTGCATAGCAATTTCTAGGTACCAAGAATTCTAAGCACATTAGAATAATGACCCTTTTAATCCTCATAACAGCCCTATGAGATGTGTACTAATTTTATCCCTGTTTTATAGTTGAATAAACAAAGGCACAGAGTTAATAAATTGCCCACAGTCACATGGCTAGTTTTCAACAGAACCAGGATTTGAAAGCCATGCAGCAAGGTGCTACACCCATGATTTCAGTAGATTTGCTCTGCTGCCTTTCACGAGTAAGTTCTTAAATTTAATTAATCTCTCTATGAGTTCCTGTCAATTTTTTAAATAAAACAGTACTTGAATGGTGTATTTTCTGAGTTCTTATATGCCCTACAATTATTCTTTATTCCTTTCATTTACGAAATATAAATTTATTTGTTTAAATTAATCTTGAGCATATTCTTCAAACAACAGAAGAATGTTTATTCTTTTTAACAAGGCGGAAAAAACATGCACAGAATAACTTTCAGGGAGACCCCTGTGTTATTTTTGCTTTTTATTTTCTTTTTCAAAAGAGAACATCAATAAACTGTTAGGGCCAGGAGGCAAGATTCTAAGAACATTGACAAAGGGAACTGGTTAGACTGGTGTGTGTGAGGCAAGGGTTGGGGGAGAGGAGAGAGATTGGAGGACAGAGCAAAGAGAAAGGGAAGTGAGAGTCAGACAGGTGGGCTACAACCTACATCACATTCTGCAAAACCTCTTTAGGACCTTTCCCAAGTCTCCTAACTCATGAATGTGAATAGTTGATTTGGTGTCAAGATGTAACATGTGGCTCTGTGGAAACTGAGGGAGGGACTGGGTCTGGCACACCAACTGATAAAGGTGGAACAGACACAGTACCTGGGTAGTCAGAGAAATAGCAAGGAGGCTAAAGGGAAAGTAAGCTCCCTGGGAATTTTCGGAAATCACTTGGGAAGTCTTCAAAATGGTTGTCTGAAGCAATGGAAGTGGAGGTTAAAGATAGTTTACTTAGATCTGTCAGGGGTAGGGAGGCCCCAGTTGGCATTTGCAGCAACTGTCTATTTTACAGAGTTCTCTGAATATGAACTTGCTACAATATTCTAATTATGAATTTTACTGAGAAAGTTATTAATCCTTTCTATTTATGTGATCACATATTTTCTTTAACTCAAATTTTAAAAAAATTAATCATACTAATTAGGAGTAGCAGTGCTGGACTCAAATAGCCAGGGTATGGCCAGAGCTCTCTCATATGTGAGCTGTAGAACTTAGTACAAATTACCTCACCTCTTGGTGCCTGAGTTTCTTCACCTATGAAATGGAGGTAAACATTATCTATTTGTACTGTTTGGTGCAGCTGTAACAATGTACTCATGATGTAAACCTGCGTTATCACATAACTGGCACACAAAGAAGAGCTTGATAAAAGTTAACTGTTATCATGGTTACACACTTGACCATCAATTCTGATCCAGTTATTCCAGCTCCTCCTTCAGGAATGTCTATAATTCTGTTATTTATTTATTCAGAGGCATTTATTCTTCTCTTTTTTCATAATTTACTTTGCTTTTGCTTCATATTATGGTTAAACATAGGTTTGTCCTCTAAATCACTGGTTTAATTTTCCATTATGTTGTCCTTGTTCTTTAGTGCCAATAGTATAGACTTTAATTCTGCTACTGTGTTTTTGGTTTTCTTGCAATTGTTCTTTAATGTACTCATCTCTTTCATCTCACCCACTAATGTTTTCATCTCATCCACTAATATTTTCATCTCATTTTTTCCATTTCTAATATGGTTTTCAATTATTCTTTTATGGAGACTTGATCCTATTGTCTTCTAGCAAGAATGCAACTGTTTTCAAATTTTCTTGTGCTTTTGATATTAAATGATTTTTTCATAGTAGTTCACTTTCATTATATTTTGATGTGAAATTTTCCATTATTTTAAATGTTTTGTTTTTTACAGATCTCAATAATAAATGAATTTTTTCTTCATCTTGGAAGAGAAGTGGAGCCAATCCTCTGTTGCTGTGTTGTTTGTCTGGGACTCCTCTCTCTGCCCTCTTGGTTAGGGGTCAAATCTCTTTCTTAGCTGAACCTCAGTCCCTAGAAGATTTTTTCTAATACAGTGCTTCTTCATCTTTTTCAGCTTGGGCTTTGATGTTATGAACAGATAAAATGTATGAAAAGCCAGAGGATATCTACCTTCATCTGTAATTCTTCACTTTTGGTCATCTTCTTTCATTCATTCGTTTTTTCATGCATCCAGGCATGTCATAACTATGAATTGCATGTCTACGTTAAGCACTAGGGGTAAAACAAAACATTCTTGACATCATCCCTCAAGGAAGCACACATAAATAATACCAACAGTATATAATTGTGGATTTGTGAATACTGTGAGGAGAAAGAGTAATGAGGTGAACATATATTTCAGAGCAGAAACAAATTCAATCTGGGTAGTGATCAAGGAAGACTTCTTTGTGGAATTTACATCTAAGCTGATCATTGAAGGGTGAATTGGAATCATTCAAAGGAATGGGAGGAAGGGCATTCCACATGAGGGAAATGTAAATGCACCAAGGAGGTTTGAAAAGCCTGTGGCTGGAGCACAAAATGCAAGGGGACTTGTGGAAGGCAATGCTCTGCAAAAGTAGCCAGGGGACAGCTCAGGTAGGCCTCGCCAGTCTTATTAAGGACATTATTCTGAAAGCAATGGAATGCCACTAACCAGGTTTTAAGCAGTGTAACAATATGCAGATATTGCTCTCTAGAGGATCTCCCTGATTGGAGAGTAAAAATGAATTAGAGGACCAATCATGGACACAGTAAAACCAGCTAGGGACTATATCAGTGGCCTGAGTAAGAGAGGATGGTAGCTTTTACCAGGCATTTTGTATAGGGATGGAAGTGGGTAGATTGGAGAGACATATGAGAAGCAAAAATGACAGAACTTGGCAAGAGAAGGGATTAGAAGGAGAAAGAAGGGTCAAGGATGCCCCTTAAGTCCTAATTTGTGTTACTTGGCTAAATGGTAGAGTTTTTCATTGAGATAAGCTTAAAAAACAGGTTTGGAGAGAAAAGGTATGAGATTATTATTGATAATATTTAAGTTTGAGAAGCTGTTGAGTCATCCAAGCAACAATGTCAAGAAGGCAGTTAAAATACTGATATGAAACTCAAAATACAGGTTTCAGTTTTGTAAGATTTGTGAGGTTTTGGTGAGTGAAGATTTGTGAGTCTTTGGTGGAAAATGCTATGGGTGTTCATCAGATTTCCAAGGAAGAAGAATTAAGATGCTTAAGAAGTGGGTTAGGGTTCAGCCTTGTGGAATCCACATTTATTAGCTGAGGAAATGAACCAGCAAATAAGACCAGATGGGAGTGGTCCACAATGTATAAAGAAAATCAGGAGAGTTGAGTGTGAAGATAACTGAGGAGAGAGGATTTCCAGAAGGAGTAATGGTGAGCATACTCAAATAAGAAATTTGTTACCCTTAGCCCTCCTTTCCTATTTTTCTAACTAGGATTGTAAAAATGTTCTGGGGGTTTCCATCTGTGAGTAGGTATGGACATGGAAATACTCATTGGGAAGGGGAGGATGTGAAGGAAAAACTCCAGGCTGGACAATCAGATCTACTGTATGGAAGTTTTCTGTAGGGTGGAGTCTTGTATTTCACTGGTGGAAGGAATGTTGTGAGGGTTGAGAGTGGGAGGTGGCGATGATAGGGCAGAAAGAGCACGTGGGCTCTGGAGTTAGACTGCCTGAGCTCAAATTCCAGCTCTGCTTCTTCACTAGCTAAGGAACTTTGAGCAAGTTTTCTGCGCCCCATTTCTCTATCTGTAAATGGGAATAAATATATTCCTTATCACATGTTGTGGTTGTGACCATTAAATGAATTAATTTTTTTTTTTTTTTTTTTTTTTTTTTTGCGGTACGTGGGCCTCTCACTGTTGTGGCCTCTCCCATTGCGGAGCACAGGCTCCGGACATGCAAGCTCAGCGGCCATGGCTCACGGGCCCAGCTGCTCCGCAGCATGTGGAATCTTCCCAGACTGGGGCATGAACCCGTGTCCCCTGCATCGGCAGGCGGACTCTTAACCACTGCGCCACCAGGGAAGCCCTAAATGAATTAATATTTGCAAAGTACTCCTGAGACTGCCTAGTACTTAGGAATGCTCAGTGAGTGTTGGCTATGATTTTTACTTCAACTGGGCAAACCCATTCTCTTTCCAGGGAGAGGCAGCAGAAGCAGACAGCCAGTGTGGACATTAGTCCAGCCTCCCTCGCTGTCTGCTCATTGCCATCATTTCACCAGGTTGCTAAGATACATTGTCTATTCTGTTTCTTCCTATGAATTTTACAGGGAGGGAATAGGAGGTTGTTAGTCAGAGACTCTTTTGTGCTACAGTTTTAAATTTTTATTTATTTAACAGGTACGTGAAGGAGAAATCAACCCCTTATAATAGAATTACTTGTCACATAGACTGACAATTAACTGCTCAGAAAACTAAGACCCTTGTGTTTTTCTCCTCTGAGCAAATAGTGTTCAAATAGTGTGACCTCTTTCGGAAGTATGCTGTCAGCACTCTTTATAGAGGCTCATCAAAGTTGCTAACCCCATAGCCCAGCCGTAAGTCAACACCACAGAATACTCCACAGTGTTGTCACCCATCACAACAAACAGCTTGCAGTGTGACTTCCTGAACCCAAGTCTTATTCCTTCCTGCCTGTCAACTTAGAAAACAACTTATTCAAGAACTTAGGTCTGTGGTCCTGTTTTCCATGGAACACGATCCATTCGTAAGTCACAAGTCAAACTCTATGGAGTGAAGAGTCTCCTCCCTCCTTCTCCAGCTTCTCAGTTATCACACAGAGGCCTCAGCACTGCCACAGGCAAGCAAAGCTATCAGTCTCTCAGGAATCTTCCAGAGTTGTCGTTGTTGTTGTGTTGGGTATCATTGTTCCTCCACTCCCATTTATTGAGTCATCAAATGTAGTATATTATGACACTACTTTTCTCCTCCCTTTTTTTAACTTAATATATCTTGGGAATCTTTCCATATCAGTATATAGAGAGCTCCCTTCTTGTTTAAGTCATTGTATGGATATACCATGATTTATTTTAAGGGCTCTTATTGACAGTCTAGTGGTTTGTTTCCAATCTTTTGCTACTACAACAAGGCTGCAATTAATAGCATTGTAGGTGTATCATTTTGCACCTGTGTAAGTACATCTATGGGATAAATTCCCAGAAGTGGTATTACTGGGTCAAAGCATATTCGCATTTGTAATTTTGACAGATACCACCAAACTGCCCTCCATAGGGGTTGTACTGATATAAATTCCCACCAGCAGTATATGAAAAGGACCTGTTTCCCTCCAGCCTTGCCAACAGCGTATGTTTTTGATCTTTTGGACTTTTGCCAGTCTGATAAGTAAAAAATGGGATCACAGTATAATTTTAATTTCTATTTTTCTTATTATGTAAGAGTTGTGCATCTTTTTGTATAAAAGCCTTTTACATTTCCATTTCAGTTCACTGTTCATATGCATGATCCATCCATCTATCGGGTTGTTCTTTTTCTCATATATTTTAAACATGTATAGCCCACCTTCTATAATTTTTAACATGCCACACTGGGACTCAATCTTTTTGTTTTTGGTCAGGGCCCATTCTTGCCTTAGTTTTCTATTAATAACTCATACATGTGTATATGTGGAGAAGGGAGGTACATGAGACTATTATTAGAAGTGGAAAAAAACGAGGAGGAATGGCAATTTATGACTGACACTCAAACTCTGAGGGTTTTTGTTTTTGTTTTCAAAAAGGTGATTCTGGCAGAATCTCTCCACTTAGAGCAAGATTTCATTTCTTCCCAGTTCTGAAAAAAATGTGCAAATTAGAGACTATGTGTAACCTCTGTATAGTGGCCTTCCTAGAACAATTATTCTCAAGATAGTAGTTAGGAAAATGGTGGAGAAAGAATAAGATTTGGGGGAAATTGTCCAGGAGGAATTATTCTTACAACCACCTGTCAGTCACCTGGAAATCCACTGGCAATAAAGAAAAATGGCCAGGATTCTGTCATCGCTAGGGGGAAGGAAAGGTGAGTGTCACTCTTAATAGAGATGCTGACATGGTGGGGGAGATCTGCTGTAACATGCTCACTGCCAGGCAGAAAACTCATTCCCTGCGTGTGCACATATCTGATTTACCCTGTGATTTAAAAATAGAAATGGCAAGGCCAGCTCAGGGGCTGCTTGGGATGTGAGGAAGCATAATCAAATGCAAGAATTGACCTGGTAACACACACACACTCATATGAGGTAATGGTTTATTCCATAATATCCTTTAAAGTGAAACTCAGAAAATGATTTGAAATATGGCCACCAACCCAATCAAAGTAAAACCAGGAGACTAAGCTCTGTCACTTATGAGCTATGTGTCCTGAGACAAGTTGTTGAGCTACTCTTGGGCTCAATTTCCTCTTCTGAAAAATGGGAGATGGAGGAAGGTCAGGTGGGACATCTCAGTACCCTTCTTCAGCTTCATCAGACTGCAATTCCCTGAAGGACCACAAAGCCAGGGTGCTATCAAACAGAGCCATACATTTAGTTTCCAAGCATTTAAAGAAAAATTACACTTAAGTATAACTGAATTATGTGTGGTCCTCCATTCATGTTTCAAGTTGCAAGTAAGGTTCTAAATCTTCCCGTTGCCACCATGCAAAGGAATTGGTCTCTTCTCCAACCCTCCAGCTCCAAACAACTGGACTCACAGCAGACCTATCAGTGTTATGTATCAGGATATTTTGCTGAGTCATTTCCACTCCCAACTGCGAAGTTTTGCCTTGGTTTCTCTTTTCTTCTTTACAAACATTTTCTCAGGTGATCTCTACTCTTGACACTTCAACACTCAACTGAATGATAGCAAAAGGAAAAACTGAAACTGATATTGGCCTTCCATGTCTGAGTAGGTACTATTATTAAGCATCCTATATAGTGCTTCAATTATTGTTGTTATTGTCATCGCTTCTAGATTTAAATGACCAGGTATGGGGTTTCCTTTAGGACTTCCTCAGCTTGATTATAGAATCTTAGAGATGGAGAAAACACTAAAAATATCATCAAGCTCCATCTCCCACCCATTTCAAAATTTCTTATGCAGCATCCCTGCCAAAGGGCAATCTAGTTGTTTATCACCCTGCTGACAGAGAACTCGCTACCTGACAGGCCGCTAACTGCATTAGTACCTTAACAACGTCGAAAAGTGGTTTTCATTTTTCCTGTTCAGAAGCAATGTGAAATTGATCCATTGCTCCTTATGCCTTTATTCATCTAAATTAGGAGAGAACATTTGGCAGTTTGATAGTACCAACTAAATGTTTATTTAATAGTAAACATTTCAAATACCAGCTGTAATCTTTAGCAGCTGTTTTGTATTGGTGGTACAATCCCACCAATTATATTTTACAAAGTCATTTCCACCAGGGTTGAGGCAATCTGTGGATGAGTCAGGACTGGAAGACAGGAGAGCTAGGATTTTGTCACCACTTTGCCCACAAGTGGTGACTTTATGGAAAGTCACTTCTCTTTCTGGTTCTCAATTTTTCTAATATGTAAAATAAAGAGAAGAGAATAGACGATTTCTAAGTACCTCTCTCCCCAATAATAACTTTTAATGAGGTCACAACAGTGCTTTGCAAATGGAAAAAAACAAAAATGGTAAATAAGTGAATTCATGAATTTCTATGACCAACTGAATATGTAGGCAAGGTAGATAATAATTCAGAAGATATAGCTCAGGGTTGCCAGAAAAGCTCCAGTTATCACCAAATATCCATGAACATTCAGATAAAATGGGACTTCCACATCCTTGGCAACTTCTCAGATGACATTTCCACTTAGACTCTTCATTATTTTACAGCAATAATGTCACTGACTCCTAAGAAACCTCATCTCACCTAAAAGGGGAACGCTGAATTAAATTTATGAATTATTGGGCTCTTTTCAATAAATTAATTTGATGATGGCTGAACATGTTTATTGACTTAGGAAAAAGAGCAGGCCACACTTGGGAGGTCACCTGAGCCAAATCTCCAGTGCCAGCTTTGTGTGAGGGTCTCTCAGGGACAAAGTTTAGGGAGGGAATGAAGTGACTAAGGGACTAATCCTTTGAGTAAAGTCAAACTTTATTTACATGCTCAACCCAAGCCAATCACTGCTTACGACACTGATACACATGGAAGATTATTTTCTGGCACAAATCTGTGTGTGGAGAATTTAGTTGTCTGTGGAAAATAACCACTACCAGAACTCTAAAGGAAAACTGCCTCTCTAAACTTTTTAGGCCATCAGTAAAAATTTGCCCCACTGAGGGCTAATAAAAGAAGTGCGCCCCAGGGAAATCTGAACACCCAAGGAAGCTTTCCAAAGTTGCTTGAGGTGACTTGAGAGATTCACGATGGAACTTAGAAAAGAATTTCATTACTTAGCTTTCACCTTCACATCCCAATAGATTGTTGGTTTGGGACCACTGTTGTTTTGAAACTACTACTTTATTTGAGAAATAAGAAAAATATACCTAGCATGATGAAATGAAAAGGACATTAACCTGAGAATCAGAAGATTAGGGTTCTGGTCCCAGCTCTGTGAATTTGGGCTGTGCTTTCTTCATCTGTAAATGAGGAGAGAGATGACTGTTAAGATTTCCTTCCAGCATTAATTATCCATGAACTTTTCTTTATAAAACATAAAAATCATATCTACCTAACTTTGATATCTTCAATTCAGAGGTCATTGGACCTATCAGTTTTAAATTTCCAGGTAATGAGAGTGGTGAATTCCTGCAGGTCCACATTTGTCTTCTACATAAGCTCTTCATTCTAGACCACCTGTTTTATTCATCATCCCTCTGCAAATGGTGGCCTACTTTTTAAATTATACGCTTCCTCTTTCCTCTAAAGATCCCATTCTTTTGAGAGGTTTTCACATCCACCAAGCCATAGGATAAGGTGTACTTTTTTTTCATATATAGTTGCCTTATAAAATACACTACACCCACTTAAATTGAATTTTGGTTAAACAATGAATAGTTTTAATATAAGTATGTTTTGTTCAATATTTGGGATATACTTACACTAAAAATTGTCTGAAATTCAAATTTAATTGGACATCCTGTATTTTTATTTGCTAACTTTAATAACCCTGCCTTTGGCCCGAGTTCCCTCTCCCACTCTCAAAGTCCTATAGAACTTCATTTAACATTTTGAATGGCTGTGTCCATCTGATATCCCTAACTAGATTGATTGTAAGTCCTGTGAGAGACAAAACTGGATGCTACATATTTTCTATCTCCTCTTACCTCCAGTGGTGCTTTTTATCATTTCATATTTGCCCGATTCTTTTGAGATTCCTTCACAACATATGTACTTTAAATCACAGTCTGCTTCTTCCTCAATCTAAGATAACATAATCATGCCACATTAGCCCAAACCCACAAGAAAATAGGATGGGACTCAGTGAAAATTAATGTTACGGTTCACAACAGTCTGTCAGCGTTACCAGTGACAATGAAAAATATAAATTAATATAATTATCTCCAGGGAATTAAAAAAGTATTACAAGGTCACTTGCAAAGCTAAATTCTTAGCTTGCCAATTTTTTCCTAGGTGCTCTTAACTTACAAGATACATTTTGCAGGACTTTGAAAAATCTCTTAAGGTGGTGATTTCCTTCTGTGTCCATATGAAAACATTCAATCTCTGCCCCCAGAAAACCAAGGGCACCAACCCACTTCTGTCCTCAAAATAAAGTTCTTTAATTTTATTCCCATGCTTAGTCTATTCTCTGACTTTCAAGTCTTAACTCTGTCCATAGATTACTCATCATTTCCCAAACACACCTTGGACCTAAGCTTACTTTCCTCCCTGTCTCTAATGCTCACAATCTCTGCCTTTCTAAATCCTACCCATTCATAGAACCACTGGTTTGTGAAGCTGTGGAAGAGGTCTAGGGATCTGGAATTACACTGTCATTTTAAATAAAAACAAACGATAGACCTGAGAACTATTCAACAATACTCTGTAGCAGAGTGATAGAGCCATGACTCAAAAATGTCCCTAAAGTCTTTTATTTCTGCCTTTTCCAAGTTCCTTCTTCAAGAAACACCTTCAGCTACCACATCTTTTTTAAAGGCTTTCTTCATCATCCCAGCCAGAAATGTTCTGTCTCTCTCCTTTAACTCTAGGCAGCATTTTATCTGTAGCTCTCCTGAGGTACTTAGTCGTTTTTAGGTTATGATTTTGTTGTTGGCAATGTTCCAAGATAAAACCATTCGCTGTGCTAAAAGAAAAGAGATTGGTTGTGCTTCTGCAGCACCAGTTTTCCTAACAGCCTAAGGGCTCTGTTGGGAAGAAAAATGGATAAAGGGTGTTGCGCAATAGCTGGACCCCATGATTGAGGCTTTTGTAAGCAAGGAGTCTTGGCTGTCCTTTACTCTCTGGGCAATGCTCAGCATGGAGAAGGAACTGAGAAGAAAGGGAGCAGTGGTGCCCTGGATTTTTCCAGGAACTCAGGCTGCATGGGGTAGGGAAGAAATGGTCTTAAGTAGAACTTCACCATGTCTCATATTCAAATTACCTCAGGGTAACTTGTCATAAATCCATTAAAAGAGACACATACAGGGCTTCCCTGGTGGCGCTGTGGTTGAGAGTCCGCCTGCCAATGCAGGGGACACAGGTTTGTGCCCTGGTCCGGGAAGATCCCACATGCCACGGAGCGGCTGGGCCGGTGAGCCATGGCCGCTGAGCCTGCGCGTCCGGAGCCTGTGCTCCGCAACGGGAGAGGCCACAGCAGTGAGAGGCCCGCGTACCGCAAAAAAAAAAAAAAAGACAGACACATACAAAATGTATTATTATTCTAAGGGCACTGTAAAAACTAATGTAACTGTGACTCTGTGATTAAGCTTTGTCAAAGAGCTCTGGAGAAGACACCAGCAGGAGCAACCGTAGGAGAGGAATGAATCTGCAAAGGGAGGGAAAAGGCTAGGTGAGAACCAGGTGTGTCAATGTTGGCTGTCACATCAATGAAGGGGTCAGATGTGTAAGGTGACATGTGGCAGTCACAGGTCTCAAAGTCAGAATGAATTTGGTGACCAAAAATTTCAACAAAAATTTCATACAATACTAGATTAAACTTGGTCAAATTGTTTTAAATATTATACTTCATATGGGAAGTTTACCATCAACAAATAATCTACCTTGTGGCAAATAGTTGACTTTTAATCACATAGCTTTTTATATTAATGCCACCTCTTTCAAAAATTTTTTTTCCCAGAATGTTGAAATGAGAGAAATGTGTAAAAAGACAACAACTACATATGGTTAATTTCTTCATGACTCAAACCCTCAGTGGATGTGTATCTAGTCAACAAACATTCATGGGGCGACCACTGTCCACTACTGTTCAGCCCATATAGAGCAGTCAATGAAACAAGCATGGCCTCTGTCCTCAATGAACCTGCTCCCGGGCTCCAAAACCATAAAAAAACACACTTTGTACACTATTTGATACAAGAATTAAAGTATCTAATGGGTTTTAATAAATTTGGAGCAGAGGTTTATGCTGAAAACCCATTTTTTTCACTTTTAGGGTTGTTCTATCATTAGATGTGACACCTTGTTCAAGGCACTGACTGCCTCATAAAAAGAGAGCTGTTTTTTTCCACTGAAACAATATCTTGATTAGAATGCTTCATTAAAAGAAAAATATTTCTCATGATCAATGATATTCTAAACACTTAGCTCACAATTTGATAAATTTTCAAAATGAGGTCACTTTTACCAAGATGTAAAGGCTCATGCTTCAAATATAAGTACTGAAACATCTCAAAAATATTAGTAAAAGCTGTCATTTAGTGAGTGCTTCTTGTCGGCCTGGTACTGTTCTAACCTTTTTTGTTTGTGATTGAAGTTAATCTACACAAAACTGTAAGAGGTAGGCACTACTCATTATTTCCATAATACAGATGAGGAAACTGAGGCATTGAGAAATTAGCAACTTGATCATAGACACAAAGCTAGTATGTGGTTCAGCCAAAATTCAAATCCAAATGTCTGGCTCCATAGTCCACATGCTATTGGCTATGCAAACTGGTAAATATAAATAAATGTAAATTTCATGCCAAAAATCATATTAGTTTTTTCCCTGAAGAAATTTAGGAAATAAATTTAAAACTACAAAGTGAAATAACTCTTTTTTTTTTTTTTTTGCCAATTGTGTGTTACCTTAAAAGAAAGTTGCAAGAGGTGAGAGAGATAAAGCTTGTCAAAGATGACACTGTCATGAACCATATGATTATGAAAGAAAACTGTTCAGCATTAATATGAAGCTACAGGTCCTGGACAACATCAAGATGGATGAACTCTCCACCAAGCTACTCATAAAACTGCCTGCTTGTTGGGCTAGCCATGCTCAGTAGAGGTGGACCTGCAATAACACCCCAGCCAAGCTCACACCTGATTATACAAATGGCAAAGCAGCACAATAGGATGTAGAGGAGGCCTCCACAGAAAATATGATCTCTAGCCGGGCTATGACATAAAACAGTAGGACTTAAGTGGGGAACAACGGATGCTCATGTCTCAATTTGTGTTTGAGCACTGTCTCAATCCACTTCCCATACACAGAGCTCAAATAATATCTTCTCTTTTACAAAACCAGACAACAACTGGAAACCCTGAGAATGAGCCCTAGCCGAAGTCACCAGAAGGGTAGCAGGGTCAAGTAGGAAAGCTGGAAGTTGGATTGCCTGCAGCCTGGAGTAGAAGGTGAGACTTGGGGACAGATGGCCTAAGGTCCCTAAGTTTCACTGGGGAGTTCCCAAGCCCCAAACTATCCCCTGACTGTTCACTCACGGACCTGTATGTTCTAGAAAATAGGGACTGCTGACTTACTAATAAATATGCCTCACCACTTCTGTAAAAATGGTGATGAGGGAGAGAGTACCTGAAGCCAGTTTGCTGTCCTGATGCTTGGCACAGTCTGAGTACAATGAATGTTTGTCAGCTCTGGTGTGTCTGTGCTTTCTTGTTTGAGTTTCTGGGAGGAAAGCATTAGTCCCCAGATGCTTGGTTCACCTTCTTTGTGGTCGTGGTCAGTTCACTGGTGGTTGAGAGCCATTGCGCTCGCTGGCTTAGGGGCAACTGACATCCACAGCTGCACCAAGGCTTGATGTTGACCCAAATGCACATAAGAATTAACAAGGATGGTGATCTCATTCAGTAGTATAAGGCGTGTAGTAAAAAAAAAACAAAAAACTGTCAACATGTTTGAAAGCCATTCTGTCCCACACTGTCAACATAAAATATTTCAAGTGGCTGATTGAAGAAATATGGTCTCTTTGTGGAGCAGTAGGAAGTGGAGATAAGGATGTTCTCTGCGCAGTTATCACAATGCAGGACCAGCTGTGGCTAGCCGAGTCTTCCCTCATTGACCATAACATCCCCTGAGAACCCTGATGGACAACACGGATTTCCTGACACTCGCCTAATTCACCACATCAAGAGAGTCATGAGGCCAGGCCAGAGAGTGATGGAACACCACAGAGTCAGACTGGCTGGTGCTGCCTTCTTTGGGCCTCAAGCCAAATCAGCTTAAGGACAGGGTCAAGGCCAGGGGCCTCAGAGAGTAGAAGTAACCACAACCCATCTAAGGGGAACAGACCATGTACTGGGAATGAGTCTCCATACTGGGTGCCCACATGCATTAGTTCATTTATTCTTCCCAAGTGTTATGGGATATTGGCACTGTCCTCATGGCATGTATGGAGCAAAGGGTACTGAGGAAGTTTATATGAACTGCCTGATGCATGAGCCTAGTGAGTGGTGAGACTTGAATTTGAACTCAGTCTGTGGCTATTGAAGCAAATCAGCTCTAGGTCCAGCCAGTTAAACTCAAGAATAGAGTCTGAGTCAGGGCCATAAAGATCTTGAAGACCATGCTTATGTAGAGCAATTTTTGCATTACAGCATAACACATTTTAAAATCCAGTTTACAAGAAGAAAGAAAACAATTATAAAATACCTGATCAGATATACTGTGAGTTGGACCATAAATCCTATCACCTTCATACTCAGAAAACCTTCTCCGCAGACACGAGCACTATAACAGAGGCTTGATGTTCTTTAGAGCGTATTCCAACACTTGGTAAGAGGAGGTAATGCAAGTCAGAACTGTCAGGCCAAATTTGCTTTTAGATAGCTTTGCACAGTATTTTGAACTTCTTAGGCAAGCTCACTAAGGACCTTCCAAAACCTGTATCCTTTCCTGCTTGAAGAAATAGTTTTCGTTAGTTGGACAATTCACTTACCTTGACTCCCAGCATCATGTTTAGACACTTTCTAGACATATGTATCATCAAATACTTTGTATTCCAAAAGAACTTTTTCCAGCTGACCCACATCATGACCTTAGACAGTAACTGTTCAACATGCTTTATGGTTTCAGGAATCTGAAGGACCCTGTTCTCAGGAGCACTGATTGCTTATTTTACCTTCCAGGCAACTTACTGAAGAAATCTAGTTTCTCACTCAAATTTCCAGAGTTGGCTCAGTTCTTCTTTATCTCTGGAATTTTCCTAAAAATACAGCGAAAATACAGCATACATCCTGTGATGAGGAAAAAGAATGATTAGCCGATATGGAAGCAAGCCTGATTTTGAAGACCTTCAATATTTTTGTTCAGACTAATGCTTCTCATTTTCCCTCCCTTTCCCTCTCTTTATAAAATTGTATTCCCAACTGGCTTGGCATAAAGTATGAATTCTTCAGGCATAGGCTGTCCCATCCCACCTTACACGTACTCTGTTTCCACTTGTGCTTGGTCCTTCTGGCTCTGGAAACTTCTGTGTGTTTGTGCTTCTGCTGAGGAGGGATAGGAAGAGAGAGAAGTGAAAATATGTCTGGTCAAGAGTTTTTAACTTCCCCTAGAGATGACCAGGTGAGGGTGTGGGTCAGGAGGAAGGGGCCTGTGTGTACGATGTGAAGACTGACGAGACCCAAATAAGCCTCTATTCAGACACCATGTCATAAGGATGCTGGTCATTGCTTGTGTCCATTGGAGCATTGCTTGCATGAGAGTGACTTTCGGCAAATAAAACCAGTTGGCCCAGGGGAGATTTCTATTTAAAAGAGTCCCATTGAGAGTCATCTTATGAAGTAAATATTCTCTAGTGCATCCATTTTATAAATCTGGATTTTCCAACAACGTATATTGCTGAAAGCTGGGTACACTGGAGTCTGCCTGTTTCAGCTATTGAATCTTACTCCAAGTTTCTCCTGACTAGAGGTAGTTACAGGCAGGCTGAGTCTGAAACATGAATAAAAGGCAGTAGCAGAGGGGGCAGATGGCCCCTCTGACAGACACTTGAGCAAATCTAGCCCCTGAATCTGGCCATTGCTCAGCTACTTTCCATGTTCTGCTCAGGAGATCACTCATACCGGGACTGGATGACCAAACACCTGGGTCCAAGTCTGTGCCCTGCCTTTGTCTATTACCTCTTTGTGTGACCCTGTCTCACCTTCCTCTGTCTCCTGACCTTCTTGCCACATGTTCAATCAGAGTTGCATATTTTGCTATTGACACGGCCCCTTGACTCTGCCTTTGCTTCTGCTTATGTTTTACCCTTTCCCCAACTTTGTTCCTCCTGATCTTGCTACTTGCAGGGTCCTCAGCTCAGGTCTCAGGGATTCTCATCCCTGGCTGTATATTAGAATAACCTGGGGAGCTTAAAAAAATTTCCGGTATTTGGCCCACCATCAAAATTCTTATTTAATTGGCCTGTTGTGGGGCCTGCAGGTGCCGATTTTTGTTGTTCGTTTGCTCTTTTTATCTTATTTTATTTTTTATTTTTAAGCCACCTAGGTGATTCTAATACGCAATAAAATGGAGAACCCCTATCTACTTGATGGCGTGACGTTGACTTGACCTCTGGTTACTGGATGATCCTTGTTATGGGCTGAATGATCCTTGTTATGGGCTGTATCCTATAAAATTCACATGCTGAAGTTTTAACCCCCAGCACCTCAGAATGTGACCATATTTGGATATAAAGTCTTTACAGAAAAAAATCCAGTTAAAATGAGGCCATTAGGGTAGACGATAACCCCACATGACCAGGGTCCTTATAAAAAAGGGGAATAGGAGACAGACACATGTACAGGGAAAACTCCTTGTGAACATGAAGATGGTGATCTATAAGCCAAGGAGAGAGTCCTGGGAGGTACTAGAGATCCTTCCCTAGTACCTTCAGAGGGAGCATGGCCCTACCAACACGCTGATTTCAGACTTCTAACCTCCACTACTGTGAGACAATAAATTTCTGTTGTTTAGACCACCCAGTTTGTGGTACTTTGTTATGGTAGCCTCAGGATATTAATAATAGCCTTCAAGAGCTTATTGTAGTTGCCCTGATTCTGGAGCACAGCTAGAGTGACCAACTTGTCCCAAATTGCAGAGGATTTCCCCAGAGGTAGCACCAAAAGTCTGTAAAATGGTTAAATATGTAGGCTCCAAAACCAGACAACCTGGATTTAATATCCGTATCTACTCATTCTTGGCTACATTTCTCTGAGCTTCAACATCTTTAGCAGCACAAAGACCTACCTAATATTAATGTTGTATGGATAATATGGACTGATACATGTAAAACATGTAGAATATTTCATGGCATGGTGAGCACTCAGTAAATATTAACTAAATTGATATTAGCATACACAATTAACATCAGAAAATAGTCACACAAAGATATTTGATTTCATGACAATAAGATAGTGAAGGAGTTTTGCTTCAAAAGCTGGATGTGGTCAAGACCTTTGCATTCTATTCCTTCATTCCAATCCTGGTTTTCCTTCATTATTGACTCTGAAATGGCCTTGACATTTCTCAGCATTTTTGCTCTTCTTGTACAGTGTGCATTTACCACAGAGTTGGGCTACATAAAGCAAAACAAGAAGGCATGGTTTTAATCATTCCGTGTATTTATTTCCCATCTTCTTGCAAAACCATGGAGGAGACCACCCCTACACAACAGGGAAAAGCCACGACCTGGTTCAATAGTGAATCTTCTAACCAATCCTAACCAAAAGGTTTCATTCAAGAAAGAAGAGAGACCTGCAAATGAGGAAATGTCAGTTACCTGCAGACAGGTGGAGGTGGAGAACAGACATAAAGAAGGACTGACACTGACATTGAATCTTGAATGAAGCAAAGGCACTGTCAGGTGGTTATGGAGGGTTGGGATTAGTTTAGACAGAAGGTACAGCATCAGTAAAAGCAAGAAGATGTGGAACTGTCAGGCATTTTGTTGGCATCTCTGGAGTGTGGGAGTGTGTTGAGCCTCATTAAGAGAATACTTCAACCCACACTGATTTCACCTTCCCTTTTAACATAATCAATATGTGAGTCTTGCCTCCAAAATCAGATTTTAAATTCACTGAGGACAGTGAATTTACTTGTTTGTATCCCCCAGTAAAAGTTTTGTCATAAGTTATTTACTAATAAAAGTATTCTAATTGTGTCAATAAAACTTTGCATAATGGATGTGTTATACCTACATGTACATGAATTCAATAATTCTTAAATTTATTGTATTTGGAATCTGTGTGTCACCCTGTAAAATTTATTATGACCAACACTATCCCATCACCTCTCCCACACTTGGGCTTCCTTGGAATCAGAATCTGTTCAAATCCAGCATCTTACACTCCAGCAACAACTCCAAACTGAGTTCTGTGAGCCCTGGCTCTGTCACAATATAGCATATAAGACTAGAGCTAAGGGAACACAGGCCTTATCTAGAATAAAGTTCATACCTATGTTCTTGTCTTGAGCCATTCTTATCATCTTCCTTATTTTAGCTGCCCTTTTATTGCTTGACTTTGGATTTTACTTTCTTTCCTGGTCACACTGCTGATAATCATTAGGAGATCTGGAGTAGGGGCCAAAACCTAACCCTAATAGTAACTGGAAACCTGTTTGAAAATTCAGCTACAATCTTTAGTTTTATAAACTGTTGTGAAGTTCATTCCACATGAACATTCTTGGAAATCAGGTGCTTTCAATGAAATCTTGAGATTCAAAACCATAGGCTTTTAGAAAAGAAAAACTAGAAGGTGGTCCTGGTTGTCACAGTGGATGCACCGGGGAGCAGGGTCCAATGAGAGACCATGGTGACCTCCTGCTTCAGCCAACGTATCCAGTAAGCACAGCTAATCTCTTCTGCTGCCACTTCCCTTTGGTGTGGATCTTTAATCTATGAAGTGTGCTGACATTGTTCATTATCCCAGACACCAACAAGATTCAATTAGTTTCTACAGGGATGCCCATTTTACAAAGCTGAATGTGAATGAAAGACTTTGGTTTAAGTGGTGCACTCATCAAACCAAGAATTTACCATGTTATCTATTAGGCAAATAAATTCATGTCAGGCCTCCTTATCTACTGGGCCATCAAGGGACAGGTCAGCTCCTTCATAGGATTTTTTTTTATGAACAGCCATTTGTATGAGAAAGAAAAACTTACTGAAAGCCCTAAAGGAAGTGACAGCAGATAAGAGTATTTTCAGCAGAGAAGATGCAGGATGCACAGGGAAGGGGAGCTGTAAGACCTAAAATTTCATGGGCTACCTTGACATATCTGAGCCCACAGGGCCAAAAGGGCCTAACAGTGAGTTCCTTTGCTCTCTCCAGATATGACCCCCATCCAGCCGAAAGACTCCCCACCTGGACCAGCTATACCACTCTCACTCCTCAGCCCAATGGTTTCACTTCCCTGACAGCCTGTAGAATTATTCAAACAAGTCCATCATATCCTCCTGCAGGAACCAGGGATCACCTCATCCTCTTGTTATTACAAACACTGCCTTCCACAGCCTCTGCTCTTCACTCTATCACAAGTGCAACCCCCATGTGGCCTTACAAAGTGTTCAGTGTCTTTGTCCCTCTCCCCACCCCCTAGATTGTGAGTATATGTTACAAATAAACTACTGTCAATCTCACCTGTCCAGTGTCAAAGTGTCAGGTGTTCAACCAACTTGAACTATGTAGGGCAGAGGATCACTCACTCACCAGAGGAATGATTAGGAAGAAATGGAACAGGAGCTTAGTCTTCTCTATTTGTGGCAGAACATTAGCCTTTCTGATCACAAAATGGGCAGTCAGAGCCCTAGCTGCCAATCACAGCATCTCTAATTAGGCTTGTAACTTAAAGCCCATTAACCTCAGTTTCCCTATCCAGCAAACAGCTATAATAACATTGTCTCCACTTGCTTCAGAAGTTTTGTTGTTGTTGTTGTTAGTTGATTTATCTGTGAAATATTGAGCTTAGCATAAGACATTGCAATCTTAATCTCTTTCTTTGGAAAATTTTTAAAACATTTTATTGGAGTATAGTTGATTTACAATGTTGTATTAGTTTCTATAGTACAGCAAAGTGAATCAGATATACATATGCATATATACACTCCTTTATACATTCTTTTCCAATATAGGCCATTACAGAGGTTTTTTTTCCCTTTTTTTTAAACTTTTTTATTGGAGTATAATTGTTTTACAATGGTGTGTTAGTTTCTGCTTTATAACAAAGTGAATCAGTTATACATATACATATGTTCCCATATCTCTTCCCTCTTGAGTCTCCCTCCCTCCCACCCTCCCTATCCACCCCCTCTAGGTGGTCACAAAGCACAGAGTTGATCTTGCTGTACTATGCAGCTGCTTCCCACTAGCTATCTACTTTATGTTTGGTAGTGTATATATGTCCATGCCACTCTCTCACTTTGTCACAGCTTACCCTTCTCCCTCTGCATATCCTCAAGTCCAGTCTCTAGTATGTCTGTGTCTTTATTCATGTCTTAGTAATAGGTTCTTCAGCACCTTTTTTTTTTCTTAGATTCCATATATATGTGTTAGTTTTTTTGTTTTGTTTTGCTTTGTTTTGCTTTTGTATTTGTTTTGCTCTTTCTGACTTACTTCACTCTGTATGACAGACTCTAGGTCCATCCACCTCACTACAAATATCTCAGTTTCGTTTCTTTTTATGGCTGAGTAATATTCCATTGTATATATGTGTCACATCTTTATCCATTCATCTGTTGATGGACACTTAGGTTGCTTCCATGTCCTGCCTATTGTAAATAGAGCTGCAATGAACGTTGTCGTACATGACGCTTTTGAATTATGGTTTTCTCAGGGTATATGCCCAGTAGTGAGGTTGCTGGTTCATATGGTAGTTCTATTTCTACTTTTATAAGGAACCTCCATACTGTTCTCCATGGTGGCTGTATCAATTTACATTCCCACCAACAGTGCAGTAGGGTTCCCTTTTCTCCATACCCTCTCCAGCATTTATTGTTTGTAGATTTTTTGATGATGGCCATTCTGACTGGTGTGAGATGATATCACATTGTAGTTTTGATTTGCATTTCTCTAATGATTAATGATGTTGAGCATCCTTTCATGTGTTTGTTGGCAATCTGTATATCTTCTTTGCAGAAATGTCTATTTAGGTCTTCTGCCCATCTTTGGATTGGGTTGTTTTTTTTTGATATTAAGCTGCATGAGCTGCTTGTAAATTTTGGAGATGAATCCTTTGTCAGTTGCTTCATTTGCAAATATTTTCTCCCATTCTGAGGGTTATCTTTTGGTCTTGTTTATGGTGTTCTTTGCTGTACAAAAGCTTTGAAGTTTCATTAGGTCCCATTTGTTTATTTTTGGTTTTATTTCCATTTCTCTAGGAGGGGAGTCAAAAGCATCTTGCTGTGATTTATGTCATATAGTGTTCTGCCTATGTTTTCCTCTAAGAGTTTGATAGTTTCTGGCCTTACATTTAGGTCTTTAATCCATTTTGACCTTATTTTTTTGTATGGTGTTAGGGAGTGTTCTAAATTCATTCTTTTATATGTAGCAGTCCAGTTTTCCCAGCACCACTTATTGAAGAGGCTGTCCTTTCCCCAATTACATTCCTGCCTCTGTTATCAAAGATAAGGTGACCATATGTGCGTGGGTTTATCTCTAGGCTTTCTACCCTGTTCCATTGATCTATATTTCTGTTTTTGTGCCAGTACCATACTGTCTTGATTACTGTAGCTTTGTACTATAGTCTGAAGTCAGGGAGAATGATTCCTCCAGCTCCGCTTTTCATTCTCAAGATTGAATGGCTATTCAAGGTCTTTTGTGTTTCCATACAAATTGTGAAATTTTTTGTTCTAATTCTGTGAAAAATGCCATTGGTAGTTTGATAGTGATTGCATTGAATCTGTAGATTGCTTTGGGTAGTAGAGTCATTTTCACAATGCTGATTCTTCCAGTCCAAGAACATGGTATACCTCTCCATCTATTTGTACCACCTTTAATTTCTTTCATCAGTGTCATATAATTTTCTGCATACAGGTCTTTTGTCTCCTTAGGTAGGTTCATTCCTAGATGTTTTATTCTTTTTCTTGCAATGGCAAATGGGAGTGTTTTCTTGATTTCACTTTCAGATTTTTCATCATTAGTTTATAGGAATGCCAGAGATTTCTGTGCATTAATTTAGTATCCTGCTACTTTACCAAATACATTGATTAGCTCTAGGAGTTTTCTAGTAGCATCTTTAGGATTCTCTATGTATAGTATCATGTCATCTGCAAACAGTGACAGCTTTACTTCTTCTTTTCCGATTTGGATTCCTTTTATTTACTTTTCTTCTCTGATTGCTGTGGCTAAAACTTCCAAAACTATGTTGAATATGAATGGTGCGAGTGGGCAACCTTGTCTTGTTCCTGATCTTAATGGAAATGCTTTCAGTTTTTCACCATTGAGGATGATGTTGGCTGTGGGTTTTTTATATATGGCCTTTAGTATGATGAGCAAAGTTCCCTCTATGCCTACTTTCTGCAGGGTTTTTATCATAAATGGGTGTTGAATTTTGTCGAGATTTTTCTCTGCATCTATTGAGATGATCATTTGGTTTTACTCCTTCAATTTGATAAGATGGTGTATCGCATTGACTGATTTGCATATATTGAACAATCCTTGCATTCCTGGAATAAATCCCACTCTATCATGGTGTATGATCCGTTTAATGTGCTGTTGGATTCTGTTTGCTAGTATTTTCTTGAGGATTCTTGCATCAATGGTCATCCATGATATTGGTCTGTAGTTTTCTTTCTTTGTGACATCCTTGTCTGGTTTTGGTATCAGGGTGATGGTGGCCTCAGAGAATGAGCTTTGGAGTGTTCCTCCCTCTGTTGTATTTTGGAAGAGTTTGAGAAGGATAGGTGTTAGCTCTTCTCTAAATGTTTGATAGAATTCACCTGTGGTCCTGGGCTTTTTTTGTTGGAAGATTTTTAATCACAGTTTCAATTTCAGTGCTTGTGATTGGTCTGTTCATATTTTCTATTTCTTCCTGATTCAGTCTTGGCAGGTGGTTCATTTCTAAAAATCTGTCTATTTCTTCCAGGTTGTCCATTTTATTGGCATAGAGTTGCTTGTAGTAATCTCTCATGATCTTTTGTATTTCTGCAGTGTCAGTTGTTACTTCTCCTATTTCATTTCTAATTCTATTGATTTGAGTCTTCTCCCTTTTTTTCTTGGTGAGTCTGGCTAATGGTTTATCAATTTTGTTTATCTTCTCAAATAACCAGCTTTTAGTTTTATTGATCTTTGCTATCGTTTCCTTCATTTATTTTTCATTTATTTTTGATCTGATCCTTATGATTTCTTTCCTTCTGCTAACTTTAGGTTTTTGTATTTTTCTTTCTCTAATTGCTTTAGGTGCAAGGTTAGGTTGTTTATTCGAGATGTTTCCTGTTTCTTAAGGTAGTATTGTATTGCTGTAAACTTCCCTCTTAGAACTGCTTTTCTGCATCCCATAGGTTTTGGGTTGTCGTGTCTCCATTGTCATTTGTTTGTAGGTATTTTTGGTTTCCTCTTTGATTTCTTCAGTGATCACTTCATTATTAAATAGTGTATTGTTTAGCCTCCATATGTTTGTATTTTTTTACAGATCTTTTCCTGTAATTGATGTCTAGTCTCATAGCGTTGTTGTTGGAAAAGATACTTGATACAGTTTCAATTTTCTTAAATTTACCAAGCCTTGATTTTTGACCCAAGATAAGATCTAACCTGGAGAATGTTCCATGAACACTTGGGGAAAATATGTATTCTGTTGTTTTTGGATGGAATGTCCTATAAATATCTTATGTCCATCTTGTTTAATGCATCATTTAATGCTTGTGTTTCCTTATTTATTTTCATTTTGGATGATCTGTCCATGGGTGAAAGTGGGATGTTAAAGTCCACTACTATGAATGTGTCACTGTTGATTTACCCTTTTATGGCTGTTAGTATTTGCCTTATGTAATGAGGTGCTCCTATGTTGGGTGCATAAATATTTACAATTGTTATTTCTTCTTCTTGGGTCAATCCCTTGATCATTATGTAGTGTCCTTCTTTGTCTCTTGTAATAGTCTTTATTTTAAAGTCTATTTGGTCTGATATGAGAATTGCTATTCCAGCTTTCTTTTGGTTTCCATTTGCATGGAATATCTTTTTCCATCCCCTTACTTTCATTCTGTATGTGTCTCTAGGTCTGATGTGGGTCTCTTGTAGACAGCATATATATGGGTCTTGCTTTTGTATCGATTCAGCCAGTCTCTGTCTTTTGGTGGGAGCATTTAATCCATTTACATTTAAGGTAATTATCGATATGTATGTTCCTATTCCCATTTTCTTAATTGTTTTGGGTTTGTTATTGTAGGTCTTTTCATTCTCTTGTGTTTCTTGCCTAGAGAAGTTCCTTTAGCATTTGTTGTAAAGCTGGTTTGGTGGTGCTGAACTCTCTCAGATTTTGCTTGTCTGTAAAGGTTTTAATTTCTCCATCAAATCTGAATGAGATCCTTGCTGGGTAGAGTAATCTTGGTTGCAGGTTTTTCTCCTTCATCACTTTAAATATGTCCTGCCAGTCCCTTCTGGCTTGCAGAGTTTATGCTAAAAGATCAGCTGTTAACCTTATGGGGATTCCATTGTGTATTATTTGTTGTTATTCCCTTGCTGCTTTTAATATGTTTTCTTTGTATTTAATTTTTGACAGTTTGATTAATATCTGTCTTGGCATGTTTCTCCTTGGATATCCTGTATGGGACTCTCTGTGCTTCCTGGACTTGATTCACTATTTCCTTTCCTATATTAGGGAAGTTTTCAACTATAATCTCTTCAAATATTTTCTCAGTCCCTTTCTTTTTCTCTTCCTCTTCTGGAACCCTTATAATTCAGATGTTGGTGCATATAATGTTGTCCCAGAGGTCTCTGAGACTGTCCTCAGTTCTTTTCATTCTTTTTTCTTTATTCTACTCTGTAGTAGTTATTTCCACTATTTTATCTTCCAGGTCACTTATCCGTTCTTCTGCCTTGGTTATTCTGCTATGGATCCCATCTAGAGTATTTTTCATTTCGTTTATTGTGTTGTTCATTGTTGCTTGTTTCTCTTTAGTTCTTCTAAGTCCTTGTTAAATGTTTCTTGCGTTTTGTCTCTTCTATTTCCAAGATTTTGGATCATCTTTACTATCATTATTCTGAATTCTTTTTCAGGTAGACTGCCTATTTCCTCTTCATTTGTTATGTCTGGTGGGTTTTTATCTTGCTCCTTCATCTGCTGTGTGTTTTTCTGTCTTCTCATTTTGCTTATCTTACTGTGTTTGGGGTCTCCTTTTTGCAGGCTGCTGGTTCATAGTTCCCATTGTGTTTGGTGTCTGTCCCCAGTGCCTAAAGTTGGTTCAGTGGGTTTTGTAGGCTTCCTGGTGGAGGGAACTAGTGCCTGTGTTCTGGTGGATCAGGCTGGATCTTGTCTTTCTGGTGGGCAGGTCCATGTCTGGTGGTGTGTTTTGGGGTGTCTGTGGACTTATTATGATTTTAGGCAGCTTTTCTGCTAATGGGTTGTGTTGTGTTTCTGTCTTGCTAGTTCTTTGGCATAGGGTGTTCAGCACTGTAGCTTGCTTGTTGTTGAGTGAAGCTGGGTGCTGGTGTTGAGATGGAGAACTCTAGGAGATTTTCACCATTTGATATTATGTGGAGCTGGGAGGTCTCTTGTGGACCAGTGTCCTGAAGTTGGCTCTCCCACCTCAGAGGCACAGGACTGACTCCTGGCTACAGCACCAAGAGCCTTTCATCCACATGTCTCAGAATAAAAGGGAGAAAAATTAGAAAGAAAGAAAGAAAAAAAGAAAGAAAGAAAGAAAGAAAGAAGGAAAGAAAGAAAGAAAGAAAGAAAGGAAGAGAGAGAGAAAGAAAGAGAGAAAGAAAGAAAGAAAGAAAGAAAGAAAGAAATGAAGGAAGGAAGGAAGGAAGGGAATAGAATAAAATAAATAAGATAAAATAAAGTTATTAAAATAAAAAATAATTATTAAGAAAAAAACAATTTTTAAGTAAAGAAAAAAAAAAAAACCGGATGGATAGAACCCTAGGACAGATGGTGAAAGCAAAGCTATACAGACAAAATCTCATACAGAAGCATACACATACACACTCACAAAAAGAGGAAAAGGGGGAAAAATAAATAAATCTTGCTCTCAAAGTCCACCTCTTCAATTTGGGATGATTCGTTGTCTATTCATGTATTCCACAGATGCAGGATACATCAAGTTGATTGTGGAGATTTAATCCACTGCTCCTGAGGCTGCTGGGAGAGATTTCCCTTTCTCTTCTTTGTTTGCACAGCTTCCGGGGCTCAGCTTTGCATTTGGTCCCGCCTCTGTATGTAGGTCGCCGGAGGACATCTGTTCTTCACTCAGACAGGACCGGGTTAAAGCAGCAGCTGACTCAGGGGCTCTGGCTCACTCAGGTCGGGGAGAGACAGGGGTGTGGATGTCGGGCAAGCCTGCGGCAGCAGAGGCCAGCGTGATGTTGCACTCTCCTGAGGCTCACCATACGTTCTCCCGGGGAAGTTGTCCCTGGATTCCGGGAACCTGGCAGTGGTGGGCTGCACAGGCTCACCGGAAGGGGGGTGTGGATAGTGACCTGTGCTTGCACACAGGCTTCTTGGTGGTGGCAACAGCAGCCTTAGAGTCTCATGCCCGTCTCTGGGGTCCGCGCTGTTGTCCGTGGTTCACGCCCGTCTCTGGAGCTCCATTAAGCGGCACTCTTAATCCCCTCTCCTTGCGTACCAGGAAGCAAAGAGGGAAGAAAAAGTCTCTTGCCTCTTCGGCAGGTCCAGACTTTTCCCCGGACTTCCTCATGGCTAGCCGTGGTGCACTAACCCCCTGCAGGCTGTGTTCATGCCGCCAACCCCAGTCCTATTCCTGCGCTCCGACCGAAGCCCAAGCCTCAGCCTCAGCCCCGCATGCCCTGGCAGGTGAGCAGACAAGCCTCTCGGACTGGTGAGTGGCGGTCAGCACCGATCCTCTGTATGGGAATCTCTCCACTTTGCACTCCGCACCCCTGTTGCAGTGCTCTCCTCTGCAGCTCCGAAGCTTCCTCCCTCCACCACCCACAGTCTCTGCCCGCGAAGGGGTTTCTAGTGTGTGGAAACCTTTCCTCCTTCATGGCTCACTCCCACTGGTGCAGGTCCTGTCCCTATTCTTTTGTCTCTGTTTATTCTTTTTTCTTTTGCCCTACCCAGGTACGTGGGGAGTTTCTTGCCTTTTGGGAGGTCTGAGGTCTTCTGCCAGCGTTCAGTATGTTTTCTGTAGGAGTTTTTCCACGTGTAGACATATTTCTGGTGTGTCTGCAGGGAGGAAGGTGATATCCAAGTCTTACTCTTCCGCTGTCTTCCCCCTCTCCCTGTATATCTTCTTTGGAAAAATGTCTATGTAGGTCTTCTGCCCATTTTTGGATTGAGTTGTTTGTTTGTTTGATATTGAGCTGCATGAGCTCCTTGTAAATTTTGGAGATGAATCCTTTGTCAGTTGCTTCATTTGCAAATATTTTCTCCCATTCTGAGGGTTGTCTTTTTGTCTTGTTTATGTTTTCCTTTGCTGTGCAAAAGCTTTTAAGTTTCACTAGGTATAATTTGTTTATTTTTGGTATTATTTCCATTTCTCTAGGAGGTGGGTCAAAAAGGATCTTGCTGTGATTCTTGTCATAGAGTGTTCTGCCTATGTTTTCCTCTAAGAGTTTGTTAGTGCCTGTGCTTACATTTAGGTCTTTAATCCAGTTAGAGTTTATTTTTGTATATGGTGTTAGGGAGTGTTCTAAATTCATTCTTTTACATGTAGCAGTCCAGTTTTCCCAGCACCACTTTGTGACGAGGCTGTCTTTTCTCCATTGTATATTCTTGCCTTCTTTATCAAAAATAAGGTGACAATATGTGGGCGGGTTTATCTCTGGGCTTTCTATCCTGTTCCATTGATCTATATTTCTGTTCTTGTGCCTGTACCATACTGTCTTGATTACTGTAGCTTTGTATTATAGTCTGAAGTCAGGGAACCTGATTCCTCCAGCTCCGTTTTTCTTTCTCAAGATTGCTTTGGCTATTCGGGGTCTTTTGTGTTTCCATACAAATTGTGAATTTTTTTGTTCTAGTTCTGTGGAAAATGCCAGTGTTAATTTGATAGAGATTGCATTGAATCTGTAGATTGCTTTTGGTAGTATAGTCATTTTTGCAATGTGGATTTTTCCATTCCAAGAACATGGGATATCTCTCCATCTATTTGTATCTTCTTTAATTTCTTTCATCAGTGTCATAATTTTCCGCATATAGGTCTTTTGTCTCCTTAGGTAGGTTTATTCCAAGGTGTTTTATTCTTTTTGTTGCAATGGTAAATGAGAGTGTTTTCTTAATTTCACTTTCAGATTTTTCGTCATTAGCATATAGGAATGCCAGAGATTTCTGTGCATTAATTTTGTATCCTGATACTTTACCAAATGCATTGATTAGCTCTAGGAGTTTTCTGGTAGTATCTTTAGGATACTCTATGTATAGTATCATGCCATCTGAAAACAGTGACAGCTTTATTTCTTTTCCAATTTGGATTCCTTTTATTTCTTTTTCATCTCTGATTGCCATGGCTAAAACTTCCAAAACTATGCTGAATAATAGTGGTGAGAGTGGGCAAACTTTTCTTGTTCCTGATCTTAGTGGAAATGGTTTCAGTTTTTCACCATTGAGGATGATGTTGGCTGTGGGTTTCTCATATATGGTGTTTATTACGTTGAGGTAAGTTCTCTCTGTGTCTAGTTAATGGAGGGTTTTTATCATAAATTGGTGTTGAATTTTGTCGAAAGCTTTCCCTGCATCTACTGAGATGATCATATGGTTTTTCTCCTTCAATTTTTTAACATGGTGTATCACATTGATTTATGTATATTGAAGAATCCTTGCATTCCTAAGATAAACCCCACTTGATCATGGTGTATGATCCTTTTAGTGTGCTGTTGGATTCTGTTTGCTAGTATTTTGTTGAGGATTTTTGCATCTATGTTCATCAGTGATATTGGTGTGTACTTTTCTTTTCTTGTGACATCTTTGTCTGGTTTTGGTCTCAGGGTGATGGTGGCCTTGTAGAATGAATTTGGGAGTGTTCCTCCCTCTGCTATGTTTTGGAAGAGTTTGAGAAGGATAGGTGTTAGCTCTTCTCTTAATGTTTGATAGATTTCCTCTGTGAAGCAATCTGGTCCTGGGCTTTTGTTTGTGGAAGATTTAAATCACAGTTTCAATTTCAGTGCTTTTGATTGGTCTGTTCATATTTTCTATTTCTTCCTGGTTCAGTCTTGGAAGGTTGTGCATTTCTAAGAACTTTTCCATTTCTTCCAGATTGTCCTTTTTTTTGGCATATAGTTGCTTGTAGTAATCTCTCATGATCTTTTGTATTTTTTGCAGTGTCAGATATTACTTCCCCTTTTTCATTTCTAATTCTATGTATTTGAGTCTTCATCCTTTTTTTCTTGATGAGTCTGGCTAATGTTTTAGAAATTTTGATTATCTTTTCAAAGAACCAGCTTTTAGTTTTATTGATCTTTGCTATCATTTCCTTCATTTCTTTTTCATTTATTTCTGTTCTGATCCTTATGATTTCTTTCCTTCTTCTAATTTTGGATTTTTTTGTTTTTCTTTCTCTAATTGCTTTAGGTGTACAGTTACATTGTTTATTTGAGATGTTTCTTGTTTCTTGAGGGAGGATTGTATTGCTATAAACTTCTTACTTAGAATTGCTTTTGCTGCATCCCATAGGTTTAGGGTCATCTTGTTTTCATTGTCATTTGTTTCTAGGTATTTTTTGATTTCCCCTTTCATTTCTTCAGTGATCTCTTCATTATTAAGTAGTGTATTGTTTATTCTCCATGTGTTTGTATTTTTTACAGTTTTTTTTTTTTCCTGTAGTTGATATCTAGTCACATAGCGTTGTGGTCAGAAAAGATACTTGACACAATTTCAATTTTCTTAAATTTACCAAGGTTTGATTTGTGACCCAAGATATGATCTATCCTGGAGAGTGTTCCATGAGCACTTGAGAAGAAAGTGTATTCTGTTGTTTTTGGATGGAATGTCCTGTAAATATCAATTAAGTCCATCTTGTTTAATGTATGATTTAAAGCTTGTGTTTCCTTATTTATTTTCATTTTGGATGATCTGTCCATTGGTGAAAGTGGGGTGTTAAAGTCCCCTAATATGAATGTGTTATTGTGGATTTCCCCTTTTATGGCTGTTAGTATTTGCCTTATGTAATGAGGTACTCCTATGTTGGGTGCATATTTACAATTGTTATATCTTCTTCTTGGATTGATCCCTTGATCATTATGTAGTGTCCTTTTTTGTCTCTTGTATTAGTTTTTGTTTTATTGTCTATTTTGTCTGACATGAGAATTGCTACTCCAGCTTTCTTTTGATTTCCCTTCACATGGAATATCTTTTTCCATCTCCTCACTTTCATTCTGTATGTGTCCCTAGGTCTGAAGTGGGTCTCTTGTAGACAGCATATATATGGGTCTTGTTTTTGTATCCATTCAGCCAGTCTATGTCTTTTGGTTGGAACATTTAATCCATTTACATTTAAGGTAATTATTGATATGTGTGCTCCTATTACCATTTTCTTAATTATTTTGGGTTTGTTATTGTATGTCTTTTCCTTCCTTTGTGTTTCCTGCCTAGAGAAGTTCCTTTAGCATTTGCTGTAAACCTGGTTTGGTTGTGCTGAATTCTCTTATCTTTTGCTTGTCTATAAAAGTTTTAATTTTTCCATCAAATCTGAATGAGATCCTTACTGGATAGAGTAATGTTGGTTGTAGGTTTTTCCCTTTCATCAGTTTAAATATGTCCTGTCACTCCCCTCTGGCTTGCAGAGTTTCTGCTGAAAGATCAGCTGTTAACCTTATGGGGATTCCCTTGTATGTTATTTGTTTTTCCCTTGCTGATTTTAATATTTTGTCTTTGTATTTAATTTTTGATAGTTTGATTAATATGTGTCTTTGGCATGTTTCTCCTTGGATTTATCCTGTATGGAACTCTCTTTGATTTCAGGACTTGATTAACTATTTCCTTACCCATATTAGGGAAGTTTTCAAGTATAATCTCTTCAAATATTTTCTGTCCCTTTATATTTCTCTTCTTCTTCTGGGAACCCTATAATTGGAATATTGGTGCATTTCATATTGTCCCAGAGGTTCTGAAACTGTCCACAATTCTTTTATTTCTTTTTTTCTTTATTCTGCTCTGTAATAGTTATTTCCACTATTTTATCTTCCAGGTCACTTTTCCGTTCTCCTGCCTCAGTTATTCTGCTATTGATTCCTTCTAGAGAATTTTTAATATCATTTATTGAATTGCTCATCATAGTTTTTTTCTCTTTAGTTCTTCTAGGTTGTTTTTAATCATTTCTTTTATGTTCTCCATTCTATTTCAAAGATTCTGGATCATCTTTACTATCATTATTCTGAATTCTTTTTCAGAAAGAATAGGTAGACTGCCTATTTCCATTTTATTTGTTTGGTCTGGTGGGTTTTTACCTTGCTCTTTCATCTGCTGTGTGTTTCTTTGTCTTCTTATTTTTCTTAACTTACTGTTTGGGGTCTCCTTTTTGCAGGCTGCATGTTCGTAGTTCCTGTTGTTTTTGGTGTCTGCCCCCAGTGGCTAGGGTTTGTTCAGTTGGTTGTGTAAGCTTCCTGGTGGAGGGGACTAGTGCCTGTTTTCTGGTGGATGAGGCTGCATCTTGTCTTTCTGGTGGGCATGTTCATGTTCTGTGTTGTGTTTTTGGATGTCTGTGACCTTATTATTATTTTAGGCAGCCTCTCTGCTAATGGGTGGGGTTGTGTTCCTGTCTTGCTGGTTGTTTGGCATAGGGTGTCCAGCACTGTAGTTTGCTTGTCATTGAGTGGAGCTTGGTCTTGGCATTGAGATGGAGATCTCTGGGAGATTTTTGCCATTTGGTATTATGTGGAGCTGAGAGGTCTCTGGTGGACCAGTGTCCTGAATTTGGCTCTCCCACCTCAGAGGCACAGCCCTGATGCCTGGGTAGAGCACCAAGAGTCTGTCATCCACATGGCTCAGAATAAAAAGGAGAAAGAAAGAAAGAAAGAAAGAAAGAAAGAAAGAAAGAAAGAAAGAAAGAAAGAAAGAAAGAAAGAAAGAAAGAAAGAAAGAGAGAAAGAAAGAGAGAAAGAAAGAAATAAAGAAAGAAAGAGACAGAAAGGAAGGAAGGAAGGAAGAAGGGAAGAAAGAAAAAGGTAAAATAAAATAAAAGTTATTAAAATAAAAAACAAAAATAATTATTAAAAAAAATTTTACATAATTAAAAAGAAGAAAGCAACCAAACCGAAAAACAAACCAGCAATGGTAACAAGCGCTGAAAACTATACTAAAAATAAAAAACAAAAAAACGGACAGATTGAACCCTAGGACAAACGGTAAAAGCAAAGCTACACAGACAAAGTCACACAGAGAAGCATACACATACACACAAAAAGAAAAAAAGGGGGGAAAAATATATATATATACATTGTTGCTCCCAAAGTCCACCTTCTCAATTTGGGATAATTCATTGTCTATTCAGATATTCTACAGACTCAGGGTACATGAAGTTGACTGTGGAGATTTAATCTGCTGCTCCTGAGGCTGCTGGGAAAGATTTCCCTTTCTCTTCTTTGTTCGCACAGCTTCCTGGGTTCAGCTTTGGATTGGCCCCGCCTCTGAGTGTAGGTCACCGGAGGGCGTCTGTTTTCGCTCAGACATGACGGGGTTAAAGGAGCAGCTGCTCTGGGGGCTCTGGCTCACTCAGGCCGGGGGCAGGAGGGGTACAGATGCGGGGCGAGCCTGTGGCAGCAGAGGCCGGTGTGACGTTGCACCAGCCTGAGGCACACCATGCGTTCTCCCGAGAGAGTTGTCCCTGGATCACGGAACGCTGTCAGTGGTGGGCTGCACAGGATCCCGGGAGGGGAGTTGTGGACAGTGACCTGAGGTTACACGCAGGCTTCTTGGTAGTGGCAGCAGCAGCCTTTGTGTCTCATGCCCGTCTCTGGTGTCCACACTGATAGCCGCGGCTCGCGCCCATCTCTGGAGCTCCGTTAAGCGGCGCTCTTAATCCCCTCCCTCTCCTTGTGCACCAGGAAACAAAGAGGCAAGAAAAAGTCTCCTGTCTCTTTGACAGTTTCAGACCTTCTTCCGGACTCCCTCCCGGCTAGCCGTGGTGCACTAGCCCCGTTCAGGCTGTGTTCACGCAGCCAACCCCAGTCCTCTCCCTGGGATCCAACCGAAGCCCGAGCCTCAGCTCTCAGCCCCCGCCCGCCCCAGCGGGTGAGCAGACAAGCCTTTTGGGCCGGTGAGTGCTGGTCGGCACCACTCCTCTGTGTGGGAATCTCTCTGCTTTGCCCTCCGCACCCCTGTTGCTGTGCTCTCCTCCGTGGCTCTGAAGCTTCCCCCCTCCACCACCTGCTGTCTCCACCCGCGAAGGGGCTTCCTAGTGTGTGGAAACCTTTCCTCCTTCACAGCTCCCTCCCACTAGTGCAGGTCCCGTCCCTATTCTCTCGTCTCTGTTTTTTCTTTTGCCCTACCCAGGTACGTGCCTTTTGGGAAGTCTGAGGTCTTCTGCCAGTGTTCAGTAGGTATTCTGTAGTCATTCCACATGTATTTCTGTATTTCTGATATATTTGTGGGGAGGATGTATTTCTGATGTATTTGTGGGGAGGAAGGTGATCTCCACGTCTTACTCTTCCTCCACCTTCCAGAAGGGTCCATTACAGAGTATTGAGTAGAGTTTCCTGTGCTATATAGCAGGTCCTTATTAGTTATCTATTTTATATATAGTAGTCTGTATATGTGAATCCCAATCTTCCAGTTTATCCCTTCTCCCCCCACCCCCCCCGGCTTTTCTCCCTGGTAACCATAAGTTTATTTTCTACATCTGTGTCTCTATTTATGTTTTCTAGATAAGTTTATTTGTACTTTTTTTTTTAGATTCCACATATAAGGGATACCTTATATTTGACTTTCTTTGTCTTACATACTTCATTCAGATGATAATCTCTATGTCCATCCATGGAATATTACTCAGCCATAGAAAAGAATGAAATAATGCCATCTGCAGCTTCGTAAGTTTTTTTATGCATCTAATAATGATGCTTTAGGACACTATAGACTCTATAAATCAGTAGGGTTATGCTGTAATCACTAAATACTGTTTTAAAAATTATTTCCTTCACCTACTCTAGGATGAATGGGGTTACTAGAGACACCTGAACAGTTCATTCTGAGTGACCTGGAGCATTCCTCCACAGCCCTCCTACATCTTCTCCTAAGTTACTACCTTTAAGAAGAGAAGGAGGAGGAGAGAGAGAAGGAGGCAGAAGAAGAGAAAGAGAGAGAGGACAGTGGCATTATTTGAATGCAGCAGAAGTGACAGTGAGCAATTTTTCTTTGTAATATACTGAGACAGGTATACTTCATTGTGTCGCCACATGTCTGCATATAGAGCCCTGTCTGAGCATGAGGTGTGGGGACAGGAAGAGACCAAGAGTCAAGAATTAGAAAAACGTGAGCCCTGCTTGTAGGAACATTATAACATGACTTGGATGACAGACTGCTGTAAGTGTCTCATAAAACGACCCATGGACAAGTGAAAATTGATATATTTCTTTCTCTCTTCTTTTTCCAAGCTCCTGGATCCTTCAAATCCCTACTCCTACATAAAGTCTTCCCTGAAACTCCATTCTTCCATTATTACATAGAATCATAGACGATTGGTGATGGCACACCAATCTATAAATATTTATTTATTTATTTATTTAACATCTATATTGGAGTATAATTTCTTTACAATGGTGTGTTAGCCTCTGTGTTATAACATAGTGAATCAGTTATACATATACATATATCCCCATATCTCCACCCTCTTGTGTCTCCCTCCCATCCTCCCTATCCCACCCCTCTAGGTAGTCACAAAACACCGAGCTGATCTCCCTGTGCTATGGGGCTGCTTTGCACTAGCTCTCTATTTCACATTTGGTAGTGTATATATGTCCATGCCACTCTCTCACTTTTTCCCAGCTTACCCTTCTCCCTCCCCATGTCCTCAAGTCCATTCTCTACTCCTGCACCTTTATTCCTGTCCTGTCCCTACGTTCTTCAGAACCTTTTTATTTTTTTTAAGATTCCATATATATGAGTTAGCATACAGTATTTGTTTTTGTCTTTCTGACTTATGTCACTCTGTATGACAGACTCTAGGTTCATCCACCTCACTACAAATAAGTCAATTTCGGGTTCTTTTATGGCTGAGTAGTATTCCATTATATATATGTGCCATGTCTTCTTTGGCCATTGAGCAACTTAGGGTACTTCAATGTCCTGGCTATTGTAAATAGAGCTGCAATGAACATTGTGGTACATGACGTTTTTTGAATTATCGTTTTCTTAGGGTATATGCCGAGGAGTGGATTCCTGGGTGGTATGGTAGTCTATTTTTAGTTTTTTTTTTTTTTTAATTTATTTATTTATTTATTTTTGGGTGTGTTGGGTCTTCATTTCTGTGCGAGGGCCTTCTCCAGTTGCGGCAAGCGGGGGCCACTCTTCATCGCGGTGCGCAGGCCTTTCACCGTCGTGGCCTCTCATGTTGCGGAGCACAGGCTCCAGACGCGCAGGCTCAGTAGTTGTGGCGCACGGGCCCAGTTGCTCCGCAGCATGTGGGATCTTCCCAGACCAGGGCTCGAACCTGTGTCCCCTGCATTGGCAGGCAGACACTCAACCACTGCGCCACCAGGGAAGCCCTATTTTTAGTTTTTTAAGGAACCTCCATACTGTTCTCCATAGTGGCTGTATCAATTTACATTCCCACCAACATTGCAGTAGGGTTCCCTTTCTCCACACCCTCTCCAGTATTTATTGATTGTAGATTTTTTGATGATGGCCATTCTGACCAGTATGAAGTGATATCTCATTGTAATTTTGATTTGCATTTCTCTAATGATTAGTGATGTTGAGCATCCTTTCAGGTGTTTGTTGGTAATCTGTATATCTTCTATGGAGAAATGTCTGTTTAGGTCTTCTGCCCATTTTTGGATTGGGTTGTTTGTTTTTCTGATACTGAGCTGCATGAGCTGCTTGTAAATTTTGGAGATGAATCCTTTGTCAGTTGCTTCATTTGCAAATATTTTCTCCCATTCTGAGCGTTGTCTTTTGGTCTCATTTATGGTTTCCTTTGTTGTGAAAAGCTTTGAAGTTTCATTAGGTCCCATTTGTTTATTTTTGGTTTTATTTCCATTTCTCTAGGAGGTGGGTCAAAAGCATCTTGCTGTGATTTATGTCATAGAGTGTTCTGCCTATGTTTTCCTCTAAGAGTTTGATAGTTTCTGGCCTTACATTTAGGTCTTTAATCCATTTTGAGCTTATTTTTGTGTATGGTGTTAGGGAGTGTTCTAATCTCATACTTTTACATGTAGTTGTCCAGTTGTCCCAGCACCACCTATTGAAGGGGCTGTCTTTTCTCCATTGTATATTCTTGCCTCTGTTATCAAAAATAAGGTGACCATATGTGCCTGGGTTTATCTCTGGGTTTTGTATCCTGTTCCACTGATCTATATTTCTGTTTTTGTGCCAGTACCATTCTTTCTTGATTACTGTAGCTTTGTAGTATAGTCTCCAGCCAGGGAGCCTGATTCTTCCACCTCCATTTTTCTTTCTCATTTTTGCTTTGGCTGTCAGGGTCTTTTGTGTTTCCATACAAATTGTGGAATTATTTGTTCTAGTTCTGTGAAAAATGCCATTGTTAGCTTGATGGGGATTGCATTGAATCTGTAGATTGCTTTGGGTAGTATAGTCATTTTCACAGTGTTGGTTCTTTGAATCCAAGAACATGGTATATATCTTCATCTGTTTGTATCATTATTAATGTCTTTCATCAGTGTCCTATAATTTTCTGCATGCAGTTCTTTTGTCTCCTTAGGTAGGTTTATTCCTAGGTATTTTATTCTTTTTGTTGCAGTGGTAAATGGGAGTGTTTCCTTAATTTCTCTTTCAGATATTTCATCTTTAATGTATAGAAGTGCAAGAGATTTCTATGCATTAATTTTGTATCTTGCCACTTTACCAAATTCATTGATTAGCTCTAGTAGTTTTCTGATAGCATCTTTAGGATTGTCTATATATAATATCATGTAATCTGCAAACAGTGACACCTTTACTTCTTTTCCAATTTGGATTCCATTTATTTCTTTTTCTTCTCTGATTGCTGTGGCTAAAACTTCCAAAACTATGTTGAATAATAGTGGTGAGAGTGCACAACCTTGTCTTCTTCCTGATCTTCGTGGAAATGGTTTCAGTTTTTCACCATTGACAACGATGTTGGCTGTGGGTTTGTCATAGATAGCCCTTATTATGTTGAGGTAAGTTCCCTCTATGCCTACTTTCTGGAGGGTTTTTATCATAAATTGTTGTTGGATTTTATTGAAAGCCTTTCCTGCATCTATTAAGATGATCATATGGTTTTTCTCCTTCAGTTTGTTAATATGGTGTATCACATTGATTGATTTCTGTATATTGAAGAATCCTTGCATTCCCTGGGTAAAGCCCACTTGATCATGGTGTATGATCCTTTTAATCTGCTGTTGCACTCTGTTTGCTAGTATTTTGTTGAGTATTCTGCATCTGTGTTCATTAGTGAGATTGTGCAGTTGTTTTCTTTTTTGTGACATCTTTGTCTGGTTTTGATATCAGTGTGATGTTGGCCTTGTAGAATGAGTTTTGGAGTATTCCTCCCTCTGCTATATTTTGGAAGAGTTTGAGAAGGATAGGTGTTATCTCTTCTCTAAATGTTTGATAGAATTTGTCTGTGAAGCCATCTGGTCTTGGGTTTTTGTTTGTTGGAAGATTTTTAATCACAGTTTCAGTTTCATTGCTTGTGATTGGTCTATTTATATTTTCTATTTTTTCCTGGTTCTGTCTCAGAAGGTTGTGCTTTTCTAAGAATGTGTCCATTCCTTCCAGGTTGTCCATTTTATTTGTATATAGTTTTTTGTAGTAATCTCTCATGAGCCTTTGTATTTCTGCAATGTCAGTTGTTACTTCTCCTTTTTCATTTCTAATTCTATTGTTTTGAGTCTTCTCCCTTTTTTTCTTTTTCTTTCTTTTTTTTTTTTTTTTTTGCGGTACACTGGCCTCTCACTATTGTGACCTCTCCCGTTGCAGAGCACAGGCTCTGGACGCACAGGCTCATCAGCCATGGCTCACGAGGCCAGCCTCTCCACGGCATGTGGGATCTTCCCGGACTGGGGCACGAACCCATGTCCCCTGCATTGGCAGGCAGACTCT
Source organism: Orcinus orca (assembly GCF_937001465.1). Classification (NCBI taxonomy): domain Eukaryota; kingdom Metazoa; phylum Chordata; class Mammalia; order Artiodactyla; family Delphinidae; genus Orcinus; species Orcinus orca. The sequence continues at coordinate 28,062,852 of NC_064573.1, forward strand.
CAACCACTGCGCCACAAGGGAAGCACTCCCTTTTTTTCTTTATCAGTCTGACTAATGGTTTATCAACTTTTTTATCTTCTCAAAGGACCATCTTTTAGTTTTATTGACCTTTGCTATTGTTTCCTTCATTTCTTTTTCATTTATTTCTGATATGATATTTATGATTTTTTTCCTTCTGCTAACTTTGGGGATTTTTGTTCTTCTTTCTCTAATTGCTTTAGGTGTAAGATTAGGTTGTTTATTTGACATGTTTCTTGCTTCTTCAGGTAGGCTTGTATTGCTATAAACTTCCCTCTTAGAACTTCTTTTGCTGCATCCCACAGGTTTTGGGTTGTCATGTTTTCATTGTCATTTGTTTCTAGGTATTTTTTGATTTCATCTTTGATTTCTTCAGTGATCTCTTGGTTTTTAAGTAGTGTATTATTCAGTCTCCATTTGTTTGTATTTTTTACAGGTTGTTTCCTGTAATTGATATCTAGTCTCATAGCATTGTGGTCAGAATAGATACTTGATATGATTTCAATTTTCTTACATTTACCAAGGTTTGATTTGTGACCCAAGATATGATCTATCCTGGAGAATGTTCCATGAGCACTTGAAAAGAAAGTGTATTCTGTTGTTTTTGGATGGAATGACCTATAAATATCATTTAAGTGCATCTTACTTAATGTGTCATTTAAAGCTTGTGTTTCCTTATTTATTTTCATTTTGGATGATTTGTTCATTGGTGAAAGTGGGGTTTAAAACTCCCTTCTAAGATTGTGTTACTGTTGTTTTCTCCTTTTATGGCTGTTAGCTTTTGCCTTATATATTGATGTGCTTCTATGTTGGGTGCAAAAATATTTACAATTTTTATATCTTCTTCTTGGACTGATCCCTTGATCATTATGTAGTGTCCTTCTTTGTCTCTTGTAATAGTTTTTATTTTAAAGTCTATTTTGTCTGATATGAGAATTTCTACTCCAGTTTTCTTTTGATTTCTATTTGCATGGAATATCATTTTCCATCCCCTCACTTTCAGTCTGTATGTGTCCCTACATCTGAAGTGGGTCTCTTGTAGACAGCATATATACTGGTCTTGTTTTTATACCCATTCATCCAATCTCTGTCTTTTGTTGGAGCATTTAATCCTTTCGCATTTAAGGTAGTTATCGATATGTATTTTCCTATTACCATTTTCTTAATTGTTTTGGGTTTGTTATTGTAGGTCCTATCCTTCTCTTGTGTTTCTGCCTAGAGAAGTTCCTTTAGCATTTTTTGTAAAGCTGGTTTGGTGGTGCTGAATTTTCTTACCTTTTGCTTGTTGTAAAGGTTTTAATTTCTCCATCAAATCTGAATGAGATCCTTGCTGGGTAATTTAATCTTGGTTGTAGTTTTTTCCCTTTCCTCACTTTAAATATGTCCTGCCACTCCATTCTGGCTTGCAGAGCTTCTGCCTAAGATCAACTCTTAACCTTACTGGGATTCCCTTGTATGTTATTTGTTGTTTTTCCCTTGCTGCTTTTAATCTTTTTCTTTGTATTTAATATTTGACAGTTTGATTAATATGTGTCTTGGCATATTTCTCCTTGGATTTATCCTGTATGGGGCTCTCTGCACTTCCTAGACTTGAATGATTATTTCCTTTTCCTTATTAAGGAAGTTTTCAACTATGATCTTTTCAAATATTTTCTCATTTCATTTCTTCTTCTCTTCTTCTTCCGGGACCCCTATAGTTCAAATGTTGGTGCATTTAATTATGTCCCGGGTGTCTCTGAGACTGTCCTCCATTCTTTTCAGTCTTTTTTCTTTATTCTTCTCTGTGGTTGTTATTTCCACTATTTTATCTTCCAGGTCAGGTCTTCTGCCTGAAGAAGTCAGAACTTCTGCTATTGATTTCTTGTAGAGAATTTTAAATTTCATTTATTGTGTTTCTCATCATAGTTTTTTGCTCTTTACGTCTTCTATGTTTTTTTTTAAACATTTCTTGTATTTTCTGCATTCTATTTCCAATATTTTGGATGATCTTTCCTATCATTACTCTGAATCCTTTTTAAGGTAGACTGCCTATTTCCTCTTCATTTGTTTGGTCTGGTGGGTTTTTACCCTGCTCCTTCATCTGCTGTGTGTTTCTCTACCTTCTCATTTTGCTTAACTTACTGTGTTTGGGGTCTCCTTTTCGCTGGTTGCTGGTTCATAGTTCCCATTGTTTTTGGTGTCTTCCCCCAGTGGCTAAGTTTGGTTCAGTGGACTGTGTAGTCTTCCTGGTGGAGGGGACTGGTGCCTGTGTTCTGGTTGATGAGGCTGGATCTTGTCTTTCTGGTGGGCAGGACCATGTCCAGTGTTGTGTTTTGGGGTGTCTGTGACCTTGTTATGATTTTAGGCATCCTCTCTGCTAATGGGTGTTATTGTGTTCCTGTCTTGCTACTTGTGTGGCGTAGGGTGTCCAGCAGTGTATTATTGGTCATTTAGTGGAGCTCAGTCTTAGTGTTGAGATGGAAATCTCTTGGAGAGCTTTTGCTGTTTGATATTACTTGGACCCAGGAGTTCTCTGGCAGACCAGTGTCCTGAACTCGGCTCTCTGACCTCAGAGGCACAGGCCTGACACCCAGCTGGAGAACCAAGACCCTGTCAGCCACATGGCTCAGAAGAAAAGGGAGGAAAAGAGAAATAAATAAAAAAATAAAGTTATTAAAATGAAATATTAAAAAATATTAAAAAATTAAAAAGTAATAAAAAAGAACAAAAGAAAGAATGAAGAAAGCAACCAAATGAAAAAACAAATCCACCAATGATAACAAGCACCAAAAAATATCCAAAAACAAACAAACAATAAGCCGGACAGTTAGAACTCCAGGACAAATGGTGAAAGCAAAGCTATACAGACAAAATCACACAAAGAAGCATCCACATACACACTCACAAAAAGAGACAAAGGAAAAAAAAAATATATATATATATATAAAGAAGAGAGCTACTAAATCAATAAAGAAATCTACCAATGACAATAAACTCTAAATACTAAGCTCAGATAAACATAAAACCATAAAGAAGTTAGATGCAGAAAGCAAACCCCAAGTCTACAGTCACTCTCAAAGTCAACCACCTCAATTTGGGATGATTCATTGCCTATTCAGGTATTCCAGAGATGCAGGGTACATCGAGTTGATTGTGGACGTTTAATCCGCTGCTCCTCAGGCTGCTGGGAGAGATTTCCCTTTCTCTTCTTTGTTTGCACAGCTCCTGGAGTTCAGCTTCAGATTGGCCCCGCCTCTGCATGTTGGTCACCTGAGGGCATTTGTTCCCCAGCCAGACAGGTCAGGGTTAAAGTAGCAGCTGATTAGGGGGCCCTGGCTCACTCAGGCTAAGGGGAAGGAGGTGTACGGAATGTGGGGTGAGACTGCAGCGGCAGAGGCTGGCATGACATTACACAAGACTGAGGCATGCTGTGTGTTCTCCAGGGAAGTTGTCCCTGGATCACAGGACCCTGGCAGTGGCAGGCTGCACAGGCTTCCAGGAGGGGAGGTGTAGATAGTGACCTGTGCTTGCACACAGGATTCTTGGTGGCTGCAATTGCAGCCTTAGCGTTTCATGTCTGTCTCTTGTGTCCACAATGATAGCTGCGACTTGCGCCTGTCTCTGGAGCTCATTTAGGCAGTGCTCTGAATCCCCTCTCCTCGTGCACCCTGAAACAATGGTGTCTTGCCTCTTCAGCAGGTCCAGACTCTTTCCAAGACTCCCTCCCTGCTAGCTGTGGCACACTAGCCCCTTTCAGGCTGTGTTCACACAGCCAACCCCAGTCGTCTCCCTGGGATCTGACCTCCGAAGCCCAAGCCTCAGCTCCCAGCTCCCACCCACCCTGGCGGGTGAGCAGACAAGTCTCTTATGCTGGTGAGTCCTGGTTGGCACTGATCCTCTGCATGGGAATATCTCCGCTTTGCCCTCTGCACACCTGTTGCTGCTCTCCCCTTGGTGGCTCCAAAGCTTCCCCCCCGCCTACCCGCCATCTCCACCAGTGAAGGGGCTTCCTAGTGTGTGGAAACTTTTCCTCCTTCACAGCTCCCTCCCAGAGGTGCAGGTCCCGTCCCTATTCTTTGTCTCTGTTTTTTCTTTTTTCTTTCGCCCTACCCAGGTATGTGGTGAGTTTCTTGCCTTTTGGGAACTCTGAGGTCTTCTGCCAGCGTTCAGTAGGTGTTCTGCAGGAGTTGTTCCACATGTAGATGTATTTCTGATGTATTTGTGGGGAAGAAGGTGAGCTCCACGTCTTACTCTTCTGCCATCTGAAGGTCTCCCTTGGCACAGACTCTAAAGGTCAGTTATGCCAGCCTTGATCTGATTCTTCCAGCTCCCACCATGTGGAGATGTTATAATAAAGGTGTGTCTGGAGTGAGAATAAAGCACCTACAGCAGGGGTCTTGGGTGTGGCAGAGGAGGTTACATAATGGGTGACTAGGAGGGAATTTCTTTATAAAGAAGTGGGGAAACAGGGCTTCAGGTAGAGGGAAGATCACTCTGAAAGTAAAGAGAGGAAGAGAAAGCATGGATCACTTGCTAAATGATAAGCAAGTCGGGAGGTCTGGAAGGTTAAGTCCTAGTAAAAGGGAACCTGAATGTGAGGTGGATCCAGGCTGATGTATCTTATTCTTTAATTTAAGAAATTCTAATTTTATATTGATGGTAATGGAGAAGCATTAAAGGATTTAAATGGTGAGTGTATGTGTGTTTATAATCAGATCTGTACTTTTAAAAGCTCACAGTGGCAGTAAGTAGAATGAGATTGCACTGTCAAATTGAAAGCTAGATAGAACTATTATGAGACATCATCTGAGAAATGAGAAGGGGTCAAGCTATAGCTGTGGCAGAGATGAAGGGAAGAAGTGGTTTATGCACTCTCTATGTAAAAGTAAAATGTAGTGTATAGAACCAGTGTGTTCCTATACCTTCTCTTCCACTATATACCTAGGTGATCTGAGGGAAGTCCCTTTCTTTTTTTCTTTCTTTTTTCTGTTTTTTTTGTTTGTTTGTTTGTTTTGCGGTACACGGGCCTCTCACTGTTGTGGCCTCTCCCGATGTGGAGCGCAGGCTCCGGACGCGCAGGCTCAGCGGCCGTGGCTCACGGGCCCAGCCGCTCCGCGGCATGTGGGATCTTCCCAGACCGGGGCACGAACCCGCGTCCCCTGCATCGGCAGGCGGACTCTCAACCACTGTGCCACCAAGGAAGCCCCCTTTATCTAGGACTCTTTTTCTTCTTCATCTGTAAAATGAGAGGGTTGGACTAGAAGTATTATGATCCCTTCCAGCTCTAATACTCTCTAACACTATGATTCTGGTCCAATTTGAATGGCATCCAAGGACATTTTGTTACTGGAATTCCCAAAAGACCTCATTATAAAGTGGTCCCATAGATTAGAGCCCCAGGACAGTTATGGCAAGACTTCAGAGGACTATTATTAAAGATAATGATAGCATTTTGGTTTTATATAAGACATACACCTATAATCACCTGTAATGTGCATTAATCTTCATCATATCATTGTGAGTCAAAGAGGTATAAGGATAATTTTCCACATTTTAAAGATGAGGAATCAAGTCCTTAAAAGCTCCAAAGATCTGCCTGAGGTCCCAGACAAGTCATGGTGGAGTCTGGACTAGCATCTGTGTCCTGAATTTATCATGCAGAGCTCTTCACATTACCTTGGGCTGCTTCTGGTCTGACCTGAACTTCCCAGGTGCATGTCTAATCAGGGCCTCACCCTGTCCATTCCAGGGAGTCCTGAGATCAACTGTAACCAGGATCAACTTCAACTTGGCTTGTTAGATTAGCAGGCGTGACCCTGAGTATTTATAACCTCCTCATGCTGGGGAAATATTACTGTGAAGACGTTCCAAGTAGATTCATTTTGAGACTCAGTATGGTTACATGCAAGCAAAATCTGAAGGTCTCTCATTTGCTGTGTGAAGTATAAGTCAAAAATGCAACTTTGGGGCACTTCTCCAAGTAGCTCAGAGAGCTTATGCATTTATTTTCAGCCTGCTGTCCTGGACTGAGAAAGGAGATACTGTAAGAGAGCAATGGTAGAGAGTTTTAAGACCAAGGATCTTTCCTTGATCTTTCTTCTACTCCTCCTCTATGTTGTAGGGAGGACCCATCAGGGGTCTGGAATGAAAGGAGAGAATAATTCCTCACAAGATTCTTATCCCTTAACAGAGGGACAAGATCAAGGTAGATTGTTTTCCTGCCCTGCTGACTCTCTGGATCCAGCCAAATCTACTCCTCCCTCCACCTCTTCCATTCTCTATCGCATGTTCCATCTTGGCTGGTCAGAGAGTGAGTGATTTTTAATGGAATGAAGAAAGGAAAGAAGGGAGGGAAGGTAGGAGGGAGTAGAGGTGTTTACGTATTCATGATATTTAATAAGTACCTGCTAGGTGGCAGACCCTATGGAGTCACTTTATACACATTATATTTTCTATCCTTACAATAATCTTATGAAGTAAATTACATTACTACCATTTTAGATATTAACTCAAGGGAGTAAAGTAACTTAAGATTATGTGGGTAAGTTAAGCTAGAATTTGAACCCAGGAACATATGACTCCAAATCCTTTCCACAACACTATGCTACTTTCCAACCCTGTTGGTCAGTTTGCTGATGACCTTGAAAGGTTATCAGAGAGCATAACCTCAATTTTGCACAGTATGGCTAAAAGTCTGGGAGTCATAAAGTGTTGTAGGACAAGAGGTGAGTGTGTGTTAAATAAAAATTTGACTAATATTTATATAGATTTTTCTATGTTTTTCACATAACCTTATCTATATTTCACATTTATTACTTTGATGAGAAAACTGAAGCCAACAAAACTTATGTGCAACATACCAGTTTATTTCACAGCCAAGATTTGAACCCAGGTTCCCTGACCCATATTTTGGGGCTAGTTCTACTCCACCGTACTCTCATCTAACATAACCATTTATCCATCCCTGGTAAGGAGGCAGTGATGAAAAATACAAGCTTCTTCCACATTTTAATGATTCCAATGACACTGACATCCTTGTTTTGTTAAGATCTCTATAAATACTCTCCTTGAAATTCCCCACAATAAAGGTAATAACTCCACAAGATAAAACTTCAGGAGTACATTTGTTGGCATTTTTACCAGTTTTCTTCTTGTTCTAGAGCTGTTCAGATATTATAGGATTAAAAAAATGTGTTTTAAGGGTGATTTTGTCCAGAAAGTTCCAAAAAGAAATGACAAGAAATGGTTTCCACACTCTAAAATTAAAAACACTCATTCACTTTACGAGAAAATGAGGAGGTGGCAGAAGAAGCCATAACAGAGTCTTCATGAAAAAGTCTCAAACCCTTGTAATTAATGGGAACCTTTAAAATCAGAAGCCAAGGCCATTAATCATTCAGCCAACTTTCCATGAGGTTGGCATCACCCACACACCTTTAATGACTCAATGCACAACGGGCAAATTTGAACTGCAGGGATTGTCCTCTGAGCAACATTTTTAAATTGCTGCCTGGAACGTGAATGCTGTCATTAAATCAGTGAGTTTGTTCTCTTTCTAGCCTATAAATTTGGCTTTCAGAGTGTTGGGTTTTTTGTTTGTTTTTGGACCATACCACGTAGCTTGTAGGATCTCAGTTCCCTGACCGGGAATTGAACCTGGGCCACGACAATGAAAGCCCAGAATCCTAACCTTTAGGCCACCAGGGAACTCCCTCAGAGTGTTTTGTTTGTTTGTTTTGTTTTGTTTTGTTGTGGTATGCAGGCATCTCACTGTTGTGGCATCTCCCATTGCGGAGCACAGGCTCCAGACGCGCAGGCTCAGCAGCCATGGCCCACGGGCCCAGCTGCTCTGCGGCATATGGGATCTTCCCGGACCGGGGCACGAACCTGTGTCCCCTGCATCGGCAGGCGGACTCTCAACCACTGCACCACCAGAGAAGCCCTCCTCAGAGTGTTTTGAAGACTGGACTGGGAGATGTTGCAATTGCTTCCAGGGTTAGAAGTGATAGGCAAGAAGATATTTTTCTCAGTATATGGTAGGAATTCTTAACAATTAGGCCCTAGAAGGGAAAGATGTGTCTTGTCAGATAGTAAACTTGGTACACTGAGGAACACCCAAGGGAAGCTTAAGGTGCAGGAGAAAGGATACCTCCTCTGGGTAGAAGGCTGGATTATGTTTCCTTCCAATTCAAAAGTATTTGTGTTCTTTTCTTAGTTATTTCTCGGAGGGATGTAATTAATCAGGAAGACATGTAATGGAGCAAAAACTCCTCCAGGGAGCTCCCAAATGGACACAGAACACAGGGACTTTCCCAAAGGAAGACTATCAGGAATAGTAGTTTTTTTCAGATTAGGTGATTCCCTACACCCTTACTCAGCTAACCCACGAATTTTGTGCAGGGATCACCACCAAGCTTCAGTCTCCTCTTTTTCCAACAGATATTTGTAGAGCATGGACTGTGAGATAGGATTTGTGCTAGGTAGTTTCACAGGCATTAACTTTGAAAACAGCATTATAAGACAATTATGATTATTTCCATTTTATAACGGAGAACACAGATTTTAAAAAGTTGAATGACAATCCCAAGATGACTCTCTAATCTTCTCTATGTTTTTAGAAGGAATATTTACTCCCAGGCCCTGAAACCTCCTCATTAGTGGGGAAAAGCAAGTACTGATACACAACACACTTCAATTACAAGGACATTAACATGGTGAAACCACTGGACCTTTCTACTTGCCCTCCAATATACAAAGAATTAAATTTACCAGGAGAACTCCTAGCCTTTTAGTACAACAGGAGTTGACAATAATTTTTTTTCCAGTCCTATAGATATTATCTGTTATGGACCAAACCACGTTCCCCCAAAATTCATATGTCGAAGCCCTAAACCCAAATACTTTGGCATTTGACTATATTTGGAGATGGGGCCTTTAAACAGGTGATTAAGTTAAAATGAGACCATTAGGGTGGGCCCTAATCCAAAATGACTGGCGTCTTTATGAGAAGTGGAAATTTAGATACATGAAAGAGATGCCAGGGATGCATGCACATAAAGAAAAGACCCTTTGAGGAGACATCTACAGGGCAGCCATCTACAAACCAAGGAGAGAGCCCTGAGAGAAAAATCAACCCTGCCAGCACCTTGATCTTGGACTTTTAGCTTCTAGAACTGTGAGAAAATACATTTCTGTGTTTAGGTCATCACTCTGGCATTTTGTTATGGCAGGCCTAGAAAACTAATACATTATCTTTATGGAAGTGGTTTTCTTATGGAGATGAAAATGGATGAGAGAGGTAATTGTTGCTTCTACTTCCAAAAGGTGGGACATGTAGGTCAATTCCATTACTCTGATCAATCTTGGTTCCCGATCTATCAGGACAGGATGGTACAAGCACAGGGAGCAGTAGCCACTCCAGTTGGAATTCTACCAGTGAAGAACTCAGATGGCCTATTTATATTGTTAAGATTTTAACTAAAGGATCTAAATATGATAGTCATGTTCAATATTGTTCACTAAAGAAACTCAGAATTATATAAGAAATCACATACTCACACAAGCATAAATACATATATTTTATAAGGGCAAATACTGTTTATATCCCTGGAATCTCAATAATCTAAATCAGTATGCTAACAGAAATATGTGTGATGATGAAAATGTTCCATATTTGTGCTGGATATGGTAATCACTATTCACATATGAGCACTTGAAATGTGGCTAATGCTACTGACAAACTGAATTTTTAATTTTATTTCATTTTAATTGCATTAAATTTAAATAGCTACTTGTAGTTAGTGGCTATCATATTGGAGAGTGTGGTTCTACATCATATGGAAAAATTAAACATGGCTTCAGTTTTGTTTGGAAATAAACAGCAAGGAAAGCTAAACACAAACAAAAACTCAATGTTTTGTAATATTTTAGTACAGATTCCATTTTGCTTCGCAAATACTGATTTGACCTTTTTAAGAAATAAAAAACAAGCAAAAGATTTTAAACCCTGAAATTTCATTTCAGTGTGTAGTTTTATGCCTAAGGGAACTTAAAGAACTATAGAATTTTAGACTTACAGGAGATCTTAGAAACAGGTATTTCTAAGAATTTTAAAATCCAAAATTTCTGATTTTAAGAAAGGGGACTGGACACTTTCTGAAGTTTTCACATCTTGTACCAAACCATCACACACATACAAAAGAAATCAATGACTACAAAGCCGTAGTCAAAAACAAGGAAAACATCTCTAAAAGAGAAAGATAGACTGACAGGAGAAGCCAACACCATGGTGCCAACGAGGGCACACACCTGCTGCTCTGCCCACAAGGAGGCTCTCACAGGTAACAAAAAGCTGTGTGGGAAAGTCATGTGGAAAATTTTTCTTGAAGACAAGCATTTGGCCAGCAACCACCAATAACCTGAGGAAAGCTAATGCTATGAAAGGGAAGAGCAATAACTGAGTAATCTCAAAAGCTCTTAATATAGTACACTTAACTATTCTCAGGGAGATAAAGGAAAAAATCACATTCCCTAAAAAAGAGCTATGAAACAAGAGTAGGCAACTAAGACAAAGAACCCGGGTTTTCAAGATGAAAAATATAATGATTAAAAAAAACACACAGGGACTTCTCTGGTGGTGCAGTGGTTAAGAATCCTCCTGCCAATGCAGGGGACATCGGTTCAAGCCCTGGTCCGGGAAGATCCCACATGCCACAGAGCAACTAAGCTCACATGCCACAACTACTGAGCCTGCGCTCTAGAGCCCGTGAGCCACAACTACTGAACCTGCGCACCACAACTACTGAAGCCCACATGCCTAGAGCTCATGCTCCACAACAAGAAAAGCCACCGCAATGAGAAGCCCGTGCACAACAACAAAGTTCAGCCCCCACTCGCAGCAACTAGAGAAAGTCCACACACAGCATTGAAGACCCAACGCAGCCAAAGTGGCATGGACATATATACACTACCAAATGTAAAATAGATAGCTAGTGGGAAGCAGCCACATAGCATAGGGAGAGCAGCTCCGTGCTTTGTGACCACCTAGAGGGGTGGGATAGGGAGGGTGGGAGGGAGACGCAAGAAGGAGGAGATATGGGAACATATGTATATGTATAGTTGATTCACTTTGTTATAAAGCAGAAACTAACACACCATTGTAAAGCAATTATACTCCAATAAAGATGTTTAAAAAAAAAAAAAAAGACGTACACGATAAAAGTCCTAAAAGAAAACAATACACACAGCTGAAGGACAAACCAGTAAGCTAAATATTAAACCAAATTCACACAGAAGACAAGGAGATAGATAGAAAATAAGAGACTAATATTAAGTGGGATGGAAACTTGATCCAGGAATTCCAAGTGCATCTAACTGAGTTCCAGAACTAGCAATTAGAAAAAAAAATGGAGAATAGGCAATATTTAAAGACATAATGCCTGAAACTATCCCCAACCGAAGGGGAAAAAAAGGACATGAGTCCTTGGGTTGTAAGAATCTGAAAACCTGAGGAGAATTACAAACTACGACATACTTGGACACAAAGCTGTAAAATTAAAACATCAAGGGAAAAGAAATTCCTAAAAGCTGCCAGAGAGAAAAGGCAGACTCCCTACAAAAGGATAAGAATAGAGTGACATCAGTCATCTCATCATGAAATCAGAGCACATTTACATTCGAGGCGACATTTCCTTCCTGGAAGAACACAGATGTTAGCCTGAAGACTTAAGGGGTAGTTTGGATGTTTCACTTCTCTACAATGTGCAGACAAAACGGTAACCCCTAACACCTGCAGAATCTCTGTAGAAATCAGTACCCATATTACACTCCTTTTTCATACCTAAATATCCCCTGAAGCATTAGAATACTTAGGCCCTCGTCTTGGCTCTTACAACATGAAGTTTCTGTTCCAAAAAAATGAATTTGCTCACTTGCTCTCTCACATGTTACACTTACCCTGGACTCGATGAAATTCCCTCTACCCAGAATATATTTTCCTGTATAGGTGCTCACCTAAACTCCAGCTGTTCCTTAAGGGCCACTTATGGTCACTCTCTTCACAAAGCCATCTCTAGCTCATGGTAACCCACTCCCCCTTCTTGGCTTTCAAAAATTCAGTGTTTGTTAAATACCTCTTGGCATTTTCAAAATTATTTTGATGATCTTACTGATAACCTACACTGAATGCTTAGTGTACACCTAGCACTTTGCATCTGTTATTGCACTTAATCCTCAAAACAATGCTACTAAGTAGATATTATTATTCCCACTTTACAGCTAAGAAAGCTGAAGCTTAGGGATGCTAAGTAAGTTGCTAAAGATCAGAGAGCAAGTATGTATCAGAGATAGGATAGACTTAGCTCTGCCATGTGCAACCTACCGAAGTGCACAGCAAGGGGTCATTTGGAGCTTGATATTTAACCCATTCTCAGCTCAACAAGCCAACAGTGAGCATTTCCTGGAGGAAACGATGTCTTTTTTTCTAATTCACCAAAGGCCTACAGGCTAGTCTCTGAAAGAGACTCAAATTCTGTCTGGATCCTGGACCACACTTAACTACTACACTATACCACCCCTCATTTAAAAGACGAAATAATGAGGTCCAGAAAAACAAAATGATTTTTTTAAGTTACAGAACTAGTGGAACCTGAGCTGACATTTAAGACCTTCCATTGCTCTTTCTGGCACTCTACTTGGGTTTCATTCCACTTACATTTTATATACACTGTGTATCACTATTCTCTGATGATTTCTTGTGTCTATATTTCTTGTGTCTATACCCACAGTAAACTGTGAGCTCCTGAAGACAAGACCATTCTTATAGTTATTCCAGCAGCATATATGCTCAGGAATATAGAGAAGCCTCCAATAGACATTCCTTAACTTGAATGAAATGCTTCTCAGAATGAAGTTGTCTGATGACCTGTAAGTACCCCCACGATAGCGCTTAACCTTGAGAAAATCACTTGGTCATGTGGTCTTGAGAAAACACCAATTTGCACTTATCCCACTAGGAGTAAGATGCCACCAGTTCCCTGCCAATGCCCTACTTTGAGTCTTTACTGATACCACTAGCTTCCAAGTAGAAGCAGCCCTATCTTGAAGGCATTCTTGGGAAATTTCCTTTATAACTTCCTCTTTTCCATGCCCAATTCCATCTTTAAGGCAGTATAAAGAGATATAAAAAATGATTGTGGAATCGAGGCCTTAGAGATTCCAAGAATAACATACATATGTCCTAAAAGTTTTGTAAGATGAATGACATAAACTCCAGGAGAAAAGGAATATTACTTTATTTAAATATACATTTTATAAAAGAATAAATAGAGACTCTTAGCAGGTCTCGTGCCTGAGGTGACTCAAGCTATGGTGTGAAAAAGTGGAGGATATGTCAGTGGATCCCCAGTTTATCTAACTCTTGGTCCAGGGATCCTTCCCCTCATCACAGTTGCTGTACTCTGGAAGGTGAGGGGAATGTGGTCCCCAAAATGTCATCAAAGTTTACTGCTTGAACATTTGTTCGTTCATATATGAAGGCTAAACCAGGTAGACTCCAGGAAGTGTGAAACAGATAAGGCATCTTGGGGAGTCAAAAATAAATTATAATGGCCCTTTAGAAAGTTAGAATAGTAGAGCATATCATGGCCAGGTAAAAATTAAATAAAAGCTTCCTCACCAGCTAAGGAAGATGATCAAGAAATTTAGCTCTGACCCAGACCACAGGCAATTGCAGCCATTCTCCAAAGGATCCTGTCTTCCCAAAATAAATGTCTGCTCCACTTGAGTTAAAATTAGACACACATCAATTCTGGCTGTTGACACAGAAGCCTCTGGCAAGCAGGGTGCAATCCAGAATCCTCTACATAAACAACCAAGCTCTGTAGACACTCCCAAGACACTCAGAGCTAAAGGAATAAAGTGTCTTGCCATTTCCTCATCAGCAGTACCCCGTCCCTATCCCAGAATCAGCTATGTCGCAGTGAGCACAAAAGCATGAGCAAAATCTGCTTCCTTCTTTGTGGCTGGGGTTCCAAAACAGAATGGCACAAATATGAGATGATTTTATTTTTTATGATGTTGTTTCCTGGGATCTGTTGTCTTGCCTCAACACTTTAATATTCATTACATAATTTATCCTTTTTTTGCATAAATATTTATGGATTTTCTCCTACTCCTTGGTGCTGTCAGGTCATAAATCAGAGTCCTTGCCCTCAGTCACCCCATGACTAAGGTGTGAAAAATATTATTATCCTCCCTTTAATGAACAAGGAAATGGATACTCAGAAGGCTTAAGTGACTTTCCAGCATGAGTATTGGAGAAGGAAAAAAGCCCAGCTTTCTCAGTCTTTCAGAGATGTGAATTCCTTTTTATCCACATTCCTTCAAAAAAGACAAACCTCATGACAGCCCTCAGTACTGCCTTATAAATGCCGTTATAGTTTTCCCCAAAATATATTAAGATATGTGAATACACATAGGAAGGACATTTATTTTTGGACTTAGAGAAATAATTTTTTGTGTAATAATGAAAGAAAGAAGTATAATTTAAACAGAACTTCATCAAAAAATTTTTCTGCATGAGCAATTTGGTTGTGAGAAAATTACCTGCTGAGATAATTGCTTTAGTTTTGTGTTTTCTCACTATGATTCTGTGAGAAATGCAGGCCTGAATTTTTGCAACTAATATGCCTACAAAATTTTCTATTTAACTCACTTGCCCAATGGACTTAATTTTTTTCTGTAGAATAAAGTCTTTCTATAAGATAGGGCAAACTCCTTTAGGACAATCTAATATTCCTATTAATTCAATTCATTAAACATTAATTGAGAATTTAGACTTAGGATGCAACAGTGTAAAATCTTGAGCCCTTGTACCCAAAGGATCCAGCTCTGGCAGTGAAGGAGACTAATCACAATGCCTGGGGAAATTTTTTAGTAGGACTGGATTGTAAGGAAGCGAGATAGCTCTTCAGAAGAAGTGATTAACTCAGTTTGAAGATGTGTGTCAAGGAAAGCCTCCTGGAAGAGGAGATGATTGAACTTCTCTGTAACAAGAGCCTTCTCACTATTCTCTGTGCCAACCATGTACATTTCTGCTTCTTACTTTGGCTTAGTTTAATGACTACCATTTATTGAGCATTTACCATATCAAGGTCACAATATTAAGGATACAAAGTCTTATCACACTAGTTTTCAAGGAATTTAGAGTTACCAAAAGAATTTATTTCCTGTGTCTCCCTTGAATTTACTCATTACATTTAGAAAACTTCAAATATGTACAAGATATTGATTTCCAACATCACTGTTTCCTTTGTCCTAGCTGGCGTTAACATCAGGAGAGTTCTGGGTCTCCTGAACAATACATCCCTTACCTGATAAGACACTATATAGTTTTCATAATTCATCAGATTTTCCTTTTCAAAGGAGACTAAATTATATTTTAGAATCAAATTTGTTGGTAAATTCATAAGTAGTATTTTTGGAATATTTGGCTCCATTTACTTTCTTCTTTCCCTCTTTCTTTCTTTCTTTTTTTTTGCCATTTTGCTATATTTTGCATGTCCTTGTAAGCCACCTTGAGACACTTTTAGACTGAATGATCCCCTCTAAATAAATAAAAGTAATATTTGCACTGCTTTTTTTATATCCAAGTCTGTAGCACAGGGCTAGCATGGGGCTAGGGTCACATCACAACCTTCAGGGATGAATTTTCTGGGAAACATTTGACTGTTTTGCTGGTCTATGAATAGTTGGAAAAGTAGGCAGTCACCTAAAGGAACACAGGAGCAAAGCTCTTCTTCTGCTTCATGATGATAACAAATTGAAACAAAACCAAGATGAGAATTTCAAAGACCAATCCTGGAGTCTTCAAATCTGAGCAACAAAAAGATGATTTCAGGTCTTGAAATTCTCTATCTAGAAGACAGGAAATGGGAAAAACTTATTTTTGTTCCTGATTTGCCAAGATGTAATATATTCCTTTTCTTAAATTTTATTGATTTTGCTAAACTCTGAACTCTGTTTGGCTTTAGGGAGAGGCATAGATTTTTATGTCAAAAAATTTGTTCCTTGCTAAGAGCCTATGGAAGATATATTGAATAGGCTTATTGAAACGAGTCTTCAATGACCAACATACAGAAAACCCAAGTAAACCACTGACTGGCTCCAGGAAGCTGGACTCAGCCCAGGTCTTAATGACCTATTCTGTAGAATGCATTCCAGCCAATTAAAACTCCCAGCCTGGCCTCCAAACAAAGTGATAATGCTGGCCCTACCCAAGTTTCTACCCTCTGATTCTTAGACCACCCAGAAAGTTGTTGATACAGCATCCAGCTATTTCTTGCCTGTAGCATACAGTACAGCACATTTGTCTTCTGTGCCAGCTGTTACTTGTCTGTATAAGAGAAAGGTAATAACAGAGATTGGAGGTTCCTTGGAAGAGTCCCCTTTTTGTTCCCCTTTCTTCCATAGACTTTCCCCTTTAATAATCTGCTGTGATGGTATGAGATTTTATCATGAAGTACTGATTCTTTGGATTCAAGTGTTTCCATATTCTTATGCCTCTATGTCCCAATGTGAATGAGTCTTCCTCATCCTGACAGCTTCCCTTCCTAAAACTGAGGGATAATTGCCTTGTTATAAGGAGAACAATGAAAAAAGGAGAAAAAGAAAAAGAGACAGAAAGGAGAGAGAGAGAGCCAGTCTAATCCCAAGATGGTAGACCTATGTACGGATATACATCCCACCTTTGTATCCCCAGGATGACCAAAGAAACCTCAAATCATGCATGAATTGATTTAAAACAATTTACTTTAAAAAGTAGAGATTCAGCAAAATAAATACAAATTTTTCCTGGGGGAAAATATCTTCATCCTAAGACTTGGGGAACCTCCACAAATAAATTTTCAAGGGAAATAACCAGCCTGCAGTTAATATAAGCAGATTCACAAACAAGTGAATATATTCACAAGGCAGCAGAAACAATAGATAACCAAAATATTATCACAAAGATTTCATATTTTATAAACATCACAGAAATACTATAAAATGGTTACTATATCTATGTCTAAAAATATTAAAAGCTCTTGAAAATATCTTCAGGGAACAAGAAACCATAAAACATAGGTTAGCAGATTAAACAACAATGGAAACAAATAACTGGCCTCTGCTTAGGATGTAGAAAGCTCAAAAAATTTCATTCTCACCTTTAAAACAAGAAAAATCTGGATAATCTATGAAAATATATTTTTTCTTGATGCCATCAGAAAGTTAAGGTTGCAGGGCAACTGACTAGCCTGAGACCTATGGGAAGGGAAAGTCTCCAAGGAGAGATGGGACATAAGCACTTGCTCATCTGGGGCATGTGTTGAGCATCATTTAAGCTGGTAAGGAGTACTCAGCTAAAATTCGTAACAATTGCTAAAGGCTAAGTATCACATAGTGTGATAATATAGAAATACTGGAGCCACAAACACAAGGAAATTATCTCTTATTCTCAGGCTTTTTTTTCCATGGGCCACACTGGACACTCACAAAAAAGATGGGGGAAGGTGAGAGAAAGCCTTCAAGGTGGTACTGGCCTTGGAAGAGGGGAGCAGCAGCAACTGCAGGAAAGGCACGAAATCCCACATGTATTCTGTTTCTCTGTCTCTCTTAGAGAACAAAAGGCTAAGAAAATAACAAAACCCTGTACTTTTCAAGACATAAGGTACAAGTGATGACATCACAACAGGGGGAAGAGTAAAACGTTTATCCTTGGGGAATAGAAGGGAACAGGAAAATATCTTGTGTCCAGAACAATAGAGATCCCATACCATTGAGAAATAGGCAGGATCATGGACCCCAGGACAAAGCATCTAAGACTGAGGCTGAACCAGGACAACAGAGAATGTCCACCTGTTCCCCCTGCCTTTAACCAGGTTAGCAAGTATTGAGTAACAAATAACAGCAGTTTATAGGGATGGAGGGAGTGAACCTCTATAAATCTCAGGCACAACAAGAAGACTCAATGCTAATAGTGAGTCAGACACTGAGAAAATACCTCTGACAAAACCGATCCTTCTCTCAAGATAATGCTAGAGAAATTTGAAGCCTGTGGTAGGCCAAGGGTAAACACAGCAAGAATAAAACCCAAACCCAGCTCAACACCAAACTATAGTGATTAAACTCCCCCTCCCCCCACTAAAGGCATAGTAAAGGAAAATGCATACTTATTTTTAATAAAAAATAATATTGGTCTTAATATCTACTGTTCTACACAAAATACTCAGCTTCCAGCAAAAAAATTATGAAGCAAGAACTCAGACAACACACTATCAGGAGAAAAAGTAGTCAATGAAACCAGACTCAGACATGATCCAGGTTCTTCAACTACAAAATAAAGAATTTAAAGTAACTTTAATTAATAATCTATTGGCTTCAGTGGAGAAAGTGGAACACATTCATGAATATAGAGGGGATTTTATGGAACAGATAGAAAGATAGAAATTATAAGAAAAAATCAAATGAAAATGCTAAAAATGAAAAAACTAGAGAAAAAAGAGATGAAGAATGCCTTTGGTGGACTCATAAGAAAAGTCTACATAGGGGAGAAAAAAACATCAGTGAACTTGAAGAGAGTTTAACAAAAAGTACCCAAACTGAAACAGAAAGAAATAAGAATGGGGAAAAAGAAGAAAATAAGCATAAAAGAACATCAAGAGCTGTGGGACAATATTAGACAACATAACATACATATAAATGAAATCTCAGAAGAAGAATAGCAGCAGAAGGGAGGAAAAAAACAAGAGATAAAGACCATAAGTTTGTGTTCTCTGTCTGTGAATCTATTTCTGTTTTATAAATAAGTTTATTTGTATCATTTTTTTAGATTCCACATATAAGTGATATCATATGATATTTGTCTTTGTATGGCTTACTTCACTTAGTATGATAATCTCTAGGTCCATCCATGTTGTTGAAAATGGCATTATTTCATTCTTTTTTATGGCTGAGTAATATTCCATTTTGTATATATACCACTTCTTCTTTATCCATTCAACTGTTAATGGACACTTAAGTTGCTTCCATGCCTTGACTATTGTAAATAGTGCTACATGAACATTGAGGTGTATGTTTCTTTTCAAATTATGGTTTTCACTGGATATATGCCCAGCAGTGGGATTGCAGGATCATATGGTAACTCTATTTTTAGTTTTGTAAGGAACCTCCATACTGTTTTCTATAGTGGCTGTACCAATTTACATTCCCACTGACAGTGTAGGAGGGTTTCCTTTTCTCCACACCCTCTCCAGCATTTATTTGTAGACTTTGATGATGACCATTCTGACTGGTGTGAGGTGATACCTCATTGTAGTTTTCATTTGCAATCCTCTAATAATTAGTGATGTTGAGCATCTTTTCATGTGCCTTTTGGTCATGTGTATGTCTTCTTTGGAGAAATGTCTGTTTAGATCTTCTGCCTATTTTTTGATTGGGTTGTTTGTTTTTTTGATATTGAGCTGTATGAGTTATTTGTATATTTTGGAGATTAATCTCCTGTTGATTGCATTGTTTGCAAATATATTCTCCTATTTGTAAGTTGTCTTTTTGTTTTGTTTATGGTTTCTTTTGCTGTGCAAAAGCTTTTAATTTTAATTAGGTTCCATTTATTTATCTTTGTTTTTATTTCCATTACTCTAGGAGATGGATCCAAAAAGCTATTGCTGCAATTTATGTCAAAGAGTGTTCTGCCTATGTTTTCCTCAAACTGGAGTTTTACAGTGTTCCAGTTTTACATTTAGGTCTTTAATCCATTTTGAGTTTATTTTTGTGTATGGTGTTAGAGAATGTTCTAAGTATGGTTACCTAAGGGTAAAGGGAGGGAGAAATAAATTAGGAGTTTGGGATTAAAATATACATGCTACTATATATAAAATAGATAAATAACAGGGACCTACTGTATATCACAAGGACCTATACTCAACATCTTATAATAACTTATAAGGGAAGAGAATGTAAAAAAGATATATATATATTTATATATATGTATAACTGAATCATTCTGCTCTACACCTGAAATTAACACAACATTGTAAATCAACATTTCAATAAGAATTAAAATAAATAAATAATACAGACCACTATTTTTAAAAAAGAGATAGTAACCAAGAATTTTCCAGCATTAATGAAAACAACTAAATCACAATTCCAAGAAGCTCAGAGAACACCAGTCCGGATAAATAACTACAGTACATCACCACCCCCCAAAAAAAGATACATACATATGTCATCTTGAACTGCTAAACATCAAAGGTAAAGAGAAAATCCTGAAGGGAACCAAAGAAAGAAAAAAAAAAAAGAAAAAAAAACACATGATATAGAGAAAACAAGATAAGAGTTATACCAGACAGACTGCTCATCAGAAATTGTTCAAGCCAGAAGACAATGGAGAACAAATTTAAAGTGCTTTAAAAAAAACAAAAAAGTTAACAGAGTTCTCTACCCCATGAGGGGTGGGGAGGAGACTTTCAAAAATAAAGAGGAAATAAAAAATTTTTCAGACAAACAAAAACTGAGAAAATTTATTACCAGCAGATGTACACTAAGAGAAATCTTAAAAGTTCTTTGGGCAGAAGTAACATGATACTACAGAAAAACCTGAATCTATAGAAGAAAATGAAGAGCAGTGGAAATCACATCAATATAGGTAAACACAGATGTTGGGGGCTCAACTGAGGGTATTGGGGGCTCAACTGAGGGTGTTGGGGCTCCTGGTGGGGCTAAATTACCATGAGGGTTAAGCAGACAAAAGGATACAGTTCTTCATGCAATGGCTGAACTCAAATCAAGTGTCTGAAAGAGCTGGACTCTGAAGATCTGTGTCATAATGGCTGCTGAAACTTCTACTCCAAATTCAAGGGCAGATTCAACTTACTTACAAGAGAGATATCTTAATAAAGGTCAAAAGATGATATTACAGAACAAAAGGAGATATGTCAGGCACTATTAACAAAAAGAAATCTGGTGTAATGATGTTGATAGTAAACACAATAAAGAGCATTATTGAAATAAAGTCAGTCACAGCAGGTGTAGAGGTGCAAGAACATGAGTGTTCTCCCATTGGAGGGAGCTGGAGCACTTCTCTTGAGTCAGTGATCAATCCATTGTGGTCCAACATACAGAAGTGAGGGAGTGATGAAAAACGGTAGAGCTGCTGGGTCATGAAGATGCAAATGTGATTGAAAGTTCTCACAACCTCCACTCCAGGTTTGGAAAAAGTTGTGTTAGGAGTTGGGAAGTCTTCCCTCTTTTTCTATCCTTTGGAAGATTGGAAGAGTAAGATTGGCATTTCTGTTCTGTGACTGTCTCATAGAATTTACTCAATCTGATAAAGAAGCTGTCTGAGCCTGGTGATTTGTTTGTTGGAAGATTTTTAAATTAACAATTCAATTTATTTAAAGGTTATAGGACTATTTGAGTTTTCTGTTTCTTAAGTCATATTTGGTGTGAATTTTACAAGCAACATATAGCTGGATTTTTGTTTATCCAGTCTAGAAATACTTACCTTTAACTGGGAAGTGTGGTCTATTTGCATTTATTGCAGTTAAGGAAATATTTAGAGTTTGGTTACAAGATGGTGGACTAGGAAGATGCTGAGCTCACCTCCTCCCATGGGCACACCAAAATTACGACTATTTACAGAGCAATTACTGATGAGAAAAACCACGAGACTAGTAGAAAGGATATAAAAAAGAGACCACAGTGAGATGGGTAGGAGGGGTGGAGACGCAGTACAGTCAAGACCCATACACCCAGGTGGTGACCCACAAGAAGATGATAATTATAATTGCAGCAACTGTCCCCAAGGAGTGACTGGCCCAAGGCTAATATCAGGTTCCCCAGCCAGGGGTTCTGCACCAGGAAGATGAGCCCCCAGAAGTTTGGCTTTGTAGTTTAGTTTGGCTTTGAAGGTTTGGCTTACTTTTGGGAGAGCCAGAGGACTATGGGAAATAGAGACTCTACTCTCATACACTCCAGGACCCAGGGCAGGAGCAGTAATTTGAAAGGAGCCTGAGTTAGACCCACCTGCTGATCTTAGAGAGCCTTCTGGAGACAGGAGGGAACTTGCAGCTCACCCTGGGGACATAGACACTGGTAGCAGTTATTTTGGGGAACTTGTTCTACCACATAGATACTGGTGCTGGCAAGTGCTATTTTGGAGTCCTTCTTTAGCTTATTGGCCCCAGGACCTGGTTCTGCCCACCAGTGGGTCTGCACTATTCCAAAGACCAGACTCACCCATCAGTGAATAGGCACAAGCCTCAGAACCTCCTGGGCCTTAGCCCCACTGACCAATGAGCTGACACACCAGCTCTGGGAACCCCAGGTACCTGCAGCAAGAGACTCCAAGACTTGGCTCCACCCACCGGTGAGCTGGTACTAGCCTCCAGAACACCCAGGTCCCAGCCCTGCCCATCAACAGGCTGATACCACCTCTGACATACCATGTACCCCTCAGCCAGCCATGTCAGGAACCAGCTCCACCATCAGCAGGCAAACACTAGATCTGGGATGCCTGGCCTCACACCACCCAAACCAGAACCTGACTCCACCAACCAGTGTTCCGCACTAGACCCTGGACCCCTGAGAGCTCCACAGCTAGTTGCCTCATAAACTAACTCTGCCCACCAGTGACCAGCAGCCTCTGCACAGGCAGGGCCTGGCAACCAACTAGACCAGGAGCCAACAATGACTACCAGACCACTCACAGTAATCAGCCTGCCACAACAGAGAGACCCACACAGCTCACATAGGGGCAACCCTGGAGCATATAGCTCTGGATACCTGAGGAGAGTATGCTGCTGAGAGGCATAGGACATCTCCTACAAAAGGCCACTTCTCCACGGTTGGGAAACATAATCAACCTACCAAACCCATGGAAATAAAAACAACAAATTAGACACAATAAGGCAACAGAAGAGTATGATCCAAATGAAGAAATGAGATAAAATTACAGAAGAACTAAGTAAATTGGAAATGGGCAATCCATCCAATAAAGAATTCAAGGTAATGATCTTAAAGATGTTCAAGGAATTCAGGAGAAGAATGGACGAAAAAGTGAGAAGTTAGAAGTTTTTAAAAAAGAGCTAGAAAATATAAATTAGAACCAAACAGAGATGAAGAATACAATAACTGAAATGAAAAATACACTCAAAGGAATCACAGTATATTAGATAATACAGAGGAATAGATGAGTGAGCTGGAAGACAGAGTAGTGGAAATCACTGAAGCTGAACAGAAAAAAGAAAAGAGAATAAATACTAATGAGGACAGTTTAAGAGACATTTAGGACAACATCAAGCTTGACAACATTTGCATTATAGTGTTCTCAGAAAGAAAAGAGAAAGAGAAAAGGGCAAAGAATGTAATTGAAGTCATAGTAGCTGAAAACTGCCCTGAGGAAACAGACATCTAGGTCCAGGAAGCACAAATAGTTCCAAATAGGATCAACACAAGGAGGGCCACACCAAGACATATTGTAATTAAAATGGCAAAAATTAAAGATAAAGAGAGAATATTAAAAGCAGTGAGGGAAAAGCATCAAGTTATGTACAAGGGAATGTCCATAGGGATATCTGCAAACTTTTCAGTAGAAATCCTGCAGGTCAGAAGGGAGTGGAAAGATATATTTAAAATAATGAAAGGGAAAAACCTAAAACCAAGAATACTTTACCTGGCAAAGCTTTTATTCAGATTTGATGGAGAAATCAAAATTTTTGCAGATAAGGAAAAACTAAGAGTTCAGCACTATAAAGCCAACATTACAAGAAAAGTTAAAAGGACTTCTCTAAGTCAAAAAGAAAAGCCCACAACTAGAAATATGAAAATTATGAAAGGAAAAATCTTAATGGAAAGGACAAATATACAGTAAAGGTAGTAAATCAACCATGTATGAAGCTAGTAGAAGGTTAAAAGACAGAAGTAGTAAAAACATCTACATACACAATAAATAGTTACAGGATACACAAAACAAAAAGATGTAAAATATGATTTGTCAAAAACAATAAACTTTCAGGGGGTAGAATAAAAATGCAGGATTTTTAAAACATGTTTGAACTTAAGAGATCAGCAACTTAAAATAATTTTATAAATATAAGTAGATATGTAGTTTTATTTTTATATGTATAGTTATACAGTTAAATATAACTTCAGGTTAACCTCAAACCAAAATCTATAACAGATAACACACACAGAAAAAAGAAAGGAATCCAAACATAACACTAAAGATAATCATTAAATTTCAAGGAAAGGACAACAATAGAAGAAACAAGAAACAAAAAAGAACTGCAAAAACAACTCCAAAACAGCACAATGACAAGAAGTACATACCATTCGATCATTACTTTAAATGTAAATGAATGAAATGCTCCGATCGAAAAACAGAGTGTCTGAATGGATATATGCTGCCCACAAGCAACTCTCTTCAGATCTAGACACACACAGACTGAAAGTGTGGGGCTGAAAAAAGATATTCCATGCAAATGGAAATCAAAAGAAATCCAGGGAAAAAATACTTGTATGTGACAAAATAGACTTTAAAATAAAGAAAATGCAACAATCCAAAATTTATGGGACACAGCAAAAGCAGTTCTAAGAGGGAAGTTTATAGTGATACAAGCCTACCTCAGGAAATAAGAAAAAAACCAAATAAACAACCTATCCTTACACCTAAAGGAATGAGAAAAAAGAACAAACAAAACCCAAAGTTAGTAAAAGGAAAGAAATAATAAAGATCAGAGAAGAAATTAATGAAATGGAGACAAAAAATAGAAAGAATGAATGAGACTAAGAGGTGGTTTTTTGAAAAGATAAATAAAATTGAAAAACATTTAGCCAGACACATCAAGAAGAAAAGAGATAAGGCCTGAATCAATAAAATCAGAAGTGGAAAAGAAGAAGTTACAATGAATATCACAGGAATATTCAGGATCATATGAGATTACTACAAACAACTATATGCCAATCAAATGGGCAACCTAGAAGAAATGGGTAAATTCCTAGAAATATACCATCTCCCAAGATTGAGTCAGGATGAAACAGAAAATCTAAACAGACCTATTACCAGTCATGAAATTGAATTAGCAATAAAAAAAATTCCATCAAAGTCCAGGACCAGATGCTTCAGAAGTGAATTCTACCAAACATTTACAGAAGAGTTAACACCTATCCTTCTCAAACTATTTCAACAAATTGCAGAGGAAGGAGCCCTTCCAAACTTATTCTATCAGACCAACATCCTGATACCAAAACCAGAGTAAGACATTACAAAAAAAGAAAATTACTCTACAATATCACTGATGAACATGGACTCAAAAATCCTCAAAAAAAATATTAGCCAATCGAATTCAATAATACATTAAAAGGATTATACACCACAATCAAGTGAAATTTATCCTGGGGGTACAAGGATGGTTCAATACTCATAAATCAATCAACATGATCCACCACATTAACAAATTGAAATATAACTATCATATGATCATCTCAATAGATGCAGAAAAACATTCTGACAAAATTCAACATCCAAAAACTCTCCAGAAAGTGGGCATAGAGGGAACACACCTCAACATAATAAAGGTCATATATGACAAGCCCACAGCTAACATCATACTCAATGGCAAAAAGCTGAAAGCATTTCCTATAAGATTAGGAATAAGATCAGGATGCCCACTCTTGCCACTTTTATTCAACATAGTATTGGAAGTCCTAATCGCAGCAGTCAGAGAAGAAAAAGAAATAAAAGGAATCTAAATTGGAAAAATAGTAAAACTATGACTGTTTTCAGATGACAAATAGGAAATCCTAAAGATGCCACCAAAAAACTATTAGAATTCATCAATGAATTTGGCAAAGTTGCTAGGTACACAAAAAATGTACAGAAATCTGTTGCATTTCTATACACTAATACCAAACTATCAGGAAGAGAAAGTAAGAAAACAATCCTATCTACAATTACATCACAAAGAATAAAATACCTAAAAATAAATCTAAGGAAGTAAAAGACCTATACTCAGAAAACTGTAAGACACTGATGAAAGAAATTGAAGATGGCACAAACAAATGGAAAGATATGCTATGCTCATAGCCTGAAATAATTGAAATTATTAAAATTAGCATACTACTGAAGACAATGTACAGATTCAATGCAATCCCCTTCCAAATAACAATGACATTTTCCACAGAACTAGAAGAAATAATTATAAAATTTTATGGAAACCCAAAGACACCAAATAGCCAAAACAATCTTGAGAGATAAGGACAAACCTGGAAGTAGGACACTCCCTAATTTCAAGCTATACTAAAAATTACAGTAATCGAAATAATATAGTACTGACACAAAAACAGACACTGATCAATGGAACAGAATAGACAGCACAGAAATGAACCCACATTTTTATGGGGAATTAATCTACAACAAAGGAGGTAGGAATAGACAATGGGAAAAAGACAGCCTCTTCAATAAACGGTGCTGGAAAAACTGGACAGCTACATGCAAAAAGGATCAAAGTGGACTACTTTCTCATACTATATACAAAAATAAATTCAAAATGGATTAAAAACTGAAATGCAAGACCTGAAACCATAAAACTCCTAGAAGAAAACACAGTCAGTACTCTCTTTGACATCATCATAGTAATAATTTTTGGGTATGTCTCCTCAAGTAAGGGAAACAAAAACAAACAAATGGGACTACATCACTCTAAAGCTTTTGCCCGGTGAAGTAAAGTATCAACAAAATGAAAAATGCCATCTACTAAACAGGAGAAGATATCCACAAATAATATATATTTTAAGGAGTTAAAATGACAAATATACAAAGAACACATACAACTCAACATCAAAAACACAAACAACTCAAGTAAAAAATAGACAGAGGAACTGAACAGAATTTTTTCTGAAGAAGGCATATAGGCCATTTGCAGGAGACTTCCAGGAAGATGGTGGAAGAGTAAGACGCGGAGATCACCTTCCTCCCCACAGATACACCAGAAATATATCTACACATGGAACAACTCTTACGGAGCACCTACTGAACGCTGGCAGAAGACCTCAGACCTCCCAAAAGGCAAGGAACCCCCCACGTACCTGGTTAGGGCAAAAGAAAAAATAAACAGAGACAAAAGGATAGGGATGGGTCCTGCACCAGTGGGAGGGAGCTGTGAAGGAGGAAAAGTGTCCACACACTAGGAAACCCCTTTGCGGGCGGAGACTGTGGGTGGCGGAGTGGGGGAGCTTCGGAGTCACGGAGGAGAGCACAGCAACAGGGGTGCGGAGGGCAAAGTGGAGAGATTCCAGCACAGAGGATCGGGGCCGACTGGCACTCACCAGCCGAGAGGCTTGTCTGCTCGCCCGCTGGGGCGGGCAGGGCTGGGAGCTGAGGCTCCGGCTTCGGTAGGAGCACCGGGAGAGGACTGGGGTTGGCAGTGTGAATACAGCCTGCAGGGCGTTAGTGCACCACGGCTAGCTGGGAGGGAGTCCGGGGAAAAGTCTGGACCTGCCGAAGAGGCAAGAGACTTTTTCTTCCCTCTTTATTTCCTGGTGCGTGAAGAGAGGGGATTAAGAACGCTGCTTAAAGAAGCTGCAGAGACGGGCACGAGCCGCGGCTAAAAGTGCGGACCACAGAGACAGATATGAGATGCTAAGGCCGCTGCTGCCGCCACCAAGAAGCCTGTGTGCGAACACAGGTCACTATCCACACCCCCCTTCCGGGGAGCCTGTGCAGCCCGCCACTGCCAGGGTCCCAGGATCCAGGGACAACTCCCCCGGGAGAACGCATGGCGCACCTCAGGCTGGCAACGTCACGCAGCCTCTGCTGCCACAGGCCCACCCCGCACTCCGTGACCCTCCCTACCCCCCAGCCTGAGTGAGCCAGAGCCACCGAATCAGCGGCTCCTTTAACCCCGTCCTGTCTGAGCAAAGAACAGACGCCCTCCGGCGACCTACACGCACAGGCGGGGCCAAATCTAAAGCTGAGCCCCTGGGAGCTGTGAGAACAAAGAAGAGAAAGGGAAATTTCTCCCAGCAGCCTCAGAAACAGCAGATTAAAGCTCCACAATCAACTTGATGTACCCTGCATCTGTGGAATACATGAATAGACGATGAATCATCCCAAATTAAGGAGCCGTGTGGATGAAAGGCTCTTGGTGCTGCAGCCAGGAGTTAGTGCTGTGCCTCTAAGGTGGGAGAGCCAACTTCAGGACACTGGTCCACAAGAGGCCTCCCAGCTCCACATAATATCAAACGGCGAAAAACTCCCAGAGATCTCCATCTCAAAGCCAGCACCCAGCTTCACTCAACAACCAGCAAGCTACAGTGCTGGACATCCTATGCCAAACAACTAGCAACACAGGAACACAACACTACCCATTAGCAGAGAGGCTGCCCAAAATCATAATAAGTCTACAGACACCCCAAAACACACAACTGGATGCACTCCTGCCCAACAGAAAGACAAGATCCAGCCTCATCAACCACAACACAGGCACTACTCCCCTCCACCAGGAAGCCTACACAACTCACTGAACCAATCTTAGCCACTGGGGACAGACACTAAAAACAACAGGAACTACGAACCTTCAGCCTGCAAAAAGGAGACCCCAAACACAGTAAGATGAGCAAAATGAGAAGACAGAAAAACACACAGCAGATGAAGGAGCAAGATAAAAACCCACCAGACCTAACAAATGAAGAGGAAATAGGCAGTCTACCTGAAAAAGAATTCAGAATAATGATAGTAAAGATGATCCAAAATCTTGGAAATAGAATAGACAAAACGCAAGAAACATTTAACAAGGACCTAGAAGAACTAAAGATGAAACAAACAATGATGAAGAACACAATAAATGAAATGAAAAATACTCTAGATGGGATCCATAGCAGAATAACAGAGGCAGAAGAACGGATAAGTGACCTGGAAGATAAAAGAGTGGAAATAACTACTGCAGAGCAGAATAAAGAAAAAAGAATGAAAAGAACTGAGGACAGTCTCAGAGACTTCTGGGACAACGTTAAATGCACCAACGTTCAAATTATAGGGGTTCCAGAAGAAGAAGAGAAAAAGAAAGGGACTGAGAAAATATTTGAAGAGATTATAGTTGAAAACTTCCCTAATATGGGAAAGGAAATAGTTAATCAAGTCCAGGAAGCACAGAGAGTCCCATACAGGATAAATCCAAGGAGAAATATGCCAAGACACATATTAATCAAACTGTCAAAAATTAAATACAAAGAAAGCATATTAAAAGCAGAAGGGAAAAACAACAGATAACACACAAGGGACTCCCCATAAGGTTAACAGCTGATCTTTCAGCAGAAACTCTGCAAGCCAGAAGGGAGTGGCAGGACATATTGAAAGTGTTGAAGGAGAAAAACCTGCAACCAAGATTACTCTACCCAGCAAGGATCTCATTCAGATTTGATGGAGAAATTAAAACCTTTACAGACAAGCAAAAGCTGAGAGAGTTTAGCACCACCAAACCAACTCTACAACAACTGCTAAAGGAACTTCTCTAGGCAAGAAACACAAAAGAAGGAAAAGACCTACAATAACGAACCCAAAACAATTAAGAAAATGGGAATGGGAACATACATATCGATAATTACCTTAAATGTAAATGGACTAAATGCTCCCACCAAAACACAGATTGGCTGAATGGATACAAAAACAAGACGCATATATTTGCTGTCTACAAGAGACCCACTTCAGACCTAGAGACACATACAGACTGAAAGTAAAGGGATGGAAAAAGGTATTTCATGCAGATGGAAATCAAAAGAAAGCTGGAGTAGCAATTCTCATATCAGACAAAATAGACTTTAAAATAAAGACTATTAGAAGAGACAAAGAAGGACACTACATAATGATCAAGGGATCGATCCAAGAAGAAGATATAACAATTGTAAGTATTTATGCACCCTACATAGGAGCACCTCAATACATAAGGCAAATACTAACAGCCATAAAAGGGGAAATTGACAGTAACACATTCATAGTAGTGGACTTTAACATCCCACTTTCACCAATGGACAGATCATCCAAAATGAAAATAAATAAGGAAACACAAGCTTTAAATGCTACATTAAACAACATGGACTTAATTGATATTTATAGGACATTCCATCCAAAAACAACAGAATACACATTTTTCTCAAGTGCTCATGGAACATTCTCCAGGATTGATCATATCTTGGGTCACAAATCAAGCCTCGGTAAATTTAAGAAAATTGAAATTGTATCAAGTATCTTTTCTGACCACAACGCTATGAGACTAGATATCAATTACAGGAAAAGATCTGTAAAAAATACAAACACATGGAGGCTAAACAATGCACTACTTAATAACGAAGTGATCACTGAAGAAATCAAAGAGGAAATCAAAAAATACCTAGAAACAAATGACAATGGAGACACGACGACTCAAAATCTATGGGATGCAGCAAAAGAAGTTCTAAGAGGGACGTTTATAGCAATACAATCCTACCTTAAGAAACAGGAAACATCTCGAATAAACAACCTAACCTTTCACCTAAAGCAATTAGAGAAAGAAGAACAAAAAAACCTCAAAGTTAGCAGAAGGAAAGAAATCATAAAAATCAGATCAGAAATAAATGAAAAAGAAATGAAGGAAATGATAGCAAAGATCAATAAAACTAAAAGCTGGTTCTTTGAAAGGATAAACAAAATTGATAAACCATTAGCCAGCTTCACCAAGAAAAAAAGGGAGAAGACTCAAATCAATAGAATTAGAAATGAAAAAGGAGAAGTAACAACTGACACTGCAGAAATAAAAAAGATCATGAGAGATTACTACAAGCAACTCTATGCCAATAAAATGGACAACCAGGAAGAAATGGACAAATTCTTATAAAGGCACAACCTGCCAAGACTGAATCAGGAAGAAATAGAAAATATGAACAGACCTAACAAAAGCACTGAAATTGAAACTGTGATTAAAAATCTTCCAACAAACAAAAGCCCAGGAATCCAAATTGGAAAAGAAGAAGTAAAGCTGTCACTGTTTGCAGATGACATGATACTATACATAGAGAATCCTAAAGATGCTACTGGAAAACTACTAGAGCTAATCAATGAATTTGGTAAAGTAGCAGGATACAAAATTAATGCACAGAAATCTTCAATAAGTGTTGCTGGGAAAACTGGACAGCTACATGTAAAAGTATGAGGTTAGATCACTCCCTAACACCATACACAAAAATAAGCTCAAATGGATTAAAGACCTAAATGTAAGGCCAGAAACTATCAAACTCTTAGAGGAAAACATAGGCAGGACACTCTATGACATAAATCACAGCAAGGTCCTTTTTGACCCACCTCCTAAAGAAATGGAAATAAAAACAAAAATAAAAACAAAAATAAACAAATGGGACCTAATGAAACTTAAAAGCTTTTGCGCAGCAAAGGAAACCATAAAGAAGACCAAAAGACAACCCTCAGAATGGGAGAAAATATTTGCAAATGAAGCAACTGACAAAGGATTAATCTCCAAACTTTGTAAGCAGCTCATGCAGCTTAATAACAAAAAAACAAACAACCCAATCCAAAAATGGGCAGAAGACCTACATAGACATTTCTCCAAAGAGGATATACAGACTGCCAACAAACACATGAAAGAATGCTCAACATCACTAGTCATTAGAGAAATGCAAATCAAAACTACAATGAAATATCATCTCACACAAGTCAGAATGGCCATCATCAAAAAATCTAGAAACAATAAATGCTGGAGAGGGTGTGGAGAAAAGGGAACCCTCTTACACTGTTGGTGGGAATGTAAATTGATACAGCCACTGTGGAGAACAGTATGGAGGTTCCTTAAAAAACTACAAATAGAACTACCATATGAACCAGCAATCCCACTACTGGGAATATACCCTGAGAAAACCATAATCCAAAAAGAGTCATGTACCAAAATGTTCATTGCAGCTCTATTTACAATAGCCCAGAGATGGAAACAACCTAAGTGCCCATCATCGGATGAATGGATAAAGAAGATGTGGCACATATATACAATGGAATATTACTCAGCCATAAAAAGAAATGAAATTGAGCAATTTGTAATGGATGGACCTAGACTCTGTCATACAGAGTGAAGTAAGTCAGAAAGAGAGAGACAAATACCGTATGCTAACACATATATATGGAATTTAAGGAAAAAAATGTCATGAAAAACCTAGGGGTGAAACAGGAATAAAGACACAGACTTACTAGAGAATGGACTTGAGGCTATGGGGAGGGGGAAGGGTAAACTGTGACAAAGCGAGAGAGAGGCATGGGTATATATACACTACCAAACGTAAGGTAGATAGCTAGTGGGAAGCAGCCGCATAGCACAGGGAGATCAGCTCGGTGCTTTGTGACCGCCTGGAGGGAGACACAAGCGGGAAGAGATATGGGAACATATGTATATACATATAACTGATTCATTTTGTTGTGAAGCTGAAACTAACATACCATTGTAAAGCAATTATACTCCAATAAAGATGTTAAAGCGAAAAAAAAAAAAAAAGAAGGCATATAGATGGCCAACAGGCGCATGAAAATATGCCCAAAATCACTAATCATCAGGGAAATGCAAATCAAATATATCATCTTGCACCTATTATTTATTATCAACAAAACTACAAATAACAAGTGTTGGCAGGGATATGAAGAAAAGGGAATCCTTGTGCACTTTTGGTTGGAATATAAATTGGTACAGCCACTATGGAAACCAGTATGGAAGTTCCTCAAAAAATTAAAACTAGAACTACCTACAATCCAGCAATTCTACTCCTGGTGGAGAGAAAAAAAAAAGCAAACACTAATTTGAAAAGATATTTACAGCCTTATATTCACTGCAGCATTATTTATAACAGCCCATCAATAGATGAGTAGATAAAGAATATGTTATATATATATATATATACACACATACAATGGAATACTACTCACCTATAAAAATATATATAGTCTTGTCTTTTGCTACAACATGGATGGACCTGGGGATATTGTGCTAAGTGAAATAAGTGAGACAGAAAAAGACAAATACCATATGATTTCATTTATATGTGGACTCTAAAAAACAAAACAAATGAATAAACGTAACAATAAGAAATAGAGTCATAGGTATGGAGAACAAATAGGTGATTGCCAGAGGGGAGGGGTTGGCAGATGAGAAAAATACATGAGGGATATTAAATGGTATGATTTCTTTTATTTTTTTTAATTAAAAAAAGAAATAAAGTCAATAAAATTTAGTCATGAGTCAATTCACTAAGAAGATTATGTACAATTCTACATTCATATGTGTTCAATAATATAGCCTAAAAAGATATAAAGCAAAAATTTGACAATACTATAAGAAGAAATTGACAGATTATTAGAGGTGAGGGACATTTCAATACATCTTTCTCAGTAATAATATATTAGGTGATAAAATATTAGTAAGGATATTTGTATAGCACAATTATGGATAGATATGGAGTATCACACTCCAAAATTGGAGAATATACATTCTTTGCACATATTCTGTTTTTTTTCTCAAATTTGATTATGTTTTCCTTTCCAGCTTCCTGAGACATAATTGACACATAACATTGTGTAAATTTAAGGCTTACTATGTGATGATTTGATACACATGTATATTAGAAAATGTTTACCACAATAAGGTTAGTTAACACATCCTTCACATTATTACTATTTTGTTGTGTTGTGTTGAGAACATTAGAGTTCTATTCTCATAGCTACTTTCAAGTGTATGATACAGTATTATTAACTGTATTAATACACAGTCACCATGTTGTGTCTTACATCTCCAGAACTTATTCATATATGTTTATACCCTTTGATCAACATCTCATTTCCTCCACCCCTCAGCCCCTGACAATCACCATTTTCTCTGTTTCTATGAGTTAAATGTTTTTAGATTCCATATATAAGTGAGATCATACAGTGTATTCTTTGTCTGAATTACTTCACTTAGCATAATGCCTGCATGTTCCATCCACGTTGTTGCATATAACAGGATCTCCTTTTTCATGGCTTAATAATATCCACATATATGCCCCAGTGATACAAGGATGGTTATCCATGCCTTGCTTATCGGGAATAATGCTTCAATGAACATGGGAGTGCAGATATCTCTTCAAGATAGTGATTTCATTGCTAGATTTAAAAAAATAGGGCTCTATATGGGCAGATGACAATTTACTGTAGTGCCTGAGTATTAACATTTTTAATCTGTCATACTTTAGCATGGATTTGGTACTTGTCCTGTTCTCTCTGAACCCCAGCTTTCCTTGTGTCAGCTCTGAAAGCTAGCTTCACATTTCAAAAGCTCTAACTAAAGCCTTTTGGGCATCTGCTTCTGCCTTTCCCCATTTGACTGCCTCTGTCCCTAAATGCTGACCCTGGTGATTCGCTCTGCCTGTTCTTCCTGTCACTCTTAGGGACACCTTTTCTATTGTCTTGCTCCTCCACATTACCTGACATCCTCCCCAGGAGCCAAGCTTTTCTCTACACATACTCAACTGTGATGTCCTGCCTGAGCATCTTCCTCTGTATCTCACCAGCATTTTTGAACCTGATTTTGTTGGTTGCTTTAGGCTCACATCACCATTATACCACAGTAATCCAGTCTCAACAATTCGAATCCTAAAACACAAGAATACTCTGAGAAGAACAAGGGATTAGGGGAAGCTCAGCATCCTAACAACTTTTAATTATGATGAGGTAATAAGAAAGTATAACATGGGGTGGACAGTAATTTTGCCATCCCATTTTACAGGCCATGTTTGCAGCAGGAAGTGAACGCTGTTTTATATTTATAATTGGAATGTGCTGCTGTTCAGGGTGGGCAGTTGCATTCCCACAATACATCACATGGCAAGTTGCTGACATGCCCTTCCCTCTGGCTTCTCTGGACTAAAAGGAACGCCTTTATTATTATTATTATTGATATTGTTTCTCTCTCTCCTTTTGCTTTCAACAGTTTCACTGACATTAGTTAAAGGGTCCTTGGGCTGGCAGAGCAAGCAGACATCCCAGTCACATGGAAGGTTTTAGGCAGGCCCCAGTCTCTCTGACAGCACAAAAGCAGGAGTTCAAATGAGGAAACATCAAAAATCAATGTTTTAGTTCATAAAGACATGGGGATGCTTTGTGATTGGACAGCTCCAGATGCCAGGCAGGGAAGTCACTTGAGGACTGATCAGGACTGGTGGCACAAGGAATTCTCATCTCAGATCAGGATGCTCATCAAGGCAGCTTGCAATATAACTAGGGGGCAAAGAAAGGGCTTCAAGCTCAGATGAGCAGAGGTGAAGATGTGGTCCTCTGTTTCAGAGAAATGGAAGAGTGAGAATAAGACCCTAGAAACCACAGGAGAGGAAGGTTCCTTCTAGGATAGAGGAAGATGAAGAAATGAGACTTAAAAACCCAGAAAACAAGCCAGAATGCCTAATCAATATTGTCCTTCACAGGAGACACCTCAGGGTCTTGAAGTAGTGGAAAGAATATTTTTCTAGGAGTTTGTTCATCAGGGTTCTAATCTACATTTTGTGCTTTACCTAACTGTGTGCCATAGGGTAATTTACTTCTTCCTGTCTTTTGGTTGCAGTTTCTTCATCTGTTCAATTAAAAGGCTGTAGCACACAGTGTCACATGCTACCATACTAGTCTACTGACTCTCAAAAAAGTTCTAGAACTTTCCTCTTTACGATGCCTTCAGAGCTGACTTGCGTGCATGGCTATAAACACATACACGCATACATACATACATACACAAGTGCACAAGTGCACAAGTGTGTGTGCACACCACAGATGAGACAATCATTTCAGGGATGCATCTTGTTTATTTATTTAAAAATTTTTTTTCCAGAGGACAAGAGAATTAAAAATTTATTTTGAAGATAAATGTTAATTATGAGGGAAAAATGTTAATATAAAGGACTTTTTTGGTTAAATTTCTTTTTTAAAAAAATTTTCTTATTTAATTTTACTTATTTTTTATACAGCAGGTTCTTATTAGTTATCCATTTTATACATATTAGTGTATATATGTCAATCCCAATCACCCAATTCATCACTCCACCATCACCCTCTGCCACTTTCCCCCCTTGGTGTCCATATGTATGTTCTCTACATCTGTGTCTCTATTTCTGCCCTGCAAACTGGTTCATCTGTACCATTTTTCTAGGTTCTACATATGCGTTAATATACAATATTTGTTTTTGTCTTTCTGACTTACTTCACTTTGTATGACAGTCTCTAGATCCAACCACATCTCTACAAATGAGGATGCTGCCATGACCTGGCTATTGTAAATAGTGCTGCAGTGAACATTGGGGTGCATGTGTCTTTTTGAATTATGGTTTTCTATGGGTATATGACCAGTAGTGGGATTGCTGGGTCATATGGCAATTTGATTTTTAGTTTTTTAAGGAACCTCCATACTGCTCTCCATAGTGGCTGTATCAATTTACATTCCCACCAACAGTGCAAGAGGGTTCTCTTTTCTCCTCACCCTCTCCAGAATCTGTTGTTTGTAGATTTTCTGATGATTTCCATACTAACTGGTGTGAGGTGATACCTCACTGTAGTTTTGGTTTGCATTTCTCTAATAACTAGTGATGTTGAGCAGCATTTCATGTGCTTCTTGGCCATCTGTATGCCTTCTTTGGGGAAATGTCTATTTAGGTCTCCTGCCCATTTTCTGATTGGGTTGTTTGCTTTTTAATACTGAGCTGCATGAGCTATTAATATATTTTGGAGATTAATCCTTTGTCTGTTGATTCATTTGCAAACATTTTCTCCCATTCTGAGGGTTGTCGTTTTTGTCTTATTTGTAGTTTCCTTTGCTTTGCAAAAGCTTTTAAATTTCATTAGATCCCACTTGTTTATTTTTGTTTTTATTTCCATTACTCTAGGAGGTGGATCAAAAAAGATCTTGTGCTTTATGTCAAAAACTGGTCTTCCTATGTTTTCCTTTAAGAGTTTTTACAGTGTCTGGCCTTACATTTAGGTCTCTAATCCATTTTGAGTTTATTTTAGTGTATGGTGTTAGGGAGTGTTCTAATTTCATTCTTTTACATGTAACTGTCCAGTTTTCCCAGCACCACTTATTGAAGAGACTGTCTTTTCTCCATTGTATATCCTTGCCTCCTTTGTCATAGATCAGTTGACCATAGGTGCGTGGGTTTATCTCTGGGTTTTCTATCCTGTTCCATTGATCTATATTTCTGTATTTCTGCCAGTACCATATTGTCTTGATTACTGTAGCTTTGTAGTATAGTCTGAAGTCAGGGAGTCTGATTCTTCCAGCTCCGTTTTTTTCCCTCAAGACTGCTTTGGCTATTTAGGGCCATTTCTGTTCCCATATAAATTTTAAGATTTTTTGTTCTAGTTCTGTAAAAAATGCCATTGGTTATTTGATAGGGATTGCATTGAATCTGTAGATTGCTTTGTATAGTATAGTCATTTTCATAATTTTGATTCTTCCAATCCAAGAACATGATATATCTCTCCATCTGTTTGTATCATCTTTAATTTCTTTCATCAGTGTCTTATGGTTTTCTGCATACAGGTCTTTTGTCTCCTTAGGTAGGTTTATTCCTAGGTATTTTATTCTTTTTGTTGCAATGGTAAATGGAATGTTTCTTTGCTTTCTCTTTCAGATTTTTCATCATTAGTGTATAGGAATGCAAGAGATTTATGTGCATTAATTTTCTATCTTGCTACTTTAACAAAATCATTGATTAGCTCTAGTAGTTTTCTGGTGGTATCTTTAGGATTCTCTATGTATAGTATCATGTCATCGGCAAACAGTGACAATTTTACTTCTTCTTTTCCAATTTGTATTCCTTTTATTTCTTTTCCTTCTCTTGTTGCCGTGGCTAGGACTTCCAAAACTATGTTGAATACGAGTGGCAAGAGTGGACATCCTTGTCTTGTTCCTGATCTTAGAGGAAATGCTTTCAGTTTTTCACCATTGAGAATGATGTTTGCTGTGGGTTTGTTGTATATGGCCTTTATTATGTGGAGATAGATTCCCTCTATGCCCACTTTCTGGAGAGTTTTTATCATAAATTGGTGTTGAATTTTGTCAAAAGCTTTTTCTGCATCTACTGAGATGATCATATGGTTTTTATTCTACAATCTGTTGATACGGTGTATCGCATTGATTGATTTGCGTATCTTGAAGAATCCTTGCATCTCTGGGATAAATCCCACTTGATCATGGTGTATGATCCTTTTAATGTGTCCTTGAATTCTGTTTGCTAATATTTTGTTGAGGATTTTTGCATCTATGTTCATCAGTGATAGTGCTAATATTTTGTTGAGGATTTTTGCATCTATGTTCATCAGAAAATTACAGATATTCATCTGTAATTTTCTTTTTATGTAGTATCTTTGTCTGGTTTTGGTATCAGGGTGATGGTGGCCTCATAGAATGAGTTTGAGAGTGTTCCTTCCTCTGCAATTTTTTGGAAGAGTTTGAGAAGAATGGGTATTAGCTCTTCTCTAAATGTTTGATAGAATTCACCTTTGAAGCCATCTGGTCGTGGACTTTTGTTTATTGGAAGATTTTTAATCACAGTTTCAATTTCATTACTTGTGATTGGTCTGTTTATATTTTCTATTTCTTCCTGGTTCAGTATTGGAAGGTTAAACCTTTCTAAGAATTTGTTCATTTCTTCCAGGTTGTCCATTTTATTTGCATAGAGTTGCTTGTAGTAGTCTCTTAGGATGCTTTGTATTTCTGCCGTGTCTCTTGT
This sequence comes from Orcinus orca, assembly GCF_937001465.1. Taxonomy (NCBI): domain Eukaryota; kingdom Metazoa; phylum Chordata; class Mammalia; order Artiodactyla; family Delphinidae; genus Orcinus; species Orcinus orca. The sequence continues at coordinate 28,101,663 of NC_064573.1, forward strand.
AACTTTTCCTTTTTCATTTCTAATTTTATTGGTTTGAATCCTCTCCCTCTTTTTCTTGATGAGTCTGGCTAATGGTTTATCAATTTTGTTTATCTTCTCAAAGAACCAGCTTTTAATTTTATAGACCTTTGCTATTGTTTTCTTTGTTCCTATTTCATTTGTTTGTGCTCTGATCTTTATGATTTCTTTCCTTCTACTAACTTCGGGTTTTGTTTGTTCTTCTTTCTCTAGTTCCTTTAGGTGTAAGGTTAGATTGTTTATTTGAGATTTTTCTTGTTTCTTGAGATAGGCTTGTATTGCTGTAATCTTACCTCTTAGAACTGCTTTTGCTGCATCCCATAGGTTTTGGATAGTTGTGTTTCTGTTGTCATTTGTCTCTAGGTTTTTTTTTTTTTTTATTTCCTTGTTGATTTCTTCAATGATCTCTTTGTTATTTAGTCACATATTTTTTAGCATCCATATGTTTGTTTTTTTTACGTTTTTTTCCCTGTAATTGTTTTCTAATCTCATAGCATTGTTGTCAGAAAATATTCTTGATATAATTTCAATTTTCTCTAAATTTACTGAGGCTTGATTTGTGACCCAAACTGTGATCTATCCTGGAGAATATTCCATGCACACTTGAGAAGAAAGTGTACTCTCCTATTTTTGGATGGAATGTCCTATAAATATCAATTAAATCTATCTGGTCTATTGTGTCATTTAAAGCTTCTGTTTCCTTGTTTTCTGTTTGGAAGACCTGTCCATTGGTGTAAGTGAGGTGTTGAAGTCCCCCACTATTATTGTATTACTGTCGATTTCCTCTTTTATAGCTGTTAGCAGTTGCCTTATGTATTGCAGTGCTCCTATGTTGGGTACATATATATTTATAATTGTTATATCTTCTTCTTAGATTGATCCCTTGCTCATTATGTAGTGTCCTCCCTTGTCTCTTGTAACATTCTTTATTTTAAAGTCTATTTTATCTGATATGAATATTGCTACTCCAGCTTTCTTTTGATTTCCATTTGCATGGAATATCTTTTTCTGTCTCCTCACTTTCAGTCTGTATGTATCACAGGTCTGAATTGGGTTTCTTGTAGACAGCATATATATGGGTCTTGTTTTTGTATCCATTTAGTGAGCCTGTGTTTTTGTTGGAGCATTTAATCCATTCACATTTATGGTAATTATCTATATGTATGCTCTTATTATCATTTCTTAATTGTTATGTGTTTGTTTTTGTAGGTCCTTTTCTTTTCTTGTGTTTCCCACTTAGAGAAGTTCCTTTAGTATTTGTTCTAGAGCTGGTTTGGTGGTGATGAATTCCCTTAATTTTTGCTTGTCTGTAAAGCTTTTGATTTCTCCATGGAATCTGAATGAGGTCCTTCTTGGGTAGAGTAATCTTGGTTGTAGGTTCTTCCCTTTCATCACTTTAAATATATCATGCCACTCCCTTCTGGCTTGTAGAGTTTCTACTGAGAATCAGCTGTTAACCTTATGGGAGTTCCCTTGTATGTTCTTTGTCATTTTTCCCTTGTTGCTTTCAATAATTTTTCTTTGTCTTTAATTTTTGTCAGTTTGATTACTATGTGTCTCGGCGTGTGTCTCCTTGGGTTTATCCTGCCTGGGACTCTCTGCACTTCCTGGACTTGGGTGACTATTCCCTTTCCCATGTTAGGAAAGTTTTCCTCTACAATCTCTTCAAATATTTTCCTGGGTCCTTTCTCTGTCTCTGCTCCTTCTGGGACCCTTATAATGTGAATGTTGTTGCATTTAATGTTGTCCCATAGGTCTCTTAGGCTGTCTTAATTTCTTTTCAGTCTTTTTGCTTTATTCTGTTCAGTGGCAGTGAATTTCACCATTCTCTTTTCCAGGTCACTTATCCGTTCTTCTGCCTCAGTTATTCTACTATTGATTCCTTATAAGGTATTTTTCATTTCAGTTATCATATTGTTCATCTCTGTTTGTTTGTTCTTTAATTCTTCTAGGTCTTTGTTAAACATTTCTTGCATCTTCTTGATCTTTGCCTTCATTCTTTTTCCAAGGTCCTGGATCATCTTCACTATCATTATTCTGAATTCTTTTTCTGGAAGGTTGTCTATCTCCACTTCACTTAGTTGTTTTGCTAGGGTTTTATCTTGTTCCTTCATCTGTTACATAGCCCTCTGCCTTTTCATCTTGTCTACCTTTCTCTGAATGAGGTTTTCATTTCACAGGCTGCAGGATTGTAGTTCTTCTTGCTTCTGCTGTCTGCCCTCTGGTGGATGAGGCTATCTAAGAGGCTTGTGCAAGTTTCCTGATGGGAGGGACTGGTGGTGGGTAGAGCTGGGTGTTGCTCTGGTTGACAGAGCTCTGTAAAACTTTAATCCACTTGTCTGCTGATGGGTGGGGCTGTGTTCCCTCCCTGTTGATTGTTTGGCCTGAGGTGACCCAACACTGGAGCATACCCAGGCTCTTTGGTGGAGCTAATGATGGACTCTGGGAAGGCTCATACCAAGAAGTACTTCCCAGAACTTCTGCTGCCAGTGTCCTTGTCCTCACAGTGAGCCACAGCCATCCCCCGCCTCTGCTGGAGACCCCTCCAGGGTCACTGCTCCTTCCCCTGGGTCCCAATGCACGTACTACTTTGTGTGTGCCCTCCAAGAGTGGAGTCTTTTTTCCTCCAGTGTTGTTGAAATCCTGCAATCAAATTTCACTAGCCTTCAAAGTCTGATTCTCTAGGAATTATTCGTTCCATTGCCAGACTCCCAGGTTGGGAAGCCTGACGTGGGGCTCAGAACTTTCACTCCAGTGGGTGGACTTCTGTGGTATATGTGTTCTCCATTTTGTGAGTCACTCACCCAGCAGTTATGGGATTTGATTTTATTGTGATTGTGCCCCTTCTACTGTCTCATTGTGGTTTCTCCTTTGTCTTTGGATGTGGGTATATTTTTTGCTGAGTTCCAGTGTCTTCCTGTCAATGATTGTTCAGCAGTCAGTTGTGATTCCAGTGCTCTCACAAGAGAGAGTGAGCGCACATCCTTCTATTCTGCCATCTTTGCATCTTGTTTATTTATAACCCAAATAATATATTTAAGACTGACTCTTCACGTTACTTCCATCTTGGCTTCAAGTGACTTTTAATTTTCTTAAAAAAATTAAATGAGATATGGAATATTTATGTCCTCTTTGATTATTTTCATATTATCAAAGACATATGAGACCAACAATATTATCCCCATTTAATAGAGGAGGAAAACAGGGTTTAAGAATTTGTGAACATTTTTCAAGAGTAAGTATATTTTGAGTAATATTTTTATTTATAAATTAAAAGATAAAGACTTGACCACTAATTTTTATCAAAATCTTAGAAATATTTTAATCTCTATCTGAAATCCCAGCTCCAACATGACAACCTCTCTGTCTAATTCAACATGTCCCTCCTCAGAAGTGATTATTCCACTCATTGTGACTTTCACATAGAGTCTTCTGTCTCGTCATCGATGCATTATTCTACTTCAAATGTAAGCTCCTTGAGGGCAAAATCTATGTCTTACAATTTGTCCTGAAGTACCTAGCATAAATAATGAGACCAAGAAAAGACCTAGCATAAATCATGATACCCAATAAAGGAAGAAATAAATAACCATAGCTACTTGAGTGACCTGTTTGAATTCATAACTATCTGAATTCACAGATGTATAAATTAAAATCTCATTCTTTCCTTGTATACTGAATATCTTTCTCTTCAAGATGTAAGAGGAAGTAGAGTCACAACAGAATCATTGTGAAAACAGGAAGGAAGATAAAAAGGCTGAAGATTCTGATCACCTCTTTCTCTCAATTAATGGAGTTGTGAAGGACAGAGCACAATATACTGTACTTAATGCAGATTCTGCTCAGTGATACAATGATTACAATCAATTTGACTACTAATGTGACTTATCTTGTAAATTTCTGGGTCATTAACTTCAACAACATCCATTTGCTGTCACTATCCAATTCCACCAAATTAGTGTCCGAGGTAATAGGAGAACGAATGTATTAGTGCATTATTGGTGGCTAATAGATACAGCAAGTCTTTAATGTGCTGCAAAGAGCAGCTGAGGCACCAGAGACTGAGACAACAAGACCAAGGGAATTGGATGAGGAGTCAAGATCCACAACACGGTGGCGCATTAGGACTGCTGCTGGCTGTCCCCCTGCCCCTTTGCCTTTGTGCCTTAGATGATACTTAGCTGGATATTAGGGAGATCTCAACCCATGATAGGGGAAATGCACATTCATTGACCATTTGGAGCAAAAGTATAGAAATCGGACCATCCAAGAATAATGTGCCTGTCTAAGGTCAGGTTCTTGAAGCATGACCTTTTCCTGTCAGCCTTGAATTCACAAAATGTTGGGGAACACTTACTCTGTACATACATGAGGATGGGCCCCATAACCTGATCTAAAGTTGGATCAATATCAAGACCTATCCTGGAAATTATTTTGAAAATTGCATTCATATTCAATTTGAAAATTCCTTTGATTCTTATTTCTGAAATATTTGTGTCCATATTCTAGAAATATTCATTATATTCTCCTTGCCCATCCTTTCTTGTTGAGAAGCTGCTATGCCCACAGCCCAAAAGGGGCAGGACTCAAACCACAGACCCTGTCCCTTGAACCAGAGAGGAATGTCTGCCTGAGGTAGGTCAGGAGGTAGTCTCTCAGAAGAATGGAAGTAAAATATGGAGATTGAGCCAGTCAAGGAGTGTTAGGCACTAAACTGTAATTCTTCCCAGTTGCCAGGACACCAAAGCCACATTCAAGCTAATGTTATGGGGGAGCAGAATCCATGAACCTTGTAGATGATCTAAAGCAGGAAGGAGAATGAAAGACTTAAGTGGAAGTGTGGAGACAAGCTATCTCTGAAAGATGGAGAAAGAATGGCTGCTTGATGACTTTCCAGGTCCTGGGCATAAAATCCAATGCCTATCTCACAATTGGGATTTATGCCTTTTTTTGTGTTTTTTTTTTTTTTTTCTAAATTGGTTTTAGTAGGTTTCTGTTTCATGCACTCAAACAACACCTATGATAATATACTTTCTTCATGATTGTCATCTAGCAGTTATTGATCACCTGCTGTGGATAGCAAACTAAAACCTGCCAGAGACACTCAACCAAAAGAAGAGATTATTGCTTTCCAGAGAATAAGTAGTTGGAGAAATTTTTCTAAGTATTGGACAGAATTGTATCTTTTTTTGTCGAAAGTGGTATCTGTAGAAGCCCAGGTCTTCAATCTGCAGAGTGCTTCCTGTGACTGTGAGCCAAGGTGGGACATGTAAAACGTACACGAGAGATGTACTCTGTGGGGTTGAGGTTCGACAATCTTACAACAGTCATTGCCACCAGCACCACTGGCTACCATTGACTGTGGGCCCCTATGAACCTAATGCTGGGCTTCTGGACTCTTCATGGCTACCCCATGAGGTAGTTTCTATGAACATACTTGAGGAAACATGGCACAGCTAGCAAGCAACAGAATTTGAATTTAAATGCAATTAGTCGAACTTCAGAGCCTGCTGTGAGCCATTTCCCTCATCTTCTTTTTCGATGTCTGCCTCTCTCTTCAGAGGTCATGTTCCTGTCCTCTTTTCAGGTACCCTTGCTTGGCCTTGTCAATCAAACCTGTAGTCATCAAAGTGCCTTATACTAGTAACCTAACTCTTGAAAGAAATTGAAGTCATCATTTCTCTCCCCTCTAAGGGGGCTTACATTATGTCTGATTTCTGCATCTGAAAGGAAAAGTATTGTCCCTTAGATATGAAAGTTTAGGCATTTGTTTAAAAGGGTAGGTAAAAATAACATCTTCATTACAATCCTGAAAACCCACCCAGCAGGCCTGCAAAGGGAGATTGCTCTAAGAGTTTGCATGTGGAATGAAACTTTTTTAGAATTTTCTTGAATCCATATATATATATATATTAATATGAAGTGATTTTCTTGCTTTTATTATGATATTGGTCAGAAAAACATGTTTGTTAGTAACTAAATGGTTTCTGTTAGTTTATTTTGAAATATGCTATATTAAATTCCCTTCATTAAAGAAAAGATGAATTAATATGTTGAGGTTGACTATGTGCCAGACATTACTGAATATAATCAATGTGTATTTCCCATAAACAATTCTCTCTTGCCAAGATCCATTCTACACAAGACATGTAGGGAGTTTTGAAGCCAGCCATCATAAAGCCTATCACTTAGTCAAGGGTAAGATACATCCATCATATATTTTGTGGCTTTGAGCTTAAACTTGACCCTTAATAGATTTTTCACACCCTAGTAAAGAATTCCTAACACAGAAGCTGTTACCAGGTAACAGGCATGGTTGAACATTTATACTTGGCTCAAGGAATAGAACATATCAAAATTATAACACATATACATATAAAGTTTTAAAAAACTTTTTATTTTGAAATAACTAGATTCAGAGGAAGCTGCAAAGAAACATATAGGGAAGTCCAGTGCACCATTCTCCCATCCTCCCCCAATGTTAATGTCTTACATGATTCTAGTATATTATTAGAACCAGGAATTTGACATGAGCATAATCATATAATTTATTAAGATTTCACCAATTATATATTCACACATTCATGTGGGAATGTGTGTATAGGTCTAGGAAATATTATCACATGTGTAGCCTTGTGTAATCACCACCACAACCAAGATACTTAACTGTGCCATTACCACAAAGATTTCTTTTATGTTATTCCTCTATAGCCACACTCCCCTTTTCCATACCCTCATCAACACCCTTAATACCTGGGAACTAATAATCTGTTCTCCATCTCTATAATTATGTATTACAAGAATGTTACACAAATAGAATCACACATTATATGTCCTTTTAAGATTTTTTTCATTCAGCATAATTTCCTTGAGGTTCATCCAAGTTTTGTGTGGCAAGTTTTCTCCTTGTTCTTGCTGAATTGTATTTCATGGTAGAGATTACTACAGTTTATTTGACTATGCAACCATTGAAGGATGTATGGGTAGTTTCCAAATTGGGTTATTATAAATAAAAATTGCTATGAATATTTGTGTAATGTTCTTGCATGAAAATAACTTTCATTTTCCTGGAATAAATACTCAAGACTGAAATTTCTGGGTGTACAACCAGATATTAAGTAGATTTTCAGTTTTGAAAGAAACCATTTTCTAAAGTAGCTATATCATTTTACATTTCCGCCAGCAATGTGTGAGTGATCCAATTTCTTTGTATCTTTGACACAATTTTTCTTCACCATAATTTTCCATTTTAACCATTCTGATACGAGTGTAGTTATATCTCACTGTGACTGAAATTTGCATTTCTCTAATAGCTAATGATGTTGAACATATTTTCATGTGTTTATTTGCCATCTGTGTATTCTCTTCAATGAAATGTCTGTACATGTTTTTGCCCATTTACTAGTTGGATTTTTTTCTTTTGTAGTGTTGAGTTTTGAGATACACAAGTCTTCTTCATATAAAAAACATTACTTCGGGCTTCCCTGGTGGCGCAGTGGTTGAGAGTCCGCCTGCCGATGCGGGGGACACGGGTTCGTGCCCCGCTCTGGGAAGATCCCACATGCCGTGGAGCGTCTGGGCCCGTGAGCCACAGCCGCTGAGCCTGCGTGTCTGGAGCCTGTGCTCCGCAATGAGAGAGGCCCCAACAGTGAGAGGCCAACGTACCACAAAAAATAAAAAATAAAAATAAAAAGCATTACTTCAAGCCTTCTACTTAGAAGACAATTTAAATTTTTTTAAATACTTTACATTCTAGGTAAGATTTAATATTGACCTGGTTATTCTGCCAGAAGGGATACACAGTAATAGACACTAAGCTATTTCCCTTTACATTTCTTTAATAAATACCTAATGAATACCCAGCCTACTTTTATAAATTAATAAATCATGTATTCTAAATTACATTTTAAGACTCTAATTAATTATTACACCCTGCTACCATCTACCCTATCCTACTCATCCAACTTCATCTTTTGCTACTCTTCCCATTAAATTCTATGCTACAATCACCCTCAACTTCCAATTTAGCCTCAAGTACTCCATATCCTTCTTGACTCTGAACTTTTACAAGCTGTTTCTTCAGGCTGGAATATCCTTTGCTGTTTCTTCATGTTGAAAACCCCTCTCAAGCCTCAAGATCCAGTTCAAATACCTTACCTCTATGAACTCTTCTCTAACTTCTTCTATGTTCCTGTTCCATTTTGCTCAACTCATGATTACAACACTAGGAATTCTCTTGACTTTTCAAATAATTAATTTTTTATATTAACTTATGTTTTCCATCCTCCATAAAGCAGCTGACAGGGCACACAGGATGGTGAGGCTGGTACTCTGTCTAGTGCACTCACATCTGTTCTCAGCAGCATTTGAATAGCACACTTCCAAGAATCAACCAAGTTCATTCCCGTATTTGTTTATGACAATTGAATTTTTAATTATGTAATTAAATCATATATTATTTAAATTGATGAAATATGAGTGTGAAAGAAAAGGGGTTGTTATTTCTGTGAAAATGAAGTTATTGGTTTAGAATGATTTGATAAAAGCAAGTCAAATTAAGGATGGGTGAAAAATTGTAAAAGAGTAGGGGCAAAAAACATAACATTCCAGAGGGGTTCAGAACTCAGATTGTTTTGAAGCTGGTATTTTAAATTTTTCACTCTTCAAAATAAAATGAAAAATAAAATTGGAAATTAGTATATAATGCATGATGGATGTGGTTTACATAAGAAAGAGCATGTGAAACTCCAATTATTGAACCTGTACGCAAAAGTCCTTGACCTACATTAAAATTAGTTAATTGATTATCATTTTAAGCAAAATATACAGTACTTATAGCATTAGTATTTATTATAATTTTCCCCTTTAACTATCATTCTCAAAATACTGGTTTGAATTACATCAGCCAAGAATGTTTCTATTATGTTTTCTATTGAAACTTAATATTCAAAAAACCTTTTTGTTTATATGCTTTCTTACTAGATTGAGAGCTCCTTAATGTCAGGAACCTGGCATTTTGCCTGACACATCAGGAGTACTCAATAAATTATTGTTGAATGAATGAAAAGAAATCTGTAAAGCAAATTTATAAAAATCAAAAGAAAATTGTATCTTCTGATCTTCATGCAGTTATTCAATCCAATTTATTCAAAGAAGTTATCAGTCTCAGATATCGATAATCAGTTCAAAGGAGTTCTTTCTACACAGAATTTGTGCCTCTTTAACAGCATTAGCTAGTCTTGATATAAATATATATCTGTATGTATATCTCTGTGTATATGTATATAAAATATGGTCCTATAAATTTAACTAGATCTCATTGTGATAAAAATTAGCCTTTCAGCATGGAAATGTTCTGTTTCTTAATTATTATTATTTCTCTACATAGCTTCTGTAATATGGTTATCATGTAGCCTAACATAACCTAGATATCTAAAATGGAATATTTTAAAAGTTAAGCTCGCATTTAACCCTATTTATTTCAATCAGAGTACAGTGTATTACCCGTAAACCATTTTTAAAAATCTAAACATTTTCTCTGAGCAGCATCCACAGCATCCATGTGAAATCCAACTTACTAGTGAGGAGCTTGGCATCAGCTTTTTGTCAAGTAACTAAGAGAACTTCCTTCAATCTCTGAGAGGTCCTCTTAGCACCTTCTTTGGTCCAATTAACACTGAATGGAAAAACCAGAGGGCTATTCATAGCTCTACCTCTGCAATTAAATGATGTGGCCTGTCAATTGTTTTCAGGGCCTTGTCCAACAATTACCTGCCCCCCCCACAAAAAAAATGAAGAAAAAGAAAAAAATGAATCAGCTCCTGTATTGTTGATTCCCTTTGAGTTAGCTCCTGTCCTTACTTTCTCACTTTGGAGAACAGGTGATTCAATCTGTCTTGGTGTGAGTGTCAACCATTTTATCTTTCAACTGGAAAGCTAGAAGTGACAGCTTGGTATATTAAGAGGTCTCTGCCTGAATAAATTGATGTCAAGTTTTATTACACATAGTCCAAGTTAAGAGGCACAAGACAATCATTCAACAACTATGTATTGAACAAACAAATGGTATACAGCAGTATTGGCAGTTCTTGAAATAAACGTAGAGGCAGACAAGGTCTGTGTTCCCTAGGAGGCTAAAGTCCACCAAGGAAGATATACAATACAAACCAAGATATGTGGTAAGGTCTTTATGGTGTTGAAAGGAGCTATTCTCTTATCTTTATGGGCTGGAGCATGGGTGAAGTTGTCCAAAGAAATGCCTACGGGAAGCACCAAGACTTTCTGAAGATTTAAAGAAACAGAGAGCTGGGATATAGTAAGCAGCCTCAGGGGAGTGGCTTATACTCATAACTTAGTTTAAAAGAGAGAGAAATGGGATAGGGAGATATTTTTAAGTAAAAAAACATTCCCTAGAAGTAAAATAAAAAGATATAAATCAATACCACTAGTATTTTTCAAATACTTATGTGAATAACTGTGCTAAATTCTAGAAGAGTATTTTTCAAACTAAGAAATACAACCCAGTAAAGAATTGTAAGATTCCCATTTTTTTAAATGAACTAAAATAGGATAGAAAATATCAAAATACTTCACATATAGTAGGTATATATTTGTTTTAGTTATGGAAGTGGTGGCATTGAGTTGCAGGGTAGAAATGTTTTACTTACTGTGCATTTAAATTTAAAATAAACTTAAAATATTGCTCTAGAAAGATCTTTCTAAACTTGGCTAACAATTAACCTCATCTAGGAAGTATAAAAATATCCAAGTTTCCAGGTTCCATCCTAGGAGGAGGGGTCCAGTATCCTGTGGAGGCCTCCTCAGAAAAAGCTACAGTCCATGAATCATTAACTCTAATTAGAATGAGCAGATGAGAAAATGACCTAAACGTCAGGACTCACAAGTGGAGTTCAAGAGTGATGAGTATGGGGAGAAGTTTATCATGGAAGACTGTTAGAGAAGGTTCATGGAGTATCTCCTGTGAGCAGGACATAAAGGTACCTGAGGAATTGCAATTTGAGGGAGAAGAGCTAAAACCCTCTCAAAAGTGGAGTCCACCAGGGAAAGACTCAGGAAAGAGGTAAGACTTGCCTTGGCTGAGACTTGAAGAATGATTCAACCAAATGTTTCTTGAGGAAAGAAAGTGTCTTACTTGCATTGGCACCAACTGCTGAGAACACAGTAGTTGTTGAATGAAAAGGGAAAGTTAGTGGAGGGAAAGTAAGAAGATGAGCCAGAAAGGTAGGTCTGGATGGTAAGTTTGCATATAAGATCAGCCCCTGCCTTCTTACATTTGAGAGACATAAGAGAAGTAGAATCAAGGGGAAAAAAAAATCCCTGACAGGTCAATTAAGTTTTTCCATTACTTCTCTTGGCTTCTGCACAAAGTTATACAGAAATGTAAAAGAAAGTATCCAAAGATACCCTTTAAAATGCTTTTCTGGCTATAAGAGGCTGGATGCTCAGGTTTAAACAATAGATTTGGAAAAGAGATTTCGTTTTAAGACCATAAGACACACACAGCATTAGTTTTAGCTTCCTCCGTTGCAGCTATGGCTCTCTATCCATTGCTATACATTAGAATAGTCTGGGAGCTGTCAAAATTCCCAATGTTTGGGCTCCTCCCTAAGAAACTAAATCAGTTTCCAGTGGGTGGATCAGGAGCATTTGTGCTTTTGAAAAGTGCCCCAGGTAACTCTAATGTGCATTCAGACTTGAGAACTATTGAAATGTGAATACTAAAATTCACACTGCTAAAGCAGGGTGGAGTTTATGCTCTCTTTTTGCTTCTCAACAGAAGAAATCAGGCTGACATTTATTTTTTTTCCAACCTTGCCCCAGGCTGTAGCCTCAATAGAACCATGGACAGCAATGATTCTTTCCTTAACTCTGTAGGCAAAACCAAAGATGAACTTTTAAGCTGAAGCAGCTGACAGCTGCTGCTGTTCAATGCCAATTATACTAACCTAGACATCCTTCCCTTCCAGAAACACCTCCCCAATGGCACACCATTGTCAGACTTTCGCATTCAAAAATCTTCAGTGTCTCTCAATTCTTTAATGGCAAAGCCCAAACTCTTTATCCAGGCATTTGGCCCTTCCAAATCTGGCTCAAAACGTTTATTCAAGATGTGGTTTAGGCTTCTGTGTGGGTTGCCACATTCTTGCCTGTTTCTACCTTTCTCTTGCTCTTGCCCACGCCTGCAATGGCAACAGTTCTATTCTTAATCTCACTTCATCCACTGTTGCTACTCAATGTCAAAGTCCAGTTTAAGTCCCACTGATTTTTAACAGACTAACACTCTACAACTTCTGTGAAGCTTCTTCCCACCACTCTCAGCATTGGGAACGATGTCAGATTTAATGGTTCAAACAGAACTTCAAGTTGTTCAGTGAAGAAGATTCATTGTATTCGTATCATAATTATTCAGCATAATGATTCTGTGGTCCAGCTGTCTGAGTCTGAACGCTAGTTCTTTAACTGATTTATTATTTGACCTCTCTAAGCCTCAGTTTTTTCACATGTAAAATGCGGAAAATAGTTCTTACCTCAGAGGCAAGGCTCAAATAGGATAATGCAAGAAAATTTTTAGCACAGTGCTCAGCCCCTAGTGAATATTCAATAAATTCTAGCTTTTCTTGTTTGTTTCTCTGTCTGTTCATACATTCTGATTAACATATTTTGTCTCTTCAGCAAAATTGTAAGATCACTTAAGGACTGACTCTTTTTAATTAACTTTACTACCTGGATTACAATACTATACTAAAAATAACATGGGGTTTGAGATCAGAGGATTAAATTTCAAATTTCAGCTCATCCATTTACTTCTTATATGATTTTTGGCATGTTGTTTGACCTGTTTGAACCTCAATTCCCTAATGTCTAAAATGGAAGTTATAATAATAATGGTATTTCCCACATTCTGGAGATTAAAGAAAATAATTCACAAGAAAGTTCTTACGCGGACCTCTCACTGTTGTGGCCTCTCCCATTGCGGAGCAGAGGCTCCGGATGCGCAGGCTCAGCGGCCATGGCTCACGGGCCTAGCTGTTCCACGGCATGTGGGATCTTCCCAGAAAGTGTCCCCTGCATTGGCAGGCAGACTCTCAACCACTGCACCACCAGGGAAGCCCCACAAGAAAGTTCTTTGTTATCTCTCAAGTACTATTCAAAAAAGTACAATTGTAGTTATAGTAGATAGTCTATACATGTTTATTGAACTATTCTATAACATCTAAATTTGAGATTATATATTAATAAACAATTTACTTACTGAAATACAGGTTCTTTGTCTAATTGTTCACTTGAAAATCAAAAAGTTGGGCAAGATCCAGGTCTTCATGTCTTCATCTATAATGAAACTGCATTAAACAAAGAAGGAGATCATTAGGGTCTTCTCTGACTCTAAATTCTAGATTTTTGTAAAGTGTCTATACTTTTATATGAGATGATTATATGTGTATATACTTTTTCTTTATGTGTATTCTATAATAGGAAAATATACAGAAAAATCTGTAGGCATATGATAGTAGTGGTTATCTCTGAATGATAGAATTGTCAGTGATTTAAACATTTTCTATTTTTGTGTGTGATATCAAATTTTCTATGAGATTGCAGTAACTTTAAATTTTAAAAACTATTATTAAAAAATTCTTAAAATGTAAAAGTCTATCCTAAAAATGTGTGTGTGTGTGTGTGTGTGTGTGTGTGTGTGTACGTGTGTGTGAGTATGTGTGTATGTGTACAGAAACATTGACAACTTTTAGGACAACTGACTGGCAGTGTCCTATGATTGCTTCTTGTATATTTTTACTAATTATATTTAGAAAATTGAAGGAACAGAATGAGTAGAGTGCATACACATGAAGCCTTGTTTGAACTTTATAATGGGATTATTATAATCTTTTTGTTGAAAATTTGAAATCACAAAATATGTAGTTTAAGAACTCTTCCCAAAGAAGCGCAGCATGTTACAGTGGCACCTACTGGCATGATGTGGTACAGTAACCAAGCTCCCTCAGACATTATAACAAGTTCGGTGAGTTTATAACTGCATGTCAAGGAGGCCAAAAGGAGTTAAGGGCAAAGGGCTTAGGGTTGTATTTGAGCGTACTGAAAAATATAGATCTATTTCAAAAGTAGTTACTATGCTCATATAGATAGAAAAATATTTATGTTTCCCTAAATGGGAACATATCTCCTACTTTTAAGGGCAAGCTTTAGAAAATAGGATTTTCTCCACAGATATAAACTTTATAAACATTTTGGTTGAAAACGTATACAAGCTACAGAAAATATCTATATATATTTTTTCCTTCTGGTTTAATTTAGGGACCTTTGAAGATCATTTTAACCTTTTAATGTGGGCAGTGAGTTTACTGAGGGAGTAGAGCATTCAGATGGACATGAGGTCATGTGAGTCAGGGATTCTTAATCAGCGAATTGGGACAGGCTATGGGGGTTGAGTATATCCTGAAACTTAAGGTAAGATTTTTCTAGAGGTAGAAACTATAGCTTCTATCCGTTTTCAAGGAGTCCATGACCCAGGAAACATCTCTAGGATTGTCCTGGCTCACGTCTGCTTATCTGGTGTAATTTTTATTAGCATCCCCTTTCTCAAAATTGTCCCAGCCTAGAAGATAAGTTATTTAATCACTCGAGTTAAGCTCCGTGGGTCAAGGCATTGTTTTTTCTTTTTGTGGAAGTAAGTCATGACTTACTTGGCAGGAAGGAGGGCAGCTTTGAGAGAAGTTTTATGAAATTCTCTGAAGACAAATAATATACACACCAAATATTGATTTAAATTTCTTCATTTATATTCTGCTTAAGTTTAGAAAACACACCAGCTGAATACCTCACCAATGTTTATCCACCACCCCCAAAATGTTTCTGTTCATCTTTTTCTTAGTTGCATTACCTCTGGGTAAACACTAGGAATGACAGGTAAAGAACATAGTTGGCATTTTTTGTGCATTCATCCAAATAGCATTATTAAGTACCCACTTAATAATAATTTGTAGTAGAGGACAGAAAAATAAAGTAAAATAATGTCTCATTTATTCCATAGCTTATCTCCTCTGTTTGAGGAGATAAGAAACACACTTTTTAAAAACAAGACAGGGAGGAGCTTCAAGATGGTGGAAGAGTAAGACGCGGAGATCACCTTCCTCCCCACAAATACATCATAAATGCATCTACATGTGGAACAACCCCTACAGAACACCTACTGAACACTGGCAGAAGACCTCAGACCTCCCAAAAGGCAAGAAACTCCCCCACGTACCTGGGTATGGCAAAAAAATAAGAAGAAGAATAAACAGAGACAAAAGAATAGGGACGGGCCCTGCACCAGTGGGAGGGAGCTGTGAAGGAGGAAAGGTTTCCACACAATAGGAAGCCCCTTTGCGGGTGGAGACTGCAGGTGGTGGAAGGGGAAGCTTCAAAGCCACGGAGGAGAGCGCAGCAACAGGGGTGTGGAGTGCAAAGTGGAGAGATTCCCGCACAGAGGATTGGTGCCGACCAGCACTCACCAGCCCGAGAGGCTTGTGTGCTCACCTGCAGGGGCGGGTGGGGGCTGGAAACTGAGGCTCGGGCTTCAGAGATCAGATCCCAGGGAGAGGACAGGGGTTGGCTGTGTGAACACAGCCTGAACGGTCTAGTGTGCCACAGCTAGCCGAGAGGGAGTCCGGGGAAAGTCTGGACCTGCCGAAGAGGCAAGAGACTTTTTCTTCCCTCTTTGTTTCCTGGTGCGTGAGGAGAGGGGAATAAGAGCACCACTTAAAGGAGCTCCAGAGACGGGCAGATCCTCAGCTATCAGCATGGACACCAGAGATGGGCATGAGACGTTAAGGCTGCTGCTGCCGCCACCAAGAAGCCTGTGAGCAAACACAGGTCACTATCCACACCTCCCCTCCCAGGAGCCTGGGAAGCCTGCCACTGACAATGTCCTGTGATCCAGGCACAACTTCTCTGGGAGAACGCACGGTGCGCCTCAGGCTGATGCAACATCATGCCAGCCTGTGCTGCCACAGGCTCGCCCCGCATCCGTACTACTCCCTCCGTCTCCCCAGCCTGAGTGAGCCAGAGCCCCTGAAGCAGCTGCTTCTTTAACCCCGTCCTCTCTGAACGAAGAACAGATGACCTCAGGCGACCTACACGCAGAGGCAGGTCCAAATCCAAGGCTGAAGCACAGGAGCTGTGCGAACAAAGAAGAGAAAGGGAAATTTCTCCCAGCTGCCTCAGGAGCAGCAGATTAAATCTCCACAATCAACTTGATGTACCCTGCATCTGTGGAATACCTAAATAGACAATGAATCATCCCAAATTGAGGAGGTGGACTTTGGAACAACAATATATATCCAGACACTGGTCCACAAGAGACCTCCCAGCTCCATGTAATATCAAATGGAGAAAATCTCCCAGAGATCTCCATCTCAACACCAAGACCCAGCTGCACTCAACAACCAGCAAGTTACAGTGCAGGACACCTTATGCCAAACAACTAGCAAGACAGAAACACAACCCCATCCATTAGCAGAGAGGCTGCCTAAAATCATACTAAGGCCACAGACACCCCAAAACACACCACCAGACGTGGACCTGTCCACCAGAAAGACAAGTTCCAGCCTCATCCACCAGAACACAGGCACTAGTCCCCTCCACCAGGAAGCCTACACAACCTACTGAACAAAGCTTAGCCACTGGGGACAGACACCAAAAACAACAGAAATTACTAAACTGCAGACTGAAAAGGAGACCCCAAACACAGTAGGTTAAGCAAAATAAGAAGACAGAGAAACACACAACAGATGAAGGAGCAAGACAAAAATCCAACAGACCTAAAAAATGAAGAGGAAATAAGCAATCTACCTGAAAAAGAATTCAGAAAAATGATAGTAAAGATGATCCAAATCTTGGAAATAGAATGGAGAAAATACAAGAAATGTTTACCAAGGACCTAGAACAATGAAAGAGAAAACAAACAATGATGAACGACACAATAAATGAAATTAAAAATTCTCTAGAAGGAATCAATAAAAGAATAACAGAGGAAGAAGAACGGATAAGTGACCTGGAAGATAAAATAGTGGAAATAACTAATGCAGAGCAGAATAAAGAGAAAAGAATGAAAAGACTTTAGGACAGTCTTAGAGAACTCTGGCTCCACATTAAATGCACCAATATTCGAATTATAGGGGTCCCAGAAGAAGAAGAGAAAAAGAAAAGGACTGAGAAAATATTTGAAGAGATTATAGTTGAAAACTTCCCTAATATGGGTAAGGATATAGTTAATCAAGTCCAGGAAGCACAGAGAGTCCCATACAGGATAAATCCAAGGAGAAACATGCCAAGACACCTATTAATCAAACTATAAAAAAAGTAATACAAAGAACAAATATTAAAAGCAACAAGGGAAAAACAACAAATAACACATAAGGGAATCCCCATAAAGTTAACACTGATCTTTCAGCAGAAACTCTGCAAGCCAGAAGGGAGTTGGAGGACATATTTAAAGTGATGGAGAAAAACCTACAACCAAGAGTACTCTACCAGCAAGGATTTAATTCAGATTTGATGGAGAAATTAAAAGCTGTACAGACAAGCAAAGGCTAAGAGAATTCAGCACCACCAAACCAGCTTTACAAAAAATGCTAAACGAACTTCTCTAGGCAGGACAGACAAGAGAAGGAAAAGACGTACAATAATAAACCCAAAACAATTAAAAAATGGCAATGGGAACATACATATCAATAATTAACTTAAATGTAAATGGATTAAATGCTCCAACGAAAAGACATAGACTGGCTGAATGGATACAAAAACAAGACCCATATATATGCTATCTACAAGAGACCCACTTCAGACCAAGGGACACATACAGAGTGAAAGTGAGGGGATGGAAAAAGATATTCCATGCAAATGGAAATCAAAAGAAAACTGGAGTAAGAATTCTCATATCAGACAAAATAGACTTTAAAACAAAGACTATTACAAGAGACAAAGAAGGATACTACATAATGATCAAGGGATCAATCCAAGAAGATATAACAATTGTAAATATTTATGCACCCAACATAGGAGCACCTCAATACATAAGGTAAATACTAAGAGCCATAAAAGGGGAAATCAACAGTAACACAATCATAGTAGGGGACTTTAACACCCCACTTTCATTAATGGAAAGATGATCCAAAATGAAAATAAATAAGGAAAAACAACCTTTAAATGATGCATTAAACAAGAGGGACTTAATTGATATTTATAGGACATTACATCCAAAAACAACAGAATACACATTATTCGCAAGTGCTCATGGAACATTTTTCTGGATAGATCATATCTTGGGTCACAAATCAAGCCTTGGTAAATTTAAGAAAATTGAAACCGTATCAAGTATCTTTTCTAACAACAATGTTATGAGACTAGATATCAATTACAGGAAAAAATCTGTAATCAATACAAACACATGGAGGCTAAACAACACACTACTTAATAACCAAGAGAACACTGAAGAAATCAAAGAGGAAATAAAAAAATACCAAGAAACAAATGACAATGAAAACATGACAAACCAAAACCTGTAGCAACAGCAGTTCTAAGAGGGAAGTTTATAGCAATAGAATCCTACCTTAATAAATAAGAAACACCTCAAATAAACAACCTAACCTTACACCTAAAGCAATTAGAGAAAGAAGAACAAAAAAAAAAACCCAATATTAGCAGAAGGAAAGAAATCATATGATCAGATCAGAAATAAATGAAAAAGAAATGAAGGAAATGGTAGCAAATGTCAAAAAAACTTAAAGCTGGTTCTTTGAGAAGATAAACAAAATTGATAAACCATTAGCCAGACTTATCAAGAATAAAAAGAAGACTCAAACCAATACAATTAGAAATGAAAAAGGAGAAGCAACAACTGACACTGCAGAAATACAAAGTATCATGAAAGATTACTACAAGTAACTCTATGCCAACAAAATGGACAACCTGGAAGAAATGGACAAATTCTTAGAAATGCACAACCTGCCAAGTCTGAACCAGGAAGACATAGAAAATATGAACAGACCAGATTAAAAATCTTCCAACAAACAAAAACCCAGGACCAGATGGCTTCACAGGCGAATTCTATCAAACATTTAGAGAAGAGCTAAAACCTATCCTTCTCAAACTCTTCCAAAATATAGCAGAGGGAGGAACACTCCCAAACTCATTCTACAAGGCCACCATCACTCTGATACCAAAACCAGACAAAGATGTCACAAAGAAAGAAAACTACAGGCCAAAATCACTGATGAACATAGATGCAAAAATCCTCAAAAAAATACTAGCAAACAGAATCCAACAGCACATTAAAAGGATCATACACCATGATCAAGTGGGGTTTACCCCCAGAATGCAAGGATTCTTCAATATACATAAATCAAACAACGTGATACACCATATTAACAAATTGAAGGAGAAAAACCATATGATCATCTCAATAGATGCAGAGAAAGCTTTCGACAAAATTCTACACCCATTTATGATAAAAAACCCTGCAGAAAGTAGGCATAGAGGGAACTTTCCTCAACATAATAAAGGCCATATATGACAAACCCACAGCCAACCTATTCCTCAACAGTGAAAAACTGAAACAATTTCCATTAAGATCAGGAAGAAGACAAGGTTGCCCACTCTCACCACTCTTATTCAACATAGATTTGGAATATTTAGCCACAGCAATCAGAGAAGAAAGAGAAATAAAAGGAATCCAAATTGGAAAAGAAGAAGTAATGCTGTCACTATTTGCAGATGACATGATACTATACATAGAGAATGCTAAAGATGCTACCAGAAAACTGCTAGAACTAATAAATGAATTTGGTAAAGTAGCAGGATACTAAATTAATGCACAGAAGTCTCTTGCATTCCTATACACTAATGATGAAATGTCTGAAATTGAAATTAAGAAAATATCCCATTTACCATTGCAACACAAAGAATAAAATATCTTGTACTAAACCTATTTAATAAGACAAAAGACCTGTATACAGAAAATTATAAGACACTGATGAAAGAAATTAAAGATGATAAAAATAGATGGAGAGATATACCATGTTCTTGGATTGGAAGAATCAACATTGTGAAAATGACTCTAGTACCCAAAGCAATGTACAGATTCAATATAATCCCTATCAAACTACCAATGGCATTTTTCATAGAACTCGAACAAAAAATTTCACAATTTGTATGGAAACACAAAAGACTCTGAATAGCCAAAGCAATCTTGAGAAAGAAAAACAGAGCTAGAGGAATCAGGCTCCCTGACTTCAGGCTATACTACAAAGCTACAGTAATCAAGACAGTATGGTACTGGCACAAAAACAGAAATATAGATCAATGGAACAGAATAGAAAGCCCAGAGATAAACCCACGCACATATGGCCACCTTATGTTTGATAAAGGAGGCAAGAATATACAGTGGAGAAAAGACAGCCTCTTCAGTAAGTGGTGCTGGGAAAACTGGACAGTTACATATAAAAGAATGAAATTAGCACACTCCCTAGCACCATACACAAAAATAAACTCAAAATGGTTTAAAGCCCTAAATGTAAGGCCAGAAACCATCAAACTCTTAGAGGAACAGATATAGGCAGAACACTCTATGACATAAATCACAGCAAGATCCTTTCTGACCCACCTAGAGAAATGGAAATAAAAACAAAAGTAAACAAATGGGACCTAATGAAACTTAAAAGCTTTTGCACAGCAAAGGAAATCATAAACAAGACCAAAAGACAACCCTCAGAATGGGAGAAAATATTTGCAAATGAAGCAACTGACAAAGGATTAATCTCCAAAACATACAAGCAACTCATGCAGCTCAATATCAGAAAAATAAACAACCCAATCCAAAAATGGGCAGAAGACCTAAATAGACATTTCTCCAAAGAAGATATACAGATTGCTAACAAACACATGAAAGAATGCTCAACATCCTTAATCATTAGTGAAATTCAAATCAAAACTACAATGAGATATCATCTCACACCGGTCATGATGGTCATCATCAAAAAATCTGCAAACAATAAATGCTAGAGAGGGTGTGGAGAAAAGGGAAACCTCTTGCACTGTTGGTGGGAATGTAACTTGATACAACCACTCTGGAGAACAGTATGGAAGTTCCTTAAAAAACTAAAAATAGGACTACCATATGACCCAGCAATCCCACTACTCTGCATATACCCTGATAAAACCATAATTCAAAAATAGTCATGTACCAAAATGTTCATTGCAGCTCTATTTATAATAGCCAGGACATGGAAGCAGCCTAAGTGTCCAGCAACAGATGAATGGATGAAGAAGATGTGGTACATATATACAGTGGAATATTACTCAGCCCAAAAAGGAACGAAACTGAGTTTTTTGTAGTGAGGGGATGGACCTAGAGACTGTCATACAGAGTGAAGTAAGTCAGAAAGAGAAAAACAAATACCATATGCTGACACATATATATGGAATCTAAAAAAAATAAATAAAGAGAAAAGAAAAAAATGATCAGAAGAACCTAGGGGCAAGACAAATAAAGGTGCAGACCTACTAGAGAATGGACTTGAGGATACAGGGAGGGAGAATTGTAAGCTGGGACAAAGTGAGAGAGTGGCATGGACATATATACACTACCAAACGTAAAATAGATAGCTAGTGGGAAGCAGCCACATAGCACAGGGAGTTCAGCTCGGTGCTTTTTGACCACCTAGATGGGTGGGATAGAGAGAGTGAGAGGGAGGGGGATGCAAGAGTGAAGAGATATGGGGACATATGTATATGTAGAACTGATTCACTTTGTTATAAAGCAGAAACTACCACACCATTTTAAAGCAATTATACTCCAATAAAGATGTTAAAAAAAAGACAAGACAATTAAAATAACAATGAAATACCTATACATATCTATTAAAATGGCCAAAATCCAAACATTGACAACACCAAATACTGACATGGTTGTGGAGCAGCAAGAGCTCTCATTTATTGCTAGTGGAAATGCAAAATTATAGCCACTTTAGAAGACAGTTGGCAGTTTTTTACAAAACTAAAGTTACTCTTACCAGCAATTGTGCTCCTTAGTATTTACCCAAAGGATTTGAAAACTTAGGTCTACACAAAAATCTGCACACAGATTTTATAGACTCTTAATTCATAACTACCAAAACTTAGAAGCAATCAAGTTGTCCATCAGTAGGTGAATAGATAAATAAACTCTGGTACATCCAGACAATGGAATATTATTCAGTGCTGAAAAGAAGTGAGCTGCCAATTTGTGAAAGGACATGGAGAAAATGTAAATACATATTACTAAGTGAAAGAAGTCAATCTGAAAGGATACATACTGCTTGATTTCAACTATATTATATTCTAAAGTATGCAGACAGTAAAAAAATCAGTGCCTTCCAGGGATTGGGGGGAGGGAGGAGTACATGCAGCACAGAGGGTTTTTTAGGGCAGTGAAGATACTCTGTATGATCCTGTAATGATGAATGAATTATGCATTTGTACAAACCAATAGAATGTACAACATCAAGAGTGAAATGTAATGTAAACTACAGATTTTGGCTGATTATCATCAGTCAATGTAGGTGCATCAGTTGTAACAAATGTACCCTCTGGTGGGGGTTATTGATAATGGGGAAGGTTATGCATATGTGGGAGCAGGGTATATATTGGAAATCTCTGTATCTTCCCCTCAAATTTGCTGTGAACTTAAAAGTGCTCTAAAAATGTAAAATCTTAATAACTTTTTAAAAAGACAACTAATGAATGATAGGCAGATAACTAGTGATCTAAGAGTTTGAAGGAAGTGCTTGCTATAAGTTAGAATAGAATAGTTAGAAGGACTGATTGGGATGAGATTTTGAAAAACTTTGAAAGCCAGCCAGGGCTATGGAGAGAGATTATCCTCTAGACAATGGAACACATGAATGTGTCCACATGAATACAAGTTAGTGGTTCTCTTGTATTTCTTTTTAGACAAAGTCCTCAAAGCCAGGGACAATGTCTAATTCTATTGTGCTTCTCTGCACAATATCTCTCTGTTTCTTTGTGTCTGTCTGTCTGTCTGTCTGTCTCTCTCTCTCTCTCACATACACACACACACACACACATACACACACACACACACACACAGATCCCAAATAGAAGCCAGTTCTGAGCCTTCATACAAGTGGTGGATGAAGGTTTGGTTTCATTTTAGTGGTCATTTTTCATATTCAAATTAGCAGGAAAAGCTATTGATGGGAACCACAATTGTATATGAGGGAGAAAAAGTCACCTGTGTCACAATGAGGATTCTAAGTAAAATCCGTCATTCTGCTGGATTTACTAGCAGTATTTGACAAAGCTGATAACTCTCTTATCAACATCCTGACCTTTGTTAGAGAATTCTAGGGCTCAGTTCCTGGTCATCTTCTCTATTTATTTTCTCTTACCCAGTGAACTCATTCAATCTCATGGCCCCATATCTATATGCTGATGATACCCAAATGTATATCTCTACCTCTGACCTTTCTCTGATCTCCAGATGCATGTCTATAACTTCCTCCTTGACATCCTTACTTGGCTGTCTGATAGGCAACTCAAGCTCTACATTTTTGAAACATGATTCTTGATTTGAAACCTTCCATCAAAGTCCTTGTGCTCTCACTTTATTCCTCATCTCACAAATGGCATCTTCATTCTACCAGTTAGTTTCTTAGACCAAAAAAACTTAGAGTCATTCCTTAATATGAGTCATCTTTGATGTCTGTCTTTCTCTGATGACACACATCCAATTCGTTAGCATATTCTGTCAGCTTATAACTTCTGTCAGCCCAGCCTTGGAAATATATTTAGATTCCAGACCATTTCTCTCCACTTCCATTGCTGTTTCCCTAATCTGACAGCCATCCATTTTCTCCTGAATTATTTAAATTGCCTCCAAACTGGTTTTTCTGCTTCTATCCTTGCTTTTATACAGTGCACTCTCTAAAAAGCAGCAGAATAATCCTTCTAAAATGTCAGATCATGACACTCCTTGACTCAAGATCCCATAATAGTTTCCATTTAACTCAGAGTAAAAGCTCAAACACATACTATCTTATAAAACTCTATAGTCTCCAGTCCTGCTGCTGCTCTGACACCATTTTCTACCATTCTCCTTATAGTTTTTTCAGCTACAGCCACTGGTTTCTTAGTTGGTCCTCAAACATACCAGGTACATTGAAAATAGCACCTTCCCATCCTGACTCTATATCCTTATCCTACTTTGTTCTTTCAAAGATTTCTTAACCCTACCTCACATATTATCTATTTATTTGTTTTTTTTAGTATCTGTCACTATTAGAATATTGGAATATAAGCTCCATGGAGGCCAGGTATTTAATCTATGTATGTATCTATGTATGTATGTATCTATCTATGTATCTATCTATGTATGTATCTATGTACACCTGTATCCTCAATGACTTATCCTCAATGATTGCCTGGTACAAAATAGATGCTCAGTAAATGTTTATTGAATAAATAAATTAATATGTAAATGAATGAAATGAATGAATGAACACAAACGCAAGCAAATAAATAAACCTTCTGTATTCTGTATCGTCTACGGAGTCTCCACCTTCATTAGAATAGAGTTCTAATGGTTGACTTAAGCCCACCAACAGATCCAAGAATACAGGTCCTGAAATCACTCACACAAGAACACAGCTCTGCCCACCAGGGGGCCAGAATAAGCCCTGAGACCCTCCTGGGCTCTACAGCAAGCCACCTTATGAACTGATGCTGTCAATCAGAGTACAGCAGCCTTTGCACAGGTCAAGGCCAGGCAACTAACCAGACTGGGAGTCAGCTACAACCTATATGACCATCTACAGTAGTCAGTCCACCACAGCAGAAGGACACATACAGCCAACATAAAGGATACCCCAGAGCATATAGCTCTGCTGACCAGAGATAAAATGCACTGCTGGGACTCATAGGATGTCTCCTAAAAAAAGTAACTTTTACAAGGTCAGAAAATATAAACAACTTACCAAACACATAGAAATAAAAAGAGCAAATTAGGCAAAAATGAGGAATATGTTCCAAAGGAAGAAAAGAGATAAAACCACAGAAGAAGAACTAAGGGAGTGGAGATAAGCAATCTACTCTATAGAGTGTTCAAGGTAAGGATCATAAAGATGTTCAAAGAGCCCAGGAGAAGATTGGATGAAGAGAGTAAGAAGTCAGAAGTTTTTAATAAAGAGAAAATATAAAGAACAACCAAACAGAGATGAACAATAAAATAACTGAAATTAAAAATACACTAGAAGGAATAAAAGTAGATTACATGATACAGAAGAATGGATCAGTGATCTGGAAGATAGGGTAGTGGAAAACACTGAAGCTGAACAGAAAAAAGAAAAGATTCTAAAAAATGAGGACAGTTTAAGAGACCTCTGAGAAATCATCAAGCAAACTAACATTTTCAGTATAGGAGTCTCAGAATGAGAACAGAGAGAGAAAGGGGCAGATAACATTATATAAAGCCTTAATAACTGAAAACTTCATTAACTTGGGAAAGGAAACAGAAACCTAGTTCTGGGAAGCACAGAGTCCCAAACAGGATAAACCCAAAGAAAACCACACCAAGACATATTTTAATTAAAATGGGAAAAATTAAAGAGAGAATAGTAAAAGCAGCAAGAAAAAAGCAACAAGCTATGTACAAGGAGACTCCCATAAGGCTATCAGCTGACTTTTTAGCAGAAACCCTGCAGGCCAGAAGGGACTGGCATGATATATTTAAGGTGATGAAAGGGAAAAGCCTACAAGCAAGAATATTTTACCTGGCAAAGCTTTTATTCAGATTTGATGAAGAGGTCATATGTTTTACAGATAAGCAAAAGCTAAAAGAGTTCAGCACTATAAAACCAGCTTTACGAGAAATGTTAAAGGGACTTTTCTCAGTGAAAAAGAAAAGAGCACAACTAGAAGTATGAAAATTACAAAAGGAAAATTTTTATTTGAAAAGACAAATATACAGTAAATGCAGTAAATCAACCACATATGAAGCTAGTAAGAAGGTTAAAAGACAGAAGTAGTGAAGTCATCTATATACACAATAAGTAGTTAAGGGGTACACAAAACAAAAAGATGTAAAAAATGATGTGAAAAGCAGTAAATGTGTGTGGGGGGGAGAAGGGATAAAATGCAGGGTTGTACATACTAGGGCAAAAAACAAGCCTCAACAAATTTAAGAGTATACAAATTATTTCAAGCATCTTTTCTGACCATGATGGCATGAAACTAGAAATCAACCACAGAAAAATAAATGAGAAAAAATCTACTACATGAAGACTAAGCAACGTGCTACTAAAAAACCAATGGGTCAATGATGAAATCAAAGAAATTAAAAAATACCTTGAGGCAAATGACAATGAAAACACAGCCATACAAAATCTATGAGATACAGCAAAAGCAGTTTTTAGAGAAAAGTTCATAGAGATGCAGGCCTTCTTTAAGAAACAAGAAAAATCTCAAATAAACAACCTAACTCATCACCTAAAAGAATTTAATAAAGAACAAACAAAACCTAAAGTTAGCAGAAGGAAGGCAATAATAAAGATGAGAGGAAATAACTAAAATAGAGATTAAAAGGCAATAGAAAAATCAATAAAACCAAAAGTTGGTTCTTTGAAAGGGTAAACAAAATTGGCAAACCTCTGGCCAGGTTCACCAAGAAGAAAAGAGAGAAGACCCAAATAAGAAAAATTAGAAATGAAAGATGCTTCAGAAATACAAAAAAAACATAAGAGAATACTATGAAAAATTATATGCCAACAAATTTGACAACCTAGAAGAAATGGACAACTTTCTAGAAACGTACAGTTCACCAAAACAGAATCAAGAAGAAATAGATAACTTGAACAGACTTATCATTAAAAGTGAAATAGAATCTCTAAAATAAAAAAGCCAAAATTCCCTACAAACAAAAGTCCAGGGCCAGATTGCTTCACAGATGAATTCTACCAAATGTACAAGGAAGAATTTATACCTATCCTTCTCAAACTCTTCCAAAAGATTGAAGAGGAAGGAACACTCCTGAAGACATTCTATGATGCTACCATCACCCTGATACCAAAACCAGACAAAGACACTATCACAAAAGAAACTTACAGGCCAATATTTTTGATGAATATACATGCAAAAATTCTCAACAAAATATTAGCAAACTGAATCCAACAACTCACAAAAAAGATCATGCACCATAACCGAGTTGGATTCATCCCAGGGCCACAAGGATGGTTCAACATATGCAAATCAATCAATGCAATACACCACATCAAAAAAAGAAAATACAAAAACCACATGATCATCTCAATAGATGCAGAAAAGCACTCAATAAAATTCAACATCCATTCATGATAAAACTCTTACCAAAGTGGGTATAGAGGGAACATATCTCAACATAGTAAAAACTATTTATGACAAATGCACAGCCAATATAATATTAAATGGTGAAAAGCTGAAAACCTTTTGGCTAAAATCTGGAACAAGACAAGGATGCCCGATCTCACCTCTTCTATTCAACATAGTATTGGAAGTCCTAACCACAACAATCAGACAAGAAAAAGAAATAAAAAATATTCAGATTGGTAAGGAGGAGAGAAAATTGTCATTATATGCAGATGACATGATATTATATATAGAAAACCCTAAAGACATCACACAAACTACTAGAACTGATCAACAAATTCAGCAAGGTAGGAAGATACAAAATTAACATACAGAAATAGGTTGCATTTCTTTACATTAACAATGAAATATCAGAAGGGGAATGTAAACAAACAATCCCTTTCAAAATCACATCAAAATTAAAATTAAATACTTAGGAATAAACCTCACCAAGGAGGTGAAAGACTTATCTGCTGAAAACTACAAAACATTAATAAAGGAAGTTGAAGATGGCTCAAAGAAAAGAAAGATATCCCATGCTCTTGGATTGGAAGAATTAATATTGTTAAGATTACCATACTACCCAAAGCGATCTACAGATTTAATGTGATCCTTATCAAATTACCCATGACATTTTTTACAGAACTAGAACAAATAATCCTAAAATTTAAATGGAACCATAAAAGACCCAGAATTTCCAAAGCAGTCCTGAGGAAAAAGACAAAAGCATGACGCATAACCTTTCCAGATGTCAGACAATACTACAAAGCTACCGTAATCAGAACAGTGTGATATTGGCACAAAACAGACATATGGATCAATGGGACAGAATAGACAGCCCAGAAATAAACCCACACACCTATGGACAATTAATCTTTGACAAAGGAGGCAAGAACATAAAATGGGGGAAAGACCATCTCTTCAGCAAGTAGTGTTGGAAAAATTGGACAACCACATGTACAATAAATCAATAAAGTTAGAACATACCCTCACACCATACACAAAAATAAAGTCAAAATGGCTTAAAGACTTAAATATAAGACACAACACCATAAAACTCCTAGAAGGGAACATAGGCAAAACATTTTCTGATATAAATCTTAGCATTGTTTTATTAGGTCAGTCTCCCAAGGCAATAAAAATAAAAGCAAAAATAAACAAATGGGACATACTCAAACTTACAAGATTTCTCACAGCAAAGTAAACCATAAACAAAATGGAAAGAGAACCTACAGAATAGGAGAAAATATTTGCAAATTATTCTACTGACAAGGGCTTTATTTCAAAAATATACAAACAGTACATACAACTCAATAACAAAAAAACAAAAAATCCTATCAAAAAACAGGCAGAAGACCTAAATAGACATTTCTCCAAAGAAGACATATAGATGGCCAACAGGCACATGAAAAGATGCTCATCACTCTTAGTTATTAGAGAAATGCAAATCAGAACTGCAGTGAGGTACCAACTCATGCCAGCCAAAATGGCCATCATTAAAAACTATACAAATAACAAATATTGGAGACAGTGTGGAGAAAAATAACCCTCTTACACTGTTGGTGGGAATATAAATTGGTGCAGCCATTAAGGAAAACAGTATGGGTGTTCCTCAGAAAACTGAAAATAGAGTTGCCATATGATCCAGCAATCCCACTCCTGGGCATATACTCAGAGAAAACTACAATTCAAAAAGATACATGTACTCCTATGTTAATAGCAGCACTATTTACAATAAACAAGACATGTAAACAATCTAAATATCCAACAACAAAGAAATGGATAAAGAAGATGTGGTACATATATACAATGGAATATTACTCAGCCATAAAAAAGAATGAAATAAGTCATTTGCAGCAACATGGATGTACCTAGACATTATCATACTAAGTAAGGCATACAGAGAAAGGCAAATACCAAATGATATCACTTATATGTGGAATCTAAAATACAACACAAATGAACATATCTACAAAACAAAAAAATACAGGAATAGAGAAGACTTGTGGTTGTCAAGGGGAGGTGAGGGAGGGAAGGATTTGCAGTTTCAGATTAACAGATGCAAACTAGTATACATAGGATGAATCAACAAGGTCTGGGAACTTTATTCAATATCCTGTGATAAAACATAATGGAAAATAACATTATATATATATATATATATATATATATATATATATATATATATCAGCCACCTTATTGTACAGCAGAAATTAACACAACAGTGTAAATCAACTATACTTCAATTTAAAAAAAAAACTAAGCAACAAGGATATATTGTACAACACAGGAAATATAGCCAATATGTTATAACAACTATAAATGGAATATAACCATTGAAATTGTAAATAACAATATTATACACCTGTAACATATAATATGAAGAAAAGGGCTTTATTTCAAAAATATACAAACAGTTCATACAACTCATAAAAGAAGAAATATAAAACAAGAAAAGAATTACAAGGTTGTTAAAATATGTTTGAATTTAAGAGGTGAGCAACTTAAAATAATCACATGTATATAGATTGTTATATGTAACTTCACACCAAAATCTATAGCATATACACACACAGAAAAGAGAAAAGAATCCAAACATAACACTAGAGATAGCCATCAAATCACAAGGGAAGAGAACAAAAGAAGAAAGAAACAAAAGGAACTGCAAAAACAATTAAAATGGCAATAAGTACAGAGCTATCAATCATTACTTCAAATGTAAATGGACTAAATGCTCCAATGAAAAACCATAGAGTGTCTGAATGGATACAAAAATAAGACCACTAAGAAAAAAAAAAAAGACCCACTGTATACTTCCTACAAGAGACTCACCCCAGACCTAAAGACACACACAGAATGAAAGTGAGGGGATGGAAAAAGATATTTCATGCAAATGAAAATGAAAGGAAAACTGGGGTAAGTATATTCATAACAAAGTAGACTCAAAGTAAAACAAAATCTATAACAAAAGACAAAGAAGGACATTATATAAAGATAAAGGGATCAATACAAGAAGAGGATATAACATTCACTAATGTACCTGGGCCTAATATAGGAGCAATATTAGCAAACATAAAGGAGAAATTGATAATAATACAATAACAATAGGGGATGTTAAAACCCCACTTACATCAATGGACAGATCACCCAGAGAGAAAATCATTAACACTGGCCTTATTTGACACATCAAACCAGATAGAATAATTAAATATATGTATAGAACTGTCCATTCAAAAGCAGCAGAATATACATTCTTTCCAAGTGCACATGGAAAATTCTCCTGAATAGATTACCTGTTAGGCCTCAAAACAAGTCTCAGTAAATTTAAGAAAATTAAAATTATATCAAGCATTTTTTCTGACCACAACAAAATGAGGCTAGAAATTAACTACAAGAAAAAAACTGCAAAAAACACAAACACATGGAGGCTAAACAATATGCTTCTAAACAACCAGTGGATCACTGAAGAACTCAAAGGGGAAATCAAAAAACACCTTCAGACAAATGAAAATGAAAGCACAATGATAGAGGCACCTTCAAGATGGTGGAGGAGTAAGACGTGGAGATCACCTTCCTCCCCACAAATACATCAAAACTACATCTACATGTGGAACAACTCCTACAGAACACCTACTGAACGCTAGCAGATGACCTCACACTTCCCAAAAGGCAAGAAACTCATCACGTACCTGGGTAGGGCAAAAGGAAAAACAGACACAAAAGAATAGGGATGGGACCTGGACCTCTGGGAGGGAGCTGTGAAGGAGGAAAAGTTTCCACACACTAGGAAGCCCCTTTACTGGCAGAGACTGGGGTGGGGGGTGGGCTGGGGGGAAGCTGTGGGACCATGAAGGAGAGCGCAGTGACACAGGTGCAGAGATAAAAGCAGAGAGATTCCTGCATAGCGGATCAGTGTTAACCAGCACTCACCAGCCTGAGAGGCTTGTCTGCTCACCTGCCAGGGTAGGGGGGTGGCTGGGAGGTGAAACTCGGGCTTCGGAGGTCAGACCCCAGGGAGAGGACTGGGGTTCACTGTGTGAAGACAGCCTGAGGGGGCTAGTGCACCACAGCTAGCTGGGAGGGAGTCCAGGAAAAATTCTGGACCTGCCTAAGAGGCAAGAGACTATTGCTGCAGGGTGAAGAAGGAGAGGGGATTCAGACCACCTCCTAAACGAGATCCAGAGAGGAGCACAAGCCACGGCTATCAGTGTGTACCCCCGAGACGGGCATGAAACACTAAGGCTGCTGCTGCAGCCACCAAGAAGGCTGTGTGCAAGTGCAGGTCACTATCCACACACCCCTGGGAGACTCTGCAGCCCACCACTGCCAGGGTCCTGCGATCCAGGGACAACTACCCCAGGAGAACACAGCACGCCTCAGACTGTTGCAACGTCATGCAGACCTCTGCCACCACAGGCTTGCCCCACATTCCATACCCTTCCCTCCCCGAGACCTGAGTGAGCCAGAGTCCACGAATCAGCTGCTACTTTAACCCTATCCTGTCTGGGTGGGGAACTGACACCCTCAGGTGACCAATAAGTAGAGACAGGGCCAAATTCAAACCTAACACCAGGAGCTGTGCAAAAAAGAAGAGAAAGGGAAATTTCTCCCAGCCGCCTCAGGGGCAGCAGATTAAATCTCCTCAATCAACTTGATGTAACCTGCATCTCTGGAATATCTGAGTAGGCAATGAATCATCCCAAAAATTGAGGCAGTGGGCTTTAGTAGCAACTGTAGACTTGGGGTTTGCTTTCTGCATCTAATTTTGTTCTGGTTTTATGTTTATCTTAGTTTAGCATTTAGAGGTTATTATCATCGGTAGATTTGTTTATTGTTTTGGTTGCTCTCTTCCTTTATTTTTTATATATATGTATATAATTTTTTCCTTTTTCCCATTTTATGAGTGTGTATGCATGTGCTTCCTTGTGTGATTTTCTAGGTATAGCTTTGTTTTGCCATTTCTCCTAGGGTTCTCTCTGTCTATATTTTGTTTTGTTTTGGGGGATTTTTTGTATTTTTTTGAGTGCTTGTTATCACTGGTGGATTTGTTTTTGGTTTCATTGTTCTCTTCTTTCTTTTTTTTATTACTTTTTTATTCTTAATATTTTTAATTTTAATAACCTTACTTTATTTTATTTTTTCTTTCTTTCTTTCTTTCTTTCTTTCTTTCTTTCTTTCCTTCCTTCCTTCTTTCTTCCTTTCTTTCTTTTCCTCTCTTTTCTTCTGAGCATTGTGGCTGACAGGGTCTTGGTGCTCTGGCCAGGTGGCGGGCCTCAGCCTCTGTGGTAGGAGAATCAATTTCAGGACATTGCTCCGTCAGAGACTTCCTGACCTCACATAATATCCAATGGTGAAAGTTGTCCCAGATATCATCATCTCAACTCTAAGACCAAGCTCCATTCAATGACCAGCAAGCTACAGTGCTGGACACCCTATGCCAAACAACTAACAAGACATGAACACAACACCACCCATTAGCAGAGAGCCTGTCTAAAATCATAATAAGGTCAGACACCCCAAAAAACACCACTGGACATGGTCCTGCCCACCAAAAAGACAAGATCCACCCTCATCCACCAGAACACAGGCACCAGTCCCCTCCACCAGGAAGCCTACACAACCCACTGAAACAACCTTACCCACTGGGAGCAGACACCAAAATCAATGGGAATTATGAACCTGCAGCCTGCAAAAATGAGACCCCAACCACAAATGTTAAGCAAAATGAGAAGACAGAGAAATACACAGCAGACGAGGAAGCAAGGTAAACACCCACCAGACCAAACAAATGAAGAAGAATAGTCTACCTGAAAAAGAATTCAGAGTAACGATAGGAAAGATGATCCAAAGTCTTGCAAATAGAATGGAGAAAATATAAGAAATATTTCACAAAAATTTAGAAGAACTAGGGAGCAAACAAACAATGATTAACAACACAATAAATAAAATTAAAAATTCTCTAGAGGGAATTAATAGCAGAATAACTGAGGCAGAAAAATGGATAAGTGACCTGTAAGATAAAATAGTGGAAATAACAATGGCAGAGCAGAATAAAGAAAAAAGAATGAAAAGAATTAAGGACAATCTCAGGGCTTCTGGGACAACATTAAATACAACATTCAAATTATATTGGTCCAAGAAGAGCAAGAGAAGAAAAAAGGACTGAGAAAAAATTTGAAGAGATTATAGTTGAAAACTTCCCTAATATGGGAAAGGAAATAGTGAGTGAAGTCCAGGAAGTGCAGAGAGTCCCACACAGGATAAATCCAAGGAGAAACATGCCAAGATATATTAATCAAACTATCAAACATTAAATACAAAGAAAAAATATTAAAAGCAAAAAGGGAAAAGCAACAAATAACATACAAGGAAATCCCCTTAAGGTTAACAGCACATCTTTCAACAGAAACTCTGCAAGCCAGAGGAGGTGGCAGGGCATATTTAAAGGGATGAAAGGTAAAAACTTGCAACCAAGATTGCTCTACACAGCAAGGATCGCATTCAGATTTGACAGAGAAATTAAAATCTTTGCAGACAAACAAAAGCTAAGAGAATTCAGCACCACCAAACCAGCTTTGCAACAAATGCTAACGGAACTTCTCTAGGCAGGAAACAAAAGAGAAAGAAAAGACCTACAATAACAAACTAAAAACAGTTAAGAAAATGGTAATAGGAACATACATATTGATAACTACCTTAAATGTAAATGGATTAAATGCTCCAACCAAATGACATAGACTGGCTGAATGGATACAAAAACAAGACCCGTATAAACTGTCTACAGGAGACCCACTTCAGACCTAGGGACACGTACAGACTGAAAGTGAGGACATGGAAAAAGATATTCCTTGTAAGTGGAAATCAAAAGAAAGCTGGAGTAGCAATTCTCCCATAAGAAAAAATAGACTTTAAACTAAAGACTATTAGAAGAGACAAAGAATGACACTACATAATGATCAAGGGATCAATCCAAGAAGATATAACAATTGTAAATATTTATGCACCCAAAATAGGAGCACCTCAATACATAAGACAAATACTAACAGCCATAAAATGGGAAACTGACAGTAAAAGAATCATAGTAGGGGACTTTAACACCCCACTTTCACCAATGGACAGATCATCCAAAATGAAAATGAATAAGGATACACAAGCTTTAAATGATACATTAAACAAGATGGACTTAATTGGTATTTATAGGACATTCCATCCAAAAACAACAGAATGCATTTTCTTCTCAAGTGCTCATGGAATATTCTCCAGGATAGATCAAATCTTGGGTCACTAATCAAGCCTTGGTAAATTTAGGAAAATTGAAATCATATCAAGTATCTTTTCCAACAACAACACTATGAGACTATATATCAATTACAGGAAAAAAATCTGTAAAAAAGAAAAACACATGGAGGCTAAACAATACACTACTAAATAACCAAGAGATCACTGAAGAAATCAAAGAGGAAGTCAAAAAATACCAAGAAAAAAATGAAAATGAAAACACAATGGCCCAAAACCTATGCAATGCAACAAAAGCAGTTCTAAGAGGGAAGTTTATAGCAATACAATCCTACCTCAAGAAACAAGATACATCTCAAATAAACAACCTAAACTTACACTGAAGGAAATAGAGAAAGAACAACTAAAAAACCCCAATGTAAGCAGAATGAAAGAAATTATAAAGATCAGATCAGAGAAAATGAGAAAGAAATGAAGGAAACGATAACAAAGATCAATAAAACTAAAAGCTGGTTCTTTGAGAAGATAAACAAAATTGATAAACCATTAGCCAGGCTCATCAAGGAAAAAAGGGTGAAGACTCAAATCAATAGAATTAGAAGTGAAAAAGAAGAAGTAGCAGCTGAAACTGCAGAAATACAAAGGATCATGAGAGATTAGTACAAGCAACTATATACCAATAAAATGGAAAATCTGGAAGAAATAGACACAGTCTTAGAAAAGCACAACCTTGCAAGACTGAACCAGGAGAAATAGAAAATATAAACAGACCAATCACAAGAACTGAATTTGAAACTTTGATTAAAACCCTTCCAACAAACAAAAGCCCAGGACCAGATGGCTTCACAGGCAAATTCTATCCAACATTGAGAGAAGAGCTAACACCTACCCTTCTCAAACTGTTGCAAAATATAGCAGAGGGAAGAACAATCCCAAACTCATTCTACGAGGCCACCATCACCCTGATACCAAAACCAGACAGAGATGTCACACAAAAAAAAAAACTACAGGCCCATATCACTGATGAACCTAGATTCAAAAATCCTCCAAAAAATACTAGAAAACAGAATCCAACAGCACATTAAACAGTTCCTACACCCTGGTGAAGTGGGTCTTATCCCAGGAACACAAGGATTCTTCAATATACACAAATCAATCAATGTGATAAACCATATTAACAAACTGAAAGCGAAAAACCATATGATTATCTCAATATGTAGAAAAATCTTTCAACAAAATTCAACACCAATTTATGGCAAAAACCATTCAGAAAGTAGGCATAGAGGGAAATTTCTTAACATAATAAAGGCCATATATGACAAACCCACAGCCAACATCATTCTCAATGGTGAAAAACTGAAACCATTTCCACTAAGATCAGGAAGAAGACAAGGTTGCCTACTCTCACCACTATTCTTCAACATAGTTTTGGAAGTTTTAGCCACAGCAATCAGAGAAGAAAAAGAAATAAAAGGAATCCAAATCGGAAAAGAAAAAGTAAAATTTCACTGCTTGCAGATGCCATGATACTATACATACAGAAACCTAATGATGCTACCAGAAAACTACTAGAGCTAATCAATGAATTTGGTAAAGTAGCAGGATACAAAATTAATGCACAGAAATCTCTTGCATTCCTATACACTAATGATGAAAAATCTGAAAGAGAAATTAAGGAAACACTCCCACTTACCATTGCAACAAAAAAAAAATAAAATGCCTAGGAATAAACCTACCTAAGGAGACAAAAGACCTGTATGCAGAAAACTATGACACTTATGAAAGAAATTAACAATGATACAAACAGATGGAGAGATATACCATGTTCTTGGATTGGAAAAATCAACATTGTGAAAATGACAATACTACCAAAAACAATCTACAGATTCAGTGCAATACCTGTCAAACTACTAATGTCATTTTTCACAGAGCTAGAACAAAAAATTTCACAATTTGCATGGAAACTCAAAAGACACTGAAAAGCGAAACAATATTGAGAAAGAAAAATGGAGCTGGAGGAATCAGGCTCCCTGACTTCTCACTACACTACAAAGCTACAGTAATCAAGACAGTATGTGACTGGCCCAAAAACAGAAATATAGATCAATAGAACAGGATAGAAACCCAGGGATAAACTCACACACATATGGACATCTTATGTTTGATAAATTAGGCAAGATTATACAATGGAGAAAAGAGCCTCTTCAATAAATGGTGCTGGGAAAACTGGACAGCTACATGCAAAAGAATGAAATTAGAATACTCCCTAACACCATACACCAAAATAAATTCAAAATGGATGTAAGACCTAAATGTAAGGCCAGACTCTAAAAAACTCTTAGAGGAAATCACAGGCAGAACACTCTATGGCATGAATCACATAAAGATGCTTTTTCACCTGCCTTCTAGAGAAATGGATATAAAAACAAAAATAAACAAATTGGACCTAATGAAACCTAAAAGCTTTTGCACAGCAAAGGAAAACATAAAACAAGATGAAAAGACAACGCTTGGAATGGGAGAAAATATTTGCAAATGAAGCAACTGACAAAGGATTAATCTCCAAAATATACAAACAACTCATGCAGCTCAATATCAAAAAAAACAAACAACCCAATCCAAAAAGGGGCAGAAGACCTAAACAGATATTTCTCCAAAGATATACAGATTGCCAAGAAACACATGAAAGGATGGTCAACATGACTAGTCATTAGAGAAATGCAAATCAAAACTACAATGAGGTTTCACCTCACACCAGTCAGAATGGCCATCATCAAAAAATCTACATACAATAAATGCCAGAGAGAATGTGGAGAAAAGGGAACCCTCTTGCACTGTTGGTGGGAATGTAAATTGATACAGCCACTATGGAGAACAGTATGGATCTTCCTTAAAAAACTAAGAATAGGACTATCATACAACTCAGTGATCC
The DNA here is from genome assembly GCF_937001465.1 of Orcinus orca. Lineage (NCBI taxonomy): Eukaryota > Metazoa > Chordata > Mammalia > Artiodactyla > Delphinidae > Orcinus > Orcinus orca. Next base: position 28,139,302 of record NC_064573.1, read on the forward strand.
CACTACTGGGCATATACCCTGAGAAAACCATAATTCAAAAAGAGTGATGTAACACATTGTTCATTGTAGCTTTATTTACAGTAACCAGGACATGGAAGCAACCTAAGCATCCATTGACAGATGAATGGATAAAGAAGATGTGGCCCATATATACAATGGAATATTACTCAGGCATAAAAAGAAGCGAAATTGAGTTATTTCAAGTGAAGTGGATGGACCTAGAGACTGTCATACAGAGTGAAGTAAGTCAGAAAGAGGAAAGCAAATACCATATGCTAACACATACATATGGAATCTAAAAAAATGTTTCTGAAGGACCTAGGGGAAAGACAGGAATAAAGAGACAGATGTAGAGAATGGACTTGAGGACACTGTCAGGGGTAAGGTTAAGCTGGAACAAAGTGAGAGAGTGGCATTTATACACCAAATGTAAAATAGATAGCTAGTGGGAAGCAGCCACATAGCACAGGGTGATCAGCTTGGTGTTTTGTGTCCACTTAGAGGGGTGGGATACAGAGCATGGGAGGAGGACGCAAGAGGGAGGAGATATGGGGATATATGTATATATATAGCTGATTCACTTTGTTATAAAGCAGAAACTAACACACCATTGTAAAGCAATTATACTCTAATAAAGACGTTAAAAAGAAAAAAATTAAGAGTTCACACTTACATTTAGAAAAAAAAAAATAGCACAATGATCCAAAACCTATGGGATGCAGCAAAAGCAGTTCTAAGAGGGAAGTTTATAACAATACATTCCTGCCTCACGAAACAAGAAAAATCTCAAAAAACCTAAACTTACACCTAAAACAGCTAGTGAAAGTAGAACAAACGAAACCCAAAGTTATTAGAAGGAATGAAATCATAAGGTCTGAGCAGATGTAAATGAAATAAGCCTAGAAAATCAATACAAAAATGAATGAGACTAAGACCTGGTTCTTCAGGAAAATAAATAAAATTAATAAACCTTTAGCTAGACTCATCAAGAAAAAAAGAGAAAGGACCCCAACCAACAAAATCAGAGAAGAAAAAGTAAACTGACACCACAGAAACACTAAGGATCATCAGAGATTACTACAAACAACTATACACTAATCAAATGGACAATTAGAAAAACTGGAAAAATTCCCAGAAATATACAATTTCCCAAGACTGAATATGGATTAAATATAAAATATGAGCAAACCAATTACCAGTCATGAAATTTAATCCATAATTTTAAAACTCCCAACAAACAGAAGTCTAGGACCAAATGGCTTTACCTTTCTATCAAACATTTAGAGAAGAGTTAACACCTATCTTTCTCAAACTATCCCCAAAATATTGTAGAAAGAACACTTCCAAACTCATTCTACAAGGCCAGCATCACACTGATACCAAAACCAAAGATATCACAAAAAAAGGAAATATAACATCCAATAACCAATACCCAATATCACTGATAAACATAGGTGCAAAAATCCTGAACAAAATATTAGCAAATCAAATTCAATAATACATTCAAAGAATCTTACCCCATGATCAAGTTGGATTTATCCCAGGGATACAATGATGTCTCAATATCTGCAAATCAATCAATGTGATATACCACATTAACAAATGAAGGAATAAAAATCATATGATCATCTCAATAGAAGCAAAAAAATATTTTGACCAAATTCAACATCCATTTATGATAACAATTCTCGACAAAGTGGGTATAGAGTGAATATACCTCAACATAATAAAGACCTTATGTGACAAGCCCACAGCTAACATCACACACAATATTTAAAAGCTGAAAATATTTCCTCTAAGATCAAGAAAAATACAAGGATGCCCACTCTTGCCACTTTTATTCAACTTATTATTGAAAGTGTTGGTCACAGTAATCAAACAAGATAAAGGAATCCAAATTGGAAAGGAAGAAATAAAACTGTCACTGTTTGCAGATAACAAAATACTATATATAGAAAATCCTAAAGATGCTAACAAAAAGTTACTAGAACTCATCAATGAATTTGGTAAAGTTGCAGGATACAATATTCATATATAGAAAACAGTTGCATTTCTATACACTAACAATGAACTATCAGAAAGAAATATTAAGAAAACCATCCCATTTACAATTGCATCACAAAGAATAAAACACTTAGGAATCAATCAAAGGAGGTAAAAAACCTGCACTCAGAAAACTATAAGACACAGATGAAAGAAATTGAAGACAACACAAACAGATGGAAAGATATATCATGTTCATGGATTGAAAGAATTAATATTGTTAAAATGACCATATTACCCAAGGCATTCTACAGATTGAATGTAATCTCTATCAAAATACCAATGACATTTTTCACAGGACTAGAATAAATAATTCTAAAATTTGTATGAAAACACAAAAGATCCCAAATGGCTGAAACAATCTTAAGAAAGAAGAACAAACCTGGAAATAGGACACTCCCTGATTTCAAATTAAGAAAAAAAAAGCTACAGCAATTGAAACAATACGATACAGACACACATACAAAAAAACCAGACACACAGATCAATGGAACAGAATAGATAGCCCAGAAATGAACCCACAGTTATATGGTCAACTAATCTATGACCAAGGAGGCAAAATAGGAAAATGAGGAAAAGACAGCCTCTTCAATAAATGGCATTGGGAAAACTGGATAGCTACATGCAAAAGAATCAAACTGGACTACTCTCTGCACCATGAACAAAAATAAATTCAAAATTGATTAATGGGGCTTCCCTGATGGCACAGTGGTTGAGAGTCCACCTGCCAATGCAGGGAACATGGGTTCGTGCCCTGGTCAGGGAAGATCCCACATGCTGCAGAGCGGCTGGGCCCGTGAGCCATGGCTGCTGAGCCTGCGCATCCGGAGCCTGTGCTCCACAACGGGAGAGGCCACAACAGTGAGAGGCCCGCATGCCGCAAAAAGAAAAAAAAAAAAGGATTAATGACTTAAATGTAAAACTTCTAGAAGAAAACATAGGCAGTAAGCTCTTTGACACTGGTCTTAGTAATATTTTTTTGGATAAGTCTGCTCAGGAAAGGGAAACAAAAGCAAAAATAAACAAATGAAACTACACCAGAATAAAAAGCTTTTGCACAGCAAAGGAAATTACCAACAAAAGGAAAAAGCCACCTCCTAAATGGGAGAAGATATTGCAAACAATATATCTTATCAGAGGTTAATACAAAGAACTCATACAACTTAACATCAAAAAAACAAACAACCTGATTAAAAAATGGGAGAGGATCTGATTAGACATTTTTTCAAAGAAAACATGCAGATGGCTAACAAGCACATTGAAAAGGTACTCAGCATCCCTAATCATCAGGGAAATGCAAATCAAAACCACAACATGGTATCACCTCAGAGCTGTCAGAATGGCTTTTATCAAAAAGACAACAAATAATAAGTGTTGGCCAGGATGTGGAAAAGAGAACCCTCATGCACTGTTGGTGGGAATGTAAATTGGTGCAACCACTATGGATAGCAGTATGGAGGTTCCTCAAAAAATTAATACTAGAACTACTGTATGATCCAGAAATTCTATCCTGGGGCATTTATGTGAAGAAAATGAAAAAAAAAATAACTTGAAAAGGTATATGCAACCCTATTTCATTGCAGCATTATTTACAATAGCCAAAATATTGAAGCAACCTAAGTGCCCATCAACAGACAAATGGAAAAAGTAGTATATACATGCAATGGAATATTACTCAGTCATAAAAAAGAATGAAATCTCACCATTTGTGACAACATGGATGGACCTAGAGGTTATCATGCTAAGTGAAATAAGTTAGACAGAGAAAGGCAAATATTGTATGATTTCACTTATATGTGGAATTTTTGAAAAATGAACAAATAACAAAACAGAAACAGAGTTAAAGATACAGAGAACAAACCATGGTTGACAGAGGGAAGAGGGTAGGGGGAGAAAAAAATAGGAGATTAAGAGGTACAAACTTTCAGTTGCAAAATAAATGTCATGAGTATGAAATGTACAGTGTGGGGAATATAATCAACTATGTAAAATATCTTCATATGGTGACATATTGTAACTAGATTTATTGTGGTGATCATTTTGAAATGTATAGACATATCTAATCACTGTGTTGTGTAACAGGCACTAACATAGTGTTATAGGTCAATTAAGCTCCAAAAACAAACAAACTAACAAATAGAAAAAAGAGATCAGGCATTTGGTTACCAGAGACCAACGTTGCGGGGAAGGGGGAATTGGATGAAGACAGTCAAAAGTTACAACCTTCCTTATATAAGATAAATAAGTACTTGGGATGTAATGTATGACATGATAAATGCAATCGACACTGCTGTATATTATATATGAGAGATGTTAAGAGAGTAAATGCTAAGAGTTCTCATCACAAGGAAAAATATTTTTTCTATTTCTTTAATTTTATATCTATATGAGATGATGGATATTCACTAAACTTATTGTGATAATCATGTCATGATGTATTAAGTCAAATCATTGTGCTGTACACCTTAAACTTATACAATGCTGTATGTCAATTATATCTCAATATAACTGGAAGAAAAAAGGTTAATTTAATTCTGCTAACATATAAATAACTACAGAGGTTTTTTGTTTATTTGTTTGTTTTCAGAAAAGAGTATAAGAGTTGGTCTGCCTCTTTGGCCATTACATACCCTCTTACTTACTCTACCTGTGATCTTTTCCACTGAGAATCATTAAGTAGTGGAACAGGCAGGACCATTGGAGACGATCTTGTCCAAATGAACATTTCAGAAGAAAAGAAACTGAGGCTCAGATTTGTGAAATAACTTCAAGGTTACAGAGCTAGTTAAAAGCAGAGTTAGAATTATTTCAAATCTCTAAATTTTCATGACCAGTGCTTTTTTTCTATCACCACAATGATAAGGAATCTCTACCTCTCTCTTTATCATCCTTGCTATCGCTATTGTTTATCAAAATTCGATAACAACTGTCTGTAAAGAGAGATTTGCAAGTGCATTTGAAGCTCAGTGATGGCTTTCTCAGAGTGCAAGAGGCTGTTGATGGATTCCCTTTACTTTCACAGAACAGAAGAGGCAGGGATTCATCCGTGGGCATTGGCAGGGCTTAATGCTTACTGACAAGGCCCCAGAATGGAAATATCCTGCTTGTCCTTTTAACAGGATTTCAGCCAGATATTTGAGGGAAAAGTACTGCAGCCTAGTGGGCTGTGAATATGAGTGGAAATGTCAGAGCTGTGAATCAGTTAACACATTTTTATTTAGCATCTTCCTGTGAAAGAGGATGAGAAGACATGGCTCCTGTACTCAAATTCCTTACCATTGCAGAGTGGAGTCAAGAAGAGTGCAAGACCCTGTTAGATCATAGAGGTTCTAACACTCCAGACTTGGAAAGCACAACCCAGGTGGCAAGAACAGGGTGGTTTGCATGGAGGACAAAATGCTTAATTTTGTCATGAAGGGTAACTGGGATCTAAGTAGGTGAAGGGGATTGTGGTGCGATGCTTTCTTGTGTTCTCTCTGGATTTAAGAAGTATGTTCACATCCTTTAGCTCATGAGACCCTCAAACTGTCCCTGGCAAGTAGGGAAAGCAGAAAGTATATTTTGTTCCTTTTCTCCAGAGAAATTAATATCTTAACTTGTGAAGTAGCCGAAATTCCCACAATAAGTCAGAGCCAAAGTCCCTCAGGTTCCCTCCAAGGACACTTTCTAATAGAATGACCTTCTGGAATATTGTTCCTTTGTATCTTCCCCTCTGTTCTGAAGATACAGGTACTAACCCAGGCTTAGGAACTCTCAAGGAGATCAAGCTTGGCTCCTGTCCTAAATTCTATGACATAATTTTAAAAAATAGTTCAAGGCATCCCAAGGTGTCAGTTTCTTCTTTGGTGCTCATAACCCAAATGTTTTAACAGCCCTGAGGTGCCCTCCACCTGTGGGGCCCTGACTCTTTGAGGCCTATCTGTTGACCTGGCCCTGTGGATGAGAAAAGCACAGATGTCTACCATCTGGTCAGGAGTCCTTGTGTGTGTGCCAATTTCCAGTCACTGACAGCCAGGAGTTGATTGATGGAATTTGGTACTCCACCTTTTTTTTCTTAGTACAATATAACCTCATGAATTCAGGTGGCACTTAGCCAAAATGAGAGAATTTGAACTTAAGCAGGAGTAAAGTTTACCATCAATGAAATGAGGGTCTGTTAAGTAAATTACCAATGTAAACAGGATTGTAAAAAGGACAATTTAATCTACTTACAAGAATAAATTGTTTTCAAGTACTTAAGTTGCATAAATTTACATACAGTGTGCTAATTACAAATGATTGATAGCCAGTCATTCAAACACATCTGGTAGGAACCCTGTTCTCTTAACACTTTGTGAGACACTAGACTGTATCACTTAAAGTACTTGAAAATAGTACAAATATATATATTTTTTTACATATGAATATATGTATTCACACACCCTCATATAAGACAGTCCTTGTTTTTCATCAAGCCATGTTCCTGGAAACCATACCAGAAAGGATTATCAAACACAGATCACTGAGAGCCAAATTATATTTTCATATAGGGACAATTTTATTATTGAGACTAGTGTGCCAGACCCAGGGCCCACACCGGGTAAATCATAGATTCAATCAGCATTGTGTCATAGCAATCTAAGCTACAACAACCACAGAGAGAGAAGACAGCTAATATTTATTGAGCACTTGATGCATCTGAGTGCTTTACATATGTTATCTCAGTCATCAACAACATGACCAGGAGGGAGCTAGTGTCTCCATTTTTAGGGAAACAACACTGAAACTTCAGGAGATTAAATAATTCACCCTTAACCATGCAGTTGTAATCAGTAGACTTAGAAATTAAATCTAGGTCTGATTCCAAATCTCATGGCTCCTTTTCAAACTATAACAACTATAATCCTTTAAAATTGTTAAATTTTACATGGTTATGTAAAGTTTATGTAATATATAAAATGGGAATGAATGTAACTGCCATTTTCTGTGGCCTGGATAAAATTTCACTTCTCCAAGAAGACTCACTCTTAAAACAAATCGGCCTCCTTTTATGCAAATGTGTGTGCCAAACTAAAAATATTCAAATGTAAGAAATTATTTGAAAGAGAGCTGTAGTATCTTCAACATATAATTTTTCAGTTGTTGGTGTACATGTCTTATCTTTCCTAATAGATATTAAGCTCATTAAGAGTGGAAACTACTATTACTAACAATTTGCACCCACCAACATTGTTTATAATACTACCTAGAATAAAATCTTGACCAATAGATACATTTAGTTTTTTAACACCTTTATTGGAGTATAATTGCTTTACAATGGTATGTTAGTTTCTGCTGTATAATTAAGTGAATCATCTATGCATATACATATATCCCCATATCACCTCTCTCTTTTGTCTCCCTCCAACACTCCCACCCCTCTAGGTGGACACAAAGCACCGAGCTGATCTCCCTGTACTATGCGGCTGCTTCCCACTAGCTATCTATTTTATATGTGGTAGTGTATATAAGTCCATGCCACTCTCTCACTTCGTCCAAGTTTACGCTTCCCACTCCCTGTGTCTTCAAGTCCATTCTCTATGTCTGCTCTTTATTCCTGTCCTAACCCTAGGTTCGTCAGAACCTTTTTTTTTTTCTTTAAGATTCCATATATATGTGTTAGCACATGGTATTGGTTTTTCTCTTTCTGACTTACTTCACTCTGTATGACAGACTCCAGGTCCATCCACCTCACTACAAATAACTCAATTTCACTTTTTTTATGGCTGAGTAATATTCCATTGTATATATGTGCCACATCTTCTTTATCCATTCATCTGTCGATGGACACTTAGGTTGCTTCCATATTCTGGCTATTGTAAATAAAGCTACAATGAACAATGTGGCACATCACTCTTTCTGAATTATGGTTTTCTCAGGGTATATGCCCAGTAGTGGAATTGCTGGGTTGTATCGTAGTCTTATTTTTAATTTTTTAAGAAACCTCCATACTGTTCTCCATAGTGGCTGTACTAATTTACATTCCCACCAACAGTGCAAGAGAGTTCCCTTTTCTACACACCCTCTCCAGCATTTATTGTTTGTAGATTTTTTAATGCTGGCTATTCTGACCAGTGTGAGGTGGTACCTCATTGTAGTTTTGATTTGCATTTCTCTAAGGATTAGTGATGTTGACCATCCTTTCATGTGTTTCTTGGCAATCTCTATATCTTCTTTGGAGAAATGTCTGCTTAGGTCTTCTGCCCCTTTTTGTATTGGGTTGTTTTTGTTTGTTTGTTTTGTTTTTTTTTCAGTACACAGGCCTCTCACTGTTGTGGCCTCTCCCGTTGCGGAGCACAGGCTCCCGATGCACAGGCTCCCGATGCACAGGCTCAGCGGCCATGGCTCACGGGCCCAGCCGCTCTGCAGCATGTGGGATCTTCCCTGACCGGGGCATGAACCCGTGTCCCCTGCATCGGCAGACAGACTCTCAACCACCGCGCCACCAGGGAAGCCCAGGGTTGTTTGTTTAATTGATATTGAGCTGCATGAGCTGTTCGTATATTTTGGAGATTAATCTTTTGTCAGTTGCTTCATTTGCAAATAGTTTCTCCCATTCTGGGAGTTGTCTCTTCATCTTCTTTATGTTTTCCTTTGCTGTGCAAAAGCTTTTAAGCTTCATTAGGTCCTATTTGTTTATTTTTGTTTTTATTTCCATTTCTCTAGGTGGTGGGTAAAAATGGTCTTGACGTGATTTATGTCATAGAGTGCTCTGCCTATTACTCTAAGAGTTTTATAGAGTTTTATAGTGTCTGGCCTTACATTTAGGTCTTTAATCCATTTTGAGTTTATTTTTGTGTATGGTGTTAGGGAGTGTTCTAATTTCATTCCTTTACATGTAGCTGTCTTTACATGTAGCTGTCTTTTCTTGATTTTATATTCTTTCCTCATTTATCAAAGATAAGGTGATGATATGTGCATGGGTTTTTCACTGGAATTTCTATCCTGCTCCATTGATATATATTTCTGTTTTGGGGGCAGTCCCACACTGTCTTGATTACTGTAGCTTTGTAGTATAGTCTGAAGTCAGGGGGCCAGATCCCTGCAGTTCCGTTTTTCGTTCTCAAGATTGCTTTGGGCTACAGTAATGCTAAACATCACTAATTATTAGAGAAATGCAAATCAAAACTACAATGAGGTATCACCTCACATCAGTCAGAATGACCATCATCAAAAAATGTACAAACAATAAATGCTGCAGAGGGTGTGGAGAAAAGGGAACCCTCTTGCACTGTTGGTAGGAATGTAAATTGATACAGCCACTATGGAGAACGGGATGGAGGTTCCTTAAAAAATTAAAAATAGGACTACCACATGACCCCGCAATCCCACTACCGGGCATATACCCTGAGAGAACCATCATTCAAAAAGAGTCATGTACCACAATATTCATTGCAGCTCTATTTACAATAGCCAGGACATGGAAGCAACCTAAGTGTCCATCGACAGATGAATGAATAAAGATGTGGCACATATATACAATGCAATATTACTCAGCCATAAAAAGAAAAGAAATTGAGTTATTTGTAGTGAGATGGATGGATCTAGAGTCTGTCATATAGAGTGAAGTAAGTCAGAAAGAGAAAAAAAGTACTGTTTGCTAACACATATATATGGAATCTAAAAAAAAAAAAAGCAAGGTTATGAAAAACCTACAGGCAGGAGAGGAATAAAGACACAGATGTAGTGAATCAACTTGAGGAAACAGGGAAGGGGAAGGGGAAGCTGGGACAAAGTGAGAGAGTGGCATGGACATATATACACTACCAAATATAAAATAGATACCTAGTGGGAAGCAGTCGCATAGCACAGGGAGACCAGCTTTGTGCTTTGTGACCACCAAGAGGGGTGGGAAGGGAGGGAGGGAGGGAGACACAAGAGGGAGGAGATATGGGGATATATGTTTATATATATCTGATTCACTTTGTTATAAAGCAGAAACTAAAACACCATTGTAAAGCAATTATACTCCAATAAACTGTTAAAAAAAAAAGATTGCTTTGGCTATTGGGGGTCTTTTGTGTTTCCATACAAATTTTGAAATTGTTTGTTCTAGCTCTGTGAAAAATGCCATTAGTAGTTTCATAGGGATTGAATTGAATCTGTAGATTGCTTCGGGTAGTATAGTCATTTTCACAATGTTGATTCATCTAATCCAAGAACGTAGTATATCTCTCCATTGGTTTGTATCATCTTTAATTTCTTTCATCAGTGTCTTATAGTTTTCTGCATACAGGATTTTGTCTCCTTAGGTAGGTTTATTCCTAGATATTTTATTCTGTTTGTTGCAGTAGTAAATGGGAATATTTCCTTAATTTCTCTTTCAGATTTTTCAAGATTAGTGTATAGGAATGAAAGAGATTTCTGTGTATTAATTTTGTATCCTGCTACTTTACCAAATTCATTGATTAGCTCTAGTAGTTTTCTAGTAGCATCTTTAGGATTCTGTATGTATAGTATCATGTCATGTGCAGTGACAGTTTTACTTCTTCTTTTCTGATTTGCATTCCTTTTATTCCTTTTTCTTCCCTGATTGCTCTGGCTAAAACTTCCAAAACTATGTTGAATAAGAGTGGTGAGAGTGGTCAGCCTTGTCTTCTTCCTGATCTTAGTGGACATGGTTTCACTTTTTCACCATTGAGGACAAGGTTGTCTGTGGGTTTGTCATATATGGCCTTTATTATGTTGAGGGAAGTTCCCTCTATACCTGTTATCTGGAGGGATTTTATCGTAAATGGGTGTTGAATTTTGTCACAAGATTTTTGTGCATCTATTGAGATGATCATATGGTTTTTCTCCTTCAGTTTGTTAATATAGTTTATTACATTGATTGATCTGTGTATATTGAAGAAACCTTGCATTCCTGGGATAAATCCCACTTAATCATGTTGTATGATCCTTTAAATGTGTTGTTGGATTCTATTTGTTATTATTTGTTGAGGATTTTTGCATCTGTGTTCTTCAGTGATATTGGCCTGTAGTTTTCTTTGTTGAGTGACATCTTTTTCTGGTTTTGGTATCAGTGTGATGTTGGCCTTGTAGAATGAGTTTGGTAGTGCTCCTCCCTCTGCTATATTTTGGAAGTGTTTGAGAAGGATAGGTGTTAGCTCTTCTCTAAATGTTTGATAGAATTTACCTATGAAGCCACCTGGTCCTGGGCTTTTGTTTGTTGGAAGATTTTTAATGACAGTCACAATTTCAGTGCTTGTGATTGATCTGTTTATATTTTCTATTTCTTCCTGGTTCAGTCTCGGAAGGTTGTGCTTTTCTAAGAATCTGTCCCTTTCTTCCACGTTGTCCATTTTACTGACATATAGTTTTTTGTAGTAATCTCTCATGATCTTTTGTATTTCTACAGTGTCAGTTACTACTTCCCCTTTTTCATTTCTAATTCTATTGATTTGAGTCTTCACCCTTTTTTTCTTGATAAGTCTGACTAATGGTTTATCAATTTTGTTTATCTTCTCAAGAACCACCTTTTAACTTTGTTGATCCATGCTATCATTTCCTTCATTCCTTTTTCATTTATTTCTGATCTGATCTTTATGATTTCTTTACTTCTGCTAAATTTAGGGGTTTTTTATTCTTCTTTCTCTAATTGCTTTAGGCCTAAGTTTCGGTTGTTTATTTGAGATGTTTCTTGAGGTAGGATTGTACTGCTCTAAACTTCCCTCTTAGAATTGCTTTTGCTGCATCCCATAAGTTTTGGGTCATTGTGTTTCCTTTCTCATTTGTTTCTAGGTATTTTCTGATTTCCCCTTTGATTTCTTCAGTGATATCTCGGATATTTAGTAGTGTATTGCCTAGCCACCATGTGTTTGTAGTTTTTATAGACTTTTTTCTGTTTTTGATATCTAGTCTCATAGCGTTGTTGTCAGAAAAGATACTCAATAAGGTTTTAATTTTCTTAAATGTACCAAGGTTTTATTTGTGACCCAAGATATGATCTCTCCTGGAGAATGTTCCATGAGCACTTGAGAAAATAATTACTCTGTTGTTTTTTGGTGGAATGTCTGCAAATGTCAATTAAGTCCATCTCATTTAATGTATCATTTAAAACTTGTGTTTCCTTATTTATTTTCAATTTGGATGATCTGTCCATTGGTGAAAGCGAGGTGTTAAGGTCCCCTACTATTATTGTGTTACTGTCAATTTCCCCTTTTATAGCTGTTAGCATTTGCCTTATGTATTGAGGTGATGCTTTGTTGGGTGGACAAGTATTTACAATTGTTATATCTTCTTCTTGGATTGATCCCTTGATCATTATGTAGTGTTCTTCTTTGTCTCTTGTAATAGTCTTTATTTTGAAGTCCATTTTGTCTGATATGAGAATTGCTACTCCAGCTTTCTTTAGATTTCCATTTGCATGGAATATATTTTTCCATCCTCTAACTTTCAGTCTGTATGTGTCCCAGTGTCTGAAGTGGGTCTGTTGTAGACAGCATACATACGGGTCTTGTTTTTGTATCCATTCAGCCTGTCTTTGTCTTTTGGTTGGAGCATTTAATCCATTTACATTTAAGATAGTTAATGATATGTATGTTCCAATTACCATTTTCTTAATTGTTTTGGGTTTGTTATTGTAAGTCTTTTCCTTCTCTTGTGTTTCTTGCCTAGAAAAGTTCCTTTAGCATTTGTTGTGAAGCTCGTTTTGTGGTGCTGAATTCTCTTAACTTTTGCTTGTCTGTAAAGATTTTAATTTCTCTGTAGAATCTGAAAGAGATCCTTGCTGGGTAGAGTAATCTTGGTTGTAGGTTTTCTCTTTCATCACTTTAAATATGTACTGCCACTCCCTTCTGGATTGCAGTTTCCCTTGTATTTTATTTGGCTTTTCCCTTTCTGCTTTTAATATTTCTTATTTTTATTTAATTTTTGATAGCTTGATTAATATGTGTCTTTGCTTGTTTCTCCTTGGATTTATCCTGTATGGGACTCTCTGCACTTCGTGGACTTTATTGACTATTTCTTTTCCCATATTAGGGAAGTTTTCAACTATAATGTCTGCAAATATTTTCTCAGTCCATTTTTTTTTCTCTTCTTCTTCTGGGACCCCTATAATTCAAATGTTGGTGTGTTTAATGTTGTCCCAGAGGTCTCTGAGATTGTCCTTAATTCTTTTCATTCTTTTTTCTGTTTTCTGCTCTGCGGTAGTTATTTCCACTCTTTTATCTTCCAGGTCACTTATCTGTTCTCCCTCTGTTCTTCTGCTATTGATTCCTTCTGGAGAATTTTTAACTTCATTTATTGTGTTGTTTATCATTGTTTGTTTGCCCTTTAGTTCTTCTAGGTCCTTGTTAAACATTTCTTGTATTTTCTCCATTCTATTTCCAAAATTTTGGATATCTTTACTATCATTACTCTGAATTCTTTTTCAGGTAGACTTCCTATTTCCTCTTCATTTGTTTGGTCTTGTGGGTTTTTCCTTGCTCCTTCATCTGCTGTGTATTTCTCTGTCTTCTCATTTTGCTTAACTTACTGTGTTTGGGGGTCTTCTTTTCTCAGGCTGCAGGCTTATAGTTCCCGTTGTTTTTGTTGTCTGCTCCCAGTTGGTAATGTTGGTTCAGTGCATTGTGTAGGCTTTCTGGTGGAGGGGACTGGTGCTTGTGTTCTGGTGGATGAAGCTAGATCTTATCTTTCTGATGTGCAGGACCATGTCTGGTGGTGTGCTTTGGGGTTTCCCTGAACTTAGTAGGATTTTAGGCAGCCTCTCTACTAATGGGTGAGGTTGTGTTCCTGTCTTGCTTGTTGTTTGGCATAGTGTGTCCAGCACTGTAGCTTGCTGGTCATTGAGTGGATCTGGGTCTTAGTGTTGAGATGGAGTTCTCTGGGAGAGAATCTCCATTTGATATTATGTGTGGCTGGGAGGTCTGGTGGAGCAATATCCTGAACTCTGCTCTGTCACCTCAGAGACTCAAGCCTGACAGCCAGCCAGAGCACCAAGACCCTGTCAACCACAAGGCTCAGAAGAAAAGGGATAAAAGGAAAGAATGAAAGAAAGGAAGAAGGAAAGAAAGAAAGAAAGAATGAATGAATGAATGAATGAAAGAAAAAGGAAAAGAAAATATGGTTAGTAAAATTTAAAAATTATTAAAAATAAAAATGTAATAGAAAAAAAGAAAGGTAGAAGAAAGCAAGCAAACCAAAAAACAAGTCCACCATTGATAACAAGTGCTTTAAAAAAATACTAAAAAGAAATGAAAGCAAAACAAAAAATAAATGGACAGACAGAACTCTAGGTCAAACAGAAAAAGCAAAGCTATACAGACAAAATCACACAAAGAAACATACACACTCATAAAAAGAGAAAAAGGAAAAAAAAGTATCCATATATATTAAAAAAAAAAGGAAGAGAGCAACCAAATCAATAAACATCTACCAATGATAATAAGCTCTAAATACTAAACTAAGTAAAACATAAAACCAGAAACAAATTAGATGCAGAAAGCAAACCCTAAGTCTATAGTTGCTCTCAAAGTCCACCACCCCAATTTTGGGATGATTCATTGTCTATTCAGGAATTCCAGAGATGCAGGGTACATCAAATTGATTGTGGAGATTTAATCCACTGCTCCTGAGGCTGCTGGGAGGAAAGTTCCTTTCTCTTCTTTGTTCACACAGCTCCTGGGGTTCAGCATTGGATTTGGCCCTGACTCTGTATGTAGGTCACCTGTGGCCATCTGTTCTTTGCCCAGACAGGAGGGGATTAAAGGAGTGGCTGATTAGGGGGCTTTGGCTCACTCAGGCCAGGGGGAGGGAGGGGTAAGGAATGCATGGCGAGCCTGTGGCATCAGAGGCCTGTGTGATGTTGCAACAGCCTGAGGCACACCATGTGTTCTCTCGGGGAAGTTGTCCCTGGATCATGGGACCCTGGCAGTGGAGTGCTGCACAGGCTCTCAGGAGGGGAGGTGTGGATAGTGACCTTTGCTTGCACACAGGTTTCTTGGTGGCGGCAGCAGCAACCTTAATGTATCATACTCATCTCTGTTGACTGCGCTGATAGCCACAGCTTGCGGCCATCTGTGGAGCTCGTTTCAGTGGTGCTCTGAATCCCCTCTCCTCACGCATCCCAAAACAATGGTCTTTTACCTCTTAGGCAGTTTCAGACTTTTCCTCGGACTCCCTCTTGGCCAGCTGTGGTGCACTAGTCCCTTCAGGCTGTGTTTACACAGTCAACCTCAGTCCTCTCCCTGGGATCTGAACTCCAAAGCCCGAGCTTCACCTCCCAGACCCCACTTGCCCCAGCGAGTGAGCAGAGAAGCCTCTTGGGCTGACGAGTGTTGGTTGGCACCGATCCTCTGTGTGGGAATCTCTCTGCTTTGCCCTCTGCACCTCTGTTGCTACACTCACCTCTGTGGCTCCAAAGCTTCCCCCCACCCCATCCAACTCCCGTCTCTGCCAGTGAAGGGGCTTCCTAGTGTGTGGAAACTTTTCCTCCTTCACAGCTCCCTCCCAGAGGTGCAGGTCCTGTCCCTATTCTTTTGTCTCTGTTTTTCCTTTTTTCTTTTGACCTACCCTGGTATGTGGGTATTTTCTTGCCTTTTGGGAAATCTGAGGTCGTAACCAGCATCCAGTAGGTGTTCTATAGGAGTTGTTCCACATGTAGATGTATTTTTGATGTATTTATGGGTAGGAAGGTGATCTCCATGTCTTACTACTCCGCTGTCTTGAAGGCCCCCCCCAATAGACTCTTAAATATGTTCATTGCATGAATTAGCAAATGAGTAAATTGATCTTTTAAATTATAATATGCTATAAATTTTATATCAATATATGGCTACAGTAAATATCAAAGTATAGTTTTTAAGTTTTAGAAAGTTATTGGTGGTGCTAATTGGAAGAAGGGGATTAGAGGATGATTTGGATGTCTAGAGAGTTTGGAAAACAAACTGCTCTTGAAAAAATTTCCTATAACTAGTAAATCAGTGAACATTAATCTCTTGACCTGAGAGTTAACATTCGAAGTAAAAAATTACTTTTTATTGTAGTAAGATATGCATAACATAAAATTGACCATTTAAACCATTTTTAAGTGTGTAATTCAGTGGCATTAAGTACATTCACAATATTGTGTAGCTATCACCACCTTCCATCTCCAGAACTTTTTTTCATCATCCCAACAGGAACTCTGTGCCCATAAACAAAATGTCCTCATTTCCCTCCCCTCAGTCCCTATAACCTCTATTATACTTTGTGTCTTTATGAATATGCCTATTCTAGGTACCTCGTGTAAGTGGAATCATGTTTAAAAATTGCATTTACATCGTCTAAATATTTGAAAACCAGATTGATAAATTAGAGGACAGAAATATCATGACTCTTAGTCCTCTTTTTTTTGTTTTCTTCTCTCCTTGTATTTAATAATATGGGAGGTAGGGTGACTGGCAAGGATTCAGTAAGGGGAACTGGAAAGAAATCTGTATGTACAAATGGGGACACAGCCTTAGTGGTTGTTGTTCAGGGCAGTGTTTACATCCATCAATTGATTACACATGTATGAGAATCAGCTTAACATCCACTTTTCTCCCTCCTCCCACCTACTGCCCCTACCTCTTGTCTTTTCCTTCCCTTGTTTAGTATCAGTGAGAACTGTCACATGAACAGATAAAAGTGGCAAAATAAGGTGAATTCATTAGGTGGTGGTGAATAAGAAAAACAGCAAAAGTGGCTGTCAGCATGCCAGGGAATCATCAAAATTTCTACTTATTATGACTATTCTTTATACCAGTTCACTCAAACCAATTTAATAGGTGCTGAATGAACCATTACAGTCATTCAATGTACTCTTGAGCAGGTCACAAATCACAAGAACTTAAAATGGAACTCAGCCATCAGTTCCTGCCCTAAGGTGTCATCTTGTTTTAAGTCTTCTAAGTCAAGGAGTCTCCATTTTAAGTGAAACCTTATTATCTATTCTCCTTGTTGAGGAAATATTCTCTTTGTTAATGTCATCCCATTATTCCTCATCACCTCTCCTTGTACTGGGTTGAATAATTTCTTTGCCTCCTTAGAAGTTAAACACTTCAAATATTTATAGGCTGTAACTTGAAAAGTTTTGGGAGAATGGATCATGTTTCTACCTGAGGGATTCCTTCATTTTCCAAAATTACTGTAGGTGCAAAATCTTTAATCCTCCATTATTTCTGATTTCTACAAGTTAAGCATCTTTGGATGGCAGTGAATTTAATTGACACCTCCAAGCTGCATTTTTAAGATAAAGACTATTCTTCCCTACCTTTAATATTTGAGCTTTCAAGAGAACAAGTTGGCTCTGTACTTTATGGCATAGGAAATGTGATTTGGCCAAAAAAATCATTAAGACCAAAATGATGCAGCTGGTTCTTGAACTGGAATACAGGTAACTTTTATTATAAAACATTATTGCTAAAGCTTTACATTATTCAGTGAATGAGCAACTGTGAGTCATCAAATGAGAGAATGTTCATGAAAGAGATTTGTAAAATATAAAATGTTATAAAAATAAAGTTTTATTAGCATTGATATGAATGGTGCCTGGTTGTTTGGATATTTGAAATTTTATTTATTTTATACTAAAACTTAAAAAGAGTAATAGTGTTGGATATTAATAAAATTTACTGCAAAGAAGATATCCTTTTACTTATAAGCCCATCACAATGAACATTATTATTGTAATGTATTATTCACATTTATTGAAGGTTTATTCCATACCAGTTTATAGAGCTAAGTATTTTACAAAGATTAGATCAATTCCTACAGTATCTCTCTGAAGAAGGGCTTATTTCCCTAATGTACAAGTGGGCAATTTGGAGCTTACAAAGGTTATTACGTGATGTCTCTCTACTAATGTGCACTTGAATTCAGATCAATTCAATGGCAACATCTGAGTTCTTATCAGTACTTTCCTTTTCTGTGATATTGTGATGCCCTTCACTTACGAAAATACATCTACATTTTTGCCCTTAACTAGATGGGTACAGCTTCCAGGTTTTGTTTTCACATGAGCTTTAGGGAGTCTTGCTTCCTCTTTCACTGTCAGACTATGAGGTGTCCCATCTGCCTCCTATCTCTGTGACCGTCCCTCCCTCTCCTTCTAATTAGATGCTGCAGGTCTCCTAAGGATTTAGAATCCAGATGAACATATGAAAATTGTGCAGCACATAAAAGTTCATATGCACTGAATGAGGGACTAGGAAGGCTGTCCTGAGTGAAATGGGCTATTGCACAAAGTTTCTGTTTTAAGCAGAGCAGCTATTGAGTATGCCGTGTATGCTGGAGGAGCAATGTTCAGTAGAAATCAGACTAGAGGGTTTCTGTAGGCCTCACAATTTAGGCATTTTATGAATCCATGAATGAAATTCTTGTAAACATACCAGAGTGGACTATTTGTTCATTGATTCACTAATTCTATTTTTTTTAATTGAGGTAGAGTTGATGTACAATATTATGTAAGTTTCAGGTGTACAACCTAGTGAGTCACAATTTTTAAAGGTTATATTCCATTTATAGTTATTATAAAATATTGGTTATATTCCCTGTGTTGTACAGTATACCCTTGTAGCTTATTTATTTTATGCATAATAGTTTTACCTCTTAATTCCTTACCCCTATAATGTCCCTCCCCCTTCTCTCTCCCCACTGGTAACCATTAGTTTGTTCTCTATATCTGAGTCTGTTTTTGTTTGGTTATATATGTGCATGTTTTATTTTTTAGATTCTACACATAAGTGCTATCATACAGTATTTGCCTTTCTATGCCTATTAATTCTTTAGTTCAACACTTTATTGAAAACCTGTTCTGGCAGTCAAACATAGAGTGGTGAACAGGACAAAAGCAGTGACCTCAAAGAGGACATTCTCAAGGGGATGCAAGGGCTCAGACCACAAACTCATGAATAACCAAGGTCACTGCTAAGAAAAACACAAGCTGAGAATGTGATGCATGCCATGGGTCATGGAAGCCTCTCTGAAGTTAAAACATCGGAACTGAGTCTTGAATGACAAGAAAGAAGAGCTGTTCAGGCACCGAAAAGAAAGAGTGAAAAGGTCATGAGGAAGGAACAAGCTGGGCTTCTTTAAGAAACAGAAGGTCAGTGCAACTGGATCTTGGAGAGGAAGGAGAAGGCAGAGACCAGATCACAGAGGGACTCAGAGTCCAGTTGCCATGACATAGAAGATGGGAAGATTTTAAGCTGTGAAGAGGCATGTCATGATTTACATTTTTAAAAGATAATCTTGGCCGCTATATGGAGGATGGGTTTTGTTACCATGTACAGCTTTCTAGGACCTATAAACAGCTTTGCTAAACTAAACTTTGATGAAGCCAATCATTTCATCTACCTTAAAAAAAAAAAAACTTCAAAAGAATGAGCACCTCAGGGAGCTCCATCTTCTCTTACATTCACAGTCTTTTTGTCTAATCGCCCTCACACTCAGCTTGGTAAAATCCTCATTTCCAAGCTGCCTAGACCAAGGGCAGAAGGATTTTAGCAATATTTTGTTCTCTATTCCTCAGGCATCCAACTTCCAGAGGGCACAAAGACTTTTCTGCCTCACCCTGAGCCCTGGTTCAATCCTCCCCATTTATTTATATTATATAAATAATATATTACATAATATAATTATACTATAGTAATATATTATACAAAATATTTATTCTTCTCTAATGCTAGAAGCATTACCTTTGTAGTTTTGTTTCATTAGTTCAAAGTTTAGATGCCTTGTAAAATGCAAGTGTCTTCAAGGGGACACTTAGCTTATCATCACTGGTCATTGTCACCTCAAATTGAGAATTAGTAATTGAGGGTTAGAGGGGAGGATGGGAAGAGCACCGAGGAGATCTGGACTCTACCAGGACTGGGGCAAGACCAGATGGAGAGCACAGGGGCTCCAAAAATAAAAGCCTCTGAACTGACAAGTTTCTTGGCACTTCCACTCACTTTTGCTTTATTCTGGCTTTTTCTTCTGTCCAAATGTTAGCTCTTCTTTTTTTCTTCACCCTTCTCACCTTGTTGAGTGAGCAAGGTGTCTTTTGTTTTTGGAGAGAATTAAATGAAAGCTTGCTCAAATTTATGTCTGACCCCAAAGCAGTGGGATGGAGTTGGATTTCCAGGGAGCCACTCAGAACATCTCAATTAGCCAATATTTAGTGCAGCAAGGAACCATGTATCTCATGGAGTAAGGAATACCAGGAAAAGACTAATCCCTTTTTAAGACTGAAACTTAATATAGTGGAAAGAGCATTTTGTGAGACCTCTGGGGACCTGCTCTGCAGGGCCAGCTCTAGCATTTACCTTTGTGGGACTCAGCTAGAAAGAGAGACTATTTCAGGGAATTCACAGTAAGGAGTCAATGAGTCAATTACCAGTGAATTAACCCTCACAAAATTCCTCAAATAACCAAATAAATCTCCAATAGCCTATCTGGCAGTGGGAAGGCAAATCTCTACCTTCTAATAATTCACCATCCAATTCTGGCTGCATGAATTAAACTTCAATCGTGTGTGTGTACAAGCATGCAAACAGTTTTAGTTACACATATGTATATTCACAAGTAAACATATGCATGTGATATATATATATATATATATATACACATTCACATGTGTGTATATCTTCACACACAGGCAAACTTGTATGCATGTATACACATGTATACACATAGGTGTGTGTAAGAGTGTACAAGTAAACCTGTATATTATGCATGAACGCATATGAGTTTGAATTTCTCTTTAGTAGGGACACTCCAGCTGTGACAGAGTCTAGTACTAGACCCACTGCCCACCAAATAACCATAAAACTTAGACAAATTATATCAAATAATTATTGGCAGATATTGGAAAATGATGAGATGAAATGTTGTGTCCCTTAAGAGGATGAAGGCATGGGAGATGAGAGCTATATTCACTCAGACTTTCTCCACAAGGATGTTTTCTGGGCTCTAATGCAGGGAAGAGGAGCCCAAGCAATGAAAAATGATCTTAATGGTCAAAGGAGGCAAAATTAGAGTCCTAATTGGAATTTTTGGAGCAGGGTGATAAAAAAGGATAAACCACAGAGAAAGCATTTCAAAAATCTGTGTGGAAATATTCCTTGGGTCCTAGGCCTACTCCTGGACTTGCACATGCAGCTTGAGGCTTTAGGACACCTAGAAAATAGCATACTGAGAGTTGAGAACTGATCAGAAATTACCGAGATCCCAAAGGGGACAGCTGGAGTGGAGGTACTTTGGGCAACACTTAGAAAAACTAGAGATCTTTAAATGGCCGGAGTGTAGAAGTAAGGACCATGCCCTGAGAATAAGAGGAAACAAACCTGAAATAGATCTGCTTTAATAAAGCTTTTACCAGGCTGAAAAGAATCAAGGGGATTCATCCTTGATTTAACCACCTACCAGAATAAAACTCAACTCCCTTTAGAAGAAGATAACATAATCCGAACCTCTGTAAAACATTATTTTAAAGGTCCAGCACACCATCAAACTTTACTAAACATAAAATGAGACAGAAAAAAGTGACTAAGAATAGAGAGATAACAGGGACAATAGAGTTAAGAGCATCAAATCCAGAGATAATCTAGAAGTTGGAATTAACAGAAAAGGGCTTCAAAAAATGATGTTAAAGGAAATAGAGGGGGGAATTGAATGGAATGCATAAAAAAATAAAATATTTCAACAGAGAATCAGAATCTATGAAAAAGTCATTAAATTAATATTCTAGATGTACAAAATATAATATCTGAAATTGAATAGGTTTAACAGCAGATTGGACACAACAGAAAATAGGATTATTGAACCTTAAGAGAATGTATTAAAAAATACCCAAAATGAAGCATGGGAAGGAAAAACAATAAAAAGAATAGAACAGAAAGAAATGTGTGAGATGAATTAAACTATCTAACTTATATGTAATTGTAATCCTAGGAGAAGAAAAAGAAGGAATAGGAAAGGAATAATATTTGGGGAAAAATGGCCAAGAGCTCTTTAATACTGATGAAATACACCTACCTACAGATTTAAGAAGCTCAGTGAACCATAAGTGGAAAAATATTAAAATGTCATACTTAGGCACCATACAGTCAAACTTCTGGAAACAAAGCTAAAGAGAAAATTTCCATAAAGAAAAATACTGATATGGAGGAGGAAGTTTAATTTCTTTAACTAGCCTTTATATTCTGCCTTGCTACAAATCTTTGGCAAATCCTTTGACAATCTTGAATGCTTGTTATGATAAAATGGGAGAGCATATTATATATCCCTTTGGAAGTTACTCAAGAGCTCCCTCAATTTTCCTTCCTCCATAAATTCTAGCCATTCCAGGTCCCCTGAGAGCTGTAAGAGAGCCAGGTATCTCTTTTTTGTTGTTCTTTCAATGTTTTATGTCTATAGATCGTTCCTCTCCATCTCAATGCTCAGTTCTTTAAAGATGCACGAACATTTCACACAGCTCCTTCAAAACTTGTTGCAATGCTAGAATAAATTAAACTCTGTTTGAAATTTTGTTACATTGAATTAATTAAAGTGTAGAAGTTCTCACTTAAAAAGAAAGTATAAAGTTTGTAGATATTTTTTCACTCTTATAATCCATGCATTTTTTCAATCAATATTTGTAATGTCCCTTCTATGTGTGAAGCACTTGTATCTAAAAAATAATTTTCATTATTTCACAAATTTTCAAAATGTACATAAAACAGGCCAAATAAATACAAATTCAGTATCCTGCTAAACATTATTATCCATTTACAATATCTACCACACTTTTAAAATTTCAATACCTAAGTCTTCTATAATCAATTTCAAGTGCTTGAATATGCAGTACCTTTTTTTATAAAATCTGAGTTTAAATATTTGTTGTAGAGCCTTAATTTAAAATCTGACCCTCTTTTGAATGGAATGCCTTTATGAAATTTAATAAAACATGAAGGTCATAAAATGTATTAAACTATTGTACTTTTCATTTTTAATTCTGAACAGACAAGATTCAGAGAAAGAAGTTGCTTTCTTATTAGCAAGACAGGCAAGCTGGGAGAGTATGATTTCTCTTCTTCAGGGCCCTCACCCTCAGGAAGATTCCTATCAACTAGTGTGGGAAAAACTGAGAATGAAAAGCCAAGGGACGTCATACCAGATGACTCCCCAGGACCTTCAAGCCTGAAGATTCCATAACACATTCTCCTGTTGTGCAAGTGTGTCCAGAGAAATTTTAACAAATAGTGAGATCTCAGCTGCTTGTGTTTAAAAGACCATCAACAACCATATGAAAGGTCAATAAGAAACAAATAGACTAACCAAAAGCAAGATGACCTCCTTGGAGCAGGACTGACCCATTTTTGAGACGCAAGAGTTTGGGAGGGGACCCTGGGGAGAAAAAAATCATTATTGGCTTTAGCCTTTAAACTATATCTGTTCATCCTCTTTATCTGATTGTTTACAGTACAAGGTCACTTGATAGCGAGTTAATAAACACTAATTCAAGGAACAGATATGCAGCCCTGTTCTGCCACATTTTTCTCATGAATATGATTCAAATCTAAAATGCTTCTGAGAACAATTTTGGTCACTTGAAAAACTGGGTTTTTTTGTTTTTTTGGTTTTTTTTCCAACGTCTTATAAATAAGTTCACTGAATAGCTCGGTTCTCAAACTTTGGTTGTGACCCAAATTAAAGTTGCTGATGGTCTACAAAATGTCTTGGAAGCATCCCCAGAAAAACAAACACTCCACTCTCCCTGTTTCCAGCCTCCAGGCCAACTGCAAAGGGGCAAGGAACATGGAGTCTTTACAAGGGGGACTCCTGCTCTAGAGTGTTCTCCACTCACTCCTCCCAAACTGTGGTGAGGGTGTGGAGAAGGGAACAACCCTTCTCTTATTAGATTATCACCAGCTGCTCACACTTGGCTGGCAATGCCATCTTCACTTTTGGCCTGAGGTCTTGGAGATAGAAAAATGGTGAGGAAAGAAAGAAAAAAAGTATTAATACATGTGTTCATTAATTATTTATGGTGCGACAGGCATTGTTCAGTGGAATGTGAAGATGAGTCAGATACTGCTGTCACTGACTTGAAGGGATGACTTACCCTCTGGCAGAGAAGTGCACTGGCTACCTTCCATTTGTCCCTCCTGACTCACCAGCTACCTACTTCGGTGTCCCAGAAGACTGAGCACCATGGGCTATTTGAACAGGTCCACTTGCCCTCTGCCTTCTTTTTAGTTCAGTTAATGGGGAAGCTTGCAAAGAGGCAATGGATTGAAAGTGGAGAGAATTTGGGGAATATTTATTCCCCTGGCTCCCTCCATGCTTAGGCACCTAGGCTGGCTGCGTCCCTCAACTTATAACCACAGCTCAACAATTCTCTCTCCTTATGCTCTTTGCTCCTTTATGCTGAGAGGTGGTAGCACCACTTCTGTCACTAGATCCAAGATATTTCACTGTCAATCACACGTCACTATACCCTGCCCACACCTTTGAAAATAGTTCTTTTATTAGACTATCCTCACATTTCCAATTTTATTGTACCATCTGTGATTGATACAAGGAATTTAGCTTACTAGCTATATGATCCTGGCCAAGTTATCTAACCTCTTTGTGTCTCATCTTCTGGACATGATAACATACATCTTGCACATCTATTTTGAGGATTAGAAAAGTATATAGATACAGAGATTAAAGATGGCAGATGACATGGAGTTTATCTCTCTCCATGGATGCATCAGGAATATATCTATAGATGAAACAATTCTCACAGAACACCAGCTGAAAACTAGCAGAAGACCTTGGACAGTGGAAAGGACTATAAAGATCCCTATATAACTGGGTAGGACAAGAAAAAAAAAGGGAGAAAGAGGAGGAGAGGAGGCGGGATGGGACCTGCACCCCAGAGGCGGGGGCGCTGAAGCAGAAGAGAGATTCCCGAATTCGGGGAAACCCCCTCTCTAATGGGGAAATTCCCTCTCTAACGGGGGAATTGGTTGGGACAGAAAGGAAGAATTTGAGGCTGTTGGAAGAGAGTGAAGAGGCCAATCGGTGGCAGACGGGACAGAGTGAGAAATACACAGACAGTCCGTACCTCATCCCTACGTGCCCTGGACTAGGACCTGCGCCACAGGTGTGCAAGGGGGCTGGGAGCTGGAGCATGGGGTTTAGAGAACAGGCCCAGAGCGAGAACTGCTGTTGGCTGTGGGGAGACAGACTGAGGGGACCGAAGGGAGGAAATCCGCAGCAGGGAATGCCTACAGAGGAAGACCAGACGGCCATGGAAGTAGGGCGATACTGCTGAGTCACACGCAGGGGAGGAGCCACTATTTTAACTTCTCTCTCCCCACACACTGACGCCTGCCCACAAACAATAAAAGAAGGCTACTCAGGGCTGGCTCTCACCTGCCTGCTGCTGGGAGATAGAAAAGGCCCTTGCTAGGGCCACGTCTCTTGCTCCCATGGCAACTGGCTTCCCTGTGCATTTGGTGCCACCAGGGCTCCCGTGATCCAAGCAGCCATACCACCTCTGTGCCCTGTCCTCACTGGTGCAGGCCCGAGAGCTCCAAGGCAGCCTCAGGACTAGACTCCTGAGGGTGAACCATATGCAGAGGTGGGGATAAAACCAAAGCTGAACCCCAGGGATGGGGCGACTAAGGAATAAGATCAAAAATCTTTTCATCAGCTGTACAAACTGCAGATTAAATCCCCACGCTCAGCTATGTAGACCCTGCGTCTTTGGAATATCTGAGTAGACAATGAGTGTTCCCACAAATGAAAACGGTCTAGCTCTGGCAGCTGTAGACATTGGGGGCAAACAAACGGAGGAATTGGGCCAGATCAGAGTCTGAGGGGTCCCCACAAGGCCGACAGCAGATCCAGAGACCAGACCAGAGGCACAGGAGGGCCTCTTGGGGAGACGGAGGTGAGCTGTGGCTCACGACATGTGCAAGGACACTTTCAGCTGAGACCCCAGGAAAACATAATTATTACTATTAATTTTATTATGTTTTAATTCATTCTGTTGTTGGTTCTGTGTTTTAATTATTTTTCTTTCTTTTTTTTAACATCTTTATTGGAGTATAATTGCTTTACTATGGTGTGTTACTTTCTGCTTTATAACAAAGTGAATCAGCTATACATATACATATATCCCCATATCTCCTCCCTCTTGCATCTCCCTCCTACTCTCCATATCCCACCAATCTAGGAGGTCACAAAGCACAGAGCTGTACTCCCTGTGTTATGTGGCTGCTTCCCACTAGCTATTTTACATTTGGTAGTATATATAAGTCTATGCCACTCTAGCTTCGTCCCAACTTACTCTTCCCCCTCCACGTGTCCTCAAGTCCATTCTCTACATCTGCATCTTTATTCCTGTCCAGTCCCTAAGTTCTTCAGAACAACTTTTTTCTTTTTTTTTTTTTTAAACATCCTTGTTGGAGTATAATTGCTTTACAGTGGTGTGTTAGTTTCTGCTTTATAATAAAGTGAATCAGTTATACATATACATATATCCCCATACCTCTTCCCTCTTGCATCTCCCTCCCATCCACCCTCCCTATCTCACCACTCTATTTTTTTTTAGATACTATATATATATATATGTGTTAGCATATGGTATTTGTTTTTCTCTTTCTGACACACTTAACTCTGTATGACAGACTATAAGGCCTTCCACCTCAATACAAATAACTCAATTTTGTTTCATTTTATTGCTGAGTAATATTCCATTGTATATATGTGCCACATCTTCTTTATCCATTCATCAGTAGATGGACACTTAGGTTCCTTCCATGTCCTGGCTATTGTAAATAGAGCTGAATGAATATTGTGGTACATGACTCTTTTCAAAATATGGTTTTTTCAGGTTATATGCCCAATAGTGAGATTGCTGGGTCGTATGGTAGTTCTAGTTTTATTTTTTTTAAGCAACACTGTTCTCCATAGTGGCTGTACCAATTTACATTCCCACTAACAGTGGAAGAGGGTTCCCTTTTCTTCACACCCTCTCCAACATTGATTGTTTGTAGATTTTTTGATGAAGTCCATTCTGACTGGTGTGAGGTGACACCTCATTGTAATTTTGGTTTGCATTTCTCTAATGATTCATAACGTTGAGCATCCTTTCATGTGTTTGTTGGCAATCTGTATATCTTCTTTGGAGAAATTTCTGTTTAGGTCTTCTGTCCATTTTTGGATTGGGTTGTTTGTTTTTTTGATATCGAACTGCATGAGCTGCTTGTAAATTTTGGAGATTAATCCTTTGACAGTTGCTTCATTTGCAAATATTTTCTCCAATACTAAGGGTTGTCTTCTTGTCTTGCTTATGGTTTCCTTTGCTGTGCAAAACCTTTTAAGTTTCATTAGGTCCATTTTGTTTATTTTTGTTTTTATTTCCATTTCTCTAGGAGATGGGCCAAAAAGGATCCTGCTAAGATTTATGTCATAGAGTGTTCTGCCTATGTTTTCCTCTTGGAGTTTCATAGTGTCTGGCCTTATATTTGGGTCTTTAATCCATTTTGGGTCTACTTTTGTGTATTGTGTTAAGGAGTGTTCTAAATTCATTCTTTTACATGTAGCTGTCCAGTTTTCCCAGCACCATTTATTGAAGAGGCTATCTTTTCTCCATTGTATATTCTTGCCTCCTTTATCAAACATACGGTAACCATATGTTCGTGGGTTTATCTCTGCACTTTCTATCCCATTCCATTGATCTATATTTCTGTTTGGGGGCCAGTACCATACTGTCTTGATTACTGTAGCTTTGTACTATAGTCTGAAGTCAGGGAGCCTGATTCCTCCAGCTCCACTTTTCTTTCTCAAGATTCATTTGGCTATTCAGGGTCTTTAAGGTTTACATACAAATTGTGAAAAATATTTTTCTAGTTCTGTGAAAAATTCCATTGGTAATTTAATAGGGATTGCATTGAATCTGTAGATTGCTTTGGGTACTAGAGTCATTATCACAATGTTGATTCTTCCAATTCAAGAACTTGGTATATCTCTCCATCTGTTTGTATCATCTTTAATTTATTTCATCAGTGTCTTACAGTTTTCTGCATACAGGTCTTTTGTCTCCTTAGGTGGGTTTATTCCTAGGTATTTTATGCTTTTTGCTGCAATGGTAAATGGGAGTGTTTCCTTAATTTCTCTTTCAGATTTTTCATCATTAATGTATAGGAATGCAACAGATTTCTGTGCCTTAATTCTGTATCATGCAACTTTACCAAATTCATTGATTAGCTCTAGTAGTTTTCTGGTAGAGTCTTTAGGATTCTCTATGTATGGGATCTTGTCATCTGCACACAGTGACAGCTTTACTTCTTCTTTTCCAATTTGTATTCCTTTTATTTATTTTTCTTCTCTGATTGCTGTGGCTGAAACTTCCAAAACTATGTTGAATAATAGTGGTAAGAGTGGGCAAACTGGTCTTGTTCCTGATCTTAGTGGAAATGGTTTTTCACTTTCACTTTTTCACTATTGAGAACAATGTTGGCTGTGGGTTTGCCATATATGGCCTTTATTATGTTGAGGTAAGTTCCTTCTATGCCTACTTTCTGGAGGGTTTTTCTCATAAATGGGTGTTGAACATTGTTGAAAGCTTTTTTCTGCATCTATTGAGATGATAATATGGTTTTTATCTTTCAATATTTTTATATGGTGTATCACATTGATTGTTTTGTCTATATTGAACAATGCTTGCATTCTTGGGATAAAACCCACTTGATCATGGTGTATGATCCTTTTAATGTGCTACTAGATTACGTTTGCTAGTATTCTGTTGAGGATTTTTTGCATCTATGTTCATCAGTGATATTGGACAGTTGTATTATTGCTTTGTGACATCTTTGTCTGATTTTGGTATCAGGGTGATGATGGCCTCGTAGAATAAGTTTGGGAGTGTTCCTCCCTCTGCTATATTTTGGAAGAGTTTGAGAAGGATAGGTGCTTGCTTTTCTCTAAATATTTGATAGAAGTCACCTGTGAATCCATCTGGTCCTGAGCTTTTGTTTGTTGGAAAATTTTAAAACACAATCTCAATTTCAGTGTTGTGATTTGTCTGTTTACATTTTCTATTTTTTCCTGGTTCAGTATAAGAATGTTGTGCTTTTCTAAGAATTTGTCCATTTCTTCCAGGTTGTCCATTTTATTGGCATAGAGTTGCTTGTAGTAATCTCTCATGATCCTTTGTATTTCTGCAGTGTCAGTTGTTACTTCTCGTTTTTCATTTCTAATTCTATTGATTTGAGTCTTCTCCCTTTTTTTTCTTGATGAGTCTGGCTAATGGTTTATCAATTTTGTTTATCTTCTCAAAGAACCAGCTTTTAGTTTTATTGATCTTTGCTATTGTTTCCTTCATTTCTTTTTCATTAATTTCTGATCTGATATTTATGATTTCTTTCCTTCTGCTAACCTTGCAGTATTTTTGTGCTTCTTTCTCTAATTGCTTTAGGTGTAAGGTTAAGTTGTTTATTTGAGATGTTTCTTGTTTCTTGAGATAGGAGTGTATTGCTATACACTTCCCTCTTAGAACTGCTTTTGCAGCATCCCATAGGTTTTGTTTTGTCATGTTTTCATTGTCATTTGTTTCTTCCTATTTTTTTTATTTCTGCTTTGATTTCTTCAGTGATCTCTTGGTTATTAAGTAGTGTATTGTTTAGCTTCCATGTGTTTGTATATTTTACATTTTTTTCCCTGTAATTGATATCTAGTCTCATAGCGTTGTGGTCAGAAAAGATACTTGATATGATTTCAATTTTCTTAAATTTACCAAGGCTTGATTTGGGACCCAAGATATGATGTAGCCTGGAGAATGTTCCATGAGCACTTGAGAAGAAAATGTATTCTGTTCTTTTTGGATGGAATGTTCTATAAATATCAATTTAGTCCATCTTGTTTAATGTGTCATTCAAAGCTTGTGTCTTCTTATTTATTTTCATTTTGGATGATCTGTCCATTGGTTAAAGTGGGGTGTTAAAGTCCTCTACTATGATTGTATGACTGTTGATTTCCCCTTTTATGGCTGTTAGCATTTGCCTTATTACTTGAGGTGCCAGTATGTTGGGTTCATAAATATTTCCAATTGTTATATCTTCTTCTTGGATTGATCCCTTGATCATTATATAGTGTCCTTCTTTGTCCCTTCTAATAGTCTTTATTTTAAGGTCTATATTCTCTGATATGAGAATTGCTACTCCAGCTTTCTTTTGATTTCCATTTGCATGGAATATATTTTTTCATCCCCTAACTTTCAGTCTGTATGTGTCCATAAGTCTGAGGTGCATCTCTTGTACACAGCATATATAAGGGTCTTGTATTTGTATCCATTCAGCCTGTCTATGTCTTTTAGTTAGAGAATTTAATCTATTTACATTTAAGGTCATTATCGTTATGATTGTTCCTATTACCATTTTCTTAATTGTGTTTGGTTTGTTATTGTAGGTCTTTTCCTTCTCTTGTGTTTCCTGCCAAGAGAAGTTCCTTTCCCACTTGTTTTAAAGCTGGTTTGGAGGTGCTGAATTCTCTTACCTTTTTCTTGTCTGTAAAATTTTTAATTTCTCTGTCGAATCTGAAAGAGGTCCTTGCTGGGTAGAGTAATCTTGCTTGTAGTTTTTTCCCTTTCATCACTTTAAATATGTCCTGCCACTCCCTTCTGACTTGCAGAGTTTCTGCTGAAAGATCAGCTGTTAACCTTATGGGGTTTCCCTTGAGTGTTAGTTGTTGTTTTTCCCTTGTTGCTTTTAATAATATTTCTTTGTCTTTAATTTTGATAGTTTGATTAATATGTGTCTTGGCTTGTTTCTCATTGGATTTATCCTCTATGGGACTCTCTGCACTTCCTGGACTTGACTATTTCCCTTCCCATGTTGGGAAATTTTCAACTATAATCTCTTCAAATATTTTCTCAGTTCCTTTCTTTTTCTCTTCTTCTTAAAGGACCCCTATAATTCGTTTGTTTGTGTGTTTAATGTTGTCCCAGATGTCTCTGAGACTGTCCTCAATTCTTTTCATTCTTTTTTCCTTGTTCTGCTCTGTGGTATTTATTTCCACTATTTTATCTTCCAGGTCACTTATCCGTTCTTCTGCTTCATTTATTCTGCTATTGATTCCTTCTAGAGAACTTTTAATTTCATTTATTGTTTTGTTCATCATTGTTTCTTTGCTCCTTAGTTCTTCTAGGTCCTTGTAAAACTTTTCTTGTATTTCCTCCATTCTATTTGCAAGATTTTGGATCATCTTTACTATCATTACTCTGAATTCTTTTTCAGGTTGTCAGCCTATTTCCTCTTCATTTGTTTGTTCTGGTGGGTTTTTACCTTGCTCCTTCATCTGTGTGTTTCTATGCTTTCTCATTTTGCTTAACTTACTTTGTTTGGGGTCTCCTTTTTGCAGGCTGCAGGTTCATAATTCCCATTGTTCTTGGTGTCTGACCCCAGTGGCTAATGTTGGTTCAGTGGGTTGTGTAGGCTTTCTTGTGGATGGGACTGATGCTTGTGTTCTGGTGAATGAGGCTGGATCTTGTGCTTCTGGTGGACAGGACCACATCCGGTAATGTGTTTTGTGGTGTCTGTAACCTTATTATTGTTTTAGGCAGCCCCTCTGATAATGGGTGGGGTTGTGTTCCTGTCTTACTTGTTGTTTGGTGTAGGGTATCCAGCACTGTAGCTTGCTGGTCATTGAGTGGACCTGGGTTTTAGCATTGAGAAGCTGGGTCTTAGTGTTGAATGGAGATCTCTGGGAGAGCTTTCACCATTTGATATTACATGGAGCTGGGAGGTCTCTGGTAGACCAATGTACTGAAATCGGCTCTCCTACCTCAGAGGCACAGGCCTGACACCTGCCTGGAGCACCAAGATCCTGTCAGCCACACAACTCCGAACTCCAGAACTCCACACTCCAGATGCCCTCCTTTCAACATGCTGACTCTCTCCTTCCCTGCACGTCCTCTGTTTGTTTTAGTTTTAGTTTAGCTTTGTTTTGTTTTATCTTTTGGGGGTCTTCATGTTCTATAACACAGTTTTAATTTTTATAATATATATTTCTATTTTTACATTGCTTTTCTGTTGTTCTGTGTTCTCGTCCCTTATTTTTTTCTTCTTTTCCTTTAACTTTTATTTTCCATATTTCCATTTCTACTTTTCTTCTCTGTTGTTCTGTTTCCCTTTTTAATTTATTTCATTATTTTTTGAAATAATTTTTATCAGTTTTTTTCTGTTTCCTTGCCTTAATCTTCACTTGGCACACTGCTTTGGTTTTGTTTTTTTGTTAGTTTTGTTCCAATTCACTTGATTTCGTTTTTGAGTTCTTCTATTTGCCTGGTTCTTCCCTTGTTTTTGTTTTATTTGGTTCTGCTTTTGTTTCTTTTGCATGTGTGTGTTTCTGTTTTTGTTTGTTTGATTTTGTTTTTACCATTTCTCTGGGGTTTTGTTTGTCTTTTTTTTTCTTTAATATATTTCTATTTTTTATATATACTTCTGTTTCTACATTGCTTTTTGTTATTCTGTCTTGTTTCCCATTTCTCTATTTCTTGTTCTTTATTTTTTTAATGATATTTACCAGTCTTGTTTCTTTGCTTCATTCTTCAGTTGGCCCTCTGCTTTTGTTTTGCCTCTTGTTTCTGTGTTTTTGTCAGTTTTCTTTTCAATTCTTTGATTTCGTTCTTCAGTTCTTTTGTTTGTCTGGTTGTTCTTTTGCTTTATGATTTATTTGGTT
Source organism: Orcinus orca (assembly GCF_937001465.1). Taxonomy (NCBI): domain Eukaryota; kingdom Metazoa; phylum Chordata; class Mammalia; order Artiodactyla; family Delphinidae; genus Orcinus; species Orcinus orca. The sequence goes on from NC_064573.1 coordinate 28,172,023, forward strand.
CTGTTTTTGTTTCTTTTGTGTGTGTGTGTGTATCCTTGATTCTGTTTTTGTTGGTTTGATTTTACTTTTTACCCTTTGAGGTTTTGTTAGTCTTTTTTTCTTTTTTTTAATCCCCTTTATTGCCAGGACGAGTAACTTGTGGGGTGCTTGTTCCTAGACCTGAAGTTGGGCCTGAGGCTCTGGGGTAGGAGCACTAAGTCCAGGAAGCTGGACCACTAGAGAACTCCTGGCCACAGGGAAGATTAATCACTGACTGCTTTCATGGAGACCTCTATCTGAATCCAAGATCTGGCTACACCCAATAGTCAGCAGCTCCCAGCACTGGACGCCTCACACCAAACAACAAGCAAAACAGGAACACAAACCCACCCATCAGCACACAGACTACCTAAAGTCATACTAAGCTCACAGACACCCCAAAACACAGCACCTGACATGGCCCTGCTCATCAGAGGGAAAAGACTCAGCTCCACCCACCAGAACGCAGGCACCACTGCCTCCCATTAGGAGGCCTATGCAAGTCACTGGACCAACTTCACCACAGGGGGGAGAGAACAGAAGCAAGAGGAACTACAACCTGGCATCCTAGAGAAATATGACCTCAAATACTGTAAATTAAACAAAATGAGAAGACAGAGAAATATCTTAGAGGCAAAGGAGCAAGATAAAAACCCACAGGACAAAAGAAGTGAAAAGGAAATATGCAAAGTACCTGAAAAAGAATTCAGAGTAATGATAATAAAGATGATGCAAATTCTTGAATACAGAATAGAGAAAATACAGCAATCGTTTAAAAAGGACCTAGAAAAAGTAAAGAGCAAACAAACGGTAATGAACAACACAATAACTGAAGTTAAAAATACTCTAGAAGGAATCAATAGCAGAATAAATGAGGCCAAAAATGGATAACTGAGCTGGAAGATAGAATGGTGGAAATAACTGCTGCAGAGCAGAATAAAAGGAAAAGAATGAAAAGAGTGGAGGACAGTCTCATAGACTTCTGGGACAACATGAAACACAAAAACATTTGAATTATAGGTGTAGCAGAGAAGAGGAAAAAAAGAAAGGGTTTAAGAAAATATTCGTAGATATTATAGTAGAAAACTTCTCAACATGGGAAAGGAAATAGTCAATAAAGTCCAGGAAGCACAGAGAGTCCCATACAGGATAAACCCAAGGAGAAACATGCCAAGACACATATTAATCAAACTAACAAAAATAAAGACAAAGAAAAAATATTAAAAGCATCAAGGGAAAAGAAACAAATAACATACAAGGGAATCCCCATAAGGATAACAGCTGATCTTTCAGCAGAAACTCTGCAAGCTAGAAGGGAGTGACAAGATATATTGAAAGTGATGAAAGGGAAAAACCTACAACCAAGATTACTCTACCCAGCAAGGATGTCATTCAGATTTGATGAAGAAATCAAAATACTTAAAGAAGCAAATGTTAAGAGAATTCAGCACCATCAAACCAGCTTTATAACAAATGCTAAAGGAACTTCTCTAGGCAGGAAACACAAGAGAAAGAAAGACCTATAAAAGCAACACCAAAATAATTAAGAAAATGGTAATATGCTGATTCAAAAACAAAACCCATATATATGCTGTCTACAAGAGACCCACTTCAGACACAGGGACACATACAGACTGAAAGTGAGGGGATTGAAAAAGATAGTCCATGCAAATGGAAATCAAAAGAAAGCTGAAGTAACAATTCTCTTATGAGACAAAATAGACTTTAAAATAAAGACTATTACAAGAGACAAAGAAGGACACTTCATAATGATCAAGGGATCAATCCAAGAAGAAGATATAACAGTTGTAAATATTTATGCACCCAACATAGGAACACATCAATATATAAGGCAAATGCTAACAGCCATAAAAGGGGAAATTGACAGTAACACAATCATAGTAGGGAACTTTAACACCCCACTTTCACCAATGGACATATCATCCAAAATGAAAATAAATAAGGAGACACAAGATTTAAATGCTACATTAAACAAGACAGACTAAATTAATAGTTATAAGATATTCCATCCAAAAAGAACAGAATACACTTCTCAAGTTCTCATGAAACATTCTCCAGGATAGATCATATCTTGGGTCCCAAATCAAGCTTTGGTAAATTTAAGAAAATTGAAGCCTTGTCAAGTATCTTTATGACAACAATGCTATGAGACTAGATATCAATTACAGGAAAAAATCTGTAATCAATACAAACACATGGAGGCTAAACAATACACCACTTAATAACCAAGAGATCACTGAAGAAATCAAAGAGGAAATGAAAAGATACCAAGAAACAAATGACAATGAAAACACGATGACGCAAAAGCTATGGGATGCAGCAAAAGCAGTTCTAAGAGGGAAGTTTATAGCAATACAATCATACCTCAAGAAACAAGAAACATCTCAAATACACAGCCTAACCTTACAGCTAAAGCATTAGAGAAAGAAAAATAAATAAAACCCCATAGTTAGCAGAAGGAAATAAATCATGAAGATCAGATCAGAAATAACTGAAAAAGAAATGAACGATACAGTAGCAAAAATCAATAAAACTAAAAGATGGTTCTTTGAGAAGATAAACAAAATTGATAAACCATTAGCCAGCCTAATCAGGAAAAAAAGGAGAAGACTCAAATCACTAGAAGTAGAACAAGAAAGGAGAAGTAACAACTGACAGCACAGAAATACAAAGGTTCATGAGAGACTACCACAAGCAAGTATATGCCAATAAAATGGACAACCTGGAAGAAATGGAAAAATTCTTAGAAAAGTAAAACCTTCCAAGACTGAACCAGGAAGAAATAAAAAATATGAACAGACCATTCACAAGCACTGAAATTGTGCTTAAAAATCTCCCAACAAAAAACAGCCCACAGTCAGATGGCTTCACAGGTGGATTCTATAAAAGATTTAGGGAAGAGCTAACACCTATCCTTCTCAAACTCTTCCAAAGTATAGCAGAGGGAGGAGTACTCCGTAACTCATTCTATGAGACCACCATCACCCTTATACCAAAACCAGAAAAAGATATCAAAAAACAGAGAATTCCAGGCCAGTATCACTGTGGTGAACTTAGATGCCAAAATCCTCAACAAAATACTAGCAAACCAAATCCAACAGCACTTTAAAATGATCATACACCATGATAAAGTGCAGTTTATCCCAGTAATGCAAGGATTCTTCAATATACACAAATCAAACAATGTGTTACCGTATATTAAAAAATTGAAGGATAAAAAACATATACTTAACTCAATAGATGCTGAAAAAGCTTTCAAAAAAATTCAACACCCATTTAGGATGAAAACTGTGTAGAAAGTGTCCATAGAGGAACCTACCTCAACATTATAAAAGCCATGTATGACAAACCCGCAGCCAACATCATTCTCAGTGGTGAAAAACTGAAAGCATTTTCTCTAAGTTCAGGAACAAGACAAAGGTGCCTGCTCTCACCGCTATTATTCAACATAATTTTGGAAGTTTTAGCCATGATAACAAGAGAAGAAAAAGAAATAAAATTATTCTGAACTGACAAAAAAGAAGTAAAGCTCTCACTGTGTGCTGATGACATGATACTATACATAGAAAATCCTGAAGATGCCACCAAAAAACTACTGGATCTAATCAGTGAATTTCGTAAAGAGCAGGATACAAAATTAATGCACAGAAATCTCTTGCATTCTTATACACAAACAACAAAAAATCAGAAAGAGAAATTAAGGAAACATTTCCACTTACCATTGCAAAAGAATGAATAAAATTCCTAGGAATAAACCTACTTAAAGAAACAAAAGACCTGTGCATAGAAAACTATAAGACACTGATTAAAGAAATTAATGATGATAAAAACAGAAGGAGAATTTTACTATGTTCTTGGATTGAAAGAATCAACATGGTGAAATGACTATACTACTCAAAGCAATCTACAGATTCAATGAAATCCCTATTAAATTACCCATGGCATTTTTCACAGAAATAGAACAAAAATTTTACAATTTGATGGAAACACAAAAGACCCCAAATAGCAAAAGTAATCTTGAGAAAGAAAAATGGAACTGGAGGAATCAGGCTTCCTGACTTCAGACTATACTACAAAGCTACAGTAATCAAGACAGTATGGTACTGACAGAAGAACAGAAATATAGTTCAGTGGAAGAGAATAGAAAGCCCAGAGTTAAATCCACGCACCTATGGTCAAACTAATCTATGACAAAGGAGGCAAGGATATTCAATGGAGAAAAGACAGTCTCTTCAATAAGTGGTGTCGGGAAAACTGGACAGCTACATGTAAAAGAATGAATTTAGAACACCCCCTAACACCATAAACAGAAATAAACTCAAAATGGATTAAAGACCTAAATGTAAGGCCAGACACTATAAATCTCTAAGAGGAACACAAAGACAAACACTCTATGACATAAATCACAGCAGAATCCTTTTGACCCACCTCTTAGAGTCACGGAATTAAAAACAAAAATAAACAAATGGAACTAATGAAACTTAAAAGCATTTGCACAGCAAAGGAAACCATAAACAAGATGAAAAAACAACTCTCAGAATGGAAGAAAATATTTGCAAATGAAGCAACTCACAAAGGATTAATCTCCAAAATATACAAGAAGCTCATGCAGCTCAGAATCAAAAAACACAAATAACCCATTCCAAAAATGGGCAGAAGACCTAAATAGACATTTCTCCAAAAAAGATATACACATTGCCAACAAACAATGAAAGGATGCTCAGCATCACTAATCATTAGAGAAATGCAAATCAAAACTACAATGAGGTATCACCTCACACCAGTTAGAATGGGCATCATCAGAAAATCTACAAACAACAAATGCTGGAGAGGTGTGGAGAAAAGGGAACCCTCTTGCACTGTTGCAGAGAATGTAAATTGATACAGCCACTATGGAGAACAGTATGGAGGTTCCTTAAAAAAACTAAAAATAGAACTATCTTATGACCCAGCAATCCTACTACTGGGCATATACCAAGTTAAAAACATAATTCAAAAGATACGTGTACCCCAAAGTTCATTGCAGCACTATTTACAATAGCCAGTACAGGGAAGCAACCTAAATGTCCATCAACAGAGGAATGGATAAAGAAGGTGTGGCACATATATACAATGGAATATTACTCAGCCATAAAAAGGATCAAAATTGAGTTATTTGTAATGAGGTGGATGGAGCTATAGTCTGTCATACAGAGTGAAGTAAGTCAGAGAAAAACAAATACCATATGCTAATGCATAATATGGAATCTAAAAATATGGTACTGATGAACATAGTGGCAGGGCAGGAATAAAGACGCAGATGTAGATAATGGACTTGAGGACGGGGGGAGGGGAAGCTGGGATGAAGTGAGAGAGTAGCATTGACAAATATACACTACAAAATGTAAAATAGATAGCTAGTGGGAAGCTGCTGCATAGCACAGGGAGATCAGCTCGATGCTTTATGATGACCTAAAGAGGTGGGATATGGAGTGTGAGAGGGAGGCTCAAGAGGGAGGGGATATGGGATATATGTATACATATAGCTGATTCACTTTGTTGTACAGCAGAAACTAACACAACATTGTAAAGCAATTATACTCCAATAAAGATGAAAAAAAAAGAAAAGTATATAAAGTGTCCAACACACAGTACCATCCAGTGACTTTGTTCATTTGAGTTAGTCATATTCAAGTATATGTGTTTAGCACACAAAGAGAGAGGGAGAGAAGAAAATAAAGGGGGGGGGCAATGAGAGAGAGTGTGCAACATTAAGCTCATTAAGCTACATAATTTGGTGATTCTATAACCCATTTCCCTTAATTAGTGTCTGTCTCAGACTGGCCTCGGTTCTCATATGAGCCTAATTATGTGAGAATCTTCCCATGTTGACTGGAATTTTGCTGCTTGAAGATTTGTATTTTGTATTGTACATGACCCCTAAAGAGAAGCCAACCACTTCTCTATGTTCAGCCAAAGAACAGCTCTCTGGTGGAAAAACTGGCTGAATCAGATTTATTAAGAAGTTGTAAGTAGGTCCTCAGCATGGTGTTTCTTAAGGGATTTCAAGATAATTTTGATTTTGAATCATATTTTCTGGCTTATAAACCATTCCTCAGATAGAATAGCTCTCCAATGTAAGTGTTTGATCACACGGAGCTGCCACTCTACCTTAACTTGTTCACATGCTGGACTCTACCACCAGGCTCCTGTCCCTTCTTTGTCCTTGTAGATCCAATTCCTAGCATAGGTCCTTGCACAAAATAGACACTCAGTACATATTTATTGAACAAATTAGTAGAAACATGAAAGAGTAGAGCCAGACCACAAAACGCGTTACAAGATCATCAGTGCCTAGGAAACATTTATTTCCCGCACCTCCCCCGAGTGGAGAACTGAAATGCATGGTTGGTCCAGGAAAGCCAGTGTTATTTGGATGCTCACTTAAAGTTGAAATGTGGGTGCTTCAGTTCACTGGAGCTCACGGATGGGAACTGGAGGTTTGGAGATTCACATATGTGAATGAGCCTCATTCCTGTGGCTACTCTGCTATATACATTAAGTAGATTTCATAAAACTAAGCTTGTTGGCCTCTCCAATTCCTTGATTTATTGTTTTTAAATGGAAGACATCATACACTACTGTTTGATTTCTTGTTAGCGTCATATAAGTAGCCTGAGGTGGGTATTGCAGCATTGGTATAAATGAAGTGATATGAAAGGGAAGTGATGCAGCTCTGGGTTCAGCCCATATGTCCTCTATCTCTTCGAAAGTGACCTGTACTTTTTTTTTTAATTTATTTTTTTGAATTTTATTTTATTTATTTTTTTATGCAGCAGGTTCTTATTAGTTATCCATTTTATACATATTTGTGTATATATGTAAACCCCAATCTCCCAATTCATCACACCACAACCCCCCCACCGCTACTTTTCCCCTTGATGTACATATGTTAGTTCTCTACATCTGTGTCTCTATTTCTGCCCTGCAAACTGGTTCATCTGTACCATTTTTCTAGGTTCCACATATATGCGTTAATATGCGATATTTGTTTTTCTTTTTCTGACTTACTTCACTTTGCATGACAGTCTCTAGATACATTCACGTCTCTACAAATGACCCAATTTCATTCCTTTTTATAGCTGAGTAATATTCCATTATATATATGAACCACATCATCTTTATCCATTCATCTGTCGATGGGCATTTAGGTTGCTTCCATGACCTGGCTATTGTAAATAGTGCTGCAATGAACATTGGGCTGCATGTGTCTTTTTGAATTATGGCTTTGTCAGGGTATATGCCCAGTATACCCAGTGGTCAGGGTATATTCCCAGTGAGATTGCTGGGTCATAGGGTAACACTATTTTTAGTTTTTTAAGGAACCGCCATACTCTTCTCCATAGTGGCTGTAACAATTCACATTCCTACAAACAGTGCAAGAGGGTTTCCTTTTCTCCACACCCTCCCCAGCATTTCTTGTTTATAGATTTTCTAATAATGCCCATTCTAACTGGTGTGAGGTGATACCTCATTGTAGTTTTGATTTACATTTCTCTAATAATTAGTGATGTTGAGCAGCTTTTCATGTGCTTCATGGCCAACTGTATTTCTTCTTTGGAGAAATGTCTATTTAGGTCTTGTACCCATTTTTTGATTGGGTTGTTTGCTTTTTAATATTGAGCTGCATATGCTGTTTATATATTTTGGAGATTAATCTTTGTTGATGCATTAGCAAATATTTTCTCCCATTCTGAGGGTTGTCTTTTTGTCTTGTTTATGGTTTCCTTTGCTTTGCAAAAGCTTTTAAGTTTCATTAGGTCTCTTTGTTTATTTTTATTTTTATTTCCATTACTCTAGGAGGTGGATCAAAAAAGTTCTTGCTGTGATTTATGTCAAAGTGTGTTCTGCCTATGTTCTCCCCCATGAATTTTGTAGTGTCCAGTCTTCATTTAGGTCTGTAATCCATTTTGAGATTATTTCAGTGTATAGTGTTAGGGAGTGTTCTAATTTCGTCTTTTACATGTAGCTGTGAAGGTTTCCCAACAACACTTATTGAAGAGACTGTCTTTTCTGCATTGTATGTCCTTGCCTCCTTTGTCATAGATCAGTTGACATAGATCAGTGCATGGGTTTATCTCTGGGTTTTCTATCCTGTTCCATTGATCTATATTTCTGTTTTTCTGCCAGTACCATATTGTCTTGATTACTATAGCTTTGTACTATAGTCTGAAGTCAGGGAGTCTGATTGTTCCAGCTCCGTTTTTTTCCCTCAAGACTGCTTTGGCTATTTGGGGTCTTTTCTGTCTCCATACAAATTTTAAGATTTTTTGTTCTAGTTTCTAAAACATGCCATTTGTAATTTGGTAGGGATTGCACTGAATTTGTAGATTGCTTTATGTAGTATAGTCATTTCCACAATATTGATTCTTCCAATCCAAGAACATGGTATATCTCTCCATCTGTTTATCATCTTTAATTTAGTCATCAGTGTCTTATAGTTTTCTGCATACAGGTCTTTTGTCTCCTTAGGTGGGTTTATTCATAGGTATTTTATTCTTTTTGTTGCAATGGTAAATGGGAGTGTTTCCTTAATTTCTCTTTCAGATTTTTCATTATTACTGAACAGGAATGCAAGAGATTTCTGTGCATTAATTTTGTATCCCACAACTTTACCAAATTCATTGATTAGCTGTATTAGTTTTCTAGTGGAATCTTTAGGATTTTCTCTATGTATAGTATCATGTCATCTGCAAAGACTGACAGTTTTACTTCTTCTTTTCCAATTTGTATTCTTTTTGTCTCTTTTTCTTCTCTGATTGCCATGGCTAAGACTTCCAAAACTAAGTTGAATACAAGTGGTGAGAGTGGACATACTTGTCTTATTCCTGATCTTAGGGGAAATGCTTTCAGTTACTCACCATTGAGAATGATGTTTGCTGTGGGTTTGTCGTATATGGCCTTTATTACGTGGAGATAAATTCCCTCTATGCCCACCTTCTGGTGAGTTTTTATCATAAGTGGTGCTGAATTTTGTCAAAAACTTTTTCTGCATCTACTGAGATGATCATATTGTTTTTATTCTTCAATCTGTTAATATGGTGTATCACATTGATTGATTTGTGTATATTGAAGAATCCTTGCATCTCTGGGATAAATCTCACTTGATCATGGTGTATGATCCTTTTAATGTGTTGTTGGATTCTGTTTGCTAGTAATTTGTTGAGGATTTTTGCATCTATATTCATCAATGACAATGGTCTATAATTTTCTTTTCTTGTAGTATCTTTGTCTGGTTTTGGTATCAGGGTGATGGTGGCCTCATAGAATGAGTTTGGTAGTGTTCCTTCCTCTGCAAATTTTTGGAAGAGTTTGAGAAGGATGTGTGTTATCTCTTCTCTCAATGTTTGATAGAATTCACTTGTGAAGCCATCTGTTCCTGGACTTTTGTTTGTTGGAAGATTTTTAATCACAGTTTCAATTTCATTACTTTTGATTGGTCTGTTCATATTTTCTATTTCTTCCTGGTTCAGTCTTGGAAGGTTAAACCTGTCTAAGAATTTGTCAGTTTCTTCAAGGTTGTAGTAGTCTCTTAGGATGCTTTGTATTTCTGTGGTGTCTCTTGTAACTTCTCCTTTTTCATTTCTAATTTTATTGATTTGAGTCCTCTCCCTCTTTTTCCTGATGAGTCTGGCTAATAGTTTATCAATTTTGTTTATCTTCTTAAAGAACCAGCTTTTAGTTTTATAGACCTTTGTTATTGTTTTCTCTATTTCATTTATTTCTGCTCTGTTCTTTATGATTTCTTTCCTTCTACTAACTTTGGTTTTTGTTTGTTCTTCTTTCTCTAGTTCCTTTAGGTGTAAGGTTAGATTGTTTATTTGAGATTTTTCTTGTTTCTTGAGGTAGGCTTGTTGCTATAAACTTCCTTCTTAGAACTGCTTTTGCTGCAACCCATAGGTTTCAAATCATCGTGTTTTCATTGTAATTTGTTTCTAGGTATTTTTTGATTTCCTCTTTGATTACTTCAGTGATCTCTTGGTTATTTAGTAATGTATTGTTTAGCCTCCGTGTATTTGTGTTTTCTACGTTTTTTTCCACTGTAACCGATTTCTAATCTCATAGCTTTGTGGTCAGAAAAGATGCTTGATATGATTTCAATTTTCTTAAATTTACTGAGGCTTGATTTGTGACCCAAGATGTGATCTATCCTGGAGAATGTTCTGTGTGCACTTGAGAAGAAGTGTAATCTGCTGTTTTGGATGGAATGTCCTATAAATATCAATTAAATCTATCTGGTCTATTGTGTTGTTTAAAGCTTGTGTTTACTTATTAATTTTCTGTTGGATGATCTGTCCTTTGGTGTAAGTGAGGTGTTAAAGTCCTCCACTCTTTTTATGTTACCTTCGATTTCCTCTTTTATAGCTGTTAGCAGTTTCCTTATGTATTGTGATACTCCTATGTTGAGTGCATATTTAGTTATAATATTTATACCTTCTTATTGGTTTGATTCCTTGATCTTTATGTAGTGACCTTCCTTGTCTCTTGTAACATTCATTATTTTAAAGTCTATTTTTTCTGATATGAGTATTGCTACTCCAGCTTTCTTTTGATTTCCATTTGCATGGAATATATTTTTCCATCCCCTTACTTTCAGTCCGTATGTGTCCCTAGGTCTGAAGTCGGTCTCTTGTAGACAACATATATATTGGCCTTGTTTTTGTATCCATTCAGTGAGCCTGTGTCTTTTGGTTGGAACATTTAATCCATTCATGTTTAAGGTAATTATCAATATGAATGTTCTATTACCATTTTCTTAATTGTTATGGGTTTGTTTTTGTAAGTCCTTTTCTTCTCTTTTGTTTCCCAGTTAGAGAAGTTCCTTTAGCATTTTTTGTATAGCTGGTTTGGTGGTGCATAGTTCTCTTAGCTTTTGCTTGTCTGTAAAACTTTTGATTTCTCCATCGAATCTGAATGAGATCCTTGCCAGCTAGAGTAATCTTGGTTGTACGTTCTTCCCTTTCATCACTTTTAAATAGATCATGCCTCTCCTTTCTGGCTAGTAGAGTTTCCGCTGAGAAATCAGCTGTTAACCTTATGGGAATTTCCTTGTATGTTATCGGTCATTTTTCCCTTGTTGCTTTCAATAATTTTTCTTTGTCTTTAATTTTTGTCAATTTGATTACTATGTGTCTCAACGTGTTTCTCCTTGGTTTATGCTTCCTGAGACTCTCTGCACTTCCTGGACTTGGGTGGCTATTTCCTTTCCCATGTTAGGGAAGTTTTCCACTATAATCTCTTCAAATATTTTCTCGGGTCCTTTCTCTCCCTCTTCTCCTTCTGGGATCTCTGTAATGTGAACGTTGTTGCATTTAATGATGTCCCATAGGTCTCTTAGGCTGTCTTCATTTCTTTTCAGTCTTTTTGCTTTATTCTGCTCTGTGGCAGTGAATTCCACTGTTCTGTCTTCCAGGTCACTTATCCATTCTTCTTCCTCAGTTATTCTGCTATTGATTCCCTCTAGTGTATTTTTCATTTCAGTTATTGCACTGTTCATCTCTGCTTGTTCTTTAATTCTTCTATGTGTTTGTTCTTTAATTTTTCTAGGTCTTTGTTAAACATTTCTTTCATCTCCTCGATCTTTGCCTCCATTCTTTTTCTGAAGTCTTGGATCATCTTCACTATCATTAGTTGCATTTCTGTTGTTTTATCTTGTTCCTTCTTCTGGTACATAGCCCTCTGCCTTTTCATCTTGTCTATTTTTCTCTGAATGTGGTTTTTTTCCACAGGCTGCAGGATTGTAGTTCTTCTTGCTTCTGCTGTCTGCCCTCTGGTGGATGAGGCTATCCAAGAGGCTTGTGTAAGTTTCCAGATGGGAGGGACACTTGGTGGGTATAGCTGGGTGTTGCTCTCAAGGGGGGAACTCAGAAAACTTTAATCTGCTTGTCTTCTGATGTGTGGGGGCTGGGTTCCGTCCCTGTTGGTTGTTTGACCTGAGGCAACCCAACACTGGAGCCTACCTGGCTCTTTGGTGGGGCTAGTGGTGGACTCTGGGAGTGCTCACACCAAGGAGTACTTCTCATAACTTCTGCTGCCAGTGTCCTTGTCCTCACGGTGAGCCACAGCCACACTGCCTCTGCAGGAGACACTCCAACACTAGCAGGTAGGTCTGGTTCAGTCTCATATGGGGTCCTGCTCCTTCCCCTGTATCCCAGTGCACACACTACTTTATGTGTGCCTTCCAAGAGTGGAGTCTCTGTTCCCCCCAGTCCTTTTGAAGTCCTGCAATCAAATCCCTCTACCTTCAAAGTCTGATTCTCTAGGAATTCCTCCTCCCGTTGACATACCCCCAGGTTGGGAAGCCTGATGGATGGTTCAGAACCTTCACTCCGGTGGGTGGACTTCTGTGGTATAAGTGATCTCCAGTCTTTTAGTCACCCACCCAGCAGTTATGCAATTTGATAATATTGTGATTGTGCCCCTCCTACTGTCTCATTGTGGCTTCTCCTTTGTGTTTATATGTGGGATATCTTTTTTGTTGAGTTCCAGTGTCTTCCTGTCAATGGTTGTTCCGCAGTTATTTGTGATTCTGGTGGTCTCGCAAGAGGGAGTGAGTGCACGTCCTTCTACTCCACCATCTTGTGGTGACCTGTACTTTATTGAGATGTTTGTGGATCTACCTCCATTTTCAGGCACTGCTTTCTTGGAATAGAGCAGTCTGAGTACCAATTCCTATCCTGGAGTAAAGTACACATTTTCTCAACATCCCTTTTGATTCTTTCTGGCCCCCTGGTGTCATCTCCTAAGGTGGAAAGCAGCTCTAAATAGCCTGCAGTTTGTAAACAATGCTAACAAGAAAATCATGAAAGAAGAGATTTTTAAATTCACTTTCTTGACTTATCTAAAAGTTCTCCTCCCTGCATTTGTGGTTAGCTGACTGGCACATTATATGTTAGCCAATGGGATCTGATAAGTCAACAGCATTCGGTGACCATGATTGAGGAGAATATTATGCTCTGAAATTGTATAATTAGATCAGTAAACTTGGTCTCTCAGTGAACTCAAGACTTTGGGACATAAGTCTGTGAGTAAGTTTATCCTTTAGCATTTATTTAATTTATGTGACCTCCATCTATCTTGAAAATGAATTACTTTATCTTTAGAAAATCAAATCTCATTTGCTATTTAGATCACCTTAACTAGTTAAATTTCTGGATTTCATGTATCATTCATTATATTATTCATTCATTCATTTATTCAACAAACAGTAATTAAATTCTGTTACATAGCACTGTTCTAGGTACTGGGGATACAGGAGTGAACAAAACAAACAAAAAGCAAGCAAAAGTTCCTTCTCTCATAAATTTTATATGCTAAGCAGAGCAGATGAAAAATGAACAGCACAAATATAAAATCATGTCGTATATTAAAAGATGTAAAGTGTTATGGTGAAAAATAAAGTGGGAAGGGAATAGGAATGGCTTGGATAGAAGCTTCCAGTTAAAAAAAAACAGCATGGGCAAAGTTCCCAAGAGGGGTATGTAGCCTCTTTGTTGCACCAGGGGTCCAATGTGGTGTCAGAAGAGTGAAGAAGGGAGACCATTGTTGAAGGTAAGATCAGAGGGATGATGGGGTTGGATGGTGTAGGGCCTTCTGGGTCTATCGTCACTTTGGCTTTTACTCTGAGTAAAATGAGAAGGCACTGTAGGATTTTGAGCAAATGAGTGACATGAATTGATTTATGTTTTAACAGAATCATTTTGTTAGGGATAGAATGAAGGGTCTGAGGTTACAAGTAGGGGAAGTTAGGAGAGCCCTACTGTGATCTGGGCAAAGATGAAGAGATGATAGTGGTTTAGATCAAAAGACAGTAGGCAGTGACAAGTAATCATTTGAGCCAACCAGGATTTGCTGACAGGCTATGGGGTGAGAGAAATAGAGGAGTCTAATTGACACTGATGTTTTGGGTCTGAACAATTACCAGGATGATGTTTTCACTAGCAGAGATGGAAACAACTGTAGAGGAGTCGGTTTGGGGAGAAAAGTTAGAAACTCAGTTGTTGACACATCAGGATCTTCTCAGAGGGTCCCATCCATAGCTGAGAAGGAAGCCTTGAGAGAGCCACACCAAAAGATTCCAAATCCTGAATGAGCAGTCATTCCATCCATTAATGAGTATTTTTGAGCACCTACTGTGTGCCAGGCAGCATTCAAGGCTCCGGGGCTGCAGCGGTGACAAAGACAGACAAATCCTCTTTGCTTAAGGGCTTACATTTTTGTGGGGGGATACAGAGATAAATGATGGATGGATGGACGGGTACATGGATGCATAGATACAGTCATATTGATAGATATACATGAAATAAATTCAAGAGGTGATAGTCTTATGAATAAAAATAAAACAGGGTGAAAAAAAAGAAAAAGGAGCCATCCATTGCAGCATTGCAGCATTTTTAACCATGGTGACCAGGAAAGGCCTCTCTGAGAAGATGACCCATGAACTGAGAGCTGAATGATGAAATAGAGCCAGCCACAGCAAGATCTGGGAGAAAATATTCCAAACAGAAAATACGTAAATTGAAGATCCTGTGCTGATAGTGCCCTTGGAGTGTTTGGGGGAACAGAAGAAAGGCCAGTAAGACTGGAGGATTATGAATGTGGGACAGAGTGGTGGGGAGTTGGGAGGAGACAAGGTGGGAAAGGTAGGCAAGTGCCAGACCAAATAGGATCTTGAGAGCTGCAGAAGTTTAAATTTTATTCCTAATTTAAATACAAACATAGAAGGGTTTTGAACAGGAGTTCAAATCTGATTTGTATTTTTAAAGATCTCTCCAGCAGCTCTGTGAGGAATGACCTCATGGATAGGCAAGAGAAAAAGCATGGGGAATCATTGGGCGACTGTGAAAGTGGGTTGTAGTGTGAAGATAGCGAAGTGTTGGGATTTTGGAACGTATTCTAAACATACTCTAACCAGTACAGTAATTACTAGAGTTCCACATTTTTTTTTTTTTTTTGCGGTATGTGGGCCTCTCACTGCCGTGACCTCTCATTGTGGAGCACAGGCTCTGGACACGCAGGCTCAGCGGCCATGGCTCATGGTGCCAGCCGCTCCGCGGCATGTGGGATCTTCCCAGACCAGGGCATGAACCCGCGTCCCCTGCATCGGCAGGCAGACTCTCAACCACTGCACCACCAGGGAAGCCCTTAGAGTTCCACATTTGACTGTTTATGTTGAAATTCATCAACATTAAATAAAATTAAAAATGCACTTTCTTAATCACACTAGCCACATTCCAAGTGCTAAATAGTCACATGTGGCTTGTGGCTTGCTTATTGAATAGCACAGCTATAGAGCATTCCCATCATCTTAGAAAATTCTATTGGACAGTGCTGCTATAAGGTCCCAAAGGCTTGATATTGACAACCTGAAATAGTTATAGATGAAGACAGTGCAATGATTTTGATGCCAAATTGTTCTAAGTTAAGCAGAAATGGACCAAATGCATTAGATTCAAACTTTCTAGAAACTGAGGCAAAAACTGTTGTTGATATCTTCCCCTGTTTCTATTGGATAGTTGGATTCTCATAGACAAATGCATACTGAGCTCCACATTTTATATTCCTCCTGTTCCTACCTTGTCATTTTGACAGCTTCCTAAGACAGATCTAGACCTTTATTCTGCCTATATTAGTCAGTTATCCTTTGCTTATAAGTATTAAAAGTCCACCCAGACTAGCTTAACTTTTAGAAAGAGAGTTATAAAGATAAAGGTATAACTCAGAATCCATGGCTACCATTGTAGCAGGGTGTCATAGGACCTAGAGAGTTGTGAGGTGGTTAGAGTTCTTCGTCTCTGCTTCATTTTTCTGTCATAGATGAGCTTCTCTGTTCATGTATCCATTGTGTTAACCAGAGCAACCCCCAAAGTGGTCACAACCCCAAGTTTACACAGCCTTCTAGTTAAAGCACTGAACACCAATTAACTTAATGTATTGACTCTACACGTTCATTTTTTAAATTTTGTCGAGTGACAGGAATTGGTTCTGCTGGTACAATCAGTTATGGCCAGGCTGCAGAGCTCCTGAACTTGGGATTGAGTCTCAAGTAGGAAGTCCTCTAGGAGACAGGGATGAATGGATACTGACAGGTGGAGACGTGGCTCACATTTCTGCTACAGTCTCCTGTTTCTACTCTGCACTCACAGAACCTAACGAAGATTATACCAAATCTATAAGAAGACAAACAGGCGTCTATTAATTATACATTTATTCAGCAATAATCATGTTCTAGAAGACATGACTCCTATGCTCCAGGTGTTTACCAAAGTCTAAGCATTGCTTGAGCAGAATCCTTGGCTTGAGAGGCAAGAATGAAAAGCAATAAATCAGTTAAATAGCTTCTGACCCTTGTTATTACATGTAAATGGAGAGGGCCCAGAAAACTTGTAGCTTCACAAAAGTCTTGAAGGAAATAGCTGTTCTTGTATTCCTCAACAATCAGGTCTTCTCTTGTCTCATTGCTAACCCCTTGCACTGAATGCAGGTGGCCTCCTGTCATTCCTGGAGCATCTGGGGTGGTTTCCTGGGGAGGGATACTCATATATAGAAAGACTGGAAGCATGACTTCTGCATCCTTCATCCCTCAGTACAGTTTCTGCCATATAGTAGATGTTCCATATATGTTAAATGATTGAATGGATGGATGGATAAATGGATGGATGGGTGGGTGGATGGGTGGATGGATGGATGAGTGGATGGATGGAAGATGATCCAAGATTCAGTTGAAAAGTTCAGCTTCCCTGTGAGCTCTGCTTAGTTCCCTTGTAGAGGCCAGATCCTCTTCTTCATCCATGTGATCATCCTCTTTTACCAGTCTCTTTCAAGAGGAGATGACATGATTTGGTGTTAAGGACTTCAACATTTGTATTATAAGGTATCAACAAAAGACTAACAAAAGAATCATGCCCACATTGCCTGAAGGGCTGTATAATTCTCAGTTTTTGGGGTAAAGAAAATACTTTCTTCTAAGGGTGTAAGTGCACCTTTAATTTCAATAATACATCTTTCATAAGCAGTAGAGAAATTTTGTTTATAACAAAAGACAGGGATTCCTGGTTTCAATTTCTGTTCATTAATGGCCATTAGTCAGGTTTCTGACCTGTGCTGGACTGTTGTTGAGCAGTAAGTATATCACACCAAAGGCCAGGAAACGTCTAATTAATCCTACAGGAGATTGTAGTGACACATTTGCCATTCAACCAGCAAGTGCTGTTTAAGTGACGGTTGTGAGTATCTGAGGGCACTTGGGATAAAGAGTTCATGGATGCAGTCTAATAGGAGCTCCACGTCCTGCCAACACACCTTCAGCCCAGACCCAGAACGAATCTCCCAGGGAACAACTCTAAACTGGCCAAGTGGCAACAAACACCATTTAGCCAGGTGATTCCCTCCCACCTCACCCTTTTCAGGACAACCACACTGAGCTTAAAACTTGTTTGGTTCATTCCGTGCAGTGCACTCCATGTACCTCTGGCAGCTAAGCTGGCATTTGCTAAAGTAATGTAAGAAGACAGTGAATAGATGGGAAGAATGCACTTCGGGTCATTGAATCCAAACCGTTCTTTCACTTCAGCCTGTTTTCTGCACAGCAGGCCATGGCTCTAATGACTGTTTCTCATTGAACTCCTAGAATAGCAGCAGTCTCAGTTTCTTTTAGTGTCTTGCTTGTGTCTCCTTGGGGGAAAATCATCTCCTTGTGCTTTTCTCATTCTAATGGAGCTTCCAAGAATTGGGAGCAAATGCATCTTGGAGACATAAAAAGGACAGAGTGCAGCCACCTACATGGGGAAGAGGCACAGAAATATACTGTGGTGTTAATATAATTAGATTTATTTCCATAGCATTTATGGAGGGCCTGGGCTTGCTACAAGTGAGCATGGGGTATTAAAATTCTTTGAGAGCTTACTACATCCTAGGCATCAGGATGGGAGCATTACATGAACCAGTGCATTTCATCCTCCCCACTCAGTGTTGACACACTGCAACATGCATTTTAGACACAAGAAAGGGAGAGCTTAAACAACTTGCCCAAGTCACAGCCAGAAATGGCTTTGAAGCCAGGACCTTCTGTCTACACCAAAATCTGAACTCACTCCATATTTCAGTCAGTCCCCTGGTGCTGAAAAGGCACAGGAAAAATGAAACTCAAACCAGCAATTTTATTGATTTGAGTCCTCTCCATTTTTTTCTTAATGAGTCTGGCTAAAGGTTTATCAATTTTGTTTATCTGCTTAAAGAACAATGCTTTTAGTTTTACTGATCTTTGCTATTTTTTTCTTTATTTTTTTCATTGCTATTTCACTTATTTCTACTCTGATCTTTATGATTTCTTTCCTTCTACTAACTTTGGGTTTTGTTTGTTCTTCTTTCTCTAGTTGCTTTAGGTGTAAGATTAGGTTGTTTATTTGGGATGTTTCCTTTTTCTTCAGGTAGGATTGTATTGCTATAAACTTCCCTCTTAGAATTGCTTTTGCTGCATCCCATAGGTTTTGGGTCATCGTGTTTTTGTTGTCTTTTGTTTCTAGGTATCTTTTGATTTCCTCTTTGATTTCTTCAGTGATCTCTTGGTTATTTAGTAGCATATTGTTTAGCCTCCATGTGTTTGTGTTTTTCACAGTTATTTTCCTGTAACTCATTTCTAATCTCATAGCATTGTGGTCAGAAAAGATGTTTGATATGATTTCAATTTTCTTAAATTTACTGAAGCTTGATTTGTGACCCAAGATGGGATCTATCCTGGAGAATGTTCCATGTGCACTTGAGGAGAAGTGTATTCTGCTGCTTTTTGATTGAATGTCATATAAATATTCATTAAGTCTATCTGGTCTAATTTGTCATTTAAGACTTGTGTTTCCTTATTAATTTTCTGTCTGAATGACCTATCCATTGGTGTAAGTAGAGTGTTAAAGCTCCCACAAAAATATTGTGTTACTGTCAATTTCTCCTTTAATCGCTGCTAGCAATGCCTTCCTTATGCATTGAGGTGCTCCTATATTGTGTGCATAAATATTTACAATTGTTTTATCTTCTTCTTGGATTGATCCCTTGGTCAGTATGCAGTTTCCTTCCTTATCTCATGTGACAGTTTTTTTAAGGTCTATTTTGTCTGACATGAGTATTGCTACTGTAGCTTTCTTTTGATTTCCATTTGCATTTTTCCACCCCCTCACTTTCAGTCTGTATGTGTCCCAAGGTCTGAAGTGGGTCTCTTGTAGGCAAGACATATATGGGTATTATATTGGTATCCATTCAGCCAGTCTGTGTCTTTTGACTGTAGCATTTAATCCAATTGCATTTAAGGTAATTAAACGAGAAGGTACAAATGACACTGCAGAAATACAAAGGATGATAAGAGACTACTATAAGCAATCCTATGACAATAAAATGGACAACCTGGAAGAAATGGACAAATTCTTGGAAAGATACAACCCTCTAAGACTGAACCAGGAAGAAATTGAAAATATGAGCAGACCAATCACAAGCACTGAATTTGAAACTGTGATTAATAATATTCCAACAAACAGAAGCCCAGGATCAAATGGCTTCACAGGTGAATTCTATCAAACATTTAGAGGAGAGATAACACCCATCCTTCTCAAACTCTTCCAAAATATGGCAGAGGGAGGTACACTCCCAAACTCATTCTATGAGACCACCATTACCCTGATACCAAAATCAGAAAAAGATATCAAACACAAAAATAATTACAGGCCAATATCACTGATGAACATAGATGTCAAAATCCTCAACAAATTACTAGCAAGCCAAATCCAACAACACATTAAAAGGATCATACACCATGATCAAGAGGGATTTACCTGAGGGATGCAAGGATTCTTCAACATATGCAAATCAATCAATGTGATACACCATATTAACAAATTGAAGGATACAAACCATATGATAATCTCAATAGATGCAGAAAAAGCTTTTGACAAAATTCAACACAGATTTATGATAAAAACTCTCCAAAAGTGGGCATAAAGGGAACCTACCTCAACATAATAAAGGCCATATATGACAAGCCAAAAGCAAACATTGTTCTCAATGGTGAAAAACTGAAAGCATTTCCTCTAAGATCAGGA
This sequence comes from Orcinus orca, assembly GCF_937001465.1. Taxonomy (NCBI): domain Eukaryota; kingdom Metazoa; phylum Chordata; class Mammalia; order Artiodactyla; family Delphinidae; genus Orcinus; species Orcinus orca. The sequence goes on from NC_064573.1 coordinate 28,192,185, forward strand.
AAAAGACAAGGGTGTCCACTCTTGCCACTATTATTCAACATAGTTTTTGAACTCCTAGCCATGGCAATAAGACAGAAAAAGAAATAAAAGGAATCCAAACAGGCTAAGAAGAAGTAAGACTGTCACTGTTTGCAGATGACATGATACTATACATAGAGAATACTGTAGATGCCACAAGAAAACTACTAAAGGTAATCCATGAGGTTGGTAAAGTTGCAGGATACAAAATTAATGCACAGAAATCTGTTGCATTCCTATACACTAATAATGAAAAACCTGAAAGAGAAATTAAGGAAACACCCCATTTACCATTGCAACAAAAAGAATAAAATACCTAGGAATAAACCTACCTAGAGAGAAAGAAGACCTGTATACAGAAAAGTATAAGACACAGATGAAAGAAATTAAAGATGATACAAACAGATGGAGAGATATACCATGTTCTTGAATTGGAAGAATCAACTTTGTGAAAATGACTATACTACCCAAAGCAATCTACAGATTCAGTGCAATCCCTATCAAATAACCAATGGCGTTTTTCACAGAACTAGAACAAAAAATTTTACAATTTCTATGGAAACACCAAAGACCCCAAATAGCCAAATCAATCTTGAGAAAGAAAAGCGGAGCTGGAGGAATCTGGTTCTCTGACTTCAGACTATACTGCAAAGCTACAGTATCAAGACAGCATGGTACTGGCACAAAAACAGAAATATAGATCAATGGAACAGGATAGAAAGTCCAGAGATAAACCCACACACTCATGGTCACCTAATCTATGACAAAGGATGCCAGAATATACCATGGAGAAAAGACAGCCTCTTCAATAAATGGTGCTGGGAAAACTGGACAGCTACATGTAAAAGAATGAAATTAGAACACTCCCTGACACCATACACAAAAATAAACTCAAAATGGATGAAAGACCTAAATGTAAGGCCAGACACTATAAAACTCTTAGAGGAAAACATAGGCAGAACACTCTTTGACATAAATTGCAGCAAGAACTTTTATGACCCACCTCCTAGAGTAACGGAAATAAAAACAAAAATAAACAAATGGGACCTAATGAAACTTAAAAGCTTTTGCACAGCAAAGGAAACCATAAACAAGACAAAAAGACAACCCTCAGAATGGGAGAAAATATTTGCAAATGAAGCAACTGACAAAGGATTAATCTCCAAAATATACAAAGAGCTCATGCAGCTCAATATCAAAAACAACAACAACTGAATCCAAAAACAAGCAGAAGATCTAAATAGACATTTCTTAAAAGAACACATACAGATGGCCAACAAACACATGAAAAGATTCTGAACTTCACTAATTATTAGAGAAGTGCAAATCAAAACTACAATGATATATCACCTCATACCAGTCAGAATGGCCATAATCACAAAATCTACAAACAAGAAATGCTGGAGAAGATGTGTAGAAAAGGGAACCCTACTGCACTGTTGGTGGGAATGTAAATTGATACAGCCACTATGAAGAATAGTATGGAGGTCCCTTAAAAAACCAAATATAGAACAACCATGTGACCCAGCAATCCCACTACTGGGCATATACTGAGTGAAAACCATAATTCAAAAAGACACATGCACTCCAGTGTTCACTGCAGCACTATTTACTATAGCCAAGACATTGAAGCAACCTAAATGTCCATCGACAGAGGAATGGATAAATAAGATGTGGTACATATATACAATGGAACATTACTCAACCATAAAAAGGAACGAAATCAGGTCATTTGTAGAGATGTAGATGGACTTCGAGACTGTCATAGAGAGTGAAGTAAGTCAGAAAGAGAAAAACAAATACCGTATATTAACACATATATGTGGAATCTGAAAAAATTGGTATAGATGATCTTATTTACAAAGAAGAAATAAAGACACAAACGTAGAGAACAAATGTATGGATACCAAAGGGTAAAGGGCAGGGTGGGATGAATTGGGAGATTGGGATTGACATATATACACTATTGATACTATGTATAAAATAGATAACTGATGCGAACCTACTGTATAGCATGGGGAACTCTACTCAGTGCTCTGTGGTGACCTAAATGGGAAGGAAATACAAAAAAGAGGTGATATAGGGGCTTCCCTGGTGGCGCAGTGGTTGAGAATCTGCCTGCTAATGCAGCGGACATGGGTTCAAGCCCTGGTCTGGGAGGATCCCACATGCCGTGGAGCAACTAGGCCCGTGAGCCACAACTACTGAGCCTGAACGTCTGGAGCCTGTGCTCCTCAACAAGGAGGCCGCGAGGGTGAGAGGCCCACACACCACGATGAAGAGTGGCCCCTGCTTGCCACAACTGGGGAAAGCCCTCGCACAGAAACGAAGACCCAACACAGCCAAAAATAAATAAATAAATTTAAAGACAGAAATCTATAAAATTACAAAAAAAGAGGGGATATATAAATACGTATAGCTGACTCAATTTGCTGTACAGTAGAAATTAACAGAACATTGTAAAGCAACTATACTCCAATAAAATTCTTTTTAATCCCCCCCCCAAAAACCCCAAAACCAAAACTGTTGGGTGAGCACAGTATAGTTTAATGGAAAGAAAGGAGTAGAGCAACCCAGCAGGAGCCTAAACAGGCAAGAAGGCAGGATAACAGGGGCCTGGGTTTGAGGTCCAGTTCTGCTACTCACTTGCCTACTTACAGAGTTGGCACTGAGCACTCTGTGAACCGTTCTTCCTCTCATGTGGTCCCCACCCCACTAAGCCAACTCCTCCCTGCACTAAAGGCTCCCCAGTTTGCCCATTTCCCTTTAGAATCTTCACCAATTTTTGCAGTTTTCACTAACGTCAGCAAGCATTTATTAATTATGCCTACTAAGTGCATATTAGGCAAGCTTCCTGCTTTTGGACATGCACAGCTACAACATGTCAAGGATTTATTTGCATATGTGAAATAAAATATATATCAGGTTACTCATTGCAGCATTATCTTAACAGCAAAACAGGGAAGTGGTTAAATAAATTATAGTGCCTCCATACAAATGACTATCTGGCAGCTGTTTAAAAAAATGAGGAAAAATATCCAAGTTATATCCTTAAATGAAAAAGCAAAGAGCAGAACATTTAGCATGCTACCATTTGTGCACGTGTGTGTGTAGTACTCACACACATGTGTATGCATGTATGTGAACTGTGCAAGGATACACAAGAATCTAACAGCATTTGCTGCATCCAGGAGGGAGCTGGATAGCTGAGGCATAGGAATAGGAAGAAGACTTTTCACTATACAGAAGTGCTTTTCAAACTACCTGTTGGGGGGAAGCTCCAATATTTTTTTCCCCTCTTCCATCACAGACAAGTATGTGGTTCTATTGTGCATATTTGCATGCAGCTTGCTCTATGGGCCACTTATCACATGAGTCTGACAATATCCAAACTGATCTATTCCCTTTTTTTTTTTAATGTTAAAAGAGAATCCGTGTACAGATTTATTGAAAATGTATCTTAAAATACAGGCAGTACTTTTTGCCCAGTTTCAATTTCTCTCAACAAGGGATCCTTGTGATTAATTTACTGTTCATTCTTGTAAATATGTTGGCACATGCAGGCCAATGATACATATGTTATTTTATGTTTTTCCCTTTCTTTTCACACAAAGTGGCATTCTCTGTGTTTTTTTTTCCTTTTTTGTATATCTTGGTTATTTTCTTATCAGTGTATCTTGTTGATTTTTTTCTATATCAATACAAAGAGAGTTTTCTCTTTCAGGAAACCATATTATCCTTGTACTAAATAAGGTAAGATTACAGGATTTGGTATCAGAGAGATTAAGCTTCATAACTTAATATGTCTTGGGTGAGCTTCTTAACTATTATAAAGGTTTACTTTCTGAATCTATAAAATGGAGACAAAAATACTCAGTTTACAATGTTTTTATGAAGTCTAAATATATGTGTGGACATCAGACCTCCTGATTTAAAACTATATTACAAAGCTGTAGTAATCAACAGTATGGGAGAGACCTTCAAGATGGTGGAGGAGTAATAAGTGGAGATCACCTTCCTCCCCACAAATACATCAGAAATACATCTACATGTGGAACACCTACTGAACGCTGGCAGAAGACCTCAGACTTCCCAAAAGGCAAGAAACAACCCATGGACCTGGGCAGGGCAAAAAAAAGAAAAACAGAGACAAAAGAATAGAGAGAGAATAATGAGAGTGAAAATGATCCAAGACCTCAGAAAAAGAATGGAGGCAAAGATTGAGAGGATACAAGAAATGTTTGACAAAGACCTAGAAAAATTAAAGAACAAACACATAGAAAAATTAAAGAACAAACAGAGATGAACAGTACAATAACTGAAATGAAAAATACACTAGAAGGAATCGATAGTAGAATAACTGAGGCAGAAGAATGGATAACTGACCCGGAAGAGAGAATGGTGAAATTCATTACTGCAGAACAGAATAAAGAAAAAAGTACAAAAAGAAATGAAGACAGCCTAAGAGACCTCTGGGACAACATTAAATGCAACAACATTCACATTATAGGGTTCCCAGAAGGATAAGAGAGAGAGAAAAGACCCGAAAAAATATTTGAAGAGATTATAGTGGAAAACTTCCCTAACATGGGAACGGAAATAGCCACCCAAGTCCAGGGAGTGCAGAGAGTCCCAGGCAGGATAAACCCAAGGAGACACATAGTAATCAAATTGACAAAAATTAAAGACAAAGAAAAATTACTAAAAGCAACAAGGGAAAAATGACAAATAACATACAAGGGAACTCCCATAATGTTAAAAACTGATTTCTCAGCAGAAACTCCACTAGCCAGAGGGAATGGCATGATCTATTTAAAATGATGAAAGGGAAAAACCTACAACCAAGATTACTACACCCAGCAAGGATCTCATTCAGATTTGACAGAGAAATCAAAAGCTTTACAGATAAGCAAAAGCCAAGAGAATTCAGCACCACCAAACAGAGACAAAAGAATATACACAGGATCTGCACCACTGGGAGGGAGCTGTGAAGGAGAAAAGTTTCCACACACTAGGAAGCCCCTTCACTGGCAGAGAGATGGGGTGGTGGGGTGGAAAGCCATGGAGGAGAGCGCAGCAGCAGGAGTGCAGAGGGCAAAACAGAGAGATTCCCACACAGAGGATCAGTACTGACCAGCACTCACCAGCTTGAGAGGCTTGTCTGCTCACCCACTGTCTGTGATGGGTGGGAGCTGGGACATGGGGGTCCGGCTTTGTCGGAGGTGAGATCCCAGGGAGAGGACTGGGGTTTGCTGCGTGAACACAGCCTGAAGGGGGTTAGTGCACCACAGCTAGCTGGGAGGGAGTCTGGGAAAATGTCTGGACCTGCCTAAGAGGCAAGAGACCACTGTTTTGAGATGCACGAGGAGAGGGGATTCAGAGCACTGCTTAAACGAGCTCAGAGATGGGCAAGAGCCATGGCTATCAGCTCAGACACCAAAGATGGGCATGAAATGCTAAGGCTGCTGCTGCAGCCACCAAGAAGCCAAGCAAGCACGGGTCACTATGCACAACTTCTCTACTGGGAACCTGTGCAGCCCTCCACTTCCAGGGTCCCGTGATACAGAACAACTTCCCCAGGAGAACACACAGTGCACCTCAGGTTGTTGCAATGTGATGCCAGCCTCCATTGCTGCAGGCTCACCCTGCATTCGGTACCCCTCCCTCCTCCCAGCCTGAGTGAAAAAGAACCCCCTAATCAACAGCTACTTTAACCCCATCTTGTCTGGTCAGACAACCTCAGGTGACCTACACGCAGAGGTGGGGCCAAACCCAAAGCTGAGCCCCAGAAGCTGTATAAACAAAGAAAGAAACAGAAATTACTCCCAGCAACCTCAGGAGCAGCAGATTAAATCTCCACAATCAAATTGATGTACCCTGCATCTGTGGAATACCTGAATAGACAAGAAATCATCTCAAAACTGAGACAGTGGACTTTGGGACAAATGATATATATTTTTTTTTTTTCCTTTTTCTCTTTCTGTGAGTGTGTATGAGTATGCTTCTTTGCGTGATTTCATCTGTATAGCTTTGCTTTAACCATTTGTCCGAGGGTTCTGTCTGTCAGTTTGGGTTATTTTTTTTTTTTAGTATAATTTTTAGTGCTTGTTATCATTGGTGGATTTGTTTTGATTGCTCTTTTCTTTCTTTCTTTTTTTTTGTTCTTTCTTTATTGCTTTTAAATTTTTATATAATTATTTAGTTTCTATTTTAATAACTTTATTCTATGCCATTTTCTTTTTTTCTTTCTTTCTTTCTTTTTTTGTCCCTTTTCTTCTGAGCCGTGTGACTGAGAGGGTCTTGGTGATGCAGCTGGTTGTCAGACCTGTGCCTCTGAGGTGGGAGAGCTGAGTTCAGGACATCAGTCCACCAGAGACCTCCAGGCTCCACATAATATCAAATGGCGAAAGCTCTCCCAGAGATCACCTCAACACAAAGACTCAGGTCCACTAAAAGACCATCAAGCTACAGTGCTGGACACCCTATGCCAAACAACTAGCAAGAGAGGAACACAAACAACCCATTAGCAGACAGGCTGCCTAAAGTCATAATAAGTTCACAGACATCCCAAAACACACCGTCGGACATGGTCCTGCCCACCAGAAAGACAAGATCCAGCATCATCCACCAGAACATAGGCACAGCTCCCCTCCACCAGGAAGCCTAGACAACCCAATGAACAAACCTTAGCCACTGCAGGCAGACACCAAAAACAACAGGAAGTATGAACATGAAACCTGTGAAAAGAAGACCCCAAGCACAGTAAGTTAAGCAAAATGAGAAGACAGAGAAACACACAGCAGATGAAGGAGCAAGGTAAAAACACACCAGACAAACAAATGAAAAGGAAATACGGAGTCTACCTGAAAAAGATTTCAGAGTAATGAGAGTAAAGCTGATCCAACATCTTGGAAATAGAATGGAGAAAATACAAGAAACGTTTAACAAGGAACTAGAAGAACTAAAGAGCAAACAAAGAGTGATGAACAACACAATAAATGAAATTAAAAATTCTCTGGAAAGAATCAAGAGCAGAATAACTGAGGCAGAAGAACGGACATGTAGTGTGGAGATAAAATAGTGGAAATAACTACTTAGGACCAGAATATAGAAAAAAGAATGAACAGAATTGAGGACAAATTCAGACAACATTAAAAACAAAAACATTCAAATTATAGAGGTTCCAGAAGAACAACAGAAAAAGAAAGGGACTGATAAAATATTTGATGACATTGTACATGAAACTTCCCTAATATGGGAAAGGAAATAATTAATCAAGTCCAGGAAGCACAGAGAGTCCCATACAGGATAAATCCAAGGAGAAACACACCAAGACACATATTAATCAAACTATCAAAAATTAAATACAAAGAAAAAATATTAAAAGAAGCAAGGAAATAAAAAACAAATAACATACAAGGGAATCACCATAAGGTTAACAACTGATCTTTCAGCAGAAACTCTGCAAGTCAGAAGGGAGTGGCAGGACATATTGAAAGTGATGAAAGGGAAAAACCTACAATCAAGATTACTCTACCCAGCAAGTATCACATTCAGATTAGTTGGAGAAATTAAAAACTTTACAGACAAAAACAAAAGCCAAGAGAATTCAGCACCACCAAACCAGCTGTACAATGAATACTAAAGGAACTTCTCTAGGCAGGAAACACAAAAGAAGGAAAAGACTTACAATAACAAACCCAAAACAATTAAGAAAATGGTAATAGGAACATACATAACGATAATGACCTTAAATGTAAATGGATTAAATGCTCCAACCAAAAGACATAGACTGCCTGAATGGATAGACAACAAACTCCCTATGTATGTTGTCTACAAGAGACCCACTTCAGACCTAGGGACACATACAGACTGAAAGTGAGGGAAAGGAAAATTATATTCCATGCAAATGGAAATCAGAAGAAAGCTAGAGTAACAATTCTCATATCAGACAAAATGGACTTCAAATTAAAGACTATTACAAGAGACAAAGAAGGACACTACATAATGATAAAGGAATCAATCCAAGGAGAAGATATAACAGTTGTAAATATTTATCCACACAATAGAGGGCCACCTCAATACATAAGCAAATGCTAACAGCCATAAAAGGAGAAATCAACAGTAACACAATAATAGTAGAGACTGTAACAGCCCACTTTCACCAATGGACAGATCATCCAAAATGAAAATAAATAAGGAAACACAAACTTTAAATGATACATTAAACAAGATGGAGTTAACATACATTTATAGGACATTCTATCCAAAAACAACAGAAGACACTTTCTTCTCAAGTGCTCATGGAACATTCTCCAGGATAGATCATATCTTGGGTCACAAATCAAGCCTTGGTAAATTTTTAAAAATTGAAATCATACCAAGTATCTTTTCTGACCACAATGCTATGAGACTAGATATCAATTACAGGAAAAAATCTGTAAAAAATACAAACACATGGAGGCTAAACAATACACTACTTAAGAACCAAGAGATCACTGAAGAAATCAAAGAGGAAATCAAAAAACACCTAGAGGGCTTCCCTGGTGGCACAGTGGCTGAGAGTCTGCCTGGCAATGCAGGGGACACAGGTTCGTGCCCCAGTCCATGAAGATCCCACATGCCATGGAGCAGCTGGGCCTGTGAGCCATGGCGGCTGAACCTGCATGTCTGGAGCCTGTGCTCTGCAATGGGAAAGGCCACAACAGTGAGAGGCCCGCATATCGCAAAAAAAAAAAAAAAAACCACCTAGAAACAAATGATAATGAAAACACGATGACCCAAAACCAATGGGATGAAGCAAAAGCCGTTCTAAGAGGGAAGTATAGAGTAATATAATCCTACCTTAAGAAACAAGAAACATCTCTAGTAAACAACCTAACCTTACACCTAAAGCAATTAGAGAAAGAAGAACAAAAAAACCACAAAGTTAGCAGAAGGAAAGAAATCATAAATATCAGATCAGAAATAAATGAAAAAAAATGAAGGAAACAATAGCAAAGATAAATAAAACGAAAAGCTGGTCTTTTGAGGAGATAAACAAAATTGATAAAACATTAGCAAGACACATCAAGGAAAAAACGGAGAAGACTCAAATCAATAGAATTAGAAATGAAAGAGGAAAAGTAACAACTGACACTGCAGAATAAAAAGGATCATGTGAGATTACATCAAGCAACTATATGCCAATAAAATACACAACCTGGAAGAAATGGACAAATCCTTAGAAAAGCACAACTTCTGAGACTGAACCAGGAAGAAATAGAAAATATAAATAGACACATCACAAGCACTGAAATTGAGACTGTGTTTAAGAATCTTCTAACAAACCAAACCCAGGAATAGATGGATTCACAGGCAAATTCTAGCAAACATTTAGAGAAGAGTTAACACCTATCCTTCTCAAACTCTTCCTAAATATAGCAGAGGGAGAAATACTCCCAAACTCAGGCTACAAGACTACCATCATCCAGATACTAAAACCAGACAAAGATGTCACAATGAAAGAAAACTATAAGCCAAAATCACTGATGAACATAGATGCAAAAATCCTCAACAAAATACTGGAAAATAGAATCCAACAGCACATTAAAAGGATCATACACCAGGCTTCCCTGTGGTGCAGTGGTTGAGAGTCCGCCTGCCAATGCAGGGGACACGGGTTTGTGCCCCAGTCCGGGAAGATCCCACATGCCACGGAGCTGCTCGGCCCATGAGCCATGGCCGCTGAGCCTGCGCATCTGGGGTCTGTGCTCCACAACGGGAGAGGCCACAACAGTGAGAGGCCTGTGTACAAAAAAAAAAAAAAAGGATCATACACCATGATGAAGTAGGGTTTAACCTAGGAATGCAAGGATTCTTCAATATATGCAAATCAATTAATGTGATACACCATATTAACAAATTGAAGGATAAACACTATATGATCATCTAAATAGATGACAAAAAATCTTTCAACAAAATTCAACACCATTTATGAGAAAAGCCCTCCAGAAAGTAGGCATAGAGGGAACTTACCTCAACATAATAAAGGCTATATACGACAAACACAGAGCCAACATTTTTCTCAATGATGAAAAAACGAAACCATTTCCACTAAGATCAGGAAGAAGATAAGTTTGCCCACTCTCACCACTATTATTCAACATAGTTTTGGAAGTTTTAGCCACAGCAATCAGAGAAGAATAAGAAATAAAAGGAATCCAAATCAGAAAAGGAGAAGTAAAGCTGCCACTGTTCGCAGAAGACATGATACTATACACAGAGAATCCTAAAGACTCTACCAGAAAACTACTAGAGCTAATCAATGAATTTTGTAAAGTAGCAGGATACAAAATTAATGCACAGAAATCTCTTTCATTCCTATACACTATTGATGAAAAATCTGAAAGAGAAATTAAGGAAATATTCCCATTTACCACTGCAACAAACAGAATAAAATATCTAGGAATAAACCTACCTAAGGAGACAAAATCCTGTATGCAGAAAACTATAAGACACTGATGAAAGAAATTAAAGATGATACAAACAGATGGAGAGATATAACATATTCTTGGATTGGAAGAATAAACATTGTGAAAATGACCTTACTACCCAAAGCAATCTACAGATTTGATGCAAACCCTATGAAACTACCAATGGCATTTTTCACAGAACTAGAAAAATAATTTCACAATTTGTATGGAAACACCAAAGACACCAAAGTGCCACAGCAATCTTGAGAAAGAAAAGTACATCCGGAGGAATCAGGCTACCTGACTTCAGACTATATTACAAAGCTACAGTAATCAAGAGAGTATGGTACTGGCACAAAAACAGAAATATATATCAATGGAACAGGATAGAAAGCCCAAAGATAAACCCACCCACATATGGTCACCTTATTTTTGATAAAGGAGGCAAGAATATACAATGGAGAAAAGACAACCTCTTCAAGAAGTGGTGCTGGGAAAACAGGACAGATAAATGTAAAAGAACGAAATTAGAACACTCCCTAACAGCATACACAAAAATAAACTCATAATGGATTAAAGACCTAAATGTAAGGCCAGACACTATAAAACTCTTAGAGGAAAACATAGGCAGAACACTCTAGGTGATAAATCACAGCAAGATCTTTTTTGACTCACCTCCTATAGAAATGGAAATAAATATAAAAATATACAAATGGGACCTAATGAAACTTAAAAGCTTTTGCACAACAAAGGAAACCATAAACAAGACGAAAAGACAACCCTCAGAATGGGAGAAAATATTTGCAAATGAAGCAACTGACAAAGGATTATTCTCCAAAATATAGAAGCATCTCATGCAGCTCAATATCCAATAAAACAAACAACCGAACCAAAAATGGGCAGAAGACCTAAATAGACAATTCTCCAAAGAAGATATACAGATTGCCAAGAAACACATGAACAGGTGCCCAACATCACTAATCATTAGAGAATTACAAGTCAAAACTACAATGAGGTATCACCTGACACCAGTCAGAATGGCCATCATCAAAAAATCTAGAAATAATAAATGCTGGAGAGGGTGTGGAGAAAAGGGAACACTCTTGCACTGCTGGTGGGAATGTGAATTGGTACAGCCACTATGGAGAACAGTATGGAGGTTCTTTAAAAAACTACAAATAGAACTACCATATGACCCAGCAATCCCACTACTGGGCATATACCCTGAGAAAACCATAATTCAAAAAGAGTCATGTACCAAAATGTTCATTGCATCTCTATTTACAATAACCAGGATATGGAAACAACCTAAGTGTCCATTATCGGATGAATGGATAAAGAAGATGTGGCACATATATACAATGGAATATTACTCAGCCATAAAAAGAAACAAAACTGAGCTATTGTAATGAGGTGGATGGACTTAGAGTCTGTCATACAGAGTGAAGTAAGTCAGAAAGAGAAAGACAAATACCATATGCTAACACATATATATGGAATTTAAGAAAAAAAATGTCATGAAGAACCTAGGGGTAAGACAGGAATAAAGACACAGACCTACTAGAGAATGGACTTGAAGATATGGGGAGGGGGAAGTGTAAGCTGTGACAAAGCGAGAGAGTGGCATGGACATATATACACTACCAAACATAAAATAGATAGCTAGTGGGAAGCAGCCGCATAGCACAGGCAGATCAGTTCGGTGGTTTGTGACCACCTAGAGGGGTGGGATAGGAAGGGTGGGAGGGAGGGAGACGCAAGAGGGAAGAGATATGGGAACATATGTATATGTATAACTGATTCACTTTGTTATAAAGCAGAAACTAGCACAGCATTGTAAAGCAATTATACTCCAATAAAGATGTTAAAAAAAAAAGTCATGTACCACAATGTTCATTGCAGTTCTATTTACAATAGCCAAGACATGGAAGCAATCTTCATGTCCCTCAACAGATAAATGGATAAAGAAGATATGGCACATATATGCAATGGAATATTACTCAGCCATAAAAAGAAAGGAAATTGAGTTTTTTGTAGTGAGGTGGATTGACATGGAGGCTGTCATACAGAGTGAAGTAAGTCAGAAAGAGGAAAACAAATATTGTATGCTAACACATATATATGGAATCTAAAAACAAAACAAAACAAAAGTGGTTATGAAGAACCTAGAGCCAGGACAGGAATAAAGATGCAGACATAGAGAATGGACTTGAGGACACAGAGAAGGGGAAGGGTGAGCTGGGACGAAGTGAGAGAGTGGCATGTACTTATATGTACTACCAAATACAAAATACATAGCTAGTGGGAAGTTGCCACATAGCACAGGTATATCAGCTAAGTGCTTTGTAACCACCTAGAGGGGTGGGATAGGGAGGGTTGGAGGGAGACACAAGAGGGAGGAGATATGGGGATATATGTATATGTATAGCTGATTCACTTTGTTATAAAGCAGAAACTAGCACACCATAGTAAAGCAATTATACTCCAGTAAAGATGTTAAAGATAAATATACTGTATGTTATTGGCATAGATTAATGGAACAGAATAGAGAGCCCAGAAATATACCCATGCATATATGGTCAATTAATTTATGACAAAGGAGTCAAGAATATGCAATGGAGATAGGATAGTCTCTTAATAAAATGTGTTGGGGAAAGTGTACAGCCACATGCAAAAGAATGAAACTGAACCGTTATCTTACCTCATACACAGAAATCAATCCAAAGTGGATTAAAGATTTAAACATAAGACCTGAAACCATAAATCCTCCAGAAAAAATCATAGAGGGTAAGCTCCTTGACATTGGTCTCGGCAATGATTTTTTTGTATTTTACATCAAAAGCAAAGGTAACAAAAACAAACCAGAAAGACTACATCAAACTGAGAAGCCTCTTCACAGCAAAGGAAGCTATCAACAAAATGAGAAGGCAACCTATGAAATGGGAGAAAATATTAGCAAACCATATATTCAATAAGGGGTCAATATCCAAAATATATAAAGAACTCATATAACTGAATTACAACAAACAACAACTAACAACCCAAACAATCTGACTGAAAAATGGGCAGTGTACCTGAATAGACTTTTTTCTAAATAATACATACAAGTGGCCAACAGGTATATGAAAAGGTACTCAGAATCACTAATAATCAGGGAAATGCAAATCAAAACCCCAATGACATATCACTTCATACTTGTTAGAATGGCTGTCATCAAAGAGACAAGAAATAACAAGTGTTGGCAAGGATATGGAGAAAAGAGAATGCTGGTAAGCTATTGGTGGGAATGTAAACTGGTGCAGCCACTATGGAAAACATTATGCGTGTTCCTCAAAAATTTAAAATAGAACTACTATATGATCCAACAATTCCACTTCTGGGTATATATTCAAGAAAATGAAAGCAGGATATCAAAGATATATTGCACTCCCACATTCCTTGTAGCATTATTCACGATAACCAAGATATGCATACAGCCAAGGGTCCATCAGTGGATGAATGCATAAAGAAAATGGGAAATACACACACACACACACACACACACACACACACACACACTCACACACACACACACACACACAATGGAATATTATTTAGCCATGGGAAAGAAGGAAATCCTGCCATTTACAACAACAGGGATATAACTTGTGATTATTATGCTAAGTAAAATAAACCAGGTAAAGAAAGAAAAAACACTGCATGGTACCATTAACATGCAGGGGAAAAAAGGTAAACTCATAGAAACAGAGAGTAGAAAAGTGATTGCCAAGGGCTGGGGTGTGGAGGAAATAGGGAAAAGTTGGTGAAGTGTACAAAGTTTCAAAGATAAGTAAGTTAGAAAGTAAGTGGAGCCCTTGGTACAATTTTAGACACAGGACCTTTGGGAGGGAGGAAAGAAAGAAAAAAACAAATTGAAGGAGAGGTAGAGAAATAAGGAAAAAGATTCCATGGTAGCCTAATTTCCAGGTTCCTGCAATCTAGCCAACTGGTTATTGGACAGATCAGTTGTCTCCAGTGGATTTCAGTTTCCTCATTTCTAAGTGAGAGGAGAATTAAATTGGATGACTTATAAAGTTGTGTTTGTACAATTAAGTTAAAATTTATAACTCTGAAAGAATTCATTAAACTTTTTGTTTATAAAAATTTTTTAACACGTGTTTATTGTGTGCCTGCTTTGTACAAAGGGATTAGGAAAATAAACATGAATGAGACATGTTTACTCTCCTCAGAACAATCTGCATGATAGAGATAGGCAGGAAAAATACAAAGAAGAGAATGAAGAAGAAAAGAGAGAATGCAAGTTCTCCTTTAAGTCTTCATTTAAAGGAGACGTACAGAAGGGTCCACCAGGAGCAGTGGGATATGGCCATATCCCATTGGCACAGTCAATGCCAGTTAACCTCGTGGATTTGCTGGCAGTAGAGAAGGCCTGGTGAATGATTTTGTTCTTAACTTTTATGTCAGTGATGTGGTGGGTGGGAGGGATCATCTTCTTGGATCTAAGGCACTACAATTAGTAACCCAGGTACTGAGAAAATCTGGCTTAGTTCATCTTTGAACTTACAATTCAGTTCAATTCCAGTTGATTTATATGTATTAAGCACCTGTACGTACTAGCTGTGTAAACTTGGGTTAAGTCACCTTCTCAGTGTCTCAATTTCCTCATCCGTAGAATGGGAACACAAACAGAAGCTTACTTCCTAAGACTGTTGATAGGATTAAATTAGTTAATATGTGGGAAGTACTTAGAATAGTACCTGGCTCCTAATGAGTCTTGTAAAAATATTTGTTATCATTGTTATTGCTATTTAGAGCCAGGAAATGTACTAATTGCTAGGGAGCATATAGAGAGTAACCGTAAAGCCTCTTTGCTCTCAAAGAGAAGGCTCTATATGAAGGCTGAAGCTATTACTGGTTAGACTTTCTGACTTATGTCACTCTGTACGACAGACACTAGGTCCATCCACGTCACTACAAATAACTCAATTTCATTTTTTTTATGGCTGAGTAATATTTCATTATATATATGAGCCACGTCTTCTTTAGCCATTGAGCAACTTAGGCTGCTTCGATGTCCTGGCTACTGTAAATAGAGCTGCCATGAATATTTTGGTAATGACTCTTTTTGAATTATGGTTTTCTCAGGGTATATGCCCAGTAGTGGGATTGCTGGATTGTAGGGTAGTTGTAGCTTTTTAAGGAACACCCATACTGTTCTCTATAGTGGCTGTATCAATTTACATTCCCACCAACAGTGCAAGAGGGTTCCCTTTCCTCCACACGGTCTCCAGCATTTATTGTTTGTAGTTTTTTTGATGATAGCCATTCTGACTGCTGTGAGGTGATACCTCATTGAAGTTTTTTTTTTTTTTTTTTGAAGCATGGTTTTTATTTTTATTTTTTTTTACATCTTTATTGGAGTACAATTGCTTTACAATGGTGTGTTAGTTTCTGCTTTATAACAAAGTGAATCAGTTATACTATGTTCCCATATCTCTTCCCTCTTACGTCTCCCTCCCTCCCACCCTCCCTATCCCATCCCTCTAGGTGGTCACAAAGCACCGAGCTGATCTCCCTGTGCTATGCGGCTGCTTCCCACTAGCTATCTATTTTATGTTTGGTAGTGTATATGTGTCCATGCCACTCTCTCGCTTTGTCACAGCTTACACTTCCCCCTCCCCATATCCTCAAGTTCATTCTCTAGTAGGTCTGTGTCTTTATTCCTGTCTTACCCCTAGGTTCTTCATGACATTTTTTCTTCTTAGATTCCATATATATGTGTTAGCGTACAGTATTTGTCTTTCTCTTTCTGACTTACTTCACTCTGTATGGCAGAGTCTAGGTCCATCCACCTCATTACAAATAGCTCAATTTCATTTCTTTTTATGGCTGAGTAATATTCCATTGTATATATGTGCCACATCTTCTTTATCCATTCATCCAATGATGGGCACTTAGGTTGTTTCCATCTCCGAGCTATTGTAAATAGAGCTGCAATGAACATTTTGGTACATGACTCTTTCTGAATTATGGTTTTCTCAGGGTATATGCCCAGTAGTGGGATTGCTGGGTCATATGGTAGTTCTATTTGTAGTTTTTTAAGGAACCTCCATACTGTTCTCCATAGTGGCTGTACCAATTCACATTCCCACCAGCAGTACAAGAGTGTTCCCTTTTCTCCACACCCTCTCCAGCATTTACTGTTTCTAGATTTTTTGATGGTGGCCATTCTGACTGGTGTGAGATGATATCTCACTGTAGTTTTGATTTGCATTTCTCTAATGATTAATGATGTTGAGCATTCTTTCATGTGTTTGTTGGCAGTCTGTATATCTTCTTTTGAGAAATGTCTATTTAGGTCTTCTGCCCATTTTTGGATTGGGTTTTTTGTCTTTTTGTTATTGAGCTGCATGAGCTGCTTATAAATTTTGGAGATTAATCCTTTGTCAGTTGCTTCACTTGCAAATATTTTCTCCCATTCTGAGGGTTGTCTTTTCGTCTTGTTTATGGTTTCCTTTGTTGTGCAAAAGCTTTTAAGTTTCATTAGGTCCCATTTGTTTATTTTTGTTTTTCTTTCCATTTCTCTAGGAGGTAGGTCAAAATGGATCTTGCTGTGATTTATCACCTAGAGTGTTCTGCCTATGTTTTCCTTTAAGAGTTTGATGGTGTCTGGCCTTACATTTAGGTCTTTAATCCATTATGAGCTTATTTTTGTGTATGGTGTTAAGGAGTGTTCTAATTTCATTCTTTTACATGTAGCTGTCCAGTTTTCCCAGCACCACTTATTGAAGAGGCTGTCTTTGCTCCATTGTATATTCTTACCTCCTTTACCAAAGATAATGTGACCATATGTGCATGGGTTTATCTCTGGGCTTTCTATCCTGTCCCACTGATCTATGTTTCTGTTTTTGTGCCAGCACCATATTGTCTTGATTGCTGTATCTTTGTAATATAGTCTAAACTGAGGGAGCATGATTCCTCCAGATCCACTTTTCTTTCTCAAGATTGCTGTGGCTATTCGGTGTCTTTGGTGTTTCCATACAAATTGTGAAATTTTTTGTTCTAGCTCTGTGAAAAATGCCATTGGTAGTGTGATAGGGATTGCATTGAATCTGTAGATTGCTTTTGGTAGCAGAGTCATTTTCACAGTGTTAGTTCTTCCTACCCAAGATCATGGCATATGTCTCCATCTGTTTGTATCCTCTTTAATTTCTTTCATCGGTGTGTTATAGTTTTCTGCATACAGGATTTTGTCTCCTTAGGTAGGTTTATTCCTAGGTATTTTATTCTGTTTGTTGTCATGGTAAATGGGAGTGTTTCCTTAATTTCTCTTTCAGATTTTTCATAATTATTGTATAGGAATGCAAGATATTTCTGTGCATTAATTTTGTATCCTGCTACTTTACAAAATTCATTGATTAGCTCTAGCAGTTTTCTGGTAGAGTCTTTAGGATTCTCTGTATATAGTATCATGTCATCTGCGAACAGTGACAGCTTTACTTCTCCTTTTCTGATTTGGATTCCTTTTATTTCTTATTCTTCTCTGATTGCTGTGGCTAAAACTTCCAAAACTATGTTGAATAATAGTGGTGAGAGTGGGCAACCTTGTCTTCTTCCTGGTCTTAGTGGAAATGGTTTCAATTTTCCACCATTGAGAATGGTGTTGGTTGTGAGTTTGTCCTATATGGTCTTTATTATGTTGAGGTAGGTTCCCTCTATGCCTACTTTCTGAAGAGTTTTTATCATAAGTGGGTGTTGAATTTTGTCAAAAGCTTTTTCTGCATCTATTGAGATTATCACATGGTTTGTATCCTTCAATTTGTTAATACTGTGTATCACATTGATTGATTCGTGTATATTGAAGAATCCTTGCATTCCTGGGATAAAACCCACTTGATCATGGTGTATGATCCTTTTAACGTGCTGTTCGATTCTGTTTGCTAGTATTTTGTTAAAGATGTCTGCATCTATGTTCATCAGTGATATTGGCTTGTAGTTTTCTTTTTGGGGAACATCTTTGTCTGGTTGTGGTATCTGGGAGATGGTGACCTCATAGACTGAGTTTGGGAGTATTCCTCCCTCTGCTATATTTAGGAAGAGTTTGAGAAGGATAGGTGTTAGCTCTTCTGTAAATGTTTGACAGAACTTGCCTGTGAATCCATCTGGTCCTGAGCTTTTGTTTGTTGGAAGATTTTTTTTTCAATTTATTTTTGGTTGCATTGGGTCTTCGTTGCTGTGTGTGGGCTTTCTCTAGTTGTGGTGAGCAGGGGCTACTCTTTGGTGTGGTGCATGGGTTTCTCATTGCGGTGGCTTCTCTTGTTGTGGAGCATGGGCTCTAGGTGCAAGGGCTTCAGTAGTTGTGGCACGTTGGCTCAGTAGTGTGGCTCATGTGCTCTAGAGCGCAGTGGAGCACAGGTTTAGTTGCTCCATGTCATGTGGGATCTTCCCGGAACAGGGCTTGAACCCATGTCCCCTGCATTGGCAGGTGGATTCTTAATCCTTGCACCACCAGGGAAGTCCCTGTTGGAAGATTTTTAATCACAGTTTCCATTTCAGTGCTTGCAATTTGTCTGTTTATATTTTCTATTACTTCCTGGTTTAGTTACGGAAGGTTGTGTTTTTTTAAGAATTTGTCAATTTCTTCCAGGTTGTCCATTTTATTGGCATATAGTTGCTTGTAGTAATCTCTTCTGATTCTTTCTCTTTCTGAAGTGTCAGTTGTTACTTCTCCTTTTTCATTTCTAATTATATTGGTTTGAGTCTTCCCCCTTTCTTTATTGATGAGTCTGGCTGATGTTTTATCAATTTTATTTATCTTCTCAAAGATCTGACTTTTAGTTTTATTGATCTTTGCTATCGTGTCCTTTATTTCCTTTTTATTTATTTTTGATCTGATCTTTATGATTTCTTTCCTTCTGCTAACTTTGGGGGGTTTTTTTGTTCTTCTTTCTTTAACTGCTTGAAGTGTAGTGTTAGGTTGTTTATTTGAGATGTTTCTTGTTTCTTGAGGTAAGATTGTATTGCTATAAACTTCCCTTTTAGAACTGCTTTTCCTGCATCCCACAGGTTTTGGGTCATCGTGTTTTTATTGTCATTTGTTTCTTGGTATTTTTTGATTTCTTCTTTCATTTCTTCAGTGATCTCTTGGTTATTAAGTAGTGTATTGTTTAGCCTCCATGTGTTTGTATTTTTTACAGATTTTTTCCTCTAATTGATATCTAGTCTCATAGTGTTGTGGTCAGAAAAGATACTTGATACGATTTCAATTTTCTTAAATTTACCAAGGCTTGATTCACGACCCAAGATATGGTCTATCCTGGAGAATGTTCCATGAGCACTTGAGAAGAAAGTGTTATCTGCTGTTTTTGGATGGAAAGTTCTATAAATATCAATTAGTCCATCTTGTTTAATGTATCATTTAAAGCTTGTGTTTCCTTATTTATTTTCATTTTGGATGATCTGTCCATTGGTGTAAGTGGGGTGTTATAATCCCCCACTATTATTTTGTTACTGTAGATTTCCCCTTTTATGGCTGTTAACATTTGCCTTAGGTATTGATGTGTTCCTATGTTGGGTGCATAAATATTTACAATTGTTATATCTTCTTCTTGGATTGATCCCTTTATCATTATGTAGTGTCCTTCTTTGTCTCTTGTAATAGTCTTTGTTTTAAAGTTTATTTTGTCTGATATGAGAATTGCTACTCCAGCTTGCTTTTATTTCCATTTGCATGAAATATCATTTTCCATCCCCTCACTTTCAGTCTGTATGTGTCCCTAGGTCTGAAGTTGGTCTCTTGTAGACAGCATATATATGGGTCTTGTTTTTGTATCCATTCAGCCAGTCTATGTCTTTTGGTTGGAGCATTTAAGCCATTTACATTTAAGATAATTATCGATATATATGTTCTTATTACCACTTTCTTAATTGTTTTGGTTTGTTATTGTAGGTCTTTTCCTTCTCTTGTGTTTCCTGCATAGAGAAGTTCCTTTAGCGTTTGTTGTAAAGCTGGTTTGGTGGTGCTGAATTGTCTTACTTTTGCTTGTCTGTAAAAGTTTTAATTTCTCCATCAAATCTGAAAGAGATCCTTGGGTAGAGTAATTTTGGTTGTAGGTTTTTCCCGTTCATCACTTTAAATATGTCCTGCCAGTCCCTTCTGGATTGCAGAGTTTCTGCTGAAAAATCAGCTGTTAACCTTATGGGGATTCCCTTGTATGTTATTTGTTGCTTTTCCCTTGCTGCTTTTAATATTTTTTCTTTGTATTTAAGTTTTGATGGTTTGATTAATATGTGTCTTGGAGGGTTTATCCTTGGAATTGTCCTGTGTGGGACACTCTTCACTTCCTGGACTTGATTGACTGTTTCCTTACTCATATTAGGGAAGTTTTCTACTATAATTTCTTCAAATATTTTCTCAGTCCCTTTTTTTTTCTCTTCTTTTTCTGGGACCCCTATAATTCAAATGCTGGTGCATTTAATTTTGTCCCAGAGGTCTCTGAGATTGTCCTCAATTATTTTCATTCTTTTTTTGGTATTCTGCTCTGCAGTTGTTATTTCCACTATTTTATCTTCCAGGTCACTTATCCATTCTTCTGCCTCTGTTATTCTTTACTGATTCATTGTAGAGAATTTTTAATTTCATTTACTGTGTCATTCATCATTGTTTGTTTGCTCTTTCATTGTTCTAGGTCCTTGTCAAACGTTTCTTGTATTTTCTCCATTCTATTTCCAAGATTTTTGATCATCTTTACCATCATTACTCTGAATTCTTTTTCAGGTAAACTTCCTATTTCCTCTTCATTTGTTTGGTCTGGTGGGTTTTTTCCTTTCTCCTTCATCTGCTGTGTAATTCTCTGTCTTCTCATTTTGCTTACATTACTGTGTTTTGGGTCTCTTTTTCGCAGGCTGTAGGTTCATAGTTCTTATTGTTTTTGGCGTCTGATCCCATTGGTTAGGTTGGTTCAGTGGTTGTGTAGGCACCCTGTTGGAGGGGACTGGGGCCTATGTTCTGTTGGATGATACTGGATCTTGTCTTTCTGGTGGGTAGGACCATGTATGGAGTTGTGTTTTGGGGTGTCTGTGAACTTATTATGATTTTTGGCTGCCTTTCTGTTAATTGGTGGGGTTGTGTTCCTGTCTTTCTAGTTGTTTGTGATAGGGTGTCCCACACTATAACTTACTGGTTGTTGAGTGGAGCTGGGTCTTAGCATTGAGATGGAGATCTCTGGGAGAGCTTTCGCTGTTTGATATTACGTGGAGCCTGGAGGTCTCTGGTGGACAAATGTCCTGAACTTGGTTCTCCCACCTCAGAGGCTCAGGTCTGACACCCAGCCAGAGCACCAAGACCCTGTCAGCCACATGGATCAGAAGAAAAGCGAGAAAAAGAAAGAAAGAAAATAAATAAAATAAATTTTTTTAAATAAAAAAATATTAAAAACAAAAAAGTAATAAAAAAACAAAATAGGGAATAGAAGAAGAGAACAACCAAACCAAAAACAAATCCACCATTGATAACAGGTGCTAAAAACTATACTATTAAAAAAACACAAAAAATGGACAGTCAGAACCCTACTCTACAGACAAATATCACACAAAGAAGCATACACATTCACACTCACCAAAAGAGAAAAAGGAAAAATATATTTTTTTTTAAAAAAAAGAAGAGAGCAACCAAATCAATAAACAAATCTACCAAAGATAATAAGTTCTAAATACTGAACTAAGATAAACATAAAACCATAAACAAATTAGATGCAGAAAGCAAACCCTAAGTCTACAGTTGCTCTCAAAGTCCACTGCTTCAATTTTGGGATGATGCACTGTCTATTCAGGTATTCCACAGATACAGGGTTCATCATGTTGATTGTGGAGATTTAATCCTCTGCTCCTGAGGCTGCTGGGAGAAATTTCCCTTTCTCTTCTTTGTTCCCACAGCTCCTTGGGTTCAGCTTTGGATTTGGCCCCGCCTCTGTGTGTAGCTGGCCTGAGGGCATCTGTTCCCCACCCAGACAGGATGGGGTTAAAGGAGCGGCTGATTAAGGGGCTCTGGCTCACTCAGGCTGCGAGCAGAGAGGGGTATGGAATGCTGGGCGAGCCTGTGGCAGCAGAGGCCAGTGTGACATTGTAACAGTCTGAGGTGTGCTGTGTATTCTCCTGGGAAAGTTGTCTTTGGATCACAGGACCCTGGCAGTGGTGGGCTGCAGAAGCTCCCAGGGGTGTGTGGATAGTGACCTGTGCTTGCAGGCAGGTTTCTTGGTGGCTGCAGCAGCAGCCTTAGTGTTTCATGACCATCTCTGGGGTCTGCTCTGATAGCTGCAGCTCACGCATGTCTCTGGAGCTCATTTAGGCGGTGCTCTGAATCCCCTCTCCTTCTGCACCCTGCAACAATGGTCTCTTGCCTCTTAGGCAGGTCCTGAGATTTTCCCAGATTCCGACTCAGCTAGCTGTGGCACACTAGCCCCCTTCAGGCTGTGTTCACACGGCCAACCCCTGTCCTCTCACTGGGATCTGACCTGCCAAGCCCAAGCCTCAGCTCCCAGGCCACCACCCCTCACCCCCCGCGGGTGAGCAGACAAGTCTCTCAGGCTGATGAGTGCTGGTTGGCACCGATCCTCTGTGTGGGAATCTCTCTGCTTTGCCCTTTGCACCCATGTTGCTCTGCTTTCCTCTGTGGCTCCAAAGCTTCCCTCCTGCACACCCCCCTGTCTCCACCAGTGAAGGGGCTTCCTAGTGTGTGGAAACTTTTCCTCCTTCACAGCTCCCTCCCAGAGGTGCAGGTCCTGTCCCTATTCTTTTGTCTCTGGTTGCTCTTTTTTCTTTTGCCCTACTCAGGTACGTGGGATGTTTCTTGCCTTTTGGGAAGTCTGAGGTCTTCTGCCCGCATTCAACAGGTGTTCTGTAGGAGTTGTTCCACATGTAGATGTAGTTTTGATGTATTTGTGGGGAGGAAGGTGATCTCCACATCTTATTCCTCTGCCATCCTTAAGGCCCATTGGGCAAATTCTTGAAGGACCCTTTCTTGTTGATGAAATAAAATCACTTTTGACCAACTCAAAGACAAATTGCCAATATCTCGACTCACAAAAATTTCTATCCTCAAGCATTTTTCCTAAAAGGAAATAACAAGAAAAATGGATATTTCCAAATATTATCCATTTTCTGGCCTTCTCTAACTTCTGCTCTCCCCCCAAACCATCAGAAACACAAAAACGATCAGGAGTCAACTAGCACAAAACCAGCTGAAAGTGGATGATTTACAGTTAGGTATATGGGACCAATTGCTATGATAAATGTTCCTTTAAGTAGACAGTTCTGCAAAGGATATAGACTGTTTATGTATGATTAATTAAGAAATAATTATCTTTGACTGGGGGAATACGAGACAATAAATGGACCATAAAATCTAAATAAACACTCAGGCTGCTGCCTTTAGTTTCAAATGGTGCCTGGAATATTTATGACTTATATAAAAAGAAATGATAAACTCTTCCCCAGTTCCACACCATTTCCAAAAGCCAAAGGCATTATGACATTTTTCTTTGTTTTTTCCATGTGGTCTCTGCCTGTGGATATGTCCATCCAAAGGGTATTTTATTGCACAATCATTACAGTACTTTCATTTTCTGTTTGTTGAATGCCATCATCTTAGAGGTCATCATCAGTGACTTCCTCTGCCTCATCTTCATCTCTTACCTTGCCTGTAGAAATGTCTCAGTAAACATTCCCCACTGCTCAGCTTTCCCCATCACAGTCCATCTTGTACATTGCTGTCAGTTTTATCTGCCTTGAGTATGGCACTGTCAAGCTCAAAAACAAGCAAACAAATGCCCCAAAAAGTTCAATGTCTTTTTTATTTATTTAGTTTTTTGTCTAGAGAATAAAATCCAGACTGCTTAGTTTGGCCTTCAAGTCTCTGTCTTTCATGAATTCAAGCACTTAACAACCATCGAATCCTCAAGGGTGAGAGGTACTGTATTAAGAATATAAATCAAATAATATGTGTTCCATGGACCTTATAGTTCTAATAAAAGGGGGAAGATGTATAAGTAAACAAATAAGAGCAGTATAGTTGAGTTCAACCAAAGAAATATGTACAGGGCATGGTGGATGCACATATACAAGAAGAGCATGTAATTGCACTTTTATGGGGGGAAAGCCTAGAAAGGTTTCTATCAGGAGGTTTGAAAGTTTCAATAAGAAATTTGAGCTGAATCATGTTGAATAGTGGTGAGAGTTTCTCCATAATACAAGGTAGGAAAAGAGACCCTATGTACATCACACAATTATAAAAAGCAAGTTTTGGAGTTGCTATAACCTGGATGCATAGAGTAGATGGGATAAGACAAGAAAAGAAGTTGGAAACAAAAGCAGATCATAAAGGAGATTATTTTAAGAGGTAAAAATTATTCTAGTGTGACAAGGGCAATCCAATGACAGGCTTATTTAAGCCAGGGAGTAACATGATTGAATTTTCATTTTATAAACATTTTCTGATTGCATGAGTGGAGGAGGGATTAGCAGAGGACAAGGAGAGTTATAGGGAGACTGGTTTAAAAAACACACTGTCTCTCATATGAAGGAGCTCAATAAATGGTAGCTAGTATAAAGGCATAGCAATGGGGATGAAGTAAGTAAAGACATGACAGTTACTATAGAAGTAAAACCTACTGTATAAGATTTGGCTCCTGATTTCTTGTCAGGAGTTAGAGAAAGGGAAATCAAGGATAAAATCTCTTTCTTTACAAAAATAGATAGATGATAGACAGACAGATATGTGATAGGTAGATACATACATACATACATACATATATACATACATACATACATACATACATACATACATACATACATAGCTGGGGAGAGGAGGAGATTTGGAGAAAAGATGATGAATTCAAGTGGAAATATCCAGCAGGTGGTTTGATAAAAGCATCTGGAATTCATTTTAGAAGCTTGGGTTTATAATAAATATTTGAGAACCCAAAGCATACTGATGGCAACTTGAAGCTTCAAAATTGGCCTAGATTGCCTAAGGAGAGAATGTGAGGCAAAGAGAGATGATGACACCAGAAAAACTCTGAAGAACTCTAGCATTTAAAGAAATAAGTGGATGAGAGAAGCCCATGAGTGGCCAGAAGAATAAGAGAAATCTGAAAATAAGGAGGGCATTAAAACCAAGGGATGAGAGCATTTGAGGAAGAAGGGCATCATGGGTAACATCAAATGTAAAACTCATTTGCTTTACATAACGTAATCATGGATTCTCACCCACTTGGGCTGGAAAGTTAGAAAGTCATTGATGACATTTGGTGGGAAATTCCCTTGGGTTGTTGGGGATCAAAAGCCTTGTTATGATGATTGAAAAATGGGCAGATGAAGAGATGATAGGGATGAGAAAAGAAAGTTATTTGGCGGAGGAGAATGTGAAAAAAAAGAGAAAGACATATATAAAAGGATTAAGAGGGGTTTTAAAAGGTGGCGGGCAAGGACTAGGAAATGTTTACAGGTTATGGGCAATGAACTGTGGGGAAAGAGTTTGAAAACACATGCAAAGGAAGAAAAAACTAATGGGTGAAGGCAGGAGAGGAAGAATCCAGATCAGACACAAGTGAAGCGATTAGCTAAGAGCAAGTGATGAAACAGCTTTTCATGTTGAAAAAATATGCCTATATTAATGCCAGCTGTGGTAGGTAGAATGATCTCCTCAAAGATACCCATGCCCTAATCCCTGGAACATGTTACATGGCAAAGGGGACTTTGCAGATGTAATTACAGATCTTCAGATAAGGAGACTATCCTGTATTATCCAAGTGAGCACAATCTCACCTCATGAGCCCTTAAAAGCAAAGAACTTTCTCCGGCTGAAGCGAAAAAGAAGTTGGAGAAATTTGAAGCATGAGAGGAACTCAACTCATTTTTACTGGAAAGGGCCACATGGAAAGCACAAGAAGAAATGCAGGCAGGCTCTAGGAGCTAAGACCAGCCCTTGGATGACAGCCAGCAAAGAAAGAATGACCTTAGTCCCAAAACAGCAAGGAATTGAATTTGGCCAGGGTCTCAAAAGGAGCATGGCCTTGCTGACACTGTAATTTCAGCCTAGTGAGACTAAACAGAGGACCCAAATGAGCCATGCTACATCCGAACTCTGACTGCTAAGTTTGTGGTAATTTGTTATGGCAGCAATAGAAAACTAATACAGCAGCTGATAGCCTATGGGGAAGAGCGCTGAGGTAGCAATGAACACCCAAGGACAACTAGCCCCTTGCAACCCATTTCTCACTCATTCAGCAAGGCTTTTGACCTGCCCTGGTGGTCTGGGCTCTTGCTTCAGATATATGACACAAAAGTGCATGCAGTGATTGTCCAAAGTTATGCTAATTCTGGGAGAGGCAATAGTAGAATATAATCTTTCCCTCAGTTTTACCATTCACTGCCCCCTGTAGCTATGCACCTCCCAATATACCAGACTCACCAGGGATTCCTCACTTGTTTTTAGTTTCTGGAAATCTCATTAGCTTCTTGCTTCTACAGCTTTTCAAGAGTTGATCTGGGAGAGGGAGCCAAGCACTGCCCTATTCATCTTGGCAGAATGGACTCTTTGGATCTGTTTTATATGCCAGCATCTTATGACCTCATTTAACCAGTGACTAACTTCATATGATAGATGTTATACTACTGTTTAACAAACAAGCAAACTTGATCATAATATATAAATAATTGCCCAAGAGCACACAGCTAGTTGGTGACACAGCCCGTTGGTCCTGGATGTTCCTAAACATGAACCTGTTCTTTTAATCAGGGTAGCATGATGCCATGCAAAGATTTGCATTTTCAATCTTCTCACTTAATGAAGAAAGAGAGATGTTGGCTGTGGGTGAAGGTATTTCAAGTGTTGGAGGTCCTGGAGGGCTGAGAAGATATTCACATCCTGTCGACAGCTTCCTATTTTGCCAATTCACAGGGCTGGCCCAAAAGTAAAGAGAAAACACTGGCAATTATAATAGGAAAGCTGAGGATGACTGACTTCTAGATCTTTCTCAAGCCCAGGACAAAGAGTATTTCATTGTTACCTGCAACAGTAGCCCTGGCTGATTATGAGTAAAAGTTAGAGGCACCTTTCTACTTGGGACAAAGCCCTGGTTATGAGACTACCTATCAGCTGCACAACTGTGACTAACTCACTTAACTTCTACACCTTAGTTTCCTCATCAGGAAATTGGAGATAATAATGTTTTTCCAGTGGCAGAAATCTGAAAAAGATGATTCTTTAGAGTCCTTCTAGCCCTAAGATATGGAATTCTCTTTTTCTCAGTTGAGTCTTACAAGGCTCTGCTGTAGACAACAGAGTTTGGAACTATGCCACAGGAGATCTTCTCAACTAAAAAGTAAAGTAGGCTTTTTTCACTTTGCATTTGAGTAAATCTGCTTCTTAAACATTTCCCTTTACTTAATCCAGTTTGACAAACAGCAGTGAACTTCCAAGTTACCTCCCTGTGGAATAATGTTCTATTGCCTATCTGCATTGTTGTTGCATGTCACAGAGGAACTCCATAAAGCAAACAGATGACCCAGGTGTCAAAATATCATTTCAGGAAATAGCTCGGAAATGAATTTTGATCACCAGGACACAGTGCATCTATTCAGCCCAGGGAGTCTTAGTGCTTCCTGTGGCTCTCTTGGCTATGAAATAGCATCCTAAAGCAAATGTGGAGGAAGTAATTAATTGTGTAAAATAACACAGATATTTTACCCTGAATCACCTTTTGCAGAATCACCTTTGTTCAAATCCTGTCAGGACTTTTATAAGAGCTATCTTTTCCCACAGTGAGGAATTCGAAGCCAGCCATGAAAATGACCACTGGCCAAAGTGCTCTGGCCTAACAAAGTGAAGGAAGGGAGGCCTAATGAGACATTGAACCCATCTTGCTTTCTTCTGTTTTCCCCTGAGTTTCTAAGCCTGAGAGAATATTCTCCTTCTTGGCCTCTCTCTTTCCTTTTTACTTTTTTTTTCCCTCTAGGTTTAGGATTCTCATTCTACTACATCTACCATTTGGTTTACTGACTGAGATCAGATCACTTCCTAAGAGCGGGTTTGGATGAGGGAGACAAGGAAGAGGATAGACAGACATTAGTTATGTTCTAGTAAATGCACTAGAGAAAACAGAATGGAAGGAGCATATAAAACAGTCACTATGATAATGAAGTTAATAATTAATACAGTATTACTATATTTGGCAAGAAATCGATTCTTTCTAATACCAAGACTCTAGGATTCTACAAAGACTACTACTACTAATGCTACTACTGCTGCTATTACCAATACAAATAATACTACTACCACTAATAGTAATAATGAACCCCCCCCCAAATTACTATAACTTTCCTTTTGTCAAAGTGCCTTTCTATATTTAATTTTATTTGACCTTCACAAGTATAAAAGGAAAGTAGGGAAGTTACAGTACTATTATGTCTCACTTGGTTGATACTGGAAGCAGTTGGGCCTCAGAGATAGCTTTGATGCCACTCAAAAGCACAGCAGAAGACTCGGGGCTGAACCCAAGCCTCTAGATACATTGTTTGGGCTCATTGCATTATGAATCTTACTAAGGCTTAATTAATGATAACAGATTCTTTCATAAAAGCAAAATTTTGAGAGGCCATAAGGGGAGGGAACAATGGTTAAAGAGGTAGAGGAGAGAAAAACATGAAAGAGCAAATCTGTTATCATACTGCTGTTGAGCTGACCCCCAGAGGCTGCTTCTGCCAGTAGATGCTGTGTGTCTGGGTGTGGAGAAGATCACAGACCAAACTCTGCAATCATTTTCCCTGGCTCAGCATTCCTTCTGTGTGCTGTCAGCAAAAAAGGAACAGACAGAGGTGACGTTTTCATTGAAAATAAATTTGCCCAATGCACACAAGATCTCCACAACATGGCACCCAAATGGGCCAATTCTCTGAGATTTTCCATAGAATTACCCTCCATTAGCCTTCACAGTCAACTAAGCTTATCTCTTGGAGAAAAGAGAGTCCAGAGTGGCTGGGTTACACTCTGATGCCAACTCTAAAATTTCCTGTTGTCCTGACAGCTTGTAAGATAAGCAGGGAAATGCAGCCTGTGCTGGAGATGCTCACCAGAGCATCTGACATCAAAGTAAGTGAAATCTGGGGCCAGGTAAAGAAAAGGATGAGCATGCCAGGCTTGGATCAGGCCAACCATCAGTTTCCCAGGAGAAAGCTAGACTTTAGGGAGAAAAATAAAACAAAATAGACCAAAAACAACAAATTCAGCTCTTGCGAAGAAACTGCACTATTTTAGGATGGTGTTGACTGATGCCCTAAGTAATAGTTTGAAAACTTAGATGTCCTGCCAGCAAATCAAAATAATAATTCATGCTGTCTGAATAATGAATTAAAGTTTTCAAAGAACTTGTACCTGCAAGGATCTCATTTGGGTTCCACAATTTCCTGAAGAGCAAGTTATGAGACGTATTATCCCCATCTGCCTGGGAGAGTCTAGTTGGTTTATCCAAGCCACACAGGAACTGGCCATGGACTTAGACCTTGAACCAGGCCTCCTGACAACTGTTAGGTGGCCTTTCTGTCCTTTCTGTGCCCTGGCTGTTGTATAGCTCAGTGATTTCTCAAAGGGCACTGAAAAAGGCACTTTCAGCAGGTTACTGTTTGTGATTTTCAGGCATTCATTGCCCTACTACAGTGCAGGGAACATGGTGCTGTTTTAAGAACACATTCTGATAGAAATAAGGCTGGGAGGGATGAAGTAGAAATCTTCTTAAACATGTGGAGGCAACTCTCTCTGCTACGTCCATAGACCCAGGCCCACCTGTTTCCATTCCTGTTCTCAGGGCAGAATGTCCTCCTGTTTTTCAGACTTGGGCACACTCTTGAATCCTTTCATCTTGAACTTGTACTCTCTACAGCACTCCATTCTCTCCTCTCAATCCAGAACCTGTTACTCCGTTGGACTTTTCCAGCCTCCTTGTTGCTACTCTTTAAGTTTTATTGTCGCTTCTATGAGTTTTGATTCTTTGACTTTGTCCAAGTGCCTTCCCTGGTCCAGTATTTTTGGCTCTACCCTAGACCTACCACACAGTTTCTCTACTACTCTTCTCTCTGGTTCTTAGTAGATGCCTGACTTTTAAACTGGCTAGACACTAATTCATTCAACAGATCCTTAGGGGACACCTACCATGCATAGCTGCACAAGCCAGTGCTGTCTCAGCAATGTTTGGAGGGAATAGTGTCCTTAATCTTGGTCTAGTGAAGAGAGAAGCCACCAATGCATTTTGTCTTAACATCTTGTCCCTATTTCACCAGTTCCAAGGCAGAATAAATGGAGCTGGATAGCACCCACCATTTGGAAAGATGTTGGTATGACTGCTTAATAGATTGAGAGGAGGGCTCTGATGCAATTCTTCATTTCCTTTGTCTATTGTTGCAGGTTTTCATTAACCTTTGAGGTTGTCTTCATTTTGTGGTTTGCATTTTAAGCATTTTCTGGTTTTGAAACTGCCTAGCAAATAATTTATTTTGATCCAACTGCTTCCCTCAATTACTATTATATTTAACTCTTTTGTAAAATAGCAAACTCCACACCCCCTGGATATCTCAAACCACCATTCCACCCAACTGTGGCCCTTATGGTTCAGGATTTCATTTAGGAACTGAATTTGTGCACTTGAAGAAAAAATCCACAACTGCTAGGCTTCTGCTTCCCTTCTCGGCTGGGAAGTCCTCTTATTTCTTCTAGTCCTAACTGAAAGGAAGAAGAAACAAAGAAAAAAAGGAAAGGAAGGAAGGAAAGAAGGAAGGAGGGTAGGAAGGAAGGAAGGGAAGAGAAAGAGGATAGATGAATGGATAGATACTGTGGACATTTGCCATGTGGTTCTATAAACATAATGACATACACCTCAATAGTATACATCCCTCCCCTCCATAAATCCTGCCTCATATGCAAATTTCTGATTTAACTGTCCAGTCCAGGATTATCTTTGATTCCCTCAGTCGTCTAAATACTAACACTTTATAAATTTTGCTCAAAGACAACACTGGACATGGGAATTCCCTGGCAGTCCAGTGGTTAGGACTCCACACTTTCACTGCTGAGGGCCTGGGTTCAATTCCTGGTTGAGGAACTAAGATCTCACAAGCCACATTGCATGGCCAAAAATAAAAAAGGCAACAAATCCTGGACAAAAATTTAAATTAGGCATCTTTGTACCACAGTAATGATGAAATACCTAACATTTATGGAGTACTAACTACATCCTAGGAATTACTTTTTAACATTTTAATACACTATCTCATTTACTTTTTACTGCAAGAGTATGAGGAAATTTCATCATGTCCATCTTGCAGAAGAGCAAGCTGCGGTTTTGAGGGATAATGTAAGTTGTCCTCTCAAGGTAGCACCACTACGAAATGGCAGAACAAGACTGAATCCATGTCTTTTTTATTTCAGGGTCTTTCTTTTCTCTTAAATATTAAACTACTAATACTCCTTATATCCATTTCACTTACCTTTTCCCCCTGCCATTCCCCCCAAACTACCCCCACCCCAATCCTATCCCTCCTTACTGCTGCCATTCCCAAGTCTTTCTCTCAGTTGTGTGATTTCCTGTCTAGAGAGAAAGTCCTTTGATAAAAAGATGTTTGCACTGACATATATCATTAGTTATTAATTCAGTGAGTTAACACATCTCACATCCATTTACAGCAGACACTGTGCTAGGCTGTAGAACAAACAAATATGTCTGGGTTTAATAAATAGGTCGTAGGCAGATCCGCGTCGATAAGTACAACATGACTCCAAGTTTTGAAATAAAAACATGTGCAAGGCATTCTGGGAGCAGAGGAGGAGGTTTATGTTCTGTCTGGGGAGTCTGGGAAGACTCCAGAGGGAGGAATATCAGGCATGTATTTTGTAACATGACTATGATTTCCATGTTCACACATTCAGTCAACACATGGTTGTCAAGTACCTGTTTTATGCAAAGCACTGTGCTATATCACTAGTATACACTAGCGGAAGAAAGTAAATGTAGTCCCTGCATTCATCGAGCTTGCATTCTGACAGGAAAATCAGGCAGTAAACACATACATGTCTAAAATAAACATTCAGTTATAAATCATCAAAATGTATACTATAGGTAATATACCTAAGTGAAAATAAGAGGGGAACCTAATTTAGGGAGTGTGGGTCAGAAAGGAAGAGTGTGTGTAAGAAAGATTTTTTTAGGAAGGCGACACTGAACAGTGACTTTGAGGGATGTGTAGGAATGAGGTGGGCAAGGTATTCTAGGCAAAGCAGCAGCATGTGAAGGGGACATGAACTGGGACAAGCTGGACACATTCTAGGAACTGAGAGGAGACCCCTGTGCCTGGAGAGTGGTACCGGAGGGGAATCACAGGAAGTGAGGATGGAGAGGTAGGTGGAGCCTCAGCCTGGTAAGAGAACAGCTTGTACTCCCAATGTGATGCAAAGACTAGAGGAGGAGAGAGAGAGGAGGGAGACAGGCCATGGGAGCACTTTGTAATGTCAGGTTTGGACACGTGGCAACCCCATGTCAGGTGTGGAAATAAACGAAGACCAAGCAAAGGAGACATGTTTTGGCAGAGACTCAAAGGCAGGCAGAGGAATGGAAAAGCTTTATGGTTAAGAAAAAGGGAAGTCTTCAGGTATGTCCTGACTGGAGGCTGTTGGCCTGGCGAAGCTGTAGGAGGGCTAACTAGAAACCAGGTGTCCTATGTGATGGTTTAGGGGTACATATTTGGCTTTCTCTCGTTGGTTCTAAGGTGGAAGTAGAGACAAAAATTAAGGAAGTTTTTAATTATTAATCAAGTCCTGGCCATTTGGGGTCAGTTGTTACAGAAAGTATTCTTTAGCTTCCTGCATTGTCATTAGAGACAGCGCTCTTGCTTCCTATAAATCTGACTTATCATAGGCTAGCATCCTGGTTTGTAGATAAGGGGTTGGTTTCCAGGGCAGGTTGCTGCAGGTTGTGGGTCAAAATTAACCAAAATGTGATTGGAGCATAGATTTCACTGGGGAAGAGAACTGGAGGCTGGGACGTTATAGGAGAGTCACCTCCAGAGTGTGGACTTAATCCTCCAGACAGTCATCACCAAATGTTTCTGTTTGCATATTACTGTCTGCAAAACAATTTTGAGCATACATTTCCAACATATCTGTCTTTATTTACATCTAAATTTTACACATGTTCTGTTGTATTTGTAATTTTTAAGAAAATGCAAAAAAGTTTTCTATATATTGTTATCAATTTAAGTGTAATTTTGCAAAGACCTGGATTATCACGTGACTCAATTTTGCTAAAGAATTATAGTTTATAATTCAAAATGATATATGCACGCCTATGTTCATAGCAGTACTATTTACAATAGCCAAAACATGTAAACAATCTAAATGTCCATTGACAGATGAATAGATAAAGAAGATGTGGTGTACATATATACAATGGAATATTACTCAGCTATAGAAAAGAATGAAATAATGCCATTTGCAGCAACATGGATGGACCTAGAGATTATCACACTAAGTGAAGTAAGTCAGAAAGAGAAAGGCAAATACCATATGTTGTCACTTATATATGGAATCTAAAATATGATACAAATGAACTTATTTACAGAACAGAAACAGACTCAGACATAGAAAACAAACTTATGGTTACCAAAGGGGAAAGGGGGGTGGGGGAGGGATAAATTAGGAGTTTGGGATTAGCAGATAAAAATTACTATATATAAAATAGATAAACACCAAAGTCGTACTGTATAGCACAGGGAACTATATTCAATATCCTGTGATAAATCATAATGGAAAAGAATGAAAAATAATATATATATATATTTTTGGATCACTTTGTTGTACACCAGAAACTAACACAACATTTTAAATCAACTATTCTTCAATTAAAAAAAGAAGAATTATAGTTTGACATCATATTCTCAAGTCTAATTTCTTCATTTAGCGTTTTGAATAATTAATAGTTGCATTGTTCCCAAATCATCATGATTTTAAAAGCTATAAACTGAAAACTCTCTCTCCTACCTCAGCCTACTCACTCACCACCCCTGCCCTCATATTTAGCAAATCTTTTTTTTAATTAATTTTTATTGGAATATATTTGCTTTACAATATTTTTATTAATTTTTATTGGAGTATAGTTGTAACAAATCTTACTAGCTTTTCATATATCCTTCAAATGTTTATTCAAATAAAATTTAATGCATATGTATAAATACTACTCATTTATCTGTTTTTATAAAACTGTGACTGCTTATGTTTTAAATGTATTGCTAATGTCATATAATTATTAGATTATATTTGAAGGCAGTTCATATTTGAAGGATGTGATCTTAGGGTGTGGCCTTTTTTTAATTGTGTTGGATGTAGGACCCTCTGTTGATCTGTATGTGAGTTCTAGCAAGAAGTTCCAGTATTGCCTTTCCAGAGTCCTGGGGCATCCGCACTCCCCTTTAAAGACCATGCTGTCAGCAACAGGAAGCCCCTGAAGGTCAACCAGAGAGTGGCAAGCTTTTGAGTAGGATCACTGAGGTGAAGGTGTAAAGCATGGATGGGCATGATGGCCAATAAGAAGTAGTGGGGGAACGGGCCAGAGGCTATTGCAATGATTCAGGCAAGATGTGGGGAGGGAGAGGTGATGCGGAGGGAGCAGGTGGCCAGATGAGATTTTTAGAGGGTGAATCTTAGAAACTGCTGACTGCTTGAACAGAGTGGTACAGTATTGTGTACTCCAGTCAGGATGTTTACATTTAAAGAGAGGCTGCCTGGGGGAATTGCAGACTCCCTTCCAGGCAAGAGGAAATGTATTTTAGGCAGGCAAGGTTTCATCATCCTGTTTGCCATCATTCTTGCTTGAGTTTCAGAACCTTGCTGCTCACCCTGCAGAAGCTTCCAAGAGGTCTTGGTGGTTTGGGGTCCATCATCCTCCAGGTGCTGTTCTTAGAGGACTAAGAACAGGAAGTCTAGCTCCCAGAATAGTCATCACCACCTGAAACTCACCGCGGGATGGCTGTCACTCCCAACCAAGGAGAGTTGGTCCAGGAAAGGGATTCACTGGGAGTTAGAGGCTCCTTCCACTACCTGTTCTCTACTGCCAGGGCCATTCCCTGTGCCAGGGAGGAAGAAATTTTTCTCTGTCCATCTAGATCTTCTAGATGGTCTAAGAATTAAACTGACATGAGACAGATTAACAGGAAAAAATCAAACAGAATTTTAGTAAGATGTATACATGAGAGAGATCCAGAAAAACTGAGTAACTCACCAAAATGGCTAAAGCCCTCACCTTAAATACCATCCTCTGCTCAAGACAAAGGAGGGTAGGGAGAGCTAGTTAAGGAAGTTTACTCAGGAAAAGTACAGTAAATAAGGGTAATTGTGATGCAGATTTAAGCCCTTGCCTTCTCCACCCCTTAAGAGTTTTCGAAAGATTTGTTCATCCTCCCTTCCAGGCACAGAAAGGGAGACACCCTTACAATTGGCGATTTCCCTTACAAATATAAATATTTCTATCAAAAGGGTAACTCCTACTTGGTTTTCAGAGTTTCTCTGTGTCTGCTGTTTATTAGAAAATAACCAGCTTGAAACAATTAATATGTTAAAGAGAAACATTTATGGTGCTAAATTCTGCTCCCCTACACCAGCCAGGCTAGAAGGAGAATCTATGAGCAGGGCAAAAACCGGTTGATTGTTCCCTTCTCTTAATTGTATACCTATGAAATCACAGTATTCTAAAAGAGTCAGAATGATAAAAGTGATAGGAAACGGTTGTCGTGACAGCATCCAACCTCCACCCAATGCTCTAATCTAATCGCAAGTTCCATGAAAGCAAGAGTTGGTCTTGTTCACTGGGAGTGGTACTCCTAGTCCCTAAAGCACTGCCCGGCATTCAATGCGCCATCAATAGACACTGCTGCAGAAATAAATTCTTAAATGAATGTCTGTAGAGATGTTCATCTCTCTACCTCAACATTTCCTAATACAGGGTCTTCACTGTGTCCTACAGTAGTATTCTGTATTGTTTTGCAATAACATTAAGAGCAAGTTCTTATTGTCCTGTAATGTACTTGTACTTCTTGTACTACTTCCTTGTACTTCTGCTCTGTGGTCTTGAGTTTTCAATGAAAGCACTCAGATCAAGGCTATCTCCTTTTCCATGGCAAACCTTTAGATCCTTGTAGTCAGTTATTTTCCCACTGAGATTTCTGTCTGAGTCGACTCCAGCTGGTTTATTCAACCATTCCTCTCAGGTATGATGTGGTTTACCAGATTCCTCACCCTAATCATCTAGCCCTTAGATTAGTATCGCTGGTAATATTAGTATCACAGGATTAGTAATTGTGGTAGTAGTAAGTGCAACAGCAGCAGCTTACACAGTAGTGCCAGTTACAGTAATACTGTTTCCTACACACATAGTGGTTAATAAAGTACTTTCACAGTCATTTTCTCATTTTGCTCTCCTGGTAACACTGGGAGGTGGATATTACAGCCTCTTATTTTACAGAAGAGGGACCTGAAGGTATTGCTGCCCAAGTTCTCGTGTCCAGTCCTCTGCCTTTCAGCCTGTACACAACACTCTTTCAGCTACAACATGCCTTTACGAATGTGTTGCCAAACACTAGCTACTCTGGATGTGGCCAGGAACACCACAAATCTTGATGGGAAAAGAAGCAGCAAAGAAGGCAACACTGAGACACCAGAGCTGCCTGGGTAGAGGTGTGCACAAGTGCTGGTTAGTCTGTGCTGGTTAGTTCTGTGAACCTGGGCTTCTCTCCTCCCTCCCACCCCCAACCTGGGCACCAGACTTTCTGCCCCTTGGCTACTGGGGGAGACCCCCCAGAGCAGTGGTGTCTACAGAATCCTCAGGTCCGTGCTAGTCCCCGCTCTGACGCTGGTTTTCTCCACTTCCCCCCGGAGGACACTTTCCTCAGTCTCCTCCCAGAAAATTTAGTTTAATAAATTCCTACTATACCCTTCAGCTCACTCAAACACATCACTGAGCAGTGCTGATCAACTGTATTTCCCCGCAAAATTCTGAAAGGCAAGAGCTCAGGAAGCATAAAGCCCATCTGCCCTAACTGGATGCCCTGACTACCTGCGCTGGGAGCAATTGGGCCTCAGTGGGGCTGAGAGTGCAGAAACACAATGTTCTTTTTTGACGGGGGTTTCAAAGCGTCCACTTCCTGGAATGGGGGCCAGCGGCTGGAAAAGGCCCTCAGGATTTACGAGCCTGCAGAAACTCAGCTCACTGCTCCTGTAACAAGAGGGAGACAGAACGTTCTGTCACCACGTCAGGTTCTCATGCACCAGGCCTTCTGGAAATGTTTTCCCTGTCTGAGAATTGAAGGCAGATGGAGGCGAGTTGCTTTGGTTCACTTGCACCATCTTCTCTTCCTCTCAAATGCTTTTCAAATCCAGTGAACCCAGAAGGAACTTAAAGGAGAAAAGACACAAAATAAATGAATACTGCCCCAGGCCCAGTGTTCACATAAAGAACTTTTGGATTGCTCCTCCCTTACACTCGCACTGCCACCTCACCTGCTCAGCTGCTCAATCAGTCGGTTAGTCAATCAACAAACATCCTGATCATCTACTGAGGGGCTGTGACTGGCACTGGGTGGGAGGCATAGAACAAAATACTAAGCAGAGGCTCTATCCCTGAGGTGCTCACTTTAGGCTTGAGCAGACACTTATCACCGCTGATAAAATGAGAGACGGTTCATTATTAATCAGGACTTCTGGCTTCAGTGCCTAAATACTTTCCTTTGGTAAAACATAGGATGAGATTCTGGAGCCCAGGAGAGATTTAACTGCCTGGAAATCTGGACACAGTTGAAACATTGAGAGCTTGGTAAGAACAGACCAAATAAGTGCAGCATAAGTGACTGGGTTGGGAATCATAAAAAATGAGGTGCGGATTATTGTTCCCTCACACGGGCTGAGTAAAATGCTGTGAGGCAAATGTCCCAGTGAAATGAATAACCTGTATACAGTCTGTGTTTTCACCTCCTGGAGACCAATGGTTAAGTTAGTTTATTCCCGGGGCCTCCATAATTTTTCTGTAAAGGGCCAGAGAGTAAACAATGCAGGCTTTGGGGTCTATAGGGTCTCTGTTGTGACTACTCAACTCTGTGGTGATAGGAATGCAGCCACAGACAATATGTAAATGAATGACAGGGGCTGTATTCAAATAAAACTTTATAGATGGACACTGAAATTTGAATTTCACATAACTTCCACAAGACATGAAATATTATTCTTCTTTTGATTTTTTTTTTCCAAAACATTTGAAAATGTAAAAACCATTCTTAGCTTGTGGGCCACACAAAAACAAGCAGCAGGCTGGATTTGGCCAGTGAGCCATAGTTTGCCAACTCCGGTCTTGTAGAAGCATTATCACACCCGTGGTGGAAAAGGAGGGAAGGAGAGGAAGATGGAGAATGAGAGCATTTATTAAGTACTGACATTTCCTTCTATCTGAGTTTAAACTCATTTGCTCTTTGCTTGCTTCACATATGTAAATGGTTCTTAAAAATAACAACTCTTAAACATATTAAAAAGGGGTGTACTTTTTTTTTAGTTGAGCTAGGCTGATAAGCATTCATAGCCACAATGATTTGTGAATTTTTTAATATAAACTGTGCTACCTATCATAGGATATACTTTCCTTGAAGGCCAGCACCTGCTTTATAGCCATTATATTTATACTGGCTCCTGCAGATTTCTTTTGGAGTGGACCTACAGTAATTTATTATTGTGTTGAATCAGCAAATTTGAGACTATTCTATGTGCACAGTAGTAAGTATTAAAGGGAGCACATAATCAAAATATAAGACTTGGACCATAAATCATAAGCCAATCTCTCTGGAATTTTGAATCCTGGTTTACTTTTTTAAAATATATCATAAGTGTGCAGCAATTTCAGATGCATTTTTTGTTGTTTTGTTTTTAACATTATGATACTCTCCTACTTATTCACTTCTATTCCCCACTAATTCTTTCTTCTTCTTCTGTGACACCCACCGGCCAGGCTGATTTCCTCTCTGCCTCATAACCAGACCATGTGCATAACTCTTACAACATGTTTCCTTATATTTTCTTCCCCTCTTTTATGAAACATGCCAGGGGATGCCTCTTTTTTATTC
The DNA here is from genome assembly GCF_937001465.1 of Orcinus orca. NCBI lineage: Eukaryota > Metazoa > Chordata > Mammalia > Artiodactyla > Delphinidae > Orcinus > Orcinus orca. The sequence goes on from NC_064573.1 coordinate 28,231,853, forward strand.
TTTCAGGCAGTCTACCCTTTAAGACCATGCTCAACTATCTACACCCAGATACATCTTTTTCTCCTCTTAACTTCTCAAATACTGGTGGTGCCCTGGCCCATTCATTTTTTTTCATTTTGCATGTCATATCCACAATTAAAGTTGGGGACAACATAAACTTTGAGCTGAGATGGTTTCTAGGCCCTCTTAAAAATCTACCTAGTAAATAGTACATGGCCAATGAGAACATACTTGTTGGTCAAATCCCTGTGTCATTTAAAACAACACTAGAAAGAACAGGGATAATGGGATGGAAAGAGAAGGTTCAGATAAAAGTGGGAAAGGAAACAGTGTCAGGAAATCTTAGAAAACAAATCAACATTTTTAACACTGCAAGGAAAAGGAAGATGGAGGGCTGCAAAATTAGAAGGACTATCTACAGTCCTGCTTCTCTTTTTTTTTTTTTCCGGTACGCGGGCCTCTCACTGTTGTGGCCTCTCCCGTTGCAGAGCACAGGCTCCGGACGCGCAGGCTCAGCGGCCATGGCTCACGGGCCCAGCCGCTCCGCAGCATGTGGGATCTTCCCAGACCGGGGCACGAACCCGTGTTCCCTGCATAGGCAGGCGGACTCTCAACCACTGCACCACCAGGGAAGCCCCTGCTTCTTTTTTTTTTTTTTTTTTTTTTTGCGGTACGCGGGCCTCTCCCTGTCGTGGCCTCTCCCGTTGCAGAGCACAGGCTCCGGACGCGCAGGCTCAGCGGCCACGGCTCACAGGCCCAGCCGCTCCGCAGCATGTGGGATCTTCCCGGACCAGGGCATGAACCTGTGTCCCCTGCATCGGCAGGCGGACTCTCAACCACTGCGCCACCGGGGAAGCCCCCCTGCTTCTTTTTAAAAGTTCAGGAAAACCAATTTCAAGTAAAAATTAGAAACAGAAAAGTATCAACTTTCAAATTTCTCTTATAAAATTTTTTAAGATAAAAAGAGAACTGAAGCAGAATAAAAATATACCAGTAAAACATGTCCACAAAACTAATAAAAATGCTAACCTGCTGTTTTGAAATGAGCTAAAAGATCTGAAGAAAATGCTAAAAGACATGAAAGAGGAGCATAAATTAGAATTAGGAAACCTCACAAAGGAAGTGACAGAACTCAGAAAAAATTTAATAGAAATGAAAATATAATGTCAAAAATGAAGATGAGGGCTTCCCTGGTGGCACAGTGGTTGAGAGTCTGCCTGCCGATGCAGGGGACACGGGTTCGTGCCCCGGTCCGGGAAGATCCCACATGCCATGGAGCGGCTGGGCCCATGAGCCATGGCCGCTGAGCCTGTGTGTCCGGAGCCTGTGCTCCACAACGGGAGAGGCCACAACAGTGAGAGGCCCGCATACCTCAAAAACAAACAAACAAACAAAACAAACTAACAAACAAAAGAGTGAATAAACACAACAGTAAATACTTGAAGAGAAATAGAAGGTTGAATGGAAGAAAAATAATTTAAAAATCCAAAAGGAGTAAAATAAAAAGATAAAAAGGATTCATGACATAGTGACTAAAATTGAAGCTACAAAAGAAGATCCCGAACATAATAGGTGTCCCTAAAGAAGAAAACCAAAGCAAGGAAACAGAATAAACACTAAAAAAAATGATTCAGAAAATCTTCCCTTAAAAAAAATTTAAATCACATATTTAAAGAGACTATTGACCGGGGCTTCCCTGGTGGTGCAGTGGTTGAGAGTCCACCTGCCAATGCAGGGGACGTGGGTTCGTGCCCCGGTCCGGAAGGATCCCACATGCCGCGGAGCGGCCAGGCCCATGGGCCATGGCCGCTAAGCCTGCCCATCCGGAGCCTGTGCTCCGCAACGGGAGAGGCCACAACAGCGAGAGGCCCGCGTACCGCAAAAAAAAAAAAAAAAAAAAAGGGACTATTGACCAACACTAAAGTATATTATATTCTAGTAAAGTGATTGGATTTTAAAAGAAAAAACCACATTACTTGAGTATCTAGACAAAAAGAACAAGTGACTTACAAGGACAAAAACATTAGATCATAATTAGGTTTTTCAAAAGCAGTATTTCATGCCAGATGAGAAAGGAGAGACTTACTTACTAAAGAAAGAAGGTATGAGCCAAGGATTTTATATCCAGCAAATGAACTTTTAAGTATAAAGGGCACCAACTCTTATGTACATGGATAGCTCAGGAAATTTTATTCCCATGAGGCTTTTCTTAGGAATTTACTTGATGGTGAGCTAGACATCAAAATGACTAGAGAGACATTGACATGTCTGGTGGTGAGCACTAAACAGTCAGTTACTTGTAAAGCTAAGATTGAATGTATGCTAAGAGGGAACAAGTACATATATTCTTTATGTTCTGACAATATAGGCATATAGACCAATTGTAAAAAATGGGAGGAGGAAAGCATATGCTGCTTTTACTCATCTTTTCAGAAATCACACTGATGGTATTTATTACGGATGTTTCACTAATACTGTTGTATATATGTGGAGTAAAAAGAAAGAGTAATGACTGTTTTTCTATGTCTTTTACCCTTACATCCCTAAGTTTCTTGAGATGAAAGTGAGGAGATATAGATATAAGTTTTAGTAAAAAAAAAACTCTTACAATCAAAATTCAGGCAGTTGAAATAAATTTGACTTAGAAGTATCAGTATGAACACACACACACACACACATACACACAAGCCAAGTTTGTACTGATATTTGTAATTCAAATTTATTTCAGATTCTATCTATCATCTATCTATCTATCTATCTATCCATCAATCTATATATCTATCTAATCTATCTATCCCTAGTGCCCAGATTGTGGTCTTGGAATGTCATCTCTCACTTAAAAAAATAAAACAAGAATTCTTAGAGAAATGGCTCATTTTGTTTTGTCTGAAACAAAAAAGAAAAATTATGAGATGAGCTTAGAACATCTTATCACACCAGATAGCCGTTACCAAAGTGTACTATGTTATATAAAACCACTGGGATTGTATAAAAAAGTTTCAGGAACCAACTTGAAGAAACTCCAGCTGGCCACAGATGGGCCAATTTGAGCTTCAATAATGACAATAATTGCAGCGGGCTAAAACCTTTCAAATATGTTTGTCCATGAGTTCAAAATACTATTAAAAAAACCACTTGGTCACTTTTAGAGGGTGATAGGAAAATAAAAGGAAGAATCAAATATTTATCCTGTTTTTCTTATATCATCTGTGCCATGAGGTATCCAAAGAAAAGACAAGGGAAAGCACCTCTGTATGAAAGCATGCCAAACTAATCAGTGAAGGTAATGACAAGATTAAAACATCACTACTTTTCGGTCCCTAATACATGAATAGATTTCTGCATTAAGCATCAATAGCTGTTAACAAAACAAAGAGACAATCAGATATTATGTGCCTCTTGATGAATGGCTACAAGTCTACCTACAACCTGAATCCAGCTATCTTTGGATCCTGTTCTGAATCTAGCTGCCAATTTTCAGAGAAGCCTGAGGACAGAGGAACATGTTGAACTGCACCATGAGTATGCATCCAGCAGCATCCACACTGGGGGCAGCTCTGCAGGTCAAATAGCTCAGATTCTTCAAAAGGTACATGTAAAGAAAAAGTAAGGAATGGAAGGGACACATGTGGACTCAAAGAGTCCTAAAAGCATATCAAGGTTTTTTAACTCTACATACTTCAGTGATAAAACCATAAAGAAGTGCACGGAAGTAATTACCATAAAAGTCAGGAGACATCTGGAGGAGGGCTTGGCTGTGTTGGGATGAAGAACACCAGGGGCATTTCTGGGGTAGCTTGATGGGTTCTATTTTTTGACTGGGTGGTGATTATTGAGGATTGACCTTACAGTAATTCGTGAAACCATATTGTGTGTGGTTTCTGTATCAGTGATCTATTTTTACAATGTAAGTTTTTAAAAATGAAATGAAATATCCCCAGATACCCAGAGAGCCCTTAGGGGCCTCACAGTTATTGCTAAACATACACATTTCCTTGGTCACCACAAACACAGGAGTGTATAACCTACCCTCCTAAGCCAAAGCCTTTGGCTCTGGCAGAAAGGAAAGCAGAACCTCTTTCCCTAGCTGTGTGTGTCCATCACCACCCACCCTAGCTGGAATCAAGATGTGTCTGTGGCTGGATACATGTGGGAGGGTGGGAGTGGGTGACGGAGGGAACAATGGAATAGACATCTTGCTGCAATGGGGAAGCTCATTTAGTTAAGAGAAATATATTTCAGTGTTTTGAGTCACGATAAGAGCAAACTATTAGGCACAGTCTCTATTAGGATTGTCACAGATATTGGAGGGAAATAAATAATACATCTATTTTGGGGTGCAGTGATGACATTTACAAGGTGCCAGCAACCCCCACACATTCTCATCCGTGAAACTTCCAAGGCTCTCCTCAGCATCCATGTGACCACATCACTTCCTTTGATGTCATTTGTTTTCTGATGTTCTTCTTTACTTTCTCTCATCCCTCCAAGGTAAAGAGCTTTTTCTGGGCTCCCGAGTCATTATCCTTCCTTCCCCGCAAACTCTTAGGACATGAGCGTGTTGGACATGGGAAGCTTTGAGCAGTAGTGAGAGAGAGTGTGGCAGAACAGGGAAACAATCAGACTGGGAGTCAGGCCTTGGGCTCTAGGCTGGGCTCCACCATTAACTGGTAAGCCACCTGAGTATGGACGATTCATTTCATCTCCCTGAGCTCAGTTTTATCAGTTGTAAATTGGGGGACTTGAGCTATAAGCTTTCTAATGTTCCCTCCAAAATAACAGTTGAAAGACTCTTTGGCATCAAGAAAAGAAAACAAATTACCAAGTGTGACATCACCAAGATTATCATCCATAAAAAAAAGTACTTGACTAAGAGTTAGCATGTATGTACTGAGTTCTAATTCCAGTCATGCCCTTAATAACTGTGTATTTTAAAAAGTCCTTTATCTTGTTGATCCTGTTTCCTCATGCTAAGATCCGAATAACAGCCATGTTTCAGGATGTTTTAAGACTTTAAATGCAAATGAGAAGACAAATTACAGACTAGGAAAAATATTTGCAACTCACATCCCCAATAAAAACCTTATATCTAGAATATATAAGAAAAAGTATCAAAACTCAGCATTAAAAAAATCTAATTAGAAAATAGGCAAAATACATGCATAGACATTCCACTAAAGAGGATGTCCAAATAAATGTATGAAAAGATGGTTAACATTATTAGCCATTACAGAAATGCAAGCTTAAACCATGAGTTATCACTACAAACCTATCGGAATGGCTAAAATGAAAGGTTGTGATAACATCAAATGCTGGTGAGGATGCAAAGAAACTGGATCATTCACACATTGTTAGTAGAAATGTAAAATGGTATAACCACTCTGAAAAATAGTGTGGCAGTTCCCTTCAAAACTAAAAATGGATTTACCATATAACCCAGTAATTGGTGATTTGGGCAATTTTCCCAGAGAAATTAAAATTTATTTTCACATAGGTTCTTGTATATGAATGTCCATAGTAACTTTATTTGTTACTACAAAACAAAACAAAACAACACACAATGTTGGGGGTATGTCAAAGGAATACAGGAACCAATGGAAAGAACTTCCAATGGCCATAGCTATAATAATTTGCTCAACAAAATAAAATATATAAATATAACATTATTAATATAATGATAATATAGTAAATATAATTGCATAATTTCATTTATGTAACATTCTTGAAACAAAAAAAAATTTTTGTAGAGGTGGAGCACACCTTATTGGTTGCCAGGGATTAGGGATGATGAGGGAGAAGGGAGGTTAGCAAGAGAGAGATGTTTGTGGTGGTGGAACAACTGAGTATCTTGATTGTGGTGGTGGTTATGTAGGGCTATTCAGGTGACAAAATTGCATAGATCTGTGCACACACACTCATGCACACAGATAAGTTCATGGTAAAATCTGAATAAGCTCTATGAATTGTACCAAGGTCAATTTCTTGGTTTTGATATTGTACTACGGGTGTATGGGATATTGACATGGGGTGCAGAGAGGGAGTTGGGAGAGGATTGCACTGGACTTTCTTGTCTATTCCTCAGCATCCTCCTATGAATCTATAATTATGTCACAATAAAAGTTCCAAAAGTCTTTGGAAAATTGTAGACCCATCAGATGTATATTAGCTTAGCAAATTATATTCATGGGGATGTGACACTGAAACTAGCTGATGCTTTCATACAAGGCTGTTGTCTGGTATGTTAGTCAGGGTTCTCCAGAGACACAGAACCAATAGGAGATATCTATTGTCTACCTATCTATCATCTCTCTCTCTCTCTCCCTCTCTCTCTCTATCATTTATTAGGAGGAATTGACAATGTAGGCTGAGAAGTCCCATAATCTGCCCTCTGCAAGCTGGGGACCCAGAAAAGCCAGTGGTATAATTCATTCCCAGTCTGAGACCTGAGAACCAGCATAGCCAATGGTGTAAATCCCAGTCCAAGGGCAGGAGAAAATGAGATGAAATGTCCCAGCTCAATAGTGAGGCAGGCAAAACAAGGGACAGTTTTCTCCCTTCTCCTCTTGTTCTATTCAGATCCTCAATTTACTGAATGGTGCCTATCCACATTGGATTGGGCAGTCTTCTTTACTGACTCCACGTATTCAAACATTAATCTCATTTAGAAACACCCTCACAGACTTACCCAGAAATAATGTTTAATCTGGGCACACCATGGCCAGTCAAGCTGACACATAAAATTAACCATCACATCTGGTCTCACTGTTTCCTTCCAATTGTTTAGTTTAGGAATGGATTTGGGATATTCTGGACTATATGGTTTTACTGACTAAAATAAGAGAAGTCTTGGGAGACTGGCCTTGGAGGCTTCAGGGGCAAGGGCAGCATGGATTATCTGAGTGAGAAGAGGGAGGCAGAGATTATCTCTACCTTTCATAGTTGCACAGTATATTTTGAAATTTTTCTTTTTTAGGTTTTATTCTCACAAAACCACTTTTGTGAGAATGAGAAAAAGATGTCTACATGGGGCAGATGCCACCCCAAGTGTGCACAGCTTGACAAGGAACGAACGTGCAGGCTAGATTTCAGCTCCCACTTCTTTCTCAGCCAGGTCACCTTATGCAGGGAAAAACCTGTACAACCTTACATGGCAGTCCTGGCTGAGGATTATACTGTGTCACATGTGAAGTTATTAAGAAGATTTACCATATGAGTGATTTGAGACATGTTCGTGGGTGTGGCCATGAGACTTCCTTGAGGAAGTAGGGTTTGATTTGATCTTAAAAAGATGGGTAGAATTTGGATAGGCAGAGAGTGGAAGGAGGAAATTCATGGTCTAGATTTGCTTGAAAAAAGCTCAATGAGGACTTGCCTTGCTCATCCTTACAGTTTTGGTACTTGGCAATGTGCAGATAGGAAAGAAAAGATGTAAGGAAGGAAAGAAGGAAGGAAGGAAGGAAGAAAGGAAGGAAAGAAGAATGGAAGAAAGAAAAGAAAAGCTTGATTATATGTCTTCATGATTCTATTTTTTTTCCATTAATTTCCTCCATACCTTCACTTCCTTATATTAGGATAGGATAGATTATGCTGAGGATAGACAGCCACAAAATGTCATTGGCTCTACACAACAGATGAAGTTGGGAACTAAAGGTAGGGCTTGATTGGAAGGTACAAAAATGACAGAATTGGAGACAGACTTGGAAGGCACTGCAGGTATCATTAAGAGTTTACCTTCCCATTTTAGAGTAAGCAAGTGAGACTCAAAGTAGTTCTGTTCCTGGGTATAGAATTTTTTAGTGACCAAGTGGAAATACATTCCAGATCTCTTGACTTTTATTCCAGTGCTTTATCCACTGAAAAGAGGAGAATTAAGGTAAAATATCAAGCTTAGTAATGACAGAATATGTGAGGTTTCTAACTTTTGAGATTTTAATGTTTCTCATTTGTTACTTCCTAATTTTAGCATATATGAATGTGACTAACATTTTGGCACCAGTGTTTCCTTTAATGAATCCTGGAAACAAAAACTCTCATGACTTTCTTGCCACAGCTTTTATAAGAATTAAAAACCTGGATTTTGGCATTTCCAATAAAAGTGAATTAGTAATAACGGACAATGGAAATGCACACCACTGTTGCCACCTTCCTAATCCCTTTCACACCCATTCATTATCTCATCTGACCTATAAGGAGCCTTTTAGGACTTGGGCAAATCCTTTAGCTTTTCACATCCGATTGTCATCACTCCCTGTCACATGTGTAACAGGTTAAAAATTTTGAAGTATTACCACTTTTCTACTAGTCTCCTTCCCCCAATTCAGGCAGCTAGGCTGGTTTGTGCTCATCCCCTCAGGGCATGTAGCTGACAGCAAAAAAGCAGAGGTGAGAAAAATTTAAAAAAACTTTTTTTCTGGCTTTTCAATTTCAAATGACTAGAAACTAGGGAAATAGAAAAGACAGGAACACAAAGACACAGTCTGGAAGAAGCTGGAGCTAGGCTTTCTGAAAGTCCCCTTTCCTTCCCCTCCAGGTTAGAAAAGAATTCCTAGGTCTGGAACTAAGGTTCGACTATGCTGGTAGAACTTAAAATTAATAAACTGACCTTCAAAGAACTTAAGTTTTAACATTCCTTTCACCCATCTATTTGTAGACCAAGATTTGTACCAGCTTCATGTATGAACATATTTGACTGTCTTGACAATCTCTGTCAGCACATCACTACTCTGTGGACTGATGAAAAACCCTAAAAGTTGAGCCAGTCAATTTCATGGCAACAGCTTTGTCCCTACATGAGAAGCTGGTGGGAGGAGATTAGGGACATTCCTGGAAGTCCTTGCTGATTTCAGAAATACCAACAGTCTAATGAAAGAAAAAAGACTATATAATGCTTTAAATTCTCCTGGTTCAGTGCAAGATAGTTGGCAGAGGAGAGGGAAAAGAGGCGAAATTCTACTTTGATAGTTTGCTGACTAAATTCTCTGAGTCTCAGGAGACTATCTAAAGCATTAGGACTCCAACCATCCCAGAGGCTGCCCTCATAATCTACTCTTGAAGACCTATTCATTCCACTAGATTTCAGTTATTCCACTGTGCTTGCTGCAAATACCAAAAGTCATAATAAATGTCACGGTGGGTCAGGTTGATGGTTAGGGACGCAGAGCTGCTTATAACATTTCCTACTTACCTTGCTGGCTTTTTAAAGCGGTGCATCAGAAGATAAAGCAAGAACCAAAAAATACGTAAATGTATGTATGTTTACAAGTTCTCAAAGTAGAATGTGCAACTTACACTTTTAAAAGGAGTTTTAAAACCTATTTCTGAATGTAAACTAAAAATTAGAACAGAAAGAGTAGGAAGAGAAGAAAGTGCCACGTCAAGGGCTCCACCCTTCTTCTGATACCCCATCACTCTTCTACCAATTGCCATATTCTGCTTAGAACTATAGTTCATCTTCCACATGCAGACCTTGTAAGTTCCTTCAGAGCAAGGATTGTGTATTCCTGGATGCTGCCCTTAGGGTCTTTCTCAGACCGGTAGGCTTTGGATAGGAGATCCGTAACTGCCTGTGGTTGATTAAATAGCCTTTCCTAACACTCCAGTCAAATTTTAAGGCCAGCCAGAGATCCATCCTTCAGCTATCTAACACCACGGGATATTTAGTAAGAAGGCCTTAACCCCCAACCATACTGTTCTTCTAAAATTTTAGGATAGGATGGGTCTCCAACATCTTACACTACATTTGGATTGCTTTCAGCAGAGTTCTGACTGGTTCTTTGAATCAGTCTTGGCTTTATGTCCAGGTATAATATATTCTGAACAGTAACCCTGTAAATCAGACTCAAATCTTGCCCACAATGTACTTCCCAGAATCATACAAAAGGCAGAAATTTGGTAAGAATTTTCTCAATGATTCTATATCCAGTTGGTGTGAGCAAAGACCCCCAAATGCTGTTAAACTCCTTAGTGATGTGAACCAGATGGAAAATAAAACAAAAGAATTCACAACTCATGTTAGACTGAATTGAATGTCTTTAATTTCACACAATGAATAACATATGAATAGGATTAACTTTTTTTTTTAATAGTTAAGTGCTCTATACTGTGCTAACCTGATCTGGTAGCGAAAAAGACTGAGCTTTCTTTTAGAAAAAATGTTTAAAACCCAACATCTAAGACCATGGAGGAGCATGACAGTAAAGCATGCCAGATGTATCTACGCCTCAAATAACAGCAAGTCCATGTTCATTTTAAATGTACAAAAATGCTTTATGAATAAAAACTGTTACAAAAAGAACATTTCAAACAATGTACAATTTTTCTTGCCTCTATATTCAATAAAATACAAATACATTTTTTGTTCTAAAATATGTTTACATACAATCAAAGTAGAACATGCAAATTACACTTTAAAAAAGGCTTTTAAAAACCACTTATGAATACAAACTAAAAATTAGCCAGCACGACTTGTAAGACAATCTTGTGCCCCATTTTTTTCTTTTGAAATATATATATACATATTTAACACATCATGTGCATTTATTATTTAAGAAATAGATTTTTTTTAAAAAAGGAAGAAAAAGAAAGACACCAACCTAAGCTGGAACTGCCCTTCTGTGTTGACCAGTGGCAGCTCTTTTCAATTTTCCCCCCTTTAGTGTTTATTATACCTGGGCAAGTGGGCAAGAGATATCCAGGAAGTTTCTTCCTTGGTTGATATGTGCTTCTAAGACTGTTCCCCAAGTGACTGAGTCCAAGAAGGGAGGCAGACTCATCAGTAGGGCAAACTCTCCAAGAAACAAGAGGCAGGGGGAGCCTGGTATTGTGGAAAGAAACTTTAAAAAACTCCAAGAAAATGCTACGGTATATTACAGTTCGAGTTTCTAGGCACTGTGATGACATTATCTGTAAGCTCTGGCATTTGGACCATTGTGATACTATAGGGTAGTGTTGAGAATAATGTCTATATTTATCTACTTTTACATAATGTGAAGGACTGAAAATCCTGCAATGTAACACTTAAATGGCTTTTGAGGCATTTCAGATTCTGCCACCCACCCCACCCCCCTCCATGCTACAGTTGGCATTTAAAGGCTTTGGAAATATATGTATAGATTTTAGACAGTTCCCAGGTAAATCTTCCTAGTGGTAGGGAAAAAATATTCTCCAAAAGCTCATTATCTGAATATTGTCGGGTAATAAGCTGTAGGAGTGGGATTTTCTACTTAAGTCCTAAAACCAAATCCTTTATGATCTCCATGTAGTACATCACCTTATACTATAATTCTGTCACCACTTGCTTATCATATTTACAGACCCAGCAATGCCCAGAACACAAACTCCGACTGCCATCGGCCATGGCCTCCCACTCCGGACAGCAGCCAAGTTAACAGGCTAACCCTGTCGGCCCTCAGTCACCTAGTCGGGGCTGTCAGTGGCTGTTGAGTCCCAGGCCTGCCAGGTCACCAGCCAGCCCAGACACGCCCTCCTTTCCTTCGCCCCGTCTTCCTCCGGCTGTAGCCGGAGCAGTGCTGTTAGAGGAAGTTAAACTCTGTTCCTCTCGTTTGAGATGAGGGGCTGAAAAGCAAGTGGCTCCCCAGCCACTTAGGAAGGTGGATCAGAGACCCATCATCACCTTCAAGGTGGTTTTTATACAGATTTCATTCTTTGCTCACCCCTAATCAGATTCCCTATAAGTGGGTTCATGCCTGCTTGCTGAAGGCAAGTATTCCAGGAAACAGAAAAGAAAATGAAGGAATTTCTCTTATTATGAAATACTTTTGGATCTGTTTATGGAGCCTCATGCATCCCAAATGACATTTTCTCTAATAAATATGCAGCCACAGAAGGCAGTGTTGGGTGGCTACAGACCTCCACAACGTGGATCAGGAGAGCTGGGCTCTCATCCTTGTTCTGCAACCAACCAGATGTGAAACGAGACTGGCCCAATGTTGAGTCTGGACAGGAGAGGAGAGGCTAATGCAAAGTGGGTAGTTAGAAAATGAGGAAATGGTCATACTAATAAGATGGGTTAGGTTAATGGAAAGCAAAAGAAAAAATAAAAGTAATGTGATACTGAGGGAGGAGCTTGATGGGAAAGAGGGGAAGCCCTGCAGGTGACTGGACTTGCTTCCACCTCCAAACAGCGGGTTAGCCTATCTCAGTTTTGCTCCTCTGCAGTTTTTCAATCTATCCTTAGGATCATAAATGTAGAGGATTTGCATTTGACTCACATGACAACTGTAGAACTGAATTTACATATAAGGTGCAAGTCTGCTGTATCTCTCCTGGAATACCTTTCGTTGGTTTGAAAATTCTAATGTACCCTAATTTGAAATTTCTCACCTACTAGAGGTTAATGCCAATTAAGCTTTAGGTCCTTCCTTAAGAAGCTTAGAGAGTGCCAGCTTATTCCCCTCTGCAGGAAGACTTAGTCTGCTCACAGATTTGGTTGGGGAAAGAGTACAACACTGGAAGGAAGAGGGGCAAAAGAAAGAATGAAATCAATTATTTTCAAAATCCAAAAAGGAGAAACCACTTTATGGCCTAATTGAAATGAAAATGGTTGCTCTTTCATAGCAATGGTGGGGTGAGCAAGGCTAATTTAAACCTTCCTCTTGAGTGACTTTGGAACCACTCAGACATGGCTTGGGAATGACAAATTGAAAGTGGTTGGTTTGATTTTGCTGTTCAACCTGTATGAAATGCCAAAGGTCAACCTAGGTCTCAAACTGAGTATCTATGATATAAGCTTTGAAGAACAGGAGAATGCACTCCTTTAAACTTACATATTGCTGGGATTAAATGCAACTGACCTAGTGGCAGCACATGATGTGAAGTCTGTGGTGACAGTGCAGAACAGGATGACTCTGTGGGTAATTTCAACCAACTGGTGGTGCCATGACAGAGCACTGATGTTTGCAAGCATATTAACCTGGGATTTTAAAGTTTACTCCCATAGATAACCCATCCCTTATTCTCCTATGTTCCCAACAAAAATCCTTCTTTCGCTAAGGAAATAATGTTGTGTTCTGAAGTAATAATATGATTTCCTGCCGTTTGCAATTTCCTGTAAAGAAACTTAATTTGGAGGTAAACCAGATATTCTAATTCCCATTAGAAAATTTAATTCTGTCTCTCAGTGTCTCTTTTTATAATCTATCATACCAGGTATTTGATGTCTTAGGAAAGGTAAGGGGAGGAGTGAGGGAGGAAATTGAAAATACTTTGAAATTTCCACATCTGACTTTTAGAGAACATCTATGGCAATGGAATAACTTCATATTCATTCTGAGTTTCTTAACATGTTTTACTTGGGCTGTGGAGGTGGATAATAGAGATGGAATATCTGTCCACACTAAACCAATGGCTAGAGTACAACTTGGATGAGAAATGTACAGTCGAAACTGACCATTTAAAAGACGATTTGTCACACACAGTTTGCATCCATGCAGACTGATAGATTTATAATTACATTATGTACAAAATGTTTCAGTTTATTAAGGCAACCACAACTTGGATACTTTGTCCAAGGTGGTGTGATACTATTGGAGTGGTGACACCCTTTGAGCATTTTCTTTTTTTTTTTCCCAGATAAGAACACTTACTCCCATTTGCTTTTATGAAAAGAGACAATGTACTTCTATTGTCTTTTTGTTCCCTTTTTTCAATGACCTTTGATAGTTATTTGTATAAAAAAAAATCCACATACCAAGGCATTGCTAGACACTTGTCTTTCTGTGGGTCTGGGGTTTCAATTTTTGGTGATTTGTCAGCTATCCCATTTTCTATGGTGCATTAAAACCATTTTATTCTGCCTGTTCTTTGCTGATATGTTTTAAGTATAAAAATAACCTGGTTGACACCTGGGTCAATGTATCTTCGGATGCTCTAAATCACTTATTTTTAAAAGGCTCTATTGATACTAAGTATTTGTTTCACAATGACTGAAGTTCAAAGCCAAGTTCCTTGGGACAGCATGCCAAGGGTGAACATTACAACACAGGTAAGGTTTGCATTATTTAGGTGTGTACCAAGTTAAAGAAGGCAGCAAGTAAGTTAATGAAAAGGCATATGGGAGTACAATGGGCAAAGAAAAAGTAGGAACAGATGATTCTAAAAATCATTATATGTGTGATAGAGGAGACACACAGAAGAATTATGAATGCATGTCTAAGGTTGCCTATCACTACAATTCCACCCTCTGATGACGAGTCCATCTGAGAAACTGTATTGTTAACGTAAAGATTCAGGTCACCTGAAGATGATGTTGGTGCCCCAAAGCCTAGCCGAGCTTGAAAAACCAAAAGAAATAAAAACCAATTAAATGGAAGTGGCTTACAACAAAGCCAGCTGAGAAATTTGCGGCTTTTCTACCCTTGGAATGTTTCCTAATTGAGGGTGTTCCCCTTTCAATTTTCCTGGCCAGCAAATGCAACGGAATCAAGGGCGCACCTTGGATGCGGGAGGTCTGGCGGCTGTCGGAGAGCACCACCGTCTTTCTCCTCCTTGATGGGTCTTGTGCTGCCTGTCAAGGATCTAGCCATACTGAAGTGCCCCTTGGCTGGGAACTGCTGTAAAGCACAGACACACTTCTTTTGAAGACGTTCCCCTGCTTTGCTTTCCCAAGAGCTCCTGAAGGCTCAACCCCGTCATCTGGCCCGAGTCTGCCTGCCCAGCTTCGGGAGAGAAGGGCATTCGGACCCAGCCCCGGCTCACTGCACTTCCAATGCGTCAGTCTCCCCAGCCCCAGGTTCTGACGCCCAGGCCCACCCTAGGGAAGGACATCGCTCTCACTCCCTCGCGACTTCCTCTGCCTTTTAGCCTTCACCTCCTCTTCCTGGGGAAGGGGCTGCTGCGGGGGCGGCTGCTGCGTGGGCTGGGCCGCAGGCTGAGGTTTGTGTTTCCTCTTCCCGCCTCCTCTGGGGGTCTTGGGCAAAGGGGGCGGCGGGGGTGGCGGCGGCGGCGGCGGCGGCGGTGGGAGGGGCGGGGGCGGTGGCGGGGGCAGGGGAGGAGCCTCTCGGGCCATGTGGATGACCGCCTCGATGGTGGCCATGATGGTGTCTTGGCTGGCGGCCGGCTCCAAGACAAGCGGGCTCAGGCTCGGCTTCTGACCCCTTTTGCTGGGAAGGTCGATGCATTTTTCCAGCACCGGCATTTGGTCTCTGGAGTCCTCATCGAACTGCGTGGGCTGCTTCCGGGGACGCCCTCTCCTCTTCTTGACGAAGTTGTTGCCTGTCTTTGATTGTCTCTGCAGCCGCTTGGCCTTCAGGATCTTGTTAACATGGTCCAGGTTCTTCTTGGTGGACAGAATCTTGGTGTAGTTGCACATCTTCCGCACCTCGCACTGGATGGCTTCGATCTCCCGCCGCTTGAATCGCTTCTTCAGCGAGGAGCTGGCTGCGGGAAGGGAAGAGAGAAGAAACTGATTACAGGATGCCAGACTGCCTTAAACCTAGTCTTTTCAGTGACAGCTGGCATTATATTTGGCTATGAAGATTATGGAAAATTAATGCTGTAACTATGACGCAGTACCCACTATTTCTTCTTTTTCCTTTATTAAAATTAAAAGTAATAAAAATAAACATGGGTTGAATATTATGTGTACAAAGCATTTCATTATTTCAGTCTCTACAACAATCCCATGAAATACACTTGTTCCCATTTTTAAGTTTGGAAACTGAGGCTCACACAATGTAGGAAGATCTACCATGGAAATGAATGTCAGAATCACAATATAAATTCTCCCATTACTTTCTCCTATCATAGCTTTTATTTTTTATTCAGCCCTTTGACATTTGATCTAATTCAATTTAGCATTAGGCTATACTTCATCTTTTTGTAAGAGATGCTGAATGGAAAAAATGACAAGCAGCCCTCTGGATCAAGCAATCTGGATCATTCATTTGTACCGTCAGCCTCGAAAAAGAGGTGCCTTGACCTGAACTAGAATATCTAACCGAACCTATTACATTTCTAACCCTCCTCCAATGACAGAGGGAGGATACTTTTCAGGAACACTCTATTTGGGATGATCCCATCTCTAATTTTTTCCCCAGTGGTCTGGACTTCTCAGCTTGCCTGATGATGTCCAATTGACCAAGTCTTTCTTAACTAGTTCATCTTCTGGAAACCCCAAGGGAAATACCAGCCAGGTGTTTCTGAATCATTTACACCCGTGCTACCGGGCTGTTGTTTGCAAGGAGCTCTTTTCATGTCCTGGTGGCCAGATGCGTCTCTATTTTATGAGCCAAACTTCTAGTCGCAGGAAGTCCTGTACTGCCGCCAGTAAATAGCCTTCAGAACTGCTTCATTTTGAAGTTCAGACACCATAAAGTGTGAATGGCTTCAAGACGCAGCAGACCTTTCCTCCTTCAGATCGTTCTTTCTCCTTGTATTGTTCACTAGAGGCAAACGTGTACATACATGTGTATACACACATAAACACAGGCACTCACACACGTCCTGATAACCCATCGTCACACTGGCTCCTCCCTCTGGCTACTTATAAGCTTAAGAAGTGTGTCCTTAGTGTTTGCTGCTGTGATTTACACTAAATGCTCATCCCCAAAGAAGCCCATGTAGTTGTCGTCAACCCTACGAAACGTTGCAGGCCTAAAAACAAATGTGTTTCATTTTAGCATCGTGGTTTGTTGTGTCACCCCATATTTTTTCAACTACTAGTGGACCAGAAGAATAAATATCTTAAGGGAGATGAGGAAAAAATGCTGAAAACAAAGACACTGCTGTCACTTACTCTTGGGCACTCCTGCTTGGTTCTTTCCCTGCTCTTCCCCATTTCTCTCTCATGTTGTGCCCGACACAGATCTCCCAGAAGGTTTTATTTGAAGTTATTTATGTCACAAGTTTCATGGAGTGGGAAGCTCTGAGTTCCACAGGACAGGCCAAAATGGTACTGCTTTTGGCCAAAGGTCATTGTGAGACTTACTGTGCAATGAATAACTACTGAGCAATCTTTAAAATAAGTTATAAAGATCAAAATAGAACAAAGCCAGAGTGAGCTTCTGGCTACAAAAATAAAATTTTTGTACTTAGTGTTGTAAAAGGAAAAGCTTGCTTGATTTTAAGTTTTCAGATGCAGAGACCGACTTTTGTTGGTCTTTATGTCCCTCACAGGGCATAGCATGGTGCCTTGTACATGGAAGGGATTTAAAAACTGTTTCTCCACTGATGAATCACACTGATTGTTGCTGCCTTATAATGATATTCTTCTCTAAAGGAGTTTTAGTTTGGATTTTTAAATCGACCATTGCAAATATAGTGACACTAAGAGCAGGTCTCCATGTCAGAGCTAAGCCATTTACCTTGTCCACAGAGTTCATGAAGAAATGAAAACTAGTCAGAAATAAGCCACAAAACATTTGGCATTATTCCAAATAAAAGTTCCACTTGCAGTTTACCTTCTTTTTAGTTTATATCATCCAAAGAGAAGAAAATGCTATGTGACACATAATACAGCATGCAGGTACAAAGTAAATCATTTTGGGCAATTAGTTGGCAATTCTTGACTGAGTAAAGCTTGACTGGAAAACTCCGTGAGCTGAGCTGGAGATCATTTGGGGCAAATACAACCAATGGATATTTCTTCTCAGTACTTTTATTTTTTAGCATGAAATGTCAAACAAACAAAAAGGAACCTAGTAGATAATTCCATATTCAATAATTTGTTAGATGCTGCATAATTTTTTATTAGGCCCTTGCATTGAAAAGTGATTATGAAAAATTTATTCTGATTACTGTAAACCTACCAAACAATAATAAAAATATCATAACCAACTCTTTTGTACCCACCATTCACATTTAATAAACATTAACTTTTCTCCATACATGCTTTATTTTTTTGTTTAAGAAAACATTTTAGAGTCAGCTAAGTCAGTGCTCCATCATCAATTCCATTTCCTTTCCTTTCCCTGCTTGAATTTGTGCTTTTACTGCATATATGTGAACCCATATTGGTAAAAATTAAAAGTCTGAAACTACCTAATGTGTATAATTCTGTAAGGAAGTAGGAACACTTGCAGAGTGTTGGCAGGAGAGCAAATTGACACAATCATTTTGGAAAGCGATCGGGCAATAACTACTAGAGTTGAAGATGGGTGTGCCCAGTGCCCCAGAGATCCCAAGGCCAGGTCACCTCTTTTGCTCATATGTAACAGGAGGCCAAGGACATCCCTTGAAGCTCAGTGTATGTTACAGAAGACTTAAAACAATATAAATATTAATTAAAAAGATAATGAAGCACTGCGATACATTCAAACAATGGAATATTGTATACACGTCTGTTAAAAGGAATAAAATACATATAAATATATCAACATGGTCAAATCTAAAAAAAAAACTTGAATAAAGCAAATAACAAAAGTATTTGTAAGCATATCATTTATGTAAATTTAGAAATACACAGATCCCTTGAATTTTTATTTCATTTTCAATATCCAGACGTGAAGGTTTAAAGTGACCCCAGTGCAGATTAACTGTGAGTCAAAGACTGGGTGGATGAGATTTCAACACTTCTTCCCTCCAAAGCTACCTTATGGGACTTTATCAAGTCTCTAGAGTAGCGTTGTCCTATAGAAATTCTGCAGTGGTGGAACTGGTCTATATCTATGCTGTCCCATACAGTAGCCACTAGCCACATGTGGCTATTGGGCACCTGACATATGGCAAGTGATTGAGAAATTGACTCTACATTTAGTTGAATTTAAAGTTAAATAGCTACATGTGGTTAGTGGCTACCATACTGGGCAGCTCAGGTCTAGACCTAAGTACCGCGGAATACAGAGGACACACCAAGATCCATTCAGTAAAGCACAGTCTGTGGGAAGCTCAGGGCAAACAACCTGGTGCCTTCAACAAATAAGTTGCGAGGTTGGGGGGGAGGGTGGAACTGTAAATTAAAAGAGAGAGGAGATAAAAAGATCATATTTGGATACCAATTTAAACAATCTGTCAAAAGAGATATTTTATAAATTCATGGAAATTTGAATAATGTCTGGGTGTTTCTTGATATTATATAATTATTGCTAACTTTCTTAGGTGTGATATTGCATTGTGATCATTTTTCAAAGTACCTGTCTTTTAGAAATATATACAAAATTATTAATAGATGAAATCATATATCATCTGGGACTGGCTTCAAAATAATAAGGGAGGGAGGAGGGGAGTAGAAGTATTCCTAAAACAAGACTGAAATGAGTTGATTATGTTGAAACTGAGTGACGAGCACACAGAGGTTTATCATGCTATTCTGCTACTTTGGTATATACTTGCTAGTTCCATAATACATGGTTAAAAAATATAAATGATTAGTGTCAGTAAAACATCTTTCTCAGGATGTTAGGACTGGCGGGGGGTGGGGGTGCTCTGGTTTTCATTTTCTTGGGCTTTATTTCACCTAAATAATTTTAGAAGAATAAATGTCCTCAGTAAAGGGCATGCATAATCTCCCTAGAAAACTCCTGCTGGTAGCTGCCCTCCTGGCTGAATGGGAGGAAAGAATGAATGAGCACTGTGCGTTTTATGTTGTGACCAACTGCATAAACATATGTCATACTCCTATCTCCACTGAGGGCCTCAAGTGTTAAGACTTAATATCCCTCTTTCTTTTTCACATTACACTTTTTGAGGGGTTTCACATCTACTAAACATCTGAATTTTATTTTGTCCTGTATGTATTATCCAAATTTTCAGTGTAGGCTCATTACTTCGTGTGTGAACAGCACCAGAGTGCAGGTCAGTAGGAAGGGCTCTGGGCAGGGACAGCTGGAAACCAAGCTGAACTAGAATGAACCTCTTAGCCCCTCTGGGTCTCTCTTCATCTATTACACTGAACAGTTAGACTAGATGCTTCTGTATTTAAAGATTGCTATAATTCTTACCTATACTCATTATCTATTGCCTTACCAAAAGTGAGGTGGCTTTCTACGACATTTATTTCATCTAATAATTTTGAAATCCTACTGTGGTGGAGAGGAGGGCTTTGGACTTGGCAGGGTTTGATATTCACAAATCTTTCTCCTTACTGCTTATGATTTCACTGTTCCTCTAAATGTTAACAGATTTTTCTCTCTTCAAATTGTTTCATTATTAGACAGTAATTTCTGGGCTCTTGCACCAAGATTGATTCCATATTTGCTCTCCTTCCTATAATTGTCCTATATCTTGCCTGTTCTTTGTTAGCCTTAAAGAATAATTATGAGTGGCCAAGGCAAAATATGAATTCATTTCTTCGTAACTCTGCAATGCAAATCATCTTGTAGACTTTTTCTGTACCTAAAATTGCCATGCAAATGATTGAGTTGGTTTTGATCCAGATCTAGATTTTCTCTTTGCTCCCATTATCAGATGATTGGCTCATCAGTGTTTGTTGATTTTGCTACTTCTTTTATGATAATCAAACACTGGACTTATCACTGCTTTTGCACACTGACTTTATACAGATGTTGTGTAAGCACTGTGAGCAAGGTAAGGGCTAATGAGGCTTAGCTGTATAGAAGTTCCTAAGAAATAGGTGCTAATGGTTTGGAGACTTTGCCCATGTGTAAGACACATTCTAGTTTTATAAAGTTTTGGATGGGTCAGAGAGGGAGGCAAATTTATCTCTAGACTAATTAGAATTTTTCTTGCTGTTTGAATTGGGAAGGTAGAGAAATATTGGGGACTGCAGAACTGCCCGGAGTGGAGTTGCCCTCCAGACGGACAGGGCTGGAGAACCATCAGCCTCAGTCAAGGCACAGAGCTGCACTGTGAATTGCTTTGTATGCTGATACTTAGAAGATTCTTCAAAGGCAAAGGCCATGTCTTCCCTCTGTACTCCCAGTTATTCACACAGCAGTACAAGATTTGGTATGTAGTACATGGGCAGCAAACACAAGTTCAAGAGAATTCAACTGTTTAATGTTCTCCCATGAAAATGTGCATTTTTTTGGATACTTTTGTACTTAACTCAATAATTATCTCGTTTTCCAAATGCTGCTTTTTATTTTCTAATGGGATATATGAAGCAACTTGCCTTGGCAAGCAATCTTTTTTCCTTTTTCCTTAGAATTTAAATTAACCTTTGTGTCCTGGTCTTAAAAGCTCGTTTGAAAAAGATGGCAAGTAGCCTTCGCTGGTGAGGCTTCTGGTGGTCAGAGCACATCAGAAGAGTCACTGCCAGTCATCAGCACACGTGCTATATACCACTGCTTTCCAATTTGAAAGCCATAATTTAGAATTAAGTGTTAGCAGATGTGGGGCATTTGTCACGATAGAATGGTACTTCCATTCTGTTCTTAAAGTCACCTTAGTACAGTTTGGGGTTTCTCTGAAAATGTGACTAGCTTGTTTAATGCACAGTAACTGCTTGACTTTTTTTTTTTTTTTTTTTGCGGTACGCGGGCCTCTCTCTGTTGTGGCCTCTCCCGTTGCAGAGCACAGGCTCTGGACGCGCAGGCTCAGCGGCCATGGCTCACGGGTCCAGCCGCTACGCGGCATGTGGGATCTTCCCGGACCGGGGCACGAACCCGTGTCCCCTGCATCGGCAGGTGGACTCTCAACCACTGCGCCACCAGGGAAGCCCACTGCTTGACTATTAAATGACAGCTTCCTCTTAGGGGTTTATTGTGAAAGAACATTCCATCTCAGCTGCAATGGATTAGGAGACCCTGGTCTTTGTTTTGCTCCTATTTCACATTTCTCCATGGGAAACGTGAAGGTAGGAGGTGAGGAGCGGTTCGACTGATGGAGAGGTGAAGCGGTGGGTGTGCACCTGCATGTTTATGTGTGGGAGCTCCTCTCTGCCTCTCCAGATCTGATCCTGTTCTAAATTGGCAGCCTCTCAAGTGGGGTGCATGTTCCCAAGGAGGAAACTGGGCTGCAATAAAGACATATTATTATATAAATTATTTTATATAATAATATTTTTGTATAAGTATATAAAATATATAAAAATATATTTTATAATATACATATTTTATGTAAATATATGTACATATATGTAAAAATATAAATTTGATGTATTTAACTTTATTATATATACATTTTTATATAATATATAATTATATACATTATTTTAATTTATATTATTTATATCTTATCTGAAAAATAAGAACTAAGTTAAGCATTCTAATGCTTACTATATGAAGCGATGGTGGGTGATGCCCTTATTTGGGCTGCACGATGTGTCACCTGTCACAGTTGGGCATGAGGTTCCTGGGAAAAGAAGAGACCACATGCATTCAAGAGGCTGATGGCATCCCATCAGTTTATTCCCTTCAGGTGTTGTCAGGTCCTGAACATGGTTTAGAAAATTAAGATCTTTAAACAATAAAAAAAACTTTAACAAAAAATAAAAATACTTTGTAATGAGGTCAGGAATATCCATGAAATATGTTATATACCACAGAGAGTTTTATTGGTTGCCTTGCAGCAAACTGTATAAAAGAGTTGCTATTTTCAAAGACAAATTTGGCAATTTTCTTCTACTTTGAGAGAAGTGTTCTAAATGTTTTCACCTTCTCAGTGCTGTCAATGGGCTGTCTGTAATGTTACCTAGCAGTTGTCAAAAAACAAAAAAACCCCTTAATGTCCCTTTAGGGCAAAATGGGCAAAAAGTAACTGCTTTTAGAAGCAAACTCATACTATGGAGACAGCATTTTTTTAAATTGATTGGAAATATTTCCATTTTTGACAATTTTGTTGCTGAAAATGATATTATAACCTATAACATCCTTAAATATGCAAATTAAAAAAATCTTGTAAACAGAGTTAACTTCCAAATGAAGTGTTTCAGAGATTTGAACTCATTAAAAAAATGCAATGTCTTTTGAAATGCAAGACCATCTGACTGTTAATAAAGGAAGTTGGTTAGTTGAATTTCAGCAAAAAAACCCTTTACTTAATTGATGGATGGGATTGAAAAAAACAGTATTATGATTTAAGCAAAATGATATGCTTTCTCCTTTTGGATCTACATTTATGTGAAATATCCTTTTAACCTACAACATCTACTAACAAGTATTGAAACAAACTGAATTTGAAATGAGACCTTCAAATTGCTTAATCACAAGTGTTAGAAAAACCCCAAGATTTTCAAAAAGAAGTATTCAAACTCAATCACTTGGTCCTCTCTGAACCTTATTCAAAATATTAATATTAGTAAAAATTTGTTTCATTAATAATACAGTTAAATGAAATTTAAATTTATTTTAAGAATATTATTTATTTCAGATTTATCTCACCTTTTAAAGTTTACATTTTAAAAGATGAGTACACATATTCTAAATATGTATTTACATGTGGTAACTTCAAAATTATGTTACCAATATCATTCATGATAAAAAATTTGAACTGCTTAGAAGTTTTCCTTTGTTTTCCTAGACTCTTGAAGATTTCATTCATGCAGTATTTAATCCTAGAGGAATTTAACTTTCTATGAGGGCAAGGCCTAAGAAGCCATTAAAGCTTCTTGAAGACAGCATGTGTTCTTTGTACCCCTCATAACAAAGAGCACAGCTCCTTTCTCATAGTAGATGCTTGATTAATATTTCCTGCTAGATCATTTCAGATTGTAAATCCTAGAAGCCAAAGCCTAATATTAATCTTCCTATTCCCTAGAGCACCTTTAATTGAATTGCATGTAATTCCAAGGCAGTCAAGAGTGTCCCATCCATGGGACTCTGGAATGGGATTTGATGCTGACCTCCTTTATTCGGTAAGGCAGTTTTGTGGTCCTGGTCCCTAGGTTTTCAGAATCCTTCAGTTTTCTGACCACAGGGTAATAATGCCAGTCATTTCATGAGCCTGGAATTTGGACAAACCAGCTATGGCTTTGGACAGATAAAGGCAGTGGTAACTTGTCTCCAGAGACTAAGATTTGCAGAGACTAAGATGAATAAGAACACTGCCAGATTGTTCAGAGAACCTCTAAGGAAGGGAACCAGGGCTTTGGCCTGAGAAAGCTGGGTGAAGGGTGAGAGTTCAGAGATCAGAGAACTAGAAACAGGGGCAACTGTATCAGCCTCTAAGGTGCACTGTGCATATTATTAGTAGGAATTGCCCAGGATGAATCCACAGAAGAATTTTAACTCTGGGAGTTTTTCTGGGGGTGATACTTATTAGAGTCAGATTGGGTTGGCGAGGAGTGAATTGTGAGTGGTGGCACTCATAAACTGAGGAATACTAGGGACATTTAACCCCTCTCTGTTTCAATCAACTCTGGCTTTTGTATGTTGCATGTAGCTCAAGCCCCAGCAGACTGACTAGACAACGTGAGAGGCTGGATAGAAATGCAGTTAATGCCAAAAAGTTTGACGCTACATCTGTTGAGTCTCACAGCATGCCAGGTGGTCACACGGCGGGGGTGGTTGCACGCTCTCAAAGGGCTCTTTATATTTCTTCTTTCTTTCCTCTCAAATGTGGCATAGCAGTATCCTTAACCATAAATACCATCCCTTATATAATACTCCAACTATTGTAGATGCATGTTCATACTTGATTGTGAGAGATTTCCTTTCTTTTAAATTTGGGAAAAAAAATTAGAAGAACAAAGAATAATGTAACAAACATGCTCTCATGAAAATTTTCACATTTTTAATATTTAGGCTCAGATGAAATAAATCCTTATCGACCGTGCTAGAACTTCAAGAATTACATCAAATGGTTGGTATTCATGTTCTGTTTTCTAACTGGACTTAATAATTGCATTTGTTTACTTAAAACTCAGACTTTTGTTTACAATCTGTTTACAATTTGTTTTGTTAGAAAACATATTGACCAGGACGTTAGGAGAATGAAGTTCTCATCGTGACTTTTCACCCCTCAGTTCTCTGCTTTCAGACAAATCTCTTAATTTCTTGGCAGGACCCTTACTTCAGAATAAATATGATTCTGTAAAAATAATTATACACCTCCAAGTCTTCTCTGTTCTAGGTAAAATATCCTCAATTCCTTCATCTGTGTCTCATATGAGATTACTTCTAGGCTATATTCCATTTTGATTACCTTCCTCTGGAGATTTAATCATCTGACAAATCCCACCTTAAATTTTGGTGCCCAGAATTGAACTGATTTTCCAAGTATGAAGTGATGAATGCATAAGGCACTACACTTCTATTAATGTTCTATTAATGTGAGCTACATTAAAAACAGACAACCAACAAAACAACCTGCATTTTTTTTTTTTGCAGCAATATCACACAGTTGGTTCATATTAAATGGAAGCTCAATTAACTCTCTTAAACACTTTCGTAAGTTTGGCCACCAAACTTGGCCATTGCTATGTGGAATTGGTTTTTGAGCTTAAAAGCAAGCCTTCTATTTAAATCTACAAAATTTAATTTTATTGGTTTTAGTCCATTGTGAAAGTCTGGAATCTTATTTTTGTTTTCTCAGAGAGGGTCCATGTTTGTGAGGTTTCCAGAGAGTCTGAATACCCTCATGTCAACCTTCCCTTTAATCCCTCTGGGCATGATTCATGTGACTCAAGCGCCTTCTACTATTTTTCTCTTTATTGAAGTTTTTCAAGAAAAAATGTCAATTTATACAATAAAATATCCCTGAATTCTTCATAACACCAGCAAGCAATTTATACCCATTGCTTTAGACTTTCATATATTTTTGTGTCTGGTTAGTAGACAATGGATGTACCACAGAAACAATAATTTTGCATAGCCTACAGGTGTATGCCCAACTCTATTATTTCTGCCAGAAAGGATATTGCATCTGACATTGCAGTGGGGAAAGAAATGTCTTACATTTTTCTTTTATCCAGAGGCAATTCTCCTACCCTAGTGGGAAAAAAAGAGAAAAAGACAAAACAATGCTAGGTGTGGTTCCAGTGCTTTCCAATTTCAGCTGGAATTCAGTGAAATAAAGTCCTCTTCCTAAAAGCCATGAAGTACTCTCATTTCAACGTTAATCTTTCTGGTCCCCTGTGCATTGCTTATATCTCTCTGATAGCACTTCACATAGTCTGTCCTGTTTTAAGATCATGGGATTAATCTGCATTTATCTCTTCTCTTAAGTTGTGTTTTCTTAAGGCACAAGGACCATATCTTAGCCATTCTTATGTATTCTTAGAACAAATATGGATTGAGCCCACTTTGTGCCAGGCGTTGTGCTAGGCACTCAGTTCCAACTTCCTCCTACTGGGGACCAGCACAAGCTCAGCTGACTTACTTGAAATGGAATCAATCCATATGACTCACCCTAAGCCAACACTTACCATCTATTTTGTAAAATCTGTGTGTAAAATAGAAAAGGATTTATTGAAGGGGATCCAAATCACTGTAAATTAAGCTAGATCTTCACATATTTTAGCGATTCCCTACTCTCCTCAGAGCACCACTAACTGTTTGGAGTATCCAAGCTATGACAAAAAGCACTGAAGTACTGTGAAATATAGACTGAAATCCAAACCACCCCATAGGAGAAGTGAAGCTTCAATGACAAAAACAAGTTTGGAACTTATTTAGCACCATTAAGAAAACCAGCTTGAACATTTAAGTCCACCGATTGATTAAAACAATGGGTCCCCTGGAAAAGGGAGACATGTACATATTATATATTAATTATGTAACACCAGAAATGAGAGAGACAGAGCCAGAGAGAGAGGAGGGGTGGGGGGTGGGGGGATGAATGGTCTTTTCATTGCTGAACATTTGGATCAGAATTATAATGGTTTATTGCGGGGGAGTGGTCACGTGCTCTCTTGGCAAATTATATATACATTCAAGTTGTGAGCACTATACCAGTAGGTTGGGGTTTTTGTTTTTGTTGCTATTGCTTTACCTTTTTTTTTTTTTCAAATATAAGCTTGGACAGACTTAACGCAGCAAATACTTCTCAATTTAAGATTTGACAATTTAACAGGAAAAAGCTCATTCATCATCTTTCCCTTTTAGAAACCATAAATTATTGGCTCATATACCATGTGGCTCGGATTCTAGGAAAAGTTAGTGTAAACAAACCCAAGTTACAATGAGTGGAGTAAGAGAGTGAGTCATAAACAAAACACAGACATATGCTCTCATATAAATAAGGGCCTGGATCATCAGCTTCCCAAAGTCTGCTTCCCATTAATTACACAACAAAATGAACTTTCCATATGTAAAGCCCAAATCACTTAACTCTGGCAACTTGTACGAGACAAAGACCAGGATTGGACCTAAAAGGCACTGACAAAAACCTGAATTTCAAAATAATGAAAGTTCTCTCAAAATATTTTCAGGTATTGGAGGGCAAGAAAATCCCTTGGAGGAGTGTTTCTGAGCACTGAAACTATTCCCAGCAACCCAGGAACACTGCTTGAGGCTGGTCTGATCCCCTGCTGAATTTAAAGGTAATATCAGGCTTACTCTCTTTTGTTCTGAGCTCTGTCATCTTTATGGGGCAAGTCCTGGGTCCAGGCCACACAGGGTGTTCACAGACATTGCTGGAATCACTGAACAGTTGAAATTCCCTCCATCAGTACTTTCTCTCTGTCCTTAGAAATTGTCCATTGGTACACAGACTCACGTTTCCTTATTGTTGTATGAAGGCTATCTGGTCTCTCTTAGTTTAAAGAGGTTTCAAGGAAACAGAACAATTCCTAGGGAAGAGGATTCTTCAACAGGTGAGAAACTTTGAGAGAGATGGTAAGCAGCTAAGTTCTCTCCTTTTGTCTCTTTCGAAAGTAGACCTCATAAAGCAAACTAATAGAGTTACTTACAAAGGACATTAAAATAACAGATGTCACATTTTAGGAGCTTGGGTGGGGGAGTGGGAGAAAAAGAATTTTTATTCTTTGCTGGGGGTGGGGTGGGGTGTACGTATTCTTGGGTCATTCATTTACTCAATGACTGTTTTTGTAGCATGTACTCTTTGTGTCGTACCATAGACCATACAAGGTAAGTGGGACAGCATCATCTCTGCTCTCATATGAAACTATGGGAAAGGGGGAGAATCTAATATTTTTGGAGAATCTATGGTGCAGTCTGCAGTACTTCACATATTTCCTCATTTAACTGTGATCACAACCATGTGAAGACATTACTATCTCTGTTGTACAGAGATGAAAACTGAGACCTCAGAGGTTATATAATATAATTATATAATTGCCCCAAAGAATTGCCCCCCAAAATTATATAATTGCCCCAAAGGACACATCTTAGAAGTCATGGACTCAAAGATTCAAGCAAGGGTTGCCCTATTTCAAAGTGAGTTTTATATCATATTTCCTTAAGAAGGCAAAAAAAGACAAGGAGCTGGACAAGAAATGAGAAAACCTGGGTTTCCTGTTAATTTTCTACTAATGACTGCATCAGAACACCAAATTTCTCTCAGTTTTACAATTTCAAAGGCCTTTTCTAACCGCCAAATTTCATAGTTGAATAACACAAGGTATTACTACAGATCACCTGCCCTACTTCTGCTAGACTAGGCCTTCTTGCATATTGTTTTGATCCTGCTGCTTTCTCCAGGTCAAATGCCTTTAAGCGTTCCCTATAGGGAGCCAGACAGCCAATATAATGAGTGAGGTTGGCCAGGATTAGGAAGAAAGGTGGGGGGAATAGGGGAGGACATGGGAAACTAAAGAGAATATGGCCCATCTAATGGGGCAAATGTTATTCTGTATCAATCATTGTTGCCAGGTAGGAATCTAAGCCCAAAGTTATCAGATAATATGAGTTTCAAAAAGCCAGAACTCTTGATTATTATGTAAATCTCCTGATGTTTACAATCTGCAGATTAATTTAAAAAAATGTATAAACCTGTGTAGGCCAATCAAAATACAACTGCAGACAGCTATTGGCCCATGGCTTTATTTTGATATCCCTGTCCTTCAGAAGGGTCACCATGACTCATTCTAGAATTTCAGGGACTCTAGGTTCTGACCCTAAACCTCTCTTCCAGCCTCATCTGCCATTATTTCCACATACACTCCTGTCTTAGAGATATCTGTGCTTTTAATTTGTTCCATCCTTAGAAGGCCATCTCAACTCTTCTCTTCCCAGATCATCTCAGTGTCCTAGTGTAATTAAATTACACCTAGGCCAGTATAATCTCCAGCTTTCCATTGAGAAGCTCATTCTGAAAATCCCATAGAACTTCTGAGTGAAGGGACACATTTATGTGTACAAGTTCCTCCTTCTTTGAATAAACACATACCCATGCACAGGTCATCTCAGCGTCCTCTGAGCTCCCTTAGTGCCCTTCAGTTGGAAACTAATGATTTCTTGGTTGCTAAATGATAGCTCTGTTAGTATCTGAGATTATTATTCAATCTATTAAGTTAAAAATATTACTTGGCCATCTCACGTCTTAGAGTCAGGCCTTCCCAAATAGTGTGAAAGTTCTCCTAGGGCAAGCACTAATCTTTACTTGTATGTACCATTGTGGCAGTTACTTAAAAAATATCTGACAATTTGTAACAAAGCCTTATAGAAGTTCCAGTAAGATGAGCTCAATATGAAGCCCTAAAAGGTAAGGGGGTGGGGTTTGACTGTGCCCTGAGATAAGGGTATTTGGAGGAGGTAGTGAGGATAAAACTTCTAAAGATAGTTAATGGGTATTATGATCCGAGTCATAACATGACTAAATTATGACTTAACATGATTAAATCCTGGAATGACATGACTTCATTTTTAACATGAGAGGGGGCATAAAATAGTGATCTATTGTTTTGAACATGGGATTGGTGCTGTTTCATTTCTTTCTCACCACTGCCTAAAAAGCAGAAATTATTTTTCTCATTTCACTGGTAAGGAAACTGAGACTCAGAAGTCTCATTTAGACTGTGACTCACCTAAGGAAATGAATTAAGTACTGCAGGCTATGCAGTAACACTGGTCCTTGAATTTCAAATGCAGTTTTCACTTTACGTCTGTGTGGTAGCCAGAAAGAGTCCAGGTTTCCTAATTCCTAGCAGGTAATATTTGTAATTCAGTTCACTTCTCTGAGCTCAATTTCCTCAGCTGCAACATGAAGGGGTTTGCAGAGATCCATTCTAGTCTATTCTAATCCAGTCTTGTCTAGTCAATTCTCGTTTAAGCAGCAGGAGAAGGAGGCCCCCTGGGAGGTGCTCTGGGATTATTCCAGTGACCCTCAAACGTAGAGTGGAGAGGGCTGCGGGTGAGTTATACCTCTCTCTGTGTCTTTCTGTCTGTCTCTTTCTCTTTGTCACACCTGTCTATTCTCTCTAAATTCTTTCTCCAGTCTCTTAGACTGACTTACAGTCTGCCTGGACCACTAAAGATCATTCTTAATGACGGTCATTACACAGTTCTTCCACGTTGCCTGAGGCCATTTCCACAGCAATAAGCAGGAAAGACCTTGTCCCCCCTCTCCACAGCTGGGCTCAGTATGCCAACTTCACTGGAACCAAGAAGTTTTTCAAAAACTCTCCATTAATTACAGGAAACCCAAAGCACTGTCCCCTCTTCTCATTAACACAGTTGCTTTCAGTTGCCACTACATTATCTCACCACCATTAAACCAACAATCTAATTAGACTTCTGGAAATGGAAAAAGCCAATGAATAAGGCAGGCGTGCCACTTTCATCTCAAAACTGATCATAAAATATTGTGCCCTTTTGTTCTCGTCCACATAAAATCTTCCCTGGAAGAGTGTCCTTTCGTTCTCTCCTATTTATAAAGAGGAGTTTGAATATTTGATATAAAATGAGTATCTTAACAGAAATTGCTTCATGTTTGGGAGGTTTTCTTTCCTGCATTTCTGAGCGTGGAGTCTCATTACAGTAATCGTACCCGACTCCCCCTGAGTGTGATGCCTCACAGCCAAACCTCCCACTGGGTTTCAATGGAGGTGTGAATGATACTATCACTGGGAAGAAGGTAAAATGTATTATTATCATTACTCGATTTTTAAGAGGGTCTGACTGTGGCAAGAGGTGGTTGGGAGTATAATCTGTAGAAAGCATGCAGAGAAGATAAATTGAGTTAAACTTCTCACAGACACGGCACTTTCCAACCTGTCATTAAACCTTCTGTCTTTCCTAAAATCTCAGCTCTGGAGAGAGAAAAATTAGTTAAGTCCAGTCCAGGCATGTTTGCCGAGTATCTACTATGCACTGAGCACTGCACGAGCTTCTTGACACCCAAGTATGATTATATGTTGCTTAATAACAGTGTTCCTGGATTTTGTTTCTCTTGTTTTCATCCCATTGAACCCAAGGTTCTGTGAATTCATGGGATACACAATACTCATTGAATGGGACAAATCTTAAATAGGAAATGGTTGCTGCCCTCAGGAAGTCAATACTCTGAACAGAATGCAAGACTAGCATATATAAAATAATTAAATTACACCTAGTCCAGTATAATCTCCAGCTTTCCATTGAGAAGCTCATCCTGAAAATCCCACAGAACTTCTGAGTGAAGGGAGACATTTATGTGTAAAATTCTTCCTTCTCTGAATAAACACATACCTATGCACTACACACACCATGCCATATAGGCTGACTCCTTAACTTGAAAATAATCTTCCCTGGAGGATATCCTGGTGGATTAGCCCGGAGCTAGTCTGCCGTTACTGAACAGAAGATTCTGGAGGCCCCAGGGGTCCCTTTCAGGTTGCTCCCTCTGCTGAACAGTCTCAGGATGGTTTGCTGTTTCTGGGGCTGCCATGGAAAATAAAGGCAAATCACTGCCTCTCAGCTCTAATAAATATCATGCTAGAGTATATGTTTTCATGCACCAGATGGTTTTGTGCAGGAAACAGTTGTTCAGTGCATTTTGATGAATACTTAATGATTAGCTGTTGTTTGCCCACCTCAGTGCTAGGTACTGGGGTTTCAAAGTCAAATAAGGCCTGACAATAGGGGAGTGGACAGTGCAGCATGAGACACAGACACTACATTAAATGTAGGGACCAGTGATCAACCAGCTTGTAGGGAGAGGAGCACAGAGGATGTGGTGTCTAACTTGGCCGTGGGGTGATTCTCAAAGTGGGTGTAAGGGAAGGCTTCCTAGAGTTGAAGGCACCTAAGCTGAGTTGTGAAGAGTAATCATGAATTAGATATCCAAATAGCTTGAGGAGTGGGTGAAGGAGACAGGAACATTCCAGGGTGGAAAATAGGTAATAGCAATAACAGTAACAACAACAATAGCACAAATTTGCTGAACTCTTCCTATGTGTCAGTCACTCTGCTAAGATTTGTTTTTTTTTTTTTTTTTTTTTTTTTGCGGTACGCGGGCCTCTCACTGTTGTGGCCTCTCCCGTTGCGGAGCACAGGCTCCGGACGCGCAGGCTCAGCGGCCATGGCTCACGGGCCCAGCCGCTCCGCGGCATGTGGGATCTTCCCGGACCGGGGCACAAACCCGTGTCCCCTGCATCGGCAGGCAGACTCTCAACCACTGCGCCACCAGGGAAGCCCTCTGCTAAGATTTTTCACAAGGATTACCTCATTTATTCCTCACCACAATCCTCTACACTGGGTGGCATGCTTTTCTCCATTTCACAGGTGTGAACACTGAGGACTGAACACCCAGCTGCTTTAGTGCAGTATTGAACTTCCAATGCAGGCGATTGGAAGCAAGAACACATGCGTTCAACTAGAGCACTGCACAGCCCACAAGTGGTGTCAAGAAAAATGAGCCAAAACTTAGAAACAAGGCAAATGGAAGGGTGCATGTCCTTGTGGAGTTTTAGTGCCATCTTACAGGGGATTCACTATCCACTACTAATTAAGCCCCAGATTCTGCCAGGTAATATATTAACTTGTAGATTTTTGCCCAGAAAATATGCAAATGATTCCTTTCCAGTAGAAAAGATAAGCCCAGAGGTTATGGTTTTATTGTCCATTAGGACATTAACTGAACAATCTTGCTCGGCATTCTTTCTCCAATGCCTACATTCCTGTAATGCCCTTTCTTCTAGTTCTAATTCTTTTTGGACCAGCTTTATCACCATGTTGGTTTCCTCATTAAAGAATTGAATGAATCCTTGACATGAGTTTTTAGTTTTTTGCAAATTCCACTCTGACAGTGGGGATTCCAAAGGAGTTTGGTGCTGGCTGACATTTCCAAGAAGATGGGCCCAGATTCTGGAGAATTTGGTGCTTCTTGGGGATGTTTACAGCCTTAGCCACGGAACAACTCAGCTTTTCCAGAATGTCCAGTTTAAATCAGAAAAGAGCTTATTTTCTCCTTTTCGGGCAAAAAAATTGGAAGTTTTTCAGAAGGCCTTTGGTGTGATGGGGTCTTCAGGGAAGCATGGAAGTTTGCAACCCTGCTGGATCTCTTCATGGCCCAAAGCCAAAGCGAGAGGGCTCATCAAGAACCTCATGTTCAGTAGAGCTCGCTAGGCAAACAGAGTGATTCTGTGCTGCTTCAACATGGGCCGGTAGGTAGCACTTTTCAGAAAATTTGAATGATTTGTTTTTAAAATAAAGCTTTATTTTCTCTAGATCTTTTTGAACTTTTCCTACTGTATATTTTAAGTGATTAATCTGGACTTAGAGAAATTTATTTTACAACTCGATGACTTCTTTGGTTTGTATACTTATGGCTCTTGGATGTTTCAAATCCTATTAACTTGCACATTTATTTGCTCTATTTTGGTTCTTTTGGAAAGACAAGACTTTTGGCTGAATCGACCCATTATTTTGGTTAGGAACTTCAGATCATGATACCACACAGGACAAAAAATAAATAAATTACTTTACAATTCTGAAATTCCTGTTCACTGCTTTTTGCATTTGTACCTGGATATCATTTCATCTTTTTGGGTCCCTCTCCATAAATGGCGGTTGGTTAACAGAAAAGTCAGGCATCCTAGAATTTGGGAGTTAGAAGCAATTTTCGTGATCATTTTTTGCTCCAGCTACTAGAATGCTGGATTTCATTAGAATTAAGAATTCATTCTTAATTTGTACAGGTAATTTTTCAAGCTTAAAGTCTAGCATCTTGATTACAGGTAACAGCCAGTTCTGATGGGGCTGATAGTTTGGTTTAATAACGAAATGGTTTACCTAATATGTCTTTGCTTTTAGAAGCAAAATGTCTGACTTGTGAAATTTAAACATTTTCACTTGCTCTGATAGTTTTAAACAGGGCAGATGACACAGTTTGAGAGAATAATATATTAGCCTTGGTACGAAACAGATACAAACTATAAGAGCTGTGCTCCCTCTGCTGCCCTTGTCATCTCTAACAGGGCTACACCTTGAGCAGGTGAGATTTGGTGATAGCAACCCTGATACATATCTTTTTTCCTACTTGGATTTAAGATGAGAGACTATCAGTGTGTGTGTGTGTGTGTGTGTGTGTGTGTGTGTGAGAGAGAGAGAGAGAGAGAGAGAGAGAGAGAGAGAGAGAAAGAGAGAAAACAAGAAAGAAATGCCTTCCTGTTTGCTTGCGTTTCCATTACTACTACTCTAGACTTTTCAGTTGCAGAACCAAAGAAATTTTTTTTTTCTTGGTGTTTTATGAAGTTCCTAGAAAATTTGTAATTTACTTAATAATATAGTCTCATCTTAAATATTAATACAAAGTGTGAGTGGGGGGCATGTTTCAGTAGTAAAATCATGCACTCTCTACATATCGTATAACCTCCCTGAGAAGTTAGTTCAACGTGTAGAAGATCAGAAAAATAAGGCTGACTTATTCAGGTACAGATTATCTGGTGTGGTTATTCAGTCATTATTGGGACAGTGCAATGGAAGTTATTTCAAATTATGCATCATTTTGAACAAACTTTATTGAAGCTTTCACTGCATTAGCCCTAATTACTCACAATAATGATGCAGTGCTCCCTTGAACCAGACCTCCTTTGTTGTGCCAGGGGACTGCAGCTGATCAATGGCTATTGAGCAGTTTGATCACGAAGGCTGAACTGCTTAAGCACCAGTGGCAGCCAGTGCCTTCCCTCCCTCCCAGTAGCTCACAGACTGACATGTTCTCAGTCTGGCCACCCTCTCCTTCAGCTCCTCTTCTGTGTCTTCCTCCAAATCAATAACTTCATAATCAGCATGACTCTCAGACTCGGAGAAGCTAAAAAATTGCCTTAAACAAACACAAATATACATACACACACATGCACGAGCTAGAAAAAGACATATTTTTAAGCCTTTGACCCACATTCATTTCTTCCACATTATAATGTTTATAAACTAAGGTGGGAAAGGTTCCTTTTTTTTTCTTTTACCAAAGATTACCTGTTTGAAAAAATACCATTAGGATATAGACTGATCAATTATTTGGCAAGTATTTACTGACAGCTTACCACATGTCTGTCAAAGATTTTTCCATTTGCTTGTTAAGCAGTTCCAATATCAAGCATGTTTTTCTCAGATGTCTCCCATCTTGTTTGGTACAGAATAAACACACAGCTACTGCCTCGTAAGCATTCATTTCACTTAGTGATTATTTATTGAGCATCTACTATGTGTCAGGAACTGTACTAGATACCTTAGTTTCCATTATTTTAAAATAAAAGTAATTTCAAATTAATTGAATTATTTTAGTATTTAAAAAACTCAATAGGGAATTCCTTGGCAGTCCAGTGGTTAGGACTCTGCACTTCCACTGTCGGGGGCACAGGTTCAATCCCTTTTCGGGGAACTAAGATCCTATATGTCGTGCGGCGTGGCCAAAAAAAAAAAAAACTCAATAAATGATTTCTTAAATTAATTTTGCTTTATAAGCCACTTAATTTTACTCTTCTTTCCTTTACCTTCTCTGCACTTGTCTGAGTCTTCAAAACCACTCTGCAGAAATGACGACCTATTGAGAAATAAGTTGATTTCTTTATATGGCCAGAAGTAATTCTAAATTACCTTACTTATAATGAAAGATGGGACTCTAAAGAAAACAACAATTAAGTGAGTTGTCTCATCAGAAATATGTATGACTAATGTACACGCACCCAACTGAATGAAATCAAACCCAGAACCTATTTATTAGCTGCCTTCTGTATGCCTGACTTTGCTTAAAGCCTCACATTATGAGTTTCACTCACTGTTCTCTCAAAGAAGTAGGAGTCCATAATTAGGGAGAAAGAAATCTGCCTTTGCTACTGTTGGGCCTATGATAGAAATGAGATTCCACTGGAAATCAGGCAGTAAATCAAGAAATTTGGGTTCCAATCCAACTGCATGACCTCAGGCAAATCTCTGAATCTCAGAAGCATCAATTTCTTCACGTGTGAAACAGGGTATTGGGCATGAGCCCAGGCTGTTCGACCCTAACTCTCTTAGGTTTGTGGGAAGACGTTTGTCTGTGGGGAGTGGAATCTCAGGAAGGTCTGGCCTTCAGCACCTGGAGTAGATCTTTAGCCTGTTTTCCCACAAAAGTTCTGCTCTGCAGCCTAAGACCCGGAAATGGACCAAATCTGTGAAACTCTCATGAGGGTCTCATTTGAGCATTGCCAAAAATAAACAGCCCATTCCTACATCCTGAAACAGGAGAGCTTTGGCTCAGCTCTGATTACCAGAGAGGCAGGTTTAAAAGTTTAATACCCACCTGTTTCTACGCCCATTTGGCATATTTGTAAATTATTGAACGCAAATAGAGAAGGCAAGCCCGTAGAAGCTTGGGATCCCAAGAATGTGTTCTCTCACACAGCATGGAAAGAGTTCAGGGAAGGAAAATAGGGGATCACCTGTCTTTTGCCTCTGGGAAATATCTGTGCTTGGCAAGCAAAGGCGGAAACATGCAGGCTAACTTTTAAATCCATAAAGGGAGGCTAAGGGAGGCCTCCAGAGCTTAACCGACAGGGTCGAGCAAGCAGTTATCTGGGTGGGTATGCAGACCCTGGCCCAAATCTTTCGCTCCAGACAAGTGATGAATTCCCAGAGTTCCAGCAGTGCCCACTTCTCGGACTCCCTCCACAGATGCCCTCCCATAAAGGTGCTGCAAGTCTCAGAGGCAGCTTCTTCCCTTTTCCTCTGTGACTCTCCTTCTAGGACCTCTCCTTGTTCTCATTGCTGGCATCGTTTACCTGGCATTTCCATAAAAAACTTTTCATTTCACACCTAGCATGT
This sequence comes from Orcinus orca, assembly GCF_937001465.1. Taxonomy (NCBI): domain Eukaryota; kingdom Metazoa; phylum Chordata; class Mammalia; order Artiodactyla; family Delphinidae; genus Orcinus; species Orcinus orca. The sequence continues at coordinate 28,268,833 of NC_064573.1, forward strand.
GAAAGATGTTAATATTCTTGATCATATTTGAGAGATGATCCCGTTTCTTCAGAGCAAGATTTCCCAAGTGCCTGGGAAGAATACCACTTCCAAGAGATTTTAAGAGCTATTGTCAAAAAAATGAGTTTTGTGGTCAGGTAAGACCATGAAATTCTGTGTCTCACCCTCCTGGAACCTCACAATGCACATCGGTCAATTAAAAGCTCAGAAAAACCCTGCAGAAAGGAAGCAGATGCAGTGTAGCATTCCTCACACTCACCTAACTATGAAAACATCTATCCCAAAACACCTACCAATATTTTGTGAAACTCAGTTTGGGAAGTGTCATTCCAAATAGTTCTTTCTGTTATTTCAGTTGGGCTCATTTTCTAATTACCAGTGGTCTCCATGAAGGAGGTAGGTATGTAGCTGAGTTCTCTGCTTAAAGCAAACTGCTGAATTAGAAGATAAGTTTAGGTGAATATCAATAACGAGTGTCTTCTTGGGCTTCTAATCATAATAGGCATTTGTAAATACTGCAATATGCTTAACATTTACCAGTGCATCAATTCAACACATTTTATGGAATGTGCCATCACTCTGTATGCCATGAAGATAGCAAGAATCTAAATCATGGATTCTATCTCTGATGTACAAACAATTCTGTCATGAGAGAGAAGAAGTTAAATAGAAGCATTTCTCATGTAGTCTACAAGTGGGTGGTAAATGCATGGCAGAGACACTGGATGCTACAGGCATTCAGAGGAGGTGTGACTCCCTGGGCCTTGAAGATCTGTGGGATGTGAATAGGAACCGAGTGAGGCTGTCCTAAAGAAAGGTGTTAAGCCAAGTACAAGGCCTTCCTTCCTGGCAGTAGGGATGAGCGCGGCAGACTGGGGTTGGTGCGCGGGACTGCTGGGAGGTGATGTGGGGAGTAGCGGAAGGCAGAGCATATGGGATGTCTGAGTAAGGCGCTTGTACTCTATAAACTGCCAGTGAGGAGTCTGGTGACTATTGAGGAATTCATGATATCATGAGCTAGAATGAATCAAGTCCTCAGGGAAACTCTGATTACCATCTCTCAACCATGGTGAGCACAGGAGGTAGTGAAATGCAGTGGTTGAGAGCATGGGTCTTGGATCTGAGTTGGAATTCTGAGTGTCCACAGGTTCCTGGGGCAAGTTTCCTTCCCATTAGCTTCCTCTTCTGGAATGGAGACACATGTACTTATTTCACAGTTATTTTATGAGTTACATGAGATATATAAGGTCCTATATGCAGAGACTAGAAGTTACTAAGCCTTGATAAAGAGTAATTAATACTGTTACTACTACTCACTGACCTTTGCCTCTAGGTTCTGAGATGATCTCCTTCCTTTCTTAGACCTTCTCCCACTTGAAAACTCCAATGCTGAAACAGCTCACATGCTCAGTGTCTGTAGGAGGTTGGCTGAAGAGAGAACTCTTACCTGTACTTAACAGCAGCACATTCCTGGAGGGCCTTCTCCATGCCCACCTTCCCTGGGGTGAACCCAAAGCATGTGAAGTGCTCACCTGCATCTGATGTTGCTGCAGATGCAGCAAGGAGAGATAACACTGGGGCTGGTGGGATTGCAACACTGTCCACTGCAGCTGGCTTCTTCCTGGTCATCATAGTGGACGCTGAGCCCTCATTCTTACTATGTGCTGCTGTTTGGTCCACTTTTAAGTGGGGACTTGGAATCCCTAAAAAAAATAACCCCAAAGCCTGCAGTTACTTTAAAGAAATAGGAAGACAGACAACATAAAATCTGAAAGTGACCTGAAGAAATCATCAAATGATCTGACCTCCTTCTGGTGCAAGAATGACATTTTAGAATGTTTAAAGGAAACAAAACAAAACAAATTAGCAGCATGACTGGTTTTGGTTTTGTGGCTGAGGTTAGTGGTGACAACATTCCAGGTGGCCTGCCTGAAAGTGGGGGTCGGGGCACAGGCCTAATGAAGCAGTGTAAGCCATCATGCATGCTTTACCTTCCATGGATCAAGAAGCCTGTCTTTACAGAGGTTTTGGTGTGCAGAGCATGGAGGGGAGAAGTTGACTCCACCCTAGTGAGGCTTCTCATCTCATCCAGCTAGGAAGACAAGACTGAATGAAAAGGAAAAACTGGGCAACAAGTATGGGCAGGCCTGTGTGTTACTCATTACAAGTGCCTGGGGAGTTCTCAGGAGGCAGGGATTCGTGTGGGAAGAAGTAAGGAAAGCCTTCCCAGAGTTCATGCTAGAGCAGCAAGGTCGAAGGAAAGGCATTCCCAGTGCTGAGAAGAGTGTCTGCTAAGTCATGGGTGAGGAATGAAGATGATTCAGACAAGAGGCCGGCCTTCTGGAGGCAGGAGATGCCCTGTAGGGACTGGTGTGTCACAACAGTGACTGGGCCAAGTAAGAGCTGAACCTGGGGGCCTTTGAGTGTCTGGTCATAATAGTTACAATTTTTTGATGCTGAAAAGCCTGGGTAGACTCTTATGAGGTGCCTCTGAAAGGGCCTGGAAACTTACTACATAACACATTATAAGAACTGTTCTGGAGCCTTGTTTGCTGGGCTCAAATCCCGGCCCTCTTACTTTTCAACTGTGTGATCATGAGCAAGTTACTTAACCTCTCCAAGCTTCAAGCTTCCTTAACTGTGCAGATGGGATGGAACTGCATTACCTCATAGGGGTGGTTGGGGGCATCCATGATCAATCAAAATAAAGGGCCTAGAACAGTGTCTGGCACATAGTTCATGCTATATAATTGTTTCCTATTATGATTATTCCTATTATACTGCTATCACTATTATAACCTGCTCCTCAGACCAAACGGAAACCAGCCAACAAAGGCTCAGTTTTCTTCCCTGACATGACCAAGGATTTCTGGACACCTTCTACATCACTAGCTGCAAAAAAAGTCACTCTCCAACTCATCCAAACATAAGTTCAGAAGCTGCAGGTGTCTGAATCCATGTCAAATGGTCATCTACTCAGAATTTCTTTATTTGTTGGCTACATGCCACTGATAGCAATAACATGAAACAGGCCGTATCACGGTAGTTCCTGACCTTTTTTCCCATCTTAACCAACTTGAGTGACACTGGTCCCTCCTATAGTAACAGCTCACCTCCAGTGAGATCTGCTCACTTTGGCCTAACGGCAGCCCTGTGAAGCATGTAGTGTGGAGGTTACTCTTTTCTTACTTTTATAGATGAGGACAACATATTTCTGAGATGTTAAGAGATAACTGACTAAACTCATACAGCTCTTAATGTCAGAGCTCGAAGTTTTCAAGCAGCCAGACGCTAAACTCAGGGATCATCTTGGTCTACCTTACCATCTTCCAACTTCTGCCCATGACCTGGTCTACCAACAGCATGCTTCACACTGAGGACACAGAGGGCCTATATCACACCTGGAAAAGGCACCTGTAACCACCTAAGGAAGAAATGCTGACACTTTCATTTACTGTCTACTACCTTCCTCCTACTCTCCATCCCGATCTCTGAAACCTCCACTTGACGTGTTGTAAATAAAAATACAATTTTTCTTTTTTGATTTCATATTTCATAGCATTTGACTATGGGAGTGGACAAACATCAAATTCTATGACAGAGAGACCGCAAGGCACAACCATCAAGAAATCAGGAGGTGCAGCAAACACGTACATGATCCCCGGATGATGCCCGCTTGTAAAATATGCAGGTGTGCCAGGAATACGCAAGGTATACACATGTAGTATATGTAAAATGCAAACAGAATCTTCTGCAAGGAGATACATCCAAATAGTTAACCATGGTTATTCTGAGGAAGGAGAGCACAGGGAAGATTAGTGAGGGAGTTTTTACTTTTGCTCCTTAGCCTTCTTTATTGTTAATATTTTTTAAACCACAAACATATATTAAACTCTTTTTCCATTAACAAAATAAACATAGTTTGGAAAGAATCTAGAAGTCTATCACAGTATGGTCATCTGGGTAGACTGACTGATGTGCTAGAATAGTGGGCTGCTAACAAATCTGCAATGGGACAGCAGGCCTGAGTCTGATAAGAATTCCCCACCGTGGTACTCCACGCCACCCTGGTCCTGTTCCTGTCAAATGGATGCAGTCGTCCTTTGCACAGCACACCTCCGGGACTCTAAGCTGCCAGAGTTCTATTGGATAACAGCTCCTTTGGAAAAACTCCCTGATCTGTCTGTCCTCTTTGTACCTGTGGACACAGGTGGGACAGGGAGTTCTTTGCTCATATTATTATATGTGCAGGGAATGAGCCATAAACAGGATTAGCAGGCAGATATTTAACTCTCACTTGGGAACACAGTGATTTCAAGCCATTTTAGTTGTACTCCTTTTCATGCAAATGTTCACAATCCACATCATTCCCTTAAAGCAGATCTGATCACACCTCTATCGGGTGTACCTTGCTACTCAAGTGTTTATGGTATAGAATAAGTTAAAAGTAATAAGATGACACTTAAAACACTCTATAATTCAGATTGTCACTCTTTAGCTATCTTGAAAACCCTAGATAATTTAGGATTTTTTAGATTATAGTACTTTTTGCCAGTTGCTGTCCAATGAATTTGAAAACAAATTGAAAAAAAAAATCCTGATGTTTGCTCAGACATTTTTCAGTTTTGAAAGGATTAGGGAAACAATCCCAGAAGTAGTATATGTGGGCAAGAATATTAGATAACTGTTAAACAAAGGCTAATATAACAGTACTTGTAATGCATAAACTCTGTCTGAGAGCAGAGGTCTCAGGAGACTGGAATGGGTGACTTCTTGGGAGAGAGCATTGGGCAGGCTGGCCACTGGAAGTCTTTGTTTCTCTTCATTCCAGGTGGCAGCTGATACTCCATGCTGAGGTACCCAAAGGACCAGAGGAACATGAAACAGTTCAGAAACAAGTTCTCACAAATGCTCGGCGGTGGTAGAGTGGTGGGATATTTGGCAAGTTCCTTCCCAGAATGGGCCTGGCTGCTCTCTCCACGGGAGGAAGATTTTTGAGGCTGGAGATCAATCATAAAGAAGCCCAGATTCAGCACTGTACTGACTGGACCACTGAGATGTGGCACTGCTCTTTACACTGCGGCATGAGGAAAAGCAAGGATGGCTTTAATCTGGGAAAGGATCACTATGTCAAATTCGGACAGCAGTCTGCATGGAGAGCACACTTGGTAGATGTGTTCAGAGGATCACCAAACCCCAACACAGGACAAATTGTATTGAGGCTTGCATATCTGGAGGCCAGTACATTTTTAAAGGAGGAAATAACAATGCTAATAACTTTGTGGATCCAACATCTGTTTATAATTAAGACAGAGAAGCCAAAAGGAAATAAAAAAAGTTAAACTTATATGAAAACATTCTACTATAACCTGTAGACTTCTATTGATAAATTTTTAAAAAACTCTTTGAAACTGTGCAGTAGCCTATCGAGGGACAGTCACTCATTTTCAAAGGTAATTTCTCATAGACCACTTATCCTCTTGAACCTCTACCTGCCCACCGTGTTTGCATTAGGGACTTGATTTATGGATTCCAACTCCTTTGACGCAGAAGCTGACTTCCTGTTGCCTTGGTTACTTGGAGCTCAGTTCAAGGTTAAAGTACTCCCAAATCAGAATCAGTGGCAGGTGCTGCATCTAGCAGCCAGGTTATTGACTGCCCCAGAATGTGGAAAGGTCAGAGACCGAAGCACTGTTTACTGCCTTAAGGGTGAGTCAATATTGAGTCAATAGTTTCAATATTTTGATTCTGTTTCTTCCGAAGTAGTAGTTTTTGTTCAATTACCTCTTCCCCAGGTTGCTCAAGGTTACAGGGGTCATGGAAGAAAAGCAGGGTCTACGGTGGCTGACTTTCCCAGGATCTCTTTAATGAGCTCTGTGACCTTGTATAATAAAAACCAGCCTCACCATAGAGTAATTTGTATGTTGCTCTAGGTTTGTAAAGTTAGTTATCTACTTATCTCATTTTCTCTATGGGGAAACAAACAAACAAACATTTGTGGGACAGTTATTATTTACTCCTTTTTTCTAGATGAGAAAATGGAGGTTCAAGGAGGTCAGACAACTCATCTAAAATCACACAGCTGATAAGAAGTGGTAAGAAATAGATCCTAACTCCTGACTGAGTCCTCATCTCATAGTTTCTTTAAAATAAAGGGGCTGATAAAATCATCATCCAGGGATCATACGTAATTCATTTTGTAACATTTACTACAGAAAGCAGTATATCTGGAAAATACTATGCAATTAATATAGGTTTAATTAACATTTTAATTCTAAGATTGCAAATGCAGATGTTTCTTGGAGACAAAACTTAGGATGGCATAGTGACAGAGGCCGACACCAGTGGGGTGGTTAGTTCCTTCCGTCACCTTCCTGGCCCTTTCACTGTAGAATTCAGTGCTTGGCATGGACTGAGAGGCATGTTTTGTTGAGCACTCGGTGGCTTTTAACCTTGCAAAGAGCAATGACATGCATTATGCTATTTGCCCCTTGCAGTATCCCTGTGGATGACAAGAGGCAGATGGTGAAACTCCAAATTCACAAATAAGAAAACCAAGGCACAGAGGACCAGGTGATGTGCTCAAGCTCACATATCACAAGTGTGAAGAAAGCGGTGCTGAAATCCATGCCTCTTGACTCAATTCAATATTCTTTTCTGTCCCATGACACACTGACTTTTGGGCAAACCAGTAGATAATATATTTTTCACAAGAGGAAACTCACACTGAAAACTTGATTATAATTCCTTTTCTCATATATTGGTTGTCTGCTCGAATGCTCCCATTGCTATTTTTTCTTGTTTGCAAATGAACTTCACCCATGGAAATAAGGGGATATACGTTACAGAATAAAGTGAATCAAGAAATAGATACGCTTATCAGAGGGCAGACAGCAGAAGCAAGAACTACAATCCCGCAGCCTGTGGAATGAAAACCACATTCACAGAAAGATAGATAAAATGAAAGGCAGAGGACTATGTATCAGATGAAGGAACAAGATAAAACCCCAGAAAAACAACTAAATGAAGTGGAGATAGGCAACCTTCCAGAAAAAGAATTGAGAATAATGATAGTGAAGATGATCCAGGACCTTGGAAAAAGAACGGAGGCAAAGATCGAGAAGATGCAAGAAATGTTTAATAAAGACCTAGAAGAATTAAAGAACAAACACCTGGAAGAATTAAAGAAAAAACAGAGATGAACAATAAAATAACTGAAATGAAAAATAGACTAGAGGGAAGGAACAGCAGAATAACTGAGGCAGAAGAACAGATAAGTGAGCTGGAAGACAGAATGGTGGAATTCACAGCTGTGGAACAGAATAAAGAAAAAGGAATGAAAAGAAATGAAGACAGCCTAAGAGACCTCTGGGACAACATTAAAGGCAACAACATTCACATTATAGGAGTCCCAGAAGAAGAGAGAGAGAAAGTACCCAAGAAAATATTTGAAGAGATTGTAGTTGAAAACTTCCCTAACATGGGAAAGGAAATAGCCACCCAAGTCCAGGAAGCACAGAGAGTCCCAGGCAGGATAAACCCAAGGAGAAACATGCCAAGAAACATAGTAATCAAACTGACAAAAATTAAAGACAAAGAAAAATTATTAAAAACAACAAGGGAAAAATGGCAAATAACATACATGGGAACTCCCATAGGGTGAAAAGCTGATTTCTCAGCAGAAACTCTACAAGCCAGAAGGGAGGGGCATGATATATTTAAAGTGATGAAAGGGAAGAACCTACAACCAGGATTACTCTATCTGGCAAGGATCTCATTCAGATTTGATGGAGAAATCAAAAGCTTTATAGACAAGCAAAAGCTAAGATAATTAAGCACCACCAAACCAGCACTACAACAAATGTAAAGGAACTTCTCTAAGTGGGAAACACAAGAAAAGAAAATGACCTACAAAAACAGACCCAAAACAATTAAGAAAATGGTAATAGGAACATACACATCGATAATTACCTTAAATGTGAATGGATTAAATGCTCCAACCAAAAAACACAGGCTAGTTGAATGGATACTAAAACAAGACCCATATATATGCTGTCTACAAGAGACCCACTTCAGACCTAGGGACACATACAGAGTGAAAGTGAGGGGATGGAGAAAGATATTCCATGCAAATGGAAATCAAAAGAAAGCTGGAGTAGCAATACTCATTTCAGATAAAATAGACTTTAAAGTAAAGAATGTTACAAGGGACAATGAAGGACAATACATAATGATCAAAGGATCAATCCAAGAAAAACATATAACAATTTTAAATATATATGCACCCAACAGAGGAGCACCTCAATACATAAGGCGAGTGCTAACAGCTACAAAAGAGAAAATCGACAGTAACACAATAATAGTGGGGGACTTTAACACCTCACTTACACCAACAGACAGATCATCCAGACAGAAAATAAATAAGGAAACACAAGCTTTAAATGACACAACAGACCAGATAGATTTAATTGATATTTATAGGACACTCCATATGAAAACAGCAGATTACACTTTCTTTTCAAGTGCATACGGAATATTCTCCAGTGTAGCTCACATCTTGGGTCACAAATCAAGCCTCAGTACATCTAAGAAAATTGAAATAATATCAAGCATCTTTTCTGACCACACTGCTATGAGATTAGAAATAAATTACAGGGAAAAAAATGTAAAAAACACAAACACATGGAGGCTAAACAATATGCTACTAAATAACCAAGTAGTCACTGAAGAAGTCAAACAGGAAATCAAAAAATACCTAGAAACAAATGACAATGAAAACACGATGATCCAAAACCTATGGGATGCAGCAAAAGCAGTTCTAAGAGGAAAGTATATAGCAATACAATCCTACCTCAAGAAATGAGAAAACTCTCATATAAACAACCTAACTTTACACTTAAAGTAATGAGAGAAAGAACAAACAAAGCCCAAAATTAGAAGGAAAGAAATCATAAAGATCAGAGCAGAAATAAATGAAATAGAAACAAGAAAACAATAGCAAAGATCAATAAAATTAAAAGCTGGTTCTTTGAGAAGATAAACAAAATTGATAAACCTTTAGCCAGACTCATCAAGAAAAACAGGGAGAGGACTCAAATCAACAAAATTGGAAATGAAAAAGAAGAAGTTACAACGGACACCGCAGAAATACAAAGCATCCTAAGAGACTACTACAAGCAACTCTATGCCAATAAAATGAACAACCTGGAAGAAATGGGCAAATTCTTAGAAAGGTATAACTTTCCAAGACTGAATGATGAAGAAATAGAAAACATGAACAGACAAATCACAAGTAATGAAGTTGAAACTCTGATTAAATATTTTCCAACAAACAAAAGTCTGGGACCAGATGGCTGCACAGGTGAATTCTATCAAATATTTAGAGAAGAGCTGACACCCATCCTTCTCAAACTCTTCCAAAAAATTGCAGAGGAAGGTACACTCCCAAACTCATTCTATGAGGCCACCACTACCCTGATACCAAAACCAGACAAAGATATTACAAAAAGAGAAAATTACAGACCAATATTACTGATGAATATACATGCAAAAATCCTCTACAAAATACTAGCAAACAGAATCCAGCATCACATTAAAAGGATCATACACCATGATCAAGTGGGATTTATCCCAGGGATGCAAGGATTCTTCATTATATGCAAATCCATCAATGTGATGCACCATATTAACAAATTGAAGAATAAAAACCATACGATCATTGCAATAGATGCAGAAAAAGCTTTTGACAAAATTCAACACCCATTTATGATAAAAACTCTCCAGAAAGTGGGCATAGAGGGAATCTACCTTAACATAATAAAGGCCATATACGACAAACCCACAGCAAACATCATTCTTAATGGTAAAAAACTGAAAGCATTTTATCTAAGATCAGGAACAAGACAAGGATGTCTACTCTCACCACTCTTATTCAACATAGTCTTGGAAGTCCTAGCCACGGCATTCAGAGAAGAAAAAGAAATAAAAGGAATATGAATTGGAAAAGAAGAAGTAAAACTGTCATCATTTGCAGATGACATGATACTATACATAGAGAATCCTAAAGATGCCACCAGAAAACTATTAGAGCTAATCAATGAATTTGGTAAAGTTTCAGGACACAGAATTAATGCACAGAAATCTCTTGCATTTCTATACACTAACAATGAATGATCAGAAAGAGAAATTAAGGAAAAAATCCCATTCACCATTGCAACGAAAAGAATAAAATACCTAGGAATAAACCTACATAAGGAGGTAAAAGACCTGTACTCAGAAAACTATAAGACACTGATGAAAGAAATCAAAGATGACAAAAACAGATGTATAGATATACGATGTTCTTGGATGAGAAGAATCAATATTGTGAAAATGACTATAGGACCCAAAGCAATCAACAGATTCAATGCTATCCCTATCAAATTACCAATGGCATTTTTTACAGAACTAGAACAAAAAATCTTAAAATCTGTATGGATACACGAAAGACACCGAATAGCCAAAACAATCTTGATGGGAAAAAAATGAAGCTGGAGGAATCAGACTCCCTGACTTCAGACTATACTACAAAGCTACAGTAATCAAGACAATATTGTACTGGCACAAAAACAGAAATATAGATCAATGAAATGGGATAGAAAGCCCAGAGATAAACCCACGCACCTATGGTCAACTAATCTATGACAAAGCAGGCAAGGATATACAATGGAGCAAAGACAGTCTCTTCAATAAGTGGTGCTGGGAAAACTGGACAGCTACATATGAAAGAATTAAATTAGAACGCTCCCTAACACCATACACAAAAATAAACTCAAAATGGATTAAAGACCTAAATGCAAGCCTGGACACTATAAAACTCTCAGAGGAAAACATAGGGAGAATACTCTTTGACATAAATCACAGCAAGATCTTTTTTGACCCACCTCCTAGAGTAATGGAAATAAAAACAGAAATAAACAAATGGGACCTAGTGAAACTTAAAAGCTTTTACACAGCAAAGGAAACTATAAACAAGATGAAAAAACAACCCTCAGAATGCGAGAACATATTTACAAAACAAATAAATGGATAAAGGATTAACCTCCAAAATATATAAACAACTCGTGTAGCTCAATATCAAAAAAACAAACAACCCAATCAAAAAATGGTCATAAGACCTAAGTGGACATTTCTCCAGAGAAGACATACAGATGGCCAAGAGGCACATGAAAAGCTACTCAACACCACTAATTATTAGAGAAATGCAAATCAAAACTACAATGAGGTATCACCTCACACCGGTTAGAATGGGCATCATCAGAAAATCTACAAACAACAAATGCTGGAGAGGGTGTGGAGAAAAGGGAACCCTCTTGCACTTTAGGTGCAGATGTAAATTGGTACAGCCACTATGGAGAATAGTATGGAGGTTTCTTAAAAAACTAAAAACAGAATTACCATATGACCCAGCAATCCCACTACTGGGCATATACCCAGAGAAAACCATAATTCAAAAAGACACATGCACCCCAATGTTCATTGCAGCACTATTTACAATAGCCAGGTCATGGAAGCAACCTAAGTGTCCATCAACAGATGAATGGATAAAGATGTGGTACATATATACAATGGAATAGTACTCAGCCATAAAAAGGAATGAAATTATGTCATTTGTAGAGACATGGATGGTCCTAGGGACTGTCATACAGAGTGAAGTAAGTCAGAAAGAGAAAAACAAATATCGTTTATTAACGCATATATGTGGAATCTAGAAAAATGGTACAGATCAACCGGCTTGCAAGGCTGTAATAGAGACACAGATGTAGAGAACAAATGTATGGACACCAAGGGGGGAAACGGGAGTGGGGGTGCTGGTGGGATGAAGTGGGAGATTGGGATTGACATATATATATAGTAATACGTATAAAATAGATAGCTAATAAGAACGTTTTGTATAAAAAAAAATAAAATAAAATTAAGAAAAAGGAAATAGATAACCTTGGGATTTGGAAAACAATATTTTTCTGTGCCAAAGTCAATAAAAGTGTTATTTTTTGTTGCATCACTTTATTCATTAATTGAACAAATATTTATTGAACATCTACCATACCAGGGACGTGACACTGGTCTAAGCAGTGAAGTCCCTAAGTTTTCTAAGAAGTGCATTCTAATAATCTCTGCATAGCATAAAGATAGTTGTTACTTTTTATAAGGATACTGAAAGATCCTAAAGTGCCTTTTTAGTCATCAAAAAACAGAGGCTTTGCTACCGATACAGAATCTTTGGGTGAATTTGTAAAAGTCATCCCACCTAGGTGGAGATTCCCAAGGACCCAGCTCTTAGCAAAGGGAGGGCACCATTGTAAAAGTTAGATTAAGTTATGGCTTCCTGTGTGCACATGCACCGCCACTGCTCATGGTTTGGAGAGAGGAGCATGCACTGGATTTCAGTGCATTTCTCCCCTCGAGCCAGGTTCCTACAGAAAGTGAACTACTTGCTCAATTGCAGATGGTGGTCTTATCAACATGTGTTTTGTGTCAAATGAGTTTTACTTCATTTTGGGACCTTGAGAGATGAAATTCAGGCAAGGTCACTTGTAAGTAGAATGCTATTCAGTTAGCCTGGAGTCAATCATTTTAAAATCAACAGGTATTTGAGTGCTGCACAGCACAACTCAGAAAATGTGATCTCTGTCTTTGTAGAGAAGGTTTAGAAGTGGAGAGTGGGATAAGACAAAAACACTTACAAAACTGATAAACCAAATGAGACAGGAAGCCAAATGAGTCCTCCACAAATTAGGAGGAAAATGAGATCTCAGTGGGATCTGAGGTGGTTTTGTGCTCATGCATATATTAATTCAACATTCATTAAGAGCCTGTAAGTACCAGGTACCATTAAGTACAGGGATCATGAACCTTCTCTGAAAGGGGCTAGCCTGTCCACTCAGGAAGACAGTTACAGGTACAAAAACCCCAGTCTTGAACGATGAGTAGAATTCAATAACTAGAAGTAGAGGGAGAGCCTGCCAGGGCTGGGAAAAGACAAGAGCAAAAGCAGAAATAACAAGCCTTCTTTGTGCAACTGAGACAAGAGTGCTTGGGCTGAGTTGTAAAAAACAAACACTGAAAGATATGTTTGGAAAGGCAATTGGGAAAAATTAAACCCACATCTTCTCAGGTAGATTTAGTTTCTCCCTTCCACAAACATGTCTTATCATCTTGGACAGACTTCTGCAATAGGACTTATCTCCTATTGTGTAATTATTTGTTCATTTCTCTGACAATTTCTGTAGGCAACTGCAAAATTCTAGAAGTCAGGAACCACGTCTAACTTTCTTTTGATTTCCCAGCACTTAGCTTGATAGATATTACATACTCAAAAGTGTTGGATGGATGAATGGACAAATGGAATACACATTTATTCTTCTAGGCCCAAACCTTCTGGGGAAGCCACCCATGCACACTTGGTCCTCTAATCTAAAACTCCTTTTTCAGTACAGTATAGAGTACAGGTGAAGAACACATTCTCTGGAGTAAGACTACCTGCATTACTAGCTGTGTGATTTGGGGCAATTCATGTCAGCTCTCTATGCTCAGTTTCCTCATCTGTTAAACGAGGTTACTGAGGATTAAAGGAGTTTATATATTGTGGTAGACAGAAAATAATGTCCCCCTTTCTAATTCCTAGAACCTGTGAATGTGTTATGTATCATAGCAAGAGAGAATTAAGGATGCAGACAGAATTAATATTGTCAATCAGCTGACCTTAACATCTAGAAAGTATCCTTGATTACGAGATGGTCAAAATGTAATCAAAAGTGTCCACTGAAGTGAAAGTAGGAGGTAGAAAAGAAGAGTCAGAGAAAGAGATGTGGTGATGGAAGTAGGGTAAGAGAGCGGCTAGGCTGCTGGCTTTGAAGATGGAGGAGGAGGGACATGAGTTAAGGAATGCAAATGGCTTCAAGAAGCTGGAAAAGACAAGGAAATAGATTCTTTCCTATAGTTTTCAGAAAGGAAGTTGATACTTTGATTTTAGCTCAGTGAGACTCATTTTGGACTTCTGACCTCCAATACTGTAATATAATAAATTTGTGTTGGTGAAGCTATTAAGTTTGTAGAAATTTGTTATAGCAGTAATAGAAAAACTAACATACAAAAACACTTATTATGGTGCCTAGAGAGTAAGAAGTCAATTGTTTTAACTATTATTACTTAGCACTACAGTGTCTTTGTACTAATTGTTTCATTTTAAAATTATTTCATATGTTGAAGTCGTGTATGTCTCCTACAAGATTTAAATTCTTTAGGATGTAGAGATTTTATAATATTTTCTTATATCTTCCTAGCATAATGCGGACACAAAGAAACTATACAATGAATACTTATAGTCAATAAATTGTACCAGAGACAAATAATTTGTTAATATGAAAGTTAAGAGACTAGAGTTCTGAGAGTTGAGTTATTTCAGGCTCTGCTCCACACTGACTGGATGAACTTGAACAGCACTTGGAATCTCACTGTGCTTCAGTTTCCTCTTGGTCAGAATCTATTCTAGCTTTACTATTCTAAGTTGTCTAGATTCAGAGAAACTGCTGAACAATCTGATTAGTTCTTGCTTCTCTTAATTTAGAAGTGAAGAAATGGGCTGAGGAGAAAACATTTTGTCTACTGGAACTTCAAAGAGATTTTTTATTAAAGAATCCCTTATACAGTAAATTCTAATGATGTAGAAGTCAGTCTCTCCTAATCCTACAGTGAAAAAGTCACACCAGATGAAAGGTATTTTCTAGATGTGCCCAGTGATATCACCCAGAATGGAAATAAAGCGAACATCAAAATTGCAAAGAGGAGACATCTCAGGTTAGAGGTTTTTAATCTTTCTGCATCTTAGACATGAGAACCTTTTCTTAGGAAAAAAGCGTACACATGTACACACAGACATACAGACACACACACACACACACAACACGTTTTGTACACAGCTTAAGGTTCAAAGATACTTTTAAGCTCAGGTTAGTACCCTGGCCTGCCTAAGTCAATTCCTGCACACACACACACACAGACACACACACACACACACACACACACACCCCAGAAGGATTAAGAGCAGATAGATAGAACCAAACAGAATGCTGATGTAACTGCTCCCATGCTTAAAAAACAGAGATAATAGAGTGGTACCTGTTTCACTGAAAAATACAACAAAGGGATTTTCAAAAGATACTAACAAGGGAAGAAAGGATGCATACATGTAATTAAAACCAATTTAGTAGCACACTGCATCAAGTATGCTCTTGTGACATCCTTGGTGATCAGGTAGGTTAGGAATTTGCAACTGATGCACATAAAGCATGTTATAGGTTTCAATAGATGAGCACAAAGGAGCTTCAGCAAAGTAAAATCAAGGCAGTTTAGAGTTGGAAGGGAAGTAGTCCAGTCCTTCCTGGGCAATTGAGCCCCAGAAACGGATGTATCTTGCTTTGCCCAGTGTCACACAAAGAGGGTGACAGGGGTATGACTCTGACCCCAGCCTTATTCTTGGACTGTCTCAGGCCAGCATGTTGGCTTTCTGCTAAAAGGATTACATTCTGAGACTTCACAGAAGCAGCCTTCTTGCATGCTGGTTATTCTATACTCACAGGGCAGCTTTAAAACAGACCAAGCCAAAAATGGCAGTTGTGATCCAAGCTATAAGACCACTGGCTCTGGAGGATTCTTCCCTAGACTCTCCCTAATGTGAAGGGCTCAGTAGCTGTTAATATAAGCATCTTTTGTAGTATCTTCCTTTTTACCTTTAGAACACAGACTTGCAGTGCACATCTGCATGGTAATACAGATCTTGGTGCTAACTGGGTCACCTTATTTGCATTTTGATTACTGCTTATTTAGAAGCCACATTGAGAAAAGAGCTTGATATCAGGAGCTTAAATGCATGTGTGTCTATAAATATATGTGTAAATAGATAAATGCATAGTTACTGGTTTGTGAAAGATCAGTCCAATATGTACTCATCTCTTAAGAACATATCTGTAGGAGTCTGGCCATGTATGGATATTAGGTTTATAAATGTGGTTACGGAATCTAATTATTCTCAGTGTAAGATCGCCCACTGTATGGACACACTGTATCAGTTAGAGAAGCCAATTCAGCATACAGCGCCTTTGTTAAGTAGTCATTGCTTTATATGTGGGAAAGTTGCATTGTTTTAAGGGCTTCATTGAATATGGCTTTCTTCAAACCACCTACTTTGTTCCACTATTTGAAATCATCCTGTAAAATGCAAACACGTTGTGACTGTGTGTAGCCATACACATACAGACACAGAATGTGTGCTAGAAAAGCTCTCTTTTTTGCAACAGAAGAGAAAAAAAATCACAGAAACTCAGACCCATCTTTAGATAGATCTCCTAATCTTTATCTCTACTAGTTCAGTCAGACGAGCTAATACCATGATGATGGCTTTGAAATCTCTTAGGAATTGGATGAGGAGAAGTGATAGTGATGAACTCCCAGCTAATAAACACAGAGTGCTTATTTCGGCAGAATGATCAATTTCTAGATGTCCTGAGGCTTGTCTGATACAGTTGATTTACTCATCCTTGCTTACCTCACTAATAAAGCCAAAGTCCACCATCAGATTACAGAGGTGCCTAGAATTTCTTAAAGGGGCAGAAGAAAGGTAAAGTAACAGTCATCATATCCCTCTGAGCATCCTTCCCCATCCACAGTCCTTGAAACCCTGGCTGCCTTCCTCACTGGTACTCTCCACTCAGTAGACTTTGAGCTAGTACAGTAATACAATTAATTTGTTATATTGTTAGTGGAAATTTAATGCAATGATCTAAAAGAACTCTTACATATTATGATAAACTTTAGTGCCTCTGGGCGGCTCCCCTTGCATTGGGCTCATTTCACATCTCATCCATTATGTAAATGAGATTTGGAAATAGTTGAGTTTCACTAATGTATCTCAACTCTAATGGATTGGAGTCAGTCCTTTCGAAACTAATGAGGTTAAATGCATCTCAACATTTCTTTCTACTTGGTTGATTATGCAAGCCTCTATTCAAGAAATAGGATGCAGTGCATTTTTTTTCAACCATCCTCTAAGGAAATGTCACTGTTGCCAGACCCCAAAGTAGCCCCAAATAAGTTATGTTTGAATAATGCCTGTGTTGGTTCTAACATTGCATGGTGCATAAATAGAGATAATGGACAATATGCCATTATATGATTTAAGATAAAAGGAGAGTATTTTAAAAGTTAGTTCACCTGAGGAAGACTTGCAGTCATCCAGAGAAGAGTGAGGGGAAGTTTCCAAAAGTGGACAATGGGAATGAAGAGCCCTTGGTGGAGCTTGAGATCAGAGAGGGAAATAGCCACTGGCAGAGTCTGGAACTGGGAAGAGACTATTGAATTTGATTCAGAGTCACAAGATGTCAATCCAGTTACTCAGGGCCTAGTCTTAAGATAAAGATATACAAGAAGGACCTCTACGTTCTAGATTTCATTTCAAAGGCCAAGAAGTGGGAGTTCTAAAGTTTGGAGGCACAATGCTTTTTTCAAAAAAAAAAAAAAAAAAAAGAAGGAATAAGCATTTCAGGAGAAGCAGTTTCAAATTATCCAGGGTCATGGAATCACGGAGGTGAGGATGAGATGCTAAATATCGAAAACATCCATAAAATTATTTTGTCTTTATTTAAAAAGGAGGGATGGGTTAAGTGGAAAGACATTTAATCTGCATGATCGCCCTCTCAGGTAGATGGTTTATTAAATACTTTTTAAAATAAGAAAACTGAAGCTTTGAGAGGTTAGATAACTTGAACAAGGTCAAATACCTAGTTAAGTGACAGAGCTGGGAATTAAACCAAGGGTCTTCTGGCTCCAAAGTTACAGCTCATCTACCACCTCAAAACTCCTTTCCTTGTAGGTAGTGTATTTCTTAATTACTGGCTAATACATTTGGATTCTGATTCTCTTATACAGAATGTTTCTGTCCCCACATCCTAGCACAATGGCTGGCACAGAGAATGTGCCCAGAATAAGCCAGTCAGGAATGAGAAGAGGAAACGCTGGATATTTACAAAAGGTGATTAGGATGGAGGCCACCAGATGCTTGACTGAAGAAAGGGTTGGAGATTCGGAGGAGAGATTTCTGGTCAAGTAATCACTCCATCTTTGCCATCCAAACTAACTACCAACTCTCTGAAACCTGGGACCCCAGCAAGAAAGTTTGTCAACTCTTAGATATTCAACTTGATGCCACATTCTCAATAAGTTGTTGGTGGATGGCAACAAGGAAGCAGTTTTGTTCTTGCATTAATTTATTCAGTAAAAGTTTCAGTGCCTATCATGAACACAGCTGCTCTAGGTCCTTTGGGGTACCCTTAAAATAAAAGAACGAGTCCAGTCTTGAGGTAGTCAAATATTTAGCTGAAGAAACAAGATGCAGGAACAAGAAATTTAAATAAAAATAACAATCTCCCCTGAGCTGAAAAGACTACCCATATTACCTTCCATTGCACCTGGGGCACGCCAGAGATTTACTGGGGAGATTTTAACAACTAGCATATATTCTAGGATAATAGTTTAAAATGGAACTTATTATCTATATAACTCATATACAAACATAAATAATTGACCTGGCTGATTAAGAATAAGAATTTATATTAATATCAATGCCATAGTAAAGGTAACAAGGTAACCAGCATGATTATTTTAAACAAAAGTGGCATTTCAAGGTAGTTGAAAGGGTTTGTTCTGAGCCCTCATTCCCTGTGTTCAAATCAGAGAGTTATAAGTTACTGGTTGTCTGGACCTGGGCAACTTATTTAACTTCTCTGTATTTTTGTTTTCTCATCAATAGTGGAATTAATTATAGTACATATCTCCTAGGCTTACATGAGAGGATACAAAGATAAATCTCAATCATCAAAGTGCTGGAGGTAAAGACATATTAGTATTTACTAATAGATTAGTATTTACTAGTTTTCAATATTCTGTGATAAAAACAACAGGATCAGGCATAAGAGTCATGACTACTCAAGCGAATGAGTGACTTCCCTCCTAGGTAGGGAAGAACTTCACTGAGGAGGTGACATGTCACTTGGGCCTTTAACAATTTGGAAACATTGGCTGAAAGGGGATGAGGGCAAGAAAGGGCAGCAGGTGCAAAGGCATGAAGCATAAAATAGAATGGTATGTTTGGCAAAAGGCAAGAATTCCTGTGTGGCTACAATATAGTTTCTTAGGTGGGTGGGTGAAGTGTAGCAGAAGACGGGGCCCTGGGTCAGGCTGGGAATGATGCTGGGAGTTTGGATTTCATTGTGGGTAATGGGGAGTCATGAAGGATTTCCATGTAGACACACAGACACCCAACCATGGAGAAGAGATGATTTGCTCTCTGTGGGTACAATTGTGATTAGAGGGGACAAAAGCTGCTCCCAGTAGGTTTCTGAGAAGGGAGCCAACAAAAAATAAGGTTTCTGTGCTAAGGGTAGAAATATACCTTTTGATCCCGGATGCTTAACCAGCGTGTCCTACAGTTCACAATTCCTACTTGCCCTCCCCTTGTTTCCTTTTCCCTTCTTCAACCTTTATTGGGCAACTTGTACATTGGAAGTTCCCTTCAAAGAATTATAGGGGAAACACTGATGAGTGAGTTATGGGTCTTGCACTGAAGACACCCAAAGCCTTGTTCAAATAATATTTTTGTAAATCAACCCTTGCTTTGTTCATTTGGACAGCTCACTGTCCAGAGGAGGCTGGAGGTGAGGGCTTTTAGAAAGTTATATGTTTTCAAGAAGGTAAGTCTCCATCTAATGTATGTGTTCTTCAAGTAAGGATTTGTATACCTCTGCACTGAGGTTTTCACTTTTTCTTCCTGTCTTCATGGGCTGGTATTTGATTATAGTCAGAGGACGGCTATGCAGATAGAAACTATGCAACTAGCTTAACCAGAACAGAGATGGCCAGGGGATGGCATGTGACCCCTTTCGGAAAAAAGCAGGTATATTACAGCTTTAAATCCTGACATCCTAACAACTTGCTAAAAATAGTCCAGATAGTTATTAGTTGACATACAGGCCCAAACTAAATTCTTTTTACTAAATTCAAATTTCATGGCTTGTTTAATTTGTAAACCAAAGTCAGTCCAGCAGGTCATAAATACCACTGGATTGATATGTGCTGGGAATATTCATGTATATGCTCATTTGTCCATTTGTTTAACCAACATCTATTGAGTATCTATAATGAAGAAGGAATTTTGGCAGATCTTGGTAAAAATGCTATTGCAGCACAGCAAAAGATGGTCAAGAATCAGCATAAAAAGTGAGAAAGGGCAGTGATGACTCTCACCCTAACTAAAGGCAAATCACACATATTGAATCTCTGACCACTAAGAAACAGGACTAGTGAACACTGGGATGAGTCCAACACAGAAACACCTCACATTTATGGATGAATATGCTGTAGATAACGAGCCACACTGCACTCAGGCTGTCGGAATATTTTGCACACTGGCCCAGTGATTCATTTAGAATCCTGCTGGACAGCAGCGTCTCCGTTCAGGGTGACTTCGTATGTTTACTGCACGGTTTATGTTCATGGAGGAAAGCTGCAGGGTGGGGAGAGGGCCAAAGAGGCTCAGGAGATGGCGATTCCCTGGCTTACTTATCTTTAGCTCTATGACTTTGGGCATGACACTTCTTTTTGTCCTGCGTTTCTTTATGGTCTCTGATTCCTTCTGATTCTGCATCTCGAGTAGACAAAAGAGTCTCTGGTAATCTTAAACAGGAGGAAAGTCACCTGGCCATCATAAGGAAGATCTGAGAGCCAAAAGCACTTCTATTTTTGAGGAGACAACAGAGATATCATTTCTATTAGATAAACCAAATAAAATGCAAGCTATTGGACCTGAAAGGCCTGGGAAATCCAGTCAGGTCTAGGCTCATCTGGGTGTTTCTATCATGTGTCCTGCTCACTTGTGGGTGCCTCATGGTGAAAGTGACTCAGGAGGGTGTGCCACTTTTTAATGAGGTCCTTTTGGTTACTCCTGGACAAACTGTTTTTGGTTGAAGATCAAACAATTACATGTGTCACTTTTAATCTAAAAGTCCCCACAACCCAATGAAATAGATAGTATTAACTATATTTTATATATGAGGAAAACGAGGCTCAGAAATGTTAAGAAATACATTCAGGGTCTCACAGAATTAATGGTAGCAGGAATTTGAACCCAAGGCTCTCTGTCAGGTGCTTTCCTTTAAACAGCCTTCCTTTCCCATGGTTATGAGAAACACAGATTGATACTTTAGTGTCTGGACTCCAAAAAGTGACAGAAGGAGTGACAGGTTTTCTTTAGGAAAAGGTTTAGGAAAAGAACTTTTGTCAGCAAACAACTTATTTCTTAATTTTGTCTAGTTAGCCCTGGGTATAAGCAGATAATAGCTTAATATAGGATTAAGAAGTTGCGGAACCTGTTGAAAACAAAAAATTCGGATTGAATGTGCAACGAGGCTACAACTGTGGACAATCTCCATGAACTCAGAGCTAAAAAACAACTTCCATGTTTGACTTAAGCTTTCCTAAGAAAGGAAAGGAAGCCGGAAACCAGGATTCAGGGAGCAAATGGAATTGCCAAGAGGTGTCAATGAAGCAAATGTAAGTCTTTACAAAAGATTAAAAATAATTTCTTGACGGTATTTCTCAAACTTGGAAATTATTACATTTCCCAACTAATAAAACTGACAGTAAAACATTATTTTTTCAGCCTTGGTTATGTAATAAGTGGAATGTGTTTGTTTTTATAAGCATCAATTTAAAAATAATTGAAGTTATGTGAGGGCATCCCTTTGTCAAGCCAGGAATTTGCTTGAAGGACATCCAGCATAAAGGGTGACTGGGGTCAAGGTTTGGGCAGGTGGAAGCTCTCTCTCTGCTGTGGTCTCAGCAAAGGCTTGCCTGTTGTTAAAGAGGATTGGGGGTGGCAAAACAGTCTTCTAGTGCTCATTTTAACATTTTCTATCAGGAGTCCATATTCTCCTTCTCACTTCTGAACTAGGGCCTCCTCTCCATTGCCCAGGGGTAGTTCCTGCTTATTCCTTTCAGGGTAAACTCAAGCAGCAGGTAATGTCCCTTACCCAGAACTTCCACATCTCTGACCTTGCAGAGAGCACTGCACCTACACCACATCTCTGCAGACCTTGCTTCACTCAGTTTAACACTTGGTTATATGACATTTCAAACTCATGGACGCAATCAGATACATCTTCAATCACTGTTTAGCTGTGGGCAGACGAATTAACCTAAGTCTTAGATTCCTTGTGGGTAAAGCAGAACTAAAAAGGAATTTAGGAACCTAAGGAATTTGCTGAGGCTTAAATGAAGTAAATACCTATCAAGTATCTAGCGCAGTGCCTGCCTCCTAACAGGCATGCTGTTATTAACATTATTATTATTATAAACAGTGATCTTGACTTCCCAATAAGATAATTAGTAAATTGAGATAAGAGCTTGTGTCCTATATTTCTCATATGCTTCCAACAGTGTCCACCTGGCAAAGGGCTAGCAAGAGATTAAGTGATCAACCAATATGTGCTGAATGGAGCTGCATCAGTGCTTGTAAAGTGCGTGGGAGGGACTCACACAAAATCACATCACTGATACCACCACCTGAAGTGGAAACAAGATGGTGGGTTTTTTTTCCAGTCTCCATAAGAAATGTTCTACAATTCTATGAATATTATAAATAAGAGGATGTGGTTTTCATGACTTGAGGAATCATGGCAGAAATATGAGCTATTTATTATTCCATTTCAAGAAAGCGAAACACAGAGGAGGTGTCAAATACTAGGAAGTTAAAAGACGTTCGAGGAAAACCACTCAAAGTCTGCCAGAGTCACAGAGTAACCAGGTTGGAAAGATCATTCCGCTGATGAGGAAACAAAGGCTCCCAGAAGCCACAATGCACGTTGTTGTTGGAGCTATCCCAAGCTGGACCTCTGCACTCTGTCCCTCTTCCCCAGTCATTAAGGGCAGCCAGGTCTTTCATGTTATTTATCTGCCCAGGTGCCTGACTTCCAAGTTGCTGTGCTTATTTTGCATAATGATTGTGAAGATCCCATTAGGGGATGTGATGAAATGGGGGTGGTCAGACCCCTGCAGAACAATCTATAATTTGCTTTTGATAGTAACTTCAAAAGAGGAAAAGAAAACAAGGGCTCCTGACATTAATAAAAGCCACTGGTAATAACAGAAGAGATTAGACTATGGTTTGTTTTTTGAAAGAAGAGAAATAGATAGTAGTGTCTACTAGCAACAAGGCAGGATTTGGCCACCATACTTATAGATGGTGTCTCTGGAGCCACTTCTTTGTCTCTGCCACCAGTGGGAAACCATGCCCCAGGCCCTAAAATCACCCCTCCATGCAATTCTCCCTTCCTTCTGAGGGAATTCCCAGATGCCAACCCACAATGACCTTAAGTGTTGTTCACTGTGGGCACAAAACTTTGGAGTTTCAGGTTTCTGGAACTGCAGGGGGTCCTGGCGATCATCTTCCTCCAGAAGAGGAGGCTGGGAACATCAAAGGGGGCCCATTTTGCAGATCCCTCAGTTTTACCCTCTGTGGCCATATTTCCTGGAGGGTTGGGTCTGGGAGATGTGTGTTCCAGGTCTGAGGCTGGCATTTCTCCTTTTCCTCCTCCTCCTTCTGAGAAAGGATGCCAGGTCCAGGATTGCCGTTGTGGGTGTCTCTCCTCCTGTTTTCTTCCACCTCTCAGAAGCATGGAGCACTGCCTAGTCATGGTCAAAATCAACTGAGAATCCTTTATCTCTACGTTAAGCCCTCATATTTAGCTGTCTTTATATGGAAGTCTCCATAGGCTGGGCCTGGTCTAGTGGACATTTGTGAGGAAACAAAGGAAGAAAAAAAAAGGCTGATGATGGCAGCTTTTGGAGGTGGGTATAGTAATTCCAACGTGGGGGGGGGGCAGGAAATGAAAAGATGGCATTTCCATGCAGCCGTGAAAGGAGATGGAGGAATCCTTCCTCTCCTTGGACAATAAAGGCTCCTGCTAATTTTAACCAGAGTCAGCTCTGAAAAACCTGCAGTTGACTGTGAGTCACTGGCCCTCCAGGGAATAGGAGGTGGGGAGGTGTGTGTGTGTGTGTATGTGTGTGGTGTGTGTGCACGCACACCAGTGTATATAATCTCACAGTGCCCAGAGCCCTGGAGATCCTGGAACACTTCAGTAGCACAGGCCAGATTCATTAAAAACCCTGGCTACAGGCCAGCAGTTAAAATTGAAGCAGCATATTTATTGCATTTTGTTCAAATAAATCTGAAAACGTGTGAATCATATTCCTTGGAGAGATTGGGAGAAGAAGTAAACAACATCAGGCTAATACTTACAAGCCGTGGCGGAGGGAGAACAAAGATCCAGAAGGTTTCCCGCTACAGGAACTCTGGGAGATGCTCGCCCACCGTTCCTAGGTGGGGACTGGGGGTGGGGGAGGGGGGCACATTCTCCTGCCACTTTCCTCACTGGCTCGACCCTGGCTTTGGTGTCCCTTTAGGGCAGGTGGCTCTGTCCTCTGCCTGGGGTTTCTCAGTTGCACGCAGCATATTCCACCCTGCTCTGTGGGCCTCTGTTGTCTCCCAGATGCTGCTGCTGCCATCCTGCTTTCTAATGGCAGCTGCAGAAATTAGATTCAATTATGGGTTTTCCTAAAATAGTATATATAAAGGGAAATCTCCCCCACCCCAACCAGCCCAGTTCTTATGAAACTCGGCAAGAGCTCAAACTAATTATTTGTCTCTATAAAGAAAATAAGCAGTCAGCCAGCTTTATCATGCCTGGGCTCTTGCTTGATATCTTTCGGTGACGGTTTGAGGGACTGCCTGTTTTAGGGGGTAACCTCCTATTGGTGGAGACTGTGAGTTGGACTTTGGGCCTCAGTTTCCTTAAGTGTAAATCGCAACAATTCCTCTCATGAGGTAAATATGAGGACTGAATGAATGAAAAATCTTACAAAAACATCTAGCTCAAGAACAGAGTATCACCAAGACCAAATGTCAAGTCTCTTTTCTCTCCCTCTGTTATAGAGATGATTTATGGGCATAAGTATGTATATACACTGATCTATTTTTCTCCAGGATTTTTTCCATAGCATAGTTTTGCCACCAATTCCCTCCCTCATTGCCTTTCATTACACACATGCTTGTCAGTATGAAACACTGAGAAAGGTAGATGAACAGGTATGAAGCGGGCTCCAACACTCTACCTGTACTTCACACAAACATGGCTGTTGAGGCATCTTCAGAAGCCCTCTGAGCCTGACAGGCCCAGGGCATGAGTTGGAGTGGCTGGAGGCGTGAAATGCAGGCGCATGTCTGGTATATTTTGAGGCCCTGGGAAAGGTGAGAGTGTTTCTAGGCACTGCATAGGCATTATGGGGGAGATCTTAGGTAGAGGTTTCATGGTGATGGCATTGAAGGTGGATCAGAGCTCTGGTGAAGGTGCGAATATACAGAGCTGGCAGGTTTCTGAATTAGGGCCAAAATGTGAGATGACCTGACACATGCACTTGGAGATCCCATCTTACTCATAACCCCAAGAGAGTAGAAATGA
Source organism: Orcinus orca (assembly GCF_937001465.1). Lineage (NCBI taxonomy): Eukaryota > Metazoa > Chordata > Mammalia > Artiodactyla > Delphinidae > Orcinus > Orcinus orca. Next base: position 28,294,443 of record NC_064573.1, read on the forward strand.
CTCTTGAGAAGTTGGCTGTATTCTAGTACCTTAGTACCTCCTTCTCAGTGTTGGGGCTTGCCCAGCTCCTTCTCTTCTGGTCTGGCCAGGCTCACAGCTGTTCTTTTCTACTCTCTGCACCCTCAATCCTGGAAAACCTGCAGGAGGTGATCCAGCTTCTAGGAGCTTTCTCCCCATACCCTAAAATGCCTGGCAAGGAAATAGTGGTGCTACGGCAGAGCAGCCAGAAAAGGCTCTCCTCTGGCTGTTTGAGGGATATATTCCAGTTCCCAAAAGTCTTTCACAACTGTGCTAATAATACTAATAGCAAATACTTCGATTGCAAGGATACTCTCCAAGCCCTTTACGTGTATTGACTCATTTCAAATTTGCCAACAAGCCTATATGGGAGGGGTATTATATTTATTCCCATTTTATAGAGAGAACAAGCAATTCATTCTCTGTCATCACAAGTAGGAGGTGGCAGAGTCAGAATTTGAATGCCCGCAAGCTGGCTCCAAAGACTTAACCATAAAATAATGCCATATGGTTCTGGCTTCTTGGATATGTGGTCCTCTCAAGAACTAGGTGATGGATTCCCTTTATGTTTTGGTTTCCTGAGTGTGTGCCAGGAGGAAATTCAATAAGTAGCCACTAGACCAGATGGTAACAGGAAGCTAAACCAGGTTTGCCAGTTAAACAAGAACATATTTATTAATTTATTCCTGTCTATATGAACCATGTCTCTGATTGCATGGGCTTCAGTTGAAATGTGCTGCCCTGACCCAACAGTGGGAGGACACATCTGATTATTTTCCCAGGTTGGGGTGGATGGCCCTGCTTCACAGCACATCCTTCTCCTTTGTTGTTTGGGTTAGGTCACAGGTCAGAGTGAGGGAAGACCCTGTGGCCAGTGAAGCAGACAGGGCTACCTGGGCAATATGGGAGTGAAACCAATTCCTCTGAGACCACTAAATCTCCATCTCCTTGCCATGGGCGAGTTGGTGCTTCATGGACGGTCACAGACTGTCTTCACTAACTCTGTCAGACTACATTCTGGCTGCTGATTGTATAGCAGACACTGGCTTTCCCCATCCTCCCACTCTGGAGAATTTGAGTCCCAAAGTTCAGTGATTCATTTTGCTGCCTGGGAACTCAGAAAAAAGAATTCTGCCAAACGTCATTTGTTTGTTGAATGAAAGAATGAATGGATTATTGAATTAAGGCAGAACCTGCGAAGAAATCACGTTGCTTAAATACATCTGTGTATCTCCAAGTGTCTTGGACACCACATGCCTTTTCCTGAAGGCAAATTTCCAAACAGAGTATGGAGAGACCTGGTGGGTGAGTTTTGTCTGTCAACCACAACCAGACTTCACAGCATGACTGGAGATGGCTAGTGACTGACACAAGGACAAGGGCAGTAAGTGGCAGCCTCTGCTCAGAAACAATCAGATACCGTCCTAACTAGCCTGTGTCTAAGTGGGGCCAGCTCTTGAAACAGATCTCTCAAAACTCCCACTGGGCTGAGGCAACTAGATTTTCATAGCTCCACTCACGAAATGAGTTATCAAAGGTAAAGCCCATAGGTAGGATTAAAGGACAAAGGGGTGAGTTCTTGGTTCTCCCCAAACCATCTTGACCACTGGGAATGGTAGTAGGGTGAGGGCACTATGGTTGGCACCAGCCCAGCACTCTACTCTCTACTATGGAGAGACCCATAGGATTCCTTAACCCAGAAGCTGAGTTGGTTGTGAGCTTGACAGAAACCACCATCATGCCTTTTTTTTTTTTTTTTTTTTTTGCGGTACGTGGGCCTCTTACTGTTGTGGCCTCTCCCATTGCGGAGCACAGGCTCTGGACACGCAGGCTCAGCGGCCATGGCTCACGGGCCCAGCCGCTCCGCGGCATGTGGGATCTTCCCGGACCGGGGCATGAACCCGTGTCCCCTGCATTGGCAGGTGGACTCTCAACCACTGCGCCACCAGAGAAGCCCCATCATGCCTTTTATAAGTACCACCCCTACCCCTGTCAACCAGGATTGCAGTGCCACATCTATTAATTGTGTATTTTATTTTCCATATTTTATGATGCTGTGACATTTGAGGTCTTGCTAATCCTGAAGAGGCTGCCCCAATCCTAGAGATAATAAACCACTCCCCAGATAGCATGCTTTTCATGTGCAAACAAATCAACACAGAACCCATATCCTCCAACTATCTCCTTCATGGAGCTTTCACTGGTTGAGGCACTATGCCCCTGCCTTAATATCACCCCAGGGTCAAGTACCAGGCAACTATGGGCAGTCTCTAGACGCTGGAGTCTGCTGAAATTACTCAAACCAGCTAATCCCAAACCTTCCTCCCCTACTTCACCCATCCCTTCACACGAAAACCACAATAAAGGCTTTTGTCCTGGTGCATACCCATGTGGTCCTGCATACCACAGGCATGGCATGGTGTGCTTCTGCTTTCTAGGGATCCACGAGTATAAACTTCTTCCTTCATGACAATCACTTTCATGCCTGCATGTCTTATGATGAAAACAAGTCCCAGGTACCCTTTAACACACCAAGATTCATGCCTAATCCCTAAACCTCCTCAACTCCAGGGTTAAGGCTGGAGAATTAAGAGGTCACTCTCCTACCCTATCTTCATCCCTTAATATAAGCTAAGATCTCTATTTTTTATTTTGTGCTAGCATATTTATTTTGCTTGGATCTTTATTTAAAAAAAAAAAACCTTATGGGACTTCCTTGGTGGCACAGTGGTTAAGAATCCGCCTGCCAATGCAGGGGACACAGGTTCGAACCCTGATCTGGGAAGATCACACATGCCGTGGAGCAACTAAGCCCGCGAGCCACAACTACTGAAGCCTGCGCACCTAGAGCCCGTGCTCCGCAACAAGAGAAGCCACTGCAATGAGAAGCCCGTGCACCGCAACAAAGAGTAGCCCCGGCTCACCACAACTAAAGAAAGCCCGTGCAGCGACGGAGACCCAACAGAGCCTAAATAAATAAATAAGTTAAAAAAAAAAAAACAAAAAACCTTACAAATGTTTCTAACAACAACATTATCAACAATTACAGCAACAAGAACTAACAGGTATAAAGTATTTCCATATATTAGGCATTTTCCATGGATTATTTTCTTTAATTCAGACAATCTCCATCTGTGATTGTCAGAGAATAACTGATTGCCCAAGATCACACAGCTGGACAGAGGTGGCACTCAGATCTCAGCAGCCTGACCCCTGAGGCAGCACACAGGGCAGTGCACACTGAGGGGCAGCCATGCCTAGGACGCCGAGCTTTAGGAGAGCACTGAGACCTAATGTGTACAGCCCTAGAAAGGTGCGAAGTGGTCTGCACACCGGCTGTTGGTGTGTAGTTAAACAAGAACAAGTAGACTGTTTGCTAACTGGCTCCTGAGAGAGAGAAAGAAAGAAAGAGATTGCACCTGTGTGTATATCAAGTATGACACTGAGCATACTGTTTAGTTCAGTTATTTATTTATTTTTCTAGTAAGACTCTGTGGATTAAGGAAGCAGTTTGGTGATTCCCACAAAGGCACCATTTCCTAATCTTGCTCTCGGGATCAGCACTTTGAATGCAATACTTGCTATAAAATCGTATATGCTGCCCCACACTCTGAGGCACAGGGACTGCTGCTTTGAGAATCCTTCACTGGAGAGATTGGCCTAGATGCTGGTTTATTCATTTAATATTGACGGAATCTTTATCAGGTGCCTAACACTGTGGTGCATGCTAGTGTCACAGCGTTTCATTTGTCATACTTACCTGGAGTGCAAGTCTCTCCTACCCTACAAGTCTAACACAGGCTTCCTCCAATCAAATCAAAATCATCATTTGTGAGTTATGTTTATATCATATGTTTATATCTGCAGCCCTAACAGGTTGTAGAATCTTTAATCCTAGAACTGTGCTGCATATTTCTGTGGCACCCCCACACCATCTAAGCCAGTAGATTGTTTGATTTGACTTGATTACATGAATTATATTTTCTTACTAAATATCATATGTAATTTTATCAGCATCCAGTTATAAAATTATCATTTACCTTCTCAAATTAGAAAGTTCTAAGTATACAATACAGTATTGTTGGCAAGGCTCTATGAGGTTAGATCTTATGTTAAGTGTTCTTACAACAACAAAAAATAATAATAAAGGGGGGGTGGGAAAAAATTTTGGGAGGGGAAGGATGTGTCTATGACCTTCATCAGGGTAGTGGTTTCATAGGTATATACATATTCCCAAACACAAGTTATATACACTATATATGCACAGCTTTTTACATGTAAATTATACCTGAATAACGTGATGAAACACTTTGCTATAAAGCTAAAAAAAAAATTAGAACTTTGTTTTCCTTCAGACTCCAGCCTAAGTCCACACCAGCTATGTTAGCCATGACCTTGAGAAATTATTTAACTCCCGTAAGCCTGAATTTTCTCATCTGTAAATATTAGCAGCACCCAGTCTATAGGGTTGCTGTGAGGAACAAATAAGTAATGCATGCACCATATTTAGTATAATGTCTGGCACATGGTAAATGCTCTTTAAGAGTTTGTTGTTATTATTTTCAGTTAACTGTGAATTAAGAAAGAGGGGAGGAGTCCTAGAAACTGTTCCCTTGGTAACGCCCAGAAGAACTATCATGATCCATGCTGTCTTGGGACTATGTTTCCATAAACTTCTGGGATGCCTTCGTGCGTACTTAATTATTTGTCTAAGAATGCAAACATATCTTAACATTTGCCTAAGTTAAAAAATGTCATGACACATATCACTGTCAAGTTCCTAAAAAGTTATAGGAAGTATTTGTGTGTGTGTGTGTGTGTGTGTGTGTGCGTGTGTGCATATGTAATTGGGGGTTAAGAGCTTTTATGAATTTCCTAGTCTCATGCTTCCTCTTATATCAAGAAGAATTAGAAGTTAACAGTCCATTAGGGTGTGAATTTACCAATGTGCCAGGGGCAGAAGCACCAGATGATCTTTAACCAAAGTGCTTTTGGGCCCAGGTTAAGCCTGCCTTGATGCCCCATTTAGCCTGAGTCTACAGGAGGTCCATCAGTTCATGATCAAACACACTTTCTGGGGTGGCCAGAAGAGGTGGAGATGGGGGGCTGCAGTGTGGGGGGCATATGGAGAAGAGAGGTGTGGTGAAGAGGAGAGGCTGCTTTTATATCTCGGAATTTCTCTTTTCTTCTTCCTCCTGCTGTGCTCAGTAACAGAGCCTCGGAGGTGGGCAACTGTGGTTAACAGGCATTGATCTGTGTACCAAAGGAAAGACCACAACCGATCAGAGAGAAAGACGTGTGATTAAACAGTTCACTGGCAACTGGAAACAAAAACACAGGGGCCAGCATGAGGCAAGAGCAGCGTGGTAGATTGGAAAGGATGGGGCACTGAGACTCAGAAGACCTGAACTGGGGTACTAGCTCTAGTACACACGTGGTATACAACCAGGCAAGTCATTCTCTGGGCTTTAGATTACACATCAAACAGACCAGTTCAGCAATTCCTACTCTATCTCACTCATGATTTCACAGAAATCCCCAAATAAGATCCTAGATGTGAACATTTCTGCAAAACATACAAATACAAACTTGAATTATCATGGGGCTGGAAGCAGTGCCCTCCTGAGTTGTAAACATACTAGCCAAGGGCCTGAGCAAATCCGTGAATGATAATGAATTGGACTGAATGATGACAACCCCCCCAAAATCCCTCAAACAAGAAAACATCAACAGGCATGTTACAATCTCTCATATCCTCTAAACGCCACTACTACTACTGAACCACCCACTGAGGTTATATTATACCCCATAAAAACCAGCCCAATCATTATCTTCCCACCGTGGGGGAAGACAGCTCCACTCTGTGCCTAGAGCCGCATGCATCAGAGATGGAGGCCACTGCGCCAAGGCAGAGCTGCTAAACTGGAGTACACCTGGGTTGCCGGGGGAACCTGGCAGCCAGCACCTACTGCTGCAGCTGCAGACTGAGCTTCCTTGTTGGCAAATGCCAGAAATCATTTTGTGAGGTTGGCTGCAGGGCCCAATGCTGAAAGCGAAACCCCTTCTTGTGCCCTGTAGGTACCGTTGGTGGCTGGGAGGGAACACAGTTCTTTCCTGCGTCCTCCCTTCTGAGAACATGACTTCTGAAGAGCCCTCACTAAAAGGATCGTTGCCACCACAACGCAAGGTGGCCATCGCCTGCCCAGCCGTCTCTGTTTTCTGTGGAATTGGGCCCTGGAGTGAGGCCCCACATCGTACCCACAGACAAGGAGACGCTAGCTGTTCTGCAGCCTCTCCTTTATAGCTCTGCTGTCAGAGCAGCTGTAAACCACATGAGCTCCAAACCCAATCCGAATGGTGAGGAGGGGAGGTGGGCCTGGTTTCCTCCTCCCACCTGGCTGCTGCAATGCTAGCCACCAGGCCCTGCCAGGAGTTCAGGTCTTCTATTTCCACCTAATAGAGCAATCAGAACCTTGCCTTTAGCTGGAAGAAAGACAACTAAGAAGTTGGGGATTAATTTTTGCTTCCTTTTTCATATCCTGAGGTGTGCATTTTTTTTTATTTTTAACATCTTTATTGGAGTATAATTGCTTTACAATGGTGTGTTAGTTTCTGCTTTATAACAAAGTGAATCAGCTATACATACACATATATCCCCAAATCTCCTCCCTCTTGCGTCTCCCTCCCACCCCTCTAGGTGGTCACAAAGCATGAGCTGATCTCCCTGTGCTATGCAGCTGCTTCCCACTAGCTATCTATTTTACGTTTGGTAGTGTATATATGTCCATGCCACTCTCTCACTTCGTCCCAGCTTACCCTTCCCCCTCACTGTGTCCTCAAGTACGCTCTCTACGTCTGTGTCTTTATTCCTGTCCTTCCCCTGGGTTCTTCAGAACCATTTTTTGTTTTTAGATTCCATATATATGTGTTAGCATATGGTATTTGTTTTTCTCTTTCTGACTTACTTCACTCTGTATGACAGACTCAGGGTCCATCCACCTCACTACAAATAACTCAGTTTCGTTTCTTTTTATGGCTAATATTCCATTGTATATATGTGCCACATCTTCTTTATCCACTCATCTGTCGCATCTGTCAATGGACACTTAGGTTGCTTCCCCATCCTGGATATTGTAAATAGAGCTGCAATGAACATTGTGGTATATCACTCTTTTTGAATTATGGTTTTCTCAGGGTATATATAGTGGGATTGCTGGGTTATATGGTAGTTCTATTTTTAGGTTTTTAAGGAAGCTCCATACTGTTCTCCATAGTGGCTGTATCAATTCACATTCCCACCAACAGTGCAAGAGGGTTCTCTTTTCTCCACACCCTCTCCAGCATTTACTGTTTGTAGATTTTTTGATGATGGCCATTCTGACTGGTGTGAGGTGATACCTCATTGAAGTCTTGATTTGCATTTCTCTAATGATTAGTGATGCTGAACATCCTTTCATGTGTTTGTTGGACATCTGTACATCTTCTTTGGAGAAATGTCTATTTAGGTCTTCTGCCCATTTTTTGATTGGGTTGTTTGTTTTTTTGATATTGAGCTGCATGAGCTGCTTGTAAATTTTGGAGATTAATCCTTTGTCAGTTGCTTCATTTGCAAATATTTTCTCCCATTCTGAGTGTTGTCTTTTCGTCTTGTTTATGGTTTCCTTTGCTGTGCAAAAGATTTTAAGTTTCATTAGGTCCCATTTGTTTATTTTTGTTTTTATTTACATTTCTCTAGCAGGTGGGTCAAAAAGGATCTTGCTGTGATTTATGTCATACAGTGTTCTGCCTATGTTTTCCTCTAAGAGTTTTAGAGTGTCTGGCCTTACATTTATGTCTTTCATCCATTATGAGTTTATTTTTGTGTATGGTTTTAGGGAGTGTTCTAATTTCATTCTTTTACATGGATCTGTCCAGTTTACCCAGCACCACTTATTGAAGAGGCTGTCTTTTCTCCATTGTATATCCTTGCCTCCTTTACCAAAATAAGGTGACCATATGTGCATGGATTTATCTCTGGGCTTTCTATCCTGTTCCATTGATCTATATTTCTTTTTTTGTGCCAGTACTATACTCTCTTGATTACTGTAGCTTTGTAATATAGTCTGAAGTCAGGGAGCCTGATTCCTCCAGATCCACTTTTCTTTCTCAAGATTGCTGTGGCTATTCGGTGTCTTTGGTGTTTCCATACAAATAGTGAAAATTTTTGTCTAGTTCTGTGAAAAATGCCATTGTTAGTTTGGCAGGGACTGCATTGAATCTGTAGATTGCTTTGTGTAGTATAGTCATTTCCACAATATTGAATCTTCCAATTGAAGAACATGGTATATCTCTCCATCTGTTTGTATCACCTTTAATTTCTTTCATCAGTGTCTTATAGTTTTCTGCATACAGGTCTTCTGTCTCCTTAGGTAGGTTTATTCCTAGGTATTTTATTCTTTTTGTTGCAGTGGTAAATGGGAGTGTTTTCTTGATTTCTCTTTCAGATTTTTCATCATTAGTATATAGGAATGCAAGAGATTTCTGTGTATTAATTTTGTATCCTGCTACTTTACCAAATTCACTGATCAGCTCTAGTAGTTTTCTGGTAGCATCTTTAGGATTCTCTATGTATAGTATCATGTCATCTGCAAACAGTGACAGGTTTACTTCTTCTTTTCCGATTTGGATTCCTTTTATTTCTTTTTATTCTCTAATTTCTGTGGCTAAAACTTCCAAAACTATGTTGAATAATAGTGGAGAGAGTGGACAACCTTGTCTTGTTCCTGATCTTAGAGAAAATGGTTTCAGGTTTTCACCATTGAGAACGATGTTGGCTGTGGGTTTGTCATATATGGCTTTTATTATGGTGAGGTAAGTTCCCTCTTTGCCTACTTTCTGGAAGGTTTTTATCACAAATGGGTGTTGAATATTGTTGAAAGCTTTTTCTGCATCTATTGAGATGACCATATGCTTTTTCTCCTTCAATTTGTTAATATGGTTTATAACATTGATTGATTTGCGTATATTGAAGAATCCTTGCACTACTGGGATAAACCTCACTTAGTCATGGTGTATGATCCTTTTAATGTGCTGTTGGATTCTGTTTGCTAGTATTTTGTGGAGGATTTTTGCATCTATGTTCATCAGTGATATTGGCCTGTAGGTTTCTTTCTTTGTGATATCTCTGCCTGGTTTTGGTATCAGGGTAGTGGTGGCCTCATAGAATGAGTTTGGTAGTGCTCCTCCTTCTGCTATATTTTGGAAGAGTTTGAGAAGGATAGGTGTTAGCTCTTCTCCAAATGTTTGATAGAATTTGCCTGTGAAGACATTTGGTCCTGGGCTTTTGTTTGTTGGAAAATTTTTAATCACAGTGTCAATTTTAGTGCTTGTGATTAGTGTGTTTATATTTTCTATTTCATACTGGTTCAGTCTCAGAAGGTTGTGCTTTTCTAAGAATTTGTCCATTTCTTCCACATTGTCCATTTTATTGGCATATAGTTGCTTGTACTAATCTCTCATGATCCTTTGTATTTCTGCAGTGTCAGTTGTTACTTCTCCTTTTTCATTTCTAATTCTACTGATTTGAGTCTTCTCCCTTTTTTTCTTGATGAGCCTGGCTAATGGTTTATCAATTTTGTTAATCTTCTCAAAGAACCAGCTTTTACTTTTATTGATCTTTGCTATTGTTTCCTTCATTTGTCTTTCATGTATTTCTGATCTGATCTTTACGATTTCTTTCCTTCTGCTAACTTTGGGTTTTTTTGTTCTTCTTTCTCTGATTCCTTTAGGTGTAAGGTTAGGTCATTTATTTGAGATATTTCTTGTTTCTTGAGGTAGGATTGTATTGCTATAAACTTCTCTCTTAGAACTGCTTTTGCTGCATCCCACAGATTTTGGGTCATTGTGCTTTCAGTGTCATTTGTTTCTAGGTAATTTTTGATTTCCTCTTTGATTTCTTCCGTGATCTCTTGGTTATTAAGTAGTGTATTGTTTAGCCTCCATGTATTTGTATTTTTTACAGATTTTTTCCTGTAATTTATATCTAGTCTCATAGCGTTGTGGTCGGAAAAAATACTTGATACGATTTCAATTTTCCTAAATTTACCAAGATTTCATTTGGGACCCAAGATATGATCTATCCTGGAGAATGTTCCATGAGCACGTAAGGAGAAAGTGAATTCTGTTGTTTGTGGATGGAACGTCCTATAAATATCAATTTAGTCCATGTTGTTTAATGTATCATTTAATGCTTGTGTTTCCTTATTTATTTTCATTTTGGATGATCTGTCCATTGGTGAAAGTGGGGTGTTAAAGTCCCCTACTATGATGTGTTACTGTCGATTTCCCCCTTATGGCTGTTAGCATTTGCCTTATGTATTGAGGTGCTCCTATGCTGGGTGCATAAATATTTATAATCATTATATCTTCTTCTTGGATTGATTCTTTGATCATTTTGTAGTGTCCTTCTTTGTCTCTTGTAATAGTCTTTATTTTGAAGTCTATTTTGTCGGATGTGAGAATTGCTACTCCAGTTTTCTTTTGATTTCCATTTGCATGGAATATCTTTTTCCATTCCCTCTCTTTCAGTTTGTATGTGTCCCTAGGTCTGAAGTGGGTCTCTTGTAGACAGCATATATATGGGACTTGTTTTTGTATCCATTCAGGCAGTCTATGTCTTTTGGTTGGAGCATTTAATCCATTTACATTTAAGGTAATTGTGAATGTGTGTTCCTATTACCATTTTCTTAATAGTTTTGCGTTTGTTATTGTAGGTCTTTTCCTCCTCTTATGTTTCCTGCCTAGAGAAGTTCCTTTAGCATTTGTTGTAAATCTGGTTTGGTGGTGCTGAATTCTGTTAGCTTTTGCTTGTCTGTAAAGGTTTTAATTTCTCCAACGAATCTGAATGAGATCCTTGCTGGGTAGAGTAATATTGGTTGTAGGTTTTTCCCTTTCAACACTTTAAATATGTCCTGCCACTCCCTTCTGTCTTGCAGAGTTTCTGCTGAAATATCAGCTGTTTACCTTTTGGGGATTCCCTGTATGTTATTTGTTGTTTTTCCCTTGATGCTTTTAATATTTTTTCTTTGTACTTAATCTTTGATAGTTTGATTAATATGTGTCTTGGCATGTTTCTCCTTGGATTTATCCTGTATGGTAGACTCTGCGCTTCCTGAACTCGATTAACTATTTCCTTTCCCATTTTAGGGAAGTTTTTAACTACAATCTCTTCAAATATTTTCTCAGTCCCTTTTTTTTGTCTTCTTCTTCTGGGACTCCTATAATCTGAATTTGGTGCATTTAATATTGTCCCAGAGGTCTCTAATACTGTCCTCAATTCTTTTCATTCTTTTTTTTTTATTCTGCTCTGCAGTAGTTATTTCCACTATTTTATCTTCCAGGTCCCTTATCCGTTCTTCTCCCTCAGTTATTCTGCTATTGATTCCTTCTGGAGAATTTTTAATTTCATTTATTGTGTTGTTCATCATTGTTTGTTTGCTCTTTAGTTCTTCTAGGTCCTTGTTAAACGTTTCTTGTATTTTCTGCATTCTATTTTCATGATTTTGGATCATCTTTACTATCATTATTCTGAGTTCTTTTTCAGGTAGACTGCCTATTTCCTGTTCATTTGTTTGGTCTGGTGGGTTTTTTCCTTGCTCCTTCTGCTGTATGTTTCTCTGTCTTCTCATTTTGCTTAACTTGCTGTGTTTGGGGTCTCCTTTTCTCAGGCTGCAGGTTCGTAGTTCCCACTGTTTTTGGTGTCTACCCCCAGTGGCTAAGGTTGATTCAGTGGGTTGTGTAGGCTTCCTGTTGGAGGGGACTAGTGTCTGTGTTCTGGTGGATGAGGCTGGATCTTGTCTTTCTGTTGGGCAGGAGCGCATCCAGTTGTGTGTTTTGGGGTGTCTGTGACCGTATTATGATTTTAGGCAGCCTCTCTGCTAATGCGTGGGGTTGTGTTCCTGTCTTGCTAGTTGTTTGGCACAGGGTGTCCAGCACTGTAGCTTGTTGGTCGTTGAGTGGAGCTGGGTTTTAGCATTGAGATGGAGATCTCTGGGAGAGCTTTTGCTGTTTGATATTATGTGGAGCTGGGAGGTCTCTGGTGGAGCAATATCCTGAACTCAGCTCTCACGCCTCAGAGGCACAGGCCTGTCACCTGGCCAGAGCACGAAGACCCTGTCAACCACACGGCCAGGCTTTCCACCAGGCCATCTCATTTACCTCGCCATGCCTTTCCTCAGGGAGATGAAGATACACTGGTCAGCCCTCCTTCCGCTCGGAGATTCTCAATGTGTGCATTATTACCCCCACTTCTCTGAAGAGGAAACTGAGGCTCAGCGAGCTCAAACATTTTGCCTGAGGTAGAAACTAGTAAACAATTGGATCCAGATGTAGAAGCTTGGTCTATTAAACTCCAAATTCATTGCTCTTTGGACCTTCTCAAGTTGCTCTTTTGGGAGAAGAACAGGATGTGATCTTCGGCATCATCACTTCCCTGAAAGCGGATCCTGGGCTGCCTTTCCTGGAAGTACGTCTGGATTTACTCCAGATAGGAAAATGCAGGAGAGAAGCAAACGCATAGGGTAAAATTTCCATTAGACCCCTGATGAACATATATGGTCTCTGTTGGAGGGCACACATCATTTCAGGACCAGGCTTCAGGATGCCTGTCAATTATCACTGAGACTCTATACCCATACAATTGTTAAAGTAATTAAATATGGAGGCCAACAAACTGAGGTGGCTTTAATGGCTTAGTTGCCTACATAAGTAAGCAAACCAAAACCTAAGCCTGAAACGCTTCAAGGTTAAAGAAATCACAATGTAAGGACCAGCAAACATAAACAGCCAATTAGGCTTTCCCAAATAAGGCAACTGCTTAAGTTATAGCCAGTCAAATAATTTCCTTGCTTCGTTTCCATTTCTTCCCATTAAAAGTCCCTCTCTGAGCTCCTGTTGGTGGAGTAATTTGAATCACTTCTGGTTTGACACTGCTTGAGTTGAATCAATTTCTGCTCACATAAACTCTTAAAAATTTAACAAGTCTTAGTTTATCTTTTAACAGACTCAACACACAAGAGGTTGATGAAGAAAACTAGGCATGTGATAGAATCTGGTTTATGTTGCTCCAGCCACAATAAAAAGGGGTGGGGGGAATCAAATAATGATAGCCAGGGAGTTATCCTGAGCTCTCTTTGAAACTTCCTCCTGCTTTGCACAAATGAAGAGCACTGGATTTCTCAGGAATTCATGGGAAGATTTGGGCACCAGTTGTTGGGACAATGTGGAATTTTGGTAACTCAGGAGTTCTGAAGGAGCCCTTGCCGTGCTTCAGAAGGCTCTAGAGGCATTACTGGCTCATTTCTGGAGGAGACTCTAAGCATACCTGCCTTGCAGGACTTCTGGGCCTGAACTGACAGATCCACTCTGACGTTGGGTAGTTCAGTCACAGTTCAACCTGGATACCTTTTGAATCCTCAAAGGTATAGTTTAAAAGCCACTGGATCTTGATTTAAGCAAGAGTTTGGCCTGAATAAAGAGACAAAATATGAGTAGCTGACTTAATTTAGAAAATTCCTCAGTTTTGAATGTCCCTAACTATCAATATCTCCAGGTTAGACATGTGAGTAAATCCTAATAATGGTAGAAAAAAAAATGGGAAATAGAAAAAATTCACAGCTGTGATCTGGGAAAGACTAGATGGGAGAGATCAGGAGACCATGTCCTTATGCAAAGGATTTATAAAGGGACATTCGGGAAGATAGTTGGAAAGGAATGCAGAAACATTATCTGGAGGTCTTGATCATGAAGATAATGAATACAGGCTTCATCTGGTGGGTCCTCAAGTCAGTGTAAGTTCTTGAAGAGGAGAATAATCATCAAAGTGGGATTTTAAGCATTACTGGAGATCTTTTCTTCCATCGTAACAATAAGCCCTCAAAATTGCATATTGTTTTATAGTAAAAATATTTAGAGGAATACAGAACAAGACATGTGAAAAAGAACACTTGCCTAATGTAGCATACTACTATATAAGATAAACAGAGAAAAAGAACAGCTTCACAAAACAAATGTGCTCCACTGACTGGAATCACCTGGAACTGGAAACAAATTCGGAAGGAGATGGGATGGGGTGGGGCAGGTGTTGGCTCAGGAATGAGGTCACAGGGGACAGAACGGTAACTCTTCCACTAATGGCATGGTCGAGTCACAGAGTTTTCTCAACTTTGCAGTTGATAAATGAGAAGGGGTACAGCTGGAGGAAGTAGGGCATGTTTTGGTGGATACTCTCCCACAAAACAGCCTTCTGAAACTCTGCAGAGGCCAGACCCTGAGCTGGGCAGACCATGTGTTCATGCCTCACACTGTATCTCTGATTAACCAACAGACTTGCATAGTTAGCCTGGTGCAGTAGAGGCCATATAAATATAAGATAATTCCTGTCCTCAAGACCTTGAGACTTAGTTGATATTGTGGGTTGAACTGTGTCCTCCCAAAAAAGATATATTGGAGTTCTAACTAACCCCAGTACCTCAGAATGTGGTCTTATTTGGAGATAAGAGTCTTTACAGAGGTAATCAAGTTACAGACAATGGTGGGATCTATCTAATATGACTGGTGTCCTTAAGATCTATCTAATATGACTGGTGTCCTTAAAAAGAGGGAAAATTCGGACACAGAAAGGCATACAGGAAGAACACCATGTGAACATAAAGACAGAGATCAGGGTGATGTGTCTACACCACCGAAGTTGGCCAGAAAACCATCAGAAGCAAGAAGAGGCACTGGATTGATTCATCCTCATAGCCCTCAGGAAGAACCAGTACATGTCTGCTGCTGAAGCTCCCCAGCTTGTGATACTTTGTTATGGCAGCTCTGACAAACTAATCAGTTGTAGAGACTCTGAACAAATCTACAAAGAATTAAAGGGCAAGTTAGCAGGAACGAATATATATTAATTAAAAGTGCTGAGTAAAGGGAGAAACATGCTGGTGAAGAGAGTTTTTAACCCTTCCTGGAGGAGGGGGTCTTGTGTCAGGCCTTGAATACTTTTGAAGCTTATTCCTTGATTTGGTGATTCTGCAGGTGGTTTTGCATTCTATCCCCTCCAACCACTGTTTACAGTACTTGCATCTCTTCCCCTGAGTTTTAGTTCACATTTCCTTTTTTATATAAAGTCCTGAGCCCAGATCCAGTGTGCATTTTCTGGAAGCTGGTCTGGGTGGCCTAGAAGTTCTTTCTAAATTTTAGGAGTCTGTTGACTCTATGACCAGAACTCTATCAGAGGCCTCATCATAAACCAGGTCCCCCTCTGGCTGCTGGGTTGAATAGTCTTCTGCTCTGTTTTCCCATCAGAAATATCACTATTAACACCTCCTTTCACTTACCTGATGTTAAGCCTGAGAATGTTTGGAAAGTCACCTCAATTTGAGGGATTTTTAAAGGACTGACCATCAACACTTTTGTTTTAGTAAATTCCAGGGAAAACAAAATGTGACTATTTACTGAGGTTGCACATTCTTAATATAAAGTTTTCCTTCGTGTAGTGATGATGGTTGGTGTCTGTCTTGTCACAATATTGGTTTCACTCCATCACTGAGATACTGTAGCAAAACCCTTATAGTACTTTTCAGATCACTTTTATTTACTTTTAAAATAGCAACCTTAATCCACGAAATTCCTTTGTCCCACATCAGCTCTGTTCCCAGTATGTTCCCTGACTATAATGATAGAGAAGCTTATCAGAATTGCTCCCAATGTCAATTAATAATGTTTTAAAAATGACACAGGGGGTGAACTGAAGAAAGAAAACATTCTCTAATCCCAGCAGAGAAGTGAGGGAATTGAGCTTCACAGTTCAGAGACTCTGCAGGGTCCAGCAGCAGAGAGAAATACGCTCTCACCCTTGAGTGGAGCCCGTGATTTCACTGCCTAGGCATGTAAAGAAATCTATCATAAGCTGGGTACAATCAAACTGGAGCTGCTGCTCTTCATGCCTACACGAAGGAAGTGTGGTAAAAATAAGGTGGTGAGAAAAGCAGCAGGTTGGATCCCAGGAGAGCTAGCTCTTCATTCTGGCTCCCTTTCTAGCTACCCAAAGAGTTAGCTGAATTCTCGAGATTTCTGTTTCCTTACAGGTAAGGTAACTAAAACCTCCTTTTCAGTTCTGATAGTCTCTGATTCTATAACCGGCATCTGGTTACACGACAGAAAGTGAAGATTACAAAAGCATGGATAACAGAGACATTGTGTGTCTTCAGCTCACTGCATGTTGATAGGATGAAATGAGTGCAATGTTCACACCAAACATTGGTGCAGAAAAGATGAATTTGGGATGCTAAGGGCAACATTGACTTGGAACATTCCTATTTTCATGGTATGGATTGAATAGAACCACAGTAGTTGGCCCCTGTACTAAATCTTGCTCAAAGAAGGCAGGAGGGTACATGGTATTTTGCTAGGGCTATGTTCACACTTATGCCATACGTTGCCTTGATTTTTCACCAGCTGAGACTTGTTCAGGTGTAGTTTCTCAACTTCAACACTTTTGACATTTGGGTCAGATAAGTCTTTGTTATTAGGGGTTGGGGGCAGGCTTTCCCGTGCCTTGTAGGATGTTTAGCAGCATCCCTGGCCTCTACTCACTAGATGCCAGAAGGAACACCCCTCCCTCCCAACTCAGTGTGACAATAAAAAATATTTCTTGTCATCACCAAATGTCTCCTTGGGGACAAAATTACACCAAAGTGAAAACCACTGCTCTAGTGGGATACAATCTTGCCAAAAGACAACCACACCCACATAATAGAGAACAACTTTAAGAAAGGTCACCCCTCCTGAATTTTAAAAGAGAGCCACCATGTTTCCTTATGGTATCAACAGACATTTGGGTCCCTGTGCAACTAAATGCCTTCTAAAGTTTTAAGAAAAGTGGCTTTCAGATTTACTGCTGTTTTTGTTTTTCATGACATTATTTCTTGGGCATTTTATGTGGACGGGAAGTGGGTCTTTTGTTGGACCCACATGAGGACATGGTTTGACTATGAGGATGTAGGTGGTCTTCTTCATGTGTTTACAGTGGGAAGCACTTACTCTGAAGCTGCACCCAGAGCAGACACTGCCCACTCAGTGGGCTCCTGATGGTGTTGGGTTGCATAGACTGCCAGTGTAATCATGCTCCTTGAATAGGATAACAGCCCACGGAGTAGGCCTGGCCTAACATACATAAATGTGTTGTAATGGAAGGGAGTCATCACAGAAATCAAATCACACATCCCAATGATACTGCCATTGTTCAAATGTTGCTCCAGGTTGGGAACCATTAAAACCAGATTCTGAGCCAACCAACAAAGTCAGTCTCAGGAGCCTATAATAATCATGAATTGGAAACTAAAAAATACACTGATTCACCAGTGCTGTGTAGAGGATGAATATTTTTCCTGATTGAGAATATGTAAAAGAAAATGCACCAGAGTCTCTGGAGGCAATTCCAGAAATATTCCAAAAATTCTCTGAGCAATGGTAGATGTGGAATGTGATGTACCCTCTTGAGACAAGGACTTACGCATTTGGCTTGGAAAATGTCAGTGTATTTCTTAAATACATTAATATAATTACTCAATATTAACATCTCATATATGCCAAGGTACTTATCCCCCACCTCAACAGCCCAAATTCTTAAGTACAATCCCCAAGATAATGAGAGCAAAGACCCCTAGTGTTCTAGTCTTCAGCCAAGTTTCCACTGTCTCCTGAGGATCACATTTTCGACTGACTCCTTAAACTGGCCTGAAAAGGTGAAAAGAACTAACATCTTTTCATGTGAAGGAAAGAAGTTCAGTATTATCTCAAGTGAGGTCGCTGCTGAAGTCTGCATACTTTGCCAAAAGAACCACAAAAAAACTGGAGGCTGTCAGTATGAGGGGGAAGCCACCCACACAGGTAATAAGAAGCAGCACTTAAAATTTGGCACTGCTCTTGGAAACGTTTACAGGCTTAAAAAAGGAATCATAAAAGATAGAGGGTGTGGAGGGAGAGATGAAGGAAAAGAGAAGATGAATGAAAGAACTGTTCCATTCCTGCCACCATTAATAGCACAGATTATAATAAATCCCAAGTGAATAGGAAGAACAGTACTGAGACAAACACTAAATTCCAGGGGAGACCAGACCTGTGTTTTAAAAACAGGGCCATGTGCTTTGGAAGGAATGCTGTGTGCTTAGTTTTGTTTATAACATGGTGAAGGATTCAAGAATGTAATCTGTTCCTCTTGAAAAAAAAAGATTCTCCTCAATGCTCATCATCCACCACCCCTTCACCCCATGACCCGTTCTGATCCCAGATCTGAAAGATTGGGTTCCATGGTGAATTTCTGGAATGTTCGGTTTGGGCCTGTTTTTCATCAGTGCAGCTAGCTAACAGAGTGGCTTTGGTTTTTCAAAAAGAGATCAGTGTGGGGAAGTGACGATTTTCTGAGGGAGCTTTTCAGACTTCTTGGATATGAGGTATTTTTAGGCAGGTTTTATTTTGTTTTGTTTTGTTTCTTTTATAGGCAGGGGCACAAGATCTGGAGATGCAAAGAGGTGCATCTCCCCTAAATTTGAGAGAACATTTCATTTTGACTTCATTTTGTCTTGGACCACTTTCCTGAGGATTCTCAGAATGAATTAACTGAAAGTGAATGCTGTGCAGTGAAAGACCACGGATTTGGGGGCTAATGTCTTTTCAACCATTTCCTGCTTGTGCCATCTTGGGTACATTACTTGGCTCTCAGTTTCCCTAACTGCAAAAAGAGAGTAGCAGTATCTTCATTGTGGGGTTTTGCAAGGCTCAAATAAGAACACATCTGTAAAGCAACAATCAGTGGGCCAGCACACAGAGTGCCATCAGAAATGTTACTTCCTTTCCCGCTACAGTTGACTGGGAATGCAGGGTTGGAAAAGCCTGTGCAGCACATCTGTCCCAGCCTCCCTCTCAAAGAGGAGTCCCTTCACCCACATCCCTGATTTTGGGAAAGCCAGGGTCTGCTTGAGGCAGACAGAGATGGGATGGGAAGCTTACTGCCTCCTCAAGCACCCATCTCATGTGGACAGCGCCACCATTAGAAAGCTCTTTCTGTGAAGCAACATTTGCCTCCCTTTACTTTCTACTCAGGTAGAACACTGACATTTAAAAGCAACAACAAAAATAACTTACATTTTTTGTGCACCTACTTTGTACCATGCACTGGCCTAAGAGCTTTTCGGGCATCACTGGATTTAATCCTCATATAACCAGTAAGGTAGGAATTAATATTGTCCTTATTTTACACGTGGGGAGACCAAAGCTTTGAGTGGCTATGCAGCTTACCAAAAAGGTTTTACATAGCAAGTGGAAGAGCTGAGACTTGAACCCAAGTCTGTCGGTCTGTCTCACAGTCATGCAGCCATCCCTATGCTACACAACTGTCCTCTGTAGCTCGAGCATTTAGTGCAGTGTTGAATTCAGAGGAGATGCTCAGCAAACGGAGAATGAATGAATGCATGAATGAATGAACAAATGCATACATACTGAAGAAGCATCCTATCTGCAAGGTAGTCAGTACTTGGACCTCTGTAACCTCCATTTTGTTGAGTCCTTCATTGCCTCCTGGCCTCGTCTTTGCTGCTCATGCTGTCTTTGTAACTCAGCACCACATTTAAGTGGATAAAAATGTAAAGCATGCATACTGTCTAGTGTAAAGTTTCCTAGGAGTGTGTGTGTGTGTGTGTGCGTTTCAGTGGTACACCCCAAATCTAGCTGTATAGATTTTTAGCAGCATCTTAGCTGCTGCTTAAGGTCTTCACTACATTCCAATACAACTTTTCTGCTTTTTCTTTCCTTTTTTTTTAATGAGAAAATCATAAGATGGGAAAGCTGTAGAACTCTTAGAGGTTTTCTTATCAAGCCTAAAATATACATGTATACTTTTAATTAAAAATTTCTATTTAGTAAGATTTAGATACATTTTGAACAGATTTGATAGGGAGGGGGCTTAGTAATAATTGCAGGGCTCTAACTGTAGTCTTTGACAACCCCCCCCGCCCCCACAGCTCTCCCCCACCCTTCCAATCCCTCACTCTGTTTCCAGTCAGGAGCAGGTACAGGAAACCTCAGGGCAACATGTGGGCTGCCCAGCATCCAGGTTGCTCACTGCTGCCCTGCTCTGCCCCCTGGCCTTGGTTCTCATCCCCGGCTCCTGCTTTTCCCTTGTGACTGCGCCTCTGTCTAAGGACTTGATTCTACTAACCCTAGTGTGTTCTTGTTTGTCCAAGTTCAACGTCTGCACTGGTTCCCCAATAACCAAGACCAGACTCCTGTTTCATCCTCTCCTGGGTATAGGAATTCTGTCTCAGAAGCTCAGTCTAGGCGTCCTTATGCCAAATAGGATCCCTGTTGCTTAAACACCCTCTGAGACCTGTTGTTGGCCTTCCTGCCAACAGGGAAGTCACAGTCCAGTGCTAGTGGGGGTGGTAGGCATGCAAACAGACCTTTGTCATACAGTATGACACAGGACTATGGACAAAAGAATATTGGCAAGTATAATCTCTGGTTAAATAAAGAAACGTGAACAAGATTTTTGTGTTCTGCTTTTTTTCTCTCTCTTGGTTAAACATTTTAATTCAGCTATATTTAATTTCTTTAGATCAAGTCACAAGCTCTTGGTAAGAAAACCTCTAGACTGTAACCTACTAGTGGCAGGGTGTATGAATTATTCAGCATTACATGATGCAGAATTATGTCCTCAAAAGTACTGGTGTGTGATACTGGGGGTTCTGCATACACAGACAAATTGAATCAACCAGTATAAAATGGATCAACCAGGTCAGCTAATTTTAGCAATGCAGGCAAACTAATAACTATCATTTCCCCTCTTAATATGGAGCATTAGTAAGAGGGTTTGCCATGAATTAGGTTGTTCTAACTTTCTACTGCATTGTGTCTATGTGGAGACAAAGCTTCAAATTCATAATTTATTAATATTGAATAAAGTAATGTAAATGATAAGATACTGCACATGTCTCAGAGTTCTTTTCAGGTATCATTTGGTAGTTAATATCAAGATTGCAGACTTCTCGCCTTCCCACCCACTCATACTACATAACATTTATGTTTGTATGTATGTATTTATTTATTCCACATAACATTTAAGATACTGTGAATAATATAAGAATAATTAAAATTATATTTTTGTACTTTCAAAGTATCATTGTTATGCTGCGTTCTGGATGATCTTTTAAATGCTTAATTAATCAACGAATCAGAGCTTCTTGGAAACTGGTTTTGAGTCAGCGGCCACTGTTGGGCTTAAAAGGGATGTGACACATGAGGACTCCTGCTCTTGAATAACAGATAGGTCTGGTTAGGGAGACCAGACTTGCCTATAAGAGTCTCATCAAACAACATGGAGCCATGCAAAAGTAGCTCTCATATCGATAATCAGAGCTATAGGAGTTTAAAAAATGAATGATTTTTATGAGCTAGAATAAGTAGTAGGAGCTGCTTTATTTAGGACTGAGGCCTTAGTTGAAGCTAGAAGGATGTTCAGGATTATTAATTGTTTATTATATGAGAACCAGAAGACTCTGTCCCCAAATATATAAGGTTTAACATTAACATCCAAATATATAAGGTTTAACATTAACATCACTAGCTCTGATTCAACAGGAGGCCTGGAAATCTTTTGTCATGACTTATTTCTCATCCAGCCCTCAAGCTAGTGGTAGAGTAACAAGTGTTTTTTGTTAGGGTTATTTTAGAACGACTTCTCATAAAACAGCAGTAAATACTATTATTGTGGAGTTCTGGTACTATAGGTGGGTGCACATAAACCAACATCCCTGTGGATTTACTTCCCCATCCAACCTTCCCCAGCACTCTGCCCAGTGCTTGACTTTAGACTGCTCCACGGCATGGGAAGGAGAGCTAGACTGGAAGGTGAGTGGATTTCTAAGTATCTTTTAATCGAGGCCTCGAGAGCGATCTACAGATCTAGCTGTGCGTGGAAAAGGAACGGCAGTCGTTAAGATCAGTGCTGGAAGCTGTGAATATAGTCAATATGTCTACTGAATGGTACATATGTCTGACTAGAAACAGACACATGGGTTTATGTGTATACAATTTCAGTCTGTGCAGGGCAAGTGAATTTTCTGGGGTCCTTCCTGCTCGCCACTCAACCTTGAAGAGAAAAGCTCTATCACTGGCCCAAAACAACAGCTACAGAGCAGTCAAGTGTGGGGCAAATTCCTGAAGTAATGAGACTCCCCTGTAACTGGGCCACCAGCCCCCTCAGGTGTTTTCCGTACATGACGGGAACTGCTGGAGATGTCCAGTCAGGGGATAGCTTAGCCCGGGATTCCAAGTCCCCTCTCTGCCCCTGAAATACCACACAGACTTTCTCACCACAGCGCTCTCCCACCACTGGCCTGGCTTCTTCAAAGCACTGAAGAGCTCTAAAGATCCCAATCTCCCTTTGCTTTAACTAGAGCAGGGGCTGCTAAACGGCCTCTAGCTGCCTTTTGCGTGTGGTGCTAATTAGCATGATCCAAGTTACAATATGTGTTAAAGATTCCAGTTTTGTTACTTATTTAATGAGCTTCGTGGGATTTGAACATGAGGCTCAAAGTAGCAGGGGAAACCTCATAATTAGTTTCAATTACAAGAAGTTCCTACGCATTAAGACTATTTGATGAACTGCAGAGGGAAGGAACTACCGACCAGATACAAATCACTAATTTTGTTGCATTTATTATTATACTTATTTTCTTCCTAATTAGTACTGATTGGCTTATGATCCTAATTAATGCAAAGGAATTTGGAATGGTATACAATGGTATGGCTTAGAAGATGCCAGCATGTACAACTGCTAAATTATTGCTAATTGTTATTTACATGAGGCCTGGAAGACTAAGTAATGCAATGCCTAATTAGCATTAAAGATATGGTATCCATTTCCAATTTACACTAAGGCAATGGAGATCAAATTGTTAGTTTAAAAAACTCCATCTTTAGATTTCAAGAATTGCACCATTGTATATTGACCTCCACCTAAGGGGAGACTATTTCTTCTTGTCTTCAATTGCATCTTGCCAGAGCTTGGCTAGAACTTTGCAAAAAAAGTTACACAGGAATACTCAGCATCACACTGGCAATGCTGCAGTACTTAAGGATTAGAGCTGGGAGCCAACTGGCAAAGAGGCCAAGCATAAGGCCTCTGTTTGTGCCAACAGTGGAAGGTGTATGTGCTTGTTGCAGAGTGGGGTCCTGAGATGGTAGGCTTCTGTGAAGGCCCAAGCCCATCTTGAGGTCATGGTGGCTATAAGTGACGTCCAAAGGGTACTAGGGATGCCTATTTCAGAGAGCTGGATGATCAGTCAGTATCACAGGGGCAGATGTTTCCTGCCTAATGGGGGCTGCTGTGAAGAAGAAACAAAGAGAAGGTCCTGGGATACAGAGACCTAAGTTTCAGTTCTCAGTCCCAGACACCCTCAAGAGGGCCTGCTCATCCCTGATTATGCCACTCTCCTTGTGGCAAATGTTGCCCCTCACCCTAATCTGCTCTCTCCTAGTGAGTGACGGAGCTGTAAGGAAACACTCTGGAATATACCCTCTGGCTGAGACTTGCCTCTGTAACTCTCACTCATGTTGTCTTTTTCCTCCACCCTGTTTCTTCAGCCAGCCCCCTATCTTTAACCCTCTTCCCTCTGTCTTCTCCTTTGTTTCTTCTGTAATCCAATCCTCCATGGAGTAAAAAGGAAGAGTGCTGGAGGGGAAGCAAGAACTGCCTGACTCGACTTTTCAAGTCACTTTCCGTCTTGGTACTTGGGGTCTCCATCTTATGAAGCAGAAATGCTAACACCTGCTGTTCTCTCCTTTCCTTCATAGCAGTGCTTGGAAACTCAAATGGGATCACACATGTGAAAGTCCTTTGGAAATTATAAAGTTGTATATGAAAGGGAAGGATTCTTAGTTCAACCATTTCATCTTCATGGGTAGAGGTATCAGTGCTGGCGGTGCTTCGCTTTCTCCTCATGGTGCTGACACAGGCACAGGGTGGTGCTCCCAGGAGTGACTGCAGAGCTGACCGGAGCTAAGGAGAGAAGCTGGCTTCTGTCCAGGCCCCTGACTCCACATGGGAAGTTCCTCTTCTCCACAAGTTCTGGGGACATTGTACGCCGAGAGCCCGGATTTACTGACAGCCTGGACCTGGGCAAGTAGGCTCTAGTTTATCATTCTCTGAGAGGGTGTTTGGAGAAGACTTTTTGTCTTCCAGGCAAACATCGTTCCGGACCATCAGGCTTTATTTAAAGATGCCATTCTCTGCAGTTTCATAAGTATTACACGTTTAGAGAGAGAAAGAGTGACAAGGACAGTAGCTACTTGATGTTTAACAAAACATAAGCTCTATACTGAGTTTTTGGGGCCGCCTCATTCAAACTTCATGATGGGTCTGCTGACTGCCGATTTCTCAAAGTTGGGAAAAGACATTTCCCAGACAAAGATCAGTTCAAATCATTTGGCAAGGTTATATACATGATACAAGTATATAATATAAAATATACACTATTTTCCCCAAAGAAATAGTGATTAGCCATAAGAAATACATTATTTACCCCCTTTTTGTTAGCTAATAAAATAGCTATATTAAGAAAACTTAATGCCCTGTGCTTTATACAAAATTTTAAAGTATAAGATATACATCATACATACAAAGCTTATACAAATATAGTTTGTGTATATTCCATGTATTGGGTTGGTCAAAAAGTTCAGGTTCAGTAAGTTCGAGCTAACTGAAAATCTTCTGCACAGGTTTTATTGGGAAAATTTTAAACTATTGATATAATTTCTTTAACATCACATGGAAAAACCTGAACGACCTTTTTGTCCAACACAATATGTATTAAATTTTAACTGCATACATTACATATGTAATTATCTATGTATATTTTATATATGTATGCATATTGTATTTAAATATAGTGTTCTTCATATGTTCACTTACAAAATGTAAATAACATGGCCAATCCATGGTAACACCATCCAGCTTAAGACATGGAATACTGACAATTCCTTTGATACTCCCATGTATGTTACCTCCACCCCTGACATGGTGCCTTTGAGCAAACTTGAAAAAGGTCCCCTTTCTTCCAAGTGGAGTTGCATTGCTCACACCATGATAGAAGGCTTGGGGGTAGCTATAAAGGACTAGATTTTAGTTCCAATTACCCTCTTGAGTGGAAATCCTTGTGCGATGTATGAAAATACATAAGCAAACATGCCCAACCTCCCCTTCTTTGCGTTTTATCATATACACATGGATCCCTGAATAATAATATATTGTTTGTTTATTCATACTTGTGAACTTTATGGAAACAGTCGCATGTTTTTCTTGGTCAACATCCAATTTCTGAGATTTACCCTGGGTGATATGTGTAGATGTGGCTGGCTTGTTCATTTTCTTTGCTAATAGCATTTCTTTGTATGAATAGCTCACAATTTTTTAATCCATTTTCTTGTTCAGTGGACACCCAAGCTGCATCCAGTGTTTACTGATTAAAAAAAAAAAACAACTCCCCGTGAGCACTCTGATATTTATTTTCTGTGTATGTGTGCAAGAGCTTCTCCAAAGTAGATATTTAAGAATGGAAGCGCTGAGTAGTAAGATGTGGAGAAATTACATTTTTAATTTTACTATATAAAGCCAAATTGTTTTCCAAATGATTGTGCCCACTGATACTCTTACTAGCTGGATGTAAAGAATTCTCACTGCTGTACAGCTTTTCCAACCACTGGTATCAGACTTTAATTGCTGACAATCTGTTGGATGTGGCTTTAATTTGCATTTTCCTTATTACAAATGAGGTTAACCGTTTTTCTTGTGTCCTTTTCATGTCTTTTATCCAGGTTGTTTTCTTTTTAAATCAGGTTGCTTGTATTTCTCTTATTAAATTGTAGGAGCTCTTAAATATTCTGAATCTTCCTCCTTTGTTGGTTATATGAAATGCAAATATTTTCCTAGCTGATAGGTTATCACTAACTTTATAACGTCTTTTGATAAACATTTTCCATGAAGAGAGTCAAATATATCAATTCTTTATGGCTTGTTCTTTTTGTCTTAAGAAATACTTTCCTATCCTTAGGTCATAAAGTGTTTCCTAAAAGTTTAAAGTTTCACCTATTACAGTTAATTATGTAATTTTTGTGGTGGTGACAGTGGGCATCCTTGCCTGTTCCTGATATTAAAGGGAAGGAATGTTTCACTGTTGTGGTACGTCGCCTACTGGAAGGTTTTTTCTTGATATCCTTTATAAGGAAGTTTCTTTGTATTCTTACTTTGCTGACAGCTTTTATCACAAATGAATGTTGATTTTCATTGAACGAGTTCAGCATCAATTAAGATAATCATATATGGCTTTCCTCCTTTGTTCTGTTAATACGGGGAGTTACATTAATATATTTTTTTTCTTTTTTAAAAAAATTATTTATTTTTATTTATGGCTGCATTGGCTCTGTGGCTGCTCGCGGTCTTTCTCTAATTGCGTTGAGCGGGGGCTGCTCTTTGCTGCAGTGTGTGGGCTTCTTACTGCGGTGGCTTCTCTTGTTGCTGGAGCATGGGCTCTAGGCACGTGGGCTTCAGTAGTTGTGGCACGTGGGCTTCAGTAGTTGGTGGCTCGCAGGCTCTAGAGCACAGGCTCAGTAGTTGTGGTGCACGGGCTTAGTTGCTGCATGTGGGATCTTCCAGCATGTGGGATCTTCCCGGACCAGGGCTCGAACCCGTGTCCCCTGCATTGGCAGGCAGATTCTTAACCACTGTGCCACCAGGGAAGTCCCTAATATATTTCCTAATGTCAAATCAAAACTGCATTCTTTGGTTAAATCAAACTTGGTCAGAATATATTTTTTCAAATAATGATACATTGCTAGATTAGGTTTGCTATTATTTTGTTTGGGATTTTTTATCTATGTTTATGTATATCTATTTTATATCTATGTTGTGTGAATCTGGCTGTTTATTTTCTCAGTTTATTTTTGACAATGATGATCTAGACTGTATTTTCAGGAGAGTTCCTTCTTCTATGCTATGGACAGGTTTGGGTAAGAATGGAATACTTGGTAGAGCTAACTGAAAATCTTCTGGACAGGTTTTCTTGGGAAAATTTTAAACTATTAATTTCTTTAATGGTTAAAGAAATGGTTTAATGGTTTTGATGAGTCATAGTCTTTTTCTAAATCTACCCCTGTTTCACCTAAGTTTTCAAATATATTGGCATCTAGTTGTTCATGATATATTAGTCTTTTCCTCTCAAGGGCATCTGCAGTTGTATACCCTGCATAATACAGTTTTTTATCTTTCCTTCTTTCTCTATTATCTTACTTTTCCTTCTATCCTTCCCTTCCCCTCTCCATTATTCTTGCCACAAATTCATTAGTTTTATCAGTCTTTTCAAACAGATGCCTGACTTTGTTAACCCTCTCTCTTACATCTGTGTTTTGTATGTTTTCTTTTGATTTCTGCTTTTATTTTTATGATTTCTTTCTTATGATGTTCTTACTTTCTTTGGATATATTCATTTAAAAATAATTTCTAATTTTTTAAGTTGTGCAGTAAACTTTTCTCTTTTAGCCCTTCTTATTTTCTAATATAAATCTTTAAATTTTTACATTTCTTTACAAGAACTAACCTAGCTGCATTGTACAAGTTTTGATACACAGTATTTTTACTAATATTCAACTTTAAATTTTTTGACTCATCAGTTAATTAGAAATATATTTTCTAATTTCCAATGATTTGAGGTTTTTAAAGTTATCTTTTTGTCTTTGAGTTTTAATCTAATTGCCTTTTGTTAGAGAATATGATGTCTATGATGATGATTCTTTGAAATTTGTCATCAATTTTCATTATTGTTCTACATTTGCTTTGTTGTATTTTCTATTAGTTGGATGTGGCATTTATGTATGTTTATTAAAATAAGATTTGAAAGTTGTTTTTCTCCAGTTTACTATATCCTTACTCAATCTGTTCTTGTTTGCTTGATCCATTACTGAGAAAGATTGGTTGAAATATTTCATTCTGAGATCTAATTTGTCAATTTCTCTTTTTGTCATCTTTATATAGTTTTAATCTATGTTATTATGTACATTCAACTTGGAATTTATAAATCTTGGTTTTAACTGAACATTCTGTCATTAATGTTGTATGATGACCTTTTTGACTACCAGTAGTTTTTTTAAGGTGATGGTCATTAAAGACTATTTTATATGATATTAATATATCAGTATACCAGCTTTCTGTTACTATTTATCTGGTATATTTTTTTCCCATACCTTTATTTTCAGTCATATGTTTTCATATATTTTAGGTATATGTCTTATAACTAGCATATTTCTGGATTATGAAATTGAAGATCCAATCTGATCTTTTTTAAGTTTTTATGTTTGCTGTGTTTACTGATTTATTTGTAGTTTTATTGTACAACTTTCAGTTTCTTATGTTTCTTCCTTTTTTGATTTCTTTTTTTCTCATTCCTTTTTCACCCCTCTCTACTTATTTATAAGTTATACCTTTAATGCTATCTGTTCAGAGACTACCCTAGACCTTCTAAAATCCATATTTAAGGTAATAATGTTGAAAGTTAATATTATTAGCCTTTTTCAAAACAGTAATTTTTGAGTATTTTAACCTTATTACTCCTAACCATTTATACTATAATTATTCAGCATTTTACCTCTATTTTGTCCTTAACACTGCATATTAGACATTTTAAAAATTATTCTGTGTAGCCAATGTTTGCACATTTAAATTTATCCACCATTTTTCCATTCTTTTTATTCACTATATCTTCTTACTTCAGATCTTCTTTCTGGAATAATATTTTTTCTTTTCTTACAAACTTTAGGAACCTCTTTAGGGAGAGCCTATTGGTACTAAACAGTCTCAGTTTTGTTTTATTTGAAGTATCTTTATTTTTGTTTTTGAAAGATTGTATTGCTGTGAACATTTTTCCAATTTGACATTTTTTCTCTCTGCACTTTGAAGGTAGTTTTCAGCTGTCTACTGGATTTCATTGTTACTGTAAACAAGGCACCTAAAAACCTAAAGGTTGTTTTTATTTATTATTTTTTTAAGATTATTTATCTTTTCCTCCTGGCTGCTGTTTGATTACAGTGTCTACTTTGAGGTTTTTTTTTTTTTGGGTGGGGGGTAAACACACCTTATTGGAATTTCTTGGGCCTTTTGATTCTGGAGATTCATGCCTTTCATCTATTCTGGAAATTCTTAAATATGATGGTTTTTCCTATTCCTTCTACTATCTCTTTTCTGGACCTTCAACAAAATGCATGAAAAACTGTTCTTTATCCTATGATCTTACACTTTGTTTATTAATTTCCTCTATATTCTGTCTATATTATCTACAATATTTTTGGACCTATATTCTGCTTCAGTGATTCTCTCTTTAGTTCTGACTAATTTGCTATATTATGCATCATTGTGTTTCTAATTTAAATTATTATATATTTCAGTTTTAGAATTTCTACTTGTGTACTTTTCAAATCTGCCTTGTCATATTTCACAGTCTATTGTACTGATGCATCTTTTGATGTCCTCCTTTATGTTTTCAGACACATCAAGCTTACTTAGTTTATATTTGAGGGTGATTTACATTTTTGCGGACTCAGTGGGTCTAATTATAACTCTTTGCTGTTTCTGCTGACTCATAAAAGCTTGTTGCTTCATGCATTTTGCATTATATTTGATCATGATTCATGTTTTTGACATTTTGAGTCAAGGGGTTTCTAAATGCATTTATCCAGGTATAATATACACATCTTCTAGGTTCCTAGGGGTTCTACCAGCCAGGAGCATTTTAAACCAAAATTTTGGTTTGGTCATTGTCAAGTCACAAAAAAGTATCTCTTTTGGCCCTCATTCATGTGAAAACTGTCTTGGGGTTAAGATTTCTTAGAGGTGACTTTTCCCTCCAACCAGAGTGGATTCAGGTGAGAGTCCTTTCTCTCCTTGTGAGGTGGGGTATAGTCTACCTTACTCCTTCATTGAGGATTCTGCCTTATAAAATCTAGCATTTATGAAGGGATTTTGGATCATATGTCCCACAATGCATGCACACTGCATTTGTCTTCTATTCTGTATGTGAAGCCCAATAAACCAAAAAGTCTGGACACCCAGGGATAGGCAGATGCCCCCAGAAACACTGTCAACTTTAAGACAACCTACCTCTTTGTATTAGGGCTTTCTCATCAATTGTAACTTCTAAGACTCAACGCCCTCCCAAACCTGTATACACATTTATAAAGATGTCTTTTACACTTTATTCAGCTTCTAAATGTTTTGCAGAAGAAGAGTTTTAAAGCATATCTTGTTTGTTATACCTTTCTGTCAGTACAAAGTGACACACTCACTTTTCTCCTTCTTTACTATCATCACATTTTTAAGCCTTATTTAGCCAATCTAAAATTCAGTTAATTAACTAAAGATGTTATATAATAAATAATACGGAGTTTCTATTTGAAAAGTAATGTTTAACTTGCTTCTATAAATATATACTATGACATGGAATTTGAAGTCACTTTTCTTTCTAAATCCTAAGACAAAATTTCTGGACAGGGCATTCATGTTCCCTCTTTTCCAAATCACATGCATGTGTATACATTTCTATTTTTTCTACAAAAGGGTGTATAATTTTTAGCAGATTCTAAAATAAGTATGCAACCTTAAAAAAAGGTTAAGAATTTCTTATCTTAGAGGAATACCAACAATGAAAAAGGTCCACATTTATAGGAGAATCCTGGAAACTATGTCTGGGAAAAGCGAATGAAAAATATCCCATGAGAAACAGTATACTTAGCTATATCTATCTATACATGTCTGTTTGTCTAACTACAGATCAAGCTGCCTATTTATACATAATCAACCCACACACACGCCCACAATTTTATATATGCATGTACATGCTACTCTGCTAAAATGTAATCATAAATGGGAATAAAGACTGGGGTTATCAATAATAAATTTGTTTTAATTATGTGTATTTTCTACTGTAAGCTTAAGGATAATAAACTGCTTGATCTTCACTGAGAGAAACAAACCGGTTATTGCTGAGAAAACCCTGACAGCATTCTTATCTAAAATGGGTAATTCTAAACTACATTACCCATCTTGACCTCCCTGCCAGACTTGGCTCCAAGTGATTCAGCCATTTCCATAAATCACATCTTCCTTCCAAAGATGAAGATAGTTCAGATATTCAAAAGAATGTGGCAGGGCTTTAAAAGAATTTCCAAGAGAGCTTCAAAACATTTGAGCAGAGGCAGCTGTAACAGAATCTGTGTTGTCTGGTCACTGCTGGGCAGGCAACAGTCCTCATTTTGGGGTTTGGGTGTCACAGCATTGAGTCTCAATGTTTTATAGTCACCTTATTCCTGTATCTCTCAAATATCAAATATATCTAGGAATAGTCAACAAAATAACTCAGGGCTGTTCTGCAGAAGGACATCTGAATATGTTCATCTATGAATGTCTCTGGGATAAGGTAACACAGTGACATCTCGAGGAGCAATGCCCACTGGGATGGAGTTGTTTGGTTATGCACACTAGAAGAAGCAATATCACTTTACAGTTGTTCCTTGGATACTCTGTGGCAAACATATATTTCTCTTCCTCACTTTAAAACCAAAAAGCCTAGAAATTGCCTGTGTTTTTCTTCAGGCAACAAGACTTACTAGAGTATTGAATACGCTAGTTCTCTGCTCCAAATACTGTTTTTAAAACAGAAAGTTATGTTAGCTTCCCCTTCAGGATTTCTCTAGACATCATTGTAAATCTGGGAGGAAATCATGGTACTTATGACAATGTAGCTGGTTAAAGGCTGACAACTGCAAATGAACAACGGAGAATCTATAGTCCTAAAAGCTGATTAAAAGTAACCCTGGAGGTACTAAATGGTGGATTACAAAGTGATTACTGAAAAATGGAGAGACTGGCATCTAGACACTGTAAAAACAGAACAGTTGTACTGTTGATTTAAATTAAGATCATTTAGGAGAAGGAAAAGAATCAACACACAAGTTACCGTGGTTGGTGTGAGATTCGTACACAATAAGTACAACTGTGCTCCTTGATGGATTCCACAGCTTTAGATAGTCAAATTTAATAAGTGCATTAAGCCAGAATTATTATTATTACTGTTATATCATTACAAGCTGGGTAAAAAGAGAGAGGAATAACATACCTATAGGGAAGTAGAATCTGGACAAAGTTACAAGTTATTTGAAAATGGAAACAATAGTTCCTGCTGCTTATCTCAGAGGCACTGAGCATTTTCTGCAAATTGAGTGTGGACTGAGCCTTATATGGAAACTTTAAATCATTTCAGGGGACACTGGCAATGATAATGATAAAAATTAGCAATGTAGTAACCAGTATGTGCCCACTATGTGTCAGGAACTATTACAGCAAAGTCCTTTAGATGTATGACCTCATTTAATCCACACCACACCCTTATGATGTACAATCATAATCATAACAACATCAACAGCTTATCATTATTCAGTATTTTATAGTTATATTGTATATGGCCTTTTGATTCTGTACCTTTTACAAGATAGGTAGGGCAGGGATAATCATCTTTTGATAAATAAAAAACCTGAAATTCAGAAAAGATGGGCTACTTGTGCAAAGAAAGACCGACAGCAAATGGGGATTTACTGCTGTGGTTCTTCCCCAGTTTCATACCAGCACAATCTATTGGAAAAGGATGAAAAGCAGGGGTTACTGAAGTAGGCTGATGGCTTATAGTTGTCACTAAGTGTAGAAGAAGTCACTCAAGCTGTCATGGGTGATGGCCATTTCTGTTGTTTCTTGGCAAGAGGAACAAGGGCTGCTGCTGCAGTGTGAGGGGTTCAGGTTAGACAGGCAGACCTGCCCTGAGTGGCAGGCCTGTGGTGCAGTGGTACAGAACACAGACTTGCAATGAGGCTGGCTCGGGGCAAACCATAGTTCTAGTCCCTTTGAGAAAACTACCTTACCTCTCTGGGCCTCATTTCCCTGATCTGTATAATGGGGATAATAATAGTACCTGTTCCTTAGGGCTGGTCAACAGAAAAATGAGATCATGCATATAGAGCACTTACTGGGTTGGCCAAAAAATTCGTTCGGATTTTTCCGCAAGATATTACTGCATAGGTAGAAAGAAAGAATAGCACCTAAAACTTAGTAAGCCCTTAACAATTACTTATTATTTAAAAAATTCTTTCATACCTTTTTTCTCCTAGTCTTGTTTGGATACGCACAAAAGTATTCAGTCCTATGATTCTGTAAACTAAAATGGGTCCCTTCATGTTCTACCTCACCTCATTTATTTATTAGTGTCCTAATTGGGACTTACTCACTAGGCATGGCTCCCACATAGTAAGTTCACTACGAGGCTTGGGGGTCTGGAACCTGAGGGAAATATTAGACAGGGCTTTTCAGTAACTCCTCAGAGGGCTCACATACTGTAATTACAACTATAGCTGTGGCTGAAATGAAGTCATCCTGTGACCTTGGGCAAATCCGTTAATTGCTCTAGACCTTGGTGTTTCCATCCATAAAATCAGGTGCAGAAACACAAGGTGACCTCAGGCTGTGGACTGGGCTTGTAGAGGAAACTGGTACTAGAGCCAGGCTCCTCGCTAAAGCTTGGAGTGCCCCCAACAATGTCACACTCACTTCCAAAGCCTTTAAAATTAGTCAAAACAGGCTTTTAAAAGTTGCCTTCATAAGTCGGCGGGGAATTATATGATCTCCTGGGAACAGAAAGAAGAGTCAAATATATTCAGCTATAGGGGAAATACATAAAACATAACTCTTTCAGTCTCTGCAATTGATCTGCATGGATAACAACTTATCTTATAGCTCACCAAGTTTGTTCTTTTACCACCATTGTATAGATACAATCAAAAAAGTTGCACTGTTGCTTGGTTTAATATACTTTTCAACTACTCGTGCCAAACTCAGAAGAGTTGAGGGGGAACAAAAATGCAAACCAGAGCCATGAATAAAGAGAAAAAAAAAAGACTCAAGGCAGGGAATATCCAAATGATATAATAATCACAGAATCATCCAAATTAGGGGTGGAAGATGGAGCCTGTGCTCCCGGCTGCTCCGGACAGACGCAGTGTGAGGACCCTGCAGTGTGCCCCCGCCTCCCAGGCCAGCTCCCTGCCATATGCTTGCTTCCTAGGCTTTTTGCTTTTATGCATTTCAATGATGCTACCATTTTCCTCACCCAATTTGTATATCTTACACCTGTATAGGAGAATGTTATTGGAAGTGTCATTTATTCCAGAACTGTGAAACCACAAATGCCGATTCACTCTACCAGGAACTTCAATTCACATAATCAAGCAACTGAGGGGCTTTTTACTACCTTTAACTCCACCCTACCTTTCCTAAACTTCTGCTTTACGGGGAGCTTTTTTATGCTTCCTACAATAAGCCCGCTCTAAATATAATGCACATTTCCAATGTATATGGCACTTTCAAACAGTGTGAAGAGAAAATCTTGGAAAGATGTTGCAGCGAAGCAACTGCAAACGTAATACCCTGTTGTTTTTATTGCTGATTAGAAGCAAAACACAAGTTTGCCCTTATTGCAGGCTAATCAGCTATTAAACCTAAGTGCTTCTTAAAAAAAAAAAATCAAATCTGGTTGCCTTCTTTAGATGTATGAATAAAAAGGGGGGCATGTGTATTAAAATTCTTTCCTTATTCTTCTCTATACTGATGCAAATTCACTGAATGGTTCCCATGTAAAATGTAAACATGGGCAGGGCAGTCAGTGATCTCAGGGCAAAGATATGTCTGCCACAATAACCCCTAGATGCTCTTCTCTTGGAAAGTCCTGTTACTGTCAAAAAGATGAATTCTAAAACAACTCTATATTGTGCAATCTGCAGATTTTATTGACAAAGGTGTCAAGTCCTGCAGAACTGAAAGTTGTTTCCCTTGGCGTGAGATAAATAAGCAGGTTTGCTTGAGCTCCCAGCTTTATTCAATTTGCTTAGATACAAGGTGACTGTAAGCATTGATCCCATGTAAGACCGGATATAGATTTTTTAAGGGAGGTGCATGCCCTGGGAGTTAGAGTCACCTACGGAAGCTGACGGCTTTGCAGCTTTGCTCACAGATCCGAAGAGAGAGAGAACGAAGCCACTGGAACCTGAGAGATTATGGTGAGATGGGGCAAGTGTGCTGGCCAGGTTTCACTGCTCTGCCTTGGGGATTCACAGCAGGTTACAGCTAGAATCAAGAGACGTAACGATCATCCAGAACAGCTGTTCTCAAACTTGAGCGTGTGTAGAAGTCGGGTGGGGGGTGGGGAGGGGAGCTTGTTAAAACACCAGTTGCTGGTGTCCAGCCCCAGAGGGTCTTATTGAGTAAGTTCTGAATGAGGCCTGAGAATTTGCATTTCAAAAAAGTTCTCAAGTGGGGGTGATGCTATCAGTCCGGGGGCTGCACTTTGAGAAATACTGGTCTAACACCACCCTCTCATTTCACAGGTGAATAAACACAGACCCAGGGAGAAATACTGGTTTGTAGAGGCTGCACCCTCACAGGCCTAGAAAACTGGCATTTCTCGATTTCATATCTAGAGTCTTTGCCATTTCCCTAGAAGGGCGACCTCCAAGTTCCCTTCTAATTCTGAATCTAAGATCTATGAAATTGGCTCTTTTAATTAATATTGTAGTAAAATTTCCTCAATTGTACCTTACTACAGCCATAGTCTGTAACAAGTTGTAAGTTGTAATCAAATAATGCTGAGCCCTGAAAACAGTTTACTGTGCAAACTTATTTCGGCAATCAATTTACAAAATACGTGTCCTGACATTTGTATTAAAACACCCCCAGTCACTCTACATCCTCTTAACCTGCTTTATTGCCTTCTTAGCATTTATTGATATCTGAGATTCTATTATAGACTTATTGCCTTATTGTCTGGGCCCACCAAGGCCATAATATAAGCTCTGTGAGAACAAAACGTTACTTCTCTTGGCCACTGCTTCAACCACAGTAGTATCCAGCACACGGTGGCACCAGATCGGCATGTGCTCAGTGGATGAACTCTGAAGGTTCCTTACCTCCAAATTAGCAACTCCAGAGGTTTTCAGAAATATGAATTTAGTAACCAGAAAGGAACTCTTATATTTATAAATCTATTAAATGAAAAACATGAATAAAGGAACAAGACCGTTGCATATTTCATCTCTGTCAGCCAATATATAAACAGTAGATGGTGTTCAGAAAAAATAAATATTAAATCGCATCAGGTGAGTTTTCTTGAAATTAGACCAGAGCCTCTCTATTAGACCAAAGCCTCTCTATGTAAGAGCTATTTGTCAGTTTTATATTCATGTGGATCATTTGCTAGCACTTAGATCTGGAACACTTTCTTCCCAAATTCTTACAGCAAAACCACCAGCTCTACCAATATGGCTCAAAATTTCAGATTTGTTCAACAAACAAAAAAATCATTCCACTATATGTAGTGGAATCATATACCTCTGTGATCATCTCCATGGACCAAACTTTACTAAACTGTCTGAAATTATGAAAGATAACGCTATTCAGAAATGTTCACGGACTACCATTTTGTTTCAGGATTGTGCACTGAGCCTCAAGCTGAGCCACACTTCTAATGGGCACAGCCACTAGCACACTAAATTGGATTAAAGTGTGGCAACTCCTTTGACGTCATCCTAGAACAAAAGGGCCAAAAAAACATGAAAGGCTTAGCGATAAAGTTAAAAACAGACAGTTTCCAGGAATACAGTTCCAAGCAGAAAAATTCTGAAGAAATGGGAGTTGACCTCTTGGATTACAATGGGAAGCAACGGCAGATCTGGGTTGGGTCTCTATGGGTCCAAATGTCCACGAGAGTCATTTCATAGAGTTGTTGAGGTACCATTCACCAGATGGGAGCCCAGCCCTGCTCTGTGCTCAACTTCTAGAGCAGGACACCAGAGGTGAGAGGAACAGCCCACCTGAGGCAGGGTCTCATGGGCACACCAACCAAAAATTGTGGAACAAATGAGTTCAAATCTGCGCCTTGGTAAAGGAGAAAAGGCACCAACTCTGAAGTCAGACAGATTTGCATTCAAGTTTGGGTTCAGCCACTTATTATATACACGATCTTAGACAAATCATTCATTCCTTGAGGCTCAATGTCCTCACCTTTAAAATAGGAAAAGTTCTGGGGGATGTGATGGTTAGCACAGTGATGATAGTTACCAATACTTTATTGTATATTTGAAAGTAGCTAGGAGAGTAGACCTTAAATGTTCTCATCATAACAAAAAAATATTTGTAACTATGCGAGATGATGAATGTTAACTAAACTTATTGTGGTAATCATTTTGCAATATATACATATATCAAATCATTATCTTATATACCTTAACCTAATACAAGTTATATGTCAATTTTATCTCAATAAAACTGGAAAAAAAATGTAATAATAGTGCCTATTGTCAAGAGATCTGAAATAATTAAAGATATTTTATGAGAAATGTCAAACAGCATGACATCCTGGAGCTTTATACAAATGTCAGCTGACAGCTCTAATTCACCGAGTGCCATCATGGGCAGGCACATCAGGCCAGGGTGGAGGGGACTGAAGGGGGCTTGGTAGACATACATCTTCACATCCACCCACAAAGTTCACGACGCTTGGTGTTATCCACTTTGTTAGGAATGAAAGTGACTCAGCTTTCTATTTTGACACCCAGTAACAGTCCTCCTTTGAAATTTTGCCTCCTCATCTGTTAAATGGAGCTAATCATATTCACCCCTGCTCACCTTAGGGGGACCTTGTGAGGATCAGCAGGTAAGGGAGGGGAAAGGTGCTGTGAGGAGTGTAAATTCTGGGTAGAATTATGCTATTAGCTTCAGATTCTGAATGCTCACTCTTTAGGGTTTCGTGATTATTAACACTACACGATGTAAGATAAAAATGACATTGTTTCCTCTGCAGAGGCAGACACCTCATTACGAAGCCTGGCTCCTGGCTTCTCTCCTGCCCTCTCTGCAGTAGGAACGGGAGAGAAGCTGGCCTGCAAAAAACGTAACACGATGCCTCTTGAAATCTGGGCCTCTGAGGGTGAAATTTGTATTGACATTCTTAAAATATGAGCCTGTCTCAGTGTTTTATGTCATCAATTGTGACTGTCAGTTTCCTCTGCAAGGAGAGGAATAAAATGGAGCTATTTTTCTCTCGCTCTTCCCAAACTAGTGTTGGCCCATGGGCTGGGTACTGCCCTGTCTGTGGTGGGAGGAGAGATCTGTTTTAGGAATATGGAAACTTTATGATGCTGTGTGTTTAATCCCAGACTCAAGAATAGGGAGAGTACGTGGCCCTCAAGCTGAAAGCTGTGTCACACCAGTGAACTTTTTGGTACTTCAAGACTGCTCTTGGGAAGCTGGGAAAGAATTTACAAACTCAGAACTTCTTATCTGCGGTGTCAGTGAGGGGCTCTCTGGGACAGTCTCCTCTCAGCTGGGTGGCTCAGGGCTAAAGCTTAAGGGACACTAGTGTTTACAGGCTGACAGGCCACTGAGCTTGGCCGCCCTAAGATCTGCCCCAGGTTACAGAATTATTCTGGGAAACAAGGTTTAAACTTCTACCAGGGAAACATAAAAAGCACAGTGATTTACTAATAAATCAGAAGACAATTAAGGTTAAAAAGTCAACGCTCAGGAAACATCAAGGATCTGAATTAAATCAACATAGGGTAATTCAAAGGCTAGTGCCTGGAAGGCAGCATTTTATTCACAATCCATCTATCAAGCAGCATTTCCCCACTCATGGGCTCTCGTTCTACAGAATGATTTGGGACATTTGCCAGCTGCAGCCAGTTTTTCTGGCTGGTGCTCATTCTGGATTGAACATTTGCCAGGGTTTATAACCAAACTTAGATTAAGTTTATCTGTCATCCCTCCCTTCTTTGCTCTTTTTTTCCCCTTTCTCTTTCCCCAGAATATTACTTGTACACACGTACTTCCTCTATTTCTTTTTCTGTAAGTATCCAAAATAGACCTAAACATGTCCAAAAGCCATTGCCCTGGGCTCTTTCTACTTGGTATCAGAAAGAACATACAACGGAACACCTTCCTCTCTAGTATATCCTTGACAGGCAATTTTAAAACCATTTCACCTGATGATTAAGCAAAGCCTTTCAGTGCCCTGGGAGATGGCCTCATAATGAAAGTTTAGGAATCATTTCAGGGTTTGAGACAGGAGAAATCTGAAGACAAAAAGAGCTGCCTTGTATTGATGATTTACTACAGGTTAGAAACTCTCTGTACATTCTTCATATCCATCAACTCTTAATCCTTACAGTAAGTCCCAGAATAGACCCTATTTTCCCCCATTTTAAATATAAGAAAACATGCTCAGAGGTTAAGTTATATGCTTACAGGGTCTCAGAGCTAGTAAGTCACAGAGTTGGGACTCAGCTCTGTAAACTGAGGTGCAGGTATGTCAGGTATGTCTGATTCCAAAGGCCATATTTTAAATTTTAACCTCAGGGTCCATAGGCTTCAGAATAACAACAATTAAAAAAAAAATACATTTTGAGCACTTCCTATACTCCAGGCTCTGTTCTAAGCGTATTACATGAAGTCCCTCCTTTAATTCTCATAGCACATCTATGATGTAGGATATCATTATTCAGGGGGTGGGGCACAGGGAAGGAAGAGACTCACCCAGATCACCCAGCTAGTGAGTGATGGAGCTGGGGAGCACTTGGAATTCCGCACCCCTAACCCCTACTCCGGTCTGGAATGGAACCTTGGCCCTGTACCTGTCTCACCGTTCTAAAGCCACTTGTGTTCTAGTGCAGAGACTAGGCACAGCAGGGCTGGTAAGGGCCAGATTACTTCTCAACAGTGTGGTTCTCCGAAGTTTATACCAGATTGCTAATATTTTTTTCAATACTGGCTTTTTCTTTGTGGTTTAATTATTTGCTCACTCAGGTTCATTTGCTTTGGAGCTTTTTGAATGTCAGAGCTTCAGATCTCAAATGCGAGCCAAGCTTTGGCCTTTGCAACAGCCCAAGGTTAATGCAGACTGCAAACAAGGGGCCTCCAAAACCCACTGCGGCTGTGGGTCTGCTCCCTGCACCTGCTTCCTGCTCCAGCTCATTTCCTGGGTCTTGTGTGAATGGGGCCTTGATGCCCTGAGGGGCTCTGGTGTGTGTGTGTGTATGTATGTTATGTATGTGTATACACACACACACATACACGCACACACCTCCCCCAACGCTTGTCTCACTGATAAGTGAATACACACACATCCAGTCTACTGAAGGTGGCAGTGGGGATCTGGGGGAATAATCCCTCAATAGAGAGAGGTGGAAAGGGCCCAGGCTGGGCATCAGGAGACCTGTGTTCTAGGCCTAGCTTGGCCACAACCACTCCATCTCAGCCAGGACACAACCCTCTGAGCCTTGATTCTGTCATTTTTAATTTCAGAGGATTAAACTAGATTAGTATTTCCCAAACCATCTTCTGCAGAATGTCAGTGTTCCTTGATATATTAATGGGTGGGTTTGGAAAAATAAGACTTGTTCAGTCAGGTAAATTGGGGAAAGTGACTTTTCTTCTATTGGTGTGTTCAAAGCTATGAGATGTTATGTAGTAGACAATCAAATATTTTTTTTTTATTCTGGTATTTAACAAATTTACTTGATAATCAAACTCTGTTTTCATAGAACACCTATGAACACTCCTTGGGGTGCTGGACAATGCTGAGAATGAGTTTTAGGATATCAAGCCCAGAATCCTCCACATTCAAACTTTAGTAACTTAATAAACAGCTAATAGATTTGCTAAATGACTGCACCGCTAACATGAGAAAAACAGTAAAAGATATTTAAAAGCAAACTTATTTTCATGTAAGGCAACCAGTTGACAAGATAGTAGAATTGAAGTGTAAAATCCATCTCTGTGGTAAACGGTAAATGAATGGTCCCCACAGGTGAGGTGTTGACAGTGTCCTACATCCAGCAGAACTAAAGATGCAGACAGTGTTTACCATAGTCCCAGGTTCTTAATGATGAATTTCTTTTTTAGTGCAGAAGTGCTCTTAAGGTCAGAGAAATTCAAACATTTGAATAGAAGAGAGCTTATCTCCTTGGATATGAAGACTTCCAATCCTATCTTTGTATCCCTTACTGATCTTCATATACCATGTGGCAATGATAACAGGGTTACACACACAGAATTTAATAAACAGGGATTGGTCAAATCACATTTCATAAAGTATCTTTGTGAGGGATGCTTGTTCACAAAGGTCAAAAACATAGTAATCCAATTTTTAAAGAGGGTTACTTGCAGATTAATTTAGTATTTCTACTTAGGCATCTTTGTTTTATTGCTTTCTTTTTTCCTCTATGGAGTATATTTTATATTTGAATGGAAAATAAAATTTATAAAAGGTGTTATTTAGGTGAAACTGTTCTGCTCTTGACCCATCTTGCTCTTAATTGTGACAGTTTGGGATGCTCTTATTTTATTTTAAAAAGATCAGGTACTACCCTTCTCCTCTTCAATGTATTTGTTGTTTGGCTGGTGTTTGTTTTACCAGCCTTTGGTAGATCCAATCACCTCACCTGGGTGGGGCTCAGAAGGCCAAAACAGTCATGTCTCCCAGATCTGAATCAGCAGAGAACCTCTCTGGGCCTTAGCTTAAAACCTCCAGGCCTTTTATGCAGTGAAAGCACCCTGGTATGAGAGGTGAACAATCCTAGACACCTCCTTCTTTCTCCCTCTCTCTCCACAGTTCTGAGGCCTATAGCTCTTGACCACAGATAGTTTGAAAAGCCCTGCTCTAAGGCACAACTCTGAGTATCAGTCACCCCATCCTCCACCCCGTGCCAGCTTAAAACTTTGAGTGGAATCCCAAAGTGCAGGGTCAACAGTCAAGCTCCTCCACCTGGTGCAGCAGCCCCTCCTCTTTGTCTGCCTCTCCAGATCACCCTTGGGCACCTCTCAACCGAGGCGCAGCCACCCCCAGAATCCTCTTGTCCCCAATGGGACAGAAGGCAACACGGCTCCAGTCTTTACTCTCACTGCTGCCAATGCTTGGATCTGCTCCTTCTCTCTCTCCAGCCACTAGGCCCTCACAGCTGCACCCAAATGCCACCTTTTCTGGCCCTCCAGGTAGCAGTGACTACTCTCATCTCATTTGCCCCCATGCGCCCCAGGCACACACCACTGCAGCACTGAAGGCATCCAATGTCCTTCTCTGTCTCTAAGTATATCTCTCTCTCAGAATGGCAACCTGTGGAGAGCAGTGACTGGGTCGTATGGGCCTTTGTGTATTTGAGTTCCGGATACCAAGTATGTAGATGTTTAATACACATTTGTTTAAAGCAATCAAATGCATTTGAAATTATACCAACAATGATACATTCTACTATTGAACACCAACTGGAATCACTGTATACAAAACGTGAACTAAAGGTTGGCATACCAAGGTACACAATATGTGTTTAATAATAACAGTAATTATAACCATTAATATTTATTGCATATTTCCTATGAGTCAGGCCTTATGCTACAATTTTGTAAGCAAACATACCCTACGAGGTGGAAACTATTGTTATCTCTATTTTAAACTTGAGAAATCCGAGGCAGAGATTGCTTAAGTCACTTGCCCAAGATCTCTTGGGTTGATCTATTTGGTCAGCCTCTTTCCTTTCCCAGTTCCTTCCAGTGATAAATCAGAGGCTGCCCATCACTTTTAGGCCTGAGTTGGTAAGCAAATCCATGGGGGCTGCTCGCTGAGGAAGTAATATGAGTCCTCAGCTTATGAGGCTATAATGTACTTTGCAAAATGGAAGTCACTATCCCCAAGTGTGCAAAATAACCAGATCCGGAGATAGGATTCCTTGACTCAAAGGCAGCAGCAGCTTCAGAGCATTTGCTTGCCTATTTGACTGTGAGTGGACATTATTTGGGATTTCTCCAGGTACAGCTACACCTGAGGTCACAGCTGATCAGCTGTTATAGCAATGTCGAAAGGGAGCACTATATAGGCAGAGTCAGGAGGTTAGGTGTAAACAGAAGGTGAGGAAGTGCAAGGTCTGGTGGAGTGACCTTCAGCGTAACTTCATCTTCCAATCAGGAGGGTGTTTCCAGGGGTCCCGTAAAACTTCCTCTGGGCATAGGGCTTCTAAATCCCAGCTTCACAAGGCAGGTAGTTGGTGTAGGAGGGGAAAATGAGATTTTACAAATAAAGTCAAACCCAGGCCCCAGCCAGCTAAAATGTGTCTGCTTTTCTTGGGACCACCCCTCTAGCGTGCA
Organism: Orcinus orca; assembly: GCF_937001465.1. Classification (NCBI taxonomy): domain Eukaryota; kingdom Metazoa; phylum Chordata; class Mammalia; order Artiodactyla; family Delphinidae; genus Orcinus; species Orcinus orca. The sequence continues at coordinate 28,337,815 of NC_064573.1, forward strand.
GCCAGCAGAAACAACGTGCAAGGACCCAACCTAAAGTCCGTATTTTATTTGAATAAAACAGTCTCTAAATGCTGACATTTATAACTTCACAGGAAAGGTTTGGGAGGAGGGAGAAAGCGTAAAAGAACATTCTGTGTAGCACCATGATGCTGCCAACAGTTTGTGGGTTGGACGGGGCACTGCGTTCCTCAAGATTAGACAAAACTGAGGGTTTCTTCTTCTTCTTCTTTAATAGCGAGGAAATATAAAACCTCCCCTCATGTCAGAGTCTCAACTCTTCACACTTTTTGTATAATTTTGCCCATTCAGGAGTAATATTTAACTGAAGGGAAATCAGAAAAGCTGTAGCTTTTTTTGTTTTGTTTTTTCTAGAAACCAAAAGAATGTAAAGATATTGAGTTTAGCTTTCTAATTCAATTTCTGAATTTTCTATTTTTTAATGAGAGAAAGAATGTTAGTGGATATAAGGAGAAAGCATATGTTTTGGTGATTACTAGAATTTCAGTGGTTGGTATTTTATGAACATGCCACTGAGCTGTACTACGAGGACCAGCAAGTGTTCAGAGTGACCCCCCACTCCTGACCCCCACCAAAGAGAAATGTCAGCAAGAAATCCAAGCAAGGGAGTTATTTTCCTTTCCGCATGGAATTGAACACAGATTCTGAACTGTGAAAAGAAATTAAGAGTGAGAAATATTTTGATTTAATACATGTTCCGAGCCACCTCCTCCTAGCATGAGAGCTACACCTGAATTACAGACTGAGGTTTGGTGGTTGGTTAGCTGTCGGGTCACGCTCAGAGCAAGTCATTATAACTCAATGGCTCAGGCAGGGATTAGAGGAAAAGCCACTGCTACCTACTTATGAAAAAAGGGTTTGTTAAGCCATTCAGACATGTCACAGAATTGCAAGATGGCCCAGAACTGCTTAAATGATCAAGGTAAGTAATATCACGGCCATACTAATCTGTGGAAGACAGTGGTTACCGTGCCATTTCTTTGATCCCAGTGGTCCCCTCTTGCTGGTAGAACCCGATTGAAATCTACCACTCGACAGGAAGCTCTCTGACAAGGCCACCCCCCTAATCCTCCACACAGATAGCCAATTAAGCAGACCATGCCCCCACTACTCATATTTTTTTCTCCCAAAACGTATCATACTTTGTTGTTATTTAATTATTTTATTTGCTCTTTTTCTCTTCTGCATCAGTTAGTAGACTGTAAACTCCATAAATACAGAAGCCTTATCTTTCTTGATCATTTTTATATTCCCAAGACTTTAAAAAAATATATATGTAATGCATGAATAAATGCACAGCTTTTCGAAGAACACTGTATATATATTCATATTAACCCCAAGCTGTTCCTCTCTATTCCCCATTTATGTAAATCCAGCCTATTCTTCAAGGCCCAGGTATGGTACCACCTCCTCCATGAAGTGTCCCATGTGCGACTCCAGTCTACAAATAAACTGTCCCTCTTCCGAGTTCTTTATCATCCAGCTTAGCAATTTGTGGTTTGATAATTGACTTTTATTTTTTTTACTGCATTTTCAAAATTATCCACGAGCTAGACCTTCATCTACCAGATCACAAGGAGAAATCGACAAAGAACACAGGTAATCAGTCATGAGGCAAATGTTAGTATTGTCCCTTCTGAACGCTGTTCTGAAAGGAAGACAGAGCACGTGTAAAAGTCAGAAAGTATGGAAGCACAAGGTACCTGTGTTCAGGGAACAGCAGGAAGTTCCAGGCACTGGAGCATGGGGGAGGGGAGTGTCCAGGAGTCAGAGAGATGCAGTAGAAGGGAAAGCAGAGAGATTGGACCCTCTGCTGCCAGAGGGGCCACATGGAAAACAGAAGAATGAATGCTGGTAGTTTCTAGGAGCAAAGACCAGCCCCTGGCTAACAACCAGCAGGTACTTCGATGCTAAAAGCACAAGGGGGCTTCCCTGGTGGCGCAGTGGTTGAGAGTCTGCCTGCCGATGCAGGGGACGCGGGTTCGTGCCCCGGTCCGGAAGGATCCCACATGCCGCGGAGTGGCTGGGCCCGTGAGCCATGGCCGCTGGGCCTGTGCGTCCGGAGCCTGTGCTCCGCAACGGGAGAGGCCACACAGTGAGAGGCCCGCGTACCACAAAAAAAACCAAAAAACAAAACAAAAAATAAAAGCACAAGGAACTAAATGAGAGCTCAACCTGAATGAGACTGGAGGCCCATCCTTGTCCAGAACCTCCAGCCCTGCACGCACCTTGATTTCAACCTCATGAGATCTTAAGCAGCTAAGGCTTCTGGACCTCTGACCTACAGAAACTGTGGGCTAATAAACTTGTGTTGTTTCAAGCTGCTAAATCTATGATAAATTTTTACAGCAACAATAGAAAATGAATACAAATTTCACTATTTCTCTTATCACTACATTTTTATGGCTGGGGTGAGTAGATAAATTGGTCTTCAAAACAGGTGCCACTGACTAGTGCTAACAGATCCTGGCTGCGGCAGACCAAACGCCAAAGGGTTGAAACTGCCTCCCCTTTCAAGAGACTTCCAAGTCCTGCCGATGATGCCGGTACAGTGAACTTGCAGTTATCTTTGAGTGAAATGTGTATTTTGTTATTTATCCACCATAACTGTCTAATCCTGACACCTTATCTTTGTCATCAAATACAATTGTGGTCCAGCGGATGTCTGCACCTCTGTGTGCATATGTGTGTTCAGAGGGAGATTTAACTTCACCCCAATAAGAGCATAACTGGGAGAGAAAGCCTGCTGTTTAAAGAAGACTTCTATAGAAATCTGCTGTGTTGTATTTCCTGTGCTTGAATATATTATCCAAAGTGGAAGTGAAAGGAAATGAACATTATTAATGACCATGTGGTAAGCTGTGTGCTGGATGCTCTCATGTATATTCTACTTTTCTTTGGCCCTCATAAAACTCTGCCAGGTAGGTATTAATAGCCTCATTTTTCAGATGAGGAAAAAGAGGATCAAAGAGGCTCAGTTGCCCAAGGTCACACTACTAGTAAGTGGGGATTTAGCATCCAAATCTGCATCCAAGAGGCTTTAACTCCCTGGCATTTTAACGATCTAGATGCTGCCTTAGGAGTTGCTGAATTTATTCTTAAGCTAGTGAACTGTGTCCTGTACAGCTCAGATTTTATCGGAGCGAGTCATGACATTCTTACCTAAAATAAAGATAAACAATATGAGGCCACATAGAAATAAGCACTGAAATGAACGTGAAGATATTAGTTATATCAGAGAAGCAGGATATGCCAGAATGGTTAAGGAAATAAGTAGGTAAGATTTAGAAGCCAGATTGAAGAGATGTTCTATGTGAAGGAGGCAATGTGGTGACTGGTGATTCAGCTTAAGGCTAATTATGGTATTTTCTGTAGGGTAAGGTGGATTTTGCAGAACTCACAGCAAGTCAATAAGCTGAAAATGATCAGAAAACAAGGTGAGACTGTGCGGGTAGATAATAGAGGGTCTTTTAAGCCAGATACAGAATCTTGGACTTGATGCAAGAGGAATGGATACTTCTACATCTGGCGTCAATTACACATTTCACTATGGCTACCTTCATGGATGTTCCATGAAAAGCTATTTCATTCTTCTTTTTCCATTTCAATAATTAATATATTTATTTAGTTAGAGCTCTAAGGGGTAGGGTGTAAGGAATGGAAACAAAGGAGCTTTGCTCTGGGCTGATTATTGCCAAAAGGATCCCTGAAATGCAGAATGAAGTAGAGAAGCATTGCTGTGGACCAAGAAGGTGCAACCCTGGCCTGGTGGAAGGCCAGCCCACATGAACGAAATATTTCTGGGGTTTGAGGGGCTTCCATAGGCAGGCAGAGCTGACATCCTGCACTGGGGAAATCACTTGAGGGAGCCATTACCCAGTGTCCTCACCAGTGGCAGAAGAAGACACCCAGAAATAAGCTTTTCCTCTCTAAGACCACTGAGACAGCGTTTCAACTATTATAATTAATATCAATTGGACCTGGAAAAATAATGGAGAAAACGTAACTACGAAAAGTTATTTCAGCTATTTTATTTAATAAAATAAAATTTTATTTGTACTGTCCATGAAGACTTAAGAAATCTGGAAGATTTTCTCTTCTCCTTTGCCTAATAACCTATGCAAATACCCATCTCAGAGCATACGTTGATGTAGGCTTCCTGAGTGAGGAGGAATGGAAGAAAAAACAAACAGGGGAGCTGCCTTTTGAAATGGGAACTATTGGCTTTCCAGCTTCACCTTAGATATATCCATAGGTATATGAGGAAGGAAAATAAGCAAGTACAGGTAGTTCTTTGTGTCACAAACCCATAATCAATAGCTGGCTCCTCTCTTTAAGTGATCTCATCTCAGTATGAGTGACAGCAACACTGACCAATGAAAGTAGCTATAACTTGATATGTGTGTGTGTGTGTGTGTGTGTGTGTGTGTGTGAAGTGGAGGTGGTATCTGTAACAGACACTGGCTGGTTGCATTTTCCACTTCAGGGTGGAGTCGTGGATCTCAAGCTTTGGAAAATTTATTGCATTCCCCCTTGTCAGATTCTGATTTGAGAGAAACACTGAACACCCAGCAACTCTTGGGAAAAAGTTCTGGCAACCATCTTCAGCTGTGACTAATTTGTCCCCTGCCCGGTTGCTGTCCTGGAACTTGAACTCTTATGGAGATCTTAAATAGGACAGTCTGGAAATCTGGATGGTTTTCATGCGCAATTGCTGCTGCATTTATTTTAAAAATATACTCCCCCATTTGGGCAATGACACAGAATGCAGAATGAAAGGTTATGGTACTATGGTGGTCAGTTCTGGGAAGGGACTTGAGAGAAAACTGAAACGACCAGGAAGCTGAAGTGGCGATGAGAAGAGAGGAGAAAGAGGGATGATGGGGGAGGGGAGCATGGGCTGGGTTTCCTGGGCTGCTGGGGAGGCAGGTTGCAAGGTGAGCAGTTACCAACACCAGCTGGGGACTCGTGTTATTTACCTTATCATAATAGCTATTTAGTGAGATTGTAGGTGATTTCATGTTTCTTATACATTTTTTTCTAAATTTTCCAAATTTTATTCACTAACAGGTTTTGTTTTAGATGATAAAATAAACAGTAAGTGTTTTCCCAAATACTCATTTGCTCTATGCAATGGGTGGAGAATCCATTTTTATTGCTGTTGTTGGGGTCTCAAAGAGAAAAATAATATCTAATGCTAAAGCAGTTCATTACTAAACTAGGAGAAATTTGGACAGACTTTTAGGACTATGTCACTCCTACTGAAAGATGACAAGATGTCCCTTACATATTTGTAGTTGTAATACTGCCCAGTACTATGTCTTATACATTTCAGATACTTTTTAAATTGTATGATTAGAATAAATAAAGTAAAACTATAACCAACAGCACAAAGAAGTATATCTTATAAGAGAAACCTCTTTGGTCCACTGGTCTTTCATGGAATATAAGACATGATAAACTGCTTCAGAACCATAGTTTTTTTACCCAATCCCAATTCCTGGTGGATGGTCAAAAGGGGACCAAGTCTCCTAACACTTTACCAAACTTTTTAGATGTAGCTCTAAACCCATGGTTTCCTTAGTGATTTGCTCTGGTCTGTTTTTATTTTTATCCTATGTCACTCCCAAGATGCAAATTTTGTATGTTTACTACTAGGTGTGTAAAATCCCTCAAACTTTTCTTTAAAAAATAACAAAGTTTTAAATATTAGGCTTAGTGTTTTGTGACTTAGTGAATAAGACCATTCTTGCTCTCCCTTTGCATCTCCTTTGTGATTTTTCAGAATGGACACACTCCATCAGGGTCTCTGTTCACCAGATGAGGTGAAGGCTCTGCACAGAGAATTGGCCTCACACCCTGGGCTTGGCCAGCCCTGGCTCCAAAGAGCTCCCTTTATATAAAAAACTAACTGTAGTGGAGATCAAATTGCTTATTAGCTAGTTCCTTATTCTGGGCTCGAATATTTAACCCACTGGCAAGGGTTCTTGAGGGATAACTCAGAAGCTGAGATATACTACTGACCTTGTCAAAGACTTTGGAAAAACAGTGGGGAAAAAAGGAGGTGATGGGAAAAGTCAGAAAAACTGGAACCTAGCACTTTCTCTGCACAAAACTGGTTCAGTGACATTGGACAAACACTTTAACCCTCTGGGTTTTGATTTCCTTGCCTGTCAAGTGGGAGAAGAACACCTATCTGCAAATCTCAGTGGAGTCTGAAGATCAAATAAAAGTCAGGAAATGTGCTTTGAAAAGCAGAATGCCCTGTTCAGAGGTAAGGGGTAACTGGGATGTAGCCTCAGGGGGAGCTTTTTATCTCTCTGTGTCTTCAGATCCTCCATCAACATGGGAGCCGACCCGGCACACTCATGCCCACCTTCTCAAGCTCCCCAAGCCCTTCAGAGAAGAATGGGAAACTCCAAGCAGAGGCAGCTCTTGGGACTTGCTCGCTCTACTCTGTTGATCCTCCCTCTTAATGCCTCCTTTTTATCCAACTTGTTCTAAATCCTTATGTAATAGGGCAAACACTCATATCAACTTGCTTTTATAGTACGCAACTTACTACTCTGAAATTTATTTTATGGGTCCTTTTTCCTGTAGAATGGGTGTTTATTTCTAGTCATTAATTGTTAGTCTCTCATTATTCTAATTACTTTCCATATGTGTATATATCTACCTCTTGTCTCCTGATAGCTTTACAAAGTCTTTGAGGGAGGCATGTTTCCTGGTACTTCATCATTTCACCCAGCACCTAGCACCAGGCTCACCACCCTTCATGCCCAGCACCCTTTAACACCAGTGTGTCCTCGATCCCTCCGGGATGCAGTTCCACATTCTCTGCATGGCAACTATACCCTCTTAAAAGTCCATCCCCACTCAACTGCTAACTTCAGTCTAGCTAGGTGCCTTCCCGTAACCCCCCACATACACCCACCTCCAGGTCTTAGCTCATCTGGTGCCTCACTCAATCACTATGCATCCACTCTCAAAGGTTCAAGTCCAGGATTCATTTTTCACTGAACACTGTCATCCTTTCTGATCCTGGATCACTATGGCTCCCATTGTTGGCCACTGAGTTCACACAGATTAAACTTGGTCTGCATTTATTCTCTGGTTGTTTTATGTATGCTAACTTAAGTCTCTTTGCAGTACAGTATAAGGAAATTAAGGTCAGGGGCCCTTCCTTGCTTTTCGTTTATTCTGGTCTATTTGTTATATCTTGGCACTATGTTACATGTTAAGTAACTAAAGAGCTCCCAATCATTTTGAAGAATGTAAGCTCTTTATGAAACAGCATATATATTTTATTCCACAAAGTAGTAAAGTCCTCTGAAAGATCAACTATTAAGCTTTAGTCTATAATACTTTGCACACAGTAAACATTCAATAAAATATCCATTTACCAGAACTTGTGATAACCTGAGCAGTTCCTCCACACACTCACAGCAGCACAGCTAATACCCATGGCACCACAAAGAGGAGTTTTCAGAAGTTATCAAACAGCCATTACCATGACCAAAAATTAAGCACCTGTGCATCTGTGGGACGGGAAAGATGCAGGTGGAGCCTGCCTGGAATCACTGACTTCTTTTTAAATACTCACCTTTTCTATATGTGGCCTTCGCAGGGAGGCAGAATGACATAGGATAAAGGGGTCTGGCGTTGTTTTTATGCTCCGCGAATTGGGGGACCTTAGACTGAAGGCCTGTTAAGAATGAGTGCGTCACTTCCCGTCAAGGACTGACTACAGAACAAAGCCTTCTAAGAAGCTGGAGCACTGCTAGAACCACAACCAAGTTTTGCTTGCTGCACCTGCAGCCCCTGTTTTCTCATCACCCACTTATTCATCACCTCTTTGCCATCTGAATTTGGCACATAGCCCACCACCTCTTAACCATATAAGGCACTAAATACATAACTGTTAACTTGTCTGTTGTCTCCAGAGCCACCAGTATGTTCATACATATTCTCATCTAACCTCATCTTCTATGATCTCTGCAGCTTGGGCCCTAGTGGCTACCCCATTCTTCTGAAATCCATTCTTCCTTGACCCCTTGGTTCTTCTCCAACACTTCTGTCATTTCTTCTCTGTATCTGCTTGACACCCTATTATTCTGCCTCTCTCTTTAAGGTGAGCGACAGGGGTCCCCCCATCCACCCTCTTTCCTTCATTCTCCACAACTGTCCCCTTTGGTAAACCTCTAGCTCTAGCTCTGTACAGTGCTCCCAACTGCTGCCTCAACAACTCATCTCCTCACACACCAACCAGATTCTCTCTTGGATTTCTATAATTCTGTTCATGTGCCACCACTCTTCCAGTTGCCTGAGGCCAACGTATTGGAACCATCTTTGACTTTAGCTAAAGAGATGAGTCAGGAATTACTCTATTATTTTTTTGCTTGAGCACCTGAGTAGGTAATAATGCTTTTATGATGCTTATAAATCTAGGGGGTGGTCTTGGGGAGGAAGGGCAGGGTAGTGGGTACAATTCAAATAAGAAAGGGATAATTACAATATCATATGAAAAATTCAAAGATGGGATAAGTTTGCCCAACCCAGGCTAGAGGGAGGGAGCAGTCAGGGGAAAAAGACAAATTATAATTTGGTCATTTCGTGACTTTCCTCTGAATAATGAAATGGCTGCCCACTGTCTGCTTAATTAAGCACAAGCCCCAGAGTGTGGGGAAAAACCTTTAAACTCCAGCACGACATTCTTTTCCAACCTTATCTACCATGATTCCCCAACTACAGATCCTAACCTCAATAAAAGTAGACGAAACACCATTTCCCAAGTGTTTCTTGGGTATTTCCACCTAAATACGTTTGTTTACATTGCTTCCTTCCTACTCTGTGCTTGCCTCCACTCCCTCCCAACACCATCTCACCATCTCCATTCTCCGAAAGACTCTTCCATCCTTTAAGACCCATCTTGAATGGTAACTACCAAACAGAAGCATTTCCTGGTCCCACATCTCCACCCCCACTGAAAACGTGGCGGTGGCTCACCCTCACTTGGACAGCCCAGCACGTCCTTCTCTGTTGACAGCCCAGTCTCTTCTCTATGACTTTCTGATTGCCGTTACAGTCTGCCTTATGAGTTGCATCCGTTTTCCTCCCCTAAATTATACAGGAGAGCCTTCTGGATTGTAACCTCTTTGACAGCAAAAGCATTGAGTTACTTAAGGACTCCCCCAGGACTTCACCAAGCCATGCATATACTAGACACTAAATAAATAATTTAAAAAGTTTTTCTCTTGTTTTTGTCAATTCCCCTTGAATTCAGTGTGAAGTGCTATACTGGCACAAGCATAGTTCACAATCCTAACAAGTATTCAGTCCTGTTGATTGTTTGTTTATAGAGTGAAGAGATGTTTTTCTGGAGGGTCCTTTCAAAGGCACCATCCTTATCTCTGCCCAGTGACAGGCTAGCCTTTGGAAGCCATGCTTTACTGATTTCTCTGGCCAAGAAAGGTTCCATGTTGTATCAAAGCCAAGTCTGTCAAAATTGTGACTTCTCTGCACCCACACCTGAATCTTCATAATTCTCCAAAGCCACAGAAGTATATATAAAAATGTCCAACAGGACGGGGGAATGTTTGCCAACTGTGGGAAGATAAATGACCTGGAGACTTCATGCTCCAAAGGCAGATTGCTGGATTTCTGGTTCAGCGTAGCAAAAGAGATGCTGTTTATTTGTTTGTTTTTTTCATTGCCAGAAAGTTATGGGTCACAACATTTAATTTGATTAATTCCAAAAGGAAACCTTAGGAGGAACTGTGGGAGGCTTGATAAAATAAGTATGTGCAATTGTTAAGACAGGAAAGGAAAAAAAAATGACTTCCATTAGAGCCCACAAAGATCACTTCCAGTCCCAAACATGGGTCCCCAGAGATAGCCTGGAAGCCAAATTATTGTCAAAGAGAGGCTTACCTTTTACAACAGCTCACAGCAAAAGAAAACATATAGCTTAACATCCCTCCCACAATTCACTTTTCTGTTTTTTTTTTCTTTTATTCTCTCTCTCTCTCTCTTCCTTTCCCTTTCCCCCTGCCTTATGTTACTCTTCCCAGCCTGAGCTCTTCTACCAATTAGATATGTATCATTGGATGAGTCACTTGAACTTCCTAAGCTCCAGTATGCTCAAACACCTAAGCAAAATGATGTGTTTATATTACATTATTAAGATTCTTTTACTGCTGAGCGTGAATATAAATGCAAGTTTGCTCTATCTGCTCCTATACAATTGGTCATATTAGTGCTCTAACTTATTTGTTTCTAAGGTGATGAACTGTGGTTTTAGCCTGCACAAAGAACAAGCTAATTTGTTGGTGGATCCTATGAGGTTCCATCTTTTGGAAAGGTGAGATCAAATGGCTAAGTGAAGTCACTTGAGCCAAAGATAAATGGGGTGTCACACAGATTAAGACACGGACCAGAGGCATCTGTTTTGAAACTTCACTGAATAGCTAATTAATTGGCCAACTTGGCCATAACTTCAGCATTTTCTCTTTAACTGCACAATCTAGGGAGGGGTGTGTGTGTGTGTATTCAAATTCCATTGTATAAATTTGAGAATCCTAGACTATCATGTCTGGTCAGAACATTTATTGTCCTCGTATCACTTGGGAAAACTGAGAGTCAAAAATATAAAGAGGTCTTTCAGCTGGTTAGCATAGGAGACAAGACTGGGGCAGGTACTCATAATCCTGCTAAACCACACAGCAACCATTCGCTAATTAATCTTTCACTTCCTCCTACAGGATGACCCAGAATTCAACTTGGATTAAGGTTAAACAGACCACACTTCATCAACTTTCCATTTTTTACTCTTCCTTCTTTCCTGGTTTTAACTTTCTCCTCCCATGAGTCCTCTTCTTCCTTCTATTCCAGTTTTAGAAAACCTTCCTCACACATGTTTCTTTTGTATGGTTTTCATGACATTTTGTCCATGTGGTTAATTCCCTCATCTGGATGACTGCTTTGAGGAGACTTTTGTATTATTCTTGGCTTGGGCATCCATTTCCTGCCTGTGAGTGACAACAGAGACTGCCTCCCAAAATGCCCACAGTGCCGATAAGAGGAGCTGGCATAGGGTAAGATAGAGCCACAAGGAGAGGTGGAGTCAGCCAGTCTCAAAGGAATCCAGCTACATACATGGCAGGACTCTGATATCTGAGAGGTGAGCTAAGGATGAATTCTCAGCATCCATTCATCATGAGGAAAGTACCTGACACTGGGGACTCAGGATGGCAACCTTGACTAAGAATGGCATTGGAATAAGAGGTAACAGGTATAAACTTACACTTCTCACTGTTTCCCCAACATCTGATGGGAGCCTGGACAGCAGTGGTCAAAATGCCTGGAGTTCCTGGCATAATTTTAGGTCAAAGTATGCAAAGATTGTTTCCAAGAGGTTGGAACAGGAAGAACATCATTCACACTAGAGACCTCTTCCACCGCCTCATGAGAACTTGGCTCTGAGAGCATACAGCATCATTCTATGTATTGTCACCCTTGGACAGGTTTGCTCTCTCGGAATCTGCTGCATGTCAGGGTGCGTGAGATGGTGGTGCCTGGTGGGAGAGCAGCACAAATGAGGGCCAATAAGGCTTCTCCCAACTCTGAGAGTCTGTGGATTACACCTTCCCTCTATTTATCCATTATTTGGCCCCAAGCAAGCATTTTTATAAATGAAGATTTACCAGATGGTGTGCATTTAGAAAATAGGTCAAAAGAGTCACTGCCTTTTGAAACCAAAGAAGCAGTAGGACAGAAGGAGTAAAATACAGGAAAAAGGCAAGGAGTCTGTGTAATTTCTTAGATCTAGGTATGTTGAAAGGGGGCTAACAAGACAATGCATCCATCTGCTGGGGCAGGGGGATGGAGGATGAATGACTTTCCAAGCAGGAAAGAGGAAATGGAGTGTGCAACTGCTGCTATTGCTAAATGGGGTCTCTAATTCCTCTTCTCCATAATGGTAATGACTTCCATTTATATGGTGCCTTTCATCAGTTCTGATCTGAGGGAGCACTCAAAGGCCTCTTTTCACTCCACCCCTAAATCTGGTCCTCAACAGGGTAAAGAATGATATCTGTATTTATGCCATATCTATTTTGGAGAAGACTAGCTCATGTGAAATTGGACATTAAGATGCTATGGAAATGAACCCAGAATGGAGAAGGAAGAGGTCGAGGAAGAGAAGGTGTGGAAGGGAAGATGCTTATTTCTAATCATGACCTTCAGTACCATCCAGCTGAACAGACACCGCGACTCAGATACTCTGAAAGATCTTAATGCCTCCAGTAACCTCAGCCTCATCCTATCTGTCTCCCAGCTTTTAATGGGTCTTGGCACTCTTTGGAGTGTATAATATTAAGGTGAATGCATTGGGTTCCAAGTGCTACTAAGGACATTTTTTTCCTGATGCTTTAGGGATTCAGGAATAGAGGGGATATTCAGGATATAGGCAAGGAGAGGCCAAGGTTTGGAAGGAAAGGGAATGATAAGGAATCTGGTCTGTTCCAATAAGATATTCAACAAGATGTGTAGGCATAACTCATATAGACACAGAAGCCACTAACAATTAAGATTCATGAAAATGTTCAGAAAAAAAGAGAAAACCTCACACAACACAAAAATAAGCACCAAGCAGTGGCATAAATAACTCAGGGAATTGGATTTCAGTAAGGACAGAAGTGGAAACCCTGTCAATGTATATATCAATATTTCCAGGCTGATATTTAGAAAAGCTTAGGCCATAAGAAATCCTCCTTCATTGGTTGGGAACTGAATAAAGGAATGTCTTTTTGACTTAATTACTCTCTTCTGCACTTATCACATAATCACTGTGCAGATGCCCTAGGGGAAAGCATGTAATCAGAGGATAGATGGGATTCTGAGAGGCAGGGTGGTGGTGGGATATAGGGACACTGGGCTGGGGACCAGGACCTGTGTTCTAGACTTGGCCTTAACTAGTTGGGTGACATGCAGCTGAGTTGCAATGCAGTGGGCAAAGCCCTGGGCTTAGAATAAAAAGTGACATCTTTCTGAACTTGGACAGGTCACTTGATCTCTGAGCCTCAGTGTGCTAATCCATAAAATGGGAATAAAAATATTTCTCTTCTAAGATTGCAGGAAGGATGTTATAAGAAATACATGTGAAATGGCTTTAAGAATTGAAACATGCCATACAAAAGAGGTCTGGCCCAACTCTCTGAGTTACAGATTGGCAGATAGTACCCCAGAGAGATAGGATACCATGCCTAAGGTCATAACAGAGTTGGGTGCAGTACTCAATTCCTAGGCTGAATCCAGCTTTCTGTGGATGGCTGCAAAACAAGTAAGCTGGGGAAGGGGAGGGAGAATTTTAAATGAAGTAATGAACACCTTGTGGATGCAAACACAAGGAATTTTATATGGCTAGAGTGTGGCCGCCCTCAGAGACACAGTGACCGGATGAACCCCTAGCTGGCAAAATTCAACCAGAACCCAAATGTAATACGGTCCAGGCATGCAGAAGTCCCAGTAAGACTGCTGAGAACCCTAATGGCAACAATGGCTGGTTTTAGCTTCTGAGACCTTGTTTCTCAGGTCTGTTAATTTACGATTCTTGCTTGTAGGTTCTCAGCAATAACACACCACCATTGTTTTCTAGCTAAACAATGCCAAGAAAATAGAAATAAAAATGCCTTCTGTCATGGATAGTTCTGGTTCTATGGATAAATTCCACCACACTGAAAGAGAAAGCAACAGTACTTCTCATGTTAAAGTTTAATCTTTTAGCAACTCCTGTCCATGTGGGCTTAATTTAGGCTTTGCACAAAAAACAAACACCTTCAACAAAGTCTGATGATCAGAAATGGGGAAACCCAGAAAAGCACATCCGCTTAGGCAGACATGAAGTGTGGGCCATTTATCACCTTAGCAAGTGCAGGAAACATGACTGCTAATTGGTCTCTTCATTAACCAAGGAGATCATCTACCACGACAGCAACTCAGAGCTGGGGGTGATTTGGAGCAACATTTAAGTAGCTTCTAACTCATAATCATATCTTTCTTTCTTTCTTTCTCTCTCTCTCTCTCTCTTTCCTTTCTTTCTTTCTCTCTCTCTCTTTCCTTTCTTTCTTTCTCTCTCTCTTTCCTTTCTTTCTTTCTTTCTTTCTTTCTTTCCTTCCTTCCTTCTCTTTCTTTCTTTCTTTCTCCCTTCCTTCCTTCCTTTCTTAATAGATCTTTATTGGAGTACAATTGCTTCACAATACTGTGTTAGTTTCTGTTGTACACCAAAGTGAATCAGCCATATGCATACACGTGTCCCCATATCCCCTCCCTCTTGACCCTCCCTCCCACCCTCCCTATCCCAACCCTCTAGAAAGGAAACCATAAACAAGACAAAAAGACAACCCTCAGAATGGGAGAAAATATTTGCAAATGAAACAACAGACAAAAGATTAATCTCCAAAATATACAAACAGCTCATGGAACTCAATATCAAAAAAACAAACAATCCAGTTAAAAAATTGGCGGAGGACCTAAATAGACATTTCACCAAGGAAGACATACAGATGGCCAAGAGGCACATGAAAAGATGCTCAACATCACTAATTATTAGAGAAATGCAGATCAAAACTACAATGAGGTATCACCTCAAGCCAGTCAGAATGGCCATTATCAAAACATATTTCTTTTCGAAATCTGCTGGCCTAGAAAATGTCTCTAAATCCTCATGAACAGACCTCTTCACCTTCACTAATTATGGACTACGCATGAAGGGAGAAGACAAACAAGGGATACACATCATAAACAGAGGTGAAATAGTGTACCCAAAGCTTATCAGGGGTAATCAGTCCTTTAAACCAGGCTTTGGCCAGAGGGTTTGTACTGTTTGGGGGCAGGGAGAGCATGAGGAATCCTTTTAGCTTCTGCAGCTCCTAAGAAAGGAGTTTCTACCTTTTTCCTAGTAAATAACTACTCTGTTCTATAGGAGTCTTTTATCATCTGTGTGATGTGTGGACATGGACAAAGGGATATTTATGCAGAAGTGTGAGGCTTCCATGGCAAGGAAGGTTTATGTGGGTGGGCAGGTTAGCAAGGAAATTCTCCCAGCAACTGACAAGGAATGAGCTCTTCCTAGTAGCCACCAGCACTTCAGTTTAGAGATTAGTGGGCAAATCCCATCCCCAGTGGATATGCAAAGAGACACAGCAGTAGGTTCCAGCAGAGGCAGGAGGCTCACAGTGCCTTTCAGTCTGGTTCCGCCCACCCTCACCTTTATGCAGGGAAGTGACAGGTCAGGGCTGCACTTTAGGGGTCTACCAAGAGCTGCTTATCAGATGCCAAAAAGAGGACAACATGGCTTTGGTCTGTGGCTTCCTTATCAGGTAGACTTCAAGATTCACTGGTCATCAGCTTCCAATGGCTCTACTGTAGATGTTTCAACCTAGGATGTGTGACTTCTAGAGCTAGCATGTCAGGTAAACTAGATACTCATTCCCATCCAACTTTGACTTTCTTGGGATCTTGTTGGTATTCCTAGAGAGTTTTAGAGGTTTTATCCAACTAGCAAATGTACCATCAGATCAGATGAAGACTTAGGCATAGCATCTTTAATTAAAAGCATAAAGGTAGTGGGTATGGTTGTAGTCTTGGCAGCTACTGGGGCTGCCTCTGGGCCCACAGTTCTCAGGCAATGGCTCCAAGAGAGGAAAGACAGAAAATAACTGATTAAACAATGCATAAAATGTGCAGCAGACTCAAATTTGCAAGGAGATCTGTTTTCATTTGGTTTCTACCTCTCTGCAAACTAGTGAACCCAATGTGCCAAAGATGGCGGACTGCTGCAGGGCAGTGCCCAGCCACCAAGTAACAAGACAGTCCAAGTTTGAAGAAAACTCGGCCTTACCTGGAGATAAGGAGGAGTCATAGGAACTTCTCTCCTTGCGGTTCATCTTGAAGGCTTGGATGTCCTTTTCCCTGTACGTCCCAAAGCCTTCATAGCTCCTCCTTTTACTCCCACTCACATCACTGTCCCACTTGTCGTTCGGAGGGTTCATCTCACTGAACACATCCAGGCTCTCTGGTCTTGCACTGCTGCCGTCCCCGCCATTGCCAGAGTACCGTTTTGTGCACGAGTCCACAGGCTCGCTGCTCAAGTCACCTTTGTCCTTGGCCTGCGTCCAATGCTGGGCATCAGAAAGTGACAGCGTAGACAGGGTGTCCACTTCAAAGTTGTTCTTGGACGCTTTGTGGCCAGCTTCACTGTGCTGGTACTTCTGCTTCTCCTTATGCTTGTTTTTCTCACTCACAAGGGAGAGCTCTTTGTCTGCACTGCTCAGCCGTTCGCTCAGGATGTGGCTGGAGAAGCCTGTGGCTTTGCCTGCAAAGAGACCACTCAGGTTGTCGTGGGTCCCCAGGAGCCGGTCTTCCTTGTGCTTATGCTTATGTTTGTGTTTCCTCTTGTGGAGCCGACCACTGGACAGACCGGCACTGCCCACCTTGGGAGGATTTAGGGATGGCTGCCTGTCACCGAGGCCCATGCCCACAGGCCCCTGCAGGTGCACTCCATGCTTTGCTTTATGCTTAGCCGTACCAGACATCTTCACATGGGAGCTTGTGTGAAACTGAGGTGGTGGCACTGTTGGCCTCATGAATGGGGACGCTGCTCCGAGCGTGTGCGACAGGTACAGAGGAGCTGGGTACTGACTGTAATAACCAAGGTTCATCATAGGCATTGATGTGTAAGGCATTCCATAGGGTGCATAGTAACTTCCACTGGGAATAGGGTAGCTGAACCCTTGTAAAAAAGGCACCTTTGTCATGGTGTCATTGGTTTTTGCAGGCCTACCACGCTTCTTCTTTGACTTTAAGTCTGAAGTCCTACGAAGATAGAGCAACGGGTCATACTGGATATATGGCACCGGGTAATAGTGATCAAAATTAATCCGAAAAATGCTGGGATATGGATTCTCATGGTAAAAAGTATAACTCCGGTGAGAGATCCTGAACACTTGGAACTTGGTGATGAGCTCTTCCAGGTCTGCCAGAAACTGGAGATCATCACGGTTTTGCAGGCTTTTCCGTTTCCTCTTGTGCTTTGGCTTCTTGAGGCTTTCGTGGGCCAGAAAGTTGTCCACGATGAGATGCTTCTGCCGGTGGCCATGCCGGTTCTTTGTGCTGGTGTCAGATGGGATGGCCTCCGGGTTGTCCAGGGAGCAGAAATCAAAAGAGTACCTCCGTCGGGATTCGGAACTCTTCTCTGCTTGGTCAGACGTGCTGTTGTTGTCTGTCCCAATGCCACTGTCACTCGGGATCGTCTCCTCACTGTGGGACTCGCTCACAGGGGACAGTGTTATCTCCTTGAGTGACCCGATCTCGCAAAGGTGTGAAGGGGAGTTGGCCATCAGCCTGGGTGGAGACAGCTTCCAGGTCCCACTATGGATTCCCTTTTGGGTTTTGGTTGGAAGAGCACTGATGGGCTGGAGATTTGGCATAGTTTTCAACTCTGAAAAGTTGGTTTCAGTGCTGGCGGGGCTCAGGTTGCCATTGGACCCACCTAACTGTGTCGAAAGTGGGTGCATAGCTGCTGGTGAAGACGCCACAAGTGACTGAAAGTTGGAAGGCACGACGGGAACATCCGGCTGGCTAGAAACTGGCCTCGGGTGCTTGATGGCTGTTTTGGGTTCTTCGGATGGGGGTGGCAGCTCTGCCCTTGGCTTCCTGCCCCTCTTCTTGCCAATGTAGATGGTGCCCCTCTTACTGACATTTATCTGCTTGCCCAATTTGCTCTCGATTGCTGCTGCCCCAGGGCTGGTCTCTGGGGGAGCTTTGGCCTTCAGCGCAATGCTGCTGGAGCAGGACAAGATCTGGTTCAAGATATTTTTCCTTTTGAGTGTTTTCATCTTATTGATAGTTTTGATGGTCTTCTTATCTAACACCCCAAGCTTTCCAACTTTTTTGTGAAATTTCATCTCACTCATGGGTTTGTCCTCTCCTGGCACTAATTGGGCCAACTTAGCTAAACTACGTCGTCTCTTTCTTTTCTTGGTTCCAGGAAATTCCCGGCTGATGGGACTGACTGGACTGGTGGAGGTCCCCTCATGAATCGTCTCAACCGTGAGCAAAGGCTGCTTCTTTGGTCGTCCCCGCTTCTTTTTTACCGGCGTGATCACAGTAAGACTGTCTGTGTTGGTGTACAGAGGGCTGGACGGGGTTATGGGGTAAGCAGATGGCGGTTCCACCATCAGTTTATCGGAGGTGGCCATGACTGCCTCCCGAAGGAGACTGGTGGGTTTTGGTTTGCTGCACGTCCACCTCCGTTTTGCAGCGAATTTGGGGT
Source organism: Orcinus orca (assembly GCF_937001465.1). Taxonomy (NCBI): domain Eukaryota; kingdom Metazoa; phylum Chordata; class Mammalia; order Artiodactyla; family Delphinidae; genus Orcinus; species Orcinus orca. Next base: position 28,356,164 of record NC_064573.1, read on the forward strand.
GCTGGATTTCTGGCAGCTTTCTTGGAGAGTGATCTGTGCATGTTGGAGGTGTCACGACCATGGGTGGCTTCCGCTGCTTAGAAACACCTCCAGGGACAACCTTCTCAGCATTTCCACCAGTTTCAAGGCCAGCTGAGGGGGACTCGTTCTCTATCATTTTACCCAACTTAGGGACACGGGGATCTTTCTTATTACCCTCGGGGTTGGAAAGTATCCTATTAACTACTTCGCTGCTCATAGTGATTCCAGAAGCCAGGGCTTTCTCTGGCATGATCTTTTCCACCACTGCTTTGATGGACTGTCTCTTTTTCCTCTTATGGCTGCTTGGATCTAGGCAGGGTGCCTTGATAGGGATAGTAATCCGGACATGGCTTGAGTCATTTTCAGGATTACTGACGGAACTCACATTCTGCCTGACTGGTGATGCCTCTTGGGCATTATCTGCAGAGTAGCCTTCCCGTTTCCCTTCTGTATTGTCAAATGCTTTCTGAGCATTCTTGACCCAGTCTAGGTCTGAGTTTGGTATGGTTTGACTTATCACATCTTTTTTACTGGACTTTTTCTTGCTGCCTATAGTAGTAGGTGGTTCTGGGGGCTCCTTTGCACCTCCTCCATCTTGATCTACCAAGGGCTGGAGCCCACTGCACTCAGCAGAGCTGCTGGGTGGAGCTGGTGAGCTGTGGTTGCTTGGAGATGAAACCACACCTCCCAAGAGCAGATCTTTGCTACTGTTGGACAACTGACTCCATGTGCTCCCTGCACTGCCTTTCTTACCCTGGGCCTTTGCAAAGGAAGCCAGGGGCTCAAGAGCTGGGATCTTGCTGGTGCTTGCAGTTTCTCTGCCAGACTCTGTACTGATGAAGCAATTCTGAGTGGCAGGTCCATTGTCAGAGTTGGTGGACCAGTCCACGTGGTTCTGGCTGCTGCTTTTTTGCTGGTGCTTTGGTTTTAAGGTGTCACCGGTGAAGTCCTGTGGGAGGCTTGGGTCATAATGGAGAGCTGAGTGTTTCTGTGGCCGCTCGTAAGCCTAAGGGTGGGTGGAGTGGAGAAGGAGAGAGAGAGAAACAAAGATCAGCACGGTGAAACTATTTAAAATTTAATGTCAAAAGGCTTAATTATTCAAAAGTTGGAAACAGACACCTTTAATTCCAGAATGCTTTGTGAAGGTTTTTTTCAATTTCTTTAGTAAAAATACATTGTGTTGATTTTGAACATTAATAAGGATGCTATAATCGCTGTCTTTCTCTCCCTAGATAACAGGAACTTTAACCTATCTTGGTTTAATGCAATCTCAGAATAAGAACTGTTTAGAGTCAGGAGGGGCCCTAAAGGTCCCTCAGTCCAATGCTTCTATTTTCCAAATGAAGACGCTAAAACTTTAGCCATGAAGAGTCCTGCCCAAGGTGGCAGAGTTCAGGAGAGCATCTGAACTTCCAGACTCCCTGCACGCGTTTCCCTAACTCTAGCTGCAGCTTATTTTTGCCCCAGCTTCTTCTCAAACACACATCTTTCCCTTGCTTCTGCCTACTGCAGTTCATTTCTGTTTGGAGTTTATCCTGGAGTTCAGCATCTCTGCACTCAAACAAGCAACTCATTAGGAACCACTGCAACAAGGAGAAAAAGCACAAGTTGAGGAATTAAGGGGGGGGGGGGGGAGTTTGACGACTGCGTGGGGAAAAGTGGGCCAGTCAAGGGCATAGAGAAGAAACGAAAAGAAGCAAAGAAACATGGAAGAGCCCTCAAATCTCTGCCGACTCTAGGAGTGGTGCGTGTTTGGGAGTGAGCCTGCTAAGACATCCTTAAGCCCACATTAGGCCCTGACTACTCTCTTGAGAAAACGCGTGGATATTCTCAAAAGGAACCTTGGAAAAAGAAAAAAAAGAAAAAAAAAAAAAAAAAGGAAACAAGTCTCCTGGACAAATGTGCCAGGAAAAAAAAATAATTATCATTCAAGATCACTCCATTGGACTTTGTCAGCTGTGTTTTTCCCTACATTGGCTCTACATGAACGTCTTCAGACTTTGCACCTTCCTTAGACTAACTCTTCGGCCAGCAAAGGCAGAACGTGTGCTAGAGACACAACATATCAAACGTCTATAAACTCACAAAGGGAATGGATAGTGAACACACTGTTTTGAGATATTAAGCTATTTTTAATATAGATATGTTCACATTGTTCCAGATAGAGTTTAAGTCAGGCTACCAGTACAAAGAAAGCAGTCTTTAAAGCTTATTATAAGTCCTGTTTTATACACAGAGGATGTATTTCCCTAAGATTTGTTAAAGGGAAAATATTAGTAAATTAAGAAAGCTTTGATAATATCCCAACTAAGAAGTATATGATAATGGCTTAGTGAATTTAGGAAGTTTTAACCTATAATATGTATCTGTCTGTTTACCTGTCTATGTATGTATGTACTGTATGTGTCTATCTAGCTGGCTAGCTAGCTAGCTATATATCTATCACCTATCTCTTCTCTGTCTTTTGCCATTGATGCTATAGGATTTACGCTTTATTAGAAAACATTTCTTATTGTCCCTGGTAAGAGTCAAAATGCAGATGGCAGAAAGAATTATGGGTAAAATTCAATACAGTAAAGCAACCTGGGTTTCATTCACACCAGTTCCTGGAATCCCTAGCGTTATTTTCTGCCTCCCTGATTTTGTGAAATCCTGTTTATACTTCCAATATTGAAGCATATTTTTTAAGAATCATGAGAGAGCTTCCCCTGGCCTGTTAAGTGCCCAGGAGAAAATTAAGAAAAAAAGTATTTAATTTTTTCTTCACCTTGCAGTTTATAGTAGAGACACTGCCATCATCATCTAGAGAACTAATCCTGACACTTGACTTTGGCCGCTAGGTATTACTGCCGTGGACATAGGCTCTATCTCATTTTTCGCAAAAATAGAGAAATCTTATTCATGGCATAAAATAGTAAATCCTACTTATCTTTTATGAGTCAGGGCTTTGTTAATTTGTCATTTATGCTTTGGATTTTAGCTGGCACTATGTGTATACTCACAGGATGACAGGCTAGAAGAGGGCTTGGAAACAAAATTTCCCACTTCTTTGGGTGACAAAATAATTGGTTGCTCACACTAGAACATTCTAGAGAGTTAGTGGTAGTACTTAATAAAAACTGTAGGACAAAAGGTTTAAGTTATTTTGGACCTGGGCAAAACAGCACTCACCTCTCACCTCTACCCTTGTCATCAACCCCTCTCCACTTTTCCAGATCTGTATACTGAAGTCCACAGAGGGGCTTCGTGGTAAAGCTGGAATCTTCACCTCTAATTCCCATCAGTTTTTCCCTATTGCTCCATCTTACTCTTGGCAACTAGCAGAGTCCTTCATTAACTTTTCTTTATGTTCTAATCTCAGCTCAATCCTAGTGAGGCCCCCTACCTTATAGAAATACTCCTATTGTAAGTTTTCATGAAACCATGTATCTCATCTTTGTTGTACTTATCATAGTTTTAAATTTACATTTGATTTTTGTACTAATTGAATTAATGCCTGTCTCCCTTTCTAGCCTGTATACACCATCACAGAGATACCAAGTACAGTGCCTGGCAAATAGTAGGCACTCAATAAACAGTTACTGAATAAATGAAGGAACATCTGCTTTACTATGGGTATTCCATTTTGTCATTAGTGAGATTAATGACCTGCATATTGCAACATATTGTCTGCAGACACTGTTACCTCCTTCAGCCTAATTTCTTATGCCATTCCTTCTGCATGCACCATTGTCTCTCATGAATATATCTATCACAATCCTTGTAATGCGATGTGCCATTTATTTGTATACTTTTCTGTCTCTCTCTCCTAGACTGTAAGTACTTTGAGGTCAGACACACTCATTTATCCTTTTATCTCCAGTATCTATTACAAAGCAAACCACCCAGAAAGTTCTCAATAAATGTTTGTTGAACGAACAAACAAAATAATATTTAAGATGCCTATTACCATGACAAAATATATGGCTGCACACAAAAGACAATAAGCCACCAATCACTCATTTCATAATGGCTCATGATGAAACTGGAGGGCTCAGATGCATTACATGTTGAACAAAAGATTGTTCCCAAATACTTAAGGACTAAAGGCACTTGCAAGGTAACTCCCCTTCAGAGCAATTTTTACTGTTAGTTCTTTCTCATCTCCCATTAATTGTTTCATTTTCCAATTAACCCTGCTTCTGGGGAAGCCCATGTGACTGTCAGGAGGGTGGATTTCACTCTGGCAATTGAAAGGTGGGGCCTGCTCACTTACACTCAGGGCAGACCAGCTGAAAGTAAGCAGTTAAGCATGCCTGGTTCCCAGTGCCTCCATCTGGACACTGCCTGATCCCATTGTTTCTACCATTTCAGCTGCAATTTGCCCTGCTGGGAGAGCTTGGCAATCAAAGGGCAGGGTGGACAAAAGGGAAGCACAACAAAAGATCAGCAGTAATGGGGGGGAAATGGTGCTTTAAACCCAGCGCTCAGACGGCTGCAGTGAAGGGGCAAAGAGGACTGAGAATGAGTGCTTTTTAAGGGGTCCAGAAGAACAAGGCTTCCTTCCAGCAGTGGCTGATGGCTATATCTCGTTGCATTTCACAAAATCCCATTTCTTCATCTGTCAGCCATGACAGATTATATACACAATGGTGAGACTGTCAGTTCCAATATGCCCTTCACTGAGAACTGAGCACTTACTCCATTGAGACAGAGCCAGACATCGCAAAACAGGCTCCCGGCTCAATGCAAGGGCAAGCGAGCTCTCCCTCCCATCCTTCTCCAGAGGTCTGGGGATATTATTCCATATAGGGGGCTTTGACTTGGGGCCTTATTAACCCACATAGCACTTGTTTCCATTTCCCCTTTAGATTTTTCTGGGGGATCAGACCTGAATCTTCTATGGACTTTATACTACCCTCAGCCCTCAGCAGGGCTATCTCTGAAACGGTTAGCAAATAAGGGAATACTACATTGGGCCAGATTATTTTTATGGAAGGCTTTTAATACCGTCAAGCTCAGCACGTCTCTTTGAAACTGTGCACCTCAGATTGGGACTTGAACCCACATGCTGGGATTCGAACCCAGCCTAAATCCAGACTGGGACTTGAACCCATGCGGCCAGGACTTGAACCTGGCCAAAACCCTGATTAGGGCTTGAACCCACATGGCTGGGACTCGAACCTGGCCAAAACCCACGATCTTCCAACTGAGATCACACACCTGGTTTCAGGACTTAAGAAGCTCAGATTCTTGATATCTCATCGCAGAAAGAATTCAGTGAGAGACAAAGTGATCGGTAAGAAGTGGATTTATTTAGAGAGAAACACACTCCACAGACAGAGTGTGGGCCGTCTCAGAAGGTGAGAAAGGCACCAGGGTATGGAGTTGTCAGTTTTTACAGGAGTGGGTAATTTCATAGGCTAATGAGTGGGAGGAGTATTCCAGCTATATGGGGAATGGGCGGGGATTTCTAGGAATTGGGCCACCACCCACTTTTTGATCCTTATGGTTGGCCTTGAAACTGTCATGGTGCCTGTGGGTGTGTCATTTACCTTGCTGATGTGTTACAATGAGTGTATACTGAGGCTCAAGGTCTAGTGGAAGTCGACCTGTCTGCCATCTTGGACCCAGTTGGTTCTAATCAGTTCATGTCATGTCCTTGGGCTATGTCATTCTTTCTAAGGTTGTGTGCTGCCTCCTTCCCTCCAGTTTCATCTTGGCTGCTTCCCCATCCCCACAAATTGATTGATTGTGGAACTCACAGTCAATTCTGAAGGTATGGCTTACTTTTTATAAGAGCAGTGCTTTCCATGCACCTTGAGCCTAGGCCAAATATTCATCAGGGAAACACCATTCTCAAAACACTAGACAGATTTCTCTCCTACAGAATGTGTGTATGGAAGGAAGTCCTTCTGTAATGTGAAGAATTATTTTGTAAAGTAGATAACTATCTCCTCCCCCACAACCAACGTATAAATTGGCTTATACAGAATCTAAATTTTGTACAAGTCAGATTTCTTTTTAAAAAGCACTTTATTTTTACATAATTTTAAAAACAAGCATTAAATCACTGCATAAAAACTTAAAAGTCTGTGAAAATGGAAGAAAGGAAGTCACCCAGCCTTATCTCAGGCTTATCTAAAGCAAGTTTTGTCACAATGAGAGGACGACATGATGATTTGGGTCTGAGAAAAATCATATCAAAAATCAAAAATCAAGCATGACTTTGTGGATGATAAACTACTCTTTTGGGTTAGCTGTGTTTGTGCTACTTTTGACAGCAATAATTTAAATTTACTGTTTGTGGGATATTTTGCTTTACGTGAACAGGAAAATGTGCCTGGGTATGAAGGAATGAGGGGAGCTTTATCTCTTATTTTGGCACCTGGTACTTCTCGAGATGTGGTCCTAGATCCCTGTATCAGAGCCACCTAAGGTACTGGTTACTAATACAGATTCCTAGGCCCCACTGCAGATAGGCTCATTTGCCATCTCCCAGGGTGGGACCAAGGAATGTGCATTTTAACATGCTCCCCAGATAATTCTGATATATAATTGAGTTGTAAAACCACTTATCTAATGTTTTAACACCATAATTCCTCTGGGGTGGGGCTCTTCCATGGTTGCTGTGACATTCACAGCACTTTTTGGTGGTAAATATGCAGAGCAAAACACCACAGACCTGTTAGGATATGTAATTTGGCACCACTGAGTATTCCTGTTTTGCTCTCTGAACTCTTTGTAATTTACATAGTAAGAAACTCTAACACAGTCCATCCTCTGTTTAGGTTTTCCAAGTACACTGCATGGTGGGCAGAGGTCAGTTATATGGGTGGATGAAAATACTGTCCTTCCAGAAAGAACTAGGCATGCAGGGGTTCGTGACCTCCCACCCTGGGATTTCTATTTCCCCAACTCATCCAAGCCAATCCCCAGAGTTCTGGGGAATCTTGGCATTCCACCCCTGAGTCTTGAAGCAAGTGCTCAAGCCTGAGCAAGAGCTGAGTGTGGGAGAAAAGGAATGCAACCACACACTGTCTGATTAAAGGTTCTCAACCCTGGCTGCATGTTAGAATCATCCAGGAAGCTTCATAAAGAACACCATAGCTGGGATCTGATCCAGACCAATTAAGTCAACATTCTAGAGGTGGGACCTGAACAGTAGTACATTTTTCAAAGCTCTCAGTTATCCCAATGTGCAGACAGAGTTGAGAACCACTGGATTATATCAAAGACAGGGGTCTGGGTTAGGGACTAAAGAGGCTCTGATATTATCAGGAGATGTTCCAGCTCAGTGGTTTTCAAATGTGTTCCACAGAGTCCTAGGATTTTGTAAAGACATTTCTGAACTGTAGCCAGTGGATTGGGCAACAGAGAAGCTCCATTCTTTTAACCCCCAATTGAACAGAGCAGCCTTGCAAAGGATTTCATTAAAGAGAAAGGAGGTGGAGAGAGATGGTTCTGTCACTTAAGAAAAGACTGAAAATTACCATTTAGGCTCATGAATAGGAGGAATGCACATGCCAGCTTCCATTGAACTTGCTCTCAAAGCATCTCTCCTCAGCCCAGTTCGTTCCTGCATTTGCTAATGGTAGGTAGAGAAGAATGTCACTAAGTACCCTATTTGAACCATGGCTTTATGATCCTGTGATTCCACAGAATTCCATGAATGTCTGTGTCCTTTCAAAATTCATACGTTGAAATCCTAACTCCCAGTGTCATGGTATTAGGAAGTGAGGCCTATGGGAGCACAATGTGATTAGATCATGAGGGTGGAGACTTCATGAATGGGGTTAATGCTCTTATAATAAAAGAGACCCCAGAGAGCTCACTTGTCCTTCACCATGTGAGCACACAGAGAGAAGACAGCCATCTATGAACGAGGATGCAGGCTCTTGCCAGACACTGAATCTGCCAACGCCTCGCTCTTGGAATTCCCAGCCTCCAGAACTGTGAGAAATAAATTTCTGTTTTTACAAGGCACTCAGTCTATGGTATTCCGTTATAGCAGCCCAAACAGACTAAGACAATGGAACACAGAAAAGCCCCTAAATGGACATGAAGTTTCCAGTTACATATATACAGTCCTCATTTCCTGTCACATGAATTGCCCTGGGAAGTTACCTTAGTGTGGTTCCCATAGGAACAATTCCTGATTTGCTGTTTGGGGACTGTGAGTGATATTAAAGCACTCCTTTTATTGGGGGTGATAACAGCTTACACAAATACAGAGGCACTATCATATGCTTCCTTGAGTACACAGTAATTCTGCATAATTAATGATTGCGGACTTGGTTCCAACCATAATGGTATTAATAGGTATTAGACTTAACTTTTCTATGGAAATAAACATAAAACTATGAAATACATGAAACAACTATTTTCAGGCTTTGAGCAACAGGTAATATGGGCCGTGATTCTAGATAGAAGGAAACTTAAGAGGCTCTGCCATATCCCTAGTTTTCTGCCCAGGAGAACTTTCTAAACCTGGGCACAGGGAAGTGGAATCCAGAGAACTGTAATTTCACTGGGTAGAGGAAACAGAGATTATAGTTTGAGACTTTTGAGGGGACTAGAACTTGGGGGACAGGGTACCTGAGAAGAGGGAGATATGTAGAAAAAGAATCCTAGAAACCTTAATAGAAATACCCTATGTCTTTGGCCAAACTTTAATCTGCACTTGAGGGCAAGATTCCACGAAGCATAGCAGATATTTGCTACTGGGGGCTATAAGCTGAACATAGAGTCCTAAGGTCACAAAATATTGGGCAGTGTTGGATTTCTGACTAGCCAGAATGGGGAGACTTTAATAAATATCCCAGACGGTCAGTTGATATCCCAGAATTGGTACTCCTTAAGAGTAGGATTACTCAAGCCCTAGCATAAAAGCTAGCAAAGTCTAAAAAGAATCCTTAATAAGATAAAGCAAATCTGCCAGTAAATTAACTACCAATCAGAACAAAAGTAAAACTCTTCAAAGGAAAACAAACAAAGAATTATTAGACAAACACTGAAGCAAATATGACGCATACCCAGGAGGGTAGATATAGATCCAAGGCCCTCAAAACAGCCATTATAAAGATGGTCAAGTAGTAAGGAAAAGATGGGAATAACTGATGAACATACGGGAAATCTCAGCACAGAGATGGCAACTATACCAAAATAACAAAATGAAATTCTAAATTGGAATAATACAATATCTGAAATGAAAAATTCTCTTGATGGGCTTAATATAAGCATACAAGACACAGTAGAAGAGAAGCTCGGAGAACATGAAGAAAAGACAGCAGAAATTATCCAAATTGAGGGGTGAGTAGGGTGGGAGAGGGAGATTAAAAAACAAACAAACAAACAGCACTTCAGTGACCTATAGAAAAGTATCAAGTGGTCTAACATACATATAATTAGAATGCCAGTAGAGAAGAGAGAATAATGCATGTGGATTCACATAGCTAAGAATCTCAACGAATCCCAAGCAGAATAAGCACACAAAAAAACTACATCTAAGTACATTGTAAACAAATTGATGAAGTCCAAAGAGAAAATGTTAAAAGCAGCCAGAGAAATAAGACACATTATATACAGGGAAATAGTGACAAAAACAATGTCTGATTTTTATCAATAAAAATCAAGCCAGAAGACAATGAAATAATATCTTTAAAGTACTAAAATGAAAATAAAGTCAACTTAAATTTCTCTATCCCATGAAAACATTCTTCATATATGAAGGCAAAATAAAGATATTTTCAGATAAATAAAAAGTGAGGGAATTCACTGCTGGTAGACCTGAATTACAAGAAATGTAAAAGGAAGTTCTTTAGCCTAAAGCGAAATAACACCAGATAGAAACTCAGATCTACATGAATGAATGAAGAACATGGAAATGGTAAATATGTGGGCATATATACAACGTCTTATTCTCGGTCTTAAAATCTTCAAAAGGCAACTGACTGCTTAAAGTGGAAATAACAACAGTGTATCATGAAGCTTATGACATTTATAGAAATAAAATGTACAGTAATAAAACAAAGAGCAAGAGAAGGTATATGGAAGTATACACTTGTAACGTGCTTATATTTGAAGAGATGTAATATTAGATTAAAGTAGATGTGATACTTTAAGGGTGCATACTGTAATCACCAGAGCAACCACTAAAAAAAAAACAAAGTTGTATATCTAAAATGCCAATAGAAGGAAACACACGGAACACTAAAAAGGCTTGATTTGTCCAAAGAGGGTAGAAAAGGAGAAAAAAGAATGAAGATAGATGGGAAAAACAGAAAACATATAGTAACATGGTAGACTTAAGCTCAACAATATAGGTAATTAACTCTAAATATACTAAACAAGCCCTCCCCCCAACAAATGAACAACAGAAGGCAAAGCCAAACCAAAAAGCAGGTGGTAGATTGTCAAACTGAATAAAAAAGTAAGACATAACTATATGTTGTTTACAAGAGATACACAATTAATATTGGGTTGGCCAAAAGGTTCGTTTGGGTCTTTCGTAACATGAAAAACCCGATTTAACTTTTTGGCCAACCGTATACAAAGATAAAGACAGCTTAAAAGTATGGGAAAAGACATACCACACAAACACCAAATCTTAGAATGCTGGAGTGAATTAATATAGTGCAAAATGGGCTTCAGAACAAAGAGTATTACCAGAGGCACTAGGGACATTTCAAAATAAGAGAGTCAATTCATCAAGAAACAATAATCCTAAATTTGTTTGCATCTCGTAACATATACTTGGATCAAATGCTTGAAATGAAAACTAAGAGAATTAAAGAAAGACATAGCCAATGACACAAAGGGATTTTAACACTCTTCTTTCAGTAATTGCTAGAGCAAATTGACTAAAAAAAAAATTAGAAAAAATATACAGAAGATTTGATCAATGTTCTCAATGAACTTAACCTCACACAACTGCAAAACACCTTCACCAAAATATGCTGAATCACAAAAGTAGGGGTGGATAGGGAGCACATGCCAATGTCCTCAAACATCGTTTGTCAGCAAGAAAATGCCAATTAAAACCACCATGAGATACCACTGAACACCAAGTAGGATAGCTAATATTAAAAATATTGAAGATAACCAGCACTGATAAGGGTATGAACAATTGAAACTCTCAACTCTCATCCATTGCTGGAGGTAGCACAAAATGGTACTACTTTGGAAGCTGTTTTGGCCATGTCTTATTTATTTATTTACATCTTTACTGGAGTATAATTGCTTTACAATGGTGTGTTAGTTTCTGCTTTATAACAAAGTGAATCAGCTATACATATACATATATCCCCATATCTCCTCCCTCTTGCCTCTCCCTCCTACCCCCCCATCCCACCCCTCTAGGTGGTCACAAAGCACCGAGCTGATCTCCCTGTGATGTCTTTTAAAGCTAAATATACACTATGACCCAGCAATTCCACTCCTGTGTATTTACCCAAGAGATGAGAACATGTATCCACAGACAGACTTTTACAGAAACTTTACAGCAGCTTATTCAGAGTAGAAAGCACCTGGAAACAGCGTAGGTGTCAATCAACAGAAGAACACACAAACTCATCAATACAAAGAACAATGTATGGATATATTCCACAATATGGATAAGTCATACACATGAAATTATGCTGAGTGAAAAAAGCCAGACTCCAAAAACGTACATACTGTATGATTTCATTGCATAAAGTTCTAGAACAGGTAAAACTAATCTATTATGACAGTAATCAGAAAAGTGGTTGCTTAAAGGTTGCGTGGGAGTGGGAAAGGGTAGGAGGAAAGTTTCTGGGGGTAATACCCATATTTTGTATCAGGATAAGAGTGTGAGTTACACAGCTGTATACATTTGTCAAAAACTCTTTGAACTGTACACTTAAGATGTATACATTTCAGAATATGTAAATTTTACCTCAATTATGTAAAAGAAGGAGAGAAAATACATCAAACAAAGATTACTAAGAGCTCTCTATATCACATGCACACTCACACCCCAAAGCCACTCAGCAGAACTTAGTGACACTTTCTTTCCAATGAACACCTAGGCAGCCAACAACTCAGTGTTTCCCCTTCCCCAGGCCTCACTCTCCCCTTTGCTCAGGGACAGCTGAGGGAGTTGATCCCAAAACAATGGAGCCTGAATCAAGGAGACAGGTGCCTGTGGCTTCTTGCAGGCCCCATTCTCTCCTTTCCTCATCCTTGGTGGCTTCCCTGACCTGGGCCAACAGGTAGAAAGGTGAAGTCCCCCTCCACCCCAGCCACAAATCCACCTTCCTTGAGGTAAGAAGGAAGCTTGACAAGAACCTGCTCACAAATCAGTTAACGCTGCCCCGCCTCCTCTGTAAATCATGTGAGATCCATCTGGGTAATGACTCCTCCAGTGTAATTCCCTATTAAGAGGCTTTATCTGGAGAGATAAGCAGCTGGTTTCCGTGTCACTAATTGCTGTCTGCTGTGATTTTAAAACATCTGCACCATTGTGCTCTTCATTTTCATATTCTAATCACCCTGAAACTTGAAAAAGGTACATCATTGATTGTTTCTATGGGTTAATTAGTACACAGTCTCCTTGTAGAGACAATTTAGAGGCAGCCAGACCTCAATCAGGAAGTTTGTTTTAAAAATTAATAACATTGGCGGTGGCTGGAGGGACTGTCACGTTCAGGGACATATCAGGGCTCTCGTGGTGGGGGAGCCACCCTTTGTTATGCTCCAAAGAGGAGGGAAGCCAACAGGGCTGGAGGCGGGGGAGCAGGGAGCAGCAGCAAGTGCAGCAGGGGTGCGGACCCGGCCTGGTCCCCAGTGGACCCCACCACTGTCTCCACTGCCCTCCTCCTTGCTGTACCATCTCCACCTCCACCAGCCTGAGTCTCTTTCCCTGTCAGCACAAATCAGGACTCTGGTGAGGACTGAACAAAATACCTGAAGGTGAGAGGAATTTGTTAAAACAGTAAGAGCATGAGAGATGATTTCATGTTTTAAAAGTCTGTTCATTGTTCCCTCCCCCTCCCCCCACCTCAACTGTGGGAAGGGAGCTATAGTATAAATGAAAGACCTGGACCATATAGAAGAGTGACACTGGAACCCTGAGCGTCTCAAATTTAACTTGCACATGATTTACCTGGGGATCTTGTGAAAATGCATATTCTGATATAGAAGGTCAGGGGTGGAGCTGTGATTCTGCATTTCTAACAAGCTCCCAGGTGGTGTCCAAGGTCAACCATTTGAGATGTGCTGGCCCAGACCCTCTTTTCTCAAGCCTTTGACTGAGGTCACTATTCCTGAGATCCAAGGGACAGCTGAGAGGCCGCAGTGTGGTGGGGAGGCTTGAGATCTATGCGAGGGTCTGAATCCCAGGACCACAATGCAGGACAAGTCCTGTGGCCTCTTCCTATCTTAGCTTCCTCATCTAGAAATTAACAGCAGTATCCACATCAAAGGGGAGTGAGAGTATTAGCAGCTGGTGAGCATAAAGTATTTAACAGTGCCTGGCCCTTAGTAGGTACTATGTTAATATAGCTAAACTTTTGTATTGTATTTTTCAATAAACTACTTTTCTGAAAAGTAACATCCAGCAGAAACAGGGGATAGGGCAGAGGCATTAAACAGGGAGCGCCTCACTTAAGCTCGGATGGTGTGCTCTTGCAGTCACTCATTCCAGAAGTCTGTCGCTACCCCCACCGCCACCCTCAACCTATTAACCCAATGTTCAGAGCTCAAGGTCTTCCTTCAGAGCCTCCCTGGGACCCACTTGACAATACAGAGTCACGGAGAGCTTACTTCTGCACAAAATACATTGTTCTATCTATTAGACACTGCTTTCCCATTTTGAGCCGAAATTCTGTTTGCCCCTTGGATTGTTTTGCCAAGCTGGGGAGACAAGCATCCCTGCAGGTGTTGGCCTGGATCTGAGGACCAGGACCCTGTAACTGAGAGTGAACACACCCTTGGGAGGGAGTTCCTGGCAACCCCTCCTATAACAGTTCTTAGCAGAACTGAGGGGTCTTAGCAGGTCTCAAAGGGGCTTCCCCAGTGGGTCTGGAAAAGTGCTATTGTTAGGGGAAAATGCTAAAAACTGGGCTTTCATTTATGTGACATACAAATAGAAAAACAGCCTCTCAGCAGACGAGCTAGAAGTCAACTCAAGAAAATTTAGAGAAAGAGAGAAAATGGTGTGGAGCTGCAGGGCTACTGCTTCAGAGGCAGCCATGGCGTAAGCTTGGCGGGGCTAATTGGAGTGCACATTGCCACATCCTTCTGGAAGGGACACGGAGGCCTCCTGATTGAGCCATTCAGGTGCTGAGAACTTGCTGAAGCAGAATGCCACCAACAGTACCACCTCTGCCCTGCTCCAGCAAACAGGCTTTGCCCGCCCTGCCCAAGCTTCTCTAGGCCTCCAGCTGGGTCCCAGGAACCCTAAGGGACAGGGAACAGTCCTGGCCTGGGACATATTCTGTAGTGAAAGTCCTAAGCAACAGGTGCACATTGATCCTGACGATGAAGATGAAGCATCGCGGAGCAACAGTTGGGTTTTAAAAATGTGTCAGCTACTCTCCATGTGGCCTATTCTTCAGGCCACTCCCTCAAAAAAGGAGGAAAAAGAACATGTTCTCTTCTCTTCTTCTTTGAGAATCAGCAGCATACGATGAAGTGGCAAACTAGCAGGGTGGAGTATTAAGGTCTGAATGTCACATCCACGAGAGAGGTACAAAACCTGAAGTGCATTCAGAGTGAGAACCAGAATGGCCCAGGATCTGGGAAAGCTATCTCCTAAAGAAAGCTGGATGAATAAGGGGAGTGGATGGCTAATCTGGCCCAAAACAGGGCATTTCCCAAACCTGCCTGCAGCTAAGAGCTACCAGTGGCCGCTGTTAAATTCACAGTTCACCAGGCCTCTCTCCTGAAAGTCTGGAGTCACGATTCTGGGCTAGGGCCCAGAGAGCCTTACTTCAGTCAAGCTTGGTAAACACTTGGTAATCTAAGGGATTCTATATGGAAGGGGTTAAGAATTGTTCAGTTTTGTTCCAGGGTGGAGGAGTAGCAGAGACTAGGCAGGAAAGGGCCCAAAGATTAAGCCCAAAGATTATATCTAGCTTTTGCTTGTTAGAGGAAAAAGTCTTAAGATGGGAGAGGGCGGAGGAAAAGAAGTATTTTTTCCCCTCTTTACCTCATGTTTCCTTTCTATAAATCCATTTTACTGCAAAACTGGTGCTTTTTACCAGTAGAGCTAAAATAACCATTGATTATAAATCAAGTCAAAAATGTCATGGAGATGCTGAATTAGCCTGCAAAACCAGCTTTTAAAGTTTCCCATAAACACTGCAAACTGCAGGCATTCGGTGCATCCTTCATTTCGCATGAGTCTCATTTAGAAGAAGGCCAGGAGGGCAGAGCAAAGGCACGGGGCTAGCCTTGTGGGTGGGGGCTGAGACCCAGAATCATTCTTGCCCCTGGAGTGTGATCGTGTCCTAGGTGGCTGCCCACAGTGATGTCCCTGGTGCGGCAATCACGTGGGTCTCTATGTCAATCAGTGCTGACCACCCTTAGAGTCTCCTGTTCAATTTGTGCTCCTGAACTTTCTCTAGGAGGCTTCCTGTTTAACGTAGCATGGCATCTGTCAGTTATGGATTGTCTTCTATCTTCTTTTGAGAGGCAGTGGAGAAGAAATGTGTAGCAGTGAGGAGCACAGACTCTTGAGCTAAGAAATCTGTATTAAAATCTTACTAGCTGTGTGACGTTGGGCAAGTTGCTTAACCTGTCTGTGTCCCAATTTCCTTAGCTGCAAAACAGGGATGATAATACACTTACCTAGTAAGGTCAATAGGTGAATCAAATATGTCAATCTATGTAAAGCACTTCATCCAGTGCTGGGTGTACAGTCAAGGCTATTCCAGTGCTCACTATGCAGTGGAGAATCCCGAGGGCACGCTCAGAGTCAGGAATCAGAAGGAACTCAGTTCAAGTTCTAGCTTTGCCTCTTACAGCCTGTATGGCCTGGGACTTGTTTCTTATCTTCTCTACTTCCAAAATGGGAGAGATAACATGGCTACCTAATAGTGTTGTTTTGAAAATTAAACATGACAACATTGGTAAAAATGTTATCATAGAACACATTGTAAGTGTTCAACAATTTCCAGTTATTACTAATACTATAACTTTATGATTATTAATTATTTGGGGATGGGGAGGGTGGGAGGCAGGCCCAAGAGGGAGGGGATATACATATAGCTGATTCACTTTATTGTACAGCAGAAACTAACACAACATTGTAAAGCAATTATAATCTAATAAAGATGTAAAAAAATAAAATAAAAATAATTATTGGTATCACCCTCCCTGCTGCATCTGAAACTCAGCTCTCTAGTAAGAGGGGTCAGGACACATGCATCCTTTACTCCTAGCTATCCTCACAGCCTCCAGGTGAGAGTTTCAGCTCAAATTCCTGGGTGTGATGCCAGGTCTGGGAGGGGGTTTCTGATAACCAGAGTGACACGAACTAGTCTGAAGGAGAATCCAGCCCAAGCACACTCACTCGTCATGATTCTGCAGAGTTATTCTGGGCCAAATGGCTTGGTCTTGATCTCTCCAGCTGTACCTGGT
Organism: Orcinus orca; assembly: GCF_937001465.1. NCBI lineage: Eukaryota > Metazoa > Chordata > Mammalia > Artiodactyla > Delphinidae > Orcinus > Orcinus orca. The sequence goes on from NC_064573.1 coordinate 28,372,769, forward strand.
GCCTTCCTGGAGTGAATATATCTTACGGTGTCAACCGTCTAGAAGTTGTGAACTGGACACACATTCTCCCCATTGTCTTTGACTGTCATGATTTAGCTTAATAGGGTTTCAGGCCATTTCTGCACCAAACCATAGAAAGCAAAGCACTGTACAGAGTTCTTGTTGGGGGTGCTTTGGGTTGGGGTGCTGCCATGCTATAAATTCATGGGGACAAAATGCACCACTTACTATCTATGATGAATACCAGCGCCTGTCTGTGGGCAGCTGGCATCACTGAAAGGTGACAGGGAAGTTTGGATGTAAGTTGAAAATCTATGTCTGCCTCCATTAGGTAAGGGTCTGATGTATCTGACTCAATTTATTCTGGAATCATTCATGAAGCAAATGTATATTTGGCCGGACTACAGATGAGGTACGGTGCTCTCACAATCTTAGACCCTCTTCTCCTATTACAGAGGAAGACACTGAACCAGAGGACTAAAGGATTGCTCAAACTCACACAGATAATCATGGTCAGAGTTGGTCCCGAGTGTCCTGACTCCAATTTCCAGCTGCTCCTTCTATTCCCTCGTGAGAACCTTCTCCATTTAGGAGACGAGGTGCAAGGCACTGCGATGACACCCTCTGTTCTGACGTTACTCTCTGGGACCTGCAAGCTCATGCACTTCGCTGAACCTTGTTGCACCTGTTGGACCTACCCCCATAGCTCTGGATTCTTGAACATGCCTCCAAGGTGAGGCCAACCTGAAGCTTCTGTCCCAGCTTGGTTGCTGGATTATCTCTTTCAGAATTTGTGCCTGCCTTTCCCTCGGCTCCTTGTCAAGTTTGGTCAGAGAGCTTGGCCTTAATAATTCCACTTGCTCCTTAAGTGGGTCCATTCTCAGACACCCGCCTTGTCAATAACTGCTTTAATAGCAGTCACCTTGAGACCCTCCTTCGTTGGCCCACTGGCTTAACCATGTCCAGGTAATTCTGGGCTTGTTTTCAGCAATTCCCCACATGCAAGAAGAGACAGGGGATGAGGGACCTAGCAGAGCCCCTAGGAAACACCTCATCATTCAATAAGACTACTGCATCCCAGAGAGGGCAAGCATCTTGCCCCGGCACTTCCTGATGGTACAGCATTAACCATCAGGCAAAAATCATACAGTGAAAAACTTCCTTCTGCGGCCTCATGGATGCTGAGGTATGCTACGTCTTTTTCTTCCTGCCTTTGCTGACTCTGCACCAGGGCATAAGGCTTTTAAAGACAAAGACGCATCCCATGTACAGCTGCAGGTCAACAGAAACTTACCTTCTATAACATTTACAGACTAATAGTGTCTTAGCCTTGCCTCTCCTTCAATCTAATGCTCTCCAAGCTCGCCACTGTCCATGTAAGGATCTTAATTTCATTTCCTCTTTATTTAATTAATCGGGGTTTCAGCTTTCACTCGACCCTTAACTAGTGGTGCAACCTTGGGAAGTAACCTGACGCTCTGGGTATCCATCCTTCTTTCTGTAATAGAGAAATGATCACCGGCTTGCCTCTCCAGGTTGCCCTGAGGATCTAGGGCATGTGAAAACATTCTGGAAACCATAAAGCACTATATACATGCAGGTCACTGCAGTTGTTTGTTATTGCTTGGTTGAGAACTCGTCTAACGATTTCAGAAAGCCAAGAATGCTGACCACACTCCCTGTAAAATCAGCATGAGATGCAGGGAAAAGTTAAGATAAATTTTAGTATAATTTAAAAAATCATATTATTTCTATACACTTTCTAAGGACTTCTAAATTCTTACCACCCATCTTTCCATGCCGCAGCTGAAGGGGAGGGAGGGGAGAGGAAGGGAGGGGAACAGAAAACACAAACAACAGCTCTCCCCACTCTGGCAATAAACTTCTAGCTCCAAAGCAGGTTTTATTTAGCGTGCCATAAAAACAGTCATTTCTCCCATCATAAAAGAAGCCTGACTACCCAGCCTCATTTTTCTGCCGTTAGTCTGTGGGTTGAGTGGGTCCTAGTTCTGGAGCAGGCTACAGCCTGCCCTTCCTCCTCTAGCCTATGCTCCCTCCCTCACAGCCCTGCATATATCGAGAAATAAAAGGCAATTTTAAAGTATTTTATTATGTGTGAACTTACAGGGGAAAAACGTATACATTTTTGGAGATGGAAGTAAGATTTAATTGTCCCTCTGTTTTATGGTTACTGCCTCATGGGTATGTACCAGACAGCCTGGGCTCTGTAGCTTAAAAAAAAAAAAAAATCCAGGTGAGATTGAGGCAATTTTTCCAGCCATTATACAGACCCTGGAAAGTTTAGGTCATTCTGGAGAAATAAAAAAAATCTCACACAGGCTCAAGAAGGAAAGGAGCACAGTAGGTTCTCTAAGCTGCACCCACCTATCTCTGAACTTGTGTTGTGCTCTTCTCTCAAGGCCTTGGAGAGCTGACTGTGCTCCTCTGAATTACCTGGGTACCATACACGAGGTAATTTACTGAATAGGTGCCTAAATGAATCAGTTCTCACGAGGAGTGAGCAATGTACTTTGGGAGTCTGTTCGCACCAAATAAGCAGAGGAGGTAGCATTGAGACGTCCCTGGGACTAACACTGTTAGTTCCAGGTTTCTTCTGAATGAACCCATGTCCTGCCAAGTGGGTGAAGTTGGCTCCTGGAATTCAAGGGCAGTTTGAGACACAGTGGGCAGAAAGCATTAAGGTGAGCATCAGGAACCCTGATTTCTAGTGCATGCACTGCCCCTATGGGTCTCAGTTTCCCCATCCATTAAACAAAATGGCTAGTGTGACAGAGGATGTCCAAGCCTCTTCTGGCTCAACCATCGTAAACTCTAAAGTGCAATTATTTTTAACTTAGTATTAAACATGTAGGAGGAACCTCATTCTTGAAAACCCTAAATACAGCTGAGGTAGTTTTCTCTCTCCAGCTATTTCTTATAGGGTTTGCCTGAGCTGATTCTACAAAAAAACCCTAGGCTGTGGATGACATTTGATTCCCTGATCCCAAAGCCTGTTTATCAGTGGGAAGGACAGAGTGACAGGAGCCTGGGGAACTGGAAGCTCAGAGGTGCCTAATCTCCAACCTGGCAACATATATTAACTAGATGGCAGTCACCCTCTTAGTGTAAGTTGAAAGGAGGCCATAGTCTCCAGGGTCCCACATATACAACTGGGTCATCCTGGTTCTTCTATTTGTGTCTATCTACAACTAAATAAAAAGCATCCTTGCAGGGATTTCCTAAAAAGTAGAACATTTGGCAGGAGAAGGAAAAAAAGCCTGGAGAGTGGGTCTCCCTGGCAGTTACAGAGCTTCTATAAAAGCATCCCAACACCCTACTTTCTTAACCTTCAAACCACTACTTTGCTGGCTTATTTCCTTAAGGGTATCAAAGATCATTTCTTGTATCTTCTAGATTGTATTACTTCTTCCAGGCAGAATTAGGGCAAGGTGGAGAGGCATTATGGGTTTTAACTGATTGGATATCTCAACTTCAATAACAAATTCTCAAAGCTCTGGCTAATTGTGGAGACTAAGGATTCAATCATGTCCATAGATGGAAGAGTAACAAAGCATATCAAGATAACTAGTATTCAATGCTGAGGGCTCCATGCTCAATGGTTTGTCAAACAGTTATCTCTACTCAATTCTACCTTCAAATGTAGTAACCCGGACTTGTTAGCTGGCTCAAAAATGCATATTCTTGGCCATAAGGATAATTAATTTAAAGGGCATGGTTGGCTCAGGACAAATTTATCCCAAGTAAATGACCAAATGATTGTGAGTCAATGCAAAGACAATGGCATCAGGAGACCTGCCTGCTGGTACACAGCGCAATGTTAAATCCCTGGTGATCTTGGGCACACTCTCTGAGCTCAGTTTATTCACCAGTTAAATAGGAATACCATCCCTGCCTATTGAGTGCTCAGCCATACTGTGTAGGAGGAAAGGAGTTAATGTCACACAAATGGCATTGAGCTGAAATCTACATTTTCTTCTGCAGGGGAAGTTACCTGCCCTTCAGATGTCCAGAGGGTCATACTCTTTGACTTTTAGTGATTCAGTTTACTTCCCTGTATGTTTCCTCCAATATAAAACCATGTGGTCAGATGAAATGATCTCTAAAGTGATTCCCAGCACTGCCATCCTAGAAATCTATAACATCATGACACCATAGTTCCTTGCTACACACTAACCAACATGGCAGCTGGTCTATGGCAATTGGGCATGTGGCAACCTTTTCAAGGTTGGGGTAATTCATGGTTTGAAGATCAACCTGTGGAATCTCTGAGCTCTGGGTCAATTACTTTCAAGAGGGGTCCCTAACACTCTTCTTCTCATCACTTGGAGGATATTGTCATCTCTGGTAAGTACCTATGCTAATGCTTCTGCTTCTCTGATATTTTATAACCGAAAGCATCTTAAAGCTAGAACATGTGCCATGTAATTAGATTTCCTTGCCTTACGGATACTGTGCCCCATCAGCTTGAAAGAGAGGACATTTCACCCAGGGATGAGAGCTGAGCAATGCCCTGCTCACTAGGGTTCACACTTCAGCTACGCAAGGGAAACACTGTCATTAAAACAGGGCCTTTGTCTTTTCAACAGCTGCTCCAAAGAACTGGAGAAAAGAGATTTTTAACTGGGCTACACAGAGCTAAGATTCTAACCCCAGTGACTTGGGGGAGGGGAGGAGGAGATAATTACAACAGCTCTTTATAAAGGTAATTTGCAACATCAACACTTTACATTCCAACAATGGCTGTAGCTCACATGGTAACACTTGATGGGGCACAAAACATCTCTCTTCCTAGGATCTCAGTAAGGTTCACAGACACAGCTAGCACATACTTTACTATATATATGGAATCTAAAATAAAAAAGAAATGGTTCTAATGAACCTAGGGGCAGGACAGGAATAAAGATGTAGAGAATGGACTTGAGGACATGGGGGGCAGGGGGGGAAGGGTAAGCTGTGACAAAGTGAGAGAGAGGCATGGACATATATACACTACCAAACGTAAAATAGATAGCTAGTGGGAAGCAGCTGCATAGCACAGGGAGATCAGCTCGGTGCTTTGTGACCACCTAGAAGGGTGGGAGAGGGTGGGAAGGAGGCGCAAGAGGGAGGGGATATGGGGATATATGTATACGTATAGGTGATTCACTTTGTTATACAGCAGAAACTAACACAACATTGTAAAACAATTATACTCCGATAAACATGTAAAAGAAAAGAAAGACCATCATCGGTTTGGTGATTCTGCAGTTTCAAACTCTTGTTCTGGCTCTGTAATTAGTACATTAGGGATTTTGAGCAAGTCAATAAAGTATCTATTTGCCCGTATGTATAAAATGGGCATGAGAACGCCTTACCCGGGGTTATAGTAAGGAAGAAATGAGATATTTAGAGAGAGATAGCTTATATTTTCTTTTTTTTCATCTCTCCATGTGTATGTGCTCTTTACTCTACAAATCTATAGGCACTTGGAGAACAAGACCACTTTAAACCTCTTTATTTTATTTTTACACAGCAAAGTAACTGGAATAAAATGTCTGAGTCTCTCTTATGTTTATAAGTCTTTTCTGGTTCTTTTTGACTCATAGAGTTCAAACTCCTCTGCCTGGCTAATCAATCCTTCCAAACTCAAGTCCTAAAATTCATGCCCCATAGTAGACCTTGGCATCACAAAGGAGCCTCCACATGTGACACTGGTCACACTGTTCCCTCTACCCTGGAAAGCCATTCTCTGTCACCCTTGCAAACGTTTTTTCCATCTGGCACAAGTCAAATCTAATGCTGCCTCCTTCATAAACCCTCACCCTACCATTTATCCCCCCATCTGCTGGGCTCCCATAATATTGTTCTGTATATCCTAAAGCAACAGTCCCCAACGTTTTTGGCACCAGGAACCGGTTTCATGGAAGACAATTTTCCCACGGACGGGGGTGGAGGTGGGGGTGGTGGGGGTCGTTCAGGTGGTAATGCGAGCAATGGGGAGCGGCAGATGAATCTTCACTAGCTCTCCCACCGCTCACCTCCTGCTGTGAGGCCCAGTTCCTAAGAGGCCGTGGACTGGTACTGGTCCTTGGCCTGGGGGTTGGGGATCCCTGTCCTAAAGGGCTTAGCGCAGTCAGCCTTACAGTACAGTTACTTGCTACTATTCTCCCTCCTGGACTGTAAATCTTTTGAGGGGATCCCTTACAACATTTAGCATCTAAACTATGATGACAAAAAAATGTATTGGCATTTCAGAAGTTGTAATGCAAGCAAAGTATTTTTGTTCTTTTGACTGTGGGCCTCCCTGGTGCACCAGCCTTCATTTGGGAGCACTCCACGTGTCCCTTCTGCTCTGCCTTTAGCCCTTCTAACATGGCCCCTCTAAGACTGGCTGCTACTGGAACCCCCACCCAGTCCCATCAGACAGTGTCTGGCCCCCTCCTGCTCAAGGCTCACAAGGCTAGCCTCAGAGAAGTTTAACCCTTGACACCCACCAGTCAGTCATGCTGGAGACCACTGGGCTAGCAGTAAGAGAGTTCAACTACTTGCCCTTTCAAATAGTGTGTGCAAGTTCTGCTAGCTACCCTGGGAACTGACCCATTGTTACATTATAAGTAGGTTCTTCACCACTGGTCTGCCAGTAGACTTTGGGAATTGCCTTTGTTTATAAATCAAGGGTCGACTTTATTATGAAAGAAAAAAAACTGTAGAATTTGAAGATTAATTTGAGAATTAAAATGTCTTAACATTGCCATAGCCCAATCATATCCTTTTATGAATAAGGAAGCCGAAAACCAGAGAGGTCACCCAGCTAGTTAATGATAGAGTGAGGACTGAAGCCTAGACCTCAGACTTGTCAGTTCTGCTCAGTTTCCACTACACCATATCCTGGTTACTATCGGTAATGTTTTAGTATACTGTAGTATATATGAGAACAAAGGGGAACACTGGAGAGCTATGGCCAGGCAAGCAAGTCACCTGCGAAAAGTTAAGGTGACTATGCCAATGCTGGGAACTAGGTGGCAACTAATCTATTATTATATTCTTAAGGCATAAGTTCCAGGGAAGCCTGAGTGGAGGAGCTTTCCAGACTCCCAGTAAGTGGCTCTTGTCCTTGAGGGCTGCTCTAACACATGTGGCAGGGACCTTCATGGCTGGTCCTGGCAGAAGCTACAAACCACAGTGGACAACCACTGATGACTGCCAGCCACCCAGATGATGATAAATCAGCATAGAGGCTACTTTAACTGCTGGGCTCTTGCTAGGCTCCTTTTCATTAATCTGCTTTTGATCTTGCTGCCCCCTCATCTTCAGGATCCTCCCTCTCCTGTTGGGCTTGGCCACATTCTAATCAGTCTGTAAGACCCAACTCAAGTCCATCTTGTCTCACAAACATTCTTTTATTCATTAATTCATTCAAGAGATATTTTGGTGAACTACTGTATGTTGGGCCACCTTCTAGGATCTTGGGATGAAGCTTACACTCAAGAGGGGGAAAAGAGAAAAACAAACAAAAATCTACATTTATATCTCTATATATGTGTACACATACATACATATATCTGATATATACAAACACGTATATTTACATACAAGTACATGTAGTATATACACATACATGTATATTAATTAATCAAATTCCATTAATTATTAAGAAAAATAAAACAGGATGTAAAGACAAAGTTTAAAGATAAAAGGTGGAAAGATTTATCTGAGACAGGCTGGTCAGGGATGCTCTTTCTGAGAAAATGACATGCAAGCAAAGATATAACGGAAATGAACACTTATCAAGTGTATGTAGAATCAGGACCCTATAGTTAACCCATTAATTCTCTTAGTGTACCATATGTGAGACCCTGTGGGCTAGATGATGGGAACACGGTGGGAATGATGTGGGCATGGCCTGGCCTTGTGAAATGCATGGTCTAGTGCAGGGACAGGTGTAGTTAAATACATGAACACAAAAAGGGACACTGGGACAGCTATGCTGCCTATGTTTCTTCTTTATCTCCGAAGGAATCCAAAGTGGGCCTGGCAGGTACTTGGCCTTAGAGAAAGAGTTAGCCGTTAACCACCATAATCTCAGCTAATCGCTCCAGGAAAAGTAGAGTTTCCACTAAGACTGTGCTGAGGCTATTTGGAGGTCTAGTCCAGTGGCATGTACCTCAGACATCATCTCAGGTTTAATGCTGATAGTCAGAACACAAACTCTCACACTTCCATGCCATATTGTAGTAGTCAAATATTTTTATATACATCATTTTGTGATTAGGTAGAGTTGAGCAAAATGGCCAGACTGGAAATGTTCTGTTGGAAAGAAACTTTGAGGCTATTTGACCCAACAATTTACCCACTGCTGGTTTCTTTCCTCAGCATTTCTGAGCAATGGCCAACCATCCCTGCTTCAGCATTTCTAACGATGAGGCACCCATGCCTCCCAAAGCAATCTTTTCCATTTCCTGGAGGCCTAATGGCTCGTTAGTGGTCAGGTGGGATAAATCCCATGTCTGTTGACTCCCAGTAGAGTGCTCTTTGCACTGGGGCCCTCTCTCCGAAGGACTCGCCTTGCACCAAGGCTGAGGAAGCCTTTTATTAAGAAGGCCTGGCCCCCTCTTCCTCAGGCTGAGGCTCTCACCTCACCCTGACAAACAAGTGCATGTCCCCAGGAAGCACAACCAGAGCATGATGACCAGATCCAAATGCAAACACACATCACACAGAAGTACAGGCTGTCCTGTGGTTTATTATTTTGAAATAGATTGTGTGTGGGGGGTGTTCATTTAATCAAATTCTCTGACAACTGTTTATTGAGAGGAAAGTATGGATGGCTCAGCAGCACTGGGAAGGATTCTGGCTTTCAAACATCTAATTTACTTTACTGAGTCCTCCAAAAATACAAACGCAGGGCAGAATGCTCCAGGCAGGCCATGGTGAACAAGTCCATGTAAGGGCACGTGAGCAGTGAGGCTTTCTAGCCGAGACACAAGCCCGCTGCAGCAACGGCTGCCACATTCTGGCTGCTCTTCCTCTCCTGCTCCTTCTCCAACCCTGGCTCCTGGTAGTCCCAGAAGTCACGCTGAATGCTGCATTCGTCCCCTGGAAGCACGGCACCCCAGAGCCCTCCTGTACACTGGCTTTGAGTGCAGAGGTAAAAGCAAGGAGCCCCGCCGCACCTCACAGCCTCTGCTGCAGAAGGAAGACCATGAGAGCCGAGGGGAGGCTGGAGAGTGTGGGGGACTCAGAAATCCCGAGGCCAGGAGTCAGAGCTCCAGCCTTCCCGCTGGGGTGGGCAGGGAAGAAGGGAGCATTGAAGCCCTTGCACCTGCACATGGATGGGGGATGGAGATGGAAGCTAACTCACTCTTTAACTGGATTGTAGGACCAGAGAGTCAGGCATTTAAATATCACCTGGCCCTGTGCTTTAAGACAATTTTTTTTAAGCTTTGTAGTTCTTGGTTTAAATGAAATCTCAGTTGGAACATAAACAAACAAAGAAGATAAGAGCTGAGCCGCTCTGGGATCAGAGGGCTGGAGCTGCTCCCAATTACCTGTACCAAACCACCTCTCCCCAGGCGGTGACCTCAAAGTGGGCCCCACAGAGCTCTTGCAGAGCCACCAGGTAAGTCAATTACCCTTCATTTTACAAATAAGGAAACTGAGGCCTAGAGAGAAAGGGCTGGTGCAAAGTCACCCTGCTTGCTCAAAAGGCTTATAGGTGTCCTGGTCCAAGCTCCTTCTACCCCACTCAGCTTCCTGGGGAAGATGTCCTTCCCCTGGTGTCCACTCAGAGGGACATTCAGGAAGTTCTCTGGAGAATGGGGCTACCTCCAAGCCATTACATCTATTAATTTCTTCCTGTGATGGGGGTTCCCTAGAATCAAATAATAGAGTATGGTGTAGTCAATGAGTTGACAAGTTGGCCCGTAGTCATAAGGTCCAGGAACCAGCAAAACAGCTCATTCAGCAAGTGTCATGGGGCCCAGAGTGGACTTCAGTTTCTGGAACAGTTTTCACACACATACGTTACCTCTCATGCCTCCCAACACCCCTGTAAAGTTCATCAAGGAAGGAATTATCAGTCCCATTTTATACTTGAAGAAAGTGCTCCATAAAGGGTTCAAATGACTTCTCTGAGGTTGAGAGAATTTAATAGTAAAGTTGAGATTTAAATACAGATTCCTTGACATGATTTAGAACTCATTCAACCTTTTACTGACTGCTCTGAAAATATCCTCCCGTGTCTGGGCTGTTTCTTGGACACTTTATCCCATACCCCCAGATGGGGCAACGCCAATTTACGCTTCATCTGCAGACATGAGGTGGTGTCTCAATATCTGATTCCATTGTGACCTGGACTGGAATCGTATTTATAAAAATTATGTTTAGGAAATTTTAGTGTTTGAAAAGAAATTAATAAAAATTTGTAGGTAGAAAGAAAGAAAGAAAGGAAGGAAGGAAGGAAGGAAGAGAGGGAGGGAGGGAGCAAGGGGAAGAGGAAAGGAGGAAGGGAGGACGGAGAAGGAAGCATTTAGGGGAGGCGGGCATTGAAGTTTTTTCTATGAGAAAACTGTAAGGAACATTTCATCATGGAATTCCTAATCACACAAACTCAAGTCAGGCTAGAAACTGAAGATCAGAAAAGAACAAGTGTTTGTTTGGACTGAGAAACGCATCAATGGGATAACTGGAAAGGGAAGGATAGTGGTTGAGAGGACACTTCTCAGAGTCATCCAGTCATAGTTGGGATCTTAACTCATACTTGCTAACTGGGTGATAAGGAACGCCTGTCTATCCTTTGACCCTGTTTCCTCATCTGTAAAATGAGGATTATCACAGCTCCCTTGTGGGGGTATCAGGAGGACAGAATGAGATAAAGGAGTGAAGTGCCTCCCCCAGGGCACTCAGTAATTGGGAGCAGGTGCCCATGGGTAATTTTCCCCAAGCTTCCCTTTTTCCTGCTTCAACCACATTCTGTTCAAGTAAAGCCCAGCTCTGGTGTCTGCCTGAAGCCTGCTCTGGATTCTTTATTGTTCAACATCTTTTATCCTCATCTAACATCTGACTGCTATTAACAGTCAATACTGAACATTTGAGTCCTGTGATGCCAATTTGACTGGGCTAAGAAGGGCTGCCAGAGAGTTGGCAAACCATTATTTCTGCATTTGTCTGTGAGGGTCTTTCTGGAAGAGATTAGCATTTGAATCTATAGACTGAGTAAAGATCACCATCATCCACGTGGGTGAGAATCATCCAATCTGCTGAGGACCTGAAGAGAACAAAAAGGCTGAGGAAGGGTGGATCTGCTCTTCACTTAAGCTGGAGCATCCATCCTCTCCTGCCCTCGGACATCAGCACTCCTTGGTCTCAGGCCCTTGGACCTGGACTGAAAATGCACCACTGGCTCGCCTGGTTCTCAGGACCTTGGGTTTGGACTGGAACTATATCCACCACTGGCTTTCCTGAGCTTCCACCTTGCAGACAGCAGATCTTGGACTTCTCGGTGTCTATAATCCTGTGAGCCAATTCCTCAGAACAGATCTCTTTCTTTACATGAGTGTATATTCTATTGGTTTTGTTTCTCTGGAGAACTCTGACTAACACAAGCCCTTAATTATTTACTATTATTTTTATGTGTTTACTCTTTTTTTTCTTCTAAATAATGCTCTGAGCCCCTTGAGGCCTAGAGTCATGTTTGCTCTTAAATTCCCATGGAGTTTAGCATAGGGCTGGACACACTGTTCAGTGTCCTGTGTATAATTATTCATTGACTCACTGGTTAGCTGGGCGACCTGTACCCTCCACTTGCTACTAATGTTCTTTTGACTAGAAAAAAAGATTTATAATATTTCCCTGCATCACCAAATGAAACCCCATCCATCCTTTGGAGATTAGTTCTTGACTATATTTCTCAAGTCAGGAGAACTGCTTGGAGAGCTGTCATTCTAGAGCATAATGGAGTGAGGGGAATTATAGGGGGCAAATGTTTCCCGTGCTTTCCTCTGAGGAGACCCCATTCTATCAGGGATCTTTGATTGCTAAGTTGGAGACGCAGCAGACCATATTTCTTCATCATGAATTTCCACATTATATTCAAATCAATTTGATGCACACATTCACTGCACAGTAGCGATATCAGTCAAAACCTAAGCCATTTACTTAGTAAAATTTACTATTTATTAATGAATTCCTTTGTTTTCTATGATCTGTGAAGAAATTAAAATAGGCCTTATTCAGAAGACCAGAGCTCACTCCAGGGACCAGGTGCTAAGGCACCTTTTCTCAGAACGTGTGGCTGGGTAAAGTTTTGGCATAATAGTACTCAGAGAGAACTTAATGTCAAGATTGCTGGTCTGGGAATTGAATCCCGGGTTCGAGTCCTATTTCTGTTACTAAATTACTTTGTTTGTAACATGAAGGGGTGGGTCATGATGAACTTTTTGGCTTCGTCTAGATCTTGTTATTAAAAAAAGAAATCTCACCTCAGTCCCAAACCTGTCCTAATCAATAATATATGATGATATCCATCCTTATCTTTCCCTATCACTTCCTACTATCATTTGATTATATAGACCCATGAAAGAATTATCTCTTCTTCTCTTGGAATCTAGAATGCAAGAGTCACTCAAAGAGGAAAGACAATGCCAAATGCACTCATTTACTGTCAGTCTTTGCCTGCCACATAGAGAAATTGTGACCTTAACCCTGCCCAGCAAAAATAAACTAAAAATCAAACTTCAAACCTTGGTGTTGAAATGGCAAAACAAAATATGATGCATGATTTTCCCAGTTGCATAAGTGTACTCTGGGTTGCCTAAGAGCAGAATATTCCCTAGAGGGCAGGGCCTTGCCTCATTAGTCAAATTCTGTCCTAAGCCAGTGTGTTCATAAATCAACAATTAATAGTGATTATCAGGTTTTGAATGACAAATATTCTCATCCTAGGTAACTCATGATACTGCAATTCACTTTGAGTTGATGTCTGTGCAAAGCATGTACAAGTAGCAGAGGGAAACCACACAGAAAGAACATGAAAGAAAAACACGTCTTAGGCTGGGGAAGGGGAGACGAGGGTGGCTTCTGCAGTTCCAGACACTCTATACTGAGCCTCGGTCTGTCCCCCATCTAAGGACAAAAGCTGGAGACACTGAAAGGCCACGTCTGGGCACCCGTCCTGGGCCCTGTATTATTTTGTTAAGCTCACCAGAATGGCATGCAGGTCCTGTATTGCAAAAGGCTGAGAAAGGAGTAGAAGGGGGGTAGAAACAGAAAATAAACCGATGAAACCAAACTTCCTTAGTAACTAAAAATGGAATGGGTTCAGCCATAGTATGGTGTCACCTTAACCATTACACGACCAACTATGGTCACTGTGGGCCATGCAAAGATGTCTGAGAGAGAGTGCTGGAAAGCCAACACACAGAGTTCCAAGCTGACTGTGGCAGAGATGCACACTCTCCTACTGCTCCAGCAGCATGAAGAAGCTCTAATTTGGACAGGTAGGGGCAGCCAGTGTGGGCCCATGGCCCAGCCCTAGACCTGGATGGAGTAACAGGAAACCACTTTCCTTCTCACTCTAGCCCTTTCCAAGAGCATCCTCTGGAAAACAGTTTCCAGGCCCTTTCTTCTCTACATGTTCTGGCCATATCTACCTTTCAGTCCTAACTCACCTCTATTTTTGATCTTCCGTGAAGATGGCACTGCATACTCCATATACTTCACTCTTTTCTCAGGATGCCCACAGCACCAATCGTTTGAATTAAAATTTACACTTGAGAGTAACCATGAGGGCAGGAGCCTTGCTGTCAGGATGGCAGAGGAGAAAGGGAGAAGCACAGTCGGGTCCTGGTGACAGGGTGAAGCAGCCTCACCAGTCCTGGCCTTCTTACCTCTAGGCTTCCTTAGTCATGAGAAAACTCAACTTCTTTCTTGTCTGAGACTTGTTCTGTGGGTTTTCTGTTATAGGAAGCTGAATTCAACTTTTGTTGTTATGGAAACCCATCAACTTGTATTTGTGGAGGAGTATACCCCCGGTGACCTGAATTCAGGCAAACCATATCTTAATCTGAGCAAAAGTGGGCTTAGAGCAGTGGGTTTCTTCAAAGAGTATATTCTTCCTCTTCAAAACACTTGAATCCCCAGCTTCAGAACTCTTGACTACTCTGGGTTAAAAGCCAAAGCTCAAGGGAGCTTCTCGTTTTATGGTTGCTGACACTGAAATGGAGTGCAGCGCACTGGGAACACACATACCATCAGTGCTCACTGCTTCCTTGGTTATACCTGAGAAAAAAGGCTGAGTAACCAGGAAAGAAGAAGGAGGAAGAAAGGAAAGGAGAGGAAGAGAGTGGCTGTCTGAGATCTGTGTGATGAGCATGAGTAGAGGAAGGGGGTGAGAATCCTCTGATTATAGAGAACAGTGTAGGAAAAGTGACCTTAGAAATCTGTATACAGATGTGCTCAGTGAGCATCATGGAATAAAGTAGGTTTCTGGAAGGAAGGTAATCAGTAGCATCCATCTGATAACATATATGCTTCCCTACAGACTCAAGTCAATTAAATTTCACCATTACTTGGGTAATGTTACTACAAGTTCTAGGGGAAAACTCAGCATTTCCACAGCTATTTATTAAGCTAACACTATGTGTCATAAACATGGCCCCTGTCCTTGAAAAGCTTCAAATTTAGTAAGAAGTCAAGACCAACATTTATCAAGCAATAAGGACATCATCTAGAAAGAAGCTTTTATGAGTAAACCTGACCTGTACTTCAGGAGAAGTTTAATGTCACTTCCATCAGAAACAGACCTCTTCTTTTCACCCCTGCTGGAAGTGTTCACTCCTCCTCCAGCACATTTCTTTTTAAAGCTGTCATATGTTGACTTAACTCTGTGTGTGTGTAAGTGTGAGTGTGAGTAAGCATGCATATTCTCTCCTTCTCCATTGCCTAAGTTCTTTAATGACAAGCATTAAGTCTTACACATTTGTACCTCCTGCATGATATCTGTCCCAGTCCCTGGCACACAGTTAGGCACTGGTGGATCTTGGCTGAATGTCTATTAGAGAAGAGGTAAGGGATGTTGAACAGTGTAGAGCAGGCCCTTTATGATGAAGAATCTCACTGGAGAGCTCAGCGAGGCTCCATGGTAAGGTCTGGCTGTGCTGGTAGAATTTAAACAGGTGAAGCAGAGTGGGAAGAGTGTTACTACCTAATGGTGGGAGACCCAGAGGGTGGCATTGTTTCCTCACCTTTGATGAGATGCTGTTCAACTTCTCCAAGTTAAACAATGCAGTTGCTTTACCTTAGCACTGGGGAGATAAAACTCTTTGTTTATAAGCCTAATCATAGTAAGAAGAGGGGCCGACATGAAGCTAGCTTTCAGGCAGGAGCCACCTTCAACCTAAATGAAGGTCTCCTCATCTATCGAGAGTCAAAACAAAACTTACAGGTGCTCTGCACACAGTTGGCTGGTGGGCAGCAGAAGCGGCTTTCTGGTACTAATCTGGATCCTGTTGAGAATCTTTGAAAGTTACTTTAACTCTGCTCATTGCAGAACATCATGTGTAGGAGGAAAGGGCAGAGCAATGGATCTCTAAAGGCCCTTTCAGCTGTCAATTCTCTGCCAGCTCTATATTCTAAGACAGGTTCCACTTAAGGAGCTGGTGGTATTTCGGTAATCGCAGCCTCAATGAGCTAAAGGTACACTGGAGAAAATGGGGGTGATCATATTAGACAAAAATGCCTCGTATCACAGATACAAAAGTTCTAGATAAGGAATCCACCCCCACTCCCCACCACCTCAAATTCAGGGCCCCAGGTCCAATGGTCATTTGATTTTATGGAACCTCTCACTTTTCCTCTGTTTTCAAAAGAAACATACATGGATAGTCTTGTGTTGCAAAGCAAGTAACAAGAGTGCACAGGCAGGGGTGTAGGGACTTCTAAGTGCTGTGTTGATGCCTACAATATTCCCAGATTCCACCTTCCCTATAACTTCAAAGAGTGGTAAATAAGAAAAGTGTAGGGTGGATGGTAAGGGGGTGAAGGCAGGAGGCAAGCCAGAGGCCTATAAACTGAAAATACACAGGAATCAAAGTCTAGAATTCCCTGTGGGGAGGCACTAGCTGAGATCTAGAAGTAGAAATAACCCCTTCTTACCACGAACAACATAAAATCAATTCATGAACACTTGTGTATGCTTATAGAACAAAACAAACAAACAAAAACCCTGCTGGTTTTTACTCTGATGGGACAAGAGATTTAGTTTCCTCTGGGAGAAAAAGGGTTTCCAGTGAAGATACAACAGCTATATTATTACAGGGATTCATGGCAGGATACTTGCCCGCATCATCCATATCTGGACATTGTTCTTTAACAAACATGGGACAGTTTCATTTCAGTTCAACTCGCATGGGGGAGAATAGTCAATATGTGTGTGCTTTGCGTTGTTCATGCAACAGCTTCTTTCATCTTCTTGACTCCATCAAAGACACAAAAGTTTGGGAAAACCAGGTCTGACCCAAATGAAGCTCTGAAGGGAGTAAGAATGCTCTAAGAGAACCTCAGTTTATCTGGCTTCACCTGGCCTTCCTTCCTCTCACCCCATCACCACCTCTTGAATGAGTCCTTCACTGTTGCCATTCTCTGGCTGGTCTCCTATTATTATAGGACAGCAGCAGTTCATGGCAACTTACATCAGGAAGGCCACAGAACAAAATCAGTACACCTTTATTGAGAGCTAACTACTAAAGATAGCAAACATTCTTGGAGAGGTCAAGGCACTCTCTGGGCACTGCCCGTGAGGCCAGCAACTCAGAAGGCCAGGTGGGTCTCAGCCATCAGACAAACTCATCCAATGGTAATGGAATCAGTGCTAACTTCTTATAAAAACACAACCAGAATTCAGAGATAGGAGAGCATAGTGTGGTCTGGAAGAGTTTGGAATATGCTTCCTTGGAACAATAGGATTAGGACATTGCCCTTGAGAGTTTTTTAATTTCTAAAGACTATAAGCTGATTCTCTGATCCCCAAGTATTGGTAAAACGAACATTTTCATTTGAACCAAAAAGACAAGAAAAATAAGTAAAAATGGCTGTCCTACTATAGCTTAATGTCTTTCAGATCAATCCTGGAAATGCCCCCTTTAAATCTCTGTAACTTTGACAAAGCATATAACCTGTCTGTGTGTCAGTTTTGTCATTGGTAAAGTGGGGATAATAATAACTGTGCTGACTTCATAGGGCTGTGGTTAGAATTAAATACTATAACGCATGAAAAACACATGGCATAACGTATTACCTTCAATGAATTGGGCTAATATAACTGTGATGGTAGCATTAGTTACTATAAATAGTAGGTGGAAGAGAGAAGGAGGAAGAAGAGCTGTCCTTGGATTGCTCTCAGCTTCCACAACATCTCAGGCCACTCTGGCCTCAGCAGCAAGAAGGCTACGTTGTCGTCTCCTAAGTTCAGAAGGGCAGCCTGTATGAGAAAACCTCATTGCCTTGGGCCTTGACCAAGATGGTCCCCCTTGTCTCCTCATTGCTCTGGTTATATCTGGAGTCTGCAATCAAAATAAAAGGCAGCCAAGCAGACACCTACAAACTGAGTCACTGGATTCTTCTGATCCATTCAAATAATGGGCCTTCCAGCCAGAGGTGGAGTGAAGTCTGGAGGGAGATGGAAAATATTCTGGCCTCAGGTACTAACCCCTCAAGAGACAAACCTGCTTCTAGTTTAATTCTCTATGCACTGCCAGCAGCCAAAGAAGTTATCCATTTCTCCTTGTTTTCCCAGCCCTCCAAATGCTCCTCCCTTCTCTCTTTTCTGACAGTAACCCTATCCCACCTTCTGGAAGGGGAGCTCATTTTATTTTACGAACTCAGAATTTTGTGATTCTAACAGAGGGACCCAGCATCATGCCGGTCCTTGTGGAAACTGGGAGACATCATAGTTTCATTGAGTCTAGAAGCTGGACAGTTATAACACTAGTCATGACTTGGCAATGGTAGGTCAACAAAAAGGGCAAAGCAGATTTTTCTGAAAATGAGGATTAAAATTAGTTTAGTATTTTTAACATTATAGCAGGTTCATGTTCTTTGAGACTTCACAAGAACTCCACAGCAGGCAGATTATCAGTCTTTTTAAATAGCTGAGAAAATGGAGGCTTAAAGGGTCTATCACAGAGCCTTTTTTTGCAGAAATTGAAATGCCAGGGACGATAGCCAAAACAATACTGAAAAAGCACAAAGTTGAAGAACGCACATTTCCTGATTTCAAAATGTACTATAAAGGTACAGCAATCAAGAGAGTGTGGCACTGGCATAAGGATGGACATATACAGCAATAGAATAGAATTGACTGTCCAAAAACAAACCCTTACATGTATTGTCCATTGTCTTTTTATAGGTGCTAAGGTAACACACTGGGGAAAAAAGTCTTTTCAATAAATAGTGCTTGGATAACTGGATATACACATACAAAAGAAGGAGAAAGAGAAGAAGGAGGAGGAGGAGAGGAAAAAAAAAGAAGACGACGTGTTGTTGGATGCCTACTTCACACCATGTACAAAAATTAACTCAAACTGCATTGGCTGGGAGCTAGCTGGTAATTGCTAGAGCTGGTGATGAGAGATGGGGTTACACTTTTCTATTTGGTATATATTTGACATTTTCCATAATAAAAAGTAAAAAAAAGAAAAGAAAAAGAAAAGAAAATTAACTCAAAATGGATCATAGACCTAAATGTAAGAGCTAAAGCTATAAAGCTCTTAGAAGAAAACATAGGAATAAATTTCTTGATCCTTTAGTTAGGCAAAGTCTTCTTAGGCATGACACGAAAACATAAACAAGAGAAAAAGTAAGAAAAAATGTTGGATTTCATCAAAATTAAAAACTTTTGTGCTTAAAAGGTCACCACCAAGAAAATGAAAAGACAATCCACAGAATGGAAGAAAATATTTGTAAGTCATATATTTGATAAGGGACTCGTATCCAGAATGTATAAAGAATTCCTGCAAAATAATAAAAAGACAAGTAATTCAATTTTAAAATGGGCAAAGATTTGAATAGATATTTCTCCCACATACACCAAAAAAAAAAAGACGCATGTGGCTAAAAGCAAATGAAAAGATGCTCAACATCATTAGCCATTAGGGAAATGCAAATCAAACCCACAATGAGATGTCACTTCATACCTACTAGGGTGGCTATAATAAAAATGATGGACAATAGCCAATGCTGATGAGGATATGGAGAAATTGGAATCTTCATACATTATTAGGGAGGCTGTGCAATGGCTCACCTGCTTCAGAAAACAGTCTGAAAGTTCTTCAAGAAATTAAACATAGAGTTATCATATGAACTAGCAATTCTACTTCTAGGTATATATCCAAGAGATTTGAAAACCTATGTTCACATAAAACCTTGTACATGAATGTTCACAGCAGCATTTTTTATAACACCCAAAAAGTAAAAACAAACCCATATGTCCATAAACTGATAAATGAATAAACAAAAGTGGTATATCCATATAATGGAATATTATTCAGCCATAAAAAAGAATGAAGTACTGGTACATGCTACAGAAGAGATAAACCTTCAAAATATTGTGTTAAATGAAAGAAGCCAGACACAAAAGATCCCACTTATGTGAACTGTCCAGAATATGAAAATCTACAGAGATAGAAAGTAGGTTTGTGGTTGCTACACACTGCAGAGAGCGGATAATGAAGAGTGACTGCTTATGGCTACAGAATATGTTTTTTGGATGGTGAAAATATTCTGGAATTAGATTGTGGTATTGATTGCACAAATCTGCAAATATACTAAAAATTACTGAATTATACACATCAAAAGGGTTAATTTTATGGTGAGTAATTATACCTCATTAAAGCAGTCATTAAAAGCAAAACAGCACACACACACACCCAAAAAAAAAGAGCCTAAGAGAGTTACCGAGGTCAACCTGACAACACAAACAGGATTAGTTAGATTTGTTGCTTTCTTAAGTTCATTTACATCCCCACTTTTGTTTTCTTCTTTTGTGTCTTCCTTTCTTTTTAAAAAAAATATTTATTTATTAATTTGGTTGCGCAGGTCTTAGTTGCAGCATATAGGATCTAGTTCCCTGACTGGGGATCGAAACCTGGGCCCCCTGCACTGGGAGCACAGAGTCTTAACCACTGGACCATCAGGGAAGTCCCTGTGTCTTCTTTTCATTTTTCCTCTCTTGTTTTTGTCTATCTTTGAAGCCATTTAAAATCAATTCTAGAACAAGGGGTCTATAAATAAATAAACATATAAAATCAATCTAGCCAAATTTTAGTTCCTGACTCAATTTAGGACACTTCCTAGTATACTGTATTTCTTCCTTTTTATAAGAGAGAGGAGCACTTCCTTCTGTGCACTGGCAGGTTTTTTCCTGATGAAAGTAAGGTATAAAGAGTAGATTGTCTATAATTTTATCTTTGCCAAAGTATTTTCTCCCTTCAAGTCTCACCTCGTGAACTAACTACATAAAAAAGTCACTGAGAACATGGAGAACACTAAGAAAAGACAGTCTGGGTGCTAGGCACTTTACCTGTTGCTTAAGGCCATTTTTCAAAGAGGGAGAACGAAGCCCTTAGTCACTTCCTGGGAGCCTTCTCGAGTACTCTGTAATGCTACGATTCTTGTGTTTCAGGCTCCTCTTAATCACATAAGCCCAAGAATCACAACCAGTTTCCAGACTCAGATGGACAGCAAAGATTTCCAGTGTTTCCTGGAGTCTCAGTGCTAGTGGCCCCATCTACACAAAGCCTGGATATCTTTTAAGTAGGATTCAGAGGTTTCATCACCCTGCAGCTTTCTGGTCAGCAGGACTGCTGCTAGGACATTTAAAAAGGAAAAGGTGCCCAATGGGTGGTTCTGACCATTGTCTGTGAGGGCTCCTATGGGGAGGGGTGTGTAGCTAAAAGGCTGTAGAAATAAAATCCTAAGCCCAAACCCATGGCAGCAACAGGAAAACCCTGGCTAAGAGGCAAGGGATGGAGAAGAGTTTTCCAAAGGCATCTTCCAATTCTGAGGAAACAACTTTGCTGACAGATCACTAGGTCAATTAATTTCTGTGTGACTCCTGGGGATGGTGGCTGGAATGCTGAAACTTTCTGTGACATGGCTGCTTCTGAAAGGCTGATCTGGGATGATGACCCCTTGAATCAGAGGTGAAAAGAAAGACCCTGGAGAAGGGGATACTGTATGATGCAAATGCTGTGGCTTGTTGCAACCTCCGCGTGGTAACACAGCTACAACATTCCTTGTACATTCAGTTAATTCTTCTGTACCTTTGGTATCAGAGCCTGCTCTTAGGATCCAGCAATCCAGAAATATGGTGTCCTGGCAATTAATTAATTAAATCCATCCATCCATATTTACTGACTGCCTGAGATGTGTTAGGCAATGTAATAGGAGCTGGGGAATACATATTTCTTACCTTCCTAAATTCTACAGGAGTCAAAGTCGAGGCTTCGAGAACCCCCCAAAGGATTCCAACTTCCTCCCCTAACAGATCTTTAGCCATCACTGAATGGTCCCATACTTCTCTTGCCCAGGACAGATCTCTCTAGTTTTACTTCTCCTTTCTTCCTAGACATGCTTCCTGGATTCCTACTCTCTTAGTCTGTCCTCTGAGCTCTGGGTTTTCAACGTTCCCTTTACAATGTGGTACCCAGACGCTGTTGGACCAATGTACAGTCCTAAAACTACTTCCTCTCTTACTGTGGACCCTTATATTTCTGTTCGTGGGGCTTACATTTCCTTTTATCTTTTTCATTTTGAAGTCACCTAAAACTCTGTGTCAGAGATTGCTAGCTCTTCGTGAAAAATCCATTTGTTTTTTGGGCATGCTGCTAGATTATGTTTTCCAGACTCCTTTCAGTTAGATGTGGCCACCAGAATGAATTCTAGCAAGAGGCATGTGAGCAGAAGAGATGTGTATCATTTCCCAACCAAGTATTTGGAGAAATGTATATCCTTGGCCTTGCCCCATTTTCCAGTTTTTCCAACTTCACACAAGAAAACAAGACCTAGCAGAGCCAAGAGATGGAAGGAGATTGGGTTCCTGAATCACATGGAGAAGTACTGCTCACTGACCAGAAACATGTGGCCCTGAACTGCTACATACTTTGTCACATATTTGTTAAATCAGTCTAGCTTAACCTAATATAATTAACCAGATCTTCTTTTTTCAGATAAACTGTTATCAAGTACAACCTGTGCTTGCACACTTAGCTAATTTCAAATAATCATAGGATTTTGTGGACTTCCCTGGTGGTGCGGTGGTTAAGAATCCTCCTGCCAATGCAGGGGACACGGGTTCAAGCCCTTGTCCGGGAAGATCCCACATGCCGCGGAGCAGCTAAGACCATGCACCACAACTACCAAGCCTGTGCTCTAGAGCCTATGAGCCACAACTACTGAGCCCGTGTGCCACAACTACTGAAGCCCGTGCGCCTAGAGCCCATGCTCCGCAGCAAGAGAATCCACCGCAACGAGTAGCCCCTGCTCGCCACAGCTAGAGAAAACACACACGCAGCAATGAAGACCAAACACAGCCAAAAATAAACAAATAAAATAAATTTATTTTTAAAAAATCATAGGATTTTGCATTGCTAAGTCTGTGCAAATCAGTTTAAATTTTGAGGGTTTTTTTTTCTTTTTTTTTGGTAATACAAACCTCATTTATAATTCAATTTGGTATCTTTAAGCATGAGAAAAACTCTGTAAGGAGGGCATTTAAACCAACAGTGTTACACCTGCAAGAGTAGGGTATTCAAGGCAAAATGAACAGAGGCTACATATACCTAGAAAATAAGAAGCAAACACCGATCCCTAGGCATAGAGTGACAGGTATCTTCGTGTTGGTGTTGTGTTTTGTGTATATGTGTTGTCAGAAGTCCAGAAATCTTATGCATAAGCAAACAAACAAAAAATAGTCATGAGGAGGCCATTCATTTCATCTTTATCTTTTATAAAGAGGTAGTGTCGTAGACTTTATAGCATTGATCCACACCAAATCTAGTTTCTAAAGTAATTATATTTCCTGTTTGTAAAATTCAATTCTGCTTATTTCATTCATTTATTCACTCATCCATTCATCCATCTAGCAAATATGCACGCTGTAGACTCAGCACTATAGCAAGTTTTATGTAGGATAATAAGAATTAGAAGATATGGTTCCTAGCCCAGCAGACCTTATAATTTAATGTGGAGACTAGAAATTTATATAAGGAAAAGTAAATGAAATGTCAAGGATTAAACAACTTCAGACCATCAAATGAGCAGTACAAATATCAAGTATCAAAGAGTTTTCAGAAACGAGATTGATAAATCAATTCTATTGAAGTAATATGGTATGTATGAGCACTTAGCATGTGACAGATGAATCTGTTCTGATGATTGTTTTGAGATTTTAATTTCAATAAGCATTTATTTTGTGCCTAGTCCATGCTAAGCACTGGGCTAAAGATGCTGCAAGAAGCTGACTGCAGAGAAAAGGAGATATGATAGGTATTACAATGAAAATGGTAATGGCGTTCGTCCAGTTCAAAAGCCCTGTTTCACAAAGTCTTTGAGGGCCAAGGACTGCTCCTTACGTTTCTTTTTTTACTTTTTTTCTTTTTTTGCGGTACGCGGGCCTCTCACTGTTGTGGCCTCTCCCATTGTGGAGCACAGGCTCCGGATGCGCAGGCTCAGCGGCCATGGCTCACGGGCCCAGCCACTCCGCGGCATGTGGGATCTTCCCGGATCGGGGCACGAACCCGTGTCCCCTGCATCGGCAGGCGGACTCTCAACCACTGCGCCACCAGGGGAGCCCCCCTTACATTTCTTCGTTTTGCCCTCTCATCATCTGAGTCACTCTCCTTAAGTCCCCTTAGCCTCCCTGTACCTTGGGCTACAAGCTCTCTCACAGGATGGCTGGTAAGTGAAAAGGATCCGCATTGCTGACAAGTCAGATTGTGATCTATTACTGTGCCTTCTCCTTAACATCTCAGGGCAACCAAGGGAAGATAAAATCCTCTGGACTACCTGGGTGGGACAGCGGGTATACACATATCTGATAGGTACTGCCCAGAGTTGAAGGGAAACAAAATCCTCATTGTTCACCTAAAATCCATTTTTCACTTGGGAAAGAATGGATACAATTGAAATGCTTAGTGTGAGTAAATGCTTAACTGATGTGGCATTAGCATTCATTTTGTGTGTGTGATAACGATAATGTGAAATGGCCTTGGTATTGGGAGATACACACTGAAGTAGGTAGGAGTAAATGGCCATGCTGCCTGCAATCTATTTTTCAAATGGGTCTCAGTAAATATGATAAACTTGACAAATGTTAGTGCTATCTGAATCTAGGTAGAGGGTATGTGGATGTTCACTGTATTATTCTTTCAAATTATCTGTACATTTCAACTTTTTCATAGTAAAAAGTTGGCTAAAAAATGTTTATCTACCATGTGTGATTTGGGGCAACTCAAAGGTCTGGTTGAATGCTCCCACCCACCCCCACCCCCAGCCCATTTCATCTCTGCCTCTACTTTCTCTTTCTCTAATTGTTATCTGAAATTCTACAGTCAAGAGCCTCAACCCAATTTAGCTGAAGGGTTTTATTCATATTGAAATGTACATATACATTTACACTGTACATCTACATGTACAGTGTTAGCAATTAGTCAGATTATATTACATATAAATAAATACATAATAGAGATGCTGGTTAGAGGTGATGGGAAAAAAGTAAGAATTTATATGGGACTCCTGAGACAGAGATAGCAAGAGAGAGTTAGAGACAGAGAAAGGTATGGTGGGTGGGAACAGAACTCTAGAGCAGTGCTTGTACAGCAGAACTTTCTGCAATGATGAAAATATTATGCATCTGCACTATCCAATATGGCAGCCACTACCACATCTAACTATTGGGTACTTGAAATGTGTTGAGTATAACTAAAGAACTGAAAAAATTTTATTTAATTTTAATTACTAATTCAAATTTAAACAGCCACATATGGCTGGTGTCTCTCATATTGAACTATGCAGCTCTAGAGAGACATGAGCCTGGAGAGGCAGAAAAACTATAGTTTCTATAAGTGAGTTGGTAACTGTGGAATTAACACTTCCTAAGGGAATTAAAAAGATATGTTAAAATGTATAATTGGTGGGGAAAGAATGAAAAAGTGGTGGTACATACTACTGGGTAATACTTCTAATTGGTCAAGTCAAAATTATTGCAGAGTGGATGTGCCCACTACCAAATCTCTACATATAGCTTATACATGTACCATATTTATGCACTGAGTGTATAATGGTGGGCTATTATGACAGCAAAGGTAGATTCTAAGGGGTGGGATACATAAAATCACCAGGATCTTTCCAGGCCCATTGAGTGGGTGAAATGCCACAGGCAAGGGATCATATCACCTACTTCACCACGCAAAACTTCAGCCAAGAGGTAAAGGATGCCTCCTACATGATCATAGGCTGCCCACTTCCCCAGTGGGCAGAAGGCATTCACCTGCAGGCAAAGATGATGCTAAGAACACAGAGAATCAGGAAAATACTCAATTCATTAGATGGGTCTGTTTGGCCTCAAAAGCTAGAATCGCAGAAGTCTATCTCCTGCTGACTTTATTTTTCCTTCACCTTTTTAGTGTCATTGTTTCTGCCTGAACAAAGGATAAGAAAGAAGGTCCAGACTTATCCCAGAATAGACAGAATAGCACCGAATAGTCAGTGCTACACACTAATACTAGAAAGTAACTGTCATGCCGGGAGGGGTAAGGTAGGAAGGAGTGAACCTGTCAAAGTGAGAGGCAGCTAATTCCCCCAGAAAAAAGAGAATAAAACTGAAATAACATTATTCGCTCAAGTGAGGAAGCAGAATCTTCTCAGGGTGTCAGATTAGCAGTTTTTGCTCTGTTTTAGATCTGACCCATGTTCAGTTTATTGTTTTTGTGGAGTTAAGTGGTTTCATATGTTAAATTAAAAAGGTAGGGTCAGAGGATGGATTTTGTTTCTAGTATTACTCGGCAAAGTATAAGGGCCCTGAATTCAGAACTGGAAGATTTAGGCTCAAATCCACACCCTTCCTGGTACCATGCAAGTGCCCTAAAGCAGTCACTTTAACACCCATCTCCTTCACTGGGTAATCGTGGCAGCCCTTTTCAAGCAGTGTTGAGAATTAAGCCCTAATGCCCTTACCCAGTGGTCCTCCAACTTGAGTGTGCTCAGAATCACCTGGAGGGTTGGTTAAAACCCCTATAGCAGGCCTGGAGTAGATACAGCCCAAGAATTTGCATGTCTAACAAGTTCCCATGCTGATGCAGCTGGTCTGGGGACCACTCTTTGAAAACAAATGTCCATGGCATTCACTGGGGGTAATGTATTAATTTTTCTCCTATGCATCTAGAATGGTACTAGCTATGTATCATCTTTGGGAGAATGGAGAAAAATCAGTCACTCAAATCATTTTCTGTAAGACTTTATCCTCTCATGGAACCCAGGCAGGTTGTGAGGATCAGTGGGGAGAGAAGATTTGAGGCGTGGTCACAACTATAATGCAGCATAAAGATATAAGCCTCTGTAATGTTCAACAATCTGTTGACAGAATCTTAAGTTTGCTCTTTGCTTTATATTTTGATTCTCAGATTTCTTTGTTTTAGGGGAAGTGGCTCTCAAGCATGAGCCATGCATCAGTTATCTGCAAGGCTTTTAAAATACAGATTGCTGGAGAGCTGGGCCCCACTGCCTCCCAGATACAGCATCTGGGGTAAGACCTGAAAACTGGTGCTTCTAGCAGGTGACAGTGATGCTGTTTGTCCTGGGACCATACTTTGAGATGACTGGTCTCTTTGTCTCAGCTTTCTTTGTCTTCTACTTCTCTAGCCTCTAGTCCAGAGGCCAGCAAACTATGACCACCTGTTTTCCCAAACTGTCTTAATGCAACATAGCTGCATCCATTCATTTACGTATCGTCTGAAGCTACTTTCAAACTACAATGGCAGAGTTGAGTGGTTTCAGCAGAGACTGAATAGCCTGCAAAGCCTAGAATATTTAGTATCTGGCCCTTTATAGAAAAAGTTGGCCAACTCCAGCTCTATTCTTCTTTCTTCTCCTTAAACATAACATTTAGTAAACATCTTCTATAAACAAGGCATTTAATACTTATTTTTGTATTTTACTTTCACAATAATATAAATGGATTCGGGGTCCCTTCTACATCACAGGGTCTAGTAATTTGCATAAGGGAACACCTGAATCAGGACCCAGTGTAGAGTCTGTGGCGCCCAAAGCATAATGAAATTGTAAGTTCCCTTGTTCAAAAAGTAAGAAGAATTTCAAGATGATGAGATCAGAGCATTCAATCAAGTGTGGGGCCCAGTGTAACTAAAAAGGTCACATGACCATGACCTGAGCAGAGCACCCAGTCCTGAACCTGGCTGCCTCTGAAGTTTGAAACTCTCTCCTGCATGGCTGACCCACGAGTCTCATATACCATGACCAACATGCATTGTCATGGTGAACTACTGCAGCTTTTCCTTGGAGATGGAATCTTCTTTCTTGAGAAACCACTCCAAGTGTATTTCCAACGTCCGTGTACTATGTATGACCCCACCCTCTTCTCGAGCCCCAGTTACAACCTCCTTGGGGGAGAAATGAATCTCTGTGTTCCCCCAAATGCTCCACTCAATAAATATAATTATTTACGTAAAAAATTGCTCCCCTTGTACTACAGAGGATTTCAAATAAAATAGCTTTTCAATAAATTATTGTTGAATTAGTGGATATCAATAAAGGCTAAAGTGAAGAAAGACATTGCAGGGATTATTGTAATTCTACAAAAGAGAAAATGGAGCAATAAAGATACTATATCTTAGTTTGCCATCACTCAAAATTTCATGGAGGGCGCCAAAATAGAACCCAGTGTCTGTCAATGTGAGACCCAGGGCTGTTTTCCCAAACTTGTAGAGAGTATTTCCGCTGGGCATTTCCTCAGTACTGAGGTGTAAGTGACAGCAGTTCAACAACACGTGCAAAGCGAAGCCAGTGATCATTTTAAAGAATGCAGCATCTCATGTTATTTGATCACTATATTCTCTGAGCATTTAATCCTCTCAAATATTTTGCAATCACTTCCTCTAATTACAGAGAAAACACACCGGAGTGATGTGCATGCTCGGGAGCATCCCCTCCTGTTTCCTTCTCTCTGTTTAATCAAGAATTTGAATCACCTTTCAATTTCTTAATCCTATAATCCTGAAAAGAATGTACACTGCTCCAAATTCTGCTTGGTGAGACCTTGTAAAGCCGAACCTGAAGCCCTTTCACAAAGACTGTGAAAAGGGAGAGAAAATCCTGGAGACAGGCTTCCTGGCTTCCTTCCAGAAACTCAGGAAATTGGGACCCCTGGAGACAATCCTCTTCTAGCTAATATTTTGAAGATATGGATCTGGGACGCCTGAATCAGATTTACCTGGAGGGCTTGGTAAAATTCTAACTTTCTGGGTCTCATTCTAGACATACTAAATTGGAATTTGGAGACAGGAAATCTTTCTGTCTGTCTTTATCTATCTATCTATATTTAATTTTTCCCAAGTGATTCTCATGTGTATAAAAAATTAAGAACCAAGTGGTTAGCCATCCATATCCTCAATGTATATTCATTGTATTTCTTTCTCTTTTTTTTAAATTGAAGTACAGTTAATTTACTATGTTGTGTTAGTTTCAGGTGTACAGCAAAGCGATTCACTTATACATCTATATATATATAGAGAGAGATTCTTTTTCAGATTCTTTTTGCTTATAGGTTATTACAAAATATTGAGTATAGTTCTGTGCTATACAGTAGGTCCTTTTTGGTTACCTATTTTATATACAGTAGTGTGTATATGTTAATCCCAAACTCCTAATTTATCCCTTTCCCCTTTCATAACCATAAATTTGTTTTCTATTCTCTGTATTTTTGTGTTACTACTAGGAAACTACATAGTTATCAATATTATAGCCCAGTTTAAAAATTATGAATTATAAGTATATTCAGGATCATTAAATGGTGTAGCTAAAAAGGCCCTTGATCACTACGGGTCATTGCTCTGGGATCCAGAAAGAATGTGGAGGAATGTGAAATGGGCTCATCTAGGTTTACAGTCAGAGTACCCACTCCTCAGAGGTCTGGGTACTATGACTATGACACCCACCACGCAGCTTTTCTGCGACTGCCTGCACTTCCAATATTCTGACTCTCTGTCTCCATTTAACCCTGGCATATACTAGAAATCTCAACATTTAAATATCCTAATTACACTAATTCAACACACCCAGAAGTGTATTAAAATAATTTCTTAGGCCATGGGCCTGTATTTATTGTTCAGTGAATATGGTCACCATAACTCAGAGAATAAGCCCAAAGCTCAGGACTAGACTGTCTTCCCACATTACCTCCATCGAAAAAGATGACTTTGTTTTACCACCTGCACATCTGCTCTTGTTCATCCACTGCCAGTTACATGTCTGCTCCCTCTTTTCTATTTATCTTTTATCTGAGAGCAGAAACAGTGTTTCCTACATTTCTCTCCTCTCTCAGATGCACCTGCAGTGTTTCTCACACAACTCAATTAATGCTATAAACTGGTAAGGGATGATGGTCCCTGCTTGATTTGAGGAACTCATCAGTAAAATGAGCTGATGTGTCCCAGACCACATGCTGGGAGGAATACAGATTTGTAACACACCTTCTCTTCAGCCCTGGGTCGCTAAATAGGGCAGACTCTTTTTCTCAGAGCCTCCATATGTTCAGCTCACATGGATCAATAGAAGCACCATATTGTCTTCACAAAAGCTTTAGATGCTCACCCTTTCTAATATACAGAAAGTCCCAGATTGTTTTTATCAAACACAGTGATGCCCCAAAGCTTCAGCTTACTGTTTGGGATAGGGAAGCAGTCCACGGTGAGTTTCATGGCCACAAACAGGGATATAACTAAACAATTTGGGTTTTAAATAGCCCAAAACAGACCCTGTCAAAATTAAAAGCAGAGAAATGCAGCAACTCTGGAGCTCAAACGATCTCAACGTCTAAAGTGCTTTCCTGCAACAAGGCAGAAAATCAGAAGTTAGGAGTGCACACAGCTGCCCAGCCAGAAGCGAAGCAAAGTCCCAACAGGAGTGAACCAACATGCTCTGGAGGACAGCTGGGTAAACATTTCTGATAAAGAAAGACTCACAGTTTTGATAGAACCTTGTGTGTGTGTGATAGTACAGTTGGGTGGATTGATAGCTGCTTAAATATCTGCAACCAAAGAGTATTGAGTAAGGACACTGACAAACTGAAACAGATGAAGAGAAACACAAATAAGGATGGTGATGAAAGAGGTATGATATAACAGGGGAAGAAAGTGGATATTTAGCCTGGAGAAACAAAACCTGGATGCAGAGTGGGGAGAATCAGGGATGATGATTCTCTTCAAATAAATCATGGCATGGAAGATTTATACTGTACATATAGTTCAACTGGGTAGAAATAGGCTAATGGGTGAAAGTTACTAGGACATAGATTTCAGCTAAACATAAAGTGTTTTTCTGAAAATCAGAATTGTTCAGAAATGGAAGGAACTGCTGGACATTTTAGAAGAGGTAGAATGTCCATTGGTAGAGATAGTGCTTCATTAGATGAGAAGCTAGAACAGTGGATCTCCCAGATACCTCTCAACTCCAATTCAAAGGTTCTGTACTGAGAGCCTGTTCCCCACCATCTCCCCCATACTACCCTCTGCAATCCACCTGCCAGGAGTAGTCAGTGAGGTAAGTAACAATCAGAATGTTAAGAGGATAAAATGTTACAGGTATGTAATACCCACGAAGCCCTGTGCAAGTGAATGAGTGAATGTTCCTTTCCTTTCACTGATGGAGTGATAATGCCTATATCAGGGAGCATGTGGGTGGGTAGGGAGGAATGGGAAATTGATTTTTAGCCCACCATTATATCAAGTATTACACCAAATCTCCTTTAAAATGGTCTTGTGATTTGCCACTTGATATTAATAAATAGCTTATGATGCATCCAAAGTGTTTTTTTCTCTTTGGCTGAAATAAAGGTAAATATTTTAGTTTCCCTGGAGGGAAGTCATTTAATCCTCAAATTAGACACTAAACATTAAGTTGCTAAGTTTTTAAGCCATCCTAAAATTCTTACCCACTTGGAAGAAAAGGTAGTAATTTACGAAGAGATTACATCCTAACACAACTGCCACTTTCCCATTTGGAGGCAGCGTGGAGTTGCGGAAAGAGCACTTGTGTGTGAGTCCAGTGACCTCCTCCAACAACTTGCTGTGGCACCCTGGGCAGCCATTTCACTTCTTCTGTCAAAGGTTACTACCATCTTGCAACCCAACCATAACCACCCAACAGAGAAGATTGAACACCACCTGAATTATATATGAGACCCATGCTCAGAAAGGGAGAATAGATTCAAAATTCACGGTACTTTCTGCTGATTGTAATTTTTCAAAATTCTTAATAAGTTGGTTAAATACTTTTATCCATAGCATTTGATGTGAAATAATAGTTTTTCAGCTTTATTTTCAACAGTGACTTGGGCCTAAATGGTCTTCTGTTCTCAATGGCTGGAAACCATTTAGGTTCTCTTGGTGGGCCTCTGTTGATTCCTGGCAATTTTTATGCTATACTTCCCTCATTCTTAGACATAAGTTAAATGCTTAATTTAAAAATTAAATGCATTTTTCCAAATGTCTAAGGTGACCCTCGAAATACTCATGGAAAGTTACTATTTTTCAGTCTACAATCTACATATCATTGTGGACATAACTGACAGAAATCCTATATGCCTATAATTGATCAACATCGTAATTTTCTTTTCCTCCTTATATTATGATTTTTAACTGAGCACCAAGGGGGTCTTTCAGGCATGCAAATTAAACTCCATGACAATCCAACAAGCTCAACATTACTATCTCAATTAAGGACATTGCTACACTGAGGGGTAAAAAGAAAAAAAAAAAAAAAGATGCAAGCAAGATCACAAGGAACGTTAAGTCTAGGAATTCCCTTTACTAGAGAGGTAAACTGCATGTCTCCTCTGGGAGGAATATGTAAAGTAGGTTTATATTTACAATTGCTTCCTGCTTGGCTGGGTAAACTGAAGTCATTTAGCCAAGCTTCACAAAGAAAAAGAGAGTACCATTTCCTGAATTCTCTCGATGGTTCTGGCAAACCACTTTGGGAGAGGGGAAGTGACTTGCCTGAGGTGATGAGTTAGGAATTTATCAGGCTGCTGAATGGAAACTCTACTGTAATTAGAACAGATTTTTATTTTTTACTTCAGTTCTCAACCACTTCTTTTCTCTCTAAAGTTCTTTGCTTAAGCTTTCTGCTTAATTGCAAGTTTTGTTCTCACTGGCTGCAGATCAAGAGTGGAGATCTAAAACCTAGGTGTGCCCTGCAATGCCTGTTTAACCTTAGAGTTAAAGAAATGAACAAAGTCTGACATATAAAATTTACTAGGCAGCAATGCTCAAACTGCTTTGATCATAAGAAACAATAAGAAATACATTTTTCACTGTAACTGTACATACAGTATATATTTGTGTGTGTGTGTTTCAAACACAATAAGAGTTTTATGAAACAAAATTTACACTTACTAAGCATGAGGCATTTTGATCACCCTCCCCTCACCCCTCCCCCTCTCCTCCTCTCCCCTCTCCTCCTCTCCTCTCCTTCTGCTAGTAGTAACCCACTAAATTGAATTCACAATCTGCTAATGGATCACGCGTCTCAGTTTGGAAAACAAAACAAAATATCTTATATAGGGAACAAAAGTGAAAGACTTTTTGTCACTACAGGAAGCCACAGTGGGGTGAGGAAAGAACACTGATCTAGCAGCCAGGAGGCTGAGGGTCTATTCTTGTTGGCCACCAACTGTGTTTGGATACCACCTCCCCTGGTTATAAGTTGTGTGATCTTGGGCAAATTACTAAACCTCTATATGCTTTAGTTTCCATATCTTTCAAATGGAGCATTTAGAGGACATACCCTCAAGGGTTATGATGAGGATTTGGTGAGTTAATGTATGAAAAGTGCTTAAAACAGTGCCAATGCCCAGCTTTTAGGAAGCAGTCAGCAAATGTTATCTAATATTTTTAAAACTGAGGTGATAGCAACTGTTCTAACTACCCAAACCTTTCACTTAGTTTTTCTTGTTTGTTTTTAAGGAGATGAGAAAGAATTAAATGGGGAGAAATGACTCAAAGTTGTTCTGCAAAGAGGACTGGTGATGTCATTTGACCTCAAGCTCTTTTTGAGCCAGCAGTGGTTTCTAAGATAGTTGTCATAATCCTAGATGGCAGAAGTTGAAGTAGAAAATTTCAAGGGACACTGCTAACACTCACACCACACTGCTCAGGGCACATTTAGGGCTGTGTCAGAGTCTGAGGACTTTGCTTAGTCTGGAGACACCAGAAGAGTGTATTCTAGGGAAAGGTGAGCAGAAATGAGGAGAGGCTAGGGACCAAATTATTTAAGGGTTGGCTGTGAAAACAGGAGGTGTTTAGCATGGAGATGGGAAGATTTAGGGAAGCCCTGATAACTGCCTTCAAATGACTGAAAAATTATTGTGTAGGGGTTACGATAAAACCAGTAGATAGAAGTTTCAGTGAAATAGATTTGAACTCTAATTTCCAAACAGTAAAAGCTGTCTAGCCACAAAATAAGTTGCCTGGTCCAAGAGAAGCTCTCCATCACAGGAAACATTCAAGCAGAGATGAGATGGCCCAGTAGTATGCTTAATTGAATTCTTGAATTAGTAGCAAGATCAAGTCAGATAGAGCCTCTTTAGAGCTAAAATTCTACATGATGACACATATGAATGGGCTTTAAAAGGCCGAAAGCCATGCACATATGCAGTGTCATTATTTTAGTGCTGGCTGCACCTGTCTGCACCACCTAGAAAGCCTTGTAAGTCCTCCAGAAGGCATTCTGCTTCCCATCCTTAATTCCTACATATGACTAGTCCTAAAGTTCCTGATTCAAGCAACATTTGGGCAGCCATGTAACTCCCCACTGACAAAACAGCTACATCTTTGTGCAACACAACTTCTTGTCTACAGTGAAAAGCCAGGAGTTTGTTATGTTTTCTTTTATCCCTTTAATAGCAAACAAACAATTTGGAGATAATTTGGGCTCCTTGTAAACTCCTCACTCCCTCTCATGCCTAAAAACTGTCAAAATGTTTGAACGTAAAAGGATTATTCAGGATTCATTGTATGAGACACTTGAGCTTAATTTCTACACTTTCTTCTCACACTAGAGCACCCAGGGCTCCTCCTCCTTCTCTCAGCTCTGAGTCTGGGTTTCTCATCTCGTAGGTGGGTTTGATTAATATGTCTGTCAATCATGTGTAAACGCCTTTGAGAAAATGAAAAGTAATGTTCAAATGTTCAAAAATAATGTCTTTTACAGTTCCCATCTCAAGACATCTAAGACAAAAATCTCTGTGAAAAGACATGTAACCTAAAGAAGAAAAATATGCCTCCATTATACAGAACCAAGATGTCCTGGCATTTCTGAAGTAGGACTCGGAATCGGTCAGATAAACAGGGAAAGGGAAAATGGAAGCCTAAGCAATGGTCTAGGAAACCTGATAAATATTTACAGCCAACTGGGATCACTGAGGCCTCAAACACATCATTTTTCTCAGGAAGAGGGCACCCGCAGCCTGCATTAACTGTACAGTTATAGCAACCCTGGCTCCTTCGGTGGAATAAACCCACTCATGATGATTTTAGAAACCATGGCTAGAGCAGAGACTCATTACTATCTGACTTCCACTTAAGCCGAGGCTGGGCTATAATGAAGCACAAACTGTCCCACTCTTGCTTATGCTCACAGGTGTCTGGATGGGGAAGAGGAAGACAGGTAGGGAGGAAAGGATTAAGAGGAAAAAGGATGATGATGTACATGGCAAGAAGTAGTGCAATTAAAACTATATGTGTGCTTACTTGTTTAGTGTCTGTCTCTGGTCCCAGTATTAATGTCTATCTCTCCTCCAGGAGACCCAGGATTATACTGGAATATAAAAAGTGTGCCATGGTTTCTGGCCCAGACTAGATAATACGTATTTGCTATAAATTCTCTCAGCTCATTCTCCTTTCTCCATCAAAATTGCTCCATCTACGGGCTTCCCTGGTGGCACAGTGGTTGAGAGTCCGCCTGCCGATGCAGGGGACAGGGGTTCGTGCCCCGGTCCGGGAAGATCCCACATGCCGCGGAGCGGCTGGGCCCGTGATCCATGGCCGCTGAGCCTGCACGTCCGGAGCCTGTGCTCCGCAACGGGAGAGGCCACAACAGTGAGAGGCCCGCGTACTGCAAAAAAAAAAAAAAAATTGCTCCATATTCAAGATAACTCGTTCTGCTCTGCTTCTGTACACCTTGTGACCTGGCAGGCCCCTGGGTATTCCCTATAATGTAAGATTCTGTTCACATCTGTAAAGAAAATACAATGGAATTGAATGTTTCTACCTGAGAACTAAGTCTAAGGAAAGAAAAATAATAAATCAAGACTCCATTCAACTGAAGGTCTATTTCTCAAACCAGTTTCCTTGAATGCCTTACAAACAGCAGGCACTTAACTAAATTTGCTGACAATATGTGTGATAAAATGTAGATTAAACATACATGATCAAATATATGAGTGTTTACAGCGCTTTTGTTTTACTTCATTTGTATTGATGTGCTTCTTCTTGTCAAACGTTTTAGCATTTGCCAAGAATCCTAGACTTGGAATCAGAAGACCCATGTAAATTCCAAGCCAGTGTGGCCACTTACTAACACTGGGAGCTCAGGCAAATCATTCAAATCTCTTGATTCTCAGTTCCTTAGAGTTACAATTTGGATAAAAGTAATCGCCCTGACTAGGCCACAGGTTTGATGTGAAAATTAAATACAACAGTCATTAGGAAATTACTTTTTAAGCAACAAGGCACTAACAAATGTAAGATGAGGTGGATAAGTTATAGTCTATAGGTCATCCCTTCCCATTTCTTCTGCCAGCTGCGGGCTTAGGCTACTTTGGGGGATCCCCTAAATCAAAGAATTAAAGAAAAATGGGCATATTTGTTCTAATAATAACTCGATAATATATAATTTTAACAGGACCTACACAAACATCTCAGAATGTTTGTTTAACAAAACTCCTGTGGAAGTGGCTTCCCCATCTTGATAAAGTTTCCTCGCCAGGTACAGAGAAACAGAATGACCTCTTAGATGGAGAAAAAACCCAGAAAGCAGAAGACCTAGTAACATATAGAATTAACAGCCCCTCTAAGTTTTACACAGGTGTTCTCATCCTGCTTTTTACATGTAACGATTTACCACTACTGGAATAAGAACACAAAAAACAAATCCTCCATTAAATGTTGGGGAAAATTAAACTATCCAATGAAAAGGGAAAATATTTTCAGAGAAATTAGAGTTTCATAAGAATTTCCAATGGTCAGTTATTTGTCAAAGCTGTGGAATGGGGCTTCTCCACATAGATGGCAATGAATCATCAACATCTAAATTTACCATGACTTTTATCTGTCCCTTCTATGTGTATATAGGCATAAGGATATGAAATCTCTCCTGGGTTAATTGCCTATCAAAAGGCCCCATCGCAACAGCTTAATTTAGCTATCTGCTAAGACCGTCACAGCAGAATGTAACAAGTGAGACTCTCATTTTAGCTCTTTTAAGTGGAGAGTCAATATATTCATGTCTGGAGACACTGTTGCCACCCCCTTAGCGATGCTTGGTGGATGGTGACTTGAACATCTAGAAATGGTATTTCTTATGACTCTGGTGTACACTCACCATCTGGCTGGGGCAAAACTGAGCCCCACAGGGAATCAAAATAGTCTTAAGCTAACTGATCACGTTGTTTTTAACTGTTTATTGGTTCTTAGGACAGGCTTGAGTAGGGACAATAAATAAGGCTCTGATGATAGCTCTTAAACTTTTAGAGGAAGAATGAACATCTTAGTACAAAGTTAACTTCCTCTTTTGATTCTTCCCCTCCTAGTTTGGCAAGAAAACAGAACATTCTTAAAGCCACAGAGGCCTATTGTTGTCCCTGGAAATTAATCAAAGAATCAGAGAAATCCTAAAAGCATCAGCAAAATTGTTTACCTCTGTTTTGAAATGCTGAAGGGAAAAAAGGTGGGAGGGGTGTGGCTTTACAATAAGCAGGAGAAAAAAGTTGATTAGGGAAGGTATTCAACTTTCAAGCAAAGGCAAATGAAATCAGTTTGCTGTTATTCTTCTAGAATAAAAAAGTATGAGAGATTAAATTACTATGTTGTGTAACAGGAATTAACATAGTGTTGTAGGTCAATTATATTAATACTTCAAAAACAAACAAGCAAACAAACAAACATATAGAAAAAGAGATCACATTTGCGGTTATCAAAGGTGGGGGGTGGGATGGGGAATTGGATGAAGGTGGTCAAAAGGTACAAACTTCCAGTTATAAGATAAATAGTACTAGGGATGTAATGTACCACATGATAAAGATAATGAACACTGCTCTATGTTACACCTAAAAGTTGTTAACTGAGTAAATCCTAAGAGTTCTCATCACAAGAAAAAATATTTTTTTCTATTTCTTTAATGTTGCATCTATATGAGATGATGGATGTTCACTAAACTTACTGTGGTCATCATTTCATGATGTATGTAAGTCAGATCATTATGCTGTACACCTTAAATTTACACAGTGCTAAATGTCAATTATATTTCAATAGAGCAGGAAGAGAAAACAAGTATGTGAGAGAGAAACTTCCACTTGCTGGTGAGTGATCAGGGGTGTTACTTACACCTTTGGGAGAGAATGGGTGGGTACCACTGGGGACAGAGATGAGGCCATCTCTACATCTTCAAGGAGGTCTTGAAACTAAAGCAGTCAGCTGACTTGACTTCCAGGAAGGATTGGTTGTCAACTATTTCGAGACCCTCTTTTTTGGGGCCTTTTTCTTCTACCTCCAATTTACTATCCTTCAGTTGCTATGCTCCAAACCCCTGGGTAAGCTCTCAGTGGCATCGATGTTATTAATCTTCAGTGGCCATGTCAATGACAGTCACTGCTCATGTAAGTCCCCACAAGGGATAAACATAATAGAGGGGCATTAGGCCTTGAGTAGACAAGGTAAGTCTGAGGAAATGAACAGGCTGATTGTCACCGTTTTAATAAAAGCACAAAGCTCCCTTATCTGCTATATAACATATTTTGCACCAATGGGAAGCCTATTCCTTTTGGAGCCAATGCAATTCATAAGGTTTCAGGGAAGATAAATCTTGCTAAAGAATAGAGAGAACAGTATCAGCTTCAAAATTCCATTTCTTGGGATCCTGTAAAAGGGCTCCTCCAAGCACTGACCTGAACACAACCCCTGAGTGTGCTCTAAAAGTGAACTATTTGTGACATCTGATGAGCTGCTAAGACTTCATCTTCACACAGGTAGAGCTAACTGGCTCACAAGGGGATGAAACCCTTGGTTTGAGTTTCCTTAGCTCTACTTCTCACCACCTGAAGAGCGTGGCTGCAGGCTCAGCCTACATAACTTGCCTCACTGGGAGGTGGTGTAGAAATGGATCATCTTCCCTGGCACAGAGCAAGAACCAGCACTCTGAACGACTCCACCAAGGAAGGGGTTTGGGTTGCCTTTCATCAGGCATGGAGCCTGAATGCTCCTCTAATGTGTAAGTTCCTGTTGAGCCCAGAAAATGATTTGTTTGTTTGTCCAAATGGGTTCTCCTTTGGCTCTATTGTCTCACACCTCAGTACCCTACCTTCCTACAACTGAGCCCTTGCATTTGGGGGCCTGGCTTCCTGGTATCTCTGATCAGATGTCCTGCTGCCTCTCCTTCATGTGACCTTTGTTTGATCACATCTGCTAAGACCTTTGACATCCTCCTGTCCTGCCCCTGCTTGGATAAGCCGTGGGCATCGTGGACATAGTTGGCCACTGGCTCATTGTATTTTCTGCCTGTGCCTTCTGTGGTCAGTGGCCCTAGAATTTTACCCAGTCTGGATGCTCACCCTAGAATAACTGATCCTAGCTGGTCCTTGCTCCTCTCTCATCCTGAAGACCTGCCACAGTCCTTGGTCTTGGCCTTTGCACATTCTGGCCTGCTTCTCCACCACTTGAGCCCTAGTTGAGAACAGGGAAAAGCCCTCTGCTCTGTCATCTCATTATCAGAACTGCTTTTTCTTCCCTAAGAGCAGAAGTCTCTAGTCCTGTCAAGAAAAGAATCCCCAGGTAATTTTGTTCATGCTCAGAATAGCTACAGAGAGCTGTACACAACTGGTTGGCCAGACCTATGTGCCAACCAGGGGACTCGGGACTTCCCCAGCTGAGAACAGCAGCTCAGTAGATGAAGGAGGTGTCATTTATGTGTGTGGATGACTTGTGGCCTCTGATGAACGGTGCTAGGCTCTCTTCAGTCATCAAACACTTCCTAAAGGCCCACTGGGCACCAGCACTGCATGAGGCAGGAGAGTTAAAAAAGCCTTCTTTTAACAGGCACCTCCCATGTATCAGACACTTACATCGATCGTTTCTAATCTTTCTAGTAACACTTAAAGGGAGTTCATGTCCCCACTTGACAAAGGAAAAAAAGTTAAGGAATTTTCTCAAGATCATGCACCTACTAAAAGGAAGATCAAAATTCAGACCCAATTCCATGTGACCTCAAGCTCCAAGTTCTTCCCAAATACCAGATAGTAATACTACGCACTCATTCACCAATTCATTCATTCATTCAGCAAGAATTCCTGATGGCCCACTGCAAGTCAGGGCCTCTGCTAAGTTCAGCATGAGAAGATCCTTCACCAGGAATTAGAAGGTCACTTTGGAGAAGCTCAATTGGAAGCTTTTGGGGGGGCTTTAGAAAGCTGTCATTTATGTGTGGCATCAAATAGGATAGTTGGCTTCCTTTTAATTATTAATAATAATAAAATGTACAGTCCAGTAATCTTTCAAAAGGTGAAGTGGTTACCAAGCTAATGAAACTCCCAAAGATGGGGTTTTCTCCATATTTCTGATGGGTGCTAAAGTTTTTAAGAGGAACTGGATACACCTGAAAGGTGACAGGGTGCTTCCTGAAGAAGGCATCTGGGTAGAACCAAGGGCTACAGATTCCAAGCACTCTTTTTATTTTAAATTAAAACTACTTCTACATATGAATATGAAAGTATAGTATCCAACTAGGAAAAATATGCAAGTGTCAAAAAATGAAGTGGGAAGGCTTTGATCCAAGTAGGTTGAGGAACATCTTGGACAGAGTAAATAAAGATTTAAGTAGTCAGTGGCCTTAGCAGTGAGCTATGGAAGAGCTATGCCTGTTCTTTAAAAACCTTCATTTATATTCTTTACAGCCTCTAGAAGTCTGATGTCTACAGGAATGGGATGGAATGGAAAAGGATAAAATACTAGAGCTGGAAGACTTTTTAGGCATCATTCAAGCACAGCCCTCCATTTGTACATAAAGAAACTGAGACACATGGTCTGACCGACAGCTGGAGTGGAACCTGTATCTGAAACAGCTGGGGGTGCAGACAAAGAGCTAAGGCTGATTTGACCCCACTTGTGCTCATCTGTCATCTGAGGCCATAAAGAAGTTGAGACACACACCTAGGCATTGAGCTCATGACATACTCAGAGACTTGGATTACCCAGGGCATTTATTTTTGGAAAGGCCTCTTCAAGATGCCAGCAGGGTCTAGCATAATGGACTGAAAGAAGTCTTATTTGAACAAGAGTGTCTTCAGTGACACATTTTCCATGTATCATCTTTTGGCAAACATAAAAACTATTTCCCAAACGACATACTTGTGAATTACTCAGAGTTGCTGGGGATTCCAGTTCCAATGACCTTCTTCTGGTTTCTAAATCTAAAATGAGTTTAATAAGATGCTGGACCCAGACCTGAGTGGGGACCACAGCATCTGGGCCCCAATGTTGCCATTGGAAGGACTGCTGGGCCGACTTTCCTCACCTGGTACAGAGAGCGTTTGCTTGGACAGGGCGGCCGGGAAAGAGGAGACACATGGGATGCGATGGCTTAGAGAAATGCCAAACATTTACTGAGAAAGTGCTTTGTTCCAGGCAAAGTGTTCAGTCCCTTACATACGTACTTAATCAGTCTTATACTAGGTGAGGTGAGTATTGCTCTCTCCATTGTATGCATGAGAAAACCAAGACTCAGAGAGGTTATCTCACCTGAACAAAGTCACAAAGCTAGCAAATGTTCAGTCTCAGGTCTTGTACCTGTACCTGCACCTGACGAAACCCCTCTGCTGTACTGCCTTTCCTTCTGCTCATAAGTATCCAGAGATTGGGTGCTAATTAGGCACATGGGGGTAAGTGCCTTCTGTTGCTGGGAAAGTCTTTCTAAATAAACTGGAAATCTGTCTCCCTCAACTAACTCGCATTGGTTCTAGCTTTCCTTTGGGGAACATTTAGTTTAGCAGAAATTCTAAATCTCTTCTATAGGTAAAGCAGAAATGTCACCAGTACACAATACCAGCTACCCTGTTGTCTTACATCTGTGGACAAGATGGCAAAGAACAAAGGGGGAATGGGGTTTTAGAGTCCTGGTAAATCCCTTTTATCACTTTATCACTAAACAGCTGAGGACTTTGAGCAAATCATTTAATCTGCCTCAGTCTACTTTTTCTTCTGTAAAATGGAGTTACCTATTTCACGTTTCTGGTGCTCACCAGGTATAAGAAGGTATATAAAACTGCTACATAAATATAAGGTGATTTTATTGTTTCATATCCTGTATATGGGCTTAGAGCATGACCCTATTCATTACACAAGTGCAAGGAATGAAGTGTCTTTTAAAAAGGTTTCT
The DNA here is from genome assembly GCF_937001465.1 of Orcinus orca. Classification (NCBI taxonomy): domain Eukaryota; kingdom Metazoa; phylum Chordata; class Mammalia; order Artiodactyla; family Delphinidae; genus Orcinus; species Orcinus orca. The sequence continues at coordinate 28,414,703 of NC_064573.1, forward strand.
CTGGCCTTTTGGTAGGTGTCCTGCACCTAGTAGAGATGTATTAATATGTCGGCAGTGTCCTAACTAGTGGATCTAGACTGACATATATTTAAGGAAAGTGGAATCACTAAGATTGGTACAAGGGCCCAGTTTCTTAAAACATTGGATTGCTTACGGCATATGTTTTTAAAAAAGGATATTATAGAGGAAGATGGGAGAAGAGTATTTGCTGCAAGAGAGTTTATTTTCACAGCTGAGCTATGTTAGTGCATCTGAGGCTGGCCCTGTCTCAAGGGCTCAGACACAGGACCACACCCCACTGAGACTGATTTTGATGAATGCATCTTGGAACACACTGCTCACAGTGGAGGCTGTGTCACCAAGCCAGAACTGTCCTCTGAGTTCACATGTGAACAAATGACTTGCCCCACAAACAAGGAGATCCCTGAATACTTTCCAAGTCATGCTGATGAGGAGGCCGGACATGGCAGCTCTTTGCCATTGGTTGTGGAGTTGCCGATGCTGAGTACACGTGGCATGATTTGATGCCCTCACCTCCATTTAATGCTTCATATGTTATCTCGTGATTTCGAAGGGCTGTTTCTGTCGCCGGGGATTTGCAGGAGACAAGTTCTGCCTCTTATCAGAGAGCCAAGAACGTTATCTGAACAGCTGCCACCTGCAGAAAGGCTGGTGTCAAACCAAATACACTAGTTGAAGTACCTCTTTTAGGGGAAACAAACACATGTACGTGCTCACGTGTGTGTGCGTGCATACACACACTCCTGGAATGAATGATCTTGGAGGCATGAGCCCTGCCACACTAACTGGTATCCTATGGACCTGTCCTCTGTTCCCACCTGATCTTACGGCTGTCTTCCCACCTACAGTAGGACCTGCCCCGATGCTGGTCTTGTGGGCTGGGAGCCCTGGGCAGCAGCTGGGAGAGGGAGGGCTTGGAGAGCAGATGAGCCACTCACTCGGAGGCACTGGCAGCTGCCTTTGAATTCAGGAGAATCCTTTCTTCCCTAGGCAAAGGGGCCTTTATCACAGGCGTGAAGGAGGAAGAGGCAGGTTAAAAAAATAAAATGACACACAGGTTGCTTGTCACAAAGCAGAGGGAAGAGAATAGCTTCCCATTCTCCTCCAGGCTCTGGCCTCAGATGACAGCTCAGCACAAATGGAATCAAATCAGCCTTTAGCTCTTCTTCTGCACCCCAGCAGCCACAGATACAGCTTCCACTCCAGCTGTCAATCAGGCCGAAGCGCACGGTAAACGCCCATGATTAGCGCCTTCCTCAATTGGGTGCGTAAATGGAGAATCACAACTCACTCCTCAAAGTAGCTGGAGCCACAAACCCATTAATTTCTACGGAGCCAAATGTAAACAGAAAATGAATGTTCCTGTAGACTCTCCAAATTTTATTTCCCCTGCTAAAATGTTGGGAGGAGGAGGGATATCTTCCTCTCTTACAATGTCTTCCCATATTTGAAATGAGCTGTTTGACATCCAGCCAAATGATTCTCAAAGGGAGACAATGAAAGCCCTGCACCCCCATTTGTCAGTATTTAAGGCTTAATGAACTCTTGGCGCCGTCTTTCCTCCCAGAGCTTCTGTTTGCTATTACTGTTTAAGGTGATCTGTCCAACGCTCCGATGTGCCAAGAAGCTTCGCTCATAATCAGAGATACGTATTTATTTACTAGTTGGGTAACCGACAGAGAGGTTTTCTAGAGATTGCCACATTCACTAAGAACTACCACACCCAGCTGTTCTCTTTGTATTTAAATCCCAGGCATTCTCCAGTGAGAGGGGCACTGGGTCCAGCCTGCCCAGCCTGCTCCCGCCTCCATCTCAGAGATAATCTCCTTCAGCTGTGGATGAGTCTGGACCGAGAAGAAGATGCTCAGAGCTCTAAGCCTTTGGGCGCAAAAGATTCTCTACAAATGCACATTCAGAGTAAACAAAACCCATCAGGCCCCTGTAAGAGTCCTACGCCTGATTGCACGAAACACATCATGATGGAATCTGCAGTTAGCAAAGTAATTGGCGTTATTACAGCTGATGGGAAATTTCTGATGCTGCCCGAGCTCCCCTTTGAAATAATACTCAGCCATTTAATTTGTCCAGCTCTCGTTTAGCTGATTGCTCTTTTCTGCTGGAGTTTATCAAGAATGAAACGCGCTGTCTCTCCAGATGCCTGCAGGCTGAGATTTCACAGACAGTTCTTTTTTCAGCACTCTTCCCACCTCTCTCAAGACCCCATGCCTTAGTCACCTTTCACAAGATGTCAATAATGCAATAGGTCGGAGGTGGGTGAGTCAAACTGATTTAATTCAAAGCTGTGTATTTCTAGTCCCAATTCCAGAGGTACCTCAATGCTCCTGCTATACCATTAAATAATGGTGAAAGACACGCAAAGCTCCAAAGATTTGCTTGTCCTAAAAAAAGGCTCACAAAATTCATTAGCTCCAGAAATAAGACAAGTAATAGAAGCTATCTTTATCATAACCACAAGGCCAGAGGCATTAAAGAAATATCAGAATTTGGATACATGCATTTTTGTTTGGGGGATCTATTTTTACTTCTGATATGCATGCATCCCTAGAATGGGTTCTACAAATATTCATTGAGCATCTACTTTTTGTACACAGATTCTTTATGTTTTTACACAATGCTCATCTTATCCCCCCATTCTCCACTTTGGCATTTCTGTTCCTAACCAGATGAAGAGTAAGAAAGCCAAATTTAGCCAGCTGTGTTTTCTCACAGTACAAACAAGGCTTGCATCTGGGTACAGACCTCTCATTCCCATCAGCAAGCTACTTGCCCTGTCAGCATGTTGACGATGGACTGCTTACTGGAGACAAGAGTCCTGCAGCCAGGACGGCTCCCTTCTGCAGGTGCCACCTCCATCTGACAGCCCACGGACTCCAGAACCCATACGCTCCTTGAATCAGCTCTTATCTCATCTTTAATATAGAAACAACTGAATTTATGGATATGAAAGTCATCATATAAAATCCCCCCAAAGTCCCCAAGCCCTAACACAGTCTCCCTGAACAGCACCCATCCAAATGCACTTTGGTACAATTCCTCACTGATTTTTCTGGGCAATAAATCATTGTGCCTGTGATTTTTTTACAGGGTTGGAGCTGGAGTAGATGTCCAGAATTATGCCGAGGATCACTAGACCCAAGGGAGTTGGTTCAGATGAGGCAATGCTCTGGTGGTTGAAAAAGCTCTTGATGCATTTGTTTAAAGTCATTTTGAACAGAGGTCCCCAACCCTGGTACCGGTGGCCTGTTAGGAACCAGGCCGCAGAGCAGGAGGTGAGCGGCGAGCAAGTGAGCGAAGCTTCATCTGTATTTACTCCCCATGGCTCGCATTACTGCCTGAGCTCCGCCTCCTGTCAGATCAGCGGCTGCATTAGATTCTTATTGGAGCGTGAACCCTACTGTGAACTGTGCGTGTGAGGGATCTAGGTTGTGCACGCCCTATGAGAATCTAACTCCTGACTATCTGAGGTGGAGCTGAGGCAGTGATGCTAGCTGGCGCTGGGGAGTGGCTGCAAATACAGATTATCATTAGCAGAGAGGTTTGACTGCACAGAGACCATAATAAATCAACTGCTTGCAAACTCATATCAAAATCTTATCAGTGAGTGCCAAGTGAAAACAAGCTCAGGGATCCCACTGATTCTGCATTATGGTGAGTTGCATAATTATTTCTTTATATTACAATGTAATAATAATAGAAATAAAGTGCACAATAAATGTAGTGCGCTTCAATCATCCCAAAACCATCCTGCCCTCTCCGGTCTGTGGAAAAATTGTCTTCCACGAAACCAGTCCCTGGTGCCAAAAAGGTTGGGGACAGCTGATTTCGAACACTTTCTAGCTAGTCCTCCTCCATGGGAAAGTGCCACAGGTGGTAAGGGAAAGAAGCAAACAACAAAGGCATTTCTTTCTGGGTGTTCTCATGTCCCCGCCAAACAGTTCCTATCTGTCCCTTATCCATCCCCTTCATCCTGTCTTCCTCCTTCCTCTTGTAGGGTCATTCTCACAGGGCCGGGCTGTCTACCATTGCTCACTTTGATTGGCAAGTGTCATAAACAAACTAGTGAAAACATCAGGCAAGATCTAGATTTTTTGTTTGTTTTTTATGTTTTCTTCTTCATTGGTAATCCCAAATTCTAATTATATTGTCTTGGGAAGCTGCAATTTGTGTTCTGAAGTCTGCTGCAGTGGTCCAGGTTCAATTTCAGTATGTAACTTACAAGAATAATAAGAACTACAGCACATACTGAGTGTCTGCTGTATGGAGTGCTTAGCAGATACCAGATACTGTTTTGTGGGCCTATCTATTCAGTCCTCCTCAAAATCCCATGGAACAGGTATCCTTCTTTCACTAAAACAGTATCTGAGCCACATACACATTAAATACTAAATGGGGGCCACACAGCTAATACAGGGCAGACCTGTGATTTCAACTACTAAATGATAAAGTAATGGGAAATGTTCTCTGTGCTAGTTACTGGATATAGAAGGGTGAGAGAGATTCATCTTGTATTCCTAAATAAGCATCAATTTTTACTATTTATAGTAATAAAGATTACAACAACATCACGTAAAGTTTTTCTGTCTCATGAATCATTGGCTTGGGACACGTGTTGGCAACATGGTTCTGTCAGAGGCTGTGATACACATTTTTAAGAAGCGAGTGATGCAGAAGGAAGATCATGTGCAGAACTGGAGAAGGGGGAGGGGATGGTCTTTATCAGGGACATATCAGAATGCTGTGGTGGAGGCTGTCTGCAGACTTGATGCAGGCTCCAAACACAAGTAGACAGATGGCTGGAAGATGCCACTTGAGGTCTGCAAGCTGTTCCACTACGAGGGGCCCCTCTCTTGTGGGGGTGTCCTGATGCCTCTCAATCGACCCCTTTGGTCTGGTACAAGATGGTCAGAAAGGGGCTGGGTAGATAGGTAGGAGGCCAATGAAATGTGAAGCAGACAGTAGGGCTGGAAAGAACTTAAAAATAAAAAGTGAGTGTGCTTATTTGTTGGAGAGGTGGGCCTTTCTCCTCGTTAGGCAGGTTTAGAACTATCCTGCTAGAGGGATTTTGAAGAAAATACCTCCTTTCAAGTCCTAAAGGTGGTCTGTGAATTTGTATTTTCTGCATGTGAGTCATTCCTAGCCCTAAAAATGTATAGAAGTGATGCATCACATTAAAATTTAGACAGGGAAATCTGTAACTCAATCCGCTAATAAACACAGATACTTGAGATATATCACAAAACATCAATGACCCCAAGCCTCAAGTGAGCAGAATTACAGGATGATTTTTAAGAAGCTCAAATTGAAGCCACTTTACCAGAAGGACGGAAGAGAAAAACAAGAATAGAAAACTAGAAACATGAAGTCAGTGGAAGAAGTCAAAGTGTAATTAAACATTTTGTGTCTCAAGGGATCATAGAGATCATCTAACTCTACACCCTTGCTGCTAAGCATTTTGGTTTGTTTTTGTTTTTGTTTCAGGTGAAAACTGTCTTTGAAAGAGAAGAGAATGACATTCAAAGTTAATCATCACTGGTTGGCCTCACTCTGTTTATACTTCTATTCTGAAAAATTGAGTTTAAATCAGATTTTGAGGGTTAAATCATATTTGAATATGCTGGCAGGGATAAGTTACATTGATTCCTTTGATAAAGGAGAAAAATCTTTCTGCATATGAGGAAGCCCTTCTTCTCCCAACACCCACCTGCCAACCAGAAATTTTCCTGCATGTGAATTTCTGCACATTAGGTCTGTTTTAATTTGGACTCACCTGCACGCGGCCCTCAGGTGGTCAGAACATCTTGGGAGAAACAAAATATTCATTAAAGTCTAAAGAGATTTAGAACTGACTAAGACTTCAGAATATTCCACTGAAATGCCAGACAGTCTGGAAACACCTGGAGAACTTCTCTCTTCAGGACTAAATGCCAATACTGGTTTAAAAAAAAAAAAATCTGCTATAAACACTGTCAAGGCAGGCAGTGCAAAAAAGATATACCTGTAGTACGAAGAGGCTGATCTCATGTAAGAAAAGAATGTCAGTTTGGGTTTTAGTGCAAAGTATATGTATGCATGTGAACAAATGTTTTTGTTTAAAAGTACTCTACTATTGTCACAGATGTCCATGTTAGGTAAGCAAAATAAAGTAGGTTGCCTTAGGAATTATGGGGAAAGATCCATGTTTTATGTAGGTATCCCACAAGTAGCCAGAAAAACACCTTTATGGGTGGAGGCATTTTTTTGAGGGGGACCATTATTCACAATACAAACATAGTCACGTGAGCTCATAGAAGAAGGCAAAAAAAACAAGAATCGAGATCCTACCCTTTTGATAAAACCAGGAACCTGCATCTGCAATTTTTGGGGAATGACGACGTGTTTTTCTTTTTCCCAGCCCATATTTCTGTATAGTTACTTTGGTAAAATACTACAAAGATAAATTAGTAGGAAAATGATCACATGCTCGGATATCATGGAAATACCAAGTTGCCATAAAAGTTTCTAAACACTCTGATTTTAGATGCATCTCATTGTGGACCAGTAACACACACTTGACAGGCCAGCACTAGTCTGCAGTCCATGCTCCGAATCGCACTGAATCAGAGAGCAAAGATGCACAGCAAGAGGCAGACGGCAAGCCTGAATAAAGGCCTTGAGAAAAAGGTGTGAGTTTACTAAGCAGGACCCTAAGCAAGGAGGACGCATGGGATCAACCTCGCTCCTTAAGTCAGGGGATGCGGTGCACCAGCCAACCACACGCATTCTCTCTTGGGGCAGCGTTGGAAAGCTGGGCCTTTTTGTATGTGTCTTAAGAGTCCAGAATGTCTAGGTAGCAAGCAGAGGAGGTCATAAACCCAACACCATCACTAGCTAGGTTAAAATACTGGACAAATCTCAACTGTTGAGTGGAAATAGCAGGCGGTGGGCACAGGTGTAGGCTTTATAGAATCCCTGCTTAGCCATACATCCTCTTCCTGGATCCCGTTTTCTTCCTCAGTGAAAGGGGAAGAAGTAAGCTGTCTGATAGAAGGTTGCTGTGGGTTTAGTCACCAGGGGCAAGTGAAGCTCATGGCACATTCCCGACACAGGGTAGAAGCCATTGGAATGTGGGGTCTTTTATTTTCTCTCCTCTTCAAGACTACCTCTGTGCCTCAGTCTTTATCTAGAATGAGGAGGCTGATTTAGATTCTGGGGAGATTCTGAAAACACCTGGAGCTTCTGGACTCCACCCAGACTAATTCAGTGGGGTTGGGCCTGGGCTCCTGTAGTTTTCATAAGCTCCCTCAATAATCCCATCTGCAGTCAAGGTTGAGAACTGCTACTCTAGGTGTTCTGTCTTGTTCTTTCAATTCTCAAATGAAAGGAGTAAGTAAGCACTGATAGTGGGACTTCCTTATACACTGTTTTGCTTTAGGGTGGTTCTTCCCAAAATGGCAAAGTAGATACTATAGGGCGAGTTCAAAACAAGCCAACCTGTCTTCTCATTGTTGTGTGTCTTAGATGGGAGACTACACCACCTACCTCTGCCTCAACTGGGTTTCCTCTGTAGAAGGGACAACAACTATCACAACTCTCCATTTGGGAACTGGGGAAGCAAGGGGATGAGAACAACAGAAATGCTTTGCCAAGATGGAAGGATGCAAAATGCTCCACAACAATTCCCTCTCTTACTCTGAGATAGATGAATTGCTTTTCCTTGAACAGGCTGAGATCAAGAAAACTCAATATAATACACAAAAGTGAAGCTGAGGCTGCTTGCCCTGGTGTTATCAGTGGTCAGGTTGGGTTTGAATTATCTTAACAATGGTGATAAGCTCTAACTCAAGGTGTCATAGCATAAGAGGTAAAGAACACAGGTGTTGGAGCCAGACTGCCTGGGTTCAAATCCTAATTCTGCCACTTATGGGCTTTGTGACCTTAACGTCTCTGTGATTACTTTTAAAATGAAAATAATATTATTACTGATTTCACAGAGGTTTGTAAGGATTAAATGATGAATAAATGTAAAGTTCAAAGAACACTTTCCGGCATTCAGTTCACTTTTAGTAAGTCTTTGGCATATGTACACTCAATCAAAGGCCGTGTGGACATGTAGTAACACCAACTCCTGCTGAGTCCAACAGGGGCTGGGTGCTCTGGAAAATCCCGAGCTTCCTCTTCCATCTTTATGACTGTTGACTCTGAGCCTGTAGGCAGCGGGTGTGCATGGGAGCAGAATCAGACATGGGGATTCTGTTCTGAAGGACACTATCAACCCTGCAAGAACAAGCAACCTGGGAACTCAGGGATTTCATGCCTGCATTAAAAATTTCTGGGTTAGGACTCGTGGAGCCCAGGATATTTTGCAGGTGGTTTAATCCCCTGATGGTCTATGAGTAGAACTGATTGTGGAGCCTGAGGAAAATGGAGTAAGGGTTCTTTCAGGGGTGACAAAGTCCCCCTCCTTTGAACACTGGGCGATAATCACACTTAATCCTGGAATGAACACAGTACCTTCTCAACCTGTACTTCCTTTATGTTTATGGTCCCCTTATTTCTCCAACCAGCCTAGCAACTACCAGGTCCACTGATTCTGCCCCTGTACTTTATCTGGCATTCATCCCCTCAGGAACATGTCCACATTGACCCCAGCCCAGTTTCATTCCCTACTATGTCTCACATGGACCAATGGCACAGGCTTATTACTGGATCCCCTCTTCTTTTCATCACACCTACTAACTATGGTATAACTTTCTTGCATCACAGTTGCGACTCTTCCCCAGCCTCAAACCTTCAATGGCTACACTGTCCTCAGGTGGATGTCACAATCTAAAATCTGGGTCCTTATTCAAACATATCAACTGTAAAATGCCATGTTAAGATAATCAGAGAAATCTGAACATGGACTGGGCATTAGAAAATATTATGGAATAATTGTTATTTTTATAGGTGTGATAATGGCATTGTGATTGTATTTTTTAAGCCCTTATTTGTTAGAAGAGCTTACTGAATTACTTATGAGTGAAATAACATGATGACTGGGATTTTTAAAAAATAGTCTCCCCAAATTTAAAATTAAAAAAATATATATGTATCTGGGAGTATAGATGAAGTAAGATTGGCAAATGGTAATGATTACTGAAGCTGGCCCAGTGGTATGCGGGGAACCGATCACACCAACTCAGGAAAGCTGGCTGTCAAAGACTTTGCAAACAGGTTGTTAAACCATTGGCAGCTTAAAGTTGTTCACCATGGGGATATTTACACCACAGAAATCAGCAAATGCTCCAAATCAAGGCTTTTGTAACAATATATTAAAGTTGAATAATAGATAATAAAAGTTGAATAATATATGGAGGTTTATTAAACTATCATGTCTACTTTTGTTTAAGTTTGAAAACTTCAATAATAGTTCATTTAAAAAAAAAAAAGCTCAACTATTTTTCTGGACTTTGGAGACCTCCTGCAGTTTTGTCCCAACCTAATTTGCAGCTATATCTTCACCATACTCCCTCTGAACCAGAGTAATTAAAGAATTCCAAGCCTCCAGACCATACCCAAGCATCTCCACCCTTGGTTTGGTCTTCATCCAGGCTTCCCCTGCCCTGGAGTAAGTTCACCGCCTCACTTCCTTCTCAGCTATCCTGGCACACATACAATGAATGACATCTCTCCCTATAAGACTTCCCTTCTTGCTCTATACAGATATAATTTCTCCTTCTTCTCAATTCTTAAATAATTTAACCTGTACTTTTCTATCAAAAGAAAAAGTTGAATTCACTGTGTATGGCAGGCATCATGCTAGGTTGCTTTCACAATATTGTCTCACAACAATTTGAGCCTCACAACAATCTGTGGGATAAGCTGCACAGATTTGTGCTTGATAAGGAAAATGAGGATTAAAGCCACTAGGTAACTTCCCCAGGTTCACAAAGCTAATAGTAGTGGCAGAACATTCCAGAATTGTCAAAATTCTGGGGAAGAGTCTGTGCAGCAGGGAGCCCCACATAAAGGTCTCCATGGGCACCTTTGAATGAAATGGCAGCTCAGTGACTGAAAGCCCTGTTTTCTCCGCACTGAAAAATGTTTTTCTGTGTTCTGAGGTACTCTTCTTACCCTTCACTGCAAATGTCCCCTTGGCCATAATAGCAATGGACATTTTAGAAATTCCTTTAAAATGGCGACCCTTTATAGAACAGCTATTACACTTGCCTCCCAAAATCCTGTCATGAGGCATACTTGAAGTATAACTCAATTTTTCCTGAAAGAAGTATCCTCTCTCCTCTGAGACAGTGAGGCATTTATGAAGCTGGTGAGGACCAAGTCCTTTTGTGGGTGCTCTCCTCTGTGGGGGATGGGTCTTCTCAGGGTTGCTTTCCTAGCACTGCAGCTGGACAGGTGAAACTTGCATCTGAGATTGGGCCCCACACTACAGTTACTTCTTCCCAGCATCCCCAACCTGGGTCCTTGTAAGCAGATGCTTAAATGCCCATGGGCACACGTGGACACTTTACTACAAAATTTAAGCAACCTTCACATGCCTGTAGGAACTGAGAGATAAAGAAGAACTAAATGCCAAGAAGCCGTGGATGCTATTTGTATCTTAGATGAGAGCAGAGAATCTAGCACTTGCCTTGGATTCCTCCTGGAGAGCTCAGCCTGCAAAAGGAATGGAATGTCTAGCAAGAGGGGCGTGGTAAATAAATGATGGTACTAGCAAACGGACAAAAATAGCCAGTTGCTAGAAGATTTTCCAGTGACATGAAAAGCATGCAAACAAACAAAATAGAAGGTTAAAAAAAGCATATAAAATATGATTGTCAATTTTTTAAAAAAATCCCATAGATGTGTATGTCTATGTACAGTAACTATTGTAAGACCATACCCCAAAATGTCATTATAAATATTTCTGGGGTGCAGAGATATTTTTTCTTATTTTTTTATATTTTCCAAATTTCTTCTTTTTAGTTAATTTTTATAGTTAACATCCATCACCACACAGAATTACAAATTTTTTTCTTGTGATGAGAACTTTCAAGACCTACTCTTTTAATAACTTTCAAATATACAGTATAGTACTATTAACTATAGTCACCACGCTGTACATTACACCCCTAGGACTTATTTATTTTATAACTAGAAGTTTGTACATTTTGACCACCTTCACACATTCCAAAATCTCTAGTGAACACTTATAGCTCTTAAACTGAGGGGAAAAAAAAAAGAGTAAAAATAAAATGAAGAAGAAATCATACGATTGTGGGGCTTCTACTAAGGGAATGAGATGCCTCTTTTTATTCCTTTTGGGGATGGAGAGAGATGGTCTGGCAAAGGGAGATGAGCGTCCTCATTTCTAATCATCCGAAGGCAAGAAAAGAGGGGACTCAAGTGTGTTCATTCCTTTAAAGGCAGGAAGAACAAGGCGTTGCAAAATGAATGATGTGTTTGGGGGGAACCAAATGGAAGAGAAGAGTGTGGGTGACTTAGGTGTGAATTTCAGGAGCATTTCCATTTGTGCTTTTTAAACCTGCTGAGACTAGTAGCCTCCGGTCAGACAGTTCTCCCTGTGTGGCTCAGAGGCCAAGCTCGCTGGCCTGGGAGAACTCCCACCGCTAATGTACGGGCCGTAGAATCTCAGCATTGGGCTCTACCTTCAAAGTAATGTGTTTATTTCCAGGAATGAACATGGTGTCTTTACAAACCAATAATCACAGGGAGAAAGGCTGATAGTCACCTCCTTACCCTCCTCTTCTCTATCTGGATGCAGAAAGGAGAAGAGAGACAAGGAGAGGTCAGCCTCATACAATCACCCCTCTCCACACTTTCTAAGTGGAGGGGCAGCAAAGATTAGGGAGGAAATCATGACTATTTTCCTTAAGAAGCTGCAGCAGGACGGGCTTCAAGGGAAAAAAAAAAAAAAAGACAAAAACTTTTCTATGCAAGTGGTGAATGTGGACTGTGTGACAGCTGACAGGCCCACTGACAGTGAGCCCTCGGCAAGTTCCCTCCTGAAAGTCAATGACAGTGCCTGGAAGGAAACACGACCATGAATGATTGTGGACATCAGGATGCCTGGGGCTCAGTTTCACCTGAAACCCAAAGAGAGAAGGGAAAATGACAACAGAAGCCAACGATGTGGTGCAGTGGGGCCAGAAGGAGGCAGCCCCAAGCTTGTGGGCAGTGCTCTGTTTCTCTTTGGAAAAGCACCCGACAGGGTGGTGTTGACTAGGTGTTGACACATCAGGGCCTTTTTGATTCAGGAACAACACTGCAGAACTGACTTTTTGATCTGGGTACTATACTCTAGCCACAAGGTTCCAGGGCTTCCTGGCCTCGGGAACACACATCCTGAGGAGTGAAAAATATGCATTTATATTCCAGCCTTGGGGGGATGACACACAAATGGAATAATGTGGAAAGGTCAGACGGAAGCAGGGGAGTGAGCCATCTGTACCAACCACCTGCGGGGTTATCTGTGGGGAGGGCAGGGAAGCTGCCTTTCTAGGATCATGGCCTCAAATGTTGTGGACAGACCCCCAATATACCTAACTTAATAGTTCATTTTAAATCTAATATCTTTAGAAATGTGGCTCAACAAACATGGAGAGAATATGATCAAGTCAGAAACAATGTCAAACCCCCCCACACACACACCCCTTCCATAAAATCAGTCTCCACTATGTAACCTTTTCAAGCCACAAAACAACATCACACAGAGCCTTTTTTCCCTTTATTTTTATAAATTTCCAGATAAAAATAAATATTTAGCTGAGATAAATATTTATCCCACTGCTTTGTGAGAGTATGTGTGGAGGTAGGTGGGATATGGGTAAATGCTGATTTTCTTTTGTTTTTGTTTTATATTCCCTGAGATCACCTGAAAGTTTGTGTGAATTATATGAATAAGTACTTGAATAAATCGTCATTTTTCAGTATTGTCAAAAGGCTTCCTTACTATCTATTTTTAAAATCCCATTGCATCCTGACAGAAGGATCAACAAGCTGTGATCAAAAGACCCCAAACCGTACATGGATTTATCTTTAACTCTCACCAACGGGGCCCTTTATTTTGTTCATTCTCTCCCTCAAGCCTCTTGCTCCACTCCCATTCTGGTTCTTAGCTCTCTGAGTGGTCTGGGGCCTCTTCTCCCCAGGACTTGGGATCTCAGCACCACACATGGGAGAAGTGTAGTGAGGGTACAGTGAGTTCTTGGATGTAAAACATATTTAAAGAAGAAAATATCCCCAAGTATATGGAATTATTGTTATTAGAAATTACCTGCTCTGCCCTTGGGAGTCTCTGCAGAGGTGCAGCAGGTGGGGCCTTGGGCAGCACTGAGTTGGGGAGTGACAGGAAGTTTCCTATTGAAAGGGGGACAGAGGAAGGGATGGAGCATCTCAGCTCTTGCTCTTGGATTTACCTATCTTTGCATACACACTCTATCTATACTAGGATCCATGGGGAACACAAGGACTTTGTGTGTCTGTCGTGCATTTGTTGTGTGTGTGTGTTGGTGGTTATGCATTTGTGTGGTGACAGTAAGCTCCCTTCCAAAGACAGGGAAGGTGATTTTCCATCTTCACCACTGCCAGGGAGGTCCCCAGAGAGCCCTTTCTTGTGCCTCTTGTGGTTTGCTCATAGTGACCTCCAAAAAAGCATTCTGGCCAGAGATAATAGTGGCTTGTTTCCTAACCAAGATCAGCAAAACTCAACCATCTGCCTCTGCAGAAGTCTGAGATTAACCTGGCTGCCAGACCATGGCTACAAGGCATTTGCTCACAAAGATTCCACAAATGTGACTATCCTGTCCCAACGAGGAGAAATGCAGGAGAGAACCTCACCCTCTGCCTCCTTGGTTTAACGCTTTCCTGAGCTGAATCACCCACCACCACGCTTTCCAAGCAGCTTGGTCTACATTCTTGCGTACCGTAAAATATTAAAGACGCAGAAACAGGTTGTTTTGCTCATGATGAGATGGGAGGAGCCAGAGGGAGAGGACAAACTACCAAGTCATTGTCAAGGTTGGTTCCTTAAGTCAGAGAAGCTGGAAATCCAAGGTGGGGGGTTTGTGCCCTGGTGCCAACTTTGTTTGCTCACAATTCATAAAAGGATCAGTGGAACTTACCTGTGGCTGAAATCCTTTGAGGTCGCTGGCTGCAAGGTCACTGGCTGGGAGGAGCTGGAAAAGAACAAAGGAGTCTTCCTTAGTGATACTTCTCACAGTTTGCGTACAGTGTCCCCAGAACAACTGATCGGCAATGGACTCACCAGAGCCCAGATCTGGAGCTAAAGCAGCAGAATCACAAAAGGCAAATGCAGTGCTTCTGGGATAGGAGCCTGGACTGAATGGCCTGCTCACCTTGTGTCTACTCAATCTCTGACTATCTCTGCTGCCCTCTCCTACCTTCTTTCTAGGTGCCACTAATTCTTCAGAGCCTTAAGTTAGGGATCATGAACTATGGATGGACTCCATCAAGTCCACAGACTCCCTGAGATTGTAAGTACAAATTACGTGTGAGTCCATACACTTCCTTAGGGAGAAGGTCCCTGACTTCTTTCCTATTATCAAATTATTCTGTGATATGACAAGTAAAAGAGACAGTTAAAGGCCCATCTCCTCTGGGAGGGCTGTTGCTTCTTCTTCTCCCTCTTCTTTTTTAAAACTCAGACCAGTGAAAATGACCTTTTCCTCTCTGCAGCTGCACATGACTCAGTTTCCCTTTATCGTACATTGCCTTTGATTTTATATGTTATTGAGGTATTCATAGCTTATGCCTCCAACTATTACGCACAATGTTAGATGAGGAGAGTCAGGTTATGTATTTTCTGTATCTCTGTGTTTAATCAATATTAAAGGGTAAAGTTAAGGTTTTAATATTTTTGCATGCTCTCCAGAAAGCACTCAATGGAATCATAAATTAACAGAATAATCACGTTCTTTATTGTTGCTCAAAAATGCTGGGAAAATGGGCTACAGAGAAAAAAAGGCAGATGCTTATTTTGATTCAAGGTGTGTGACTGCTAGCTTTGTTAGGCCTGGAGAGCGTCTGTGAAAACTAGGAAAGATTTCATATTTGCTGTAACAATATTTTGCTTGGTTCAAGAAAGAGAGGAAGTCATGCTGGGCTGTAGTGCCTCCAGCCCTCAGAAAAGCTCACCTGGGCTCCCTAGCTTCTCTCAATGACTTTGCCAAAAATGACGCACAAGGTGTGTAAACTCTGGGATGGAGCAGGAAGGAGGTAGAGAATGTATCTCTCTCCCCACACCCAGGCCTGCAGGCAGGATTCCCCAAGTGGCATTTGCCTGGAAAGGTGGCACCATCCTGAGAGAGAGCCAGCTCAGCCCCTGACTGCACACACAGCCAAGCAACAAGCCGTGAGGGTACCTGACGAGACACTGGGGGCTGAACATGATTATACAGCATCTCTGCCTTCAAGGAACATACAATTTGGTCCAAGGGTAAGACACGCATGTGTCAGTGTGAGCAAAGTGTAGTAGGGTGTTAGTGTCAAACTGTGAACAACGTAAGGCAAGGAAGGTCAGGGTAGGGTTGCTGAAATAAGCTGGAGTTTGAATTGAGCCTTGAAAATGGACAGGCGGCAAGGCAGGGAGCCGCTTCAAGTCGGCAGTGGGGAGAAGACGTGGAAAAGGGGTTTACCAAGCCCAGCACAGCTCCCTTTGCGTCTGTTCTCTGCCAGCTGTGGCATGCATTAAGGAAGAAGGGAGGGAATCATGCTACATCGAGGATCGCCTGGGTGCCCAGCACAGTGGTTGCTGCTTTATAGAATTTTTATTTTCTAATCTTCATAAATCCCTCATGAAATACAAAGTATCTCCACTTTATGGATGGGAAAATTGAGACTTACGGAGGTTAAAAAACCTTTTTTAGGTCACACAGGTAGAACACATATTTGGGATTTAAATCCAACAGTATATTATCCCAAAGCTTATCCTCTTTCTTCTTTAACATGATGCCTCTGGTGGAGACACACTGGAGATAATTTGTTGAGGAGACATGACATAGGAAAAAAGATGAGGACCAGACTGTTAGTCAAATGAGCCACAGGCAGGAACATAAAATGTGTGTCCCTATGAATGACCCTTAACTAACCCTTCCTTTCAGACACTATTTTATTTAATTGGTAACAACAATCTACTTTTCAGGACTTGTCAATATGGCTTAGGGCCTCTGATTCAAGCACAGGTTGGGATGGAGCTGGGGAGGAGGGACAGACAGGCTAGGGTGATGTATGGGCATGGGAGTGACCTCTGCAAGAACAGGGCCGCAGACATGTGTTAGTGCATAGGACTCAGGTCTCAAACTCTCCAGGCCCTGGAAGTCGAGCTGGCAGGGACTCTTCTACTGCGTTTTCACGAGGTTCACCAAACAGACAGAAGAAGTAAGCCCCAAATATCTAGTTCTTCCCAGTTCTGAGATGCTGCAACAGAAAATAAACCACAAGGGTGTTCATGGCATCTTAGCGTATGTACTACTCCCTCACGTTAGTGGTTTGGGATTGAGAAATGACCATATCCACTTTGAATGGAAATAAAGATACAGAATTTTTGGTTATTATTCCTTAGGTCCCCTGTTCAGCAAAGTTAGGATCTATCCCATCCTCCCTGGAAAACTTACATCTTACATCCTCTTTCCCTTCTCTTAAGCAGAAGAAAGATGCGTGCAATTTAGTTCTTTTTTTTTTTTTTTTTGGCGGTGGGGGGGTCGTGCCTTGTGGCATGCGGGATCTTAGTTCCCCAACCAGGAATCGAACCCGTGCCCCCTGCAGTGGAAGCACGAAGTCCTAACCACTGGACACCAGGGAATTCCCGCAATTTAGGTCTTAATTATTTAAACTTCTCTTTTGTATATATTTTGTATTTTCCTTTTTTTCGCCTAACAAGCCCATGCCCAACAAGACCATGGTTTATATAAATCTTACATAACTTCTGCATTTCTCAAAGTGTTAAGAAGAGTCTGGACAAACAATTAGTCATTAAGTACCTGTTGGTCAAATGACTTACAAGAAAAGTGGGGAATATTGTCAAACTAGAGGTGAGGGCTAGAATGACTAAGTTACTGGGAAGTGTGAGAGACAGCTTATGACATGCTTCAAGCTGACAAGAGGAAATGACATCTAGAATGCTCAGCACCTAGAGCATTTCCTGCATGAAACAGCATTCAAATATCTGAATGAATTAATCAGTAGGGGAGGCTGAGGCATGGCGGAGAAGAGATGAGAATGTGCTTCCACAAATCACTGCCCTAAAAAGCACTGATCCAGACCCTGTCCAAACTGTCCCCACCCCCCCACCCCACCCCCCGACCAGACCCCTTCCTCATTCTGTCCCACAGAAAAAGAGTTCACTGCTCAGACCATCCTAGCCGTGTGGGGAGGGATCCAGGACAGGGAGGCGAAGAGGGAGGAAATGCATTCCGCCGCGGCTCTGGGGACTGCAGTCAGGTTGCAGTTAATGAAAAGGATCCTGCCTTTTCCCAGGATGGCTAAATGTCTGCACTGCTCCCAGAAAAAGGGTTGGGTGGGTGTGGGGGAGAAAGGCAGACAGAATTACATTTAAAAGGCAAAGGAAGGAGAAAATTCTTTCATCTCTCTGGTGGAGCTGGGCAGCATCCTTGGGCCCTGTCTCAAACCATTCTCATTCCTGACACGTCTCCCTGCTCTCTGGAACAGTCCACATTCAGAACATTATGATGATGACCCTGCTTTCCATTTTTGAGGAGCTGCAGTTTCTCTCTTGGCGCAAGTTCAATTTTTTTTCTTGGTCTCTCCAAGCCCAAAGGGCAGGCTGGGGAGCAGGGGGACTGGGGGAAGATGAAGGAGACTGTGGGACCCTCAGGTGAGAGAAATACCTTCAGCTTCACAAGCAGAGGCATTCTGCTGGCATTCCTCTCACACCCAGCTTCCTGAACAGGATTCTCCCTTTGCTTCCCACACCACCATAAGTCACCCCCAGCACAGCTGCAGCCAGCATCACCCTGGGACCTCCGTGGGCCTCAGACTGCCCCTCAAATAGCTTCTTTTTTACCTGCTAAATTCTACAGCTTCCAGAGCTTCCTTCAAAAGAGGGGAGGAAGCTGCTCCACTTTTCTCTGTGTCCTCCAGCCCCAGGAGTATCACTTCCCCTCTTCTGGCCCCTCATCAAAAGGACACACTGCATCCGGTAAGGGAGTCCCTGACACAAAATGGGGAGTGTGGGGGGACTCAGGCTGGACATCTGGCTGAAAGGATCCCAGCCTTGTAGACATGCAGCTGGACACACTGAAGCCCGGTTGTGCTAGGGATCCTCTAGGTTATTTGCTCTTCTCAAATATTCCCTCCCCGTGGGCCAGAAAAGTAGATGACAACATGTGAGCTAGATGGATGGGTGGATGGGTGGATGCGGCGGTAGGCAGGTACACAGATAAAGACAACAGAGCAAAGACGGCTTCGGGGAAAACAAATGACCCTGTTTTAAATTTCCCTTAAAGACACCATCCTTTCATTAAATGTGTTTTTTACCTCACCTGTCCTCTTTTCAATCTGTGCTCCTTTCCCTTTTCTATTTTGTAGGAAATGGATTTTTTCCCCCTCTTTATTTTGTGAAGTGTCACTTGCTTCTTACTTTGGCTACAGGATGGAACATGAACCACATCCCGCTCCAATCCCTCAAATGGCAAAATAGCTGAGGACAGCCTGTGTGGAAGGCAGCCTCCCAGCAAGGGAGATAAACACCCAATTACGTGTGTGATTGGGGTTGTTAGAAACCAACTAGAAACTGAGGTCCAGAAAGAGTAAGTGGCTTACCCAGTGAAAAAGCAGAAACAACAAATCCAACCATATGTAGGCAACCCAAAGAAAGTTTTAGATGACCTAACACTTGGCGACTGGGAGATTCAAATCGGGAGAGGAGAGTGGCAGGGGTTAAGACAGAGAAAAGGGAAAAAAGTTAAGGAAGAAAGCTTGGTTTCTACCAAGCAACAGGCTCTGGAACCACCAACCATGAGTGAGCCTGCAACAGAGTTCCAGGCACACAGAAGGAAATGTGGAAATTGAATTAAGGGAGGTAAAATGGAACCAACAGGTTGCTATTCCTCACAGGATGATAACTGGAACACTGCTGTACAAAAGTTAGACTCAGAGGGAGAAGACTCATGTCTTGGCCCCGGGTCTGCCTCCACTCACTATGGGATCTGTTTTGGGGTCACTTCACTTATTCAGGTCTTGTTTTACCACCTATAAAATGAATTCTGTGTTCCCTCTGACCCCACAGTTCCAGTGCCCCAGTGTGTGTCTCTTACCTCAGGGATAAAAGAGATGGAACAGACTCTAGATTATCTAGTCTCCTGTCTCTTTTTTTTCCAGGAACTTTTCCCCACTAAACACTTCTAAGAGGTTGTCTACATTCTCTGGAGGAACTTCTAATCAGAAGGACAGATGGGAGGGCAATGAGATAGTCTTGTACTGTGTCTCTATTATTGGTGTGCAAATAGGAACTTAGAGAGTGGTCACTCAGGCTGCTACACGGGGTCACCATCCCAGTGAGGTTGCAGTCACATCCACATCCAAGCTAAAGGTAAACAACCGTACAATTTGGAAAGCATTAGTTCTAACTGCCAAAGCATTTAGGGTGGGTGATGCAGGGGCCAGGCAGCCAGCTTCCTCCCAGCCTAAGAAGTAAGTTACACACTCGAAGTGGCCATCCTAGCTGGGCTGAGTGTCCTTTTACTAAATCCCCTCACTCTCATGAAATTTTAAAGGTTAAACCTGAAACCACTGATACTTCCAGTCTTACTTTCAGGTTCTATTCCAAAGAGCAACAAGGATGGCTAATAATAACTGAATATAACTCCAAGCAAGCCTGGTCTTGACTGCTTATATTTTTCTTGTATTATCTTTTAAATAATGGCGTTCTAATATTTATAGGTGAGATTTGTAACAAATTCCCCTAGACATGTAGCCAAAAGAGCTTATACATTTTTTTTAAAGATTCCATGTGTGATCTTGCAAGATCACACATATAACCTATGTTCTTATTTGGTTGTTGTCCAAGACACAGCTATTTCAACTTCTGGGTGGGAATGTATTTAATCTTTCTTGCAGATTAGAGCTATAAGTATCGAGCTTAATGAAAGAAGAGGTCTCTGAGTGCCCTAATCTAGAACTCACTGAGACAAGAAGTCTTGTTTTATGTTATTTGAAGCTGGTGAACCTACAGAAGTTCACCCTGCACTTTTTGAACTTCCCAGTAAAATTCTTTGTAAATGTCTTGTTCTGCAGACCAAGGAAACTGGATTTCAAGGATGGAGGGCATCTTGTGTGGTGTTGGGTGGGAAGTTTACAGAGGTAAACCTGGTATAAACTGGTGACATGAATGTTCATATCCTCATTTATTATGCATTTTGGTAAGAAGTAGCTCAAGCGGGTTAAGTCGTTTCTGAGGTTACACCATTTGCAGGTGGTAGGGAGGCACAGGAGCCTGGTTTGGAGGATGCGTGTTCCCTTTCACTACATCCTAATACTCCATGAGCCCCACTATTTTTTGAATGTGTATTAATAGAGGTTCTATCAGGTCCTATATGATGCCTCTGATGTTTCAAAATGAACCATGCATAGGAAACTTACAGAAGAGTGGTTTTCAAACTGTGCTCTAAGGAGCCCATCCCACTTTAGCCAGAACAGCACACCTCTTATTGGCATTTTATATTGGACTTCCATTTAAGATCTATTTGATTTAAAACTTTATAAAAAATAAAATTGGAATGCACTTATCTTAAAAGAGAAGGCCCCTACATAGGTGAAGAAGCCACTCCCAGTGCTAACAGAATATACCTGGGGGAAGAGAATTAACCAGCTCATCTCTTTAAAGATGCTAAGACAGTCATCTCTTACTAGGATTGGAATGGATGCATGAGCAGACCTCATTTTTAAGAACACAGCCTTTAATACTTGCCATGAGTTATTCATCGGGAAAATGCTTTATCTTCTTTTCTTTCCATTTTCTGAAAGCAGTGATGGCTATTCTTTTCATCTGAAGTTCAGCAAACTATACGCTTAAGAAAGCATAGCTAACTTACCAGGAAAGTAAGGAGCTAGAGATGTGTTGCTTCTCAGGAGCACAATCTGGGCTATAGGTTCTTTCCTTCGAACAAAATGCAAAATTCACGTTCCATTGGAAGCATCTGTGGGCTGTTCCCAAAGTCAGTAAAAGGCCAGTAAAGGAGGTTCCCACACTGAACGTACGCCAAGAAAAGCTGGATACTGGGGAGAATCCATCCATATCTCTGCCTGCACATCATGTACGGAATTTCTGCTTAGAACTGACCAGATGATCTGCTCGCTTGGCTCGAAGACTAGTATTGAAGCTTTATAATGCATCCCCTTGGCAAATCCAAGGAAATTGATTTACACCCCTGGGCTCACTCAGCAGCAGAGAATGGAAAAGTCAGAAGGTGCTTGCTTCAGAGAGTATCTGAGCACTGGAGTCAAAAGCTTGGCTGCTCAGCTCAGTGTAGCCAACTTGGCTGAGAATCTGGGCCCCTCAGGCCAAATCTAGAGCAATTAATCACAATTACAGGTGAATATCTAAAAGGGATAAAGTCAAGCTGGACCCAGTGATAGCTGGCCTTATAGCTGAAGGTAGCCACAGCTTTTATAAGCCTCAGGTAAAGTGGAAGGATCTCCTCCTTTGAAAGCCTACCCTGAACTCTTGGCAATTATAATATAAAAAAAATAATTGATTTTTCAGGACGTACTTTTGCCTGTTATTGTACCAGGTAGATGCTTTAACTCTATTATTCCTCTTAATCTTCACATTATTAATGCAGGTTAGTATTATTTTCACCAGTTCACAGTTGAGCAAACTGAGGCTCAGATTGGTTAACTAATTTGTCCAGGGTTATAGGGGCAAAAAGTGGCAGAACTGGAAGTTGAACATAGCTCCAAATCCTGACAAGTCCAGTCCTCTAAGGCATCCATGACCCCCTCAGGAATCCCTAAATGGAGTGGGGCTTTCTCCCTCCCTACTCTTGTCAGGGAGTCATCCCTGGCACAGGGACATTGGAACCACTGACAGCCAGGCCCCAGATGACCCACCGTGCAGGAAGGCTTCCCACTTCCCATCAGCCCCATGCAGGCTCACAGTGTAGGCATCTAAGTAACATCTTGATCTTCTCCTCACATTTCTCTGAACTCAAGTTGACTTTTTTCAAAGAAGCTTCGTTCCTGAACCCTGGCTGACCAAGGACTCACTAGAGTCTGCACTGTAATGCTGTGCACTAATCATCACGTGGATATTCTCTCCCTAACCAAGTTTACCCCCTCTGCCTCCCTTCCTGCTTTCCTTCCTTCCTTCCTCCTTTTCTTTTTTCTTCTAGCTGATAACGGTGTGCCAAGTTCCAGGCACCATCACAGATGCTGGGAATCCCCGTAAACTACTGAATGCTTTCCAGGGATCAGCTCCTATTATTAATTCTTCTGGAGAACCTCATAAGGCAGTACTATTATACCCATTTTATAAATAAGAAAGCAGAAACTTAGCTACATTAAGTAGCTTATTCAAAGTCACAAGAGAGTAATTGACAGATCCAGAGAACATGCTCAATTCCATCTGAAACCAAAGCCTATGTTCATTCTTAACTACTCCATACATGTGGCACTGCCAATAATCTAAATGCTGTCGTGGGTAACCTCATTCCACCTAGAAAAGACCTCTGCCTTTTAGAGACACACGCCAAGAGGTGGGCATTTATAAAAAAGGGCAACCAATGATGGGAAGAGGATAGTTGCATCCCAAGGAAGAGTAATATCATTATGACCATATACGTGGGCACTTTTAATAATATAGGAAAAGCCATCTCTGTTACTACAGGCAAGAAATGTGCTTTCATGTCATCTTCAAATCCAGCATAGCATGAGAACTAAAAGGAGCACAAGTTGTTAAGGATAGTCTGGCACTTGACAGAATCAAGGAACTGGACAACAGGAGGTAAGATCTTTAGGGAAGACAGACAACCGTATTCAACAAAGATAGAGAAGTGAAACCCGAGTTCTTCCTCTCATTTTCAAGAAATAACCTTCACAAAACTAAAATTTAAAAGACGGTCTTTGTTTACCAAATACTTCTGCTTATGGTTTTCATTAGAAAGGTTATTACGTATTTTTAAAAAAGTAAATCAGGTTATTTGCTTATTTATTTTAATTAACCAAGTGGAACTCGTTTGTTTATATGCTTTGCTATTGGTTGAAATAAAAATCTCTTTGAACTTCTACTTGAAAACTGTTTGCACAATTAATGTGCAATCTCTTTCACAAATGGTCCTGCTCTTGCCTTGTAAGACTGTACAACGTTACAGCCACTGTACGTGCTGTGTACTTACTTGGTCCTGTCATTCCCTAGGACAGGAGCTCTTTGAGGATCGAGACATCTGGCTATTTCCAGAATGATTCTTCACCATTAAAGATACTCTACAGAGTCTGCCACATCTTTCTAAAGTTGCTCCCCAGTATATTAAGCTTTAGATTCCTAGCATAACAACTTTGAAGGAGGCATGGTTCTCTGAAATACAGATATCCTTGTACTTTGTTAAAAATCTGTCCCTCTTGTATTTTATACAGGACTTCTGGAAGCAGCTGGTTCACCAGTAACTCTTCTTTGCTGGGGTGTGTATGTACCTGTTTCACATAGCCCTGCTGAGACTACAGTTTGCTAAAAATGTTTTTTTATGATTTTACTCTCAAGAACAAGATCATCTCAGAGTGGTATCTGGAAAACAGAGGTTTTCTTTTCATCAAAATCCATCGTATATGGATTATAGCTCCCTGGATATCTTCTCCTAATAAGATATCCTTTAACTGGTTCTCCCTGAAATCATGTGTGTGCCTGACTCACAGTCCCCCCAGTTTTGGACAAACTGCCCAGAATTTCCGGCTGGCTCAGCGGGGGGAAGCCTCTCTATATGCTACCCACTGAGACTGAGCAAAATGAGTGTAACACACAGATGCTACATCAGCAGGACAGGAAGTAGCTGCTAACTTAGTCTGAGACCCCTTTAATAATCATATGCCCAAGCCCTTTATAGCACAAAGGGTCCACCACGCAGACTAATGATGTTCACTTTTGCAGCTACATTTGGCAATTCATTTGGTGACCTTGGGCAAGCCATGTCTCTGCCTGGCCCTTGGTATTCCCCGCCTCTGACACGAGAAACTCTGTAAGATCACCTCATGATATGACAGGCTATGAATTCTGGAAAAGGCTATGGATGGCCCTGTCACTCACCCAAAGCATTGTTAGGCTTCACACAAATTGTCTATTACTAGAGGTACTTGGGGGTGAGTTATCAAAGGAAAAATGGTAGAGTGGTAGGGTGTAAGGGGAGGCAGGGCCCTTGACAGAACAGAGAAGCTGGTGAGGCCTAAGTGTATGTTGAAGAGAATCTATGCTCTCCATCTCTTACTGCTGTTTCAGAGAATAAGTGGCCTCTTGTTTCTCGCCACATCCCTTTCTACTTAAACCTGGTTTTAGGAAAGTATCCACTATCAATCAGTAACACTATAATCACACTACAACTATTCCCACTATAGCTATTTGCTGTGCTTCATTTCTAACTGGGCAAGAAAAATCGGAATCTCCAGGTCCTTTGATAAAAAAAAAATCCCAGATCTAAGGAATTGTAGTTAAGAATAGAGGTGAGTGGCCCATAATTTGGAGGGCAGAGGATCCATTGCTACACTGTGAATTATATGAAGCAAGCTTCACTCTGGGACAGAAGATGAAAAAGAGGGTAGGGAAGCCGTATCTAGCTGTGTCCAGCCACTTACCTTTGCCATATCTAAATGGAAGGCACCTGTCAACAGCAGTGGCCTAATCTCTCCATTCACCCTAAGGCTTTCCTTGACCTCATGGGATATTAACTATTAACAAGCATTCTAATTCCAAGACACACAAGCTTATTTCCATATAATATTGAAAATTATTTGACAATAGGGCTGTCTTTTAATTATTTACCCTCTACTATCTGTTGAGTGCAATACAGCAGGCACTCTTCATAGTCACATCACAGGGAATGTTACCCTATTCCAAGGTGTAAAGTGGTTTTATTATAAAAAGAATGGTGAAGTATGAGATTGACAAAATGTCTTTACTCTTAGATCTAAAAACATTTCAAATGATGATCTCACTTAATCATCTCAACAACAATGAAAGACATGAAGGGACAGAAACTATCCTGCTTGTTTGACAGATGGAGGAAATGAGGCAAAAAAATTGGTCAATGACTTGCCTAGGGATGTATTTGGCTTTAGAAGTCTTAGTGTAGAAGGGATCCTAGGGGGTGATTATCCAGACCAGCCCCGCTCCAATGCAGGAATCCCCTTCTCCAACTTCTCTGACAGATGGACATACAGCTTGAACACTTCTGAAGAAGGGCCACTCACTATTTTAGTCTTTAGCAAATTCTACCTTTATTCAGTTGAAATATGCCTCACTGAAACTCATCCCCCTAGTTCTGAGCAAAAGGAACTAACTGCTTTGCTTTTATTGTCAAGATCTTCCTGTTAAATAGATAATGTGAACCTCATTTTACAAGTGAGGAAACTAACCAGCCCACTCCAGGCAACAAATCTCAAGTTAGAGCCAGACACCAAGCCCCGATGATTTCAGACACATCATCTCCCATACATTCTCCTGTCCTGCCCATGTGCCCACACTATAGTATGCTTAGCCCTCCTGCCACTGGCCATCCCTGATACATTTGATGACAGGTATCATATCCATACATCCCCAGGTGGCATATCCTAAGGGCTTTCAACTCTTCTTCCCTGGATACGGTTCCTGGTATCATCACTGCCTAACTTACAAATGCCTCCCTCAAAATGTGGCTCTCAGATCTGAGCACACTGTGCCAGTGGGAGGACTAACTGTTACTAACAAGTCTTGTCCTGACCTATCTTTAATAACTGACTCTCTGGGGGGGAAAAAAAGCCCTGATGCAAGGCATTTGCCAATTTCCACAGTGTAAATATTCTCACCACTTCAAGCTACCAACCTGAAGGTGCTGATTGCAGAGTTGGAAATAGATGTTCCCTGTTGCCTCTTGCCACCATGAGCTGGCTCTAGCACACCACAGTGCCCACGAGACTATCTGCTGAGGACCACTGACAACTGGGCTGGAACTTAGATCAGGTGACTTGTATGAAATGGGACATCCCAACAAGCTCAGAAATTAACATGTTCTCTGTACAAATTTGTGTATGAAGTAATAAGCCAAGCTTTTGAATGGAGTAAATGTGAAGGATGCTGATATTCATGAAATAAGTTCATTCAATAAATATATATTTTTCTAGGAACTGGGATATAAGCGTAAAAAAGTACCTGCTTTCAATGAAAGACAATAAAGTAAAATGATAACAATAAAAATAATGATATAACCTGTGAATTGTAATAAAAGTTAAGAAAAATAAAGCAGAAGAAAGGGGCAAAGTTGGGGATGTACTGCTTTAAATAAGCCAGTCAGGGAAGGCCTGTCTAACAAGCGACTATCTCAGTAGACAGAAGTATGGAAGTGAGCTGTGTGACATTTGGAATAGAACAATCCAAACAGAGAGAACACAATGTGCAAAGTTACTGATGTGGACATGTGCTCAACGTGGTGGTGAAACAGCAAGGAGACTGGTGTCGCTGGGGCAGAGTAAGCAAGGGGATGGTGGCTGGAGATGTGAGCCGAGCAAGGCCGTGCCACAGAGAGCCATCAGGTGTTAGTCTGGAGGTCTAGGGCATAGCACATCACACTAAAGGACATGGGAAGTCTTTGGAGAAGAGGACACAGGACGCAATTTGAGTTACACTGTTAAAGGTTCCCTGGCTGCTATGTAGGGAACAGCCCACAGTATTTGCTGATGGATTGGCTGTGGAGTGACAGGCAGAAAAAGGAATGAAGGATGATGCCACGGTTTTTGCCTGAGAAGCTGAGAGAATGGAGTTATCATTTCTAAAAATTTGGGAAGGTCAGGGTGGGTGGTGGTGTAGGCATGTTCACAACCCATGAGCATCAGGTGTGGCTAAGAACTGAGAGCCTCAGTGCAGAACATATATGCACAGGGGCCATGTGGGCTAATGCACAGCCTGCCCTGGTTAGAACTCAAGGTAGCTGAGGATGTCCTGGGCAAGGAGACTTGAAAGGTATGTGGGATTTACCCAGCATGTAAGCCATCGTGAGAAATCTGCATTATTAGGGACTCAAGATGAACCTGAGGAAATCCCAGATAAATGTGGTGAATCTGCTTGCTGTAAACTGAATGCTTGTTTGCCCCCAAAATTCATATGTTAAATTCTGACCCCAACAAGATGGTATTTGGAGGCAGGGCTTTTGGGAGGGGATTAGCCCTCATGAGGGCTCAAGGATGGAGCCCTCATGAATGGAACTAGTGCTCTTATAAAGAGACCCCCAGGGAGCTCTCTAGCCCCTTCCTCCACGTGAGGACACAGTGAGAAGAACCAAGAAGCAGGTCCTCACCAGACAACAAGTCAGCTGGCACCATGATCTTGGACTTCTTAGCCTCTAGAACTGTAAGAAATAAATTTTTATTTATAAGACACCTAGTTTACAGTAGTTTGTTACAGCAGCTAAAAAGACTAAGACAGTGCTAAACCTGGCCCTGTTTCTTCTCTATCCTGGTTGAATGTGTTGGGTGTGAGTTTTTTCGGACCTGTAGACCCATGCCCCTTCTCGTCTGCTGGGTCCACTCAGGTCTAAATTTCAACTTTGTCTTATTCAGCCAATGAGAATGCCAAGTACCCTGCATTCTGAGGATACATCAATGAACAAATAAGATATAGTCCCTGCCCTCATGAAACCCAAGAGTCTAATCAGGGAGACAGAATTATTTTCTTTTCTTTTTTGCGGTACGCGGGCCTCTCACTGTTGTGGCCTCTCCCGTTGCGGAGCACAGGCTCCAGACGCGCAGGCTCAGCGGCCATGGCTCACGGGCCCAGCCACTCCACGGCATGTGGGATCTTCCCGGACCGGGGCACGAACCCGTGTCCCCTGCATCGGCAGGCGGACTCTCAACCACTGCGCCACCAGGGAAGCCCAAGACAGAATTATTTTGAATAACAGAAATAAATGTAATTTAGAGTTGTGATAAAGTAAAAAAAAAAAAAAAAAAGTATGAGAAAAAAGTATGGGTATGACAGAGAGTTAACAGAGAGAGACCTGATTTAGAATTTGGGGCTGGTCAAGAAAGGCTTTCCTGAGGAAGCAACAATTCAGCTGAGCCCTGAAGGATGAGCAGATGTGACCAAGCTGAGAGCTGTGGGAAAGTCACCTCAGAGACGGAGTATCATCTTCCAAAGGTCTCGAGCAGAAAAACGATCTGCAAATTGGAAGGGCCCTACAATCCCTAATGTGAAAAGAAAGCTAGACTGAAGTTAGGGCTCCTAAATTCTAACCAAATCCTGTCATTAGCCAGCACTGTGACCTTGTTCCACTCATTTATCATCAGCTCATTTTATTCATCTGTGAAGTGGGAATGCAGATGAGGTCCATGCTGGATTGTCAGCCAGTCAGGTTCATATACTTCCTAGCAGCTTAATCTTCAGCCTCTGTTTTCTTAACCATAAAAGGTGGGTAACGCTGCTACCTCATAGAGATATTTGGATGATGATATATATGCCCGTTGAGGAGGCTAGGCGGTCAGTGCTTCATAAACGTCAGTTACTCCCCTCTTCCTCAGACCCTTCAGGGGTGTGTTGAGGCTCAACTTGCACTGCTGAAATAGGATGGTGGGGAGGGCATGTTGTACCCCACGGACAGATGGGATGGCTGGCAGTGAGCCTTGAACACCTTCCTCTCCCTTGCCTGCCCTCAAGCCTATGACCTCTGAAATCTTTTCATGTGGGAGGGCTGTGGGCAACGTGGAGGGGCTCTGGCCATGGCTCTGCTGTGGCTAGGTTTTAAATGGCCCCCTCAGCAGAAGGGTGGCAACTTGCCTTCCTGGGCTGAGGGTGAGGGGTGTGCAGGAGGTGGTTGGAAATGCTGGCTTTTCTGTGGATTCTTTTATTAGAAGCAGGGGATTCCCCAATGTTCTTTCAAACTCTTTTGGCCACACATTAAATGTCCCAAGGTCAAATTTATTAGTGCATCTAACAGCCCCGAGAACTCTTGGCTTCAGTGCGGAATCCCTCTTATCTCCCCTCCCTCCCTGGAGCCTTGCAATTTAGCCAAGGCAGCTGCTTATACCCACCATCCCAACCCCAGAGTGGTTCAATCTGTATACAAAAATAGACACATGCAGGCAGTCACTGCTTCCATGGGGCCATCATCTGAAACGAGATCTGCTCAGGACATTCTCCAATAAGGGGAAAGAGGAGCTGGTAGATGATTACGTGGCAGAATGACAGAGCTTGGGCTGGCCCCCAGCAATCCAGAGAGGGTACACACAAGCATCTGAGAAAAGCCTTTTTACTGTCTGAACTTCAGCTTCCTTATTTCTGAAGGAGGTCCAAAAATCCTGCTTAGCTCACAGGATTTTGGGGAAAATATTTCCCAAAATATTTGGGAAGATATTTTTGGGATGGGGGCCAGGAACGTCCTTCATACCTGTTATACAAACAAAGGATATTACTGAGGATATTATTATTTCTCCTGTTCCAAATAAGCCAAACGACCATGGTCAGGAGAGGGGAGGACCCGCTGGATCCCTTGTGGAGCTGGCTGCTCCTGAGCTGGACTTGGTATTCATCTCGGAAGAGCAGCTGCTATTTGACCCACAGCGCCACACCTTGTCTCATGGGATCATGGAGGGAACAGGCCGCCTTTCCTGCAGCCACAGTAGAGAGCACGGCTGAACAACTGGCCAAGGGCACAGCATGCAGGTCAGCCATGGGGACACCTCGAAGAGGCTGAGGGCGCCCCAGAGGCTAGCTGAGTGCAGGGTCTGTGTGAGTTGCCTCGATTTCCTTCGGGTCTCTGAGCAGTGCCCCCTGCCCGGAGATGCCCTTGAAGGAGGTGGGCTGAGGGCTGGGCAGGGCTCCTGGTTGCAGCCTCCCAGCCTGTGCCTGTGCATCTCATTACTGAGCAGGCCTGAATCAAAGCAGCCCTGTGCAGCTGCTGTCCCGTTTAATCCATTTGTAATCAAAAGTCATTAGCATGGATGTCTTGGTGCTGAGGTTATTGTGTGTGTGATCAAAGCCACAGCTCCTGCCCACTTCCCAGAGCTGCCTGCACCTGGGAGGGCATGGAGGGCTCTGAACCTGGGGCATGGGGCGGGCAGGCCCTGGTCATCCGAGGTAATGTGGGCTCCCTGAGCAGAAACGGGAGCAGCAAATGCAGCCTTGCCCGCGTGAGGCTCAGCAGCCTTGGGGAGGCAGGCCCCTGGCCCAGGTTTCCCCTTTGGAGGCTGACATTCCCGACTCAGAGACTTGGGGGAGCAGGTGGAGGCAGGGGTAGACTGCGGCCAAGTAGGGCACACTTAGTGTTAGACTCAGGAAGGATTCCTAAACTCTCACTTATAGAAGAAGACACTGAGACCCAGACAAAGGGAGCACAGTATGTGCCTGGCAGGCGCTTGTGGGTTATGTGGTAGGAAGGAAAGAAAGAGAGGAAGAGAGAGGAGGCCAGGAGAGAAGATGAGACGAAGTTACCCCAAGTGCCGCACAGCTGAGAAAGGAAAGAACACAAGGCTAAAGAAGTAGAGTGGGAGGAGCTAAGGAGTCAAGATGTTCTGGGCCTTTAATAGTCTATACACTCCTTCCTACACACCAGCTCTGGTAACTCTCTGAGCCGTCTCCCTGAAAGCAGTGAAATCCCAGCCCAGATCTTGTCCTCTATCTATAAATTCTGCCTAAGTAAAGCTTGATAGCCCACTTCTCTCTGGCTGTCCAGATTATGAACATCACTAAGATCCAAAGGAAGACTTTCAAGAAGTTTCCCGGACCTCCCTTCTCTGAACCGTCCTACCATGTTTTATCTTTAACACTCATTTGGTACTTAGCATGCCTTGTCCTTCTGATAGCTTCTGGGTTGACAGGGGATATAATTCCTCTGACTCTCGGATGATGACGATGATGACATTGACAATGGTGCTGAGTGTATGAGCCTTGCTCTATCAGCCAGACTGAAGCCCCTACGGGCAGCTGTTGTGTAGTGCCCTTCAGGACACCCCTCCATAGCTGCTCTGGGGTTGATCAGGTGTCTTTGACAGGAGATTGGGAGCTTATTGAGGGCAGCGCTGGACCTTGGATAACCTTGCATCTGTCTCCAGGGCCACACACAGTCCTCAGACACAGCAGACCTGTAACAAGTGTCTGCCGAAGAGTGAATGAAAGACACAAAGAGTTTTGCATGAACATATCTGTGATTGCATTTTAACATGGTCAGTGAGGCTGCCCAGAGGTGCTGCATTCCCACCAAAACTTCTGAACCATTCTCAAGGAGCCGCAGAAAGCAGAAGAACAGGGCGTAAGGGGAAGTGGGGCAAGTGGTCTGTACACATGACTTGGGTGCATGGCAATACTGCATGGGAGTAGCCCCCTTGAGTTAGGGGAGATTCTAATCTCCCCACATGGGAAAGAGTCCTTTGGGAGTTGCATGCATTCTTTTAGACCCCAATGGGTGCCTGGGATGCAAATTCTGTGATATATCACAAGTTAATACATGATATACATGTATTAACAGTTTACATGGCTATAGTTTTCACCACTGATTTAGGGGATAAAGGAACATCCCAGAGCCAATTTGTGTATGACTTTGTGCAGTCCTTCACACCAAGAATGATCAAGTTTGGGAGCTGAGAGCTAAGTGGGAGGGCAATTGACCTGGGGGGGGGCAATTTAGAAACATTTACAATAGAACCCAATACTAAGAGAACTAATCTTTCCTTTGCTGAGTCCTGTGTCATGTTGAAAGATAACCAAATACTCCAAAGGTATAAATAATAAATAATTACCCAGTACAGAGTGGGACACTGATGGTAATAACTAACTTTTATTTAATAAGCTTTCACGTTTGCTGGGTGTGTCAGACAAATCTCATTTATTTCTCACAACAATTTTTCTGAATGGGCATCAGCAATTCCATTCTGCAGATTCACTGACGTTAAGTCATTTGCCCAAGACTGCCTGGTTAGAAAGTGACTGAGTTGAGACCTGAACTCCTGTCTCTGATTCCACTGATGCACGCTCTTCTCCGTGGCCTTCACTACCTCTGGCTCAGCTCCACCTTGGGAGGCCATAACTGATGTACTGCAGCCACACGGCACGGGGAGAACCCAGGTATCTCAGTACCTGCCTCATCTCTCTGTTTACCCACACTTCAGCACCTAGAGAAACAGGCAAACCACCACAGACACACTGCTGGAAAAAACATTAGACTATATTCAAATTGAATCTTCTCTTTTTACAGATTAGTGAAGTAAAGCTCTGAAAGGTTAATCACCTGCTTAACACCACGATGCTAGTATGTGATAGGCCCAGGCTTAAAACCCAACTCTCTGACTCTCAGTTCACTGCTATTTTTTTTTTTTTTTTTTTCGGTACACGGGCCTCTCATTGTTGTGGCCTCTCCCGTTGCGGAGCAACAGGCTCCGGACGTGCAGGCCCAGAGGCCGTGGCTCACGGGCCCAGCCGCTCCGCAGCATATGGGATCTTCCCAGACCGGGGCACGAACCCGTGTCCCCTGCATCGGCAGGCGGACTCTCAACCACTGCGCCACCAGGGAAGCCCTCACTGCTATTTTTATGGAATTGTGGTATCTGAGAATGGAACAGTGGCTGGGAAGTGGGGACTTGTGGGTATCTGTCTTTTGGGCACTGGCATTACAAGGACAACACTCTACTTAAAATGTCCAGAGGTAATTTACTAATATGTTGACACCAGGGGCACATGGGACCAAGTGCCAATCTCGGCCTCCCAGGAGCAGATCAGGGTGGCTCTGGCACAGGCATCCATTCAGGACATAGCGTGTTGTATCCACCCGGCCTTTACAACACTGCGCTACCAGGGACTCACAATAAACACAGGACATCGGGGAGAGAAGGTAGAGATTTTCTTCCCTGATTTTTGAGAATCCACAATTTCAGCTTAATTTGTAATAGATAGTGAGCATAAAGAAACTGCCAACAGGGCCATCAGCTATTCTGTTAGTAACACTTGAGGCCATGGCACTTCAATATGACTCGAGCCAGCTGTCCAATGCACAAAACGACCTTTAGCCCCATCCTTGGAGAAATGTAATTCTCTTCATGCCTCTTTCTGTCCACAGGGAGTTAGAAACCAGAGCTGCCAGAATAATCAGAAGGCTTCCTAATGACCATGCTCAAACAAGCGGAGATTACGTATTGTCAGAAATAATGTAATCTGCAACTCTTCTCATCTGTTTCATCGTGTTTGCATTTTTAAACCACCTCTTGAGGAAGAAATGAGACAGTTGGAAGTCCTCCCTGTTCTTGCACCTAGAGATAGATTTATCTTCTTCATCTGAAATGCCAGGGGAAAAATTAGAATGTGGTGAGTTCAGAGGCTTTTGCAATTTCTAGCCCATAAAGTGGGTATACACGTCTTTTCTAGACACATAACTGAACATGGATTAACTATCTGTACATTGATATGAGCAAAGACAGCTTCTCTGAATGCTGCTTCCCAGCCTTTGTCGATACGTCCATGGATCAGATGCACGTGTGCTGATCTGTCACAGAGCACTTATGATGCTCACTGCAACCCCTGCTCCTATACTCTCTGGTGGCTTTCCATCATTTCTAATAACATCTGCAGTCCTTACTGTGGCCTTCAAGGCCCTCTACACTTATCCTCTCAGCCCCTAGACCTCTGGCCCACCCAGCTCCAGCTGCCATGGCTCCATGTTCCTTTTACACAGTCAGCTTGCAATTCTTGTCAGATGTACTACAGAATAGCCTAGTGTTTTACACACACACACACACACACACACACACACACACACACACACACACACACACTCCATGGTGAGGTCTGACCCTAGAGAGTTTTTTTAGATTTGCCAGGGTGATTATTACATTTAGCCAGGGTTGAGGACTAAGGCTTTTTGCGCTTGCTGTTTTCTCTGCCTGGAATTCTCTTCCCTGGGATGTCTGCCAGCTCTCTCCCTAACTTTATGCAGGCCATGATATGTATCAGAGAGGCCTTCCCAGGCTACTCTCTCCATATCAGCACCTTTTCCATTGCTTTCCATCCTCTGACATGTTTTATCCTTCTTTGTACATTTATGCTCTGTGACATTTTATTATATATTTCTTAACTCATTTATTGTCTCTCTTCTAACCCCTGTCCCATCCTACTTCAGTGTAAACTCCCAAAGTGCAGAGATTTGTTTCATTTACTCCTCTATCTCAGCAGTGCCTGGCACATTGTAGGAGCTAAATAAGGACTTGTTGAGCAAAGCAAGGCATGAATATCTCTCTGCTCTGCAATCAGGAGGGATCTGCTTTGTGTTCCCAGCACTGGAGATGGGTTTGCATCAAGCCATTTCCACTTTGTCACATAAGTGCAGGCCAGGTTTGGACTTTCAGCCAATGGCCCTGTGTACCCACTGAGAGGTGGCTGCGGACGACTTAGCTCAGAGCTCTTATCTGGGAAGGCACAGAATGGAGGATGGAGATGCTAGTGTGATAAATGACTGGGCAGGCACCATGGCAGAACTGTGTAAGGCACTAGGCAAACAGGCATGGCCTGAGTGGCCTCTGGCTGGGGCTGGCTCCTTTGGGAAACAGGAGGCCTTAGAAGTGGGAAAGCAGGACTTGGACTATTGAGCAGACCCTACAGCCATCATGGACCACTGTGGTGTTATGCCTGTTCTTAACCTCCCCACCCCACCCACCCTTGCTCCCAACTCTAACATCTGTTATAGGCTATGTTTTATCCCCTCTTTCCAATGTCAGTCTAGCTTTGGTTCTGATACATACATGAGAGCCCAGTATGGCCATTTCAGTTAAGTTCCTTTGACTGACAAGGACTACCCCTGTCACTATAGAGTTCTCTGGAAAGGAGAGCACCTTTCATAAGCTCCCAGCCACAGCCCCATGTGAAAAAGTTCTACATAAGGTGGGGGGATGGTAACAGTCATTGAGACTCATTCAATTTATTGATTTGGGAAAGTAGAGACTACAGTGGATTTTGACTGAGATTTCCAGATAATATTGATGAAACAGCCAATTGGAGAAGTTAGGACTAATCAATATTTTGGGAGGCAAACATCCTGATCACACTAGGCTATGAGAGATTCCTCTAGAATGTGTACTTGGTCATTCAACAAACATTTCCTGAGCACTTACTGTGTGCTGGAGCAAAGGGGGCCCTTGGGCAGGGTGCTTCAGCACTTCATGCCCAGGGCGCTCAAACCCTGGCTGTGCCTAATCACCTGAGACTGTTTTTAAAAGGAAATGTTTGGGCTTCCCTGGTGGCGCAGTGGTTGAGAGTCCACCTGCCGATGCGGGGGACACGGGTTCGTGCCCCGGTCCGGGAAGATCCCACATGCCGCGGAGCGGCTGGGCCCGTGAGCCATGGCCGCTGAGCCTGCGTGTCCGGAGCCTGTGCTCCACTACGGGAGAGGCCACAACAGTGAGAGGCCCGCGTACCGCAAAAAAAAAAATAAATAAAAAATAAAAGGAAATGTTTAACATATAAGGCTCTGATATTTCAGTTCACAAGGTTCAGAATGGGGCCGAGCACATACTGTATGATTTTGTTTATAGGAAATGTCCTCGATAGGCAAATCCAGAGAGACAGAAAGTAGATTAGAGGTGTCTTAGAGCTGGGGATGGGGAGGGGAAATGGGGAATGTCTTCTAATGAGTATGGGTTCCTTTTTGGGGTGATGAAAATATTCTGAAATTAGATGGTGGTGATGGTTGCACAATGCTGTAATATACTAAAAACCAATGAACTGTGTACTTTAAAATAATGAATTTTTAGAATGTGAACTATATCTCAATTTTTAAAAAGATGCTTTGAGAGCATTAAATTTTTAAAAACTGAAGGAACAGGACTGGGCTTCTAAATTATTTAAAAAGTTCCACAGGTAGTTGGGAAGCACAGCCAAGGCTGAAAACCACTGTGCTCACTCCCTGAATCATCTCAAAAGAGACTGCAGCAGATTAAGGGTTAAGCCCTCCCAAGGCAACAGGCAAGAATGTGTTTATGGAAATTCTGAACCTTAGGAGCCCTGAGTTTCCAGGTGGAAGCTCAGGGAGACTCATGTTCTCAGGCACCTCCAGGCATCCCCTCTGCTAGGCACTTGGGGACACAGGAAAGCCAAATGCAGACTCAGCTTTGCACAAAGCAGATGCTCTGTTCTCATTTACCCCAGGAGGAAGTATTGCTGCCAACAGCGGGCCATGCAACCTGAAGATCTTGATTGAATTTCTAAATGTTCCCCCCGCCCCAACTCTCCCCCAAGCAGATTTCCCCCTTGAGTATACAGTGTAGATGGTAATTAATTAGCTGGGCTCCTGGATGAATACAGATAAATGAGAAAGCAGTGGTTGGGGGGCTAGCCTTGCCTGGAACAAGCCTTAGAGGGAGCAGTCCCCAGAGCATCGGGGCAGAGCACGCCATGCCCTGGCAGCACTGGGTGTATGAAACAGGCCATCCCTATGGGGACCTATGGCTCTGCAGACCCCCAGCTGCAGTCTTCCTCCAAATTCAATGCACTGTGCAAACCAACAGGGAAATTAATCACCCAGAGACAAGAGACTGACTGCTGAAGAACATCGAACAGAATATCTTGGTGCCTTGAGTGGGAATTCAGCTCACGGGTGCCCATGTAGGTTAATGAGATGAAGTGTGAAGCTTCCTGCTTCCTGGAAAGTTCTGTGTGAATAAATGGCTGCAATCAGGCAGTTCTGAAGGGGCCAAGGGTAATGAGGAGAGTAAAAATAAAAAGAGGCTGGATGGCTGCCTGAGACTCCTGGAGACATCCCAGGTCCCTGCAGAACCATGGTCCAAGGAGGCTATTTCACTGTGGGTGGGAAAACCAACATAGTTAGAAGTAGCACCATCTAGTGTGATAACCACACTCAATGAAACCTCCTCCGCTCTGAGTTTAAAAGAAAATGCAATATTTGTGGATTTTTGTCTCTTCTCTAATCACTATCTGGCAATTGCCCAACAGTAAAAGAGAATAGCCACTTGTAACTCTTCTACCATTCAGAAAAAACTCTCGCTCACACGATCAAACTTTATCAGTCACCGATTCACATCGAGACCCTTCTCTCCACAAAACTAATCTCTTTCCTGGCCCCAGGCATGAGTGTGAATGTTACATCATGTTGAAAAGCAAACTTTGCCCGCGGCTGCTTTTCCACCAGCCCCTACGACAACCTCAGCTCTCCACGCGGCCACTCCTGATTGTTTCCTTCTGGAAACTTCTGTGTATCTTGCACTGCTTCCCCAGCCATCAAGACCCTCCAGCAACCTCCTCTTCTAAACTTGTAAACTTCAATTACTGATCATCCTTAAGGGGACACCCAGCATATGCTGCCTTGTTGTACTGGTCAACTGAGTCAGGTTTTTACCTGCCCCTCCAGGTGGATGGTAAGAGCCTACAAGGCAAAGCCCATGATTTCTCTTCCCTCATCGCATGACGAGTGGAGGGTTTTGGAGTAGATCAACTTGACTTCAAATCCCAGCTCTGGCCTTACTAAACGTCCACACCTGAGCAAACTGAAAAACTCTCAGTTTATTCTCTCCCACATGGACTCAAGGTCCACACATCTCCACGGGGGGCCTCCAGGAGCACAACGCGCTGGATAAGAAAGCAGGAAGCAGAAAGAGACTCTTCAATTGATGTCGAAACAACGCAGCAGTGGCCTAATGTGTGTGGGGGGGAAGGGGGGGCGGGGGCAGACAGAGGCAGAGACAGGGGAGAGAGAGTGGATATGAAGGAGAGAGAATGGGGGAGGGGAAGGAGAGAGGAGAACGGAGGAGGACAGACCCAGCAAAAAGAGGGAGGGGCTATATTTGGGGGTGAAGGCTGATATTCCTGACAGAACTTAGACAAACAAGAAATTGAAAAGCACACAGCTGCTGATATCAAATACACACCCTCTTTCTGCACTACATCAAAAAGCTTTAATTAACAACTAATTTATTTGAGTGAGAAAATAAATTTCCTTATTGCAAATAAGTGTACTGTAAGTCAAAGAACAGAACTCCCAACCCCCACCCCACCCCACCCCACCCCCACGCACAGCGGGAAAAAATACAACAGGAGCGCAAATTAAACCTTTGGAAAAAGAATAAATAAGAATCTGGATCAAAGACAAAAAGAGTTTGTGGACTTGAGAGGTCAGCAGGACCAAACTGGAGACAACTCATGGAAAACTATCCTCTCTCTGCTGTGGGAACTCTGATAATGGTGACTGCCAAGACGAACTGTCGCTGCAGGTATGGACTGCAGTCAGTGAGGACGCACGCGGCCTCTCCATGTGCAAACCGGGGCTGTTTCCCAGTCCTCCTGCATGCCTAGGTGAACGGGGGCGGGGGAGGTACCAGGATGGGTGAACAGCGAATCCTCCCTGTGCCCACGAGGCCCCCGTCCACCTCCTCCACGTGCACGGCCTTGGAGGGCTCGCCCTCCGGCTGGGGCCTCTGTGATCTGCACAGAACCACGTAGGAGAAGCGTGTGGTCGAGAAGCGTGTGGAAACAGAGGCTGCAGGAGGCTGAGAGGCAGGGTTTTCACGTAGGACCTTGAACAATGGGTATGAGGAGAATGGCATTCCAGCCCCTGCGCTGCCACTAACCTCCTCTGTGCTTCCCTGAATGAGCCGCTTCTCCCTCTGAGACTCAGTTTTCCCACCTGTCAAACGAGACAGCTGCAAATTCGAACAAGAAATGTGGGTGTGGAGGGTCACCTGGGGAACTGCAGTGACTGAAGGACCAAAGCTGCCCCACTCCACTCCAGCCAATTGTTTCCAGAAGCCAAAACTCTAAAACTGGTGTGGACGTGTTTGTCTGTGCATATGAGGAATCACTTTATTTTCAAATGTTTGCAAATTTTGGTAAAACACTGTGTGGGTCAAAAAAGAGATGTCTGTGGGATGAATTTGGCCCTCAGTGTTGTCAGAAGCCCCTTCATTTTTCACATTTCATGACTGCCTAGTGAGTTGCCCTCCCACCACACTCCTTCCCAAATCCCTGATATGCAGACACTTCTGAATGAAAGAAGTGAGCCAGCTAAGGAAAGGAGAGCTCACCAGGGCCTCCTGCAGGTGTGACAGCACCTCTGGGCTGAGGAACCTTGCTGTGGTCAGTCTCCTGGCCCACAGTGTGTGGACCCTCGTTTCCTCGTGTGCAGAACAACGGGGCTGCACTAGGAGGTTCTCCAGGGTTCCTACCAGCTCCAAGGCCATGGCTGATGACTTCAGCATCTTCAAATGGTTTTGAATAAACAATGGAAAACCAAGAGAGATGAGGGTCTACCCTCTAATGGTTCCCTGATGCAGATGGGAAATGAGGGCAACAAATAGGCAGGGTAGTCAGACCAACGCCCACTCACAAAATTGGGTAAATGTCTATTTTGTGGTCTCTCCTTCCAACCTCTCCCCCGTGTCCTGTCTCTGTCATCTGGTGGGCACCCCCACAATTAGGGGCCTAATTCCCATAATCCGCATGTTAATTGATAAGCTGAAGACCATTTCCTTTTAGGAATCTGTAACCTGTGCAGGCCTCCAACCAAAAAGTTGGCTCTTAAAATGACGGAATTTCAGGTTCCCTGTGGGTCACTGTGAGATACTGTTTGGGGAGAGTCCCAGGCTGATGCCCTTCAGATCCTGTAACCAGGTAGTCACCTGCTCCACCTGGTAGTCAAGCTGTCCCCAGAGAGCAATGTGGTGAGGAGTGAAGCTACAGGGCTTTCTTGTTCCAATAAAAATCGACAATTTACTGTAATTTCGTTGTGATTTAACAATGCTTTTAAAAGAGGAAGTAAATGGCTCATAAAGTCTGGTGACCTAGTCACTCCTGTGTGCTTCATCAGCACTCCCTCTGAGCTGGTGCCCTTCACATCCCCCAGGCTGCCCAGGGACAGGCTGGAGTGGAGAGCCAGGAGACCGACTCCACAGTCCCGGGCACCAGCAAGTTCTCACCTCTCTCGGTCTTTCTCCATCCCTCTCTGACTCTTTCCCTCCCTTTTGCCTACTCCCTCACTCTTTTCTTTCTTTTTCTTTTTCTGAACAATGGAAGTTGAATGGCAATGCAAATCTCAGTCTCTCCTTAAAAAAACAAGCCAGGGAGGCAGCATGTCACCCATATGTATGAGCTTTAAATGGCTTTTATCAAAGTGAGGTCGCGCTAAATCACGGCGGAGCTGTCATAAATACAACTGACTCGACATAGGCTGCAACAAGCCTTCAGGGAAAATTATATGATGTGCTGTTGCAGTTATGGTATATCACACAGGGAGCTCATATTTTTCCACTGGCAAGGTAATCCGATCCTTCAGAGGACTCTAATGGGTGAAAAGAGGCAGTAAGTCGAAGTGAATCACACCAGGGATGGGATGGTCACACGCACGCCTGACAGGTGAGGGGCCCTTCTCTGGGTGCTGATATTTTAAAGAACCAACCTATTCACTGGAAGGAGGTAATTGATGGAATCTTAAATATTTTATGGGGATTTCCTTACTTAGAATCAATCGATGAGACTAGTTGATGGAGCACTGGATTAGTAGTTAAGGGACTTGTAGCTCTGGCACTAAATGTAGTTACCTGTGGTTCTAAAACACAAATTCTTTGATATTCTTCCTTGCAAAAGATGATGCCTATATCCCCTCCCCATCAATATGGAATGGCTTTAGTGATTCATTTCTAATGAACAGATTGTGGCAGAGGTGAGGTGTGTGCTTTCCAAGGCTGGGTCATAAAGGTATTGTGGTTTCCTCTTTGAACCACTCACTTTAAGAAAAGCCAGCTGCCATGTTGTGAGGACACTCAAGCAGCCCCATGGAGACGTCCACATGGTTTGGAACTGAGGTGTCCTGACAAGAGGCAGCACTAATTTGTCAGGCGTGCAAATGAGCCACCTTGGATGGCTCTTGGATGAGGATCCAACAGCCCCATTAAGCCATCAGATGCAGATAGGCTACTTCTAGAGTGCTGACCCACAGAAGATCTGAGAGGTAATAAATGTTTATTATTTTAAGCTACTGAATTGAGATAATTTTTATGCAGAAATAGCTAATATAAGGCAATAAGCTTAAACACTCTAGGTATTAGTTTCCTTATTTTTATATAAAGGATTAGCTACACATTAGGATCACTTGCAAGCTGTTCAAAAGCATTTAGTGCTCAGGACCTACACACTACGAATTGAAGCTGAGTCCCTGGGCACGGTGAGGCCCAGCACGGGCATTTTCTAAAGCTCCCCAGGTTATTCTTAATGTACAGCCAGAATCGAGTGCCACTGAATTAGATGCATTTTATGTTCTAAAAATACATTTTACAATTTTACGAAACCCTTGGCAGGTCTGGGAATTGAGAATGTGAGAGTTGGGCTATTTCTTCATTCCCAACTCCCTCTCATTACTTCGGATGCCTGGACACTGTCCAGCAGAGCCAGAGACAATTCCTTTACTCCAGCTAGTGAAACCTGGCCCAAGACAAAGAAGTATATTTTAAGAAGTAAAATATCATTACAATAAGGATGAGTCAGTCCTAGGGAATAGGAAAACAGCCCAGATCTGAGGAAAGCTGACATTGATCAGTTTTCTTAACCCACTGCATAAAGAGAGTCAAACATGGGCCATCCTCGGCTTAGCAGACTCCTTTGGCAAAGAGGAGTGCTGTCAAGCATGGAGCCTTTGTGAGGGAGCATCATGCCTCTGCTGGTCTAGCAAGGGCAGGTGTGGTGCTGGGTAGCAGTCATGCACTGGGATTTGAGCCAAAAGACTTGCTGCTCACTGGCTGTGAGAACCTGGACAAGTCAGTTCGTGTCTGTGACTCAGGGTCTAAGCCTGTGAAAATGGAAATTATATATCTCCCATGCTGACCTTGTCAAATGGAGTAATGAGACAACAGAGGTGAAAAGCCTCACAGACAGTAGTGTACACACATCAGAGTGCTATGACCCTGAACCATGAAAACCCATGGAAGGAATTCCACTACCAACACAGGTCTCCTTCTCTGAGAAAAAATAAACAGTAAATAAATAAAATAAAATAAGAGAGCAATATGGATCAAGAAGACAATTTGCCCCTAAAAGGTCAGAAAGACCTTTTCCTGGTCTCCACTCCTGCCACTATCAGTAGTCACATGTTATTATTATCCTCCACCTGCCCTTCCTAAGGAGGTTTAAACACCTCTCTGTCATTCCTGGATGTCTAGCAAACACCAAGTCTGAGTCCCTCCTTCAGCCATCCACTAGTTCATTCAGTAAGTGTTTACAGTGTGCTTAC
Organism: Orcinus orca; assembly: GCF_937001465.1. Taxonomy (NCBI): domain Eukaryota; kingdom Metazoa; phylum Chordata; class Mammalia; order Artiodactyla; family Delphinidae; genus Orcinus; species Orcinus orca. Next base: position 28,457,140 of record NC_064573.1, read on the forward strand.
TACACACAAATACACTTCAAAACCATACGAGGGAGGAAGGAATGCTTATTCAGGTCTACCTCTTATCTCAGATCTCCACTTATCTGGATGCTACACCTTGGTCCTCAATCCCTTGTTACAGTCTCAGGCAGTCTGGACATCCCATAATACTGCACATTTGCCTCAGCCTTCGTGTTATCTCCAATGCTGGCAACTCATTTTGCACAGTATAGGACTAGGCTCCCAAGAGAGTGAAGATCCATAAGGGCAGAGCTATGTCCCCCATTCTCTGTATCACCTGTTACAATAGCTGGGAGTCCGGTAGATGCTCAAGCAGCCAGTGTGGGCTGATAAGCAGTCCCGTAGCAGCAGCGCCAGCTTTTGCCTGGACTTCCTGAATCAATCTCCTTCCTTCCATATCTGCACATCAGCCTGCCCATCCCCTGGGGTTGAGGGAAGTAGAGAAAAGGGATTAGACTTGCTGTTTAAGGGGGATGTCTGCTGCTTCCCTGGTGGCCTCCTCACCCTGATTCCCACTTCAGGCAGCACAATTTCTGTGGTTCACTCACATGCCTGAACCGTTTAAGATGCTGCCAGATGAGAATTTCAGGCTCTCTAGGAGCAGTCCTTCCCAGGGCCCAGCTGTCTACTCTGTAATACTTAATTCTTTGGAAAGAAGTAACAAGAAGGCTGGTGTTTTTGTTTTGTTTTGTTTTGTTTTTTTAAGATTTTAAGAAAATCATTTATTGCTGAGAAGTCACATCAGGGTCTCATCCTTCAAAGCGACAGTTGAGTGTGTATCAGCCTGAGAGAGAGCCCGATTATTAGTTTTAAATAGCTTATTTTATTCTCTTAAAAATGGGATCAGTTCATCTTCGTCACATCTGTCTGTGTGTGGCTCCCGCATGCCACAACAACTGTCAACTCCAGGCATCATGTTATTAAGGTGTAGCAGGTGTATGCGTGGGTCTGCCTGGGTGTGTGTGTTTTCCAAAGGAGCAGACAATGAGAGCTAGCGCATGAGTAATTAATGGGGTTGCTTTGCTCATCTGCATTCAGGAAGGGTCTAGGAAGACAGTTCCCATCCAGCCCATCCCACACCCCATTGGCTGGGGAGGAGGGAGGAGCCACAGCCACAGTCCACATTATCTAAGCAGCAATAGTAAGGCCTTGCAATAAATCACTTTACTAAGGGATGCTGTAAAGGGAATATGACAATCACAAGCGTGTGTCTCCCTCACATCCCAAGGGCCATGTAGCTTTGGCCAATGACCCAGCACACTTGCAGCAGAGCTTCCAGATGTCCCTGATACCTGTTTAAAGAGCTATTTCATAGGGCCCAGGCTCCTTCTCATTCTGTTATGAATAAAGGCAAGAGCTAAGCTAAAGTTTCAGATAAAGGAAAGGGTAGAATCTTCCACTGTTTTGCTCTATATTGAAGCCTACCATTCATATCAATGGGAAAACACTGCACAGTGTCTGCAGTGAGTGTAGCATGGTACTAAATGTCAGTATAAAAGGAGTAGATAAGCAAGGAAAGACCCGTACATCAAAATATGTGACAAATAATATGGAGTAAATAATAAAATGCTAAGCTGAATGCAGCTGGGTGTTAAACATGGCTCACAAAATACGTTTTATGGATGACTGAGAAAGCCGGAGGACAGAGCCAGGCATGGGATGCTTCTGATAGGGACCTGGGAGCATCTTCATTACAGAAAGGAGGAGGAAGAGCCCACCAGGCACGTGCCAGCAAGAGGAAACAGGCAAAATTGGGAAAGAGACTTGAGAATTATGGAAACATGGCACACACAACCCATAACAGGGAATGGTGGGCAATTCAGCTGAATAGATACTAGGCGTGCCCAGAAAGAGAAGTGTGCTTGCGTATGTCTCTGTATACACGGATGACTCTAGGGCAGATAATCTGAAATGACAGATAATCAAAACATTTAGCATGTATCTATGTCTTGGAATTGATATGGATGGGTAAGGAGATGTAGGGCTTGCAACACTTTCCATGAAATAATGAAATGCCTCTAAAGACCCGAGTCAGGAAGAGCTGGGAAGCCAACACGCTGGTCCTATGAGTGCACCTGTCTCCCCAGTCCTGCCTGCAGCAAATGGAACTCTTGGGCTGGGGCAAAACATCCGCTTTGCCTAGTGTGCTGAGGCCAGGCCCCCACCCACCCAACCCACCCTCCTGAGGCAAGGAAGGCAGTTAAGTGATGACTGTATACAAAAGGCACATTCTCTTAGTTTCTGCAGGACTAGAACAAATAATAATTCCATATTCATTATCAAATAAAAGATATGTCATAGTAATAAATTATTTAAAATGAAAAAGACTTGTTATGGATCACATTACTGATAATTTGCCAGCAGAGAATTGAATTCCCATGCAGGGGAAAGAAGCCTCCCCCAAGAAGCCTGGTTGACACTCTTCCACCCAGAATGAAGCACTCTCGCTCTGTGCTCACATCACACTTTGTCATTTCTTCCCACAGTCAGCATCAGTTGAAGGAGGGAGCGCATATCAAAGACTGCTCAGGGTGCACAGGGACCTATATCCAGGGTACTTGCATGCTGATGCACCAGCACTACTGGTTTCCAAGACATCAAAGGAGGTGCTTGCCTGTGGAGTAAAGCCTGCCGTGCCCTCTGGAAATCCTTTGTGGGGGCTGGAGAGCACACACAACTCAAAAAATTAACACGGAAAGATTCTAAAAAAGAAATGGAAATGAACGGTGAGAAATTCACGGCCACATACAGTTGCAGGAAAATAGGCATGAAAGTGTCAGGCCTAACAACTGCAGTGGCTTGCTGTATACAGGAAGATAACAATACAAATGCCATGATCCTCCCAGGCCAGGTGTGAGGGGAGAAGCTGCTAAGGACGGGTCACAGCAAAACCCAAACTGGGTAGGAACCGAAGGGCCGAGGACAGCGTGGCCTGTCACATATTGTCTGGCTTGGGACATTCAGAAACCTGGTCTTTCTTTTTCTCATCTGCCAAATAGACAGTTACAAACCTGGATCAAGCCTAGAGTTCACTAGACTAATATTGTGAAGCAAAAGAAACTATGACAAAGTTTCCTGAGTGGGCAAAGCCATGTTTCTCAAGAGTCTTCAGAGCATTGCTCCAGAGCAGGGAAGAAGCAGGACGAAGGATCCTAAGGAAAGAGTGGAGTGAGGGAGGGGTGAGGAAGCTCACAGACCCCACACCTGTGAGCACCAGCTCTACCTGGCTGCACCCAAGGGCACTCCCAGTTCCTCCAGTCTCTGGATTTGACAACCCAGCCTCCTCTCTTGCACAGCAGAAATGCTGCAGCAGATGTGTGCTAAACAAGACCAAACTTAGGGGAAGCAAGGGCATTTTAAAAAATGAAGGGGCAGCGGGGAGAAAAGAAAAGAATGAAAATTTGACTACAGAGTGTTTATAAAAAGCTGATATGTAATTCAGTGTTTGTGGAAACTTTTCTTCTTTGTTTGGTGGCAGAAACCAAATCGGAGACATGCAAAGTACGTAAATATCATTTAAAATCTAAAGAAATTAAATTGTAAGATTAAGTGAAATGATGTCTGAGAATGTGCTCCAAAAAGTGCAGGGTATTGTCCCAATGGAAGGGGTTGCTGTCCAGGGCCAAATTCTTCATATGTTTATTTGATGGATCAGAGGCCACAAGAGCTCCGCTGGCCACCAGAGCAGACTGTTAGAGGCATTAGCTGAATTCCAAAAAGGCTCCAGGACCAGAATGCCTCCCTCACATTTACTATAGAACCAGAATTTGCATTCCTAGAGATTCACACTCTTGAAGTTTTTGCCCTCGGGCCTTCTTTCAAAAATACAGATACCTCTGGGAAGGATGACACTTCTAACTGATTCATTCTAATAGGTGTGGAGGACAGGTCGTCAAGTAGACATTTGGCTCATCTGTAAGTCACAGCTCTGTTCTGGCCTGACTGTGTGAACTTGGCAAATAAACCACTTGACCTTTCAGTGCCTCAGTACCTCCTTAAGGGAAAGGGACATTGGGCAGGCAGATAAGATGGACCTCTAAACCCTGAAATGAGATTCCCTGATATATCAGAGGTAGGGTTGCAGATAAAAGACAGGGCAACCGGTCCAATTTGAATTTCAGATACATAATAAATACATACTTAGTGTATGTTCCATGTATACTTAAACTTAAAAAAAAAAATGTGTGGGAGTCCTGTATTTTTATTTGCTAAATCTGGCAACCTTAATCAGATGGGCTTTTCTCTCCAGAGGGAAGATTCCAGGGGGAGCATGGGCAGCAAATGGAAAAGGCAGGGAGTGAGGAGAAATGGGGGCAGGAAGGCAGTTCCAAGCATAATGCCGCCTCCTTCACAGTTCTTTGAGGGCTGACCTAGTGCAATGACATTCATAAAATGCACCTCACTCAAGGGCTTCAGCAAGATGCACAGGCTGCCAGAGCCCTCCCTGGAAAGGAAGTGGGCTCCAGGGAGAGCTGTCCTAAGCAGTAAGCGGCCACTTCATGCCTGTAATCTGACTCTCCACTGCTCTTCCCAACTTCCTTTACCTCCCTCCCTGGTAATACTCTTCGAAGACTCCCTCCCGCTGCTCTGTGAAATCCAAGCTCCCTAGAAGCTCCCAGAAGGCCCATTTGGTCTTCTATACCCTCCCCCCCCACCCCCAACCCCAGCCTGGTCTCTTGCCCTTCCCACCTCATACCTCATAAGCTAGCTTTCCTCCCCCACCTGCCTAGAAGATGGTTTCTCTTTCTGAATGCCCTTTCCAGAGAATGGCCCTGGCTCCTCCCTCTCTCCTTTTGATTTAGCTCATCTCCCTTGCCTTCCCGTCTCCACTGTGTCCCAGGTGGGCCTCTCTTGAGCAGGGTATCGCCCTGTCTTCGAGTTCATGCATTCACACTGTTGGTCACTTCCTACTCCTTGAGAGCAAGTATGCATTTCTGTCTTAACTTCATCTCTGAATCTCTAGTTCCTGCCACAGTGCATTTGATGAGTACAGTAATTATTTGATTGGTTAATTATTACATTCGCTGGTCCCTGTTGATTGAGGACATTTGTTAATGAATTGATTAGCCCCTTTCTCCCCAGCTCTGTGCCTCTTCTATAACTCCTGGGGGGTCACAAATCATCTCTGGAATTAGCCATTTTCTACCCATCCCCATATACCTCTCCTGCACTCTGCAAAGCACTGAGCAAGCCCTCCTCTCTACGCACACCTCTGAGTTGGCCTTTATCCTTTTATAACCTATACTCTTGGTATAGTTTGCATTTATCCAGCAATTAACCATATACCTCCTTGTGCCACTCCCTGAATTATGTTCTGTATTGTCATTCCCATTAGCAGTAGTATCCCATTAGAGCTTTCTCTAGGCAAGGGCTAGTATCATGTTCTTGGTGAGGAATGAAGCCAGGAAGTGAGGCCCCAGCCCTTTGGGAGCTTATACTTAAGGTAAAATGGAAGGTAATCCACATTTCAGCTGAACCATCCTTGGAGATCTATACACGGTGGATTTATACATATTACCTCATGTTAAATGAGAGGTCTGACGCCTGCCCCAAATTTCTGCAAATTGCTGGAATCCAATCCTGTATTCTTATTTTTTACTTTCTATTCTCATAAAAATCACGATCTTCCCCCTTCCATGGCCCTGCCCTTCAGCTTTCTATTCAGGTCTCACCTACAGCAAAATTTTCATTCTTTTTCTTAATGAAGAACAATTAGTTTCCTTTCATGCCAAGCCGTGGAGGCCTCACCTTTCATATGCAAACCAGGTATTTGTTAAACAAAAAACCCACTCACTCCCCTAGAGGAAGAATGAGAGGCAAATCTTTAATTTGAAAGATCCTTTACCTTCTCTCCTTTCTAACTAAAGTAACTATTAAGGGAGTAATAGTTATATGCCAGGGGAGCTTGGAGTAAAAAGAGACCATGCTACCAATGTAGCATTGGTAGGCTGTGTTCTCCAGATTGAGTGTGACTAACCCATCTTGGCATGTCTGCCTTGTGAGTAGGAACGTGGGGCCCACTTGGCCTCCCCTCTTGGAAGCTGCCCTCTGACCGGAAGACTGCAGCCTGGGCTCTGAACACACAGCCCTATTTCCCTGTCACTCCCCATCCAGTTCCAAGGCCCACGTGGTACAAACGCGGGCTCTGGTACCCATGGCTGTTCCTCCCAGTCTTCCAGACTCTGTCTAACACCCTCATCACCCTCCTAAGGACTCTTATTCTCCCAGCCCCCTGGCCGCGGCAAACTGCCAAGCTCCCATTTCTTGGAACACTGGAGGAAACCAACCTCTGCTAGGCCCTCAGCAGTTTTCCTTTCTCCAGAAAAGTGTTTCTAGCCTAAACTCAATGGCTGGATTAACTTCAAATACTCTTGAAGCGAAGATTCTCAAACTGGAGCACATATCAGAAACATCTGGAGAGCTAAGCCCCAAGTTCTGAGGGGAAATCTGGGATTTTATATTTCTAACAAGCTCCTCGGTGATGGGGATGCCTGAGTACTGGCTTCGAACTTTGGCTTCCATGTGTCCACCCGGGCACTCTTAGACACACTGCCCAGCATTGTGGGCCCCTGACTGCAGCAGATATTCCCCATACGCCCCACTGTCCCCAGGAACACACAATCAGGCTTTGAACCCAAAAGGCAAGACTGTGCCCTAAGGGGTGGCCCTGGCCTACAGCAGCTGTTTGTCCAACGTGATTAAAACCCAATTATGATGTGCTTCAGAGGCCAGAGAACTGCGAGAGCTGGGATCTGGCTTGCAGAACAGCATGCATTTTGTGTAACCAGCGTAAACAGAGTGGGGTAGGCGGTGGGGGCAGACAGCTGTTTCCCATTCAGGGACCGGCAGGGCCCAGGGAGTGGGAAGCCAAGCACATCACTGCCCTGCCAGGCCCCTGCAATCAGAACCCCAAGGGCACATCAGCCATTCCACAGAGGGGCAGGGCAAGGGGAATGAGGCCATGGAGGGGGGAACCAGAGGACACTGAGACTGAGTACATAGGCTATACCCAGCAAAATGTCCTGATGCTTTAAGGAGGGGGTAACTATTGATATAAAGTTTTGTCATGACTAATTTGCATCCTGGGATTCTGAGGCAACTCAGCCTTACCAGAGAAAGGGCCGGAAGGGGTGCCTCTGATGGTAGTGTTTCTCTGATGAGGTGTTCCTAAGAAAGTGGTCAGAAAACCAGGGCCATTAGAATCCCCTTGGCATTTACAGAATGTGCAGATTCCCAGGCCCCATCAGGTCTACAGAGTCAGAACCTCTGGGGGTAACCCCAGGCCCAGCCTGGGAATCTGCATGCTACAAAATCTCCCCAACTGATTGTTCTGTTCACTGATGTTTGACCGGAGCAAGAGTGGGTTGGGTTTCACAGGCAGGAAGCTGAGGTCCTTTTCAGTGCCTTTTCTTCAAATCTATAAATGGTGTCTAGCCTCTTCTGACAGGTCTGGCAATCAAGGACTCCATGGACCATAAGGGATGACTCTCTTCTGTACACTGTACCCCAAAGACCACGTGTTCTCCAGCGCCAAGGGAAGCACTTGGCTTCTCATTCTTGGCATTTTCTATATCAATCTATTTAGTAATCAACAATTATTTACTGAATACCAATTTTGTGCTTATCACTCCACCAGGCAAATACAAAGAAGGAGAGGAAGCACAGTGAGATAAATACAACTCAGGCACGATGGACACACTAAGGCACAAAGCACAGAGAGTGAGTGAACTGAACAGAGGGAGTGTTATTCTAAACTCTGTTACAATCAGTGTCATAGTCACCTACTTGTTATTAGTTTAATTCAGAAAATCGATATGCCTCCCATAATGCAAAAGCAATGATAGCAATAACCTCTATTTATGGGATATTTACGTAGTGCCAGGTGTGGTACAAATGTATTTCCCTTATATTACCTCACTTAATCCTCTCCAAAACCTGATGAGGCGGGTACAACTATTTTTCAATTATAAATGAGGTTTCTGAGCATTGTGGTTATTAAATACATGCCCAAGTTTACACAGCTAGTAAGGGCTGGAGTTAGAAAGTAGGCTTAGTTGTGCCTGATTCCAATAACCTGTGTCAGTCTTGTGGCGTGACAATCATGAATAATCTAGGTGTAATGTACTAAAATGTCAGAAATGGGAAACATAATTAAAAGGCATAATGGCACCCCAAAGGAAGAAATGGGCAAAGAAGTGTGTAGAAGTTAGGAGTAAACTTCATGAAGAAATGGACCTTTGAAAGGGAGATTCTGAAACTCCCTGAACTAACAGGTACCCTTTGACCACATGTCTTTCTATATATAGAACAGAGGCTGAAAAGCCCTGGGGATCCCTGACAGAAAGGTTAAGTCTAAGATGATCCACAAAAACAAGTCAAACTGAGCTTGTTCTTCACTTCATACTATTCTGCGTCAGTTGAGACCAGGATAAGAACAGTTCATCACTGGCAATGTTCACAAACAGGCCTCTGCTAGATTCACAAAATGTACAACTGGGCTTGTGCTTCATTTTTTAAAGGAGGATTGGGAATAAAAACAAAAAAGAAAAGACAACTCTATACAAGGCCTTACCGAATAAGCACTCTGGAAAGTCACTGAGCAGAAAATTGAATTTAAGTTTCTCCAAACGAGACATATTCCCCATCCTCCCAATGCTTTGTTGGAATGATCCACTCTCTCTATAAGGAAGTCATGAAACCAAGGAAACACTTCAAACTAGAGAAAACACTATGTACTATTTTGTGAATCCAGACTTTTGGAATCAATTCAAATGCTCAATGTACAGAGTTTCTTTACCCCACATACACACCCCCCACAACAGTGCACAACAGTTACTGATACTCCTTGCAACAGTATGTTTTAAAACATCTGTGTTTTTCCTGTATTCGCTGTTTACAGAGGATGAGAATAAAATTGTATTCTGGCCAGGGAAGCACAGCAGTATCCCCAGTCACTGAGTTCTGAAGGCTGCCCCACCCAGCTTCCATCTTATCAAGTCCCAAAAGTTTCCAACACACAAGATAAGCAGAAATGCCCTTTGTATAGGCAAAAAGGAGATGGGAAATTGTCGTTGTGATTGGAGAAGCTCCAAATATCTCTATACCTCCTCTTCCCTTAGTCTGAAATTCTGCCCTTAGAGATGCCTCTAAGGATTTTATAGTAAGAATCATCTGGAAAGAGCCTTTGAGATCACCTAGGTCAGTCCCCAAATTTTAGGGTTGGGTAAACTGTAGCTATGTAAGGTTACCGCCTTGCAAAAGGATTCAGGTTTTCAACTGAAGCAGCCTTTCTCAATGTTAATTCGTTTCGGATAACGTTGACCCCTTCTGACCTTTGGTCAAAATAAGTATCCCATGTTCAAATCGCTTTGGGAAACTCTGCACACAGTATATCACCTCCCTTCTTTCTTTTGTAGATTCACAACACAGATTACTGGATTAAAGATTCCAAGAAGTTCTACTATTAAGAACCAACTTTTTTTTCCCCCCAGTTTAGCTACTTAAAATTTTTACAGTATGATTTCTACTAACATGCAGAGGAATGAGTGTCCTTGTGTAAGCCATTTGGAAAATACTGCATGATATCATAGTCTGTTCTCTCCTCTACCAGGAAAACAATTAAAGGCAGTATTTTATACTAATTCACATTCAGTTACGTAGGACTTATCAAGTCTCAATTTCCCCTTGGCAAGAAGAGTTAAGCAGTGGTAAGGAATCTGGATACAAAGAATAAGGATCTGAGACATGCTAAACAAACTTCGACAGCAATTTGGCATTGGTCATGGCCAAATTTTAAAGGTGGGACTGTGTCGGCCAAAGGGATTAAATTCAAAGACCAAAGCAACTGACCACTTTGCTCCTCTGTTGTAGAAATCTTCCCTGGTTTCATCTTTAGAACTCTTTTTGCTCCAGGACTACTACTTCCTACTACAAGGCTACTTTCTCACATTTTTGGTATTCTCTAAGCATAATCATGTTGGCAGACATGCCGTAGGTGCCCAATGATGACTTGAGATTTATAAAAATGGCATATTGTCAAAACAGAAACCTGATCATGGTTATTCTTCTTCTGGCAGAATGGAAATTGGAATGTGACTAGCCCCAGGATTTTACTTTACTAATTCTTATTTCTCCTAAGCGATTAAAAAAAGTTCAAGTATTTTCAGTTGTTCAATTGACTTAATATGTTTAAATAAATTCAGTTTAGATCCATTTTATCAGCAGAATTCAGTCTGATCAATAGAATTATATGTGACCAAAAAGGAAAAAAAATCATTAACAGGCACCAATGTAATAGAGTGTGTCAGTAACATTTATAAGATGTGCTGCACTTGCAAGCATGAGAAATGAGAAGGTGCACTGGCAACCAAGTTTGTAACATCTTAAAGTCTAAGCCAGCTTCAAAAATCCCAAGTGGAGGGCTTCCCTGGTGGCGCAGTGGTTGAGAGTCCGCCTGCCGATGCAGGGGACACGGGTTCGTGCCCCGGTCCGGGAGGATCCCACATGCCGCGGAGCGGCTGGGCCCGTGAGCCATGGCCGCTGGGCCTGCGCATCCGGAGCCTGTGCTCCGCAACGGGAGAGGCCACAACAGTGAGAGGCCCGCGTACCGCAAAAAAGAAAAAAAAAAAAAAAAAAAAAAAAAAAAAATCCCAAGTGGATCTAAACAGGCCTTGCAGTGGGAACCATTTGTCTCCACTCCCTAAGTTTCTACTCTGTCATTAGATGGAGATTCAATCTTCTGGGAGAGAAAAAGAAAGTTGGGAAAGAAACTTCCACTACTGTTCATTCTTTTCCGCTTATCTGATAGATGTAACTGGAAAAAGGGTTTGTCTTAGTCTACTCCAGCTGCCATACAAGATACCATATACTGGGTGGCTTAAACAACAGACATTCATTTTCTCCCAGTTCTGGAGGCTCAAAAGTCCACAATCAAGGTTCCTACAGGGTGTGGTTTCTTGTGAAAGTTCCCTTCCTGGCTCACAGATGACCACCTTCTCACTGGACCTCACATGGTAGAGAGAGAGTAAATCAGGTCTCTGGTGTCTCTTCTTGTAAGGACACTAATCCTAGAGGCTCAGGACTTCATCCACGATCTCATTTAACTTTACTTCCTTACTCCAAATATAGTTAAATCAGAAGATAAGGCTTAAATATATGAATTTTGTGACACAATTCAATTCACAGCAGGTCTGAAGATGTGAAGCCCAAGTCAGTGAAGGCTCCCTCTCTTTCTTGCTCTCCCTTCTCCTCCTTCCATCTACCCCCTTTCAGTCTGACTCTTCATATTATACAGAATAGGAAAAACATCCAAAGCTCAAGAAATAATTTTCAAAATGACTAAAAACAAATGGATCAAAAACACCTCATGTCCTCAGCTGCCCCTGAAATCATCATATTCCAAGAGACACCCAGTTCAGTGGTACCTGAACTTTGATCCACTACATTGATGATGACTTATGGTTCAGGAAACATTGCCAGATTTGACAAGTTAGAACTTGTAGCAGCTCACAGACATCGAGTACCATTGTTTCCACTGCCTTGTGACAAGGTCACGGGTAACCTACTCCACCACATTTCTGTATAACGGAACTACCTAACTGTAGATCCCTGGGGCTCTGTTGGAAAAAGTCAGCTATATAAGTTAGAAACCACTGTGATGGTCTCTCTTTTTTTTTAAACCAGTGACACAGAGACAGAAAATAAAAAAAGGATATTTCAAAACATATTTTCAACAATGGCAATATTTAGTGCATAGCCTCTTTAGAAGAAGACTTTGAAATGTGACTCCACTTACTTGGAAGTATAATAAGACCCAGTGTGTGTTTTGAAAAGTTAGTCTTTTACTCTTCCATGCTTTGGATGAAAACATGCCCATCTTCTTCATTTTAAGCCATTAATATAAGGTCCCAAGGGTCGAATTTGGATTGTCTTATTAAATTTTCACTGTTCTTCCCTCTCTCCATTTCCTACCTGCTGAACTGGAGAGAAAGTGTGTACACCCATGGAGGAGCCAGTTGGAAGCCTAGGGGATAAATAAATATGACACACAGAGTATATAATGCTCAACTCAAGGAGTTGTCATTCACTTAGATTTATTACATTGTAACTACAACATTTGGTTCCCCCATGGTCTCTATAAATTGTGCAGTTACCTTTTGTGGCATGAACCTACTCACCCAAGAAGAGAAAGGTTTGCTAAGTCTTGCTGAAAATGCTGACCATCTAGAGTTTCACTGGCCAGGCTAAGGGCCCAATATACCTGTCATATCCCTAGGCTCTCACATAGGGCTGGGCCACAAGGGGCCTTTAATGAATACCCACTGGATGGCTGAGATATACATGCTGCAACAACAACCAAAAAATGAGTAAATGAGCTATCATGGGCTCTTTGGCTGCTTGAGGCTCACCAATTATTCTATCTTGAAGTCTGGTCTGATCAGTCTGGAAGCAGCGAGCAACATACTTCCTATTAGGGAATTTCATTGCAAAGATAATAAATAGGAAAATACAAGTACATTTCTATTGACCTTTCTATGGGCAGTTCCAGTCCAGTGATGGGGGGATGTAGTTAGAATCTAGTTGTCCCACCATCATCACAAGGTCTTACTTTGTTTTTCTCATTTTGGAAACTATACTGAGGGTTCTTTAATTTAAAAGTCCTTGATTTCCTACCACAGACTCCAGAAGAGCTTTTTAATAGTTTCTTCTCTTTAAAAGGAAAAAGACATTTGTCCCCAAACAGAACATGCCATCGCCAATGGTGAGCCCATGCTCTCATCACCACTCTGCCTGCATCGTGAACTGTGGCTCACTAGCAAGCACCTCTGGGGCCAACGAAGTGAAGGAGAGTTGCTCCCACAAAGCATTCTCAGCCTGCCCTGGATACAAAAAGTAAGCTCAAGAAATTGTAGTTTCTTTCCTTGGCCCCTTAGTGGGCCCCAAAGCAGCTATTAGGGAGCATTGGTGCTCCTGGATTTTGTGCTAAACAAACCAATATTTGAACCACAGAAAGGCCGAGCTGGGGCTGGGCTGATCTGCAGGGGCCTCCTTTGTCTGGGGGTTGGAATCATTCCCTGGTTTCTTTTCACTACTCTTCCCCACCCCCAGCTCCTTCCCCTCTCCCAATTCATTCTTTAAGAATTTATCCTGCTGCTTCTTTAACTCAGCATGTGTCTGGGCAGATGTCCAAGAACGCTCCCTTCAACAACGACAACAACAGGAACAGGAAAAAAACCCTCTACTTCAATTCAGTCCTCCCTGCTCTGGCTGGCTCGCCCTCTCCCTCCTGGCTTTTCACAGCTCATGATTGATAATGTCGTCCTTTCTCTCACCCTGGGACTCCACATGCCTTTCTATTGGACAACACAGCCTCTGTGAGGCGACCTGGGAGCCAGCCACTAGGCCCTGGGACCCCCTTGGGGTCCTTTGAGAGAGGAAAAAAGAAAGGCCAAAAAGGGCCCTGGATGGGGGCAGGCCCAACAGGTACAAAGTAACTGGAGAGCCAGCCGAATGGGGTGAGCTTTTGTGCGAGGACCAGGGCCCAGCAGCAGGAAGAGGCTAGGGAGGGGAGTGAGGGGGTCTTTCTGTACCTCCTCGCCAAACATTTTTTGCCTTAGTAAGAAAGGCAATGACACTGATACTCCAAAGGACCAAGTATATTTTGAAACAGTGAAAATGATGCTACCACAACTCTCCTTTTGAACTCTATGGCTTCCCTTGAAATTCCTTGAGAGAAGACATCACATTTTCAATTGCATTCTGTTACAAAAAGATTCAACTAACATTTATTGAGCACCTACTAAATCTCAGATACTATGCTACTTGTTTGCTCATTCACAATGCCACTTAATCCTTGGAACAATAAGGTAGTAGTTACTCCTTACTACCAGATGGGGAAACCGAGGCCCAGAGCAATGAATTCCCTTGTCCTGGATCACACAGCAAATATGCAGCAATGCTGTGGGACTCATATACCCATACATTTTATGCTTTACTCTACTCTTCAGTAAACTTTGAGAAATCAAAGAAAAATTGAATGAGGCACAAAGGAAGGGGCATTATTATTATTTCTAGTATTATTATTTGCACCATCCAGTAAATCTGCATTAAGAAATTTGCATCACCCAGGAAATTAGTTTTTTGCCTTTCTCCTCATGACTGTCTTGGAATAAATGGGTCAGATGAGGGCTGCCCCAAAGTTGATGAACCATATTATCTGATTCTACCTTGGAAATGTTTTCTTGAATTTCCAATTCAGTCATATATCCTGTACCTTTCAAGAGGGTCAGTTTGAAAGCCATCTGCTTGATTAGGGTTTCTGTCATTTCTAAAACTGCATTTGAAAATATTTTCTACTATATAAGGGACAACTCTTGTTTAAAGATAATTTTAGAAATATTCTGTGGGTAAATCTGTGCCTTCTGTTAATGAAAATGATTATACAAAAGTTTCCTTTTTTCTTGTAACTTCTAGCAAACTTACAGCCCAAGTTAGTCCCCAGTGTTGATAAACAGAGCCTTAAAGGAGCCAGGTAGCTCCCACTCCTTTTAGGTGTTTCTGCTTTGCTTTTCCCATAATTGTTGAATTTTGTGTTATGCATATAAACCTCTGAAATTCCTTTGGAAAGAGGTAAGATATAACTCCCTGATAAGTAAACGACCAGTATATACGTCTATCCCAGGCTGTCATCATAATCTAAAACATCTTATTTTAATGTCCACACCTAGGACAGAGCAGAGTAAGACAGAGCAAGTTCCTGAATAGAAGTGAAAAAAACAACTCTGTCTGACTTGGTGAGCAACGTGCTTGCAGAGTCTGTACCCCTCTCTCCTAGGAGAGGAGCTGGGAAGCAGCTGACCCAAGTAAGTGAAGGAGACGAACAGTCTTTGTGGAGGACAGTGCAGTCTTCATGGCTCCACCAAGACCAAGACTCCTTTGGCTCCTTTATCTCCCTATGCTGGGGCCTGGGTCCTCACCTACTTTTATAGTTTTCTACCTGCTTTCTTCATCTGCTTTCCTAGACACTCCCTTCCCTTATTGTTGCTCCCTCTTCTTTCTTCCTCCTGCTTCTTCTCTCCCCCTCCCCTTCTTTTTCCCAACTGCCTCAAAAGGACAATACCTTGGGAAAGGAAAAACGAGAAAGAGACAGCCAAAAGTTATAATTTCTCATTTAGAAAAATAGTTCGCTAGTGTTAAATATTTAATGCATCCTTCAGAAGAAAAGGTAAGGACAAATCCGTCAAAATATTATGTTAGACTCTCAGAAATAGAGAAGAGCAATCAAGAAATCCACCAGCAAATACCTCTGGAGCATATATTCCATTGGACGTCCTGGGCTGGTGGGGCAATAGTATTAAAACTAGAAACAAATGTTATTGGAGACCCTTACCTTAGGGAGGATAGAATCTAGTAAGACACGTGTGCCACAGTAAATAGCCACGTAAGTGAATAATACAAAACTCTACATGTGATGTTACATGCAGCAAATGAGCTGGTGCTGGGGCAGAGTGTTCTAGAGAAGATGTGCACCAGCTTCTCGGAGGCAGGATGCACTGAGAGGTGGGCTCAAGGGAGGGAAGGCTTGAGATGAGCACTGAAGGATGGTTGAACTCTGGAGAGGAGTCGAGAAGCATAAGGGAGCTGCAGCCTTAAGATCCATGGTATTGCCACCCATCCCCCACCTATCACCTTCCAAGGCACCATAACTGGTCTTAAGATTAAGGCAGGAGTGAAGGGTGGAACCCAGATGGAGTTTGGAGTGAGAATGAGTAATGCCTCCTACCGGGACCCTGGGGAGTCATCTTCTCAGCCATCTGGGATCACTGCCATGGTTGTTATTAAGCCAAAGTGCTTATACACTAAGATTCATCAAGTATTATTTTGTCTCTTAGATTGAACTAATCCCATACCTAAATGGTCTTCACCACATTGCTCACCTCAAGAACTTACAACAACTAAGCAGTTCGATGAAAGGAAAAGTCAAATCACCTACTTGTGAATCAAGAGGATTATTCTCAAAGATCTTTTTGGTTCTCACATTTATGTTATCTTCCCTTCTAATTCTTTGGCATTTTGGCTAATAAGGATTACTCTTGTTTCTCTTTTGCACAAATGCCTTTGGTCTCAAAAGCAAAGAGTCTGTTTTGAAAGTCTGAACTTCCTTGACCTGAGAATGACTCCTCAGGTAGTGCTGTCTTGCTGCTATAGGATCTAGAATGCCTTTCCATCAGTATGTGATACTTAAGTCCCCAATCGACGTGAGTTCTCATCACAATGTAAATGTTTTCAGTACCAAACGATAGAGCTAGGAATAAAAAAAAAAAAAAAAAAAGCCATCTATGTCTTGCTGAATAAAAGGTGTGTTCTTCATTTATTTATTTTCTTAAAATATAATTGCTATTGCTAGAAAAGGGAGGGAGAAGCTATCACTGGTTTTGTTTTGTTAGGTATTCTCCCTCAGATGCATGGAAGCATGTATCATTTTCATTAATATCACCTGCAAGAAATCTATCCCAGGAATATTTATTTCTTTTTAGCCTATTAAATGCTCTAAGACTTATAGTCTGCCTGATATTTTCTGTAGGCAACAATCTATCTAATGAATAACACATAAGGAGCTAAGCAAAGGTAAATTCTCTTTTCTTTCTATACCCAAACTGGAAACAATTGTTGGTGACTTTGAGCCACATGCATACACGTCCCTGAGGGGAGGACGCACTGGGGACATCTCAATCAGAGACCTAGGCTTTCAAAAAGTGGACAAGCCATTGCCATGCATTACGCCCGAAGGCCACAGTTTCTAGATGTAGCTACTGTCCGGGCAAGTTGAGGTTCAGTTCTTCAGGCTGATACCTATGACCTCTTCAGAGGGGTCAGCAGGAGAGGGAGGCCAGGTGCAGAGCAGGGGTGGAGACGTGTGTTGCAAAGACAGGATTGCAGTCTAGTGTCCCAACCTTAACACCAAACCCCTTTTCCACAGCAGGTGGTGAATTCTGAAAGGAATTTGGGGATGAATAGCTAAAGAATTTTAAGACCCTTTATTCTCTCACATTTTGATTGGAACTTGTTAGCTAGTCAGTGGTTAAATATCAACTGACAATGATTTTAGAAGGCAAATTTCAATTGATGAATATTTAGGTGAAAGATGCTGTTAGATGCTATGAAGATACGCTAGAAGAGAGAGAAGGGGAGACAACATGATTATTACGCTCAGGAAATTCTAATTTCCCAGATGCTACCTGGACTGCCTGATGATGACAGAGTTGGGATTAGATAGCCTGAGGTTAAGTAACTCTCTTCCCACACTCCCTAAGGGAAGGATGGGGCTGCTGAGTCAAACGAAAGGGCCACAAATGGAGAAAGCAAACTTCCTCCCCAAATCAGTCATGCTCCAACCTGGACTATTCTATTCTGCAAAGCAGAAGTCACTGTTGTACTAATAAATGCATTGACTCAGTCAACAAATAGTGATTGAACACTTATGAGAAAATCAAAGGAAAAAAGGAAGAGATAAGGGAGAATTTAATCAGAAGAGAGGGATATCCTTCACCTATCTCTTCTGCCTTTCTGCTCTACATAAAGCCACTTCCTGAAGAAGCTGTGCTGCTACAGATGTGGGGTATGGCTCCCCCAGGCAGGTGTTCCTAGTTATGGACAGCACGCAAGTCCCCAAATACACCAAGGGGATCCATGCCCTGGCTATCCTGCTCTGATTCTGTAGAGACTGAACACTGACCTCTGCTTCACCATTTCCACCCACGGTTCTCCTCTGCCTACTGGAGTGAGAGACCGAGTAGTCAGTCTGTTTCAGTACATTCAACAATGCTACAAGCACTATTTAACACTGAGCCATACATCAGGGATGGGGAATAGGACGGGGCAATCCAAAGCCTCTCAGAAACCAGGGAAGAAGAGAGACAGGTGCATAAACAGGAAGCATGAAATGGGGCAAATGCTCTGTTAGAAGGATACCTAAAGGAGCATGGGACCAGCTACAGGTGAGGGAACAACTCTTCTACTCCGAAAAAAGGGTGATATTTGAGCTTGGAAAGTCTCTGGACAGGCCGATTTTGAAAGATCACTCGAGGCAGGAGCATTGCACAGGGGCATAGAAGGACAAAGAAGGTTTAAGGAAATTCAGGAGACTGCTGTGACCAGAATACCAGGTGCAATAGAAAGAAAGATGGGTCAGACTGTGAAGAGCTTGGATTGTGCCTCCCAGAGTCTGGATTTTATTCTGTGGGTGGCAGGGAGCTGGCAGAGGCTTGCTTTTAAGCAATGCCTTGCAGAGAAGGAGTTAATGTTCTGATTTTGTACATGAAAACAATTGTAGCACAAAGAGATTTTGCCTGAGGCCATTCAGTCAGTGAGGTCTGGAACATAGGTCTCCCTACCCCCAACCCAGACTGCTTTCCACCAACACAGGCTGTTTCCAGAGTCAATATATCTTTGTGGGAAGCAATATATCTTTTTGGACATCCTGTGGGAAGCAGAATCCTTACCTGCCAATAAGAAATTGTAATCCTCTCTTTCAGTGAAAGGAAATGTTACTTTGATGGCTCCCAAGTTATCATGTATACATTTCTATCAAGTCACTTAACCAGGATGTCACTGTGACTAGTTACCCACCTGCCTTTCTGCACTAAATTGTGAGCTCCTTGCAATCGGGGACTGTAGCTTCAGTCAGTCCTTCAGACAAGTGTTAACTGAGTAACGTCCATGTGCCAGGCACTGTGCTGGCCACAGGGTAGTCCATTGCAGGTGAACTGGACATGGCTTCTGCTTACCATGCAGAGACAAGTCTGGAGTCATTCCATCTGTGCACCTTCGGTGCCTACACTCAGGGATGACGCTCCAATACGGTGTGCAAATGACAGCGTGAGCAGAGCTGCTTGTGCTGCATTATTTTCCCCCAAATACCATGGAGGTTTTCCTGAAGTTGTGCCCTGTGTGCTCACAGCTTGTAAAGGGAAAAAGGAGCCTAAGTTTCAGCCCCTGTACACCCCTCCACTCAGAAACACCAGACTTAGGACAGAGGCACGCACACCAGGCCGGACTCCACAGTTCTAGGCCAGATAGAGGATGAGCAGGTGCCAGAATGCTCAGAGTTTGGTGGCCAGGAAAGCACCCCGTCAGAAGCTGCAAGAGTTAGGAAACTAAGGGGGCGAGGCCTTCCATTGCCTTCTAGGGTCCTCCCCCGGTACATTTATAATTCTCACGTATCTTGTGCGATTAAGGAAGAAACTAAAGCCCTGAAACAGGAAAACCACTAGGCTGTAGGTTCAGCTTTGGACTCCAGAACCCAAGCTCCAGCCATGTTACTGCCCGCCCGCCACGTGGCGCTCAGCTGGGTGGCTCTGAGCCCAGCCTGGACTGGCCTGGTGAGAAATGTTCTCCTGCTGAGGAGGCCAGAAAGAGCCGCCAGTGACTGCTGCCACACCCCCGTGAACCAGCCAGCCTCCTTAAGCCTCTGGACTGGCAGGCCTGGTCCAGCTTCCAGCTGCCTGCTCAACCCACCACCAGCAGCAAGCAACACGTACACCAAGGGCAGTAGTTTTTGTCAAAGAATGATCCTGTGTGCCCTAACCTGGCTGTGGGTCCTTAACTTTTGCTGCTGCTTGGGGATCATTATAATTTGTCTTGTTCCCAAGGGAACAAGTAGGTTGCAAGCAGTCCTACTGCATTCTGGAAGAATCATTATCAATGGAAATTCTTAGCATCCACTTGCTGACTGCTGGCTGTACTTTAACCCTATGACAGCATTATCACCTGAGCCAAAGTTGAACAAGACAGTTGCCCCATGCATGTCCTCCGTGTGAACATGAAAACATGCTTCATTATGGGGTTGTGAAAAAACACTGGATTCCCAGTACAAGGTTCTGGGTGGAAGACTCACTTCTGCTTCCGCCACAGAACCTTGAGCAGGTTATTGACCTCTGGGGCCCTAGTTCCTACAGTAACACAGGGGTGCCCTCTGCCCCCATTTGGGAGGTTGTACTGATGAAGTGAGAGACAAAGCTTCCATTTCTGTCTGCACCTCCATCTACTTCCAAAAATGTGTGACTGTCTGCAATGAAGGAAACATATACAGTAAGACTTACTATAAAAAGAAATGATCCAATGCTTTGTAGAGGAAGGATGAGAAGGAAAGAAGCACACCCATACTCTCAGCTGACGGACTAGTAGGGAAGCATTCAGAAGTTCTGATGGGAGAGGGGATCAGCGGTGGGTGCATCTGGTGCTTGGTATCGCTGCTCAGAGGAAACCAGGTGATCACCCACCCCCACCTAAGGGGGCATTTTGATTTGTCTTTTGAAAACCAACAAGACACATTTACCAAGTGAAAAAGGAAAGTCTACTCCCACTCTCAAGTATCTGTCCTAATGAAACAATCCCAGAAATAAAAAGCTACATAAAAATTGCTCAACTGCTTTCAAAAGTCCAATAATAGCAGACTATTAAAATATATTATATATAAAATATAAAATATATTATATATATTAAAATATATATATATTATATATATACACACACACACACACACACACACACACACACACACACACACATATATATAGTCACTCAGTGAAATATTATCCGTTCACTAAAATTGAGAAGAAAACATGGAAAAGTATTTGTGACAATGTTAAGTGAAAGCAAATGCAAATAGATATAAACAATGATTAGATCGCCGCAGGGTTTTTTCACAGAGATGGATGGCAGAGAGGAGCATTCTAACAACTGAACATAATCCTGTTAGGCTGGTGAGATTGTGTGTGTGTGTGTGTGTTTCTTTTCATGCAAAGAAATCTCAAAATGTTTTTACAAATGTTTTTGTGAAGACAGCTAATATCACAGAAGTAATAGTTCACGCTTCTGAGCTCTCTGTAGGCCACCTTTAACTTTGCAAAAGGTAGGCAGGTATGATATCAATCTTTCTTAAAAGTGGCTATTGTTACTGGGGGATGGGAGTAGGGGTTAAGACACTCAACAAGCCCCACTAAGGACACTTGTGGCCTTGGCAACCTTTGGTTACTACCCCAAGGGCCATGGGCACTAGTTTTAAACCTAAGGAGTCTATGCATCAGAGTTGAGAGCTCACTCCTTTGAGAGTCTTGATTCAGTGCCGCCTGACCTGGCCGAAGTCACTTCCCAGTTCCTGCCTCACTTCCTCATCTGCAAAACAAGGGCTTGAGATCAACAAATTCTGAAGTCCTTCTCTTTTCTAAGGATCAGTGACTTTATGATTCTCTGAATCTCCAACAGAAAAAATTCATTTTTATAAGTGAAATCCTTTATAATAAAATATCTCTACAGTAAAAAAAGAATTTTGCTTCTCAAAAGTCAACCACAGACTAACAAAAGAGTGTGAATGTGGAGTTAGACAAAGGTTTGAATCTGATTTGCCACTTCCCAGATGTTTACACTCTTTTAGGAAATCAATCAATCTTGCTGTAAAAGAGAATCAAATGTGATAATTTATGAAACTCCACACTGATGCTGAGTGGCCAAAAACACAGGTTAAAACTATATTCAAGCCAAATGGCAAATACATAACAAAATATATGTCATATACAATAATCTGTCTATTTTTGGAAGATTCCAAGATACTCTGAAAGGTTGTATATTTCCAAGAACCATAAGAGCCAGATTTCTCAGATTTTGCTTGGTACATGTGTCTTGTTGGTTTTCAAAAAACTTTCTCAGGTCACATAACCTGACTGCCCATTGTCACCATGAAGATACACATGTCTGGGTTTCTGTTTGGAAAGTGTGGCCACCCATAGTGCACCTCCTGGTTTGACTGAGACCCATGTTCATCCCAGACCAAGAAGCTGCTCTTATTTTAAAGAGTGTTCACGGTCACCTAACCCTAACCCTAACCCTAACCCTAACCTTAACCACTAGGGTACAACACTCAAGTGCCATGCTCATTATTTGGTCAGATTCTTGCCTGAGTTCTGCACTAGGAAGGTCTAATGGGCAAAGACACAGACTGGATATTATATTTCTGAGACCCCAATATTTAACCATGTGACCTCAGGGAAGTCATTTGCCCAGTGTGGGCTACAGCTGTCTGGTGAGGGGGCTGGTCTGGAATGTGATTAAGGCTTCAGCTTTCAAATGCAGTGCATCTCTGTGAGCAGCTGGCACTCTTAGTAAAGTCTCTTAGTAAATGCTTTGGTTCTACCTTCATTTCTACATGAAGTCATTTGGATCCACGGCCTCTTGGTTTACCCTCAATGGTGTAGCTGGTCTGCTGCTGCTGTGCAGATCTGCTTCCTGTCAACTAAGGGAACACACAAGATAAACCTGGAGGTCCCTGTGTGCTATCTGGATTTAACCCAGGGGGCAATATTATCATCTGACCCCAAAAAGAACAAGCTCCAGAAGATCATCCATTCCCTTAAATCAGTGGCTGGATCCATGTTTAATGCATTCTTGTCAACTAAGAGCAAGACACACAGTATTCTGGGTCAGAAAGAGGCAAATAGACCCATGGAGGAGGAAGGGAGGTACAGAAAGTGACAAATTTGAAAGGTATTTAAAAAACTTCTAAGTGCTTCTTTGTTAAAACTGGAATCCAGAAGAATAAAAATTTAAAGGAGGGGGCTTCCCTGGTGGCGCTGTGGTTGAGAGTCCGCCTGCCGATGCAGGGGACGCAGGTTCGTGCCCCGATCCGGGAAGATCCCACATGCCGCAGAGCGGCTAGGCCCGTGAGTCATGGCCGCTGAGTCTGCGCGTCCGGAGCCTGTGCTCCGCAACGGGAGGGGCCGCAACAGTGAGAGGCCCACGTACCGCAAAAAAAAAAAAATTAAAGGAGGGGACAATACGAGGTGATGAACTGAGGTATCCTATTCCACTGAACACAGGCCTCTGACAGGTTATAAAAACAGGCAGCGAAAGCCTCATTCGTGGAGAATCTGTACCTCTTCTCTTTCCAATGCTCTGATGTTTAGAGAAGGGGCTTGGGTCCTGTTGATAACTGGACATCAATGGGAAATGTCCCTTCTAGTAAAGGCAGGCATAGAGGTACCACTGAGTTAGAAAACTCACCACTGGCCTTTTCCAGAGTCTGGCCAGCCTCCACTCCCACCCACACCCCAGCCCTGCCCTTGTGGGTTCCCTACCTCTCCCCTCCAGCACCTTTGCCCTTCAGCCAGCTGCGGACCTCTCCCTGTATTTTCCCAAGATAGGCTTCACAACTGCCCCTCCAGCTGGTCCCTGGATCCTTCCTGAGTATTTGCATTTTAGCCCTACTTGCACCTGCTATACAGACCCTGCCCCTCTCTCCCTGCTCAGGGGTCTGCCCTAATCCCCCTCCCACCCATTAGCAGATTCCCAGGCAGATGATGCCACAGAATGAAAAAGGCCATTGAAGGCTGCAATTCTCCTGCCTGCTTGCCCTGCCTGTCCTGTTCTGGCTTTTGTAGAAAGCTCCCTGGGAGCCTCTCCCTCCCCACTCTCTCCTCCCCCCAGGCTTCTTCTCTCATCTGCTGTCCCTTGGTTCCCAGGCTCTCTACTGTTTCTCTAATTTGTTTATTGATTTGGGGAATCAAATCACCTTTGTTCAGGCAAAGAAACAGCCTGGTGTTACAGGAGACACATTCATTTGGAATCAGGAAAGCTGTATTAGACACAGACTCAGGACATAGGGCTGGGAGGGTCCTCCAAGATCATCTCCTTCAAGCTTGCCATTTCACAGATGAAGAAACAGAAGGCCCAGAGAGGCTACAGTTTCCTTGTCACTGGGTATCTGTGTGTCCTTAGGCTGTCATTTTGCCTATCTCAGTTTCAGTTTCCTCATCTGCCTGGCAACAGAAACAACATGTTTCAACTTCAAAGGCCATCTTAAAGATGGTAATTGTGTTGGTTGACCCTAGCAGTAAATGTGTAACCTTGACTCCATCCTCATCCTTAACACAGGGGTTCTATCTAACAGGTGGAGTCTACCCTGCTGACTCCATGGACCTTCAGGGACAATGAAACAAGAGAGAACCATAAACTAGAAGGCACCACATGCACAAATCACACAGAGATATTAAACACTGGTATTAGTAGGTACCAAAAAGTAGTGTCAACCATAACAACAACAACCAAAAAATGATAATTATGGGAGGTGAAAGATGTGTTAACTAACCTTATTGTGTTAAATTAAACATTTCACAATATATACATGTATTGAATCATCACATTGTACACCTTAAACTTAATGTATATGTCAATTATATCTTGATACAACTGAAAGAAAAAAGAAGTAGTGTCAAAAGTCTTCAGATTTCTGGAACCCCAACACCAAGAAAATGACCAAAGTAAACAGCAGCAATAGAGGGGACTGGTAGAATGAATCTTATTGGAGATCCCAAATATCTATTGCCCATTTTTCCTTTCCTTGCCCCTGGGAAGTAGATATAGACTCCCTCCTACGGCACTCCATTTTCAAACCCAACTCCTAAAGTTCAATTCAAAAATCTCTAAATTCTGAAGTCCTGATGGATTTCACCATACAGTTTAATGTTAGATTGTGTATGGTCTAATTCTGTCTCCTCAACGAGAGAGATGAATGTTTTTTTTTTTTTGGCCGTGACTCACAACTTGTGGGATCTTAGTTCCCTGACCAGGGATCGAACCCAGGCCCACGGCAGTGAAAGCACAGAGTCCTAACCACTGGACTGCCAGGGAAGTCCCAAGATGAATCCTTAAGGGTGGGAACTATATTTTCCTTCATTATCCTTTGTTGCCCAACATGCACTGGGCATATAGTAAGAGCTTAGTAAATATCAGTTAGTAGCTTGATTTCTGAACTGAAGAGAGAACAGGAATCCAAGTCTACACTGAGCTCCTGGCACCGTATGTGTCAGGCCCAACAGCTCCACATCTTCCCACCCAGTCCTCCCTGCCCAGCAATATGTTTATGACACGAGAGTCAGTAACATGGCCCAATTTATGAGATTCCAACTGACACTAAATACAGCTAAACAGAATTCAAAGACCCTGAATTCCACATACTTCATGTTCACAGCCACCTCCACACACCTGTGTTCATGCTATTTCACCAACCAGGAAAGCCTCCTCTCCAAATCTGATTACCAAATACAATCCAATTTTTAAAAACCCTGCTCAAATTCTGACCTCCTGGAACACCATGTACAGCTGCATGAGTTGTGCACTACCCGACATAGGAGGCCACAGTTCACAATGCAGCAAGCTTGCATCCATCCCTGAAGCCTTAAGTACTTCTGCTCACATGGATCTCTGACTTTAAAGGATTTACCATGTGGGTCCCCTAATCAAACATTCAATTAAGTAGGAAGGGAATTTTCTTTAGCCTCTGCTTACTGCTGGAAGCTCCTACTTCCTAGGCCACCTAAAATTTGCCATCATTTAAGCCAACAATATTTCTGCTTTGCCAATTTTGGATGTTTGAGAAGCCATAGATAACTTTCCCCCTATTTATTGTAATAAATTCTACTTTAAGGAATCAGCGGCATTTGACTAGGCCCTTGGGCTTGGCCTTTTATTCGATTTGCTTCTGATTCCCTTGGGCCAGAGCTCCTCCCAACCCCACACAGCAACCTCCACTTCCACATCCCCCACCACTTTAAGCCTGCAGAGGAAGGAAATCTATCCTTTTCCTCCATCACTCTGCCTCTTCCTCCCTACCTCAACCCAGAAGGACAAATGCAAGATTTATGACTGAATAAAAAACAGAAGCCTTACAGCTAGTGTCTCAATGTAACTTCTTCCAGAACCCAGACACGTAGGGAGGGTTGAATCCAAGGTCTGTACCAAAGAGGGAAAGCAGAGTGGGATTAAGGAATGAGGGAGAAGAAAGCAAGGACACACAAAGTCTGGGCTGGACTTTATGACTTGGGACAAGCCTTAGTTCCAGAGAAAAGTCATGCTATCTTCAGTTCAGCATCTCTTCCAGGTAATTTTTCCCTGTGTTCTGGGGACGAAGAAATGACTTACAGTCTGGGCAATCTAACCATGATGTAATCTGAAGACAAGAGTTGCTCCTATGTGCCCCTCCATCTCCACATCGCTAGGACCCCAATTCACAGCAACTCCAAGAGGCAGGGTTGTCCTCCCTCACTTTACATATACGGAAACAAAAGCTTGAAGACTTTCTGTTCTCAGCCAGAGACTGTGAAGTACAGCTGAAAACTCAAGTCTGAGAGGCTCTGAAGTCATTTCCTTTTTACTTTAGTCTGTGGTCAAATGCTTTATTTTCTTGATCATCCAGGGAATTTACTGTCAAAGCCATCATCTTTGAATTTTTGAATATCATTTGAATGTTTACTATTTTGGATAAAGAACCTGCTTCCCCACGCAAAGGGCAAGATTCCTGAGGGCAGGAAACAGGTCACACCGGGTATATCTTCAGAGGCACCCAGTTAGGCCCTCTGTTAAATTCGCTGCCTGATTTCATTAGGCCAGAGCACCTCTCCACACACTGCAACCTCCGTTTCCACCACAACGACCTCGCATTCGGTGTAGGTTTTGCACAAAGCAGGTTCTTGGTATAGTTTCATAGAACTTTGCCCAAATCAAATAAGTGAGAAGAAGCTTCTGGAAGATTCTATCCTCTGCTTTTCAGGTGAGGTTCTCTGACCACCTTCTCTGTTCTAACTTGCCCACCTTTCCCTACACTCCAACTGGGTTAGGTGCTCCTTCTCTATTCCTCCAGCCCTTGCCTCAACTATAGACCACATCCTCAGGTCACATTTGGCCTCCATCTCCCATTAGGCTGGGAGTTCCTGGAGGGCAGGAAGCCTTGTCCTTACTCATCACTGTATTTCCAGCCTATAGGACTTGCTAAATTTAGCATTTCATCAATGGTGTTTGTGAACTCAATACAGGAACTGGACCAAAGGACTTATAAATCTGGCCTGGCAGACAGGGCCACCAGCACTATTCTAATACCCCCACAAATTTGGGGCCCCAGTCCAAAAACAGATGTGGTCTATTAGGGTATCAGCTCTCAGAGGACTCTGAGTTTATGACTCAAAACTTGCATCTGCAGAGCCTTGCACAGTGTCTGGCACACTCTACAGAATGATTGTGTATGTGGAATAAATTAATTACTGAATTCAAACTGGATCAATTCCCATACATTCCCTCTTTCCTCAGAAGGCAAAGCTGTGTAAGTTTCCCTTTTTAATGATTGGCAAAGTCATAGAAATTCAGAGCCTGATGGAGATGGGGAGCTGATTCAAATTTTTCATTTATACATGGGAACTCTGAGGTCCAAGATCTCACAGAAGGCCTCCTACTCTCAGTCTAGCATGCACTCAACTCTGTCACTCTGCTGCACTTTGCAGGAAACCCAAGAGCCTGTGAGGCCTATGGCTGAGCCACAAGACTCTTGGCTTCTTTCTTTCCATCTCTGTCCAGCACTTGTCTCTCGATAGTGAGGAGAGTTTCCTCTAGGAAAAAGGTGGGGAAAAAAGCCTTTCTTCTTCCCAGTTAGAAGCCAGAAGCTTCTTCTGTCCTCTGACATTCCAGGAGAGGATCCATCTTCATATGGTATCTTCCAATGGTACTGCCTCTATTTCAAAGACAATCTTCATGAAAGGACACAGACACAGAATGGACTGTTGAACTTGAGTTTTGTTTGACTGTAGAACATCAATGGAAAAGGACTCTCAGAGAAAGAATTTAGTGCCTTCCTCCCCTTTTACAGCCTGTTTCCTCTCTGCTCTATGGATAACTGACACTCAAAATGAACATGTCATTAACATGGGCCCAAAGAGACCTCTTAGAGTTACCTATTGTTAATGCCACAGAAGCGACAATCTTGGCACCACCCCTGGACTGTGGGGCTTTCACATTAAAGAAAACAATTTTCAAACTAGAGAAAGCCTAGACCTGCTGGAGTGTGGCATTCCCTCCTCTCTAAGGCTCTCATCCAATCAAAAATGCTTAGAAACACTGCCCACTACTTGTCATTTTCCAGCTCACATGTTGGAATCATCCCAGTTCACATCTAGAAATTTGATTTTCAAGGTGTCGGTAGGAGGTGATTCAATGTACAACTGGGGAATAGCCATCAGTGTTGCCACAAAAGAGGCAACCACCCAGAGTCCAAGAAAAGGTGCTCTGCCAGGGCACCATTCAAGTGGACGGCACACCATGCCAGGCTGATGTGCAAAAATATCTCAAACACAATGATGGGGAGAGGAAAATGTAGTGTTCATTTAATAAAATAATTTACCCACGATAGCTTGAGAGAACATTTCCTCTCATTCAGCTATTTTCTACAGAAATCAGGGAGCACTAACAATCAATCAGAATTCTAGCCAAATCATAGATATCCAAACAGCCCCTGTGTATCAATAAAAAATTATTGAATTTGAAAAAAATGAATTTATTCAAGCATTTTTAGGAATGAGACCACTATCACTATGGCACAGGGCATAACCTCTGAAGGTGTGTGTGTGTGCGCATGTGTGTGTGTTTGTGTTGTGTATGCCACGGGGAAGGAGGGGTTGGGGGAGAGAGGCAAAGAGGGATGTCTGTAGAGGCTTATGCAGAGGTTTCCTCCCATGAGCTCCAGAGCGACACTGCCCTGCATTCTCTGTGTCTCCCATAGTCCTGAACTCCACGAGACCTGAGACTGGTGATGGGGCAGCTGCTCAGGCCACCAGTCCAATACACTTGGGCCTACTGGAGCTTATTTCTATAGGGAACAAGGTCACGCTGTTATTCTCCGGTGAACCAGTATGTTGTCCTGTTCAGAAAAGCTGCCACACCCATCTATAGGAGCATGAATAAGCCGACAGCCTCCCTGACTATGACAGCACTTGGGCCAGTTGCCCTAAGAATCCCCATCCTTGTTGGGACCCCCACTGACAGATTGTAGTTGGAGGCCTCTTGTGGACACTGAGTCATGATAGGTTTGTACCCCCATATGGTGGCATGTGCTGCGGTGTTGCTTTAATCTCCTCATGGTAGAGGGAAGAAAGACAGAGGCTGACATTCAGTGTCAATGCAAAAGTTTAACTGCAACTTTAAATAAAATTAATTTCTGCCCCCATATTTCCTTAGGTCTGTTGGTATCTTCAGCAGTCATGGTAAACACTGTATTCCAAAAATACAAGTTCTACCTGGTAACAAGTCTTCCATACCCAGGTGGGTAGAGGTCAGTCATAGCCACATGACTGTACTAAGAAGGAGGGAAGATAATGGTCAGCCCTACAGGAAACCCATAACTGTTTTTTTCAACCAGCACAAATATTTCACTATTTTCATTGGTGTCTCCCTCCTTTTGCAGAGCATGTGAGGTAGTGTCACAAGGACATACATAAAATAGTGCATGTGCATATGCACACGTGTATATGTGAACACGTGTGTATTTATTGAAACATCTCAGCCTGGAGGAATGTTCAGAGAGTGATGGAGCTAGACAGGTGCATGGGACAGGGTTGCAGCCTAGAAAATCTTGCCAGACTGGTTTTGTCTCTTTACAAGTAAGTGAATTATGTTATGCTTTCAAAGAATTGAAAATTTAAGATCTGGTCTAAAATTGTCTGCAAAAGACCCAAACAGAATTGTTTTCAAGAAATCTGGGTTCAAGTCCTGGCTCTGACATGAACCATGATCTCTCGGGCACTTTTCCTCTTGGGGTTTCTGCTTTCTAATATGTAAAATGAGAAAGGTCGACCTTTGCTGCACCCTGGACCCCTCTCAAAATCTTCTGAAATTTACATAGGTCTCCTCAGAAAATGGACATATTCACATCTGAATACAATTCTGCATGACATTCCAAGGGATTTATCACCTGAAGCCTCTTCCTAGAATCCCTTCAGGCTCTAAGATGTCCAGCATCCCTTCAGGCTTTAAAAATCTCTTCTTTATATTTCTGAGCAAGAAAATCAGGACCTGTGGGCTTCCACTTCAGCTTCTCTTTTCCTCATTCCCTCAACACAGTGATATACCTGCAAAGTTACATCAAGTGCTAAAGCTCTAAAGTTCTATAAAACTGCTTCCCAAGTGTGTATGTTATATTAGGAAGCAAAAGATTTTACAATTAAGGTTTCCAATCCCAAAATCAAGTATCATTCACTCAGCTGTGGCAGAGATTTTCAGGAAAGCCTTGGGAATTAATATCCCCTACTAGGTGACTCTGTTTCTCTGGGGGGTCTTCTACCTGAAATGTGCTTGAATCTAATTGTGAATGGACACCAGGAAACCATGAAGACAGAGGCACATTTCTTTCAGCCCAATATTATAAAGTTACTTTCTCTCCATCTTTATAAAGGGGTTTGAGTACACTTTCCATTTCCTTCCCTTAAAATTACATAATTTTAGAACTTGGTGCCTCAGACATTGTCTAGTTCACAACCTCCATTTCAGATGAAGGCTCAGAGGGGTGAATGCTCACCAGGTAGAATGGGACTCAGACTCAGTTCTCTCAACTCGCAAATCTTGATTTCTTTCCTTGTCCTTTGCTGCCTATTTCAGAGGCCTCACACAGGAAAATAAAGCAGATTTAATATGTGTTGGGAGGAGAGGGAAGGTGGGGATATTTTATAAAATGAAGAAAAGGGTATCCATGGATAAGAACTCTCCTGTTGCTTTCCTTTCCCACAAATGTAGTGAAATAAAATCCATTAAACACATGGAGACCTGTACAAATGGAAGAAATAACCCATGCAGG
The DNA here is from genome assembly GCF_937001465.1 of Orcinus orca. Classification (NCBI taxonomy): domain Eukaryota; kingdom Metazoa; phylum Chordata; class Mammalia; order Artiodactyla; family Delphinidae; genus Orcinus; species Orcinus orca. Next base: position 28,487,801 of record NC_064573.1, read on the forward strand.
GAGGCTCTAAGGGCAATTTTCCCTTTGCAGGGCAGATGGGAGACTGGAGGACTGGGTCAGTCCCAGCACTGGCTATTCTAAGAGGGTGTAGAAACCCTTGCTTTCTGCATTAAGATTCTTTCCCGAAAAGGATTATTCTGAGTGCTTCTATTTTATAACCTGATTATTATCCACTGACCCCCAGGCTCTAGAGATTCTCCTGTCCATTCTGGACAGATCTTCCATGAATCACACCTCCTAACACCTGGGTTGGACTTTTCTCCATTCGACCCACCTCCTTGCTTTTGGACACCTGGGTAACGAGAGACAGAGCTTTTCTTTGAAGGAACAATATTATCTGTATGTGAGACTTCATCAAGGAAAAATTGTTTGACAGAGTGTCTTCCCTATAGCCAGCAAAATACAGAAGGCCACAAGTAACCCCTGGCCCTAGTTGTTTTTTGGGGTTTTTTTTGCGGTACGCGGGCCTCTCACTGTTGTGGCCTCTCCTGTTGCAGAGCACAGGCTCTGGACGCGCAGGCTCCGCGGCATGTGGGATCTTCCCGGACAGGGGCACGAACCCGTGTCCCCTGCATCGGCAGGCGGACTCTCAACCACTGCGCCGCCAGGGAAGCCCCCTGGACCTAGTTTTTACGGGCCAGATCCCTTTATATTCATTTCCCAAGACAGTTCCAAGGAGTCTTTCTGTATGGCCCATTCATTTTCTTTTTAAAGTCTGAGATCAGGAATCCCCATACACATTTCACTTCCCTGAGACATGTAAGTCCAGACTAGGAAGATAGGGGTTATATGTATTTATGGAATTAATTTTTTGAATTTTTGGGTTTTCCTGGAGCTGCCCTTATATGAGAACGAAGAGAAATATCCTATTTCTAGTTAATTGCAGTTTTGAAAGTCATATTACCCAGATTTATCCAAATATTTCTTATATACTCCTTCAAAAAAATCTAGTTGCTCAAACTCCTGCTACATCTTCCCTACTGTTCCCATTTGAACGTTCTAGTACCTCAATAGAAAAGCACAATATTCACACTGGGGCAAGTGGAAACATTCATGCCAAAAAATTGCCTTTCAGGATTCTGCTTCCAAAAATCAAAACACAGAAGCAACCAGCACCTTTGGCTGTTACATCCCACTGCAAGGCACCTAATCCTACTTTGCATAGGATGTGCATCCTGTTGGTGTTTAGGATGGGGAAATAAAGGATTTGTATCAACCCTCAGGAACTCGCAAAAAGTTAGTTGATGGCAATTTTTTTTTTGTTTTGAACATGTTTCTTCTTAGGTCAGTTTCTGAAACTTCTTTCCTGACCTTACTACAACGAATGCTCAAGGGTCAGCAAAATCACGGTAAGATTAGCTTGGGTCAAATGTAATTAGAAAGGGAAATAACTCTAGAGGGGAAATAGGTTTTCCCAAATGTACGTCCTGATGATTCTCCACACGACCCACCACGTGTCCCATGAAAGACGATCTCTGTGGCCCCGGCAAGCGTCTTTCCTGCTTTCCTATTAACACACACTCTTGCGTTCTTAGAATTATGCTGTTTCTCTTCATAGATCCCAGCCAGCACATGCTTATCAGTCTCCCCTCTGAAGGCTTCCTGAGCTACCCTGGTTAACCCTGACCTTTGCTGACTCTGAAATCATTGCCTCAAATAAAACTTAATTGGCAAATGGTAAATTTCAGTTGAACTAGTAAAGACTTGAAAATGAATGGCACAAAGATAATAAACAGCAAGTGCTGGTGAGGATGTGGAAAAAAGGGAAACTTCGTGCTCTGTTGGTGGGAATGCATATGGGTGCAGCCATTATGTTAAAAAGAATGGAGATTCCTCAAAAAAACTAAAAATAGAACTACCATACAATCTAGCAATTTCACTTCTGGGTATTTACTCAAAGAAAATAAAAACACTAATTTGAAAAGACATATGTGCCCCCATGTTCATTGCAGCATTATTCACAATAGCCAAGATGTGGAAGCAACCTAGGTGCCCATATCAGCCATAAAAAGGAATGAAATCTTGCGATTTGCAACAACATGGATGGATCTAGAGGGTATTATGCTAAGTAAAATAAGTTGGACAGAGAAAGACAAATATTGTATGATCTCATTCATATGTGGAATCTAGAAAACAAATGACCAAACAAAACAGAACAAAAACAGACTCATAGATACAGAGAACAAACTGGTGGTTGCCAGGGGGAAGCAGGGTGGGAGGATGGGTGAGATACATGAAGGGAATTAAGAGGTACAAACTTCCAATTATGAAATAAGTAAGTCATGGGATGATGTAATGTACAGCATAAGGAATATGGTCAATAATATTGTAGTAATTTTGTATGGAGACAGATGGTTACTAGACAACGTGGAGATATTTTTGAAATTTATTTAAATGTTGAATCACTACGCTGTATACCTGAAACTAACATAGTTTTGTATGTCAACTATATCTCAATTAAAAAAGAAAGAAAATGAATGGCAAATGGACACAATCCACATTCCGGATGCTCACATAAGGAAGTATGAAGGAGGGTATATCAGCCAAGGTGTTAATAAGAAACAGATGGCACACCCAAATCAGGATAGTTAAGGAGAATTAATTTACAACAGTGTGGATGATGTAAGGGAAGCATAAGGAGTGACTGATTAATAGAGAAGCTGTTAGTATCTCTAGACTTCAAGTACAGAAAGGGAGCAGTTACTGGAACCACAAGAGCCTCCAGAGGATTGGTAGGTTTTCAGTGTCTTCAGTGTCTTTGGGCTTTGAGCAAGCCCAAACTCCTTGGCTTGCTCTTTCAGGCTTTTCAGCATCAGGACCCAACCACCATTCTTCAGCTCATCATGTCCCTTCCAGAGCTGCCAAATAGCATTATACCTTAACTGGAATGCCCTCTTTAACTAGCCAAGGCCTACTTGTCCTTCAAGATTCAACCCAAATGTCTATTCTCCTTGGGCCTTCCTAACCCTCCTGGGTAACGTTACTTATTTCCTTCAGCTTCCAGGTGTGTATCTCCTGTATCTCTGATGAACACCAAAAAAGGTGAATGCTGAAGAGGGTCTGAGTTTAAGCAGAGACAGAGGGACATGGGCCAACTAGATATGTATTTTGTGTCTGAATCTTGGACTTCTTCCACATCACCATGTGGTCACATCCCAAAGGACCCATTTCTTCTTTTTGTAATCAGAAGGTCAAGATAATTCAGGGAAGATTCAGAAATAACATTTGTTGCTGCCAAAATTGGTTACATCCATACACACAAAAAATATGGAAAATAACTTAATATTGTGAAGATAACTCAATGAGAAGAAATAATAATAACAATAATAGTTATTTAGAGTCCCCTTCTGAGGGGCTGGCCTGACCTCATGCCTTTTGGTACAAGGCCCCAGAGAGTGTTGGGTTCCAGCAGAAGTACTCTACAGGACATCCTAAATTAGCAATATAAATCTTTCAGAAATGAATGATCCTACTAGTTCCCCAGCATCAGGAATAACTGAAAAATTAAGCAAGGAGGCATAAAGGCCCTTCAGCAAATAAATTCACAATGATAAAATGTTGACTGGCCCAGGGGATTCTATGTTATTACCATTTGGGGGTTTCTTTGGCTTTCAAAGTTAAAGCGAAGCTGCCAAGTACTCTTGGCTTGAAACGTCTGAAAACAAAAACGAAACAAAAGAAAACAAAGTCACCAAATACGAATGGAAATGTCTCTATGATGGTGCATGGATAATTTAAGATAAGATAGAAAAGATTCCATGGTTCTAAATTGAGTAAAACAAATTTAAATGCTTCTTGGTAGAGTAGCTACTAACATCGTAACAGAAAACAACAAAAAATAAACTCTTAAGATGGAAAAATAGAATTGATGGACATAAAATTTAGTTCTACGACGTAAGTGTACAATCAGGAAAGAGCTACATGTAAACGCTACAAAATGTGGTTTTAATATATACTGTCCCCTGTGCCCTGAGTCTTGATCAGCCTCAGTTTGCATTATATTGCCAAGATCATTATGCAAAACTGTTGTCACAGAAAAAATACAAGATTCCTGTCCTTGCCTTACAGAGCTCACAGTGTAGTTAGAAAGTGAAAACTAACACACTTGAAACAGTTGTGTGCCCAGTTGTGTACTGGCTGCCTATAACTTACTGTGAGTGGTAATGGAATCCCCAGATGAAAGCTGTCAGTTCAGGCTGAGTAAAGTGCAAATAGGAGCTAGACATAAAAAGATGGGAAGACATAGCTGAGGTGGCAAGGAGGAAGGAAACTAAGTCTTCCCACCATAAGGCACTACATAAGGCGCCACTACCAGAAGAGAAGTTTCCTGTCATAAGCACAGATCTATGGTGGAAAAACAAAACTCAGTGGGAAGACATAGACTTGTTTTAAGCATGTTTAGAGTTTAGGTATTACTAGTAGTCACATAGGTGGGAAAATCCCAACACACTGGGATACGAATACCCTTAGATCAGCAGTCCCCAAACTTTTTGGCACCAGGGACCGGTTTCATGGAAGATATTTTTTCCAGGGATCGGGGTGGGTGGTGGGGCGGGTTTCAGGATGATTCAAGTGCATTACATTTATTGTGCACTTTATTTCTATTATTATTACATTGTAATATCTATCTATCTATCTATAGATAGATAGATAGATATAAATAGATAGATATAATGCAGAACCAGTGGGAGCCCTGAGCTTGTTTTCCTGCAACTAGATGGTCCCATCTGGGGGTGATGGGAGACAGTGACACCTGAAGTGTGTTGCTTATGTCCAGTCTACTCGGTAAGATGCAGCTTAATTGTCACTTGCCACTCACGGATAGGGCTTTGATATGAGTCTGCAAGCAACTGATTTATTATGGTCTCTGTGCAGTTAAACCTCTCTGCTAATGATAATCTGTATTTGCAGCCCCTCCCCAGTGCTAGCATCACTGCCTCAGCTCCACCTCAGATCATCAGGCATTAAATTTTCATAAGGAGCGTGCAACCTAGATCCCTCGTATGCGCAGTTCACAGCAGGGTTCGCACTCCTATGAGAATCTAATGCCACCGCTGACCTGACGGGAGGCGGAGCTCACGCAGTAATGCGAGCAGTGGGGAGTGGCTGTAAATATAGATGAAGCTTTGCTCACTTGCCTGCTGCTCACCTCCTGCTGAGCGGCCTGGTTCCTAACAAGCCACAGACCGGTACAGGTCAGTGATCCCATGAGGCTGTAGAAGCTGGTTCCCCTCCCATGATAGGCTGCTTTAGCTGGTTGATCTTAACAAGTAGAGTAAGTGCTTGGTTATCTCATTTGTTGAAAGAGACAGTCAGTCTCTTTTGGACTCCCAAACCCTAGATGTTCTAACCCTACAGTATCAGAGCTGAGCTCAGGACCTTGCTGAGGCTGTGTGGAAACCCAGAAGAAGACAGCTCATACCTTCAGGTAACAGGCAGTCTAGCTCAGAATAAAAAGTAAATGCCTGAAATAAAGAAAGAACAATTCAACAGACCATGAAAATGCATACTAAGTGGTAAGAACAACAGAACATAATAAAAGTTAAAGAAAGGATATGTCCAGGGTTGTGGCCCCTCTGGAGAAGTCCAAAATGACCTTGTGGGGGGTGTGGATTTGAGCAAGAAATTGAAGAACTGGTAGGCTGTGAGATGGGAAAGAGGAGGAGCAAGCACACATGCATGCCTGCACCCTCGACCCCACACACATCCTTACTCCCATATACATGCACACATACAGAGCCACAGTCATCCCCATGAGTCCCCGGCAGCTGTTAGACACACAAAACAAGTCAGCCCCTCAGGTCACGCCTAGGAGGCACTGAACACGTTCCTCTACCCAAGTGTCCAAAGTCAACTTTTAGTATGCTGAAAATACTCCTATCAATGTATTATTTCATTCCTTGAGGTTTTGAGGGATTTTTCTCTTCAAAGTCTTCCTATACTTAAAATCCCTGGAGAGAGAAAATTTCCTATATTAGTTGCCCTCAAACTTCAGTTCTGTGAGCAGACAGCTGACATCTTAGGAGAAGACAGTGTCTAGGAGTTAAAGCTCACACAGTGCCTCCTCCAGGGACAGCCAGGACCGTAGAGTAGCCTTGTGCCGAAGGTCCACCAGAGAAATTTCCAATCATTAGTTATGTCTCACTGTACAGTATCTCCCCAGGAAAACAAAGCCAGGCAGATGGATCAGTGGCAAGACCTGGAGAAGGTCAGGCTTCTGCACAGGCCACATAAGAACACTCCACAATAAGACTCCCCGTGTCAGAGATCACCGCCCCATGCTTAGCTCAGTTTTTCCACCTGTAAAGAAGAAGGTTGGATTCAATAGATCCCAAGGTCCCTTCTAATACTCAAATTCCATGTTTCTGTGTTTGAGACAAGTTGAATCATAGTATGGGCTTCTACTTTCCTAACATTGGCTAGAACTTCAGATCCTCTCACAGGCCATGAGAGTTACAAAAATACTTTGAGATCCATTAGTAAAAACATTAGTTTTTCCAAGGTACCCATTAAAATGGGGGAAAAAATCCCAGACACAAAAACCAGTCCTTACAAAATAAGTTAGCCACAGGATTGCTTTTAAAAAGCTCTCTTACTCCATTACTGACAGGTAATGCTCTGTCAGAATATTCTTCCCAGGGCTCTCCACTGACTCTACAGTTCAATTTACAAAAATTCATTTCATACAACACTTTGGGGAAATATCTATTGCTTGAAATGAGGTACACTTGTTTTGAAGCAGAGTATATCCCACAATAAGGAATTCAAAACATTTTGGTTGATAACATCCTGACACCAAGATGGCCCAAGCCAACTTATTTATTCTCCCCTTTCTTACCCACAACATGCTGCCTCACAGACTCACATGAACATGTACTCACTACGCCCTTCACTCAGGCAAGTGAGGTTTATCCATTCAATTCTATACCAGCTTGGTCCATTTTCTTTGTTTCAAGTGTCCCTACTTCTTCAAAATGGTACATATCTGGACGACTGGTTTGCCATGAGGTGAAGAATACAATCTACTTATCCCAGATTCTAACTCTTTTCTTTTCCTGAGTAATTGATTAGCCAAAGAATGTTGCTTGGAAAAGAAAAGGGAGAAAAAATTGTTCCAATAACATGTTGTCATTTTCCCACATACCTCTCTGTCATTTTCCAACAAACCATGAGAAGAAATCACTACTTAAGGAAAGAATATATATAACTGTCTCAATCTATGAAGAGTTTTCTGCCTGAAAACAGTATATCATGCCTAGGATATGAGGAGGCTCCTTTTAATGAACATACTCTATTTAGGCGTGAATAAGGAGGAGTTAATAGAGAAAAATAAAAGAAGGTAAAGAATGAGAAAAAGATAGGGCAAAGAGGTGAGGAGGAAAGAATAAGACAGAGAAGAAGGCAACATAAAGAGAATTTAAGAATGTTACTAAAAAATTGTCCAACTCCTTGTCTTCACTATTGAGGAAAGTGAGACCTACAGTATGAGGGGGAGGGAGGGGCAGAAATTGGAGTGTTGGAGAAGAAACAGGAAAAGAAAGAGTAATCAGAGAGAAGAGAATGGAGAAGGAAGGAGAGCCTGAGTCTGGAAGCGGCATCCGTAGAGACAGATTCTAAGAAGCCTGCGCCCTGAGGGGCACCCCCGCCCAGGCTCAGATGCAGTCCTGTGAACAAAAGCACCAGCTATATTTAGTTCCAATGTAACTTCAGCCACTAGTATTCATTCCACTGGGGCAGCTGCGGCACAGTCCTGAGGAGACATTTTACTACCCACCCTGGAACAGCCGTGTCAAGGGCCTGGGCCTTTGTAGCCACAGAATCCACTGTGTTTATACACAAGAGAGCAGCATTTTGAACATAACTGATAGGACTGCACCAGGAATGTGTTTTCAGAAGCCCAAAGTCATGACTCCTCTTTCTGAATGATGTCTCTCACCCCAGCCCCTGTAGGCAAATACCAGCCCTTACCTTTTGTGGTGTTCTCTCCTGAGAACTTCCCTGATCTTCTGGCCCTCACTTCAACTCCACAGAGGGCTCTATGCTTTGGAAGAATACTCTTTGGTATCTACTCAAGCACCCCCAGACCCAGCTGACCCATAGAAATACCTGAAGGTTTCCTCTGATGCCAGGGGAACATGGCAGACTTCTACTAAAAAAAAGGTTTGGCTATTAAAGGGTTGGCAGGTTACCAACCTGAACACCCTATGCAAGAAATGAAAACCCTGGCACCACATGGGAGAAGTACTAAGAATGGGAACAGTTTAGAAAATCAACAGTGCTCAACCTGAATATTAAATAATTATGAGTCACTGTTCTGGGTAAGGCATCCTAGTTGAATTCTGTGGGACAGAAATCACACATAAGCATTCCCTTCACTCTCAAGAAGATTCAGTTATGATGCATGTCTAACAACAATCACACAAGGTGGCTCAGGGAATAGATGAATGGGCTCCAGATAAATGCTGAGGGGAGAAGAGGCAGTTGGAATCTGGGAAGGCTGAGAAGATTTTTCAGAAGAGGAGGCTCCTTTCTCCAAAAATGAATAGGCTATTAATAAGCAGAGAGGAAGGAGGAGAACATTCCAGTTGGGGGAGATAAAATAAGCAAATATGTTCCTCATTCTTTGGTTGTGTATAGTTGGACACTTTTGCAAAACTGAAGTTCCCAATCCTGTGCCTTAACAAATATCAGTAGATTCTCCATAATTAATTCTTGGAACAAAAGCCTTGTGCACAAAGGTTTTTGCCAATAAGCAACCTCCTTATCTACAAACCAGAAGCCAAAAGTCCCTCTCCCATGAAACAAGACTAGGAAAGGTAAGCAAAAACTAGCATAGAGAAAGCCTGGGTCCTTGGAAGAATGGTTGTCTGTCCTGCAGAAAAAAAATACAGGACAAGTGACATTGACTGGGAAAAATGATGGCAGTGCTTGCCCTGGTCTGAACTTGAAAAGAAGAATCCCTAGAAGATGGTGTATGCCAATCATTCCTTCCTGGCAGAGCAGAGGAAGTGAGGAGGCAAGGGCCAGGTGGGGTAAGGAGCTTACTTTAGCCAGAGTTCACCTACTAGCTGTCTAATTCATTTAACCCAGACTGGACTGAAGGAAGGACTGAGAGAAGAACATTCTCTTTAGGGTATGAAATGGGTTATTTCCAGTCCAGATGGTTCCCCACAAATACATTAATGACTTTATAGGCATGTCTGCCTGGAAAAGAAACAGTTTAACAATGACACTTGGTAAATGCTCCTTTTGGATTCTGTGTAAATTGAATAAAAGACCAAAGAGCTATTAAAAAGTAGGCTTTAAATTACTCCTTTTCCCACACCTCATTCTTTTTAGATGGCAAGATCAATAAACAAGCCTAATATTTGGTTTAAAAGAAAAAATAGAATACATCTAAACCTTGAGCAGCATTTGAACATGAATGGTCCCAGTGCTGAGAAACACAGGGACACATGCGTGCACACATACACACACACACACCCCTCACTGGCGACAAAATCAAGACTTCTGCTGCTGAGCATGGCTATGCAGTGACAGATCTGTGTCATAATTCACCTGGACAAATCCCCAAATGTAGTCATATACCTGTCAAGAAATCTTGTTCTTCTGCCTCCATAACATCTCCCAAACCTGATACTTTCTACCTAGACCTCCATCCCCATCCTCTACCCAAACCACCACAACAGCTTCATAATTCATTTCTGACTCCCTTCCATCATCCCTTCTTCATAGAACTTCCAGAAAAATCCCTTTATAAACAAATCTATTTTTGTCATATCCCTACTTAGCCCCTTAATGGCCCCCATTGTTTCTATGCTAGAGACCCCGGGAATCTTTCTCCTGTCAACAGGGGCTGGTGCAGCTGCGCCCTCCCTTTCCAGCCTCATCTCTGCCCCCTATCCCTGGTCATTCCATCTGCACTGCACATCCCACTGCACTGACCTCCTTCCAGATCCTCAGCACTGCCTAAGCCACCCTACTCCCTCTCAGCACCTTAACACAGAAACTTCTCTTTGCCTTCCAGACCTTCACAGAAGTTTTGCTTCAGAGTCCTTATCATGTTTGAAATTGTTTATTTACATCTTGATTGTTTGATGGATGCCTATCACCACTAGGGTTGTGAAGATCAAATCATAGAATGACTATGGAAATCTTTAAAGAACTGTAAACAGGATCCCAGTGGAAATCATAGCTTTTCTATTGCTACTTTTAAATAACTCCCTGCCCTCAAAACAAAATGTAAATGAAACAGTAGTGATGTCACTTTCCCCAGACATCACAAGTAAATGACTTCCAAAGGTAGGCTGCTTTTTATGTAGGGCTAAGACAATAGCAGGCATAACCTGGTGAATGATTAGCCTTGGGATCTACTGGCAGCAAACAGAAATCCACTTCCCTAGGGCCAGTGGAGCCACGAACACCAGCCTGAGGTTTGACGATCTCCCTGGTACTGGAACACATCCCCTGGGCCTGGTACACCTGGTTCCAAAGGTGCCAGCAGACAAAGGAGAGTAAATATTAACTGTGGTAGAAATAATTAGTCAGTTGTGGATGGCTTTCCACAGTTTGCAAGGTACTGACCTGAAAGGGAGCTGAAAGGAACGAAGATTGGGGTAACTTGTCCACTGGACTGGCCATCCCACAAGTGCCTCTCCAGGTTCACTCCCCATCTCCTCTAACCTTTCTCTCTCAGTGACCCTGACCTCTATGGGCTGCAAATAAAGTTCCTTCACCCTCTGGCTTCAGCCAAGGTCAGGAGCACTGCTCTGCCAGCCTCCTCCCTGCTGGGTCCCCCAGGCTGTGTTAGCCAAAGGCCACAGCTCCTATCACGTATTCCCCCAACATGACTTCCTCCTGCTCTCTAGTTTACTCCCCATCCCCAACACGCCCATACATTCAGGGAACTGATCCTTCCCATTTCAAGTCAAGGGTGATCATAGCTCTCCTAAGCTATTACTATTCCTGGGATACTCCAGCAACCTTTGTGGTTTCCCTACACCCAGCTCAGTTCTGGAGGTGGAGAGACTTCACTGCAAGAAGCATACATATGAGCAAATAAGCTGAGTATGAGGAAGTAAGGAATGTGCTCCATGAGCACCTGCATTTCTGTGATCTGTGGTGGCTGTGGGACCAGAAGTCAGGGAAGGCCTCCCTAAGAAACTGATGCTTGGGCTGACATCAGAACCAGGAAAATTTAGGTGGGACACTGGTAGGAGGTTAGTGGAGGGAGCAGGAGAATCCCACGCAGAGGGAACAACCTGTTCCAACGTCCTGTCACACCTTCTTTCCCTCACACTTGCTGACTCTCACACAAAAGGTCTCAGCCCTTTATTTCACATTTCGTTATTTAAGCTTTTGTGGGGAACACACTTTGCCATTTTAAATGAATGCACAAATATGAAATGTTGATGATAATAATAATATTAATAAAAATCCTCTAGTATACATAAAAGCTTCTTGGCAGCCCAGACTTTGTCCACAGCACCTAGCACATTGGCAAATATACACAGAGTTGAAGTCCAATAAACATATTTCAATGGACTGAATGTTTGTGGTCTCACAAAATTCATACATTGAAAACCCTAACCTCCAATGTGATGGTATAAGGAGGTGGGGCCTTTGGGAGGTGATTAAGTCATGAGGGTGCAGCCCTCATAAACGGGATTAGTGCCCTTATTATAAAAGGGACCCCAGAGAGCTCTCTTGCTCCCTTCCATCATGTGAGAATACAACAAAAAGATACAGTCTGCAACCTGGAAGAGGGCTCTCCTAGAACTTGACCTTGCTGGCACCCTGACCTCAGACTTCCAGCCTTCAGACCTATCAGAAACAAATTTCTGTTTTAAGCCACCCAGCCTACAATATTTTGCTATAGCAGTTCAAACTAAGACACATTTGCAACTGACTGATTGGTTGACTGACTGAGGAGCAAAATCCAGCAGAGACCTAGCACTGCCTGTCACTGAAGGTGGGTGTATAAAATGCAGGTGAGCTGACTTCTAGCTAAGTTGCAGGTTGACCTTGGACAAATTACACTTATCTTCAGATAACATTTGCTCAGGTCTCAGGTCCTAGGATGGGAGATAAGCAAGAGTTATTTTGGTCCCTGGTATGCCTCAGAGAAGAACTGAGACACAAGTGGTGACCTCCATTCAGGGGGTAACATGTTAAATTCAGCCTCACGTGTGGGGTTTCATGCTGCCCAGTTCCCACAAATTGGAGGTTTCCCTAGAACCCACAGTTACCATTGTTGAAAGGCCCAATGCCTAAAAAATGATGCATTTTCTGCTAAAGGAAAAGTGATATTTTATTCTATTTTTTTACTTAATTTAATTTTTTTATACAGCAAGTTCTTATTAGTTATCTATTTTATACATAATACTGCATATATGTCAATCCTAGTCTCTCAGTTCATCCCACCACCACCCACCCGCTTTCCCCCCTTGGTGTCCATATGTTTGTTCTCTACATCTGTGTCTATATTTCTGCCCTGCAGACTGGTTCATATGTACCATTTTTCTAGATTCCACGTATATGCGTTAATATAAGATATTTGTTGTTCTCTTTCTTACTTCATTCTTCATTCTCTTTCATTCTTCATTCTCCATCCAAATCTCTACAAAAGACCCAATTTTGTTCTTTTTTATGGCTGAGTAATAGTCCATTGTATGTATACACTACATCTTTATCCATTTGTCTGTCGATGGACAATTACATTGCTTCCATGACCTGCCTATTGGAAATAGTGTTGCAATGAACACTGGGGTGCATGTGTCTTTGAATTATGGTTTTCTCTGGGTATATGCCCAGTAATGGGATTGCTGGGTCATATGGTAATTCTGTTTTTAGTTTTTTAAGGAACCTCCATATTGTTCTCCATAGTGGCTGTATCAATTTACATTCCCAACAATAGTGCAAGAGGGTTTCCTTTTCTCCACACCCTCTCCAGCATCTCTTGTTTCCAGATTTTCTGATGATGCCCATCCTAACCGGTGTGAGGTGATACCTTATTTTAGTTTTGATTTGCATTTCTCCACTAATTAGTGATGTTGAGAAGCATGTACCTCTTGGCCATCTGTATGTCTTCTTTGGAGAAATGTCTATTTAGGTCTTCTGCCCATTTTTTGATTGGGTGGTTTGTTTTTTAAATACTGAGCTGCATAAGCTGTTTACATATTTTGGAGATTAATCCTTTGTCCACTGATTCGTTTGCAAACATTTTTTCCCTTTCTGAGGTTGTCTTTTCGTCTTGTTTATGGTTTCCTTTGCTGTGCAAAAGCTTTGAAGTTTCATTAGGTCCATTTTTGTTTATTTTTGTTTTTATTTCCATTACTCTAGGAGGTGGGTCAAAAAAGATCTTGCTGTGATTTATGTCAAAGAGTGTTCTTCCTATATTTTCCTCTAAGAGTTCTATAGTGTCCAGTCTTACATTTGCGTCTTTAATCCATTTTAAGTTTATTTTTGTGTATGCTGTTGTTAGGGAGTGCTCTAATTTCATTCTTTTACATGTAACTGTCCAGTTTTCCCAGCACCACTTATTGAAGAGACTGTCTTTTCTCCACTGTATATCCTTGCCTCCTTTGTCATAGATTAGTTGACCATAGGTGTGTGGGGTTTATCTCTGTGCTTTCTATCCTGTTCCACTGATCTGTATTTCTCTTTATGTGCCAATACCATATTGTCTTGATTACTGTAGCTTTGTAGTATAGTCTGAAGTCAAGGTGTCTGATTCCTCCAGCTCTTTTTTTTTCCCTCAAAATTGCTTTGGCTATTCGGGGTCTTTTGTGTCTCCATACAAATTTTAAGATTTTTTCTTCTAATTCTGTAAAAAATGCCATTGGTAATTAGATAGGGATTGCATTGAATCTGTAGATTGCTTTGGGTAGTATAGTCATTTTCACAATATTGATTCTTCCAATCCAAGAACATGGTATATCTCTCCACCTGTTTGTGTCATCTTTGATTTTTTCATCAGTGTCTTATAGTTTTCTGAGTACAGGTCTTTCATCTTCTTAGGCAGGTTTATTCCTAGGTATTTTATTCTTTTTGTTGCAATGGTGAATGGGATTGTTTCCTTAATTTCTCTTTCTAATCTTTCATTGTTAGTGTATAGGAATGCAACAGATTTCTGTATTAATTTTATATCCTGCACTTTACCAAATTCACTGATGAGCTCTAGTAGTATTCTGGTGGCATCTTTAGGATTCTCTATGTATACTATCACATCATCTGCAAACAGCGACAGTTCACTTCTTCTTTTGCAATTTGTATACCTTTTATTTCTTTTCCTTCTCTGATTGCTGTGGCTAGGACTTCCAAAACTATGTTGAATAAGAGTGGTGTGAGTGGACATCCTTGTCTTCTTCCTGATCTTAGAGGAAATGCTTTCAGTTCTTCACCATTGAGAATGATGTTTGCTGTGGGTTTGTCATATATGTTGAGGTAGGTTCCATCTATGCCCACTTTCTGGAGGGTTTTTATCATAAATTGGAGTTGAATTTTGTCAAAACCTTTTTCTGCATCTATTGAGATGATCATATTGGTTTTTATTCTTCAGTTTGTTAATATGGTGTATCACATTGATTGATTTGCACATATTGAAGAATCCTTGCACTCCTGGGATAAATGCCACTTGGTCATGGTGTATGATCCTTGTAATGTGTTTTTGGATTCTGTTTGCTAGTATTTTGTTGAGGATTTTTGCATCTATATTCATCAGTGATATTGGGCTGTAAGATTCTTTTTTTGTAGTATCTTTCTCAGGTTTTGGTATCAGGATGATAGTAGCCTCATAGAATGAGTTTGGGAGTGTTCCTTCCTCTGCAAATTTTTGGAAGCATTTGAGAAGGATGGGTGTTAGGTCTTCTCTAAATGTTTGTTAGAATTCACTTGTGAAGCCATCTCGTCCTGGACTTTTGTTCGTTGGAAGATTTTTAACCACAGTTTCAATTTCATTACTTCTCATTGGTCTGTTCATATTTTCTAATTTTTCCTGGTTCAGTCTTGGAAGGTAATACCTTTATAAGAATTTGTCCATTTTATTGACAAAGTGTTTCTTGTAGTAGTGTCTTATGATGCTTTGTATTTCTGCAGTGTCCGTTGTAACTTCTCCTTTTGCATTTCTAATTTTCTTGATTTGAGTTCTCTCCCTCTTTTTCTTGATGAGTCTGGGTAAAGGTTTATCGATTCTGTTTATCTTTTCAAAGAACCAGCTTTTAGTTTTATTGATCTTTGCTATTGTTTTCTTTGTTTCTGTTTCATTTATTTCTGCTCTGATCTTTATGATTTCTTTCCTTCTACTAACTTTGGGTTTTGTTCGTTCTTCTTTCTCTAGTTCCTTTAGGTGTAATATTAGATTGTTTATTTGAGAGTTTTCTTGTTTCTTGAGGTAGGATTGTATTGCTATAAACTTCCCTCTTAGAACTGCCTTTGCTGCATCCCACAGGTTTTGGATTGTCGTGTTTTCATTGCTGTTTGTCTCTAGGTATTTTTTGATTACCTCTTTCATTTCTTCAGTGATCCCTTGGTTATTTAGTAACATATTGTTTAACCTCCATTTTTTTGTGTTTTTTACATTGTTTTCCCTGTAATTTATTTCTAATCTCATCATTGTGGTTGGAAAAGATGCTCGATATGAGTTCAATTTTCTTAAATTTACTAAGGCGTGGTTTGTGACCCAAGATGTGATCTATCCTGGAGAATGTTCCATGTGCACTTGAAAAGAAAGTGTAATCTGCTGTTTTTGGATGGAATGTCCTATAAATATCAATTAAATCTATCTGGTCTATTGAGTCATTTAAAGCTTCTGTTTCCTTATTAATTTTGGATGTCTGGATGATCTGTCCATTGGTGTAAGTGAGGTGTTAAAGTCCCCCACTATTATTATGTTACTGTCAATTTCCTCTTTTATAGCTGTTAGCAGTTGCCTTATGTATTCAGGTGCTCCTATGTTGGGTGCATATATATTTATGATTGTTATAACTTCTTCTTGGATTGATCCCTTGATCATTATGTAGTGTCCTTCCTTGTCTCTTGTAACAGTCTTTATTTTAAAGTCTATTTTTTCTGATATGAGTATTGCTACTCCAGCTTTCTTTTGATTTCCATTTGCATGGAATATCTTTTTCCAACTTCTCACTTTCAGTCTGTATGTGTCCATAGGTCTGAAGTGGGTCTCTTGTAGACAGCATATATTGGGGTCTTGTTTTTGTATCCATTCAGCGAGCCTGTGTCTTTTGGTTGGAGCATTTAATCCATTCATATTTAAGGTAATTATTGATATGTATGTTCCTATTACCATTTTCTTAATTGTTTTGGGTTTGTTTTTGTAGGTCATTTTCTTCTCCTGTGTTTCCCACTTAGAGAAGTTCCTTTAGCATTTGTTGTAGGGCTGGTTTGGTGGTGCTGAATTCTCTTAGCTTTTGCTTGTCTGTAAAGCTTTTGATTTCTCCATCAAATCTGAATGAGATCCTTGCCATGTAGAGTATTCTTGGCTGTAGGTTCTTCCCTTTCATCACTTTAAATATATTGTGCCACTCCCTTCTGGCTTGTAGAGTTTCTGCTGAGAAATCAGCTGTTAACCTTATGGAAGTTCCCTTGTATGTCATTTGTCATTTTTCCCTTGTTGCTTTTAATAATTTTTCTTTGCCTTTAATTTTTGTCAGTTTGATTACACTGTGTCTCAGTGTGTTTCTCCTTGGGTTTACACTGCCTGGGACCCTCTGTGCTTCCTGAACTTGGGTGGCTATTTCCTTTCCCATGTTAGGGAAGTTTTCAAGTATAATCTCTTCAAACATTTTCTTGGGTCCTTCTCTCTCTCTTCCCCTTCTGGGACCCCAAAATACGAATGTTGGTGTGTTTAATGTTGTCCCAGAGGTCTCTTAGGCTGTATTCATTTCTTTTCATTCTTTTTTCTTTATTCTGTTCCGTGGCAGTGAATTCCACCATTCTGTCTTCCAGGTCACTTATCCGTTCTTCTGCCTCAGTTATTCTGTTATTGATTCCTTCTAGTGTATTTTTCATTTCAGTTATTATATTGTTCATCTTTGTTTGTTCTTTAATTCTTCTAGGCCTTTGTTAAACATTTCTTGCATCTTCTCAATCTTTGCCTCCTTTCTTTTTCTTAGGTCCTGGATCATCTTCACTAGCATTATTCTGAATTCTTTTTCTGGAAGGTTGCCTATCTCCACTTCATTTAGTTTTTTCTGGGGTTTTATTTTGTTCCTTCACTTGGTAAATATTCCTCTGCCTTTTCATTTTGTCTATCTTTATATGAATGTGGTTTCCATTCCACAGTCTGCAGGATTGTAGTTCTTCTTGCTTCTGCTGTCTGCTCTCTGGTGGATGAGGCTATTTAAGAGGTTTGTGCAAGCTTCCTAATGGGAGGGACTGGAGGTGGGTAGAGCTGGGTGTTGCTCTGGTGGGCAGAGCTCAGTAAAACTTTAATCTGCTTGTCTGCTGATGGATGGGGCTGAGTTCCCTCCTTGTTGGCTGTTTGGCCTGAGGCGACCCAGTGCTGGAGGTTACAGGCTCTTTGGTGGGGCTAATGGCAGACTCAGGACTCTGGGAGGGCTCATGCCAATGAGTACTTCCCAGAACTTCTCCTGCCAGTTTTCTTGTCCTCGCGGTGAGCCACAGCCATCACCCCTCCTGCAGGAGACCCTCCAACACTAGCAGGTAGGTCTGGTTCACTCTCCTATGGGGTCACTGCTCCTTCCCCCTGGGTTCTGATGTGCACACTACTTTGTGTGTGCCCTCTAAGAGTGGAGTCTCTGTTTCCCCCAGTCCTGTCAAAGTCCTGCAATCAAATCCCACTAGCCTTCAAAGTCTGATTCTCTGGGAATTCCTCCTCCCATTGCCAGGCCCCAAGTTAGAAAGCCTGTCATGGGGCTCAGAACCTTCCCTCCTGTGGGTGGACTTCTGTCGTATAACTGCTTTCCAGTTTGTGAGTCACCCACCCAGCGGTTATGGGATTTGATTTTATTGTGATTGTGCCCCTCTTACCACCTAATTGTGGTTTCTTCTTTGTCTTTAGATGTAGGGTATCTTTTTTGTTGAGTTCCAGTGTCTTCCTGTCAATGATTGTTCAGCAGTTGGTTGTGATTCCGGTGCTCTCACAAGAGGTAGTAAGTGCACGTCCTTCTACTCCGCCATCTTCAAAAGTGATATTTTTGATTCAGCCATTTTTTCTTTTTTTTTCTTTCTTTTCACCTGTCAGTATAAGTTTCATTCATGTCTATCTCCCTATACCTCAAAGTTATAAAGAATCCAAGAAGGAGCCAGAAAAGTCAACCTTCATTTTACACGAAGGTATTTTATTGCACCAGATAGAAAAAGTGTAGGGCAGAGATTCAGAGCCATTGCTGTAATTAATCTGGATGTGGCCTCAGAGAGACACTATCCCTCTCTGGGCTCAGTTTTCTCATCTGTAAAATGAATGGCTTGTATTGAATGATCTATGAGATCCTTGGATGTTATCATTTTAAGCACCATTCTTTTTATTTTTAATTTCAGCAAATATGTCTTAAGAGTCAATATGTTCTCACCATTGTGTTATCTTGGGGGTAGCATACCATCCATATCACACAGGGGTCCTTATCTTATGCTTAATGGGCCTCCTGGGAAGGTCTTTGAATCTCTTGATAATGAATACAGCATTTGTGCCTATGTATACTTTTCCTGGAAAAAAGGGTCCATAACTTTTAGGTCCATATATGAGTTCTACATGCTTTTAGCAGAAAGGCATAGGTGTGAATGTGCAGACGACAGATCTCAGATGAGATGTGAATGTCTCAGATGTGTTCACCAGCGACCAATCCCAGAAGCAGATACACCCATCCAGCCACTACGTGCTGTGGGTTCAAAGGAAGACAAAACCCTGGGACCTCATATTTAGGAAGATTTTAGGAACAGGATGGCTCCTGATTTGAGATGGGATCAAGGGAGGTGGAATGCTAAAGAGAAGGAGAGTTTGGGAACCCCATGCAAAAGTATACTTCTGGGTAAAATATGCTGTGTTCTCAAACAAATAAACCTGGCTACTATACTAATTTAGCCCTCTCTCCACTGCACCTGAGGGTCACACACTTTCTTCTTCCTGCCTGTCTTCTATTAGCACCAGCATCACAGTTCTGGGTTCAAGAGAAGAACAGGGCTTGGTTTCATGACTGGGAGTCCACCCCAGATAGAGCGGCTCTTTTTGCCTGGAGAAGGCTGGGAGATCCTGAGTCTGTATCTATTACTCAGCCTGGATGGGGAGGCACCACACCAGGCCACACCACGGGTGGGGACAGGGGAGTTGTTTGGGGCCTTTCCTGAGGGTGACAGAGAACAAGCCATGACAGTTCTGAGATTACTGCAAGATAGATCTCATCAATGATCTTAAGGTAAATTTGAAACATATAGTGACAGAGAGGAAGTTACACCATACACAGTTATACATGCATGTGAGAAAACATAAACATAACCATGTATAAGTTGAGGCTTAGGAATTATAACTTATAGAGTAAATGCTATTATCCAAAAGTTTAAACATATGTGAGACAACTCATAGCAAATATGCTGACATATGGCATTGAAATCAATATGTCAACACTTATAAGTAAGAAATCATCTATAAAAATAAAGTCAACCACATTTCTCTCTTTACATTTAGGCCACAAATGAGACCACAGCTGAGCATCTCTGGTTAAGCATTAACACACAACAGGATCTGCCTGTAACTTGTTCATTAAGGTGCAGTGCCCCAGCTAATTAATATATCACCAGCAGATCAAGTTCAGAGAACGATATTGAGCAAGTGCATTCCTAAGGCCTCATTTACCCTCTTTCAGGTGGGAGGAAGTCCAGAAGAAAAGGACAGGGGAGGGAAAGAGGGAGAGATGGGAGAAATGATCATTTTGCCACTGTAGAGAATCCCACAGTTTATAAAAGTGGGGTGTATGTGTGTGTAGCAGGTATGTGCATATGTGTGTTGGTCAAACCCTGAAATCATGTCACTTGAGGAAAGGCTGAAGGAGTAACAGCTGTTCAGACAAGTAAAGACCGCATGTAAGGATGGCTATCGTAACAGCATTCTGCCCTTTGTAGGACTGGAGGCTGACTGCAGGCAGATACGACACTGTCTTGCCTGTCAGTCACACTTCCTGGGCTTTGAATTCTTCATCTGTAATGTGAGCGGAGGGCATGAGATTCCTGGTTCTCAACTCCTGATGCAATCAGAATCACATGAAGACGCTGTTCACAAATACAGATCCTGGGACCCCACCCCAGATAAGAAGCTCTTCAGGTAGGAAACAGGCATTGGTGTTTTAATAGCTCCCCGGGTCACCCTAATGCACATTCAGTCGCACTGGTCTACATCACACCCAAGTCCCCTCCAGGGTGACATTCCTGAGCCCTTCTGGCTCGAAAACACTACTGGAATCAGTCATATATAATGCTCTCCCCACTTCCTCTGTGGCCGTGGGAGGAACCACGATCCTGAGGGAAACTCAATACATGAAATGTTGATACTCAACAAGAGAGTTCTCTGAAGCCAGATGGACAGGAAGATCCGTGGAAAGAGAGCTCCATCACAGAAGAGCCGCTCCGGTCTTGGCTCAGGACCTGTTTACTCTGTCTTTCAGCACAATTTTCACCAGCTTGGTTATGTCCTTTCCCACCCCCAGTAGATTAGAAGCACAAATTGGAAGGGTGGTTTGGTGAAAGAACTGCTCATGTTTGTTAAAGAAGAACCATCATCCCGACAGTGAGAGAGAAAACTAAAACACTGCAAAAACAGAGCACAGGAACCAATGGAAAACACAGTCTGGGTGCATTTGTTGCAGAAGCAAACCACTCCACTCATATTAAAAGACTCAGATTATCTCTCCATGCTGCTAATAATTAGGGGAGAACTCTACCTACCAAAGCAAGGACATGGGTATATGTGTATATGTTTGTATATGTATTTGGTGATTTTTCTAAGCAATGGTTTCAATCTTTCAAAACACTGGAGGTCAGCCTAAATGCCACTGTATTCTTCTCAGGCTTTTAAAAATAGATCTGCTATCTGTAGCCTTTTCCACATCAAAAATCACTCTTCAGGTTTTCATCACATAATGTCACCCCTGGATGTAACCAATAAACAACTTCAGAAACCCCAGAATCTGCAGGTGGGCAGCCTGAGACACAGATAGCAACAGCAATTTCCCCTGCCACTCTGAGTCAGTAAACCCTCTCTAAAATTATTCCACCACCCCCTACCCTACTTCTAATAAAATCTGTAGTGAATAAAAGGAACTCAGGTCAGGCTGTGAGGAAGAAGACTTGGTTTCAAGTGCAGTAAGCAGCAGAGCATGAAAAGTAGAGCTCTAGGGGCCGCTGACATAGTGAGGACCCACGAGGAACCTGAGATTGACCGACTGAGAGACGATGCGTTTTCTTTTAGCAATAATCACAATTATTTGAGGCACTTTAATAAGTCATGGTTTATTCCAAGAAGAGAGAAAGAAACGAGTAGGAAAACAGCAATGGAACTGTTAGAAGATCCATTAATGTATCAGTAAAATGCTGTGGCAAGCAGTGAAATTATTCACAATAACACTTCCTGACAGGACACCACTCTTTGGCACTCCAGACCCTTTGCTCTTGAATAAAAGCAGCCCTCTACTGACTTGCTTTACTGCCGCATGGGAATCATAAGTTTCTTGAAACCAGAGGGTAGGACCCCTGCCAAATCTAAGGCCATGATCTTCTACTTTATCTGGGTCCTGCCTGTGGAATGATTAGAAAACTCCTGTCCGTCAATTGTTTCCTTGTTTTATAGCTCAAGGAAGAATTATAACACATAAATCTTGGATTTCACAAAAAAAAACAGTTTGTCTCCACCAGTCTGAGGTGGCATGTAAAGGTAAGAGGACCAGCAGATCTGCCTAGCTCTTATTTTGGTGTCTTTGGTAAATGATGGGGAGTGCCAGAAAGAGCGCTGGATAAGAACAACATCCAAAGGCCTGGGAGCTATTTCAGCACCTGTGATCTCCAGCATGTCACTTTCCCCATCTGAACTTCAATATTCCTCTCTATAAAATGAGAGGTACCAGAAAATCTCGAGGGCTCCTTCCATCAGCCCCGTTAGACTCTGGTTCCCAATCTCATTGCTTCCAGTAACCTCCCTGATTGTGTGTGGGCTCAGATCTTCCTGGAGAACAGGTCCCTGCCGTTCTTCCTCACTCCAGGTGCCTCAGCCTGGGGTCAGGAGGCCAAGGTCCTAGTCCCAGCCCTGCCTCCTGGTTGCTGAGGACTGCAAGCAAGGCCTTCACTAATCTCTAGGGCAAGCAGATGAAATTATTTCTTAATGCAACTCAAATTCCGCTCCAAAACGCACTCTAGACCCTGCTTAAGAACATCTTTTTGAAACTGCTGTGACCACTACAGAGAGTGGATTTTACAAAACGCAGTACAATGACTGCAATCCTAAATATTTTTGAAGAGGAGCTAAAAGAATGACAGTTGTACCCTAAGAGAAAGGTGCTGCACCTTGCCCACCCCCCTCTTCTCGCTCAGCAGGCTGTGCTGTTTTCAGGATATTTACCTGCCAATCAACTTCAACAAAACTGCTCAGTCACAGTTACAGAACCAATAAAGGGGCCAATAATTCACAAATAACTCACCCTTTGCTACATGCCTAAGAATTAAAGAATAATTTATCTTTTTATAAACATATCCTGAAATGCAGGTACATACCATGAGCTAAAAATAACATTTTCTCGACAATCCTGTGGCCCACTAGAAGCTAAACCCAGAGAGAGACAGAGACAGAAGAGACAGAGAGAGACAGGGAGACAGAGAGAGAGAGAGAGACATGCCATGAATCCTAAACATCCTCTTAGTTGGATAATCAGACAAGCTCTGAAGGGCAGTTCAAAGGCCTAGATTCTAGTAAGGGCCCCACCACTTACTTAGCCAGCTCTGTGGCCCTGGCTTGATCTTGAGCCCTATCTAGGCTGTGTATAGGATTACAGGTTTTGAAACCTAGTAGGAACCCTTAAAAAATTATCCAGTCTACTGCTCTTTCAAACTTTTTCATGCATAAGAACTACCTGGAGAGCTTGACAGGACACACTGCTGTGCTGGCCCCAATAATCAGTCTCTAATTCAGCAGGCTTGTGTTGGGGTCTGAGAATCTGCACTACTAACAAGTTCCCAGGTGCTGCTGCCGCTGCTGGTCCTGGGGCCATGCTTTGAGAACCACTGATCTGGCCCCGTGATTGTCAACAGCAGCTGTAAATTTGAATCACCTGAGGAACACTGAGAAACTGCAGATACCCAGGGTGCACCGGACTTTGTAAATCAGAAACTCTGGTCACGCAGTCACGACATCTATATTCTTAACAAATTCTCCATATGATCTTGGTGTTCAGTGAAGGTTCCGAGGCATTGAGCACGTCCAGTCTCCTCATTTTACAGATGATAAAAGTGAAGTTCAGAGGGTCAAATGATGCCCAGTTCAACACACTCAACTGCAAAAGGGGAAAGTTTGGACACTTGGTGATTTTAAAGTCCCAGGTGTGTAATATTCTGTAGCTGCATTTCTCCTTTATCTCCCATCCCATCACACCCAAATAATAAATCAGGTAAACACCCCAAGGCTAAGGGAGACTCTTTCTTCATCTGGCCACCACAAGTAACCAGAAGGAATCAAAGAGGGCCACGCTGTGTTGGCAGGCTGTGAGCCTTCTTAAAGCTCGCCTCTGTGTTGTTTCTAAATATAACAGGCAGTCAGACACTGAATAACTCTTGGCTGATTTGGCTTCCCTGGGATAAACTTTCTTCTCCTTAGATTATGCTACACCAGGAATAGAGCCCTAAGGGGAGAAATTCCTCTTCAAAGTCAGAGCGAGATAACACTGTGTGTGGTATTCAGATTGTTCTCCTTTTGGGAGGAGAAAAAAGTGGAAGGCAAACTTCTAACATCGGACAACATCAAAAAGGATATTCATACTCTCTGTACGTGTGGTGAGCATGGAGGGGGGCAGAGTGCGAGGGGGAAGTGGTCAGGCAAATGACAATTAATGCATCCCGGAGCCCAGTGGGCAGGGGGAAGGAGCATGGGCAACAGGCTCAGGGCAGTGGGCAAGGGGAAGGCCACGGGATAGCAGCCCTGGCAGCCGTCCCCATGCCGGCTCTGCCGTGTGGGCTGTTGGCTCCCTGGGAGATGGGCTCAGGTAAAGCTCCGACTTCATTTCCCAGCCAGGCGCAGACACTTGACCTTGCCCTCAGGCTCCTGCTGCTCCTTCCAGGATGGGGGAATTTGATGCGACCTAAAATTTGCCTGGAACATATTCAGACGTTCACATCTTCTCTTTCACACAAATACAAAACCCTTCCTCCTTATTTTAGAGCAAGCCGAGCCTCTCCATTTCCCAACATGATGATATATTTGAGCATTGGAGTTGGATGGGATGTTGGTGCTCACCCAGTTCTGCCTCTCCATTCACAGAGGACACTGTAAAAGCTACCATTTAAAACCTACTATGCGTCAGGAACTTTATACCCATTACATCGAATGTTCCTCAAGCCCCCAGGGATCAGTACGTGTCCAGATTATAGAAGGTGATACACAGGCAAAAGGAGAGGAAATGATTTGCCCAAAATGGCATGGCTAAGAGTCAGAGCTAGGATTCAGATGCAGGTTTCTTGCTCCAAACTGCTGCCCGGTGCACAGTCATGAGAGGAAAAAGCGCTGGTGAGCGGTTTCCTCCCTCACTTCACCCACCACGCTAGGCCTGCCTCAGCTGCCATGGCTTTGTGCCTTCCGACACCTGACCCAAAACTTTATTTAGAACTTTTAAATGTCCAGGGAGGAGTGTGTTAGCTCTTTCTGGTCCCTAGAGGGAAATATCAACCTTTCAATTTTGACCTTAGTTTGGGAGAAGTCCAGAAAATTGCATGGGCAACCCAGGGGCAATTCTCCCTCTCCATGGGAATTTCTCCAAAGTGCTGAAAGCTCAGGGAAAGACTGTGGTTTAGGGGAGGTGTGGAGACCCTGAAGATGTCCCTGATCCCTGGAAGACGCAAGTCTCCCCTGCGGCTGGTTGGGAGACCACAAAACAAAGCACTGAATTATATGTTTTATCTGTGCGGGTATGCACAGGGCTGTGGGGGGGCGGGGGCAGGAGGCGGTGGGGGTGGTGGTGGTGGTGAGAGGCATTACAGTAACAGGCACTGCAGTAAGAGGACTATCCCGCAGGAAGCCTTTCTCCCATTTTTCTCTCTTATCTCTAGAACACAGTTTCTCAACTGCTGCACTTCTGACATTTGTGACTGGATCCTTCTTTGTTGGGAGTGCTGACCTGTGCATTGCATGATGTTGGGCAGCATCCCTGGCCTGTAGCCCACTGGATGCCATAGCACTTCCACCCAGTCGTGACAATCAGAAATGTCTCCAGGGCTTCCCTGGTGACGCAATGGTTGACAGTCCGCCTGCCGATGCAGGGTACGTGGGTTCGTGCCCCGGTCCGCGAATATCCCACATGCCGCGGAGCGGCTGGGCCCGTGAGCCATGGCCGCTGAGCCTGCGCATCCGGAGCCTGTGCTCCGCAACGGGAGAGGCCCCAACAGTGAGAGGCCCGCATAACGCAAAAAAAAAAAAAAAAAAAAATGTCTCCAAACATTGCCGAATATCTCCTGGTGGGAGAGGCAAAATTGACCCCTGATTGAGAACCACTGTTCTAGAATGTCCCTGCCACCGTACATTAATAGGAAAAAAAGTTCAAAGGTGTGTGCTCTTTGAAGGAGCTGAAGATTTGTAATCTGCATATTTTCATCAAAACTCATATGTTTTCTACTGTGAAACTTATAGACGAATAAAGCCAAGTACCAGGCACCTTGGGACGATCACGAGCACCCCAGTAGTCTAACGTGTTGTGGCCAAGTCTCCTGTCTTCTTTCTAGCTCCAGGAAAGAGCCCTTGCCCCATTATTCTCCATCAAACCTTCCAGGCCTGCCTCCTCCAGGGCAGCCTGTCCCCCAAAGTCTCCCTAGACCACAGGCAACCGAACTGTCCTTGAACTTCTATAAGCTCCACGAAAGCAGATTCCTTACCAGCTTTGTCCCTCTGTACGCTCAGGGTCTGCAACAGTGCTTGGCACATATGAGGTGTTCAATCAATATTTCTGAATAAATACATTATTGAATGAATAAATATGTTTGAAGAAACAAATGCTCTTACAGTTTATCTAGGTTACACGTTTCTTCAGACTGGTCTCTTTTACAGGATGTACATTTTACCTCACCAAACAAATGTCAACTTCTCTGAGGCAAGAAGTTCTGGCCAAGTGATTCTGGAGCCCCTAGGACAGCAGTTCTCAACTTGGGCCACACACCTCTTAAAAACCCCAGTGCCCAGATAGCACCCACAGACCACGTAAAAAGCCTCTTGGTGGGGGGCCAGATTCAGGCATCCTAGTTTTTAAAGGCTCCCCAAGTGATCTGCTATGCAGCCAATGCTAACAGCCTATGCCCTGCAGCTCTGTGAATGGACTGTGGAAATCGACTTCAAAAAGCACAGGGAAGTCTTATGCATACTGGGATGAGGCTGCCATGTGTTCTCAACCTCTGTTTGGGTTTATAACGTCTTACTGGGACTACATGGGCTATCATGGATCAGACGTTCTAGTTGGCTTTGAATAATCAAAATAAGAACATTAATGATTGGTTGTCTAATAAATACCTTCAGCTCAGGAAACAAAATCTTTGTAAATGTGAGTCCATGTCAGAACAATAAGTTGGATGTAGTACCCCAGACTTGCCTTTTATCTTTCAAAATGCCTGATAGACGCAAAGAACTGAATAATACTTGTTGCCAAACTGATTGATTTGATTGAGGATTTTTTTTTAAATTAATATTGTTGTTGTGTCATTCTTTATGCTGGGGCAAAAGTACCCAAATTCCCGCTTTCTAGAGCAAAAGTGATCACAAGAGAAACTGACAGTGGGATAATGTGGCTATTTCTTCTACATAAAACTCAGACTGTTCTTCCTGTAGAGATCACAGAACAGTAATCTGGGCTGCAGCTACCAGGATTCAAAGAAGAAAGAAGAAAAATCTCATAATACGTGGAGATTTGGTTTAAAGAATAGATCTGGGTAAATTACATCATTCCTGGGTTTGCCCAGTGAATTGGATCACACAGCTTGTCACACAATGACTCCTAACTCTCCCAAGGCCAGCAAAGCAGCCCCGGGCAAGCCTTATCGGAGGAATCAGTGTGGAAAAGTACTTTCTGAAATAAAACTAACATAAACCAGGCGTGTCAAAGTTAGCTTTGCTAAATTTCAGGAATGCGGGCAGAGTTTGTCTACTATGCATACAGGTTGGGACAGACTCAGTTTGCTAAAAACAGTGTCCATCCTACTTCTGTTGATAGAGATTCACTTCTGTTGATAGAGAATCTCTATCTCTGTTGATAGAGATTCACCAGAAAATAAACTCTCGTTTGCTTTTTAAGAAGATAAGCAGAGGGCTTCCCTGGTGGCTCAGTGGTTGAGAGTCCGCCTGCCGATGCAGGGGACATGGGTTCGTGCCCGGTCCGGGAAGATCCCACATGCCGCGGAGTGGCCTGGCCCGTGGGCCATGGTCACTGAGCCTGCGCGTCTGGAGCCTGTGCTCCGCAACAGGAGAGGCCACAACAGCGAGAGGCCCGCATACCGCAAAAAAGAAAATAAAAGAAGATAAGCAGAGAAAAACGGAGCAAGAGAGCAGTGGGGTGACAACTACTGTCCACACAGGATTATCAGTACAGAAGGTGTTGAATGAAATGGACACAGGCCAAAGATAAACTCTGTTGAAGGACCCCCCACTACTGTCCTCTTTTTCCTACATTCTCCATAAATTGAATCAAGTCAGATTCAAGAGAGTACATTTGTACTTGCTGAAACACACAGGAAGGAAAGATTATTCAGATAAATAGATTTGATGCAGCTTTAAATTTTAGAACCTTAGAAACATTGAGCTGGAAAGTACACCAACAACCATTTTATCTTTCATTTTCAGAGGGAAAAGTGGAGGGATGGGGAACTTAAATGATTTCTCTAAGGTCACAGAGCTATTTTTAGTAAAGCAGCAACAAACCCCATGTTTCCTTCTGCACAATCCTTTGCTCCTCTTATCCAGTGTCCCTAAAAAAAATCTACCACTGATCACATTAGATCCAAGGGATGGAAGACTTTCTTAGTCAGCTATTTGTTTTGAAACATGGGGGGAAATAAGCTCCTTTGAGTGGGGAGTTGTTCATGTTTAAATGATCACTTTTATGGCTGATAATTTCACTAATTAAATTAGTGCCGCGTGCTTGCCTTTTCCATAAACGATTCTGCTCCCTTCCTCCCAGTGTTTCTAGCAGAACAAATAACAACATAAGGAAGCTGAAATACTGCAAAGATGAGGTCTTGAAGCTCTACAGAACACTATGAGAGCAACGTGGGGTGCGGAGGAGGGAGGGCTTCCAGGCTCTCTTTCCCGTTCACTCTGCTAAGGGCTCCAGCCACCTAAAGTTATCCCCTGAGACCTTCCATAGGGTCCTCATCAAGAGAAAACAGAGGCATGGATGGAGGAGTCTTGGACACACTGAGAGTTCTACAGGGAACAAGGCAGCTGCCCTGCAGTGACATCATAACCGGAATCAGAAATTATACACTATCCCCTAAAGTCACTGGATCAACCCCCAGAGTCTCCCTATCTCTACCTCTTGCTGCTGGGGGCAGAGGTTCTGGACAGAGGCAGCCTCTCCTCACATCTGCTCAACAGAAGGGGTACCCTTTCTCTCCACCATCATGACCGGCTTTCCTGGGGGCCAGCCGGAAACTGAGATCCTGTACTCCTGAGGGTGAACTTCCTTCAGTGGCTTGAGGGTTTTTTACACCCAACATTGTCTGGGAAATTACCCTTGGGGGCTGCAGTTTATCTTTGATCTTTAAAACATAGTTCTATTCCAGTTTTGAAAAAAAACATGAATGTATGCAAGTCCAAAAGAGGAAGAGAGACAAATCACAGGTCTTTATTCACATTACAAGAAGCTTTTTATTTCTTCTTTCCTTTCTTTTCATAAAGAAGGATTTTCCCACACTTTCTTTAAATGGCCAGCCGCTAAGATATCGTTTTTTTTTGTTTTTTTTTTTTTTTAAAGAACTGACTTCCAAAAAATCCTCATCTTCTACATATCTTTTCAGTAATTACCTGTCTCATAAAGTAAGGGGTGCCTGTCCCCATGTGTCTACACGCAGTTCACTCAGCTGTCGATCAGTTGGCTTCCAGGCCTTGCCTTGGTTCCACCTTTTACTCAGTAGCACTTTTCTGAGAAGGAAAGTAGTGCCTGTTTGTGAGTACTCAGTACCTCAGTCTAACAGATGCTATATAAATGAAATATCCTTCCAATTATTGCCACTGTTCTCTGTTGAATTAGCGCTATCACCGTAACTAAGGAAACGAGCCTGCCTACACAGCGGCGCTCCTTCTCATCCTGGTGCTCTTCATGCTCATCTCCTCATAAATAAAACCATTCCTAAAGAGAGAAATCTAAATTACCTTCAAAAGCACTACTGTCCCTTGTACATTACTACACACCATCAGGACTCAGCTAACAGGGCTTCAAAGCCTGTAAAGTCATTCCCAAGGAATAGCTCAAAATGCTCTCCCTTCCTGGGACCCAAACTATCTTTCCTCTGCTTTCCTCACAGACGGCGAACTTGAGAGAAGGGTCAGAACCTGAAAGCTACTGACAGCATGACAGGAGTATCTCAGCATGACAGCTGACGGAGATGGTCACATTCCCCTGACAAACTCAGCTGCTTGAGTAAATCAAGTGAAGGTCAATACAACCCCCCACCTCCTCTGGTCCCATATGCTTCTCCAACCCTGTGCCACTGAACTTGTTCTTGGTGGGCGGGGGCAAGAAGAAAGGCCCAAATCTTCATGGAATAGGTGACTAATGTCAAAAACAAAAGTTTTCTTACTGCCATGAATAGCTGCTCTTTGCCAAGCAGAGGTGATGTTGTCTTAGAACCTGAAACACATTATCTCCTCCCCATACGTCCTACATGGGATATTGACCTTGCCTGTTTCCTTTGGTCTTTACTATGAAGGTTTATTTTTCCAAAAGTAACATGTCCAAGTTCCATACAGCATCTCTGTCCCTCTGTTTTGCCCAGTGACTTCTGCTTATGACTGTATAAGAGTGCACAGTGATGCCATAAACAGGTGGTATGGAAAATGGTAATTCTAGAAAAAAAATCTAAGAGCCCTAAAATCCCATGTTTGTATTTTCGTGTGTGCTAGGCATTAGGTCTAAATTTGGGCTGATATAAATATTAACCCAAAGAGTCTGGGGTGCCTGTGTTCTTTATGTGAGTTAATAAGTCTGTATACAGGGAAAATCCAGGATGTCAGCTCTGTACCTTTCAAAAACATTGGAAAATATATCAAGCAATAACTATTAAAATATTGCATTTCCAAGGGATAAAGGAAATGCTCTGTCACAGACAGGAAGTTGGCTTAAACAGCAGAAATAAAGGGTGGGAAGGATGGGCATATCTCTTCAAGTCTCAGTGTCCTCTCTGAAAAATCAGTAGTGGAATAGATGGACAGAAATGACCTAGAGGAAGAAGGACCCCATGAAACATAGAGCTATAGAAGTTTACATATAAAAACGGGGGAAGCAACAAGAAACTCTTGGGAGAATGGGCAAGGAAAAAGAGCTAGGAAAATGTTCAGTTTGCACAAACATAGGTAATTCTTTAATTGAGGGTGGAGTATTATTGGAGTATACTTGTAGAATGACACCATCCTTTCATTTACGAGTAGGTCACACTGACAAAATCCTAAGTGGCTAAACTCTGGTACATCACTAAAGACATGAAAGAAAAAGTCAATGCTGACCTATCCTTTGATGAAATCATACTTATCCCTAACCTGAAACGGCATGTGCTATTGGGGATATTATATCTCGAGGGGAGGAACACAACTAAAATCAACAAGGAGATGGACAATGGTCTTGAAATAATCGATTAATAATATTTGGGATCTAATGGGAAGAGGAAGGCCAAGTGAAGATACAAGAAAGCAGAGACTGTGAAATCAATAAGCATAGCCTTGTTTACCAACCCTCAAACATTTTCACCCAGGGGGAATCTCCTTAATGCCCAAAAGAGAAAACACAGGGCAAACGAAGGCAATTAGCTTAACACAGCACTAAATAAACTACATAATTAAGAGGCAATCTAGGTGACATCCAACTCTGGCTGATCCCCAAAACAAATTCCAATAAACTGATAGATTCATAATGGGTAATTGAGGGAAACTAGGCCATCAAGGAAATCCTGTAAATGTAACCTCTGAGGCTGATTTTAGAGGGAACAGCCATGTCCTGGCAATGCCTTTTGTAAAATAGTCTCACACATGATGCCCTTTGAGCTTCTGTTAGAGAGAAAATCTCTGCAGTTTGACCAGGAATCTAACCCATATGTCATTGTTTATGTTCTTTTGTAAGTGTGTGTGCATGACAGTTGTTTATATATATGAAAATCCAAACATCGTCAATAAAAAATATTGAAAGTGCTCCTAAAATAAGCTTCCTTTAAAAATGAGTTAAACAAATACAGGATGATTGACGTTGAATATACAAAGTACATAGATTGTAAAGTTCTATCATAAGCTCAATGGTGTAAGCCTCAGGGATTTCCTCATTTCCCTTAACAAATGCATTTCAGTTTCACATAAATGTCTCACGATCATTCTAAATTTTATCAGTAGTCATCAGGAACTCCCAGGTATAAACATGCATACATTTTGGCAGCATAATATCAAGTGGAAAGAACAGTTAACTAGGAGTACAGGGCTGAATTCTGGTCCTATATCAGCTACTCATTGACCATGTAATTTTGAGCAAGTTGCTAAATTTCTCATAAGATGTTGATTTCCATCAACAAATATTAAGCTCCTACTATGTGCTACTATATTAAGCACTGTTCTGGGTTCTTGATATGCAATGGAGAGCGAGGAAAACAGCTCTACTGGAGCTTAAATTCCAGAAAGGAGAGACGATGATAATGTAAACAGATATTCATAATTCAGGTAGCAATAAATACTCTGAAAAAATTAAAACAGGTCAGTGTGATAAAGAATGATGGCAATGGGGACCTCAACTGAGGGGGCCTCTGAGTAAGTGACACATGAGCCAAATCAAGTGACAAGGAGAAGCAGGTCACATGATGGCTGAGAACCGTGCTCCAGACAGAGGTAATAGCAAGTGCCAAGTCCCTGAGGAGGGTCTAGGCTAGGACTGCTTAAGGTACCAAAAGGCTAGAATGGTCTTAAAAGAAGAAGTCATAAAAACTGGTCAACTTCTCTAAAGAATGTGGTATGGGCTAAATGAAACAAGATGGGCAAATCCTTGAAAATTTAAAATACTCTACAAAATATAATGGATTATTGGAACCAGCATACTACGAAGGAAAACTCCTATCCTCCATATTGTACCTTTAAGGAAAGTTTAGAATTGTAGTATATTTCATCCAGGTATCTCAAAACATAACCTTTAGAGCTAGAGAGAATAGTCCAATCCCTTCAACTTCCAGATCAGAGAACAAAGGCACTAACTTACCCAAGACCATGTTGGCAGCCTTTCAGGAACAAATCTCTCAAGCTGCGCCCTCACCCCCACCATCCGCTCCCTGTCACGGCTGCTTAGAAATAGGGCTTCCCACTTCTTTTCTGGGCTAACTCATTTTACTACAAGAAACCTGTAATATAGGTGAAACAAACCAAGGACAACCTAAGGCTTAAAATAAACAACTGGTGGCATTAGCATCATGGAGATAAAAATTTAAAGCCTCAACACCCAGGCCTGATGCTAGACTCTCCACTTACAGGTTTCACAACCTTCGACAAGTGTAACTCTCCAAAGCCTTAGGTTCGGCATTTAAAATTGGAGGATAATAAAAATGCCTTTTCTCCCTATATTACAGAATTCTGAAAGGGTCAATTATTATAATATACATGAAAGTCTGAATAAACTATGAAGCACATTAGAATATCATTATCCTTGTCATTTCTTTGGTATGTAGTCTCTCCTTAGATCATTGACCATGTACTGCTGCCAACATCCTACTACTATGTTGCACCACCACAATTACCTTGGATAGACCTTGGGAGTATCTTTCTATGCTGGGAATTAAAAAAATTGCATCTAAGGAGCTCCATGAACACTTGATGACCTACGAAATT
Source organism: Orcinus orca (assembly GCF_937001465.1). Lineage (NCBI taxonomy): Eukaryota > Metazoa > Chordata > Mammalia > Artiodactyla > Delphinidae > Orcinus > Orcinus orca. Next base: position 28,521,066 of record NC_064573.1, read on the forward strand.
TGCCTCATGAATATACTTCCCACCGTTTCCTTTTCATCTGACTTCACACAGTGGGAGAAGCAACCACAGACTACACCCCTTCCTGGATGAAGACCCAGGATACTGCTAAAGACAAGCCATGGGACCTTGAGCAATCTCTGAACTTTAGGCTGCCATTTATGTAGTATGTTTTCATTCCCAGAATGTGCAAAACACTTATCATCTGCACTCCACAATGTATAAGATATATTTTTTGAGTCTCCCAGAGTTTATGGAGCAATTTCAAATCCATTATTTTATTTGATCCTCTTAATAACCCTGGGAAGAGTGAGAAAAGGGGTGAAGAAAGCAAATTTATAGACGAGAAAACAGGCTTTTGGTGGTTATGTGACTCATCACATCTCAGATGTCTTCTAGGTATTCTGACTCCAAGTCCAGTGGCTCTTCTAAATTGACTGAGCCTCTTTCAGGTAAGAATCTAGTAAAGATCAATGAGGTCATGGATACGAAAACTGTTAGGGGTTCCCAGCCATGACACATGCTACTTTCCTTTGTCCTCATTCCCTGACCAGTCAATGACGCCGGCCCATATAGAATGAAAGCTGGCAGAAGGGGGACTGGTCCAGCATACCCTGCCTCCCCCAGAACATCTGGAAAAGCGCACAGTAGGCCTTTATTAATCCTTTTTGATTGACTGTCTGAGCTGAGCCCGAAAGACTGTCCAGCTCTGTCCACTGGAACCATCCCAGTCCTTTAAGAAGGCCTCCCCCTCTCCCACCCCAACCTGGAGTTCCAGCAGGGAGAAAACAAACACAACCCAGTTTAGGCAATTTCCATACGGCTAGGAAACTCCATTTGAGTTAGCACCCTTGACAGGGCTTCCTTTCTGCTTCCTCCTGACTTTTCTTTCCCTCCCCTATGAGGTAAATAAATATTTTAAAAAGAAAGAAAATTGTGTACTCTTTTGTTCTGTCTGATCTACATATTGGAACCAAATGACTATATTCTTCCCCCAAAGCAGTCATGTTGGTGAAGTAGCAAAAACACATTTCTTAAAAAAAATAAAAGTTTATTCTACATGTTGTAAATAGCAGGAAATTCTTAGCAGGATGTGAAAGTTCAGGTCTTGTTTTTCTTTTATCCCCTTTCTTTCTCTTCGAGGGAGAGGAAGAAGAAAACCAATCTCTCTCTTCATAATGGAATCCCTTCTTTTTGTCTATGCCCTGCTGGAAGCAGCTTGCCTCTAAGTATCTTTTAACACTCTGATTGAGGTAGCCCTGCACTCCTAATGGCTATTTCATTTTCCCTAATCCCTAGACCGGAAGGGAATAATGCAGTAACCTATGATAAAGTAGTCCTTGTTGTCCAACATCCTTCTAGCAAAGGACATTTTATGACAAACTCAAAATGTTGAGGGTTGCCAATAGTAAGGGTTGTGCTGGATTTGAACAGTTTTACAGTGCCTTAAGTCATAGAATCACAAAAACTGCAAGATTAATAGGCTTTCTCTAGCCCAACTCCTTCAATTTATAATAGAAGGAACAGGGTATCAAGAAGATGCAGCTTTTGCTCCCCCATTTGCTCAGCTTCTCGGAGGCAGAGGTAGGATGGAAACCTGGTTCTGTTCTTTGCATAGCTTCTTTCTCCCATGCACATCATTTGAACATCAAGGTAAACCTTAACAGGAAAATTCTTTCAAAAGAGGGTCTAATAAGGAATTTTGCATTTCTTCATTCATCAACTTGGCAAACATTCACTGGGCACCTTTTATGCCAGGAACTATGCTAAGCAATGATGGGTGGGGGGGGTACATAAATGAACATGATGTGGACCCTTCCCTTAGTGTGTGAGTGTGTGTGTGTGTGTGTGTGTGTGTGTGTCTGAAGCACACTTAACATTGTAGCTTTAGTGATAAAAAGAGGGCATGTCAAAAAATATCACAGTGGGAGTGGTACCAATCAGCCCACCATGGACCAATTCTTCCCCGTCTCTAAGAATTTTCAGTTAGGTGAGCACATCCTGCATATCCACCCTTATTACCCTACAATCCTACAATCCATTCTCCACATAGCAGCCAGAACAATCGTTGAAAGAAGTAACTAAGGTCATGTCATTCTCCTGCTTAAATTCTTTGCTTAGTTTCCATTGTCCATAGGATGATTTCCAGAATCCCTCAGAGGGTTGGGAAGATCCCTACCAGGCACCCTCTGAATTTCCCCTCAACTCCCTCACCAGTCCTTCAGGCAGCCCTCTCCCTTGCTTGCCTCAGGCTTGCCGTACTGGCCCCTGTCAGTTCCTCCAAAGCGCTAGACTTAATCTTACTTTGGTGCCATTTGAACAAGCTGCCCCCTTTCTTTGGAACTCCTTCTCTTGACACAGCCAGACTTGTCACCACCCCATCCAATCTGCCACTCACCTGGCTGACTCCTTATTCTTCAGCTCTCAGAGTGGACACCACTTCTTTAGGAAGAACTTTGTGACCCGCAGTACTAATGAGTGCCTGCTGGGAGCTGCCATAGTACCCTACTTCAACTCAATGAGGGCAAGTATTATGTTTGTTTTGTTCACTGTAAGGCCAAGGTCTAGAGCAATGCTTGTCACAGAGCCAGTTTTCTATAAACACTCATTGTTTGACTGGATGGATGACTGGATGAACGAATAAACATGAAGGTGTCATATGGACATTTCAAATAAGGAATACCACAAAACCATGACTGGGATGAAAAGTTCCAGCGTGGACTCGTTCAATGGAATTCAAGAACAAGCGGACACATTCTAAAGTATGAAAAAAAGGACCTTTGGAGAAAACAAACATTTAAGATTCAGCATCCGAAAAGATGATGAGAGCAATTTAAAATGTCATGTACCAAAGGATGAAAGAAATACAGAAATGACAGTTCCATAATAGGAAAGGCACAATTCGTGAGATGAGGAGTCCGGGGCCTGGGGCTCGCGGCCCAGCTATACGTCTTCTTCCTCTGTAAAACATCAGGAAGGTAACTGAGGAAAGGCAGGGAAACAGATTCCTATTTCTGGAGCCTTTTGAGGATTATCATCATGGAACACAATGGTCTCCTGCAATACATGCCTCCCAGGGAGAGTTGGAAGGAAGGGCCTGGCTTGCCTGAGAGTTTCTTGTTTCTAAAAAATGTGATGGCACAGGTGGGCACAGGTCACGGCGGGAGCAGAGAAGCTGTGAGTATCCCACTGTCAAGCAGGGAGGGAGCTCTCTTCTGTAGCCCGAAGTGTTGCTAGGAAAGTACGGTGTGTGCACATGTGAGTGCGTGTGTGGGGAGAGGGGTGTGAGATGGTGGTGGTTGGTAGAATCTTTGAGGCTGTAATTTAAATTTTACTCCATTAGACTATTAAGACAAGGTGAGAGAAGAAAACAACCACAGAGAAAAATAAAAAGCAGTAGGAGGGAAATGCAGTGACTTAGGAGCCAGATGCAGAAGCGCAGAGGTAAGAAGACGATAGTAAAGGAAGGTAATTAGGTGACTACCCTCAGAGAGGGTTGAAGAGGCTCACACACAGACTCCAAGAATGCTTGCAGACTTTTCCTCAAAGCCACCTCCTCACAAAGTTTTCCTGCAGTTCACAGTGGGCAGCTTGGATAAGAGATCTTTCTTTCTCTCTCCCTCCCTCCCTCCCTCCCTCCTTTCCTCTCTCCCTCCTTTTCCTTAGTCCTGGAACACTCCTGCCAACTGTTTGTCCTCAAAGTAACCACTCACAGGCCATTATTGTTAAAAAGAAAAAGGAAATTTAAGACTCAACCCAGTCACAAAGGGAAACTAACGCACGCCCGGGCAGTTTACGTATCTGGACGTCTGCGATGAATGGGGGTGTTTCTTGCACTCCTGGAACGTCCACTCCTGGTTTGGGGGTAGTGCTGTGCTCTGTGTGAGGAGAGTCTCCCCAAGCTCTAAGCACTTCGTGGGGGCCTGGTGAGTGCCCTCCAACCTCCCAACACCCCCACCAAGTGTGACACTCTGATGGCAGTGATGTGGTGCCTACTGCAGTAGAACAGAAGCATTGCACATCCCCGACTCTCTGGTAGGTTGTGATTTTCTCCTGGTAGAATTCTGGAAACCTGGCCTCTAATGTGTCTAGTGACTCTCTGAAGTCACAAAAGCAACACTGTCCAGCCCTGCCTTAAGGAAGATTAAACTGCATGTAACGACCCAGGCAAGGTAATGATCTCACTACAAAATCAACACGCGGCAGTGGCGGGGAGTATGCTCCAGCCACTACTCAGTGGCCACCCAACACCTCGGCCTCAACCAGCCATTCATCCTTCTGCTTCCACTCGGCTGCCCAGCTCCAAGGCCTGACCCACTGACATCACCCCACGCTGAACAGGATTAAATGTTCTGGGGCTAAGTAAATAGGCCTCAGCAGGCAGCTCCGAGCCTGCAGGGGGTCCAGTGGGGAGATCCCAGGTCTGCCTCAGGCTTTGGGCAGGAATTACAAATTCCACAATTCCACCCTCTACAGGCTCCTCAGCCTTCCTCTGCAACACTGAGATAGCTTGAAAAGGGGGTGAGGGAAGGGCCAGAAACTAGAGTAAGGAACTTTGGAGAGTAAAAGAAAATGAGTCACTTATTGGAAAAGCATAGTATCTCACCACTGGATTTGCCAACTTAAGAAAATTACACGCCTGATTCCAGAAAAGATAAAATATTGACTTTTTAAAAAATTGCATTCTTAGTAAAATTCACAAGATCAGATAAAGAAAATCAAATGATAAAAATAAAGAATACTTAGGATTCAGTGCCTGAGAGTTCTTCATGGATATGCCGAACAAGTGACCCCAATTTCTCACTGGTAAGCTTCTGAGGAACTTTTCAACACTGAGCCCAAGTTTACAAAGTGCTCAGAATAAAATCTGAGGGGAAATGGTGAGCAATTAGGGGCCCCTCCCAGCTCTAACAGTCGGCTGAGTGGGTCTCCGGGTCTTGGGGCACCAGCTCCCTGTCGGCTGACAATGAAAGAGGGACAGGAGGAGAGATGGCTCTGTTCTCCAGAGGCTATTACACTTTGACTTTCAGACAAGCAATCAGCAAGTGGGTTTCATACAGGCCAGCTCAGCATCAATACCCCCAAACTCAAGCCAAACTAAACAGCTCAAGTCTTGGCACTGTCTCCTTCAGGGAGAAGGGAAGGAGGGGGCCTTGGCAGATAAAGGCACTTTAGAGCACACACCAGCCCGCCCCCAGCCCATCCACACACAAGGAAATTGATTTCCAAGCCCCAGGGAATCTGTTGGTGAAATTCCAAAAATTTGCTCAGAGACTGTAAATATAATAATCAAGTTCAGAAATGGGAGGGCTGTTCCCCAGCTCTTGCTTTTCCCCAGCTCTTGCTTTTCCATGGAAAGTACTAATCAGTGCCATTCTGCCCCAATAGATAAAGTGCTTGAGAAATCAGATTTTTATCATTGGCCCCAAATGGGGCCTATTTCAGCTTGTCACAAGTCCCTGCTTTCTTCCTGACTAGTGTCCAGGAGCCTCCTGTATACTCAGCTTACCTTCTCAGAAGCCTGGCAAAAGGGGTGCCTGTTCTGAGGGACAGGGCAGAACAGCAGGAGGCAAACTGACAAGGACACCTGACAAGGACACACAGGCTGAACAGTGCTGGGCCAGGAAGCAAAGGCAGGGCCACAAAGAAACAAGGCATAACCATGAGGATGACCGTAACTGCCACAACATAATAGTGCATGCTGATGGGATGATTATCAAGTGCCAGGCACTTAGTTTGCGTTTCAGAGAGAGTCTGAATTGAGTGTAACCCAGTTCTGCCACTTATAAATGGGCACACAGGCAAACAATTTCACATTTTAATCCTTGGTTTCTCCTTCTGTATTTGGGAGGAGAGAGAAGGCAGCACTCCAGAGCACCAATGATACATCAGGATGATGCTGGCCCGAGGAGACCGCAGTTATACCAGATTTCCATTGCCCACCTTTTGACCTCTAAAGCATTTCTACGCCCCTTGTCTCATTTGAATCCTCCTGGTCTCCTGGGAGGTAGCCTAAGGAAAAATCTTCTCCTCACTTTATCAGTGTGGAAACGGAGACACAAACAGAAAAAGTGTAAGTACAGCAGAATATCCAGGACCAGTCCCAAGTTCTCCTGATCCTGTATCATGTATCCCCTCTATTAAACTGATCACCATCAGAGCTGGGCATCTGCGAATACATGCGTGCAGGTTAGGGACATCTGAGCACTGAATGCCCCCGCCAGGATATTGCCTCCCAGTGCCATTATTTAGGGTGTTTTATATTTCTTTACATTTTTTCCCCTAGCTAACAGATTAAAAAGCAGGACTTCTTTAGGCATAAAGGATAAGCTCAAATGGCACAGCTCAAGTGATAAATACGGGGAATTAGAGGGAAAGAGGAAAGCTTCTTAACACGTACTTTCCATTGCCCTCGAGCCCTGGAGCTTAAATATTGACCATGAAATTTCCTGTCCCTCTGGCTTTGGGAGTTTCTAACTTGTTAGATAGAGTCTTATCCTGACAGTTCCACCTCACAGTGCCGCTAAATAAAATGAGAGTAGATTCTGTCTGGTTTGGAAATCATATTTTCTTTGGCTCTTTAGGAAAAAATCAATCTAGGCTAGGTCTAAATGGCCATCCACTGAAAGCATGGGCTGCACTATGGAGCAAAGAGCAAGGGCCCTGCAGTCCTGACGTCAACCAGGAGCAGCTGAATGTGAACACTCAGGACTGGGTGCCCACCTGCTATGGACAGAGATAGGGAGGGGGCAGAAAAAGCCAGTGGTGACAGGGCTCTAAAAAAGTGCTTCTCGACTTAACATCCAGGCCTGCACTGCCAGTCCACACACTGCCCTCAGGAAGGGGTGACTATTCATAATACCACCCCCTTACCTGCCAAGGAGTCTTCACATAGATGATCATACCTCACAACTTCATAAGCGATAAAAGAAAGATACAGGTAAAGAGCAACTCAGTTAAAATGGACTTGGTCATTGAATGTTGGAGGGCAATTAAGACATAGAAGCAAGATCATTCTAGAGGTGATCATAATTTGAACAGTTTAGATCCAAAGAAAGTGGTCTGAGCAGAGATCTACCCAAGCCTAACTGCCTGGGTGACTGAGGCAGGCTCACCTGGGTGACAGATTCATCATGTATAACACACCGGCAATCGGTAAGACAGCCTTAAATGGCCGTCCAAATCTCATACTCTTGAATTCCATCATTTTAAGTCCAATCTCTACAACTCACTATTTTTCAGTGTAAGATAATGAAGGAATGATCAAAAGTAATGCTTTCCAAGCTTGGGAATTCCTCAACTGATCTAAATTTGAAAATTATGCTCCATCGTAATTACTTGAATTGAGTAAGGGCATTAAGAGTTAAAACTACTACAGAAAAAAGGTCAGAAAAACTAAGGTAGACAAAAGTTGTATTTAATTCATTGGTTGGAAACAAGGCTGTAGAGGAAGTGATGTCAGAAAAAAAGTAACCAAAGCTTGAGTACTGAATTCTTGCAGGCACACAGTAAGAAAGAGAGAGGACTCTAGACATCCTAACCTTATATTACCTCTTCTGGAAACCTTCCTGGCTTCCCAGGCTCTGTTACCATAGCACCTTCTGTATCCTGCTAACTGCATTTGTCATACAGAAATATCCATTTTGATTTAGTTTCTGTCTCTCCCAGAAGATGATGAGTTCTCTGAGGACAGGAAGAGCCTTTTTTTGAAATTCGTATGTGGAGGACCTTGTACAGAGCCTGTATAAAGTAATTGGTCAAAAATATTTTGAATGAATAAGTATTGAAATTACTTTCCAATAGTAATTAAGAGAAAAAATGATCCAGGTCACAGGCCAAGAGTTTTAATTTCTGGTGAGACTTTCAGTAGCAAGGCAAGGTGCACTGATTGCAAGTATCGGCGTTCTCAGAGTTTCTCATTAGTATTTTCAGGAAAGTTAAAAAAAAATTTTTCTAAATTTACCTCCAGAGACCTTGTCATTATCCTCTCTGCAAAGCATTATGCCAACTTTGAAGTGATTTGACTTAAAATAAAACCTGAGTAAAAATATAGAATCCCATGAATCTATTGTTAAGTACCTAGAGATATGTGACTCACCCATATTGAGAGGTTACTGTCATTTGTCTGGATGCCTAAGTGTCAGGAGTGTGAACTCTGGGATCAGATGATCCAGGTTCAATTCCTGGCTTGGACCCTTCTGGATTGTATAATGTTTTTCAAGCTGAGGTTGAAGAGTATCTTCCAGAATGCCTGTAGAGGAATTAGATTAGATGACCCCCAAGTTACCTCCAACTCCAAGTTCCCACAGTCCCAGGCAGTCCCTCCCCTATCCACAGATCATCTACTGCCAAGTCACATTCTGCATGACAACTCATGCTAATCACCTGCATATGTCATAGCCAGTGACCATCATTTATATCAGTGGTTCCCTAATGCTCAGGTTGGCAAGGGGTAAAGGTCAAAGACGGGTCATCAGAATTTCTTTGTAGATCTTTTAAATGATGCAAGTATTCACACACACACACACACACACACACACACACACACACACACACACACACACACACCCCTGGAGGGTACTTCCAATGATAGAAATCAGTAATGTATGTTTTAGTGAAGTTCCCTGGATACAACGAGTTTCCATACGCTCATCCCTCATTCTGACTGAAACTCCCCTGATGCCTACATCTAAGGAGGCAGTAAAGACTGTCATCCTTTTAAGAAGAACATCTTCAAAGTCATAGCCACAGCCCATAGAAAACCAAGCACATTTCTAGCCCCAATTAGTACATAAATCTTGGGCCTCCACTCCTTCTTCTCACATTACCCCTCAATAACTATGATCTACCGCTGGCTCAAACTTTTGTTTTCAATCTGATTCAATGACCATGTTGTCCCCCCCGGGAGAAGTGGTCGTGACGGGAGAAGAGAGTATATTAACATGTCACCCAGGATCTCTGCCTTTTTCCTCATCAGGCCATGCCAAGAAAGAAATGAATACATACACACTCAGAGAGGGTAAGGGGAAAATGGAGAGACAGAAATATTAATATTTACTTAGAATCTGAAGTATGAACCTAGCTTAAGACCACTTTCTCTTCAGCTAGCCTGAGATATTCTGCAGGACCCTAGCAGCTGGATTGGCTATTTGTTTACTTATTTGTTTGTCTTTTTGGTTTTGGTTTTGGTTTGCATCAGTCAGGAATAAGCACTTGAAGAGTGAGGTTCCAAAATATCCCCACTCTCTACTCTGCATTCTGAGAGCCAGAAGAAAGCAACTTGCTGTTGATGTAACACAGATGTATTAAAACAAAACCTCAGCATGCTACCCACAGCAGCCTCCACAGTCCTCCCGAGCTGGCAGGTCCTCTGGGGTCTCCTCCTCACCCTTTATTTTGTGCCTGGCCTGAGCCGACATTCCCATGAGGCCTTTGGGGGCATATCTGCAACTAAGACCCACAGGTTAGGGGTGAAGCCATCGAGGTCCCCTCCATGGATGTGCTCTCTCTAAGGGAGACTGCTCACAGCACAAGGAACGCCAGCAGGAAGAGCTGGCAAGTCTCTTCTGCAGGCAGGAGACCGAGGGGCACTTTGGTGAGCAGGCTTTCTCTACAGTCTCTAAAACTTTATTAAAAAATCGTTGCAGGTCACAGATGGATAACAATGAACCCTTATTCAATAGGAGTAGATGGGGGAGAAAGATGAGAGAGAGTAGCAGTCTGATTTGTGGATCTGCAGGAAGAAAGTATCTCTGCTCTTCAACAGATATCAAGAAAGTAAAGGGAATTTAAAGTAGACGTGAACCTCTCCTAGATATTTCTACACAAAAGTCCATACCTTCAAAAGTCCAACAGCATTCTAAAAGTACCAATAGAATCAAAGATTCTTTTAAGTAAGAGATACTTAAGGAGGAATCATAATATTAAGGTCTAACATGCTTTCAGTGTCTATTCTATGCTGGGTATAATTCCATGCATTTTTATATGCATCAGCATATTTAATTCTCAAGATGCCCCCATGAATCCCACTGAACAGATGAGAAAACCAAGGTGGAGAAACATATAGCCTATCTGAGGTTGGTCAGTGGTATTCAGTGGAGCTGGATTCAAACCCAGTCAGTCCCAGTGCAAAGCCTGAAAGCTTAAAGCACAGCACATAGCAACTTGGGAAGATGACAAAGAACAGAAGTATCAGACTGCTCAAGAGTGGAATTTTCCTTCAGCCCGGGGGTTACACCCTTATGAAAATACCCCCAGGTCTTGAAGAAGCATCGGAGCCAAGAATGTTCCTTTCCTGACAAGCACCAGCCTTCCCAGGGATGCAGCTCTCCATCCCTGCTGGGCCGGGGCAGGGGTCCAAGGAGGAGCGGGCCTTCTCCAGCCAAGGCGGGAGGCCCAGCCCTGCACTCCCCACGGCAGATGTGGATCCTGGAGGTGTTTTCTTTTCCTTTTCTTATTTAAAGAATAAACAAAACTCTCCACACTCCCCACATGTGAAATGCCGCTCTTGCTGCCACCAGACAATAATTTTAGTCACACAATGACCCTTGTGCAGAGAAAAGAGGAAAAGCCTGTACCCCACCCAGTCCAAGCTTGGAAGAGTCAACCTGTGGAAAAGCCCAGGTCACAGAAGATCAAACTCACTCGCTGAGGAACAGCAGGAGGTTGGGAGGTGGGTCAGGGAGAGGACGGGGAAGAAGGAAGCAGAAAGTTTAAAGGTCAAAGCAAATGTCAACCTAACACCAGTATTGTATGAATAGCACACAGCCTCACTGCTAGACAAATAAATGCTGCCGGGGAGGCAAGGTATCAAGGTTTTATTAACTCTCTTCCTGGAATCGTACACATAGGAAGTCTGTTCCATCATGTAAGCTGAAAAGCACAATATTTATCCCATAGGGGGAAACCACAGAACTGATATTGAATCCATAATACACAGCTTCTCCTCCATTCCCTTCCCAGCCTGTCTCCATTCTTGCCGCACCTCAGGGGGCCTGTCAGCAGGAAGTGCCCACGCATATTCTGCGAAGAGTGGGAAGGGTCACAGGTTGATGAGAATGCAGGGCACAACCCTGCCTCCACCCTCTGCTGACTTTCCCAGGCGAGGCTTGGTCCCACTGAGCCCAAGTGTGGCCTGAGATGAATGGGCTCCTCTTTGTCTGTGTCCTCCTCACCGGGGGGCTTCATCCCCAGTGCCCAGATCTGTGGAGATCCCACCTCTGTCTGGGCCCCACATGAAAAATGCCCATTTGCAGAGCCCAAGACAATTAAGGGGAACCCACTGGACTGGACAGCTGCTCTTGGTTCCCTTGCAAGGGTAAGCTCTCTGTCCACTCCCTTTGCTTCCCACGCTGGCCGCTCACCTGGCTTACCTGGGGAACGTAAAAATGTGTGCACGTGTGCATGTTTGTGAGCATGTGTGTTTGTGTGTGTGTATGTGTGTGTGTATGTGTGTGTGTATGTGTGTGTGTTTTCCCCAGCCCCACCCTCAGAAATTCTGATTCAGTTGGTCTAGAGTGTATCCTAAGAATCTGTATTTTTTAAAAAAGCTCCCAGCTAATTCTGATGCAGTCTGCGATCCCAAAAGCAGTCTGCAAGTGGGTGTTACAGGAAATTAGAGATCACGGTATTGGCCTCCTTGCAAGTAGTACAGGACAGGTAGCCCAGTTTGTAGCAGGTCACTGGGATAGTTACCAACCATGAGCCACAACTGACTCAGAACCCCCATTTCGAGTGCCATGCAGACCTCTGCACTGTGTTCAAGTGACAGTCTTGGGTCTTAGAGGCATGGCTCCATACTCGTGCCTTCTCCAGACCATCTTTCCCTATTACCATCTGACTGTCATAAAATATGTGGCTGCCTATTTTCTGTTCTATAATGTCTCCCCTACTTTCTGACAGAATTTGGTTCACTAAGCTCCCTGACATCTGTATTCAGTTATTGAAAACTTTTGAAGAAATGACTCAAAAAATTTTGTAAACTGTTTCTGAACCACTGAGGCTGGGGAATATTTTGTTCTGGTAAGTGCTAAAAACAAAACCAAAAATAGTGAGGCACTTCATTTGTACCATCCAGATGTAAAAGATAAAAAGATTAATTTGGGGCTTCCCTGGTGGCGCAGTGGTTAAGAATCCGCCTGCCAATGCAGGGGACACGGGTTCGAGCCCCAGTCATGGACGATCCCACATGCCGCGAAGCAACTAAGCCCGTGCGCCACAACTATTGATCCTGTGCTCTAGAGCCCGCGAGACACAGCTACTGAGCTCACATACCACAACTACTGAAGCCCACGCGCCTAGAGCCCATGCTCTGCAACAAGAGAAGACACCACAGTGAGAAGCCTGCGCACCACAACGAAAAGTAGCCCCCACTCACCACAACTAGAGAAAGCCCGTGAGTAGCAACAAAGACCCAACCCAGCCAAAAAAAAAAAAAAGATTATTCCGCTGGCAATCCCAAAGACACTACAAAAAAATACCAAAATTCTAGAATGGAAGGACAACCCAAAGGCAAGCAACAGATGAAAAATAGGTAAATAAAAACCAATTAAACAAAGTAGGTAAACTCAGAACATGCCTGATGGCAAACTAATCTAGAGTCAAGTGTGGTAAGGCTGTTACTCTACCATCTCAGGGCCAGGCTTGGGCAATACAAGGAGATGCTGTGTTTTCCAGGCTCCCAACCTTCACTCAGCATCTTTTGTTTTATTTCTCAACTGGGCTGAGGGGAGGAGAAGGAGGAGGTAGAGAGAATATTTTCCTTTTACTTTTGAAAAACTTTCAGGATCCACTAGCAGTGAGGAACAGTCTGAGGCTTTCTCTGGATGGTGGGGCTGAGAACAAAAATTCTGGAATTTCTGTGATTAAATGTCAGTAGTGAGCCCACAAAGAAGCTGGTGTGCCTTTGTTTACATGGTCTATGTGGCATACGGGCACCTAGGTGATGTCAGGTGCCGATGTTGAAAGAGGATCCCCATGGCAATTGCATATATGTGAGTGCCAGAAAGGCTGCCAGTCAGCCCTCGGCCTTTTCCATTCCATGACAGCAGAAAGGTGGCCCTAAGTGAACTACTGTATGACATATAGTGGGAAGGAAAGGGAGTTGTGTATGTGGTTTCTTTTTCTGTTTGTTTTTACTAGATTTCTTTGTAAGAATGGTCATAGAAAAGAATAAAATTTTTAAGTTTTTACTCCCCATTCTCACTTTTATCCCAATACTTACTTCCAGACACTGAATTCCACGTAAGGTGGAAGAAAAGGAGGAAACATTTAGAAGATTAGAATCTCCAGGAAAACTTGATCTGAGTCAAGGTCATCTAGGTGGGTCTCTTCTAACTGACACATCTCTAAAAAATCACCACCCAATAAAAGTAGCGATAAAGAGCATACTTTTAAAAGACTTTCTTGTAGTTTGAAGAAAATATCTTCCCTTTTTTTTGCTCCCAAGGGACTTGAGGTTTTCAGAACCAGTACTAAATAGTAAAGATCAGTTTCAGGCTAAGTGAAAAGTTTCTAGATGTTGAGCTACCATGGAAAGAAAAACAAAAAATGGTAAAGACAAAAAAAAGGGGGAGGTGTGTTAAGTAGAAGGAATCTATCCAGGTTCCCATGGGAAGGGTCCAACTGTGGGGCCCTTTGAACTCTTCATAGGTGAGAATTCCTTTTTTGGACCAGCTTCCTCACTGAATCCCAGCCCCAGCACTCTCGGGATCGCAGGTTCAGCTCTGACCGTTGAGCTAATCCTCCAGCTTGTTCTTCTCCTTTTCCCCCCCTCCTAGTGAACCTTCTTCCTCTGTCACTTGAAGAAAGTCACAAGCTGGCGTATTATAGCCCACAGGCCACACTGCCCATCTCTCTTCATACAGCCCTTTGCAGAAATAAAAGAATCCATAAACCTATCACTCCATCACCTCTCTGTGGCTATATGGGATGACTACAGAGCCAGAAGTCTTTGTCTTATTCCTGAGGATTTCCACAGGATTTTCTTCAGCCACCAGGGGCAACTGTCAAAGCAACAGAGTCCTTGGTGAAATACTTCTCTCTATATATTGCATGGGGTTTGCAACAATTCAAATACTGTAGGTTTATTGCACAATTCATTGTCTGATATGGTTAAGCACTGATGTCTATAAATCCACTAATGGGAAGTTCAAATCTCCTTAGAAGGAAAAGAACAAAACACCTGGTAATCACCCAAAACTTGGTAAACATGAACAAAATCCTTAGCTAGTCTTGAAATATCTCTAATGGAGCAGTTTGTATTATAACCAGCCCAGTTCCTCCAAACTAGAGAAACATTTAATGGAGAGTTAAACCAAGTAAAGAAACTTGAAAACATTATATCTTACTCCAAGCTCTGTAATACCCAACACACCAAACACAGACATGCACACAAACACATCATGAAAACATTTCCTGATGTTTTGAGTATTTGTGCGTGTTTTTCAGAATACTTTTATAGAAAACTTTACATGTAATATGTAAAACAGATAAAAGCAGACTTATTTTAGAAGCATTAGAATGGGGTCCTACCCATTTAGCAATCTCTTGGCACCCAACGTTGGGCTCTAAGGCATTCAGTGCTTCCCAAATCACATCTTAAAGACCACCAGCCACACTGACGCCAGGTGTGGGTTCTCTTCACAGGGGATGGAGACAGACATTCACCCTTCATTCTTCATTCTCTAATTTGGTGAACATCCACTGTGCTCATATACAGAGACACCAAGGCCAAAGCAACATGAATCCTGATCTCAAGGAGCTCACATTCTGTTATGGGAAAGACAAGGCATCAGAATATTCCGAAACATTAGTGAGTAACGTGATAAAGGTAGTCACCAGATGCTTTGTGATTCCAGTTTTCATCTCACCAAAAGTTTTGAGACACTGAGCCTGTTCCAGAGTGAACTTTGCCTTTAATTTATCACTTCATCAACTCTGGGGCAGAAGACTCGCCAGCCCAAGAAAAAATATATATATTAAAGGCTTGTTTGAGACAGACTCTATAAAATGAAGTTATTTTGTTTTATTCCCAAGAATTATGTAAAAAGCACTTACTATTCACCCTGTAAATAAGTGATGATGCCAAATTTTTGAGGAATAAGAGGATTTTCACACTGTATCAAACAGTACACATCTAGCCCAGAATTATGATTCTGTGAATGATATGGTGGCCTATATTGGCACTAGTCACGAAGATTAAAGTTATAAGCATGTATAACACTTAATTCAGTTTAATTACCCATTAAGTCTTTTTCTTACAAGCATTTACCATAACCATTTTAAGTAGGTATAGATTTCCTAAGCTTAATATCAATTTGGTTGAGTTGAGTTTGCTGATTTCCTTCCCTTTGCTGCACTAGAAACCCTTAAGTTTGAGGTCCAAGTCACAGTGACTCGTCTGAGTCACATGGTTTCTTATACGCAGATTTGATCTGTCCCTAGATAATTCAATTTACTACCACATAACCTGTGGAGTCCTTAATAACTCCACAGTTGTTTTTTTCTTTGCAGTAACAGATGCTGTTATTTGGGAGAATGAAAGAAAACACTCAAGCCATGAGAGAAAAGAAAAAGAGGACTATAGAACCTTAGAAAGGAAGACAATTTAGAACTATGTCATCCAGCATCCCACAGGGGTAGAAGGGACCAGGCACATGACTGCATGTGCTCCGCACCTCCATTAGAGGGAGTTGACATCTTCCTGGGGGAGCTCATTCCTCTTGGACTGCCTTTTTACTTATTTTCTTTAAAAAAAATGTTCTTCTTAATACAAAGATCTGCTTCCTTGTCACTCCTACCTATTGGTTCTAAATCTGCTCTGTGAAAGCGCACAGTCCCTTTCATGAGGCACTTTCAAAGACATATCCTAGTGGAAGCTCATTTTCAAATATGTCAGGACCCTATAGATTGGCCTCCAGTGCTTTCTTCACTTTAAGGACTCACCACCACCTGAGGAACTACAATAGACTTTAGACTCTAAGATATAATTTTTAGAGTTTATTACTATTCCTTTTTTTAATTGAAAACTTTTAATTGTGGTAAAATACACATAAAATTTACCTTTTTTTTTTTTTGAAGATGTTGGGGGTAGGAGTTTTTATTAATTAATTAATTAATTTTTGCTGTGTTGGGTCTTCGTTTCTGTGCAAGGGCTTTCTCTAGTTGTGGCAAGTGGGGGCCACTCTTCATCGCGGTGCGCGGGCCTCTCACTATCGCGGCCTCTCTTGTTGCGGAGCACAAGCTCCAGACACGCAGGCTCAGTAGCTGTGGCTCACAGGCCTAGTTGCTCCGCGGCATGTGGGATCCTCCCAGACCAGTGCTCGAACCCGTGTCCCCTGCATTGGCAGGCAGATTCTCAACCACTGCGCCATCAGGGAAGCCCCTAAAATTTACCATTTTTAAGTGTACAGTTCAGTGGCATTAAGTACATCCACACTGATGTCCTCCCATCACCAACATCCATCCTCTTTTCATCTTGCAAAACTGAAACTGTACCCACTGGGCACAAATTCCCCATTCCTTACCCATCTCCACTTCCCATCAACCACCACTCTACTCTGTCTCTGTGAATCTGACTACTCTAGGTAAAGACTTCATAAGTGGAATCATATAGTTTCTGTCGTTTGACTGACTTATTTCTCTCAACATGATGTGAGGTTCATCCACATTGTAGCATGTATAAGAATGTCCTTCCTTTTTAAGGCTAAATAATATTCCATATGACCATTCCACTTTACAGATGTGAAAAACAAGGCTCCAAGAAGTTAAGAGCTGTCCTAGGGTCTCACAACCAGAACGGAAGCTAGGTGCCCTGACTCCCTGTTTTCTCCCTGCCCATCTCATCCTTCTGTATTTTCCAAATGTTCTACATTTCAATTTGGACTGAAGTTGAAGAGGAGACTCCTTTATCAACCTTTTCCAGGCTTACCTTGTTCTTGGAAGCCATTTCACACACACCCCAGAATGGGAAATACCTTCAGATAGTAAGGGATTTAGAGGTTTGGAGACTGCTGTCCCCAAGATCTAAGCAAACAGGGGAACCAGGGTAGGAAGCATGTGGATTTGGTCCTACTATAATAAACACCACTTCCTTAAGGATTGTTCTAATTACTATTACAATTATTTATGTTGTTCCCTTTGAGAAGGAAGCATACCTCTTTTCCTCTTTTCCTTTCTTTTCTTTTCTTTTCTTTTCGATACTGGAAGTTGAATTCCTGTGCTGGGCAGCAGTAGCAGGGAGAGAGAGTGCCTCGTGGGTGGCTTTGTTTGTTTGTTTTGGATTTTAATCTGGATATGTGCTTTTATCTCTCTTGGCAAGATATGGGGAAAGCCACAGTACATTGTAACCAGAGTGCAGGCTTAGCCATTCCTCACAGCTATAACCTCTTAATAAAAGAGGAGCATTTCTGCAAGGGATGAGGTTACTGTCAGTGAAGGCATGACTAATAATGATTAATTTGATCTGTGCCATACATAAACTGGATCCACGATTCACTAAATAATTCTGTAGCCTAGATACCATTTCCACAGGGTTCAGGGAAGTTGCTGGCCATTTATCACATTAAAACAGAACCAAAAAAAAAACAAAACCCTACATAAACAAGAGAGGATAAAATAAGAAAGCATCCCCCAAATAAAGCCAAATGCCTTCACATCCACCCACAAAATACCTGCTTAAAGCTAGAAACAACAACAACAAAAACCCTATGTTACCATCCTGTGCCAAAGAAAGACAAACAAAATTTACTGGACACATATCCTTCTCCCAGCAGAGAAAAGAAGCCAAGTCTAGTTCCTTCTCCAGAGAGGGAAAAGGACCAGCCATCTAATTGGCAGAAGTACATCTATCTCCTCAACTGATCTTTACTTCTGTCTTATAGGTAAGATATCAACATCCATTCAACACAAACAGAAACTGTGATTTGGGATATTTACTCCCAAATTTCCCCAAACCACAGAGCATGTTTGCAGTAAAACCTGGTCTCAACCCAAGGCTTCTACCCTGTGGACTATCTTTTGCTGCAACCTTTGACAAAGTTCATCCTGGGCTAGATCCTAACCCAGACTGTCTCTTCTGAGTTCTGTTTTCAGAGGAGCTCATTTCATGAATCATTTTACAAATATTTATTGAGCAACAACCACTATGTGGCAGGCACTGTTCTACACACAAAGACACATCAGCGTGCAGAGCCAAGTCCCTGTTCTCAAAGAGCTTTCATTCTAACAGAGAAAGGCAGGTAATAGCAAATAAGCAAGTAAAATGTATAATACATCAGACAGAGATAAGTGCTAGGTATAAAAATAAGGCAGGTTAAGAGGAACAGAGAAAGTCAGAAGGGATGGAGTCTGTTACTTTATATAGAGTAGTCAGGAAAGGAGGTCAAAAACAAGCATTGCAGATATGTGGGTGAGAGACTTCATGTCAGAAGAAACAGCAAAAGCCAAGTGCCTGAGGTAGGCTGGTGCTCAGAGTATTCTGTAAGGTGGAGCAGAGTGAGGTGAGGCCAGACAGGTAATAGGGCCAGCTCTCTTAGGACTCTGTAGGCCTTTGCCAAGAGCTGATTTTTGCATGAGTGAAATGGGGAGCCCTTGGTGGGTTTGGAGCAGAGAAGTATCCTAATTTGACTGATGTTTTAAAGGATCACTCTAGCTACTGTGAAAAATAGAAAGGACATATGAATTTAGAGTTCAGCGTGTAGGTCTAGAGTGGAGCAAACATTTGAGTGTTTTTGTGTGTAGATAATATTCAATGCCATGAGAGAGGATAACAGAGGGAAGAGAGTTTGGAGAACTGAGCTCTAGGGCACTCCAATGTTTAGAGGTCAGGGAGTTGAAGAGAGACCAGAAAAAGAGTCAGAAAAAGAGCAGGCAGTGAGCTAGGAGGAGAACAAAGACAGCACCGTCCCAGAAGCCAAGGGAAGAATGTTTCAAGGAGGGAAAAACCACATGTGTCAAATGTGGTCAAGAGGTCAGATAGTAACTAATGTCATCAGAAACTTAAGAATATTTCTCCTAAGATTATTTAAATTCTGGCTTTCAGCATACATCAGAAGAGTACTGGAGAAAGGGCTTCACAGCTTTCATGATCATTGTCATTTATCATCCCTCTTGAGTTTCCAAACTGTTCACATAGTAAATCAACAATGAATAAGCCAGACATGCCGTATGTAGCTGGTAGTGCTTGCTTCCACCTCAGGGATACAGATATCTCAATGTCAATCACACCCCTGTTCTTTACCACACACCAGGGGGCTAAGAGGGAGCAATCACTTAACTCTTTTCATTTTAGATGTGGAGACACTGAAACACTAATTTGGATGCTATGCCACATTGGTCCATCTCATTAATATCATATATCCCCTCTGCCCATCAAAGTCTGACTTCCATGACCTGGCATTCAGTGTCCACTATAATCTACTATCTCAGAATCCCAACTATTTATGTCAACCCATGCGGTTACTCACTGTTCCCCCAGTGCCTGGAACACTTCCTTACTTTTGGACTGGGATGCTTCCCTCCCTACCTCTGCCTATTTAATACAGTTTTTAGGCCCAGTTAAATTCATCAATGAAGATTTCTGTAAAGGAGGCTCCTCCCAAGTGTAGAATAATTTCTCCCTTCTCTTTAGCCTGTCCATATAGCACTTACTATATACATTTTGTTTGCATCTTGTTAACTTGTTATCTTTTTGACAGACACCATATCGTCATCATCCCTATTCTGTGTATCACAACACTGTGCCTCACCCCAAATAAGTATTGATAGTTAATGATTACTTAGAGGATGAATGAATGGCTCTTAACAAAGAATGATGGACTTCAGAGCTGAGTTCAGTTCAGGACGTTTAAGTTCTGACATACCCAGATCCACTCTTCAGAAAGGCCTACCCTTATTCTGCCAAAGCCAATTGTTGATGGTGACAGAACCGTTAAACACACTCTGAAGTCCTTGGCTTGGCTGCACCAAGAACAGGCTTGCATAGTCTTTACTTCTCTGGGCTCCACTCCCACAGTCCAGCCTCAACGGGAAACTCTTGACCCATCCCTGGTTTTAAAATGATGACTTCTTTCCTTTCTCTTTCACAGCATACCCTGGTAACCACTGAGATAATACTATGTAGTAAACCAGAGAAAAGCAAATGGCCTGTGCATACCTGGTAGGGCCAACTATATACTCGGAGCCACACTAATCACTCCCACCCCCACCTCCTGCACTATACTTGGCACACAGAAAAGAACTGACAAATATCCCCAGTAGTACATATACTTAAGATCTGAACAAACCTCAAACCTCCTCTATGTGAGAAGTGCTAAACGAGTTGTACTGTCTGGATACAGCATCTTAGGAATTCGGGGACTGGGGAGGTACCAAGAACTGGCTATAATCAAGGAGGAGTTCCTGAGGAGGTATGTTCTGGAATGAGAAGGATTTGCTAGAGTGGTAACAGGACAGGAGAACATGCCAGGAATGGAAGTTAGCAAATCCTGAAGCTTGGTGGGGCTGTGGATTGGCCAAAGTGAAAGATAAAGCTGAGAAAAGCAGTCTAACCAGCTAGTCCAGTTCTTTACCTCTGTGCCTTTGATGATCTGGGTCATCCAAGGTACAACTGTGAGACCAGCCTGTGCACAAAGATTGCCCATTAGTCACAAGTGATGGAAAGAGCACTGGACCAGGAGTCAGAAGGTCTGGCTGGGTCCCAGGCCTGGCTCTGCCACAGAAAACACTTACAAATATAAACAAGGCAATCACTTTTTTCTGTGTTCTAGTTTTCTCCCTTTAGGGAAGAAGGGGGTGGGGGGGGAGGACAACGGCTCCACCCACCTCATACAGTTATCATGAGGCTCATATACAATACTGTTTGTCAAAGCTCTGTTCAAAAGCGGTGTATCTGGGGCTTCCCTGGTGGCGCAGTGGTTGAGAGTCCGCCGGCCGATGCAGGGGACACGGGTTCGTGCCCCGGTCTGGGAGGATCCCACATGCCGCGGAGCGGCTGGGTCCGTGAGCCATGGCCGCTGAGCCTGCGCGTCCGGAGCCTGTGCTCCGCAACGGGAGAGACCACAACAGTGAGAGGCCCGCGTACCGCAAAAAAAAAACAAAACGGTGTATCTGAAATAAGTATCTAGCAAAAACAGGGTAGGTTGTCTTAAGACCTAAGGAGAGCACTGTAACCCCTCACTACCTTTCCCTCAAAGAGCACATTCTCTTGATGAGGGACTAGTCAATCCTTTAGAATCTGGGGTGCTGGCGAGAACACTGGTATCAGACTGATTTGGACTGATTCCTAGCTCTGTTATTTGCTATCTTGTGTGAACTTGGGCAAGTTTTGTAAACTTGCTAAGCCTCAGTTTTTGTTTTGTTTCATTTATCAGTAAAGTTAAAACAACACTGCCTACTTTGTGGTGAAGATTAGCGACAATTTCGTGTAAAGTTTCTAAATTGGTTCCTGGCACACAGTAGATACTCACAAATGTAGACATTCTTACAATTAGCTTCGATATGAAAGACCTCATATACAAGAGACACCAAATCAACTTCGTCAGCCATTTGCAAAGGATTGAAATGTTTTTGATATCATAAACATAATTTAAATCTTATTTGAGACTCCTTGCTTCTTTTTGCATGTCCTTCATTTCTTAAAGTGACACGGTGAAAACTTTACTTGTGAAAAATGGCATAGTAGAAGTCAGCATACAATGTTACTTAAATACATTGCGTGTTAGAAAATATTCTAAAGACCTCTCCCTGTCTCCCTACACACCTTCAAAAAAAAAAGTCCAGGTCTGCTGATTGTGGAATAACTGAAAAATACATTGTTATCCCATACCATGCTTGTAATTTGGATTAGATTCTGTGCTTCTATCATATTTGGGTTGACAGGGGCTGCAGAGGAGGTGTGTAAACCAGAATGGCTCATTAACCATCTGAACATTTTTTTTTATCTATTTTATATATATTAGTGTATATATGTCAATCCCAACCTCCCAGTTCATCCTGAACATTTAAAGTTAATGAAATCCACTGGGTTTCAGTCAAAGCCTCACTCCTTTCTTAGATGTCAGAAATGAGGTCAGTTGGCTGAGATGCAGAATTTGGCTTCACGGGCCATTGCTGCATTGAGAGCTTGGTCTTCTGGACAGGCCCTGGGTGTTCATGCAGAGGCTAGACTGAGCATCCTTGAGCACAGACACACGCCCAGCCAGCTCTCTGCAGTGCCCCACGTGAACCAGCTTCCCACCCCGCCATCCAGAGAGAGCTCTGTGAGGACTGATGGGAGACAGCCCTCTCCTTCTATCTAAGGTGAAAGCATTCCAGATGATCACCTTTAAAACAAAAACGATTTCAGAAATATTAACTACCCACCCAGGAGAGACAATTTGACAGGAGATGTAACCATCAGTGCAGGAGACACATGAACCTAGTTCTTCCTGCTGCTGTGACAAAGGCACCACCAGCACAATAATCCTGACAGTCAGGAGAGAGGTCCTCAGCTAGCATCCTGGCCAGTGGGTCCCACCCTGGCTGCATATAAAAATCACCCGGGGAACTTAATTAAAAGAAATAATGGTGCCTGGAACCCATTTCTAGATTTTCTAGTTAATTGGTCTGGGATAAGGCAGAGGTATCAGGTTTTTTTTTTAAGTTCCTAGTAATTCCAACATGCAGCCAGAATTGAGAACTATGATGTACTTCAATATCATTACATATAGAAGAGGAATACAAAGGTCCAAGGTCCCTAATGAGTGACTTGTTCTTAAATCAAATTGCCTTCTTCCCCTTACTGTCCAATATTTTGGTCATATTTCAGGGAAATCTTCTTATTTCAGACTTAATTATAAAGCCTTCCCACCTCGCCCCATGCACACAGTGTATAGGGAAATGAAACTCTATTAGGCTAAGGTGGAAGAAGGGAACCGAAAGGCGAAACTGACTTTAAATAGGAACGAAACTGACAAGAGTCAGCTCAGAGGCCAAAACTGGAGAAATGAAGCAAATGAAAACAAACCAACTCACTGAGAAAAGCCAGTTAGACCCAGAAAGTTCTTTCAGTTTGTATAATTTAAGGTTTCAGTGAAGGATTATATTTTACATGTTGAAAGTATCCCCTAGGCAGTAAAGTTTAGCCAACACAGCATTTCTTGGGGGCAACTGCAGAACTGTAACAGTCTGCTGATTGAAACCACACCTCCTGAAATAAAACAGGAGGGCAGTGATCATTGCTCATGGATCACCATAGATAAAATCAAGAGGCCAGGGCTTCCCTGGTGGCGCAGTGGTTGAGAGTCCGCCTGCTGATGCAGGGGATGCGGGTTCGTGCCTCGGTCTGGGAAGATCCCACACGCCGCGGAGCAGCTGGGCCCGTGAGCCATGGCCGCTGAGCCTGCGCATCCGGAGCCTGTGCTCCGCAACAGAAGAGGCCACAGCAGTGAGAGGCCCGCGTACTGCAAAAAAAAAAAAAAAAAAAAAGAGGCCACCTTTCCAAGCCCTGTGAACAGCACCACCACAGCAACTCCTAACGTGTTCGTTTTGATAATTGAAATAAATATTGTCCCCCTTCCACATCACAAAAGAACCCAAAAGGACCTAATTCACCAATTACAAACTAAATAGAAGAAAGATAACATTCTCCAGTTTGGAAAGGCCCAAGCTTACATTTTCTGATACAGAAAGTTTTTTTACTTCAAGAAACTGGTTATGAAGAGAGCTTGAGTTTAGACCATGAACCAACATCACACGAATACAGCAGCTGTGGTGGTTGCTGCAGGTATCCCAGGAACCCATAAGGTGCCTTTTCATCAGTGGATGAATGTCCCTAAACCCAGTTCTATATTTTCTTATATGGAAACATAAATAGAAACCCAGGTCCATAGTTTCCCATAAGACCATAATAATCATCAAACAAGAAACAGAATGGAGGCACTCAGAAAAGCTGGATTGTCCAGAATATGCAATAGTTCATAGATGCAAGTTATTAGGTAAATAGCAAGATCTTAAAAAAAAAAAAATCTATTTTAGCCATGGGACTTTTGGAGTCTCAAGATTTAGTTCCTGAGATCTATTCTCAGCCACTGCTTGCTTTTTTGCCCAAAGGAAAGTGCTGGTAAGTCAAGGGAATTAGCTGAGGACTGATTTATTTGATTATCTCCGTAACATGGCTACAGCTCAGGAGTGCAACCTGTTGGTCCCTGTGCTCTGTGGTGTCCTGATGTCATCCTCTACCTCAGCAGTGTTTGTCTCCTGGCTCAGAGACCAAATTAGAACAGGACTCTAAGGGGGTGACAGATGGGAGAGGAGGGGAGCTGGGACTTCCCACCTCACTCTCTTGATAAAGAGTCACACTGAGATTTGTCTATTCCCATCTCCTCAACCTCAGGACCCTCAGAGATATGTGTAACAGACATATCTCCAACCAGACATGGAGTGTGGCTGGGGTATCTGGGGGTTTCGATTCTCCTCATTATCCTTTGGTATGTTTTGAATGGAGGGTTAGCAGCCACAGCAATGGTCCCTGATCTGCAAAGCACTTCATGACTTACAGATTGCTTCCCTGTACTTTATAACTGAGTGGTTGACAGCCTGGACTCTGAAGTCAGGGTTCCAGTCCCAGAGGCATGACCTCAGACAAGCTGTTTAACCTCTCTAAGTCTCCATTTCATCATCTGTTAAATACTTCCCACAGAACTGTTGGGAAGATGAAAAGAGATAGTGCAAATGAAGCACACAGCAGAGAAGCAAAAAGTATGTAAGTCTTGAAGAGATGTTAGCCATTATTATTAGCATAATGTTATTTAAACCTCATAATAACAATCCCATTAACCATAGTGGAGACTGGCAGGAGACACAGAGCACACAGGCTCAAGCACACCCATGTTTATGTGTGCAGGCATGCACCCGTGGCCAGTTGGTGGGCAGTGTGGATGTGTGTAGAAGAACTGGCATTAGCAGGGAGGTAGGCTCCATATAATGCTGTGCTTGCTGTGTCCCAGGAGGTGTGAAGCTATACTGTGGACCACAGATAGCTGGGAATCCACTAAACAAAACCTAAGAGTATTTAATTCAGATCATACTTCATTGACAGAAGTGGTCAGAGAGATCAAGCGACTTGTCCAGGATCACCCACTTTGTCTGTAAGTGGCAGAGCTGAGATGTCAACCCAAACTGTCAGGTCCTAAAGCCAACCTCAGGGCAGAGGGGAGGGGGCTGTGGAGTTCTGGCCACTGGAGGGATTTCAGAAATGAACCCAAATCGTCTTCCCCACAGCCCTACATCACCTGGTACTGCTGAACAAAAACAAAGGGTCTCATCCTAATAGCTGCTTCTTATCTTGGATGGCTCAGAAGTTAGATGTGTGAACTAAATTATGTACCTCATTCTCCCCCAAAAAAGAATAAAAAATGCCAGCTCTGCCTTTTGTCAAATTTAGCACTGTATTCATATGCACAACACCAAAATGTCACATTTGCGAATCAGTAAAGCCATTCTGAAAATTCAAGAAATCCAAAAAACTGTCCCTGGTGCATGTCCCACACCACAGTTAGAGTGCCCATCATTCTCCCCCAAAAGAGGGGCAAGTTCCAATTCATAGAAGAGCTCACGAGTGAAAACTCTCCTCCTGGGAAGTACAGACAGTGGCAAATTTTCAGGACAGACGTTTACATGAAAAAAATGATATTGCATCATTAAAGAGGTTAATGAGCTTCACAAGGCAGATACCCTGAACATCAGGAAGGGGACAGCAGAGGAGGGGACAGGGTGGTGGTAGAGACACATACAGGGAATCACTCTCATTCTTCGATGTCAGGTGTGGTCAGGAGGTGCCCTCCTCATGGTAATAATTGCAGTGGAAGGATAAGTTTTTCTGGTGGGCACTGGAGCCTGGCTGATGGCTGGGCAGCAACTTGCCCTCACATCCAGCCCCGGGCTCTCTGAGTGAAGAATGTACTTCTCAGCACAGAGATCCCTAAAGATTCTGCCAAAACCAGATGGTTCAGTGTTTCTCAAAAGGGGTGCCACAGAATATTTGTCCCAACTGAAAGTGCTCCATGATCAAATAAAATATGAAGAAAACTGCATACTATTTCTTACTCTTGGAGATTCATTAGGCACATTAGCATGTGGAAGGCTCTGAGAAATGCTTTATAAAGAAACTTGCCTAACTTTTTTAATCAAGCATTTATAAAACTTATTTAATCATTTTCCTCCTCTTCTCATTTTTTAATCTAAGACCTAGCAACATCTCATTTTGGAAAACATTTTCAGAAGAGCTATTCTAGTCCAAGTTCCCTCATTTTACAAAATATGAAACAGATGCACTGAGGTCTTAGTGATCAACTAAGGGTCACAAACAAGTTAGTAGTTCTTAATTTTCAGTGAGTTAAGGGTATATGACATTGTGTGGATAGGTTCAAGAAAATCAGCAAAGATGCTGGGACAGAATATTGATCAGCAGATCAATATCAGCCTTTTGATCACACTCTCAATCAACAGCAGCCTGAAGAAGGAATGCCTTTTACCCCCTACGTTGGGGTTTGATCATAGTAAATTCCAGAATCAAACCTGAGGGAGCATTTCAAGTTTGAACAGGAAAAACATATCCAAAATCAGTCATTAGGGCCAGCAACAGTTGCATGAAGCTGAAATGCAGAGTCCAACAGGGGATGGAGAGCCAAGGAGAACCACAGTGACAAAGTTCACACTGACGGGGCTGACTGGGTCTAAATAAACTCTTGACATGGTGTCCCATGCCCTGGGCTGGGTATCTACATGTTCCACTGTGGGTTGCTATAAGTGTGTGGTGCTCAATTCAAGAGGTCAAGAGCAGAGACATAAAGGAACTTCTCTACCATAATGCCCAGAACTTCTTAACTTAACCCTGCTCTATTCAATAGCTCCATCAACTTCTTAAATTATGTCATAAAATGCTTTTTTTAAAAGTCAAATCCACTGATGACATAAAATGGAAAGGAATAACCAAAGCAATGGACAAAAAAATCTGAAATTATCTCGGTAGGCTGGGATGCTACCCAAAATCGACTTATCATTGATAAAGTTAGTTAGGTTTAAGTTAGCACATCATAAGGAATCCAGGTGGTTACTAAAATACACAACATAGATCCCACTTTTTTCTGTACTAATCAGACTACAGCTGGAGGAATGGAATCCACTTTATTTATAGGTATTTGAGTTATATTTAAATAAGACGTTCATAGAGGGAGTACCTCTTACTCAAGAAGCATTACAAGGAACAACCCGCAGAGTGACTGGAAACCGGAGAAACTACAGTTGTTAAGGATAGAGAAGACTAAAACACTGCACCACAGCTGTCTCCAAATAGAGGAGAAGCTCTCCTGTGGAAGAAAGGAAGGACCTAGTTTGGAGGGTTTTAAGAAACTGCACAGGGGCAATCTATGCGGAATGCAAGAAGAAAATGTTTCAGTGCAATAAAACAAATAACTTTCTAAAAATCTGAGCTGCCCACAAATGGCAGGAAGCCAGAGGTCCAGCATTCTCTGAACAGCCACCTCTAACCAGACTTTGTCTGCTTTAATTAAGTGGGATAGCCTCAGATTTTCTCCAGGAGTTCTGCCATGCTTCTTCATCCTGTCTATCCCAGATTCCTGACTTCCTTCCCATTCATGACTATGATTTGACTCTCCTTCCTTCCACCCTCAGCTCCCTCTCCCAGGTCCACCACACCCCATCCTTATGTTCCACTATTTTTCCCACACACACTTGACCCTGACTTCCAACCAGGACACGTGCCTTGCCACACTGCATGCCTTGTCTCCAACACAACTCTCACGCTAATCTAAAACATTTCTGTCTGGATCATTCATGGTCACACCAGTCATGGGGTAGAGAGACAAAGGCCCATCTGTCAGGGATTTGAGGAAGGGACTTCCTTGGGTATGGGAGACTGAGACAATGACCTGGAAGGGCTCATGAATGGTTTGTTCCTACAGTTTCTGAGGTAGCACTGGTTCTAACATACAAGACTTTCAAAGGCTATGCAAAGGCAGTTCTATGACATTAAGCAAGTCAGACCATGTGTCTATTCCCTATTCTTAGGACCCCATCTCCGGAGGTAAGACTGCTTAAATGGATGTTCACTGAGGGGGGAGAAGCATTTTCACACCCGTCTTCCAGGACCTAATCAGATTCAGATTATCCTTCTGGGGTTCTATGATTCACTGCACAAAATTCTTATTCTTCTGTGGTGAGCCTGTGGCTGGTTCACCTTGGTTCCAGCACAAGAGTAGCCTTGTGGATTAGAGGCCTGGCAGGAAATCAATCGCTAATCTCTTTTTAGTGGCTCATCCTTCTCAGTAGGATTTTGGAAATAATCCACAGGCAAAGGTGACTTCTTGATCTGTCAGAGAGGAATACTAGAGAGAATGCTATGCTCTAAGACTAGAACATGCATAATTGTCCCAGCTCTGAGTGACTTGGGAAAGTCAGTAACCCTCTCTAAACCTTGGTTTCCTCACCTGCAGATCTGAGAAATTTCTATCTGCAGTAGCTCCTAACTTTTCTGGGTTACAGATGATCTTGAGAATCTGATGAAAGCCGTCAACTCTCTTCCCAGAAAATGCTTAAATGCACATACAGGCAAACCTGTGCATCCAATTTCAGAAGGTTAGAGGAAAACATGAAGACCACCTATAGAGATTCTATAGCAACCTTGGACCCTAGGTTAAAAACTCCACGGCCCAGCTTCTCTGGTGGCGCAGTGGTTGAGAGTCCGCCTGCTGATGCAGGGAACACGGGTTTGTGCCCCGGTCTGGGAGGATCCCGCATGCCGCGGAGCGGCTGGGCCCGTGAGCCATGGTCGTTGAGCCTGCGCGTCCGGAGCCTGTGCTCCGCAACGGGAGAGGCCACAACAGTGAGAGGCCCGCGTACCGCAAAAAAAAAAAAAAATTGCACCCTATTTCACGAAAGTATTGAAGTCAACATTATTAAGTATTTACCAAGAAAAAGAAAACATATCCCAACGCTTTGAGAGACACAAAAAAAAACAGTTCCTGCTTTCAAAGACCTGGTATTATAATTGGAGAGGGGAGAAATTAATCAAGTAACAATAAATAAAACAAGTTAGAAATAAATCAAATAGCATTAACTATAAACAGTAATTAAATAGAGGCTACCATCCTATAAGATTAATTGCCAAAACAGTGGTAGAAAAAGAGGAAGGGGCATAGAAGGCAAAGAATGCACACTAGTCCAAATACGAACGCCTTTTGCCCTTTCCTTTCCAATAGGTTCCCTCCTTCACTTTCTCTCCATTTCAAGCTCTCTCGAATTCTTGCGGCTACAAAGTTTTACAACTTGTAAGTTTAAGTTTGTAAACTTCCCTCCATCTTCCTCCCCATAGATATGGAGAACAGTGCTGATGCTGATATGAAAGGTATGTTCCCTATCTCCCTACCTCCTCCCCCCTCACTTCCAGCCCTTTCACTGACTACTCCCTAGACAAACAAACAAAAAACAACAAAAATCTTTGCTTTGTCATGTCCTACATGAGCTAGATAAATGCTGGAATGATGCTCACCTGGCCATACCTCTCAATGGCTCCCAAATATCCGGCTCCTTCATGTCTGCATTGCTTATGCCCTTTTCCACTCCATCTGCCCCACTCCATAAGCCCTGCCATCTTAAAGGTTCACCATAAATCCCACCCACCCCAAGAAGCCTTGTCCTACTCAACTAGCCCACACTAATTTCTTATCTTTTCACCTTTATAACAGACTGTCAGTATCTCACACACCTTCCGTCTTACTGTTCTTATTCTTACAATCTTTCATAATAAATTTTGTATGCCTTTGCTAAGCATCCTAAGAGCAGAGGACATGTGTTCCCCTCCCCTTATATACTCCAGAGAGCAGAATGCTGTGACAGTTGTATAGAACTGAGATGTAAAACCCAGAAGAATTCCAGTGATATTTAGTTTGATTAAAGACAGACTCAGATTGCCCCTCAAAACAACCACCTGATAATGCTACCTTACTCAGATCCTCAAAAGTTCGCCAAGCCTGTCCACTGTTTTAAGTTCCAGGAGCCAAACCTAATATAAATAGTTTCCCAATTGTTATGGACTGAATGTTTGTGTCCTCCCAAAATTCATGTATTGAAGCCCTAACCCCCAATGTGATGATATTTGCAGATGGGCCCTTTGCGAGGTAATTAGGCTTAGATGAGGTCATGAAACTCCCGTGATGGGATTAGTGCCCTTACAAGAAAAGGAAGAGATGCTAGAGTTTCTCTCTCTGCCACGTGAGGATACAGGGAGAAGGAAGCCATGAAGTGGGCCCTCACCCAGAACTGATTCTACTGACACCTTGATATTGGACTCCTCAGCCTCCAGATCTATGAGAGATAAATGTCTGTTGCTTAAGCCACCCAGTCTACGGAATTTTGCTATTGCAGCCCGAGCTAAGTCACCAATATTTTAATGCACCTATGAATAAAGTAGTGTCTCCATGATCCTCTTTGGCGATTTACCCCCAGAGCTCAACATTCCTCACCACACCTTCCTCCCCTCTACTCATTTGAAATCTGCCCTGTTCTTCAAATCCTTACCCAGTCTCACATCATCCATGAATCCTCCCCTTACTAGCCCACCCAGGCCTCCTGCCTCACTGTGAGCTCAGAGCAATGCATGTCTGTACCATGTCTTGGCTACTTCATCACACGTTGGCATATCAATGGAAGCAACTGGTGAATGAACACATATGGTTTATGATAACTCTGGATAACCAACTTTTGTTTTTATTTACCTTTGTATTACTACCGTGTCCCATTGATTCTAAAATGCACAGTTTGTGTTTCGTGTTTGGTAATTGCAATTATTGTTGCTTTTGTTGTGGTCATCCATTTACAATGCTTGGTGTCAGTTGATTTATCTCTTGTAAAAATAAAATACAGTGTGTGTGTGTGTGTGTGTGTGAAAAATAAATTAATTAAAAAAATAAAATGCACAGTTTTTCATTTCTAACATCTCTGAAATTGTCTTAGAGTCTGTGGCATCTTAGATTTGATGATGTACTTCACTCTTCATATGTATGTCCTTATTCCTCAACAAACTGCAAGCTCTTTTAGAAAAGGACTCACACATTGTATATCCGTTCTCCTTCACTTGTCTGGCAAAGATCTCCTGGAGAGCATAGATCCTCTACACGTTCTTGCTAAAAGAGGAAACTGCTTCCCTAATTGTTCCTTCTCTCCTGAAAAAGGATAAGAAAAGCAGAGAGCAGCCAGAGATTTGGGTATGGTGGATAGTGAAGGGGCTTAACCCTTGGTCATTTCTTTCCCACAGCATCATAAGATTTTAGAATTGGAAGCACACACTGGCTCCATTGCAGTTTCTCTCTCTGAAACCCAGAGTAACATTTGTCTCTTGAGCCTCACTTTCTCTTCTATAAAATGGGTCCAATTACACTTACCTCCTCAGAGAGGGGTAATAACTGAAACAGAACTAAATGATAATATCTTACAAGTGCTGTAGAGGAGGTCATGAGTATTATTAAGTGCCTGCCCCAGGGGAATGCTGCTTCCAATGATGGATAAAGGAAGGAAGCTTGGAGATTCTAAGGTTGCTGCTCTGTAGCAGTGCATCACCATGACAATTCTCCTTAAGTTCATTCCCTTTCTTTCCATAACAACTACCCCAGAAAATACTCTGCTGACAAACAAGAAAGTCTCAGTGGTCATGGACAGAATGAGAGAACACTGACGGTGAGGAGAGCTAGAGGACGGTTCCACCGCCGTCTCCGGAGACACGTTTCTTTACCAGTCTGTATATACTTGTGTGTCCTCCCACATGCCCAGGCAGAGCATACAAATATGTCTTGTTACATGATCCATCCTGCGTTGCCCAATAAATAACAGAAACAATCTAAGTTGCCAAGAGCAGCTTATCAGAGGCTGATCTTTATGTCTGGATCCAAGGTCCAGGAATACCAACCCAATTAGGTAGAAGCTAAATGATCACTGGACACAGTTCCCTTTACCTGCATCGCTCATTTGGGTGCATGCGTGAACACGCATGTGATGCCCACACAGACCACCTTCCTCCGGAGGGGTGTTTCGAACAGACTTAAACTGTTCAAACCCTCAATCGACCTTTGGCAAAACAATGGACTCCTGAACTACTAGAGGTCTGACCAAGATCAGGAACCATCGTATAAAAGCAATGAGCCAAAAGCTAATAAAACTACAAAGCTATGATATCCCCCTTATTTGCCCTCTTCCCCCTCCTCCTCTAGAAAAGTAAGCAAGTGTTCTTGTTTATTCTCCTCTTCCCCTTTGCTTTTGTAGTCCTACATTTCCAAACTTTGTTCTTCCTGATAAATGAAGAAACAGAGATC
The DNA here is from genome assembly GCF_937001465.1 of Orcinus orca. Lineage (NCBI taxonomy): Eukaryota > Metazoa > Chordata > Mammalia > Artiodactyla > Delphinidae > Orcinus > Orcinus orca. The sequence goes on from NC_064573.1 coordinate 28,553,426, forward strand.
ATTTTTATCCTAACTCAGAGAAAGATATTCATGTCCCTCTTCATGTTAGTGGAATGGCCTCCCTTCTTTCCTTCCTCTCTTTTGGGGGCGGGGGCAGTGACACTTAATGGAATTGGTGGTTCACACAGCTTCCTTTTCCAGAGTCTTTTCCTTGTGTCTCCCAACCCCATCCAGCCTCCCGAGGCACAAGAATCAGTGCAACATCTTTACAAAGTCTCAGAGAGGCTATCTCTACACAAGAATTAGAGCTGGGAGTGGTCCAGGGATAGCTGGTCTAGTAGGCATTAGCTTTCGATCTAATGAATTTGTGAAACACCATAAACAACCACATTGCAGATCCATGATGCTTATTAACATATTAAATAAAGGCTTTGAGATGTCCTACTGCAAAAACATCTGTTTGGCTTTGTTTAACCAGGTGTTTCCCAATCTTTTTTTGCCCATGGAATCTTTTTTGGCCTCTAACACCTCTTAATGTTCTGAGTAAGTGTGTTCCAGAGACCACATATTGTAAAATGTTGACCTAGTCCAATACTCTCCTTTTTCTCATAAGGATAGTAAGAAACAGAGAGGGCCATTAACTTACTTAATCTCACCCATGAATGGCAATACAAAGCACTACATAAAAAGTACAGCAAGCTATAGACTAGGAAGCCAGGATGTCTGCGTGAAATCTCCTCCCAGCCATTTTCTAGCTGTGTGGCTTCAGCCAGCACCTTTCCTTTCTAGAGTTATTTTCATTCTCAGTAAAAGGAGGATTTTTTTTTTTCTTCCAAGGATTTCTAAGGCTCTTTTCAATTCCCTTTTCTGGAATACTGAGAGACTCTAACACTTGCTGTCACACCTCCTGGAGCAAGTCCCAGAAGTGTGAGCCTATAGTTTTTCTAAATTTAAAGTTTAAAAAGCTCATGAAATTGTCAACCCACACAAAGGAGAAACCAACAGCAAAATCCCCCATGGTCATGAAGATACCCCTGAAAGGAAGCAGGGGAGAGACAGAGTCCAGGTCACCATCTGTATGGAGAGGCAATCAGAGTCCCTGTGGCTGATTCTGTAGTCACTAGGAACCGGGAAGCCCCGCCCCCACACTGCTTACCTAAGCTCGAGGAGCACAGCTTAGACCACAGCTAAAGCTAGGGCTCAGTTGTGACTAACCACTGTGCCAAGATCTGTCTCTGGACCCTAGGCACTAGATAAAAACATGAGGATATTTCAGCACAACTTAGATGCCTTATGCATCCACGGCATCCTCTATCTGCTCCTCACCCCTACCCTAAGGTAATGCTTAGACACCCAGGAACAATATTTATAATCCTCTGCAATCACATGAGCATGTAGCTTTTCTGTCATCCTTAGGACCACACCAGACAACAATCTCCATGTGGGCACATAACTTGCCAGCTTGTTCCTCACTGTGTCCTCAGTGTGTGGCATTAACTGGTACTCTTTAATATCTGCAAAATAAATGATTATTTCTAAGCTAATAGTTCCTGATTGTTAAGACTCAGAAAACACATTAATTTATAAGTTCATTGACTATCTATTAAGTGCCTTGCCTATTGTGAGCACTGAGCTAGACATTATGGGGGAACCAGGAGAGAATTCCCATCAGATCCTGCTCCCAAAGAAATTACATTAGACAACATCTATGAGGACTTAACTGTGTCAAAACTTCTCATCCTGCTCTTCCTACCCGTCCCACCCCCCAATTCTGTTCCTTTTCCTGCTTTCCCCATTTGAGGACATGACCTGGAGGCATCTACTCACTTGGTCACCTAAAACAGCAGTCATCATCATCATCATTACAGATGACATTTATTGAGTGTTTATTATGTGCCAGGCTAGCAATGCTATGAATTTTGTACAATTTTTGTACAATTTTTGCCCTATTTTACAGAATGTGTACAGATCCATGCCTTTCTTTCCACCTCCCTACATCTAACCGGTCTTGAGGTCAGCTGCACATCATAAATGTCTTTCCCTTCCACCTTGGTCAGCGCTCCCACGAAGTACCAAAGCTTAATCTCTATTCTTGTTGGAACTATTTACAGTTGCCTTCTAAATGGTCTTCTGGCTGACTGACAAGCCCTCAACCTCAAATCACCCAAAACAGAAATGGCAGACCCACCCCTCTTACCCTGCAGGTCCTCCACCTCCATTCAAACCCTCTCTTTGCTCCTCGGTGCAGGTGAGCCTTCGAGATCAGGGACGGCTGTCCAGAGAGGGATGGCCACCACTATGCTAGCCGCTCAAGCTCCCTGGAAAAATTCTGCCAGCCCTTTCTCTTACAGACCACCCTGAACTTCAAAATAATCCTGCATTACCTCCTCCAGGAGCTTTCCTGACCCCCAAGGCTTCCTCCTGTGCCCCTCTTTGATGTTCATTTAGCACTTCCAACAGATTGTGGCCCTTACTTAATGGCCCTTGACTCTGAGACCCTAGGGTGGGCCAAGTCTGGAGGCTGCTCCCTCTGCACCTGGCACATCACCTAGAAAGGTGGAGAGGCCTTCTCCTTTAGTGCAACTCCCTCCTCCCCTTGCCTTGTGGCTTTATTTCCCACTGAACAATGCTTTACAAAAATGTTAGAGTAATACAGCACACTCTTTTCTCTCATAGCTTTAAAAACATTAATGTTTCAAGAAATAATTGAGTAGTTTCTTCCTATCAAAAGAGAATGCTCTCATTTTTTCCAATGAAAAAACTGAGGCTTTGAGAGATTGAGTGATTTGCCCAAGGTCAGACAACTAATGAGGGACAGAGCTGAGATCCAAACCCTGGTGACACAGTTCCCAACATAGCAGTTTTCTCACCTGCCCCTGCCTCTGCCCAGGGCCCTCTATTAAAAAACAAATGAAAAAAGAATGTATATGTATATATCCATATCCATGTACATACATGCATTTATACTTACACAAATATATAATATTAACACATGTACACATATATGAATATGAATGTAACCCAATGATTAAAGGAAAGGGTGGGGACTCTGAAAACTTCAGAAGGGGAAGAGATTCCCCCCAAGAGGGGGCCGGGTAGGGCGCGCAGCAGAGCAGCAGACAGCTGGTGTTTGGGTGGTAGTAAATCACCCTGAAATGAGCCTCTTCCTTGGACTCAATGAGGCCCCCACAACAAAGGGAGGCCCAGCTTGCAGCCGGACAGCCTGCCCGCCAGCCCCAGACGCGCATAACAGCTTCATTCAGGAGCCCCACGTCCACACAAAGGCCCCGAAATCAATCCGACATCCCGCCACCCTGGACAATGCCTTGAATCTTCCCAGAATCGAAGGCTCAAACGAGGGGACAGCATTCAGGGGAGATCAAACCGCCTGCTTGCCCCTGAAAGCAAGCACGAAAGAAGAGTTTTTCAGAGGAGGCTGGGGAGGAGACGGCGCGCAGTGACTGTGCTGGCTCCCACCCACGCGGGCACAGGCGCCCAGCCACCTTTGGGACCCCGGGCGTGACACTCGCCAGCCAGGGCCACTGCGCCGCTTGGCCTCAGGCTTTGTGCAGCCCTGGCCCGTGTGAACCTCCTCCGCCCACTTTTCCCAGTGGCTCGGGGCGCAGGCCGCACACACATGCAAATACCCCGCCCGAGGCGGGGGCTTAGGGTGTTGACAGTGGCAGCCCCCACGCCAGGCCAGGCAGCCCCTGTTCCCAGGCAGGGCCCCTGGAGGTGCTCATCTGCCCCATTCTGCTGCCTAATCCGGTTATCAGCTGCAGAGCGGGTTGCCTGGTGGAGCTGGGGAAAGTCCTGCAGGGAAGGCGGGCAGGCTGCCGCTCCAGCAGATGAGCCCGGATTGTACCCCGAGGGTCATTGTTAAGGCTCCTAGGTCTCTCCCAGTCCCGGAGACCAAGGCGGAGACCACGGTGCCAGAAACCCAGCGCTGCGCTGGGCCACAGTCTCCCCTGGATGGCCGAATTTAAACTGCACCTAGGGAGTAAGGCGCCCCAGCAACAGCCGAGTGAAACCTTGCTACGGGTAGCAGAGTACATTTGACTGATCTGTGGGGATGCATGCACTGGAGTGACCAAGGCGTGGCCCATTATATGTGCTGTGGCCAGAATCTCTCCTGAAACTCCAGGTAAATCTGCCTTAAATTTGACTTTCTAGGTGGCCACCATGAAGGTTAAATAAACTTTGATTGAAAACAAAGGGCGTATGATGGAAGCCATTCATCTGGTCCCTAAATCTCCCTCCGCCCTCCTGCCTTGGCTTTTCTGTGTCAGCACAGGCAGTGGACAGGGTCTGCAGGACAAGGCGTGGTTATGTGGGCAGCTGCCCAGGAGAGAGCTGAATCAAACTGAGAAGGCACAGGAAACTCTGTGCAAGAAGCTCTCAGTAGAAGCTGGAACTGGGTTAACTTGGGCCAGTCTTCCCTTAACCCCTTATTTTAGCCACAGATACCTCTATTTTTCTCTCACTAAATTACTGGCCAAACTTCTTCCTGGAATTGATACATGAACAGACAGCCATTTACCATGTTATTTAAGAAATCCTGCCCACCTTCCACTGCCCCTCTCAGACCATCCTCTCAGAGCTAGAACCCTGGACAATATGGTATGAGGTGGGATAACTGGAGGAGGGGGCTGAACCTTCAAGATGCAAAAAGGGTACTTTCTGCTTTAGATTCACTTCATTCTCAGCGGCTTCCACTGGCCAACAATAGTAAATTGAATCCAATTTCCCTCTTGGAAGGGTCAGTTGTGGTGGTTTTTTTGTTGTTTTTTTTTTTTTACCCTTCCCCTTTCCATTTTCTGCTTTTGTAGCTCACCTCCTCCAATCTACTTCCCTACAGGAGCTGAAATTAAACAAGCTCCCCATATGCCATGCCTCACTTGTTGTCTGTTCCCCTCACTGCCATCTGGCCTATTTGCTCAGCCAAAAAGAGAAAGAGAGGGAGAGAAAGAGCAAAATGGTGGGGGGGTGGGGGGGAGAAGGGAGGAAAGCAGGGAAGCAGGCGGAGGGCAGGGGGAGGGCAGAGAGGAGGGGGGAAGAAGGAGGAAAATGAGGAAGGGTAAGGAAGGGTAAGGAAGGGAGAGAGAGAAAGAGGGAAAGAGGGAGAGGGGGAGAGAGGGAGAGAGAGAGAGAGAAGGAGGGAGAGCCAGACACAATGAGGAGGCAGGGGTGATGATGCAGCCTCTCCCATCTGCTCCTTGGCCAGAGGCCCGGATGGAGCAGTAATGGAGAGCAACAGAACCAGTGATAATTAACCCAAACACAGACCTGTTTATTTAACCTGCTCAGATAGATCAACTCTGAGGCTACACTCTAGCAGAGGGCGCCGGGACACACTTAGGGAGACACCCTGGAGGCTGCTAAGGACACAGAGGCAAGTTGGCCCTCCCCACAGATATCCTGGGGCTCAGTGTGTGCTTGGTGAGCTGGAAAGAAGAGGAGAAAGGAGTTGCTGAAAGAAGTCACTAACACCCACTCAAATCTTCTGGTGAGGTATTCTTTTGTCACCTTGCCCTTTCCCATGCCCATTATCCTATTTCATGGCAATAGCTGCTTCTGGATGGCCAAATGTTGCCAAGGAAAGCTAGCCAATGAGATACACTTGTCTCCTGCAGCTTCTTGCCCCAGTATTCCCTCTGGACCACTCCCCATCTTGGCATAAGGACCAGAGGGTCAGGAGACAGAAAACAAGCTAACTAGAGGACACAGAAGACCTCAGACTAAGATAGTCAGTAACCAAGGACAAAAGCCAATGGCACTGATTAAGCATAGGGTGAAAGAAGTATAAGGTTCAAGGCCTACATCAGCCACTTTTGCTGCATCACCGGGTCTGCATGCCTTCCTCTCCCTCAGCTTCAATTTATCTACTTAATGGGGGCAGCCAAGCTGACCTCCCAAGACGTTCCAGTCTTCGAAAATTAAAATGGAAAAGTTCATTGTGATCAGTCCATACTTTCTTCCCCAAGTTAGGGAGGAGACTATAGCCTTGAGCAAGACCACCAAGGATTACGATCTGTTTGAAATGGGCAATGTGCAGTGCCTAGAGAGGGGCGCCACACCACCTACATCTCCACCCTTGCAGGCCACAGAAATAAAGGACAAGAACATCTCCAGGGCTGAATAGCAGCAGATAGGAGTCGTGAGTCTGGGAACCAGACGCAAGAAGCCTGGGCTGAGCACTGAGAGTTGGTGAGAGAGAGAGTGCACTAGCTGGTTTGAAAACAGGAAGCGTCAGGGGTAGCCGAGGAGCTGGCAGGCACCAGATTCCAAGTGGCTTCACGCTCCTCAGTGGAAGAAATGCAGAGATAATTTGAACATGGCTATTTTCAAGCTCCACAGCTGAGCTCCTTGCTCTCCCACCCCACACCTCCCACCCAGCCCTGCAATTTGGCAAACCCTTTCTGCTGGCTGCTCTTATACCCAATATGTTGGGTTGCCTTAGCAACTAAGGCAATTATCTCCTTGGAGCAGTTAAAACAATGACCGTCATAAATAATAACAATAAGAAGGATGATGGTAAAAAATAGATCTTAGGCTTCCAGGATCATAGGTTGACGGAGGAAAAGAAAAAGAGGTCCTGATCGGTCAGGCAGTAAGAGCTAGTCTCTTATAGACCTAGTCTTATTTTATTTATCTAGAGAAAGAGATAGAAAATACTTAGCTTTTTTTTTACTGCCCCAGCCCACACCCTCAGGCAATTTCAGGGACATTTCCTATTTGTTGTTTGTTTATCCTGTATATCCTCCTATCAGCCAGACCCAGGATGAGCACTGAACACTAACTGTTTAATACCCATCTCCTCTAGGGACCAAGAACTCCTTACAGACAGGCACTGAGTCTGTCATCTTGGTGTACTTAGCACTTAGCTTAAGACCTGGCACAGAACAGGTACTCAAAAATATTCACTGGTTGAATGAAAATATTATATTACATTGAATGAATGCCCAATTTTTGCCATATTGTCTTTTTTCTTTTTAAAAAACCCTCTAGGCCAGATAATTTTGAAGTCACTCCAATCTCTAACATTCTATGATCTTAGAATCTACTAGCCTGTACTCCAAGATACAATAGGGCTCCACATTTACAAGAATAAAGACAAATCAAGATGTAAGTTCCAGTTTATCCAAGTACAGGTTTCATTTACCTATAGAACCATCCAATAAAGTTTTGTGAATGTAGAATGTCACTTGAGATAAAACACTGAACTTAAAACGATTAAAAACGAGGATTAAACTGATAATGGATCATACAACTTTAGCTCACTCTATCCCAAACATATATGCCTTCGATCCTACAATCCTCAAACTCCATCCCAGGAATGATGCTCCACCAATTAATGAAACATCAATTAATGTGCAGGATTTGTAACTCTAAACAAAGACAATCTATCTTTTTCCAGTGCCCATGGGAGACATAGTGAAAAACAGGATCACAGAGTTGAATTGGATCATCTCAACTCTACCCTTCCCTTTATGTTCCACTTTCTTTTGAAGTACTGGAAATTTAATACTTGACACTTTCAAAGTACATTCACATTATATGCAGTCTCTATATTAATTCTTGAGATAAGTTGGGCAGGAATCATTATTTCCATTCCAAACATGAGGAAATGAAGTAATTGATCACAAGTGTTGATCACCAGGTTTCTTGCTGTTTCCTTTCCTGCTGTAATGGCCACAGTGTATAAAATGTATAATGTGGCCATCAGTGTAAAGGTGAAATGTACAACCTTTATTTTTGTGTGTGTGTGTATGTGCGGTGATCCAAAGTTTTTTGGGTTTTTTGGGGTTTTTTTTAAACATTTTCTATTGAAGTATAGTTAATTTACAATGTTGTGTTAGTTTCAGGTGTACAGGAAAGTGATTCAGTTGTGTGTGTGTGTGTGTGTGTGTGTGTATGTGTGTGTGTGTGTATATATATATATATATACACACACACACACATACACACACACACACACACACACACACACATTTTCAGATTCTATTCCATTATAGGTTATTACAAGATATTGAATATAGTTCCCTGTGCTATACAGAAGGTCCTTGTTGTTTATCTAGTTTACATATAGTAGTGTGTATATGTTAATCCCAAACTCCTAACTTATCTCTCCCCCACCCCTCCCTGCTATCGCCTTTGGTAACCATAAGTTTGTTTTCTATGTCTGTGAATCTCTTGCTGTTTTGTGAATAAGTATCATTTTATCATTGTTTTAGATTCCACATATTAAATGAGACCATATATTTGCCTTTCTCTGTCTGACTTGCTTCACTCAGTATGATAATCTCTAGGCCCATCCATGTTGCTGCAAATGACATTATTTCATTCTTTTTTTTTTTTAATTTATTTTTGGCTGTGTTGGGTCTTCGTTTCTTTGTGAGGGCTTTCTCTAGTTGCCACGAGCAGGGGCCACTCTTCATCGCGGTGCGCGGGCCTCTCACTGTCGTGGCCTCTCTTGTTGCGGACCACAAGCTCCAGACGTGCAGGCTCAGTAGTTGTGGCTCACGGGCCTAGTTGCTCTGCGGCATGTGGGATCTTCCCAGACCAGGGCTTGAACCCGTGTCCCCTGCATTGGCAGGCAGATTCTCAACCACTGTGTCACCAGGGAAGCCCCCTCATTCTTTTTTATGGCTGAGTAATATTCCATTGTGTGTGTGTGTGTGTGTGTGTGTGTGTGTGTGTGTATACACCATATCTTCTTTATCCATTCATCTACTGATGAATATTTATGTTGCTTCCATGTCTTGGCTATTGTAAATAGTACTGCTATGAACACTGGGGTGCATGTATCTTTTTGAATTAGAGTTTTCTCCTTTTTCTCTGGATATATGCCTGGGAGTGGGATTGCAGGATCAGATGGTAACTCTATTTTTATTTTTTTTAAGGAACCTCCATACTATTCTCCATAGTGACTGTACCAATTTACATTCCCCCCAACAGTGTAGAAGGGTTCCTTTTTCTTCACACCTTCTCCAGCATTTGTTATTTGTAGACTTTTTAATGATGGCCATTCTGACTGGTGTACCATGATACCTCATTGTAGTTTTGATGTACACCTTTCTAAGCTGACAGCAGAACACTAAGCACATGCCTATTCTCACTTCAAAATGCCAAAAGGAGTTGATGTAACTCTACCGTTGAATCCTTGGAGCCCTATCGTCACAATCCACACTCTGGAATAATAATCAAAACTTCAACACCTCCAGACTCAAGGCCAGCAAAACCTATAAATGCTTAACCTTGGCAAGTCTTTTGGGAGGGTTCCTGACAGGGATTGGGAAGACAAGTTCCAGGGAACTGTGACAACTCTCAGTAAATAGGTGTACCTCATCCTCTGGTATTCCAAAGCAACTCCAGGCAGACGTCCTATTTTTCTGACCAAAGTCTATTCTTCAGACTCTATTCTTCTGATCATCATGGAAGGTCACCGGGCATCTCCCCACTCCCCATGTGTGTACCTGAAACTCCGTGAGAGTCAAGTCGTTGCCCAGAAACCAGAATTGCTCCTACCTGGGCTTCAGACACCTGCCAAGAGTGTGCACTTACTGAACTATAACCTAATATATTTTGTAAATTTAATGAGCACACTGCCAACCTCTTCTGTATCCTTTACGCATTCGATTAAATAACAAAACCAAATTATCCTTTTCAGAGTACTTCAAATGTGAAGGACCTGAATCCAAAATCAGATATCACTGACAATGAAAAACAGACTTTCCAGAACCTCTGATGAATGAAAATATTTAGTTAGACTCACAACTATACAAATATCTTATTAGTAAAACATATCTTAAAAACGTTATGACTCCAACAGTTCTACAAATTATAGCAAATCTGATTAAACAAAAAGCAATTATTTTCATTTTCAAGTGTAAAGGATTGTGCTTGGGGGTGTAGTAACAGATCAAGGAGGGAAAGGCAAGGTAAGATTGTTTTTTGATGTTTTGTTAATCCAAGTTATTATCACTACTATAATAAGGTGTGGTAGGCAGAATAATGAATGGACCCCCAAAGACACCCCATGTCTTAATCTCCAGAACCTGTATGTTATGTTACATGGCAAAGGGCAATTAACATTGCAGATATAATTAATGTTGTTAATCAGCTGACCTTATAATAGGGAAAGTGTCTGGATTAACTAGGTAGGCTCAACATATTCTCGAAAAGCTCCTTAAAAGTGAAAGAGGAAGGTACTATCAGAGAGATACCGGCATGAAAAAGATTCCAACTGACATTGCTGGCTTTGAAGATAGATGAATGGAGCCATTAGCCAAGGAATGCCAACAGCTTCTAGAAGCTGGGAAAGAAAACATCCTCCCCTAGAGCCTTCAGAAGGAATGTAGCTCTGCCAAAACCTTGATTTTAGCCCAGGGAGACCCGTTTCAGACTTCTGATCTCCAGAACTCTAAGGTAATAAATTTGTTTTGTTTTGGGCAGCTAAATTTGTGGTAATTTGTTGTAGCAGCAAGGGGAAACTAATACAGAAGTTGTAACTCTGTGTCTATGTGTGTGTATGTGTTTGTGTGCACATGCTCCTATGTATGTTTTCCTTACAAACACAAATATTTTTTTAATGTGAAAATTTGTCCTCCTATGGTTTCAGGAAAATAAAATCAAGTGAAATGTAAATGACGTCACAATTTTCTCTTAGGACTATGAAGCTTCAGAAGCATTTTACTGTTGATAAAGATCTCTGTCAGCATAGACACTAGACAGGATTGCAGAGTGAATGAAAAGAAATCAACATGACACATATGACTACAGAGTGAATGTCACTCTCCAAACAAGGGCAACTAAATCATTAAGTGGCACTGGAGACCCCAGTAACTGAGCCTTCTGCAGAGGGACACAGCTAGTGTGGGGCACCTCAGTCCCCAGTTTCAACAGCAGTTAGCATGGCAAGTCCGAAGGGACTCCAGGTGCCAGTCTGTCAAAGGAATAGGAGAAAGGGCACAAGCATGTGAACATGTGGAGTTGTATGTGCTTCTGGATATACAGATGTCCAACAACTAACAGTCCTGAAAAAAGAGGATTCAAAAAGCGGTGGACAACGGGGATGATACTGTCTCTATCAAAATAGCCATGGCAGGTAATTAATTCACTTGTGAGTGGTACACAGCAAAAAATGTAATCCCTCTCCCTCCCTGACATCAGTTTGGCCCATGCTGATGCAATTCAAACCAGCTGAAAGTTATCACATCGGAGTCTCGGGCTGGAAGGGACCTCATGGTCATCTAACAATACCACACTTCTGAGGCACAGAATTCCTGCTACAAAACACCTCCAGCAACTGGAAACTCACTGATTTCAATGGCAACCCATTCTGTCCTTGGAAATTCCCAGCTTTAAGTCTGAAATCATGCAGTCCATGCATGACAGAAGTTGGGAACAGAGAAGTGACTTTTCTAAGGTTACATACTCAGGGAAGACCAGGTCTGACCCAGATAAACTCAACACAGGATTCCAGCAAGCCAGGCCTGCTGACCAGTACTCACCAAGCAACTTGCCAGACTTGTAACCAAATTTGCCCCTCCTTCCCAACCTGAACTGCCATCTGAGCTCCTAGAGCTCAATATCCACTCGTTAATTCATTAACCATTCATTCGTTTATAAAGGTTTAAGCGTCTATTATGTGTCAGGTCCTGTGCTGGACACTGGAGATATAATTAAGGAGACAACTGGAGAGGGAGGGCAACCACGTGTGTAGAAGGAAGACAGGGAGTACAGAGAACAGAGTGGCCAAGTTTGCCAAGGGCACAAAGGAGGTCAGAGAAGGCTTTATAAGACAGTTCCAGATAAATCTCTCAGTCACGCTAGTCCTATCATTTCCAGCAATGTCATCCCTTCAAAGAACTGCAAACCAAGCAATCTCTATGAGAAACAGAATCATGATGGCAGTGAATCAATCAACAAATTCCTGGTCAGCACTGTAGGTCTGCAACTTGTTCTAAAAGCACTGTGGGTTATGAGAAGAATATGAGTCAATTTATAAAAGAGTTGTCACTACTGAATCATGTTCCTGAATTTCAACATTTTCTCTTCCAATTAATTATACTCTTCATTTTCCACAAAGGAAGAACATTCTCCAAAGGAAACTACAGAATGCTTGGGGAGGGGCACTGCTGAGTTCAGCTCCCCACTATGACAGATAACCCTGATGTCCATATTCAACCTATAATCCCTCTTGACTTGAACTCACAATCAGTCTTCCACAGATTAATCTTTAAGCACATTTCAATTAAATCCTTTGCCCCTATACCAAATCCCCTTTCTCTGGATGCTCTTCTCCAACAAATATTGAGAAATTTAGCTTTGATTATCTAACTTCACAATATTTAATTAATGAACATCTCTACAAAGTTTCTATGTGGACTTACAGGTAAGCTCATCTCCTCTTACTTATTGTACAGCAAAATTCCTTACATGCAGGAATGGAATATAACAATTTTATACTGTCCAGAAGTTAATCATATAGGGTCAGTTAATACTTATTGAGTACTTACTATGTACCAGGTGCTATGCTAAGTGCTGTGGGGAATGCTAATAAATTAAATTCTTTAACCCCAAAAGAGATTTCCTAATCTAAATGGGAGAAAGCAACATAAAAAGTAAACAAACAAATAAAATTTAAATAGTTCAAAAGAAGAAATGTGACAATGGGGACACATTTTGTCACTAAATAATTGACATTGGCAATAGGTATGCTAGGAGTTTGGGAAAAGGAAGGTGCGTGCTGAGGAATCGGGAAGGAGAGGACTTTTCATGGAAAGGTGACTATTGGCCACATGAGAGAGAGAGAGGAAGGCATACAAGGTCACAGTAATGTGAAGAGAAGAATAGAAGCGGGAAACGGCCAGGGAATGAACAGACCACTCAGAAAGTGGTGAGAGACAAGACTTTAAACAGAAGTTTGGGTGAAACTAGAAGCCTCTTTGAATGCCATACTAAGTTATTTCACTGTCTTTTTATGTCTTGTAAGAGCAATGGCATTTACAAGGGCCTAGGTCAATCCATATACACTCCCAAAGTACATAAAAGAGCTCAAATAGCAGCCGGCTAGCAGGATGTACACTCAGTCTTTGGGACGGCCCAGGGAAGAAGCTAAAACTAGCACAGAGTAGGGAGTTAATTAATAGTTCAAAAATAAATCCAGATGCATGAAAGGGCAAAGAAACTCTCTCTAGCAATAAGTATCACATCTTACCCTTATATCACATTTACAGTTTACAAATTTTTATACTGTTGGTGTCTGATCTTGTTCTTTGATATTCTTCTAGAAATGATCTCATCCTGTGTTCTGGAAAGCCCACTGGAGTAGGCCTCAAGAGGTCCTCTGATTTTCGGTCTCTGCTCTTGACCCCATTTGCAGCAATCTGGGATTTGTGGTCCCATCCTCACTCACTCCTTCCCCCAGCTCCATGGAGGCCTCGAACTGTGGTGGGAGTAAGGGAGCTCCGACCCAGCTAATCTGCGGTGTATGCCCTCAGGGCTTCTCAGCCACACATCTGTGGATTCGCAAATCATTCACAGACTGATCAATTTCCTCATCTACACGTGAAGTTGGCACAGAGGTCACAGAGGATGGAAGTGGAGACTCCTTACTCTCCAGTGGACAGGGGGCAGGGGTTGTCCCAGCGATTCCATCCAAAAGCCGATTAATCTTCAAAATTTCCTGAGGACAGCTTGTAATTCAAAGGCCACAGTCCTGTTGATGGGGCAATGAAAGAGGGTTTTGTTTTCCACAAAAAGGGAAATTGAGGTTTTTGTGGTAAAAGAGAAGGATGTAGAATCAGCCACGTAATGGTTTATTCACAGCCTGACCCCTCCCTAAACCCACAGAGATATTGGAACTGAGACTCCTCTCTGTCATGAGTCACGCAGACTTGCATGGGCCTGGTGGACTTAGGAAAGAAAACACCAGTCAGCCCGTGTGTACAAGCATTTGGGGACAAAGATGTGATTCAACGATGGAGAGATATAGGCCCTTGACTTTAATGTGGAGAGACAGGCCCGAAGACAGGGCTGTCTGGGTCTTACAGAGCCGACAGGTCCTCTCAGAGGCCAGAGTGGCTATCACTTTTGGGGCTTGTTATTTGAGCCCATCACAGCTGACTTTTCCACTGACATCCCCAACTTCCATATTAATTATTTACTTACCAGAGATTCAGCCTGGCTATGTCAGATGGAAATAGGAGGGGTGATGCTGTAGCTCATATGGGCAGGCGTTGAAACAGTAAGAGAGGACACCTTTCAGACCACATGCCCATCTCCAGCAGAGAGGTAAGCTACTTGCTAGTCTTAAAGGGCTCTACAATCCCTACACCTTTTTTCCTCATCTACATCTGGAAACAGAAATGGAGGGATGTACCGATCCCAGGACCTCCCCCTGGGAGTTGTTTTTTGATTAAATATTTTCTTGGCCTAATATCAGAATCCTGAGGGGAAATGTATTCTCTGATTCTGGTTTGTCAGGGTTTGAAATCATAGGTGAAAGGGTGCCGAGCTGCTGGGAGGGCCTGCGCAGGAGGGGGCTCAGCCATCACTGTGAGCTCTGTTTGCTGGGAGAAGGACAGGTGTTAAGTTACATGCCTGGGGAATGTGAGCGCCAGGAAGGGACCTGGTGGGTGCCAGCCAAAGCAGCGAGGTCAATACCTCCTTCTGTACCAGCTCTTCCTGGAGACCAAAACAACAAACCAGCCCTTGGCTTCAGGTTCCTAAAAAGACCTGAAGTGTTCTTGTTTACTGTTCTAAGAGGCTGCACAGCACTTCTTTTTAAAGTAATTTATTTCACTGAATTAAAGACCTCGGAAAGGCAGCAGTACATGCAGTGAGGGCTAAGCAGGACATGTTTACAGAGTACTTTATCCTTAGCAGTGAGGGTCTAAATAAATGCAACATCCAATATGGTTGCTCCTGTCAAAGGTACAAGGGTGAGAAATAGCACTCCATGCATTTTGACAAACATCTTTACTTATTTATCTGTCCTGACACAGGCTTTGGGTTTCCTCCTTCACTGGATGCCTGCTCAGCACACCAAGTTCCTGTGGGGAGAAGTCTGTGATTGTACATGCAGAAGACAGCAGGGGCTATAGGACGGGCAGCCCCTGCAGTCAAGTTGCAGCATGTTAAAGAAAATAGAATCTCAGAGTCCTGCTCGTCTTCAAGGAGCAGTAAGGTAAATTCCAAGAAGATCATATTTAGATATGAATTTCAACCAATTCAATTCTCATAATGAGGATATGTGAACATCTACTTGAGTGGTAATTAGGTTTCTTAGGTCAGTTCTGAATCTAAATCCTCCACGCATGTCCAGCACATATGCACACTCACACAGCACATCATTCATCAAGTAGGTCTAGACAGTCCCAGCACAAAACCTGAGAATGCAAACCTCACAAATACACACATGCACACACACCCCAGCCACTGGTATTTAGTGATAAAGAAAACATGTCAAAACGGGATCAGACATGGCATAAGGAAGAGGAAAAGTAGTCCAGCCAGACGTTATGGAAATTCCAACCCTTATTAGGGCAAGAAATCAGAATGACAATGATGATTCTATAAGAATCTATGAGTCTAAACAGACATAGAAGATTTTATTTCATATTGGTGACACGTTGACCAGGTAAGTAGTATTATCCCCATTTGACAGATGAGGAAAATGAGGTTGGGAGGCCATGTGTTTACAAAGTGGCAGAAACAGGAATTAGACCAAGGTCTGCCTGATTACACTCAGTTTCAACCCTTTCTCCAGTTTGTAGAGAATATAAGAATTTGTGTGTGCCTGGGGGGGGCGGGTGTGCATGCACGCACGTGCGAAACTCTATCTTCTACAATCAGTGTAACTCCATTCAACCCGGGGTCTTGGTCTAGTAGAGTAAAATATAAAACCAATATGACCAGGATTTTAATTCACAGGTTAAAGTTATTCTAAGGTTGGTTAGATGGAGATAAAGCCAGAGCCAGAACCCAGGTCTCTTGGCTCCTAATTCAGGGCTCTTTAAGCCACTGGACAAGGGCCTTCCCCACAAGGATTGCGACAATCTCCAAAACTTCTCTGTGGACCCTATTTTCTGTCAGGAAGATATCACTTACACAAGTGGTTCCTTTCTCTCCTGTGGCCATGTAGAAAAAGCAGGGCTTTGACAGAGCCTAACAAGCTGGGTTGGCCTTAGTGACTTGCTTGACCAATAGAATGTAGCAGAAGTGACATTTGTTAATTTTGAGACTAGTATATAAGAACTCTTGAAGCTCCCACCCAATTCTCTTGGAAGGATATCAGGGAAGAATCCAACGATACTGAGCCTGACATGCTGTGAGGAAACTCAAGTCAGCCATGTTGAGAGGTTGTGTGGAGACAGCAGCACCCAGACAGCCCCAGCTGCTCCAGGCATCTCAGCCTAAGCACCAGGCATCCCCAGCAGACACGACACAGAGAAGAGAGAGACCCAGCCAACAGCTAGAGCTAGTCACAAGTCTGGCAAACTCATGCTGTCCCAGCCATTCCAGATGAGTTCCAGACCATTGAAGAGCGGAAGTAAGCCATCCACACTATGCTCATCCACAACAGGGAGACCATAATAAAATGGCTGTAGTTTTAATGCCACTAAGTTTCAGGGTGGTTTGTTATGCAGCAGTTAGACAATGAGAACAACTTCTGTTTCCTGCATAAAGTGCTCCCAGCATGATCCAACCGTCCAAAACTCCGGGGACTATCTGAGCCTTCTCCTCCCCCAGCCCCAACCACAGCTTTCTCATTGCTCCCTTGGTGTCCCTCTTGGACCTCTGGGCAATACTGAAGGGAAAAGAATCGGTTGAGAGCCTAAAAAAGAATAGAGGCAAGACAGGTAGCAGATATTAAATGCCCTCCCCTCGGTAGGCAGAAGTGATACATGAGAGCCTCTTGGATGCAGAGACCAAGGAACACAGGTTGTGAGCACATGGAAAGTTGCGAAAAAGCAGGTTCGGAAAAGGCATACAGTCAAGGAGACAACTGGAGAAAAGAAAACCCTGAGTGCGAGAGGCATGAGCTGGGCTCCTCACTGCCTTCCTCCCCCAGGCCCTTTGCACGTTTCCACATCCAAGCTCAACTGTGCTCCCCAGATTCTCCCTGGCTCCACCATTTGCATCCTCAAGGACTCCAGCAATCTCTGACGACCTACTGATTGACAGTTTCTCTTACCTTTCCTCTTAGTTTCCCATGTTTGTCTTCTCCCTACAACTGGAATAAAAACTGTTTGAGGGAAGAACCTGTGTTATATAATTTCCCTTCGCATTCCACAGTACCAGGCCCAGACCTGAACACAATAAAGGAAGTCCTATTCAATATGTGTCTAGGGACTGAAATTCAGTACTGCCCATACACCAAGGGCAGGTTATGTCCCAGGCTCACTACTCCAGGTTTCTGCAAATGTTCCATGATGTGTTTTCAAGCATTTGACTCACATGGATGCATAGCTGCACTTCACTTCACCAGCAGGCTTCTGGAAAGATTCATCTACACTACAGTTTCTGTGGAGCAACTAAGCTCATGCACCACAGGCTTCACAGGCTTCTGATCCCACAACTTCACTGGAAACACTCTCCGGAAGTCACAGTGAGCAATGTTGCCAAAGCCTGTGCTACATAAAGCATACACTTCTGGGGCTCTTGAGATTTCTTCTACTCTGGCCCCATCACTCTTTGCAAAAATTTTTCTTCTGCCTATCTCCTAAGTGCCTGTAATCCCCAAGGTCTTTCCACAGCCCTCAGACTCTACAAGTTACCCCAGGCAAATTAAACCACACCCATGATTTCCCTTGAAACTGGAAACTCAACAGGAATCACATACCTTAGCATTCTTTTCCCTAACCAGCTTTTCTTTATGAATGGTGATATGCATTTACCTAGGAGATAAATTCCATCTTCTCATTCAACAACTTAATCCCATTAGCCAGAGTCAAACAGATTCTACTTGCTTAATGCCTTTTGAATCAATTTTCTTCTGATGACATCCCCTGCCACCAGTGTGTTTCAGGTTTTTATCACTTCTCACCTAGATTATGTTAAAGGCCTCCAACCTCTCTCCCCTATGATCTGCTCTCCACATGACCCTCCATGTGACCTTTCCAGAACATAATTCTGTCTGTGTAATTCCTGTGTCTAAAATAAATCATAATTTTCAGGATAAGGTTCAACCTCCTTGTACACAAGGTCCAAGAACAGTGATTCAAAGTGAGCTCTAGAGCCAGGCTTCATGGGTTCAATTACAACCTCCACCTCTTCCTAGTTCTTTTTATTTTTTTTAATAGAATTTTTTAAATAAATTTATTTTTGGCTGCATTGGGTCTTTGTTGCCATGCGCGGGCTTTCTCTAGTTGCGGCGAGCAGGCTTTCTCTAGCTGCAGCAAGTGCGGGCTACTCTTCCTTGAGGTGCGCGGGCTTCTCATTGCGGTGGCTTATCTAGTTGTGGAGCACGAGCTCTAGGCGCGCAGGCTTCAGTAGTTGTGGCACGCAGCCTCAATAGTTGTGCCTCGCGGGCTCTAGAGTGCAGGCTCAGTAGTTGTGGTGCATGAGATTAGTTGCTCCGCGGCATATGGGATCTTCCCAGACCAGGGCTCAAACCCATGTCCCCTGCATTGGCAGGCTGATTATTAACCACTGCGTCACCAGGGAAGTCCCATGTCTTCCTAGTTGTGTGACAGAAAAATGACTCAGTGTTTCTGTGCCTCGGTTTCTTCATTTGTAAAGTGGGGATGAGAATAGTAGTTATCTCGGGGATTATATTAGGGGATTATATTAGGTAAACAGGTGAAGGGCTTAAAACTCTATCCAGCACTTAATAAGGAGGCAACAAATATTAGTTCCTATCTGCATTCTTCCCACTGCTCAACCTTCATCACTGCTCCCAACACACTCTTTGTGGCATTAATTTGAGCAGAACTACTTGTATTTCCTCTCATAGAACCTGTGTTTTACCACCCAGACCTTTGTCCAGGCTATTCTTTCTTTGTGGAATGTCCATTCTCCACCCTAGTCCAACCGATTCCTCTTGTCCCTCAAAACGTGCTCCAAGGGTTCCCTCCCCTTCCATCCCTGAAGCTTTCTGTTCACTGCATTTAGTATATTATTTGATAAGTTTCACTTTATTAGCCTGTCTCACTCAAGTTTGTGTGATTCTTTTTTTTTTTTTTTTTTTTTTTTTTGCGGTACGCGGGCCTCTCACTGTTGTGGCCTCTCCCGTTGCGGAACACAGGCTCCGGACGCGCAGGCTCAGTGGCCATGGCTCACGGGCCCAGCCGCCCCGCGGCATGTGGGATCTTCCCGGACCGGGGCACGAACCGGTGTCCCCTGCATCGGCAGGCGGACTCTCAACCACTGTGCCACCAGGGAAGCCCCGATTCTTTTTGTTTTTATTGAGGTATGGTTGATGTACAATGTTATATAAGTTTGAGGTGTACAACATAGTGATTCAGAATTTTTAAAGGTTATATTCTATTTATAGTTACTATAAAATATTGGTTATATTCCCTGTGGTGTACAATATATCCTTGTAGTTTATTTTACATACAGTTTGTATTGCTTAATCTCCTACCCCTATTCTTGCCCCTCCCCCCTTCCTTCTCCCCACTGGTAACCACTAGTTTGTTCTTTACCTCTGTTAAGTCTGTTTCTTTTTTGTTATATTCACTAGTTTGTTGTATTTTTAAGATCCCACGTATAAGTGAGATCACACAGTATTTAGTGAGATCATACAGTATTTGTCTTTCTCTGTCTGACTTATTTCACTTAGCATAATACCCTCCAAGTTCATCCATATTGTTGCAAAGATGAATGGCAAAATTTCATTCTTTTTTTATGGCTGAGTAATAGTCCATTGTATATATATACCACATCTTCTTTATCCATTCGTCTGTTAATAGATACTTAGATTGCTTCCGTTTCTTGGCAATTGTAAATAACACTGCTATTAACATTGGGGTACATCTGTCTTTTTGAATTAGTGTTTTAGCTTTATTCGGATATATGCCCAGCAGTGGAACTGCTGGGTCATATGGTAGCTGTATGCTTAGTTTTTTGAGAAACCTCCATACTGTCTCCTACAGTGGCTGCACCAATTTACATTCCCACCAACAGTGTCCAAGGGTTCCGTTTTCTCCACATCCTTGCCAACATTTGTTATTTGTGTTCTTTTTGATGATGTCCATTCTGACCAGTGTGAGGTGATATCTCATTTTGGTTTAATTGGCATTTCTCTGATGATTAATGATGTTGAGCATCTTTTCATGTGCCTGTTGGCCATATGTATGTCTGGAAAAATGTATATTCAGGTCTTCTGCCCATTTTTTAATTGGTTTGTTTGCTTGTTTGATGTTAAGTTGTATGAACTGCTCCTATATTTTGGATATTAACCCCTTGACAGTCATATAATTTGCAAATATTTTCTCTTACTCAGTAGGCTGTCTTTTCATTTCGTTGATGGGTTCCTTTGCTGTGCAAAAACTTTTAAGTAGGTCCCATTTGTTTATTTTTGCTTTTATGTCCTTTGCTTTACGAGACAGATCCAAAAAAATATTGCTATGATTTACGAAAGTTTGTGTGATTCTTGAAGGAAGATGACATGTCTTATTTGATTTTATATTCTTTTTTTTTTTTTTTTTTTTTGCGGTACGCGGGCCTCTCACTGTTGTGGCCTCTCCCGTTGAGGAGCACAGGCTCCGGACGCACAGGCTCAGCGGCCATGGCTCACGGGCCCAGCCGCACTGCGGCATGTGGGATCTTCCCAGACTGGGGCACAAACCCACGTCCCCTGCATCAGCAGGCGGACTCTCAACCACTGCGCCACCAGGGAAGCCCTGATTTTATATTCTTAATACTGAGTGCAATGACTGCCTCAGAATCCAAACGCATTCATTGTTAGTGGAATAAATAAATGATCACTACGGGACATTAATAACAGGTACCCAGATGCACCTTAAATTTGATTACTTGTACTTAAAACAGTGCACTTTTCAAGCATGCATACCTTCTGTGATTTTTAATAGACTGCAAATAAATTTAGCACAGAGAAATGTGATGATATCCAGAGAGATGACCAGTTCTGAGAAACTCAAGTTTCAAATAGTGAACAGCCACTAAACATCCCAAAGGCTTCTACTTCTCCCTATCTCCTAACTGCCCTGCTATCTGGAATAAATCAGACGTTATAACACCAGAGTTTGAATAAGGTAGCCAAGCTGTGCTAATGTGATCACAACGCATTAGAGGTGCATGATTCAGTCTCTCAGAATCAGCATATTCCTAAGTAATGAGTCTTGAATGAGAGAAGAGAAGACTCTGATTTCTTCCTGAGATAGCCTTCATTCATTCTGTAGACTGGACTTCATAAGTGGCAACGGGACAAATGAGGGAATGCATGAATGGTACTTCTGAGGGTCTCCCCCCAAATCAAGTCTCTTTTGTTACCAGATACAAGTGATCTGGGTTTCAGTTTAGGGTCTTAGAAAAGTGTCACCAACTCTCTAGCATAGCTTCTATGCTTTAGGGTTAGCTAGGATTAAAAGGCAGGGTTACAAAGAGGAATACTTTAACCCCAAATGGGAAAAAGCAGCTAAGCCCAGAACTATCCAACACTGGAAAGGCCACTCACAAAGCACAGACAAGGGCAGCTAAGTGTCTGTCAGGGATACCAGCATGGGTCCATTTCACCTGTAAGAATCCAATTTTATGAAGGTGGTTAAGATTTCACATTTAAGGTGTTTTGAGAGCTTAGTGAAGATACAGAAGGGGTTGCTTAAATGATTCTTGTTCTCATTAGGGTTGGAGGGAACATTCTGGGTACCTCAAATCATATAGTTGGCAACCACCAACAGAGCTCATACGAAGAGAGTGTCTGCCAACTATCCACTCTCCTGAACTCAAAGGAGATTCTGGCCATTCAGTGCCTAGGCTGCCTCTAGAACAGCAAGTTTCTCATCTAAATGCATCTTCATGGGACACATAAGACATTCAGCAACAAGTCCTTAAATACTTTCAAATGAAAAGGAAATGATGATAAGGCCCTTGAAGATAGGAACCTCAACAGATAGCATTCATCATAATCTCTACCCCAAAGTGGGTGACAGGAATGAGAACACTGACAGTAAAACAAATTAAAAGCTTGTTTTTGTTTAGGAATCAAAATATATATACACAAAAACACACACATTCCCTTATACATCCTGACTAAATATTTGAGTCAAATGTGTATAACTCTTCCTGAGAGCTAAAACACTGAGCAACCCAAACTAAATAGGCTTCATTTAAGATCTGAAAAGTGAGACTGAAACATGTTTAGACTGTTAAAAAGAAAAAAAAAATCTGTTAACATGTTCTATTCTTGCATTTGGATAATGCTCTCAACTTCCCAAGATCCTTTGATAGCCATCACCTTCACACCCCCTCCTCCTCAGTAAGATCAACAGCAAAGGGATTTATCTCCCCAGTTGACCGCAGAATGTGAAAGCAGAAACCAGAGTGGGAACATGGCTGTCATACAACAATTTAGCTAGATCCTTTCATCTTGGGCTCTTCTTCACATATTATTCCAAAAATGAATTATGGAACGAAGCACACAATTGTGTGGTTTGAGGCATTTGTTAAAACAAGGCCTTCAGGAAATCTTTGTATACCTTAAAAATTTAATAGACTTCAAGTATAGTTCATTAGGAAGCAAACATGTCATGAAATTTAAAAGCAATATTATTACATACTGATGTAATATTACGACCTCTAAACTGCAAATGTGAGGCCCATATAGCCTCATGATTAAGAATATGAACTTTAAAATCAGACCAACCTGACTTCAAATACTCACACCCATATACACTTGCTATGTGCCATTTGGCAAGCTATCTAACTTCCCAAAGCCACAGTGTGCTCATCAGCAAATTGGGAATAATAAGACTCACCTCTTAGAGCTGCTGGGAGGATCACATATAAATGTGCATCAGTGCCTAATATAGAGAACTTAAGAGACAGCAATTATTATTAGCTTATTCATAATCTCTTTCAGTAATTTCCAGTTTTAGGCCCTACAGTAAAGCAAAGTTTCTACCTTCCTCAAAAAGAAAATAATATGCATCTAGGACTATTGGAATGAACTAAAATCCAAAAGCTTGAAATGTCACTTACAAACTACTTTGTAATAATTCACACTAGTTAGTTTTTAAAGTTTAAAATTTACATAAGAATTTTATGAAGTTTTAGGATGTTCCCAGAATTGACAGGAGGAAAATTCCCTCCTGAACTAAAAAGCCAGAAAAACTTCAGAGGGGAAGGAATCTTTCAGAGACCTACTCAAGGTTTCATGAAGGCACCCAGTTCTGATTTCCTCCAGGTTACCTGAGAACCAGGAGAAACCCACCCCCTTTGAAGTTTCTCACACCTCCCTCCCACCCCCAGCCATCATCACTACCCCAGCACCCTTTCTAACCATAGATTTCTAAGTAAAAAAGGAAACTGCCTAAAATTGAAACCACTTTGGTCTATTATTGGCTTGGTGGCTGTAGGAAGAAAATGGAGGAGGGGTAGGGTAGTGGTAAGAGATGCTGATGGAAATACTCTGAGTCATCACTTCCTGGAAGAGGTGGCAGTGAACTCAAAGTTGGCTGGGGAGTCAGGGGGCTAAGGCTGGGTCCCAGCTCTGCCACAACCTCACAGGCACCGTGGGGACGTCACTTAACTTCTGCGGATTGCCCTCTGTGATATGACCCTCACAGCCTTCCCAGCTCTACATTCTTGTCATTCATAAATATCCCAGTGAATAAACCACCAATGCTACTCACCATCAGCCTGGAAACCTAAATGAACTTGCACTCCTGAGCACCGCAGCCGTTCTCACAAGCAAGAGCAGGCAGGACCGAGCAAGGAGGAGGAGAGCTGGCTCTGACTGAGCTGTTTGTTTGTGTAAAACAAACAACTGTTTTACTTCCTAACCACTTCCCCACACCCAGACTCTCCCACCTGCACATATGGCGCCCCAGCCCTGCTACAAAATTCCCCCCGAGCAGTGCAGGGTAACCCCACTTGGAAACGATGCCCTGGGATAGCCTGAGCACTAGGGTAGCTGAAATCACTTTAAATTCTCTCTCAGACGCAAGATTTATATAAAAGTATTCAGTAAACTGTGAGCAGACACAGATGACTGTAAGATTCAGATTTTAAAAGAAAACAACCTTAACAGAATTAAACCAAAAGTTGCAGCTTGCATTGGAATCACCGTTCATGCACCTGCGTGCCTTTGAGAGAAAGGACTGGCCTCTTTTTCATTTGTCTGATGCTAATTCCTATGGGCAGCTGTTAATCCCTCCCCCCTGATAAGGCAGGTCCTCATGACCACGTGCTGGATGAGTGAGTGAAGAAATGAATGCTGAGCTGCCCAAACAAGGAGGCAAAGGAGGATGACGCTTACACAGCTCCTTGAATTCTGTAGTCACTTTGGCTTCATGGGTTATTTAATATTCTCTCTCATTCATGTTCTCTCTCCATCTCCGGCCCCCACCCCAATGCATTATGCAGTCTGACTGAATACCACTCAAAATATTTTCTCATTTAGAGAAGAAAACAGGAATTTGCCACTTGTCTGCCTCTATTCTGTTGCCTGTCAGCCTTCAGCAAATATTTCAATCCTGGGTCTTTGCCTGCTGTTAACCTTTCTCCTTTAACCTTTGGCCCTGCCCTCTTCAAATCTTCAAGGCTTTACCTTCTCATCTTTCCAGTTCAGACACTCCACCGCAGAGCTGACTTCTCTGACTACTATGTTCAACCAAAGGGAGATATGAAAACACCCCTAAAGCAATCGGAGTCAAAGGAGAGCTTCTGCAATCCGCTTGCGTGATCAAAAGATGATTAGGCACATTTACACATCATGGTGGATGGGACTCTTCCTGTAACTGGGCTCTCATTCTCACTGGCCTAAATGTGGCCTCCCAGCCTTCAGTGCCTTTTTTTTAGTCCAGCCACTTCCGAATCCTAACTACCTCAAGTGGGCAGGTCGCTGTGATTAGAGGCTCAGGGTTGGCTGTCAGATGTACACATAAGATGCAGATCAGGTCCACCAGGGCAGTGAGGATGCAGAGCTCCTGGTGGACTTTTCACGCTTGGTCAAATCACATAACCATTGCCTTCCAAACCCCTGCCCCTCCTTCTCCCAATCACTGCAACTTCTCTGGTTCTAGCTAATCACCCCCCATCCCACATCCCATTTTGGGACCACTAGCAGTCACCCTTTTCCCGTTCTTGTCTGTGTCCACCAATATGTGACCTGTGCTATTCCTGTGTACTTCTGCAACTTTTGGGGGAAGGTGGGGAATATCTAAGGACCTTTTCTTTTGCAATGACCAGTCTGCTGTCTAATAGCACTCCTTCTAACGTAATTAATTGTGTCGTCTCTTGGTTCATTAGAAATGAGATCCCCAGGTCCCAGCCAGCCTAATGCAAGGTAAATCATGTTTAAGTAACCGCATAACTAGTGGGTCAGTTTTATGTTTTGTCTTGGTTGCGACCATTATTTAGCTGGGTTCTCAAAATGCCTGTCAGTGAGGCTTTCATGTCAGGCCAGTATTAAAAGACGAATGTTTTCTCCCCTCCCCACCCCCATTTCTAGCCCCTCTTCTCTGAATGCTGCATGTACAGGGCAGCTAGGAAATAAAGGCTCCTTTATCTGATCCTCCTAGACAGAGCCATGTCAGTTCAGGAGGATTCAAGAGAGAAGTGCCAAACTGCAATAAGATGGGCCAAGCAAATAGGCAGGCAGACTCCCGTGCAGTGGCAATGAATGGCCACAGTAATCCAGTGTCCTGTCTCTTCTTTAGCACCCAGCATTGTGAGGATTAGAAAGGATTTTTTTTCCAGACTTTCATTGATTGGCCATGTGATCCCGGACAAATCATGAAACATCCTGATTTGGACTCTATTCTCATCTGTAAAGGGAAGATTGCTCTGATGATCTTCAAGGTCTCTTTCAGCTTTAATATTCTTTACGTGTATCCATCAAGCACTGGGAAGCAGTCTGGCCCACTCAGATGGCTATGGAGAATGCCCCCTACAGCATAAAAAAAAGGTCTTCTGAAGAGATGAAAGCACCAACTTTCTTTATAGCCAGAGTTTGCCCAGTATAAAGGAAAGTAAGAGGAAGAGAAGGAAAAAGCAGGATGTCCTTTTTTTACAAAAGGGAAATTAAGGTGCAGTTTCACAACATCATAGAGAGAATAAATTACTGGTGCTTTTAGACATAAACACAGAAGAACTCCAAATTTTTTCCCAGATTTTTATCCTATTATATCAACCTTCCCATAGGATGGCCTGATGATAAGCAAAAGGAGCATTTTCGCTTTTTAATTTTTGTAGATTTGTGTTTACCATTTTCCCTAGGATGCCAGCCTGGACATCCCAGAAGTCTAGCATGAGAGCCCTCCTGACCACACACCCTACACAATCTTCTGTCTCCCACACTCCCTCAGGAGCAAAGCCTTTGGTGGTCAATGGACGATGATAACTAATCCCTCCATGCATGACCTCCAGAACTTAGTTCATCCCATCCACAGAGCATGTGTTGCTCATCATGCATCACTTCTACTCCATGGAAGCTCCCTGAAGACAAGGGTAATAGAGGTCACGAAGCCTTTAGATCCCTACAGCATACGGTACACCACTTGTCTCCAGTAGGCTCACTGTAAACACTTGTAGAATGAATGCAGGTGAAACAACAATATCTTTGACATAGAACTATTTGGTCACACTGGTGGCACATACCTCTCTTAGCTTTTAACTAGGATGTAAACTTCCCTAAACATGTTCTACCTCTTTCAGAACACACACCACCAATTAAGAACTGAAGCTGAAGCAAAGATGGGAGAGAAATTAGGGCAGCAGGAGACTCAGAGGAGAAGTAAAGGATAGGAGCGCAAGAAGGCAATTGGAGATACTGACGAGGAATGCCCAAAAATGACATAGATAGGATCTCCCAGGATTCCTCCCTCTCCTCCTAAGCCCAGAGCCCCATCAAAGCCAGCCCCCAAGACATCTATTTCTACAGCATACCAACACACACATACATGTCCACTCAGACGCCCTCTCACATACACATGTCCAGACACCCTCCAGTTGGCAAACAAGTGACAGTACGCAAATTAGCAGAAGCCACAAAGATTTGCTTCGGTGGGGAGCCTGAACAAACAAGGAACAATTTTGCAAGTGGCCACAGATGGCTTAGCTTCTCTCCTTACAATGGACACTAACAAGATTTGCCATAACTAATTCATTCTTTCACACCATTGCCCTGTTCCCCCACCTTCTGAGGGTGGGGGAAATTCCCCATCATGGCCATATGCATTTTTGTTCCTTTCTAACACACAGAAAGTGCAATTTGTTCCTCCTCATTGTGTATGGGTAGATCACACCTAAAGGAGTTAAAAAAAAGTTTGAGAGGAAATGATGGTGGAAGCAAACATATGCTGGCTTTTCTCTCCCATTTCAGCTGTTTGGAGAAGGGGTGGAAAAGCAGATATTTACTGAGTCCTATACTGAGCTGGAGAACTCAGTA
This sequence comes from Orcinus orca, assembly GCF_937001465.1. Taxonomy (NCBI): domain Eukaryota; kingdom Metazoa; phylum Chordata; class Mammalia; order Artiodactyla; family Delphinidae; genus Orcinus; species Orcinus orca. Next base: position 28,580,949 of record NC_064573.1, read on the forward strand.
GTAGCAGAGGAATGGGTACGAAGCATAGCAGAAAACAAAACAGTGAAACAGACAGCTGGAGACAGTCCACAGCAAAATACTGGATTTGGAAACTTTGTGGGCACCTTAAGCTCTTCTTCACTCCAGGCACTTTCTAATCAGCTTTTCATAAGTGTCCCTAACACACAATCAATGGATTCTTAAGAAAATGACTGAGCTTCTCTAACTCACAGGAATCAGAATGTTGGAGGCGTTCCTTTGTACCTGCCTGAAGGCTCTTTAGGCCTCTTCAGGGTGATAGCGAAAACCAAGGGCACTTCCTCTCCTCACTGGGGGCTGCAGCAGACCTCTGTTTCTTGTCCACTCTGGGCTTGCTTCCCTCCATTGGTGCTGTATTTTGATTTCTTAAAGCAGCTCTCTGCAGACACCCGCATTCTCTTCTCCGCAACTTGGGAGCGAGTGGCAACATATCTTTCTTTTTTGTATGTTTGTTTTTTTGTTTGTTTTAACATATCTTTCTTGATGCGCTCAGGAAGAAGTCGGATCTCCCTATCTGCTCTCCCGAGGCTTTCCTGCACTCCAGATTTCCAGGTAAACCTTGCAGGTCAGCCTAGCGGATTCAAGGCAGACAGTGAGCATCCTGCCCCCTGGACAACGGTTCAAACAATGCCCTGGCCACTTTTCCCTCCTGCCTACATCCTCTGCTTCCCTCAAGGCCCATTCAAGCCTCCTCTCTTCCTTCATCCTTCTCTGGATTCTTCACACACCCCAGCATCTGGCACAAGATGAGCATCACACTTGGGCCTAACCTTCCCAACCAAAGGTGAAGTTTGGAGGCTTCTCTGAAGGCCAAACAAGTCTGTATATACCTGGAGTGATGGCTCTGTATCCTTTCACCTGCCCGGATTTTCATTCTTAGTCATCATTCATATCAAGTGTAGCAGAATATGTCTATACTCTTTTTTCAAATAAATATGTATTTTATACTTATAGGCAGCTATTTAACAAAACTATGCATGTTATTATATTAATAATTAGGTCAAATCAAGTCCATATATTAATATGCCTCCTAGTTATATGAATCAGTATTTATATGGGGATTTATTGGAATATCTCAGTTGGAAAAGACTTTTGTATATTCTGCTTCATTGCCTTCATTTCAAGATGTGACTCCTGAGAACAAGAGGCAGTGAGGAAACCCAGGTGGTTGGGAGCAGAGACTAATCTCCTGTTTCTCAGTCAGGGCTCTATTGCATCATATACAGTATCTATCTTCCCAGAGGCCAGACACACACACATACATGTATGTGCACCTAACACCAAATACTCTCTAATGCACACACCAAACCACACCACCTTCTTAGGGCTCCTCAGACAGAGCTCATCAGAGAAAACATGATGACAGAAGGATGTATGTGACTGTGCGTCCTTCTCTGATGTTCTCTAGATATGACTCGGACTATCTCCTAAATATATGTCTTCCTCTCCAGCTCTTTGCCTCCACTGCCCACAGGCTGAACCCCATAGCGGGGCTGTCCTCTTCTGAGAAAGAAAAGCTCCAAGGACGAGCAGTTGTCTCCCTGTGTTAAATGAGATGAGCAGAAGCAGCCACTGCTGCACAGCAGTCAGGCCCAGACGGAGAGTGCTCTGCTGCAGGCCTAATATCGGGAGCAAAGGTCAGCTGTCATTTAGGAATGAAGCCAGAAGGAAAGCCAGGCATCCAGAAGATCAGCACCTGCTCCTCCCTAGAGGTGGAGGGGGCACAGCTGGTCCAGCCCGTGGCGGCCCCTCTCAGGCCCACCTGCACGGCTGCCCCCAAGGGGGTGTGAGCAGTGGCTTCCACACTAGTAGAAAGCCACCAGTACCTCGGGTGGAGCAGTAAGTACTTTTGAGAGGGTCCAGGACCAAAGGCCAAGCTCATCCAGGAGTGCCCACTTTCTCACCAGTTCTTCCATCCCTCCTCTGCACTGGTTGCCTGGACTGAGAGAGCCTTTCAGAGGCAGCCCTTCCCCCAGCCCATAAGCATGAGCGAATTCTCTACCCCCGGCCCCACCTCTTCTTCCAGATGCCAAACATCCCTCCTTCCCTTTGCAGGGGCCAGCTCTCACATGGCCTCCACCCTTGCACTTGATTTGCCCCAGTAACCGGAGATTTCTACTTTTCTACTTCCATCTCCTCCACTGGGTAGCTTAAGTACTAGGCTGTAACCTTTGTCGTTACCATCAAATACAGAAAATAAAATCTTTATTAAGTGACTATGTAAGTGGTTCTCTGTTAGACCCATCAGATGGCTGAAACTGGACATTAAGTTGTATGAAGAGTGAAAAGGCAGCGTCACTATTAATAGGGATTCATTTATGTATATGTGATCATTTTTACCAATGTTAAGTTAGTTTGGGGTGGGCTAACACGGATTAATTAATAACTACATCCTGTATCAGTATCATCAATCTGGAATTAGACTTCAAGATTGTCTGGATTCTGCTCCCTCTAACAAAATGTGTGACATGATTTTTCAGGTTTTCAGCCAACCTTGCTTTTCTCTCTTCTTCTTTCTATGCTGGAAATCTCAAGGACATCCCATTGATTAAATACATCAGTACCATAAGCCACATGTGTCTCACAGAATGGATGCCTTCAACTCACGTCTCTTCTTGTTCTGCTTCAAGGTACTTCTCGTCTTTCTTTTTAATTAGCCAGGGACTGTCCCTATCACTCAGTCAAATCAACCAGTCAACTACAAGGTATTTTTTTGCGAATTCTGACATCCTTCTTCCTAGTTGAGGTGTTATGAAGAAGTTTTTCTGTCTCAGTTCCTACTTTGAGGTAGCCTGCAAATCAGACAGACAACATTACCCCACTTAAGAATAATGCCCAGTTATAACTCCATGATAGTGCCTGGCATGAGACACATAGGGATTGAAGAAAATACCTTTTATTAAATGAGTGTATAAATGAATGAATGACTCAGTGATGCAGAAGAAAGGGTGCACTGTAAATGGGACAGTTGGCATCAGCAGGGGTACCCAAGTACTGCTAAGCTCAGCTCTATGACTCTTTGTTGGGGCATCTTTCTCAGGTCCAGCAGAGCCCACTGTTCTGAAGTCAACATTCTCCCTTTACTATTTCCTCCTGTTCTCCTGCTCTCACACCTCTGGGATCTGCAGCCTCAGGTAAAACAGAGCTAGAAAGGGAGGCTGGCTAACCCAAAGTGCAGCCTGAGTCCGCTGGCAGAGCTGAAAGTAGGGACCATTCTTCTTGGCCCCTGGCCCACTGCCCCTGTACCCGCTACCACCCAGTTTACGAATACCGGCACTTAAAACCTCTCTCCAATGTGTCTATATGCTGTCTTCTCTTGCTCTCTCTCTCTGAATTGCTTCAGGCGAGATTTGTTTTTACTCTTGGATTGTATTAGAAAGTGAAGGAGAGACCAGTTAGTAAAAATTACTTCAGTTCACATAGTAAGGTTTTGAACAAGACTTTATCGGAGAGTTTCAGGAGCACAGCTGAGTACATTGCTAAGTCAAGTCACCGTATTTCTTATAATTCACATTAACAGGTGCCTACAATGTATTTTAAGATAGTAAAATAAATACAGACACACACGCATTGTAAGTTATCTAGGAAAATTCTATATCCTTAGGAGGAAGCAAAAGAGAAACCATTGGCTTCTCTCTCTTTCTGTTGTGTTTGTTTTACTTTATTTTCCATTCTAGGGGAATCCTCCAGTCCCCCAATGCTCTGTGTCATAATTCCAGCCTAATAGTGAGAGGATGGAGGAGATGGCATGTTTAAAAACAGCTTTATGGACTTTACGGGTTTTCACCAATTTACAGAATTCATCATGTGTTCATTCCCTGACCTCTCCTCTCATCACCATAAAGGAGAAAGACATACCCTTTGGTTTGTTAAAGGCTCTCACCCAGGAAAGCCCATGAGTGAAGGTTGGGAGTGTGTGTAGCAAGCGAGGGCTGGGCGTGCAAGGCCAGAGGCCAGCAGGGTGCTCTGCTCACAAAGTTGCAGGACCACTTGAGAAGATATCTCAGAGCATCTCCTGAACCTGCTGAGATGATTTTCACTTATTTTGTGGAACATGACAGAAAAAGAGGACAAATGCACATGGTTCAGGAATAGAAGAGTTTATAAAACTTTCACAAGATTTGACGAAACTATCCCTCTGGGTGCTCAGGCATCTAACTATTCTGGTCCCAGTTTACAGAGAAATGGAAACATTGAGAAGGCACCTGCTTGTGGGTCTTCAGGAGGGCAGGCTTAGAACCTTGGGCTTGGGCTCAACCCCCCGAGCCCTGAGTGAGAAGCTGCCTCAGGGCTCAGAGGGTGGACACGCTGGGATCCCAGCTTCCCGACCCTGAGACTGAGGCAAGGCACTGGAGGTTTCTGCACCTCACTGCATACAACTGTAAAATGGGGATAATAACATCTCCACTGCCGTGGTGGGGCGGATTTAGTAGACAGTGTGTGTTGAGTGCTTGGCAACGTTCCCAGCTGCACTCAGCAACAAAATGGTGGCTGTGGCTCTGCTCAGGAAAGCAGCCTGCACGGCCAGTTGCTTTTCCCTGTGGTTCAAGTTTTCCATAAAAGAATGACTCTCCTCTGCCTCTGATGCACAGTTCATATTCTTCAGCAGGAAATGAGGAAACGTTAAGAGGCTGTACACCGAAGGATCTCCAAGCAAACATCCACGGACAGCAAGACCTAAGCTTAAGCAACCAGTAAGATTTTGTGTGACTTACAAAATGAGGTGGGAACAGGAAGAAATACTTTTCTTAGTGATGGTTTTCATTTTTTTCTGTTTTGTTTTTGTTTTTATTTTCTCCACCCCCTGCCAAAGGATTAACATGCAGGTTCTTAAACAAGGGGGTCCCCCATTTACAGCTGACAGCGGCAGCTGCAACTTCTGACTCTCCTGCAGAATGGCAGGGAATCGAATCAAAAAGAAAAGCAAGTGGACAACCTTTCCTCCGGGAGCACGAAACACAATACCAGCCTCTCGCCAAACCCAGCAGACCCCAGCTCTGATTGGAGGTTGCCTTGGAACAAAGGGAAATTGGTATTTAAAAAAAAATCTTCTGAAAGCCAACTCAGCAGATGGTTTTTTCCTGGGCTCCAAGAGAGGGGGGTGGGGCAGGGAGGTGGGGGTAGGGGAAGGATGCCGGGATAACCCAACTGCCACCAGGATACAGATGACTGAGAAGTGACAAAGATGGGTAAAGAAGGCTGACCTCTCGCCCCAGAATTTCACAAAGGGCAATTACACCATGTGCTGGTGATCTGGACTAAGCCGCTGATCACATCCAACCTGCAGCTGCTGTTGACCACAGCCACGTCTGGGGGCTTTATCCAAAGCTGGGGAAGAGAGAGCCTAGGGATATTAGAGGAAGCCTGGAAAAGTTTAATTAGAGACTACAGCTTGTTAAGAATCTAATATAGGGTAGTTCTACAGAAAAACACCTTATATTTCCATTTCACTTTTAACATTTCAGAACCACTTTACAACCGTGCGCTCAGATTATCTTCAAAGTAATGTGTAAGGAAGAGACACAGTATTAATCCCCTGTTAAATATGAGAAAACAGAGATTCACTTGCTAAAAGCAGAAGGACTCAAAACCAGAACCCCCAGCACGGAGTGGTCACCCTCCCCTCAAGTCTCAGGCCAGACAGGGCTAATGGAATCTTGTTTTGGACAGGTCCTTTGCTGAATCCCACATTTTCAGTCCAAACCAGGACACCTAAGAATACTTTTGTAAACAGCTTCTAGATTAAGTCTCAGTGAGCCTATTATCCATAGCTCTGTGCTGCATGTACTGCCAGCTATCACTTCTTACCATGTCTCACTGCTGCTATGCCCTGATGAGGAATGTTCTCCAGCGGGGAGGTGGCTGTAGGTCTCCGGGATGAAGCTACAATGCCCAGGTTCACCCACAGCCTAGACTGGGAACATGCAGGAGGAGCAATTAGGTGAGCTGCACAGGACTCAACTATTCTCTCTTGAGGAGGTACCAGCAGGACCAGCTAAAGTGCACCATTCAACGATGGCGTCCTACTGCTAGAAACCAAGAGACCAAGGGTCTGATGAAGGTTTGAGTCTCTCCATTCCCTCTCCCCTGGTAATTAGTTGTAACTTAGGGCAAGCCAGATTAAAAACCCTCAAAGTCCCTCCCTCAGTCTTTAAAACAGGGAGGAATAACAGCTGCTTCATGGAACTATCCCAAAAACAAACCAGAAAGAGGTTACAGTTGGGCGATGCAAACCCTTTGTAAAGGTACTGCGCAGATGTGACGGTTGCTACCAATTTTCCACACTATGCACTATCTGAAACACTCATTTTGACAGTATGTTGTACTGTCCTGGGTTTTACCCTAAATGCTCTGAGATCAATTCTTCCAATAAGAACTGTCTATACCCCACACAGCATTTATGCTGAACACAACCTACAACTCTGTAGATTCATGTCGAATTTAGATGCTTCAACTCTCCTATGGTATATCTGGATGGGAGCACAGAAAAGGCAGCATGATGAAAAGTTTCAGATGTTTCTAAAAAACCAATGCAAAATATACAGGGCTGACTAGGCAGAAGCTGTTTTGATAGAAAAGAGAGTTTTTTCCATAGAGCTACCTTCATTGGCACAGAGCTAACAAGAACTTGTTTGACACCCAGGCCAGGAAATAAAAGACACAACTTCTGTCCTCAGAGAGCATACACCGTAACCGAGAAGAAAATACTTTACCTTTGATAACACACTTTTAAAACTTTTTTAGTTAGATCCAAAAAGGCCACTATGTAAATGAGAAAGCAGGTTCACAGATGGTGGAGAACCATCTAGGGATGCCCCAGTATGAAAGCACAGAAGACGAACTCTGAGTGAGAGGGCATCTACATTTCAAAGTTGCCCTATTTCTGTGCCTTCTGCGTAGTCCACAGACCCTAACTAGCTTTGACTCAGATCCCTGCCTAGAACTATGCACAAAGAAATGATAAGAAGGATAATGCAAACACCTGCATTTTGGCCCAGAGTCCACTGTATGTAGGATGTGACGATGTGGACCAGCAAAAGTAGCAGAAGGCAATATTAAATTGGAGTCTCCTTGACCTTGAGCTCAGTATACACTGACAATGATGAAGCTGCCCAGAAAGCTGACAGAGCCTGGGGTCCTGTTAATAGAGATACTACGCTTAGAGTGGAGGAGGGCACAGTCCCCTGCAGCCCCAGACCACCTTCCAGTTTTGTCCTCTGCTCTGTGAGTCCTCCCCACTGATGCCTTTTAGGAAGGACACTGACAAAGTGGCATTCCTGGCATAGGAACCAAGGTGCTTTGGCATCAGGAAACGATGGAGTCCCAGGAACTGGAAATATTTAGGCTTTAAAAGAATGATTTTAGTGCAACATAAGAAAGAGCTTTACTAAAACCAGAGCTGCCTCAAGAGGTAGCAGCGAGCCTCCTCCCTGAGGGCCATTGAGCAGCGGCCAAATAACTGTCCATGAGGGATTTTGGAAGGTGTCTTCTGTTTATGAGCGAGGCTGCAATGGAAATATTCAGAGGATCTTCTGACTCTCAGTGAAGTCCATGATGCTGGAAGTGTGACCCAACTGTGGGCCCATTCTTTCCTTTTGACCCATAGCTTCTGTGGTTGGCCTTCGCCTGCCTCCTGGCCTGGTGCCAGATTCTGGCCTGTGTCAGATTTAACTCCTGGTTCTCAGACCCTTTCTGGATCTCCTGATCTTGCCTTCCTTCATGACCCAACGGCACCCATATCCCAGCATGATGCTGCCCTGCCGCTTACTCAATGGCAGTAATCCAGTAGGAAGACTGGGAAGTTCAGGAACCTGATGGTGCAAGAAAGAGCCCCACAGCCAAATAAACCCGTGTCCACCTCTTGCTCCCCTGAAAGGACAAGGATGGAGAAATCACGGAGATTCCCACTGTATGCTACAAATAGATCTCCTTTAACCACACCCATGATCCACTCCTTTAAGGCTGTTCTCCAGAGATACAGTCTGTTGTGAACAATGCTGAAACCCCCGATTTGTTTAGTGTTGTGAATGGGTTCTCATTCACAGCACTGAACAAATGAACTAACTGGCCTGGCATGAAAGGCTGCCCACATTCCCGGGCACATTCATATCTGCAAATGATTACTTCTTATTGGCAAGGCATGGTGGTCCACCTTGAAGGTCAGAACTGCTGTCTGTCCCTGTCCCTTCAAGAATTCTCTACCCACTCTGCTCCATCTCCACCAATCCTCCCCCACCCCACCCCAACTGTGAAACTGGCTAGAAACTTGTGAGGGCCGAAAAAGACACTGTGGGAAAAACACCATAAACAAGGTCTAGAAAAACACACTGAAGCAACCTGCATTTGATACTAATGATGATTATCAAATGGCCTCAAGGGCCAGGTACCAAGATGGGAACTGCTTGGATTTTTCAGAGTCAATAAAGGCCTCCACTCTTTCCCCTGGTGAGGTCAGAGGCTGGTGGGGAGGTGAGGGAAGTTAGTCTGAGGAGGGAGGGGCAGGCAAGAAAAAGCACAAACCTGGGACTTCAGAGGCAAAGGCACACTCCAGGTACAGACGGAGGCCTCCTGCCTTCATAGGCCAAGATCCAATGGAATACTATGGAAGGTGGAAAGGAGCCCTAGAAGTTATGTCATCCAAACCTGCCCTCAGTGCAGGGACTGGGCTGGCTATCCTGGGCTGACATGCTCTGACTGCGGCCTCAGCTTGCACCAAGCGCTTGCGGCTTCACCAGACAGCACATAATTCAGACTCCTGCACACACTGCATACAACAGCTAGTCCATGTGGGTGTTTGCATGCTGTGTCTGTCTGCACACCTCCTGGGAACCTGGCTCTACTGAGTTTCTGCCTTCCCACTGGCAGCCTCTCCCTCTGGCCACTGGCTCCTCTTGTGGGCATGCGGGGAGCAGAGTCTTAATGCCACCTTCCAAGTCAAGTCACCCTGAGGACCAAATGAGTTGAAACCATTTCCCCAAAGTAACTTGGCCATGTGAAAATTATAACACGAATTTTTAGCTTATTGTGGATAAACCAAACCCCTATAACACAAGGCTTCATTGCCTCATGTGTTTGATTTCTGTATGTAAGGCAGTCAGGAGCCTGAACCAATGCCTGAGGCCCAGGCTTTGAGAACCTCACTGCCACATCCCCATGTTCTCTGCCTAGGAAACCTTAACCAGACCCAGCGACTTCCTGACCAAAGTGACTCATGTCTCGTGAACAAGAAAGGCAGGAGAGGGACATCCTGGGATGTCCTGCATTGTAGTGTTTGGAAGGTGGGATGTTTTTCATTTAGAGTTGCAGGAATCAGAAGACCCAAAGGATGGGGTAGAGAAGGGCAAAACAGGATTATTTCTCTTGCCTTTTATTAAAAATAAAAAAAGGCAACGCAACTGAAGGTCAACTGGAAATGCCTTAAGAGAGGACTTTTCAAGGATGTAGAATTGGGATGATGGAGAAGGGCAGGTGACTCTGCAAATGCTGGGAGCGTGTCAGGGGTGCAAGGAAGTACCAGCTGAACCCCACTTGATCATTCTTATGACACTACTTCGAAAGTTTCATTTTGAGTCATGCTTTGAGCTTAGCAGCAATCCTGGTTTGGCAGATAAGTGACCACAGAGATAAAAGACCTTTGAATCATCTCTAAATAAATCCCATACCAATTCTCACCACCAAGAAAAAAAAGCATTAGTGGCATGCTTTATTAGTAGATGCTTGTGCAGGCATCAGAAATAAACACACTGGCACCGCCACCCAGCCAACACAATTCAACATAGCCACGAGCAGTATTAAAACAGGATCAGCCTAAAGAAACACATGGCTTCTTAGACAGCCCACCCCTCCTAGGCACCCAGCACAACTGCAGGTCACTGTGTACCTAGCTGTGACTGTACTGAGGAGGGTCCTGTGGGTGACCTGGAAGAGAGAGAAGCAGAACGGGAATAAAGGTGATGCACACTGAGTGAGGTGCTGTGCTAAGCGCACCAGGCACTTTCATCTCCACAAGACACCAGCAAAGAGATGCTACTATTATCCTGGTTTTCACACAGTTAGGAAACTGTTTCAAGGGGTTAAGTAACTTGCTTAAGGTTATAGGGAGCCCAGGTTCTAGTGCAGGTTCTCTGCAGAGAACCTGCTCTAGAATCAGGGGATCTGAGTTCAAATCCACTCTCAGGACAGGTACTCTTTCTAACAGATCCCTTATTTCTTACCTGAACAATTCAGGGAATGAATGACTCTCTATCAGACAAGAACACAATTTTCTTGCTTTTACTGACAGGTTTATCTTCAATGGCACAGAGTTCACCAAAGGATGTTCCTTGTTGAAGTCCAAAATGAAACTAAGTACCAAGAGGAAAAGAGCCAGCACCATGCTTTAAACCCCCAGAGAATCCCAAACACAGGAAGAAAACAAGAAGCACACAAGGAGGGAAGAGGGGAACCAAACATTCCCAGAATATCTTCATGGAATGCAAGTCTGATAAATCTCACCACTTTTTAAGCTCAACTCTGACATTTGCTCCCACAATTTTAGGCCTTTTGACACTGGGGCAAAAAGGAAACAATCTGATAACAGAACAGTGGGTCCCGAAGAGAGGTTAAAAATTTTGTTTATAGTAACTAGTTTTCTTAAAGAGAAAGTCTTGCCTCATCTAACAGAATGACTCTTTAAGTTTCCAGTTTTGGGAAGAGAAATAAGGCTTCAGAGGTCAAAAGCTGTTTGTTTTCTTTTTCTTTCTTTCTTTTTTTTTTTTTTTAACATGCAAAAACTGAGATCCAGGAAGGTAAAGCATTCTTATTGAAGCTGTTAATAACAGAGGCAGAGCTGGTACGTAGGGCTCCTGTCCCCAAGTCCAGTGTTCTTTCCCGAACACCAACTCCAGATGTCAAATGTAACCTGTTGCTCGGTAGATACAATTACTTTATGGAAAAGGTTTTTAGCTCTAAAATAACTATAGAGAAACCTATCAGGAAACAAAATTTTCAGGCACTCTGATGAATAAATAGGAATGATGCTGCTTTAAAAAAAAAAATCTATAGAGAGAAAATATAAAATTAAACGAGAGGGGAAATTCAGCTTCTTGTGAAGAAATGCTGACCAGACCTGCTCTCCCAGCCAGGTTGAGGGTGTTGTAAGGGAAGAAGCTCATATACTCCCAGGAGTTCAAAGCACCACATTCACATACCCTGAGGAAGGGAGGGCAAGCCCTCAGCCAAGCAATGCACCTCGGAGTGACCAGAGAAGGGGCTGCACAAATGATGGCGAGGGAGGGACGCCTGAACCCTAAGGAGGGTGGAAGGCTCTCTGTTGGATGCTCAGGACCACCCATCAGAGTGGATGAGGAGATGGAGATGGGTGCAGCACCAGAGGTCCAGCAATCTGAGCTACCTTTCATCCCCTGCCCAACATGCCCTCCCTCCTGCAGCCCCTCCAAACTGCTATATCCCATAGAGGGTCAGGCGAGAAATGTGCATCTCAGCAGTTTACAGGGGAAATGGAGAACCCTGGTGCAGCCCTCCTTACTGACAACTGTACTACCAAGTCTCTCCTTTTATGCTTCTCTTCCCTACATCACTTTCATCATGTTCCCTGGACCCCCAACCCTTCCTTTCCCCAATTCAAAGCCTGCTGAGCACTTCCATTACTTATAGAATTAAATGCAAACCCATTCATTTATTTATTTTATTTTTTTTTTTTTTTGCGGTACGCGGGCCTCTGAGTGTTGTGGCCTCTCCCGTTGCGGAGCACAGGCTCCGGACGCGCAGGCTCAGCGGCCGTGGCTCACGGGCTCAGCGGCCGTGGCTCACGGGCCCAGCCGCTCCGCAGCATGTGGGATCTTCCCGGACCGGGGCACGAACCCGCGTCCCCTGCATCGGCAGGGGGACTCCCAACCACTGCGCCACCAGGGAAGCCCCATTCATTTATTTGATATTCATCACTCTCTGCAATCTGATGTCAGGCTAGCTTCCCATCTACACCACCTAAAAAGCCTTTTTTCTCTCCCATATTTTGTGTGTTTGACACGAGGGAGGTGCTATTTGAAGTATCAGTACATGAATTTGTGACCTGTCAGACTTCCCAAGAGAGGGTTATGAGTGCTCAAAAGAGAATACAGGGTCTTTCCATACACATGTGATGATGTTCTACATGGGGTTACTAAGAAGGAATCCTGATCATGGATCAGGACCATCGCAGGCCCTGAGGAATATGAGGTTGATGTCTCTGCTGCTAGAGAAAATAGGTTCTCCTGATGAAGCTGGGGGAAGGGGAACATTAAGTCTAAGGAAACAAAACAGAAGCAAATAACAATCCATAAGCACAATAAAGGAAAAAATAAGACTCTAACTCATTAGGCTTTGAAACACTTGGAATTTAAGACAGCAGGCCAGGTTATGATCCTGCCATCCTCGCCAATATGGGAAAGTGGAGAGAAATGCCCTCATGCTGGATCCTCATCTCCCAGAAGCCCTGTCCCGTGTGGGCACTTGAGGCCTGGACTCCAGTATTGGCCAAACAGTCTAGAAGAACTGACTTCAAAGGCCAACTCTGCTCCTGCTTATCTGAAGCCACTGAGCCTCAATTTCCTCATCTGTAAATAAATACCATCTGGGGCTTCCCTGGTGGCGCAGTGGTTCAGAGTCCACCTGCCGATGCGGGGGACACGGGTTCGTGCCCCGGTCCGGGAGGATCCCACACGCCGTGGAACGGCTAGGCCTGTGAGCCATGGCCACTGGGCCTGCGCGTCCGGAGCCTGTGCTCCGCAACGGGAGAGGCCACAACAGTGAGAGGCCCGCGTAACGCAAAAAAAATAAAATAAAATAAAATAAATAAAAATAAATAAATACCATCTGTCCGACAGGACTGTAATAAGGACTAGTAGAGAAAGTGAATACAGATAAAAGAGCTAGCCGCAGGTCTGCCACATGGCTCAATAAATCGGAACTATTACTATGACGTGTGCTCTGTAAATTACCCATTTTCTCCTAAAATCTTACATTGGGTTATATCATGTGGAAACTAGCATCTCAATTTGGCAGATGAGGAAACCAGGGCTTCAGCAAGGTTATATTCCAGATCCAGAGTCACAAAGCCAGTTGGTGCAGATAACCACACCACATTTTCTACCCTGGATCACTGTACAGTGCTTGTCTCAGAACACCCTCTCCTTCTCATGCCATTGAACCTGGTGGGTATCCTGACACCCACAGAAAGTCCTCAGAAAGAGGAGAGCTGCTAAACTCTGCCCAGCTGAGAGCCTCTTAAAATACAGTATGTTAACACGTATATATGGAATCTAAAAAATAATAATAATAATAATTCTGAAGAACCTAGGGGCAGGACAGGAATAAAGACGCAGACGTAGAGAATAGGCTTGAGGACACGGGGAGGGGAAAGGGTAAGCTGGGACAAAGTGAGAGAGTGGCATGGAAATATATACACTACCAAATGTAAAACAGATAGCTAGTGGGAAGCAGCCGCATAGCACAGGGAGATCAGCTCGGTGCTTTGTGACCACCTAGAGGGGTGGGATAGGGAGGATGGGAGGGAGACACAAGAAGGAGGAGATATGGGGATATATGTATATGCATAGCTGACTCACTTTGTTATAAAGCAGAAACTAACACACCATTGTACAGCAATTATACTCCAATAAAGATGTTAAAAAGAAAAACAAAAAAAAACCTGTCATTGTTGGAACATTTTAAGTTCACATGTTATACCTGAACTTGCTTCTAGAGACTCATTCTCATGTTCTCTATTGTTTTTATTGAGTGACCTAGAAGGAAAGTAGAGGAAGCTTAAGTTATTATACCACTTACCTGAGTCAGTCTAAGATGCAACAACATGGGTGCTGTGATAAAGAGCAAGGTGCATTTATGGGATCATCCATCTGCAACTCAGGACCTGCCCAAAGGACAATTCTGAGGCCCTAAAATATGTTCTGAGCTCTCTTTTCAGCCTCCACTTCTTACCAAATGCTGCTCTTACACCTCACATAAATCAATTCATCATAAACCCTCTTCCAGGCAGCATCTCAAGTGCCATCCTAAGTTTACATGGAAGGGAGGTGATCTGTCCGCTGGTTAGAAGAGTCCACGCATCCTTGAGCCAATTAAGTGGTATTTTCATGGGTCCCTCCTAACATCCTACTACTGAAGTGGCCCTGTTACCTGAAAATCTGTAACAACTCTCCAGTTTGGAGGACTGGGCCTAGGTTTGAAATTTGGAATAAAGCTCTTAAGCATACCACACATACATCTCCTCACCCCACAGCAGTATAACATGTACAGATAGAAGTAGCAGAAAACTAGCTGTGATATGTAAGGAATGCCATAATTATCCTACAGAACGTTCTTTTTACAAAAAACAATGAGAAAGCAAATCATTTGGGATCCAATATAAGCTGTCTTTGCCAAAGGCTGTCAAACAATGACTTGAACAAAATTGATTGGTCTGCAAAAGTAAAACAAACAAAAACAAAAAAACAACAAGAAAAGCACATAATGATTAACGCTCATTTTTCCCCAGCCTCCAAGTTTGGAGGCTGAATCGTTCAAAACAAAATGAAATAAAACAAAATCCTTGTTATCCTAAAACTCACTGTCCTTCCCCTAAGTCACGGGTCAACAAGTGTTTTTGGTCAGAACTAGATAGCAGAGAGTTTAAGCTCTGAGGGCCATACACTCTCTGTCACAACTACTCAACTCTGCTGTCGAAGTGCAAAAGCAGCCATAGCCGAAACGTAAATAAATAGATGTGGCTCCATTCCAATAAAAATGTATTTATGGACAGGGAAATTTGAATTTCGTATAATTTTCCCATCTTACAAAATATTATTCTCTTTTTGATTTTTTCCCAACCATTCTTTGCTTGTGGGCTGTATAAAAATAGGCGGGGGGCTGGATTTTGCCCACGGACTACAGTTTGCCAAACCTGCTCTAAGTCAGCATATATGATCAGGTGATACCCAAGTAGGCATCTCCACCTGCTCAAGCACCAGCTCAACAGAGCCTTCTTCCAAGCTCTTAGCAAAGGACCTGAGTCCCAAGGGCCACTCCATGTACACTTCTTCAGTGAGCAACCTGCCTCAAAATAAAAAATCCAGAAGACTAGATTTTAGAGTGAGACACTGATCTGATGCTTACAAAATGCCATCCTCATCCTTTTCCCTATCTCAAATTACTGATCATGTACTTCCCATTCATACAAATAAATAAATTCTGCAAGCTCATTCCACTGAGCTTTTCCGTACAAATAGTAAGCAAGGTTTCCACCTTTCCACCTCAGCTCCAGCTTTTGCTTACTCCTTGTTTGCAAAACAACAGGCACTTGAAGAGTAATAAAGTTCACATTCTATCCCAATAGAGATCAGAGAACTTCCTATCATCTATCAAATGATTAAGACCCAGTACCGATAACTTTATTCGTTCATCTCTGGAAAGAATCAGCTCTAGGCATAACGTAGGAAGAATAAAGGAGTACAATATGAAGCAAGCTTCTAACAATTTAAAATTTTCATAGATATTCCCATTACAGTGCCAGCATAACACAGCACTGTACATTGAATTTCAGCCTTTCTCCTTCCTTTCTTCCCCCTCCAATTGCTCAGGCTTAGAAAAGCATACTTGGTAAATCACGTATTCAAAGAAGCAATTTCTTCTCTCTTTCCAATAAAGCACAAAAGGGCATCCAACTTTTTGGGTGAGAATGACCAGCCTGAGAATTTCAGATATGAGAGTGGAGGTCCATTGCACATTTCAGCTTTGAAATCATCCCCATGTCACAAATTCCAGAGTTTTATTCTGGGACATTCCAATAGACAGAAGCCTATATTTGGGAACAATCTTATGGCCTTAGGAAAGTAGTACTGACCAGGACAACTTACTCTCTTTCTAGGATAGTGAATTTGGGTTTGCACACCCAAAACTGTGGGCTGCTACTCAAACTCTGGCAGTGATGGGGATGGAGGGAAAACTGTTACCACAGTTTTCAAGACTGGTCACCCACACAAAAATCCAACAACACTCTTTGTGCCATCTCAGTGACCAGGGTCAAAGACACTCATTTTCAAAGCTGAAGAGACCCAACTCCAAAGCAAAGGCTAACTTTCTGAGCCTGCTTGCATTTCTTTGCATCTGCTTGCAAAAATCTCAAAAGTTTCCATGTGCATCTAGATAATCCTTGGTTTTATGACAGAGAACCCACAAAGCATCGCAAAGTTGTAAATGGGGAGGGGAGAGGGGAAAGCACTACCTCTATGCTACATAAAAACACACCAATTTCTAAAGATTCCTTTGTGGTCCAAATGTTAAAGTAAAATGGCCAACTGCCCTGGCTTGCCCAGGACTGAACCTGGATGCAGGACTTTCCATTTAAAAACCAGGATAGTCTCAGCAAACTGGGGGTGTTGGTCACCCAGAAATGTCTCTTCTAGTCCAAGTTTTTGGATTTTAACTTCGACAAATCTGCCAAAATGCCTAGCATAAGGAAGGGCACAAGCCCTACACTAAAGAAACAACATGATTCTTAGCAACTTTATTGAAAATGACTACCCCAAAGTTCAAAAACCACTGTCAACAGAAACACTACAGATTATCTCTGGGCTATAAAGGAGAGAGGTTCATTCATATAGACCATTTTATCTTCCATCATGTCCAGAGTCCAAATAATTATGATGTGGGGGAAAGAGTTACAAAGACTCTGGTTAACATCTACTACCTAGAACTGCAAAACTGTCAGCAAGAGGGCTCCTTTCAGAGCTGTTCACAAGACCCAGAGATTCTTGGAAACAAAAACTTTCTAGACTAGGGCAGCCCTCTGCTATCACAGCTGAGTGCCACACCCCTCCCAGAAATGGAGGTCTCTGTAACCCTCTGTGACACAAAATAAATACAATGAAACCTAGATCCATACATTCCCAACCAAAGAACATCACTAAATCACCTAGAGAGCTCCACACCCACATTGACTTTTATGAGGAAAATGACCATGTACCAAGTTCATTCAACACTCAATCTTAAAAGTCTACAGTTTGTTAGATAAAGCTTCATGCCAGTCCCCTACCCCTTCCCTTTCTCCAGCTCTAAAGCTCACCACTGGCTTCCAGGATAATGATCTCTCAGCCCTAGAAGAGCCTCATTTACTACAAAGACTGGGCTTCCTCAGTCAAGTAAGTGATTTATCTATTGTAGAAAGATTTACAGCAGTGATTGAAACCAAAAGGAGGTTATAACTGTTCTTGACTGTTCTGATTGACCAAAATTTTCAACATCCTACTCTCGACTGTGAGAACAAATGCAAATATTAAAGCAAAAAAAACAAAAAACACCCTCAAATTTTGTCACAGCTTAGCCAGATCTGACCCAGCCAATTGGCTGCTACACAATAAATAGGAACTTCCACGATTATAATTTTAGTAGTTTCTTTTTTGCTTTGTTTTGTTTTGTTTTTGGTCGATAGTATCCATAATAATAAATTGGATCCTATACCGAGATATCACAGACATTTATTCTGCAGGTCCTAAGTATTCCATCAAGGAGATTAGTAATTTATAAATAATTAAGTAATAAGCAAATAGACCCTTAAAGTTTGAGGATAAAATGGCAAAAACAAACAGAAAAAACCTAGTCAACAGGGATCCCTACCTTCTTTTTGGAGTGGCTTCTTTCCTCCTCCTTTGTGGCTTTGCTATTTTTCCCAGCACGGGACACCTTCTGGTCCCCAGACTGCTTGATGGTGATCTTGATCTCGGGTGGGCATATATAGTTCTCCAGATTCTTTGGGGGTTTCTTAGCCCGCTTCGTGGTCTGAATCTTCAGCTTCAGGCTCCCCTCTGTGAAGTTTGCCTCCTTGATAGAAAACTCCTGTTCTTCCAGACCATCTCCTGCCACCCATTTCTCACTGTCTGCATTGGAGTTGGAATCCACATCCCGTCCTGAGCCCAGTTCATCCTCCTCCTCTGGCTCCATGCGTTCTCCGCCTACTGGGATTCCCTTCCCAGTCTCCGGAGCAGAGAGCAAAGGTTCCCCTGCACAGCCAGGAGCAGTCAAGGGCTTGGCTGAGGAGACCGGCAGGAATTCCGACTCGCTCCCCCTTTGCCGGGAACTGCTTAAGACTTCCCTGGACTCCATGACAATCCTACAGTCTCCAAGAGTTCTCAGGAGGGGGACGGGGAAAAGGGAAAAGGAAAAGGTGAGAAGAAAGGGCACCCAAAATTCCAAGGAGAAAGTGGTCCAGCTGCTGGGTTCAGAGTCCCAGGGATGGAGGTTGTTCAGAAGGGATCAGATCTGCAACTGAGAAGCAGAGAGGTAATTAGCCATGGCAGGAAGGAAAATGACCTCAAAGGTAACTCAAACTAAGTTCCAGAAGCCCCATCCCACCTCACTTATCTATGGCATCAGAAAAAAATGATTGGAAATAAATCAAACCAGAAAGTGCACATCCCCAAATTATATTATATTGGAGCAGAGGGGGAAACACACGCACACACACAGCCTTCCATTGAATTGTTATTAATTTTTATGGTTGTGGGCCCAAGGATAAAGATAAGAGAGGTGAGTCCTCCGGTCCAATAATAAGCTAGATGCTTCTTATACTAAAGCCACAGCTGGCTGAGCCACCATCAAAGCCAACCATGATGAAAGGTTGCTAAGTGCTGATGCTCAGGTCTGTGGAAACTGCATCTGGCTGGCTTCTTGCACAACTTCCCTCTCACATGTGAAGAACAGTCTGCAAAGCTGAACACAACCCTGCGCTGCCTGGGCCAATCTCTCCATCCCCTCAGAAGAAGAACTTCTGGACCATTCTTCCTTTATTATCTTTCACTATGAATTATTTTAATCATGCACAAGTCTTGTCTTTATTTCTTAAAGTAAACAAATGCTAAGCTTAGGTGAAGCCTTGTAAAAGGAAAACAAAAAGAGTTCAGTGAGAAATTACTTCTAATGCTGTGATTAATGCAAAACAAATGCTAAAAATGTTTCCAACACAAAAGTTATTTAATCATTATCAATCATTTAGATAAAAATAGTCACCCGAGACAGTTTTAATTCCCTTCCTAGACCTTAAATAAAGTACCGTATGTCTACATGACAACAAAAAAGAGAGGGGAGAGAGGGAGCATTTCACAGGCCTCTGGAAGTGCCAGGAATCCCCCCAGGATTTTTTATTCTGCCTTCCTCCTCACCAAACCATCATAGGATCAGCTAAACTATCCTTCACCCTTATTCACTCCATGTCCCATTATTCTCAATTTCATATTCATCATTTTTAAAGCTCAAAAGAAAGCCCAAATGCTCATTCTCAAGAGAAAAACCTCAAGCCCTGGGGCCGCCCTCAACTTCAAGACATCATCTCCTTCTACCCCTGGCTGTAGGTAAGATTACATCCAAGCCTTCACAAATGTCTGAACAGTCAGCAGAAGGCATTACAGCATACCTTAGGCTGCTACCTTTGAACCCATCAATTTAAGGAACTGACCAGCAAATGTGCCCACCAGAAAATGCCAAAAATGCCTGCAAACATACATTCAGAACAGCCAAGAACTGGAAACCGAACGGGTACTTCCTCCCACTGGAATCAGTACATTTTCAGCTGACGCCCTGTGAGGAAGACAGCCAGCAAGGCAGCAGGGCTTCAACATGGACCCTGCTCCCCAGAGAAGCCCAGGAACATACTCAGCTCCTGGAAATTGCGCAGCCCCGCAGAAAGACACGTTTACAACTGCTTCCACTTAGGGGAAAACCCAATGAATGCAGCACTTCTGCAAGAGAAGTGGCTGCCTGGTGAGAGCGTGAGGCTCCTTCCCAAAGTTGTCAAGCAAACACTGGACTGCCACCTGTGCCCCATGCTACAAAAGGGACCAAGTCCCCACTTAGGAGCAGAGGAGGGTAGTTAGACCAGATGACACTATGTTTCCTTTACTTGTGAGATTCTTGTCTCATCTAGACTGATCTGCCTACCTGCCCAAAACCTTACATAGGTTTTAAAAAGTCATATTCAAATCAACATTCATTGAGGCCTCTCTTACTAGTGTCAGGTAACACACTGCTGTTGGAGGCATCAAGATGCCTGAGAACCTGTCCCTATTTACCTCTACTGAGCAAAAAACCATACAAATTGGTAGCCATGTTTCTTATGGCAACAGTGTTCAGTGGTTTACTCCCTCTGGCAGGAATCTCCAGCGTTACATTTTAATTCCCTGGTACCTACCAGTAAAGCGTCCTTTGGTCAGAGCAAAAGCTGAGGTATATTCTCCATAAAATTTCCTAAACTAAATCTATTTGGACCTTTGAACCAGAGTAGGTCAATAGCTACTGCAGGTTCTGTGATGAGAGAAAAGAAAGTAAATTCTAAACTTTAGAGGAATAGATAGGAGTACGAAGTGGATAAATTATCTATATTGAGAAAGTATCTTCCCTTTAAAAAATGACTCACTTCAGAGTTTCTTATATTTAGTAGTATAAATCATTAACTAATTAATATAGAAGACAAAGTTCCAAAACTTGAAACTCAAATAGTAAGAGATCCACAAAAAATGAATATTCAAGGGCTTCCCTGGTGGCGCAGTGGTTGGGAGTTCGCCTGCCGATGCAGGAGACGTGGGTTCGTGCCCCGGTCCGGGAGGATCCCACGTGCTGCACAGCGGCTGGGCCCGTGAGCCACAGCCGCTGGGCCTGCGCGTCCAGAGCCTGTACTCCGCAACGGGAGAGGCCACGGCAGCGAGGGGCCCACGTACCGCAAAAAAAAAAAAAAAAAAAAAATGAATATTCAACAATTTTTTTTTCAGTTCTCCTCCAGTCAAGATCCTAAGATACACAATTTAAATACAATCTCTTTCCTCAAGGAGGTTACACTCTTGAAGAACGATTTGAAAAACAAAACAGATTTTTATATAAGGGATAGAAACAAAGGGAAGAGAAAGGGTTTTCCACTTGGGCAAGGTGTAGACTGATAGATAGGAAACTACACAGGAAGTCCTCAAGAGAGCATAGGATATGGCTCTGACCTTGAGGGGCTTCAATAAGTGGAGTGGGAAGGAAGACATGGCAAACAGAAGGAACAGCATGAGGCAAGGCCTGGGCAGGAGCACACAGGGTTATGTTCAGGAAAGAGAAAGCTGAGGTTTGGCTAGGAGGTGTGGTACAATGTGGTGACTGGTAAGAGGTATAGCTGGAGATAAAAGGTTACAGCCAGATCATGGACATCACTGAATGGCACGCTAATGAGCTGGATTTTATCTTAAAGGTAATGGGAAGCCATTTAAGTAGGGGATGTCAGTAGGGAAGGGGTATTATTAAAGTTATGCTTTAGAAAGATAATTCCGGCATGTGGTGTGAGGGCTGAATTAAGGGAACCTGATATTAGAGGCAGGGGGACCATAAAAAGGCTCGGCTGAAATTCAATTCTTGTTGCATGAGGACCAAACCAGGGCAGCGCAAGTATAAAAACTAGAGATGAAACAGTAATGCAGTTTCAAATAATCCCATCCAGGAGCACATCAATTCCAGACTTTCCCTACTGGTTTACCTTAAGAATTCAGTCTTAGGGCTCATTAGCCAACAAGCTGCATTCCCTATCAAGTCACACCAGTCTCCACAGTGGCATTACACACACACAGAGTTCTTTCTGCCTTGATACTTTTGTAGAATATTTTCTTATACCCTCTTCCAACCATGCAGGTGATGCCTGCCATACAACTGGTATTCTCCAAATGTTTGTTGCATGAAGGAATGAATGAGCAAATGAACAAACAGATCCCAAGCCTTCCCACATTTCAAGGTCATGCCCAAGTCTTCACTTCTCCATGGCAACATACTGCAAACTCTGGACCACAGCACTCACTCCTTGGCCTAACTTAACACTGCTCACAGCTGCAGAGCTTGCAACTAAATGCTAGTCATACAATGTCTTCTCATTGTTTCAGTACACAACTCTTATTTTCCTTACTCTATTGCAATTCAGGCTCAAGCTGAGACCAACTGTAACTGTACAACACTTACATTTGCTTCAGCACCCAGCGCAGGATGGGCACATGGAGGACTTCATGGAGTTCTTTCTGAATGAAAATGAATTAGCCCCTGACAGCTCATCAAAGTCCTGTGGTTCAAACTACTCCAACTGTAGCTCCACCCAGGCAGGCGGCCCCTGCACAGTTCACTGTCTATGCCCCTCATGACCACATGCAAGAGAGACACTTTCAAAAGTAAAGAGCAAAGAAACATAACCCATTTGTTTACTTCACAAGTACACAAGGCTGTTGTTCTCCTTTTGCCTTCTCCCAGCACGTACCTACCACCCCAAATTCACAGTTCCATTTTTTGGTGCATCAGAGAGACCACTGTGAGTCCTCTTGTGGCACTACTGCCAACGTGTCCTGTGAGTACACGCACACGTTCACTCAACGCGCTCACAGAGGAGGGTGAAAACAAGAGCAAGGTGAAAACGGTTTGCCTTGTCACATTCCAGCAGCCAGCAATGACTCCAGAGGGGGCAGCGCACAATGGACACTCTGTACTGGCTCAGGCTTTCAGGCCAACAAAAGTTAACCCTTCTGTGGCTGTTTGCAGGACTTGAAATGAGAGGAGCAGCATAGGAACAATAATGCTTGCTTAGGAAATGACCACTCAGCAGGTTCCAGGAGAATAGAGGGGAGAGGAGAGGGGCTGTGATGTGCTTGGGAAAGAACACTGAGAGAGCAGTCCAAAGACTAGGCCCGCCTTTCACCGACCGTGAGATGCTAGACAAGTCACTCTAAGTCCCTTACTCCATACTTATCCCAGCAATGAACTGAGCAGGGCCAAGGTCTGTTCCATACTCAAGACTGTGTGATTATACACTGCACAGCCATAGACCAAAGTGGGTAGTGTGAGCCTACAGAATTATTTGTCTGAGGGCCCAGGGGAATCCTGCTTGGCTCCATGTGCTTCATGACCCAAATAAGTCCCAGGGAGTAAGTACATCCTCTCTCCTCCATGATCTACAAA
This sequence comes from Orcinus orca, assembly GCF_937001465.1. Lineage (NCBI taxonomy): Eukaryota > Metazoa > Chordata > Mammalia > Artiodactyla > Delphinidae > Orcinus > Orcinus orca. The sequence goes on from NC_064573.1 coordinate 28,603,956, forward strand.
ATGGAAGTATTTTTCCTAGTCTAGAACACATTCACTACCTGCAGCCTTGAGGGAACTCTTACTAATCCTGGAACTTGGTGGAAATGCAAATTCTCAGGCCCCACCTATGGTGGGGCCCAGCACTCTGGCTGGTACCAAGGCTTCCAGGCAGTTCTGATGGGCTTAGGCTTTGCCTATGTGCTTACCCTTACCAACTGACTTGACCAAAGAGCACTACTGCTCTATGTTTAAAGGGAATTCTCCCTTACAGTTTTACTTTCAGTCTCTTAAGAACAGACATCAGTGGCATTTTATTCATCTATGCAATCCCAATGCCTAGCACAGTACCCAGTGCATAATGGGCACTCAAGAAATGTTGGTTGACTGAATTAATAAATAAACAAACTAGCTTGGGCTGGGCTTCCCAGCATCATCCACCTCTCCCATCTGCTTTGCTTCCAGGGCACATTCAGGCCATCATCACCCTGACCACTGCTTTCCAAAGTGTCAACATGGTGGAGCCGATACAGCCCTTGGCATATATAACAGGAGTCAAAAGATGCGGATTCTGGACCTAGTTCTGCCACTTAGGAGCCCTCATAAGCCCTCTTTCAGCCTTGGTGTCTCATCAATGAAATGAGAAAAAATGTCTTCCTGGTCTTCCTCATTAGGTTATAGTTTTTATCTCTTTTATTTTTTTTCTAATGGAACTATATGCTTCTTGTAAATTTTTTTTTAATAGCAAATGCACCTCATAAGGTCTTAAAGGCAAACAATGACAAATATAGGAAGAGTTTGCTGCCTCATTCCTGACCTTTCCCAAACTCCCCCCCAAACTCCTCATCCTCAGTCCTACCTCAGCTCCTTACTCTGCAGACCCCATAAGGCTGGACACTTCTCTCATCTTTACATGTAGAAGACACTGAGCTGCCTATACAATCCTCAGGTCAGAACCTTTTCCCTTAAAACTCTGTAGAATGTCTTCTAGCATTTGCAGTAACAGAAGAGAAAATGGAAGCCAGCCTGGTTTTGTTTCCTTTGTCGGTAACTTGTTTCATGCTTTTCTAATTGGAGATTTTTTTTTTCACTGTAATAGAATTTTATTAATGACAAAATGAGTAGTGTGGATGTCACTTCTTTTATTTTTCCTGGAATATAGTGTGTCTTTTGGATCTGTAGTGCAGGTTATTTCTAGTTCAGAACCGTTCCCTTCAATTATTCCTTTAGTTATTTCTTCTATTCAGTGGTTCTGGCTTCTAATTTTTTTCCTGTAACCTCAGTTTAGAATTCTCATCTCTGTTCTCCATTTGTCTCATTCTCTCTCTCACTGTTTTTTGCATTGTGGGAGAGCATTCCTTAATCTAAGGTCCATAACACCAATTTAATTCTGTCTTCCATCCTCCCTTTGCCTTTATTGACTTCACTGTGGATGTTTAATTTTGCAATTGCACATTTTGTATCCCTGGAATCTAACCTTATTCATCCTTCTTTCTGTTAATTCTGATGCTTTTTCATCTCAGCATTCTCTCTCCTTGTTACTTTATGTTCCTTTTCCACTGGGGGTCATGCCTCTTCCTGTTGCAGATGTCTGGCAGCTATCTAAAATTCTTATTTTGCTATTGTAGTAAATAATATCACAATACTGTTCTTTTTTCCTTGTTCTGAGTGTTTCTCGCCTAAGGTCTTGTGTTTGATTCGTTCTCTTCACTCATGCTCTGAGGAAAAAGCCATGCAGGGCAGTCTTGTCTACAGAGAAAGCACTAGACTGCTACCTTCCATCATCCATCCATCCTGAAGTCAGTCAAGTCCTTCTCTCAGAGCTATCGCTATTATCAGTGATCTGGTCACCTCAGTTCCTAGTGAATAGTAACAGTGGTATGTTGGGGCTCATGAGAGCCCACCCATGTGAGTCTCATCCCAGGTCCACTTTCTGTGGTGTCAAGCTGATAGCTTGAAAATTGGCTATGGTAGGAGTGTTTACACCACAAGAATCAGCAAACTTAACAAATCAGGGCTTAGAAAAAAATCAAGAGAACAGGGTGTTAAGCATTTACACAACTGATAGCAGACATCTACCTACTACTCTTTTGTGTGACTAAAAGGGGATTCTTCTGTCAGATTCTTTGCAACTCTGAGCAGCTGAAATCCACAATGTGCACTGTCACATAGACTCTTTATGTCTACCTCAGAACTTTCCTTGAGGAAACATCTCTGCCCAGAAGTCAACGACTCCTCGCAAACCTCCCTCCTCCAGTCTTGCCCATTTGTTCTCTGAAAGCTGTAGACTTTGAGAATATGTATAATGATGTTAGGGAGAAGACAGTCTTTGGTTGTTTTATTAAAGTTGTCTGTGCAGTAGATCTGATGACTGCCTATTTTTCTTATTGACAGAAATTTGAGTTTCTGATCTTAGGGGGACAAACTGTGTAAGCCTACCTGGCAACAGATAGCAAAGCAGCTGCATCTTCAACTTAGGCTCATTGGCTACGGTTATAACAAATCCCTTCTCAGATTCTGGCAAGAGACTGACCATCTGTCTGATTTTGGCTTTGGGGTGGTTGAGCGTTCATCTCCCTATATGTCTTCTGAGGTATTTAGGTGGGGAGTCAGAAGTGGCCTTTTCCTCTTGGGGGACTTTATATGTGTCTGGGATCCTCTTCTGCTCCCTCAAGTTAACACCTCTTCATTACTCAGGCCCAGGTCAAAGGGTACTTCCTGAGCTTCACAAACCACATCAGGACTCCCTGTTTTGTGCCATTAGAGCATAGAGTTTTTCTTTCCTAGCACTTACTATATTTTATAATTAATACTTGTACTACTCTTGGTTTCAACTCTGCCTGCCCCACTAAATGGGAAGCCCTTGAGGGTACATGCTGTGTTTGTTTAGCTAACCATGGAACCCCCAGGGCCCGGCACAGCTCCTGATCCATGGATCCAAATTATTCACTGTGTGAATGCTGAGTGAGAGGCCGTGTCAAAGACCTGCCAGGTGCCATTTGACTCAGATGCCCATGACTCTGAATGTTGTGTCTCTAAAGTCCACGTGCTGCAGAAGCATACAGAGTAAAAGCTCCATAAACACGGATAAAGTGATCAAGCAACCCAACCCTCACCAGCTCTCAATCAGAGAGGGCGAAGGCAGCTCTGCCACAGCTCTCTGACCCTGCAAACACACCAGTGGTCTCCAGCAGAGAATGAAGAGCAGACTCAGTGGCTTTTTTATATTACATACCTGTGTGGTACATTCCTGATCACAGTTCACCTCCTCCAAGCAGCCTTCTCTGAGTCCTACACCCACCACATTCCCCAGCAGCATCTCTTGAGTGGCAGCTCCCCCAAATCCCACTGATTTGCTTAACTTCATATAATTCCCTAATTCTTCTGGCTGGCCCATCCTTTCTTCTTTCTCTACCTGGTTACCTCTAAGTCATCCTTCAAGAATTGGGTCAAGTTTCACTTCCTTCATGAAGACCGGCTGGGCCTTCCTTTTCTCCTCCTTTCCCCTTGTGTGTACACATGTATACACACACACTTATACGCACTCACACTCACAGGTGGTCTTGCTCTCACTTCCCTGGGCATTCTGCTATCAAAGCATTTGGCAAACTGTATTGCAGTGTTAACAGCTGGGTTTTAAGTGGGTCTCTGCCACAGTTCTGAAGACAGTGAACATACTCAGTAAGTGTCCAACAGCAAGTGTCCAAGCCATGTTTCCCCTTGAAAGGAGGAACGGAAGTAGCACTGATTTAATGTCGCAGGTTTACATTACTTAACCTCTCTTTTCCGTTTAGTAGTAGTGTTCTTGGAAATTACATTTAAACCGTTCAAGTTTCATTTGGAAATTGGGTAATAATCCTACCTCAAGGGCTGTTTTGAGAAGTAATTGAAGATTAAATAAGATATTTATGAAAGATCATGTTGGGATCACCTTAGTGGGCATTCAAAACTTTTGGTAAATTTCATTTACTCCTGTAGTCTGTGTCACCCACACTGGCTTTTGGCTAAATGTTGCCTTTTCTTTGCAGATCCCAAGTAAAGCCCGAGAGTTGGGCGTTGGAGACCAACCTCCTCCACCTCCCTTTACAATGGGAAGCACAAACAAGTAGTTTAATTTGTACCTACTAACGTGAGTGTTTTGATGTTGTTTGACTATCGCTTTCTTCTTCTACCCAGTTTGTCTTGTGGAGGAAATAAGACTTAGTTCAGCCATGAATTCCAGGCTCAATTCCCTGCTCTGCCATTCGGAGCTGGGTGAACTTAGGCAAGTTCTTTTTTCTCCCTGGGTCTCCCCATCCTCATTTGTAGAACACAGGAGGTGATGAGGTGAACTCTGTGGCCCTCCAGCTCTGACCTTCTCAGGTGCTGAGCCCTCTCTCCTCAACTTGATGACCAGAAGCCCTTCAAAGACAGAGCTGGTACCTTACACCTCTGCATAGGTTTTACTGGTTCTGCAGGTCTGCTTGGCTGAACCTAACATAAAACTAAGAATCAGTCCCTGTGCTCAGGGATCTCCATGACAGGGAGAGAAGCAGAATCAAATTCCCAGGCCTGAGGCCGAGAGCACACTGTTAACCAACAGTTCCAGTTCTAGCAGCAAAAACAGTGCCTCCTCTGGGAACCAATAACACAACACAACAGCACGAGCCCTCGGTCTTCGGCCCCGGGGAGAGGTCTCCACAGCACTGGCTAGGCCAATCCTCAAGTTTACAGATGGAGCTCTGGTTTTGGCATATTACCTGTTGCCTGCATTTTTCCACTCAGGCAAGAAAAGCACACACTTGTAGTGCGAGAGGGGGTTAAATACAACAAATGGCCTCTACAGCCATTATCAATTTAATCCAAACAACAGCCCTGTGATGCAGAAGACCCATCCTCATTTTAAAGATGTGGAAATGGAAATGGAAATGTCCAGGAAGGCAAATAATTTGCTCAAGGGCACACGCTACCTGTGCCAGAGCCACAGTCAAATTCAGGCTTATATGATATTCCAAAGTCTGTGCTTTTACTTTTAGATCATGATGTCTCTAAAACACAAAGTGATGCCAGCTTTTGGCCAAATGCTCCTAGCTACTTCTATACATAGGAGCTCTAAAACCAGTTTGCCATCTGACTTGCCACATCACTTAAATTCTCTGGGCATCAGTTTTCTCATCGGCCTCCTAATCTCTTCACAGACTCTTCCAAGGAAAAAAGTAAATAATATATGCAGAATAGCACCTAAATAGGTTAAATATGTAGGGTTGGCCTGTAAGAAATAACTGTGATCATAATACTTCTTGTCCAAGTATATTAAAGAAGATCCACATGGTAAAGAAAATGATCCTAACTTTGAAGAGGGAAATAGTATATAATAAGTGCTTTAAGTTTATTCTTTGATTTAACCCCGAGATGTACCCATTTTACAGATAAGAAAACTGAAATTGAGGTATTTGTTGAAATCACAGAGGTAGTTCTGTCTGACTCCAACTGTCATTTGCTTTCCATTGAACCATAATGCCACCAGTCTTTAAATATCCAGCATTAGTAGTCACTTAAACTCTGATCCTCCACCATACCACGTGTAAACTGGGATGAAAATGGTAGACTTATCTGAGGGCAATGCAGCTAAACTGAATAATCAAACAGATAATAAATTCCCTAGTCATTCTTTCAAGGCCCTTTAATTTTTACCCCACTACCTGTTCAGTCTTAATTCAAATTCCTTGACTTCTCAACCGTCGGATTCAGCAATCGCTTTGCTTATTGTCATTTGAATGTAAAGTGTAATCTGACACTTCCATGTTTGTGCTTCTGCCACAAAGGAGATGCTAGGCATACCAGAGAGTAAACAAATACTGGCTCCATTTCCTGTCCTTTGTGATATTTCTCCTTCAGCTTTCGTGCATGGTCATTTAAATATTGCATTGTTACTTGAAACTTCAATCTCCAATTATGCTTTAAACTCCTGGAAATGAGTACCTGTATCACAGAGCTTCTTTGTTTCCCAGAGTGGCTGATCCCCATTCTGAATGTTTATATGTAGTTTTATTTTTGTCCTAAAGGTGCCTCTTTTGGACTCCAGACTGAAGAGTTGGTGGCTGACAGGACTAGTAGTGGGAAGGACAGTCAGATGTCAGGATTCTCTCCAGTATGGCATGCGTGGAAGTGTTCCTCACACCTACCCTCCTCACATTCTGAAAACTCCAGTCATGGCTCCCATCTCAGCTCAGGGGAGATGTAGCCTTGGCCTATTCCTCACGGGACCCCATCCTGTCTGTTTTGCTGACTGACACTCCACAGAGCCCTACATGACTGTCCTCTGTCGCTGCTCCTCCACTGGTTTTCATGAGTTCTCATGGAGTCTTCCATCAGATTGAGAACAGAGACAACCTCCTCTCTATCTCTTGAGGTCCCCACAGCACCATCAGAGTCTATCATACTCATGTTTAAATGTGAATGAGCAAACCAAGTTTGCTGAATCAGAAGGTTGAAAAGTTGAGGAGTTTGAATGAAAACTCTGGACAGCTAAGACTGGGCCCAACTTAGCCCTGAATTTTGTCCTTCGCACTGCTGTCAGGAAACCTCAGACCAGCAAGATGCCTGCTACGGCTGACCTGTGCCTCAATATCAGCCAGCTGGACCTTCTGCATCAAGGCCTCCCTGCTCCTACCAGATGCAGTACATGTTCATGATTAGCATTCGTTTCCTTGTGGCAATTCCAAATTCACATTCAAACTCTGTCCCATCTCTGCTACTGTACCCACCAAGAATGTCCCCTTGTTTCAGTTCCACCATCAACCCCAAAACCACCTCCTCCTTGAAGCCTTCCCTGACTGCACTTTATGCCTGATCAACCAAATAGCATAATTCCACGTAGATCATGCTCCCACTTTGGCTTCAGACAGATGCTTTCCTTTTGAGCTAAGCCTGTCTCTCCAGATATACTGTCCATTCTCCAAGGGCAAAAGCCATGTCTCATACCAGACCTTTCTCACCCAACAGTGCCAAGAACAATGGAACAAATTGCAATGCTGAGACCTTAATAAACATATGTGGATCCAAAAACTGACTGTAATCAAGCTCTGGAGTACAAAATAATGAACAGAGAGAAGGCCCACAGGGCTTTCACATCAAATCATCCTTTTTAGTCACCATTATGAATCAATACTTAAAAAAAAAAAAATCAAAGCTCTCATTGCTCGAATAACAATAGGTCACAGACATACCACCCAACAACTGCAAGGGACTTGCCACCCAGATTTCATTATTTTGCTACAAGCACAACAACTGTGCCCCAATTGCCTCTAATGAGAGTTCTCAGGCCACTGCATTGAATTCATCAAATTCAGCATCTCCAGCAACTACATCTTTCCAGGCCCAAGTTCAAACCCCAAGCAGTTTCTTTCCACTGACAGAACTCTCAATCTTTGGCAGATAAAAGGAATAAAGAAGAAATTGCTTTTTACGGAGTTAGGCTAATTGAGTTCCTTGCCTTTTTTTTTTTTCTATTCCAAGTCCTAGAGTAAAAGTAATTGCAGCATCTCAGTAGCTTGTAGAGCCTTGCTCTTCCTAAATACTCAAGCAGTGTGCTCCTAGGTGACTCAGAATGCCCTCTGAACTCAGGTCAAAACCCAGCTTTCCTGATTCCACCCCAACCCTAATCTCAGAGGCCTCTGGCTTTGGACAAACTGCGGGTCACTCGCTTTCATCCCCAAATGCATACAAACCAACTCACTAATTGTTATTGAACACAGGCCATGAAAGGGCAGACTCTGCTGTGGGGACTGAGCAGACATCCCGGGAGCACAGGCACAGCCCTAGCCTTCATGCCCAACAGAATCTACACAAGAAAACAACGCCTAGCCCCCGAGATCCATGAGGTCCGAAAGTAACCATGGCAGAGATTCCAAATGCCTACTGGGCACAGGAAGCAGTAGCAAAGCCCAGATAGGGAATATAGTCTAGATATTCCAGAAGCCGTCTTTGTCTGCTTCATTTCCGTTGTCTCAACTCAGTCATTTCACCAAAGGGGGCCAGTTTTCAAAAGATGTAGAGGATCAATCCTTTTCTTCCTTCCACATTATTCACTACAGTACTTCTTCACACTTAGCTCACCATCCCCTCCTCTCCTTTCCGTGTCCCCAAGTCTGGCTCTTTGGTGCTCACTAGGGAGTTTCTCCTGGTCCCAGTTCCCCTTCTGAAGGTAACTCTCATCCACAGCAAACACTTAGCAAAGTTCACTGATCCTCAGTGGGAGTGGTGTGAACAGTTGTTGGGGTGCCAGGAGTTCTGAGCTTTAAGAAACCTTTAAAATTCCCAGGACACTTCTACCTATAGAGTCACAGAATTTCAGAAGGGGCCCTCCCTCCACATCAATCCAAACTCTTTCTCTTTACCATGGCTCAAGCTAAGGAGCAGAAAGGCAGTGCAGCTTGTCCTATACCATGTGCTGACGGGGAGCCAGCCCAGCCTGCATCCTGCCTCTCAGAAGCCTGTCCCTGGAACTTTCCCCTCTGAGTGCATTTCTCTGCTCAGCCTTCTTTTCCACTGCAGCCAGGCGCACTCAGTCACCGAGGAGTGGGAAGCACTTGGACTTAAGTAACAAAGAAGATTGCATGGTTAAGTGCCAAAATGAGTGTGGTGGACAAAAAAATGCAATTGGAATTTTCAGAGAAAGTCAAGAGCTATGTGTGCGAGAGGGGCGAGGAGGCTCTAGTAGGTACTTAATAAATATTTTGATGATTGAATGAATGAGTGAATCAGTGACTGATAGGATGTAACATGCAGTAAAACATTAACTCTTAGGCTTTGAGGGAGAAACTGAGAGTGGGCGATTGCCCCTGAAAGATAGCCAAAAGTATAAAAAGCCGTTGACATAAGTACTTATTATTCACTTTGTCTAAGAGGTCCTCGTTGTGTTGCTTCACCATGCAGAGCTTTAGTGTATCTTAAACAACATTCACTTTTAATATTCTATCTCTGCATAAATTCTGTGATTTACTCATGCAACAGAAATCATTCATAAGTAGGGCTTTGTGGGGCAAACTTGGCCCCATCCTTCAAGGACTCACAGCCTGGAGAGGTGAGTGACAATGAAGAACAAAGCAGCACGTGCCAGATGCCCGGCAAGTACTTTAGTCCTGAAGGGCTCTGGAGAAGGCAGTGAAGAGCTAAGAGCTGGTCAGGTGTCCGAAGAGGTAGACACTTTGGCTAAAAGGGACCAACAGGGACACCTTCCAGAGAGGAGTCGTTGATACAGAAGGAGCAGAGGTGTGGAGGTGGACAAGTGTACATAGTGCCCAGGGTCAGCAAGGAAATCAGTCTGATGGGAGCAGAGGCCTGTGCGTGCTGCATAAAACGGGGTTCACCCGAGAGTGCTGCAAGGTGCCTGGTACAGGCTGCTGGACAGGGCGAGCCAGGAATCGTGGGAAAGAGAAAGAGGAGCAATACAGAAGAGTCAGACAGCAAATGGACTGTGAAGAACTTCCCTGATTCGAGAGAACTTGCTGGGTTTGTCGGGACAGATGCAATCTTGCTCTCAGTTCTGTTCTTTAGAGAGGGTACAAATTCTGTCTTGAATATCATTTCTCAGCCACTGTGGCTCCCTGATGAAAACTCTCCCCCTCGCACTCGCCACCCATTACCTCTCCTATCTGTGTGTCTCCATGTCTTTTTCTTTCTCCTCATTCTTAACTCAAAGAGCATTTCCTGAGCACCAATACATCCTTGAGTCAAAATTGCATACTATTTGAGACTCTGAGTCTCAGATGTATATGTAAAGTAGGCATCCAACAATTCAACTGATTTAAAAATACATATACTGTACACACTTTTTTCCCCCTTTGGTCAACTCAGGAGCACAAAACAACTATTCCCTGCCTGTCTTAGAACACAAGGGGCCTCTACAGGCATTTCTGGTCAAGCCAAGAGGTTATTAACCTCCAAGCGATGGTGACAATAATCCCAGACATCAGTTTCCAGGAGGCAGTGTGGAAATCCTCTCAGAGTTCAATTACTGAAATTAGCTGGTATTATTTAATCTGCAGAACCCCTATGTAGTAGTCAGGGTAAGCATATTTTATCCCTATTTTACTGATTAGTTTACTGAGGCTCAAAGAGGTTAAATAACTTTCCAGGGACATTTAGCTGGGAAATAGTAGGGACAGGATCCAAAGCAGATCTTGTCACTTCAGGTGTGATGCTCTTCACACTTTAACAGAGCCATCTGGTCCCATGTGGGCCACCAACTTGTGTCATTTCAGCAAGTCAGCACATCAATGGCCTCATCTTCTGAAAGGGGATAAAATGCTTAGTAAGCCTCCCTCTTTAGAAAATCAAGGGGGCAGATGTGGTATAAAGATGTTTTTGAAAAGAAAAAAGTGCCATGCATATAAAAAGGAGTATGTTTTGATAGGAAAAGATAAGTTGGGTCAAAGAAACATTTTTCCAAGCTGGCAAAGTTCTGAAACTCTTATCTGCTCCCCATTCATCCCCTCTCCCTTCCCAGCACTTGGAAAGGTAGAAGCCTCTGCCTGCCTGGGGGTTAGCTCAGCTGGCTTTGCCTGTAATTATTTCTCATGGATCTGCAGATCAAAATCCATCATTAGCTCCTGGGGAGGGGTAGCTGCTTCCTCCCAAGAGATCCTGTGGACTTCAGGGCTGCTCACATTCTCCATTTGACCCTGGCATTATTTGCTCTGAACTGGATAGGAAGTCAACTGCAGGTTTCCACACCAAAGGCCATTAAAAAAATAATGTTTCCTCAACCTTAGATGGTACTCTCTAAGGGGGTAAAAAACCAACTCTGAAAGGGAAGCTGTTCTGACCCGACTCTGAAAATTCCAGATGTGAAATGTAAGGGCCACTAAGTTGGACTCAGTTATCTAAGGTCACCAGTTTCCCCAAAAACTTCATATTGCCCCAACCTAGTATGTCTAAGGAGGCATGAGAATCTAGTAGTAGGCTAAGTGAAAATGGAAATAAATACTTAGAGCCAAACAAGAATGTAAGTTGGCATCTTTCCCCTGCATTTATGAAGTAGTACACTCTGCGGGCAACTTGGTGTTTACTTTTCTGCACTTAACAAGCCTTTGGCTGCCCAAAGTGTCTGCAACTTCATGGAGAGTTTGTGAAACACCAGGGTTTCCTTTAGAAACAACCCTAAATGAAGCTCACACCTATGGCAATAGGTCTGATGGCTGTACTCCTTATTCAATCCTGACCCAAAACATTTTGGGAAGCTCGCCAGGTTTCACAATATACCATAGGATAGCAATGGAATTGGACTGTTTTGCTCACTTCTTCACAGCAACCCAAGGACCAAGCATAGTGATGTGTGGCCAGGACTCTATGAGCCTCCTTTTCTCAAGGCAGTGCTGCCACCCCTCCAGGACAAGAGCAGGCTCTTGTCTCCACCTCCACCCCTAAATAGACCTCTCCCACACAGTGGGTCTCTAAGCAAACTCGGTAACGTTATCTCATTTTTTAAGGCACTGCAACTTCTTACAATGTTAATGTGTTAATAATAATTTACCCCATTCTTCTGGCAGGAGCAAAACTGAAGCAACTTGAAATGCCATCAGCAAAAAATTATTTATTTCCCATTCCTGAGCAGTGAAGAAAACAAGGTTTTGTTTGGCCAGGTCCACTCTTGATAGCTATCTGGTTTCAATTAAAACTTCAAGTCTCCAAGGGAAAAACTGGCATTCTGGGCCGCTAAGGCCCAGCCAAGTTTCAGTGTCTCTACAAGATTTCAGAAAGGATGTTCCATCCAGCCAGCCACCTCTCATCTTCCTCCTTTTGCATATCATATAGAAGCTTCAGAGCAGAGACTAAAGTACAACTAAAAATAATGACCAGGTTGAAAGAACTCTGCCCTCCTAGAGATACATTTTTTGTGCCAGAGAAGTATTGATTCCGCTCCTAATGGAATTGAAAGTCAAGATAACAGCAGAAATGGAATCAAGAATCCAGAGGAAAGTGCCTACCTATTTATTTCTTCTTCAGCAAACTCCTGCCTCTCCCCACTGACCATTTTCAACTAAACTTTCTACAGAGATTCCAAGCACTGTTCTCTCTTTGCCCCCAGCCCTCATTTAGGTCAGGTGATTTACAAACTAGCTTGCCATGAATAATAAATGCACTCACAGGACCAGAAGCCCTCGTGGCACCACCAAAGGGGCTCCTTGGTTCACTCAGGTACACCCCTAGGACTCCCCTGTGTGAACTCCAGAACTGGGCCTGCCAGCAGTGCCTTTCTATGGGATGTTCTGATGTTAACATACGAAAGATTGGATTACACTCCTTCACTTGCCTACCCCATTCGTGAACATATAAGGCAGTTGATATTTTCTCCCAGGCTCTGAGTGGCCCCCTTCGGAACCACATCACTGCCTCTCAGCCACTCCTCCTTATGTTCACTACAAGCCATCCCATCCCCCACCTCCAATTTGTTTATTCCAGTGACACATCTATTTTCCCTGCTAAGGGAGACAAGTCTGTTTCCCTCCTCTGGCTCCCAATAGCATTCACTCACCACCTCCTCCCCCCAGCCACGCTCAGGTTACTATAGTGGCTAGCAGCTCCCAGAGCCCAGCTCTAACACCAATTCAACTTCCAAAGACTAAGACTTTTCTTTCCTTAATGGGGGAGGGGAGATGGTGTGCAAAGCAGCACTTTCTGAGTACCTGGTCTCCTATCTTCTCAGGCTACATATACCCTGGAGTTTGCAAATACTCTGTGTTTAACTATACTCTTCTGATCTGTCCTGAAGCCCTTCTTTGGTAGCAGGCAAAGCAATTAAGTACAGAGGAAAATACTGCATCTTCAGCTTAACTGAAACCTGGGACTTCCGAGTCAGGGCAAAAGATATCACTCCTCCCTCCACTAGTCTTGGGATGGCAGAAACCACAGAAAGCAGGAGAAAGGGGAGGGAGTGACCTGGGATTGTAAACTGGCTACATTTTAAAGTGCTACAAACTTTCTCCTCCCTCACAGGCCCCTGGACAGCTGGCTCCGCCTCCCTATCCCAGCCAGACAACATCCAACTGGGGTGTGTGAGGATAACTCTCCCAGACCATCCTGGTCTGGCCCCAGTGTTGCAGATGTGGCCTGCATAGAACACCCTTCCTCTCCTCTCCACGTCCTTCTTTCCCAAACGACTCCTGCCCCTCCAAAACACACGAGTGTGTGTGTGCACACATACACACACGTTTTGAGGATAAGGATGGATTAGGAAGGGCACATCTGATTTACCTGTGTAAACTACAGGAGGGTAAAAGATGGGGCAGGACTGCCAGATAGTTTTGGCAATAGCGACTTTATGAAGTTAGTTTTTGCATAAAACTACAGGAAAAGAAGAAAAACAGGATGAAGAGTAAAGGAATGAAAAAGAAGAGAATAACAAATAATGTAAGAGGAAAATAAGTAATATTAGTATCTCCATAAATACCATAGACTCCAACTAACTTTAGGAAAAAAGATGTGGATAGTGATGAAGGGGACGGGGAAGCTTGGAAGGAAAAGTAGCTGTGGTAGAATTCCAAAATAAACTGCCCTTTCGGAGGAGAGCTTCTGCAGGGATACAGAGAAACACAAATTGGCCTTTTAGCATTAGATGTCAACCATGAGATTATCAGGACAGTTTATTTGAAGCGGAAACGAATCGGAAATCCTTCCCTGAACAGTCCTCCTAGACCAACATACACACCCTCAGAACCCACAGAGACACACATAAAGAATAAATGCAGCATCAGGGGGCAATAAGAACCCGCTCCCCACACTCCCAGCACCTCTAGCCTCATCTCATACTTCCAACTGCACAACTTTCCGATCTCCAAAGAAAATACTTCCAGTTGGATCCTATTTCAGAATTGTAACTGGTGTGGGTTGTGATAGGAGGGGTGTGTGCAGCCTGTAGGGGATGGGGACTGGAAGACAGCATTTCGGTAGTTCCTTATTTTTGTAGAGCCAGCATGCTCTACCGATCAGAAATTGCTATTACCCAACAATGCTTCCATCACAAATACACACCAAAAACAGCATCAGCGTTATCACCATTTTGCTAAAGATCTGCCCAGTCCAGTTTACCTGACTTTGTCTCTGTGGAACTTCTACAGTATTTTAGTCAAAGAGATAATCGTTTGAAAGACAAAAACAATAAATCGATACTGAAGTGTTCCCTTTCAAGAGTTATTTCCCACTGGAAACCACCGAACGGGGAAGCCTGTCGTTAATTCCCAAGACCACGGCTCCTCTAGAAACACACACAATGCGTGCTTTCAAAAAAGGCATTCGTCTGCTTTTAAGGGAATTCCTGTCTTTTCAGAGTCCCCAAACCGGAGAGCACGAGAAAGAGACTCAGATCCATTGATTAAGATTTTAAGAAAAAGACTAACACAGAGCCACGACGCAAGCACACACCAACCTTAGCCGGCTGGACCACTTCTTCCCTGTTCTTCTTTCTATTAACGACACGTTAGATTCTGATACATTCCCCCCCACCCCCCAAAAAAATCTAACTAGATACAATGTAGCTCTCTAGCTCCACTTAACCTGCAAGTTACAAAGAGAGAGAGAAAAAAATATCCTGCCGCCTTCCCACCCCTTTCCCTCCCCCCTCCCCCTCTCTAGTCCACTCCGCCAACGCCAAACCCGCCAGCCCCGGCAGTCAGCGGCCGGACTGAGGGAGGGTGCAAAAGGCGTGGGGAGGGAGAAGGCCGGGGTCGGGGGCGGTGGGGGGGGGGGGATCAGATTAGGCCAAACTCAATAAGGTCCCAGACCTCCAGCCCAACGCCGCCACCAACGAGTCACTTCAAATGAGCCAGCATCTCTGCCCACCGCCGGCGGGCCGTAATCGCGCCCATCCTCGGCAGCCTCGCCGGGACCGGCATCCCGCCCCTTCGGCCCGGTCTCCCCCTTCCCATCGGTGCAAAGTCAAAGCCCCGGCGAGGCAGCTTTAACTTTTTCATGCAGGGAACACACACCGCCCCCGACCCCGAGCGTGCGGCGGCCCGCGGCGTGGCTGGAGGCTGGGCGCCGGGCTCCCGGGCCAAGGTCGCCGCGCGTGCTCACCCACGTCCCGGCGACTCCGGCTCCGCTGGCCCCGGCGCTCGCTCAGATCCCGGCTCCCGTCGCTCGCCCGAGCCCCCGAAGGTGCTGCTGCGGCAACTCCATGGCGATGAGCATCTGTCACACGGCGAGCCGCGGGCTGGCCACCCTCGCTCGGGGGGCGCCGGGGCCCCCGGGCGCCCGGAGGCGGAGGCGAGCGGCGGGCGCCCCGGCCGGCCCCGCGCTTCCCGCCCGGCGCTGCCGCCTGCGCCGCGCCACCGATTTACGGAGAGAGATATCAAGGGGGAAAATGGCGTCTCCGGAGCCCGAGGAGTCCTGGAGTAATCACATTCACACACACACGCCCGCACGCACACACTCGCACACCGCGCGCCGCGGGCCTGGCTAATTTTAGCAGGAGCCCCCCCACCCCCCAAATTATATATATCCCAGTCTCTCCAATCAATGCTATTTTTTTTTCTTTTCTTCAAAGGATGGATTGGAGCCTTAAAAAATGTTGCCGGGTTCGGGCTCGCAGGAGGCGGCGCGCGGAGGGCGAGGGCGCTTTTGCTGAGCTGTGCAGTTCGGTCCGCGGCGCCCGGCGGCCCAGCCCGCCAGCCTGTCCGCCCGCGGTCGCTAGTGCTGCCGCCGCCGCCGCCGCCGCCGCTCCATGGCCGCGCCCGACCCGCGCCCCCGCCGCGTCCCCTCGCCACCCGCCCGCGTCCCCGGCGAGCGCTGGAGTGGGGTCGGGCCCGAGTGGCTGCCTCCCGCGCCCTCTCCCGAGTCCCGGAGTCCTAGTGAAAGGAAGGGGGAGGGCGCGGGCGGGGGAGGGGGAGGATCGGAGCGGCAGCGCGGCGGAGCCGAACGGGGACAGCCACCCCGCGATCTGCCTCGGAGGGGATGCGGGAACCCACACCGCTCGAACAGCCGATCGGGGGCCGCTTCCCCGACTTGAGCCGGGGGAGGCACAGCCAGTAACAGGCGAGCGACCTCTCCCTTCACCCTCCTGCAGTGAATTTCTGTGAATTTCGATCAATTGGAGGGAGTGGGGCTTGTGCCCGGGGAGAAGGAAAACACTTCGTGGAGGCGGACCGGGGACCCCTCGCCGCCCTCGCGCCCCTCCCGCTCCCCTACGCCCTCGAGGCCCAGTGGCTCTGCGCGTCGGAGTCCGCCGCGGAGACTGGGCTGCCGCGGGGACCGCCGCGGGCTCGGCACCGGCTCCCGGGCTCAACACTGCCACTATCTGACACAACAGGAGCAGTGTTGGGGGAACTGCGCGCCGAGGCGCGAGATGTGATAGGCTCTGAAACTGGGTGCATTTTTTTAACCTGGTAATTACATTTCAGGGGGTTATATTTTTGTTAAGCGACATGTATGCATTCAGATGCTTATGTGCATTTTCTCGTTATTCACCAAAATTCGACAGTTGATGAGGGGAAAGACACTGAGAGATGACGTTGGCATGCAATTCTCTATTAAGGATGGTGAAAAGAATAAGGTGGAATGTCTTCAGTTCATACAAAATAGTGGTATTTTAATCTCTTTGACTATTTGTATTGGGGCTGCAAAAGTGGACCTATTCAGGCCACTCAGTTGCAACCCCAGGCAACTGAGGAATGTAACCCCTCAGGGGTGTTTCTACATTATAGGACAGATAGGGATTCAGGAAGGTTTGCAAGTGGTTTTGCTTAAAGACCTTGTGTAGAGTTTACTCAGAACTCGGATTGTGAGAGAACTCCTGCTTACCACGTTTTATATTGAGAGTTCTGGGACTTTGGATTGAGGAATGATTCGGTAGTGATTGGGAATGACCCCCACCAACCACATCAGCCACTGAAGACCTGGGTCGCCTGCTCGTGTGAATTGTCACAGAGCTTCTTCACTCTCATCACTCTTTTCAGAGGAACGATGTAATGAAGTACAGCAACGGAGACTGGCTCTGAGGACCCCGTAACTCCCATGTTGGTCCATGTCCCTGGATCAGGTTCAGTCTGATTCTGAAAAGATCACTGCCCTCTGACCAAAGTGCCCTTGCTGTCTTCTTTTTTTCAGAGAAATGTTCTGATTGGCCAAAAACGTTTCCTCTGTTACTCATCACTGCAAGACCTCTGTTAGAGCAATGTTTCAATAGGTCTTCTCTTACCCCTATACTGGAGTACTCTTTTTATTAGTGGGAAGGTAATGCTTAATTAGAAAAGAAAATCAGCAGGACATATGAACTGATAATAGAAATAAAGATCTAGGCACAAAATTTGATGTCAAAAACAAAGATTCTGTGCAATCAGATGACCTTTGCCTGATTCCTTCTGTACCTAGATTTCTGAAATCCTATACCAAAGCCCACAGAGGACTAAGATAGCATGTGGGTTTTTGCCTACACTTTCCAAATGGAGAAACTGAGCTCCAGAAATCAGAAGGATGTGCCCATGAGCATATGGCTGGCTGGTGTCATCTGAGCCAGAACTAAAGCTTGTTGCCCAAGTCTTTTCCCTTCTTAACCTTAGCATATTTACAGGGTCTTCCATCCTGTGTTGTGTTTCTTTGAAGAGCAGCTCAGAGAGCACATGGCATATTAAAAATTCACTATAATAGATGGTAAGTCTACAGCATTATGGTGCAGTAAAAGTTTACCTGAGAGATCACTTAGTCAAACCCCATCATTTTAAAATTGAGGAAACAGAGACAGAGATGCAGTGGACTGCTCCAAGTCATTAAATTAAGGCAAAGCCATAAACAGACTCTATGTCCTGTGACTTCTCAGTCAATGTTCCTTCCATACATGTAGCCCATTTTTTGATCATGAGGGTGAGAGGAGGGGAAGGAAAGGGGGGTCTTCTCACTCTTTGTTTTATATAGCTATATATAAAGCACACATACATATGCACATATATATATATGTATATCTACATATACTAATATGCATTACATATACTGTATTTTGGATATATTTTAAATTTTAAGCATATAATAACATTAATAATATAATAATATAATTTTTGTATATAATAATAAGGGATTCCTGAAAAAACTAAAACCACACCCCTGAACAATATGTTTATTGATGGAATGGGACCTGTATTCAAATTCTAGCTAAATATCACAGGAATTCTTTTTTTTTTTTTTTCGGTACGCGGGCCTCTCACTGCTGTGACCTCTCCTGTTGCGGAGCACAGGCTCCGGATGACACAGGCTCAGCGGCCATGGCTCCCGGGCCTAGCCGCTCTGCGGCATGTGGGATCTTCCCGGACCGGGGCACAAACCCGTGTCCCCTGCATCAGCAGGCGGACTCTCAACCACCACGCCACCAGAGAAGCTCCACAGGAATTCTTATCTTCTTTCCCTGGTAGGCCACTTTTTGGTTATCTGAGAACCAGCTCCTAAAACACAGAAAGTCCGAAACTAGTAAAGAAGTTGGTCTGAAAATTAGTGCCATGCAATTTTAAGATACCTATTCCCAATGCCCCAGGATCCTTGAGAAAATAAAGGGGCAATCTGAGCAGCTGACGGGAATACACACAACACACATCTCTTAGTCCTACAGTCTCCAATGTCAGCATCTTGCAGTCACTCAGCAAATAATTATGTAGCATGAATTATACCAGACAAGATGGTAGCAACTAGAGATTCAAACTCAGAATTCACAACCCAGTGGTAGAGACTGACATGCAAACTTCTAACTACATCTAATATATGGAAATATCAGAAAGGAGATGTTTACAAAGTACACAGAACACAGATGCAGAGATAGTAGAAGGGTGAAGTCATAAACCATATCTTCTTGAGAACTGCTGCACATTTATTACGGGTTGGGTTGGCCAAAAATTTCCTTCTGTTTTTAGGTAAAAATAAGAGACACACTTTTCATTTTCACCAAGAACTTTATTGAACAACGTATTCGCCATTTTGTTCCACTACCTTCTGCCATTTTTCAGGCAACTTCATAATTCCATCTTCCCAAATCTTTTTATCTTTTTGAGCAAAGAACTCTTCCAGGTGCCTTTCACAATCTTCCAGGAAATTGAAATTTTTCCATTAAGAGAATTTTGTAAAGATCAAAATAAATAGAAATCTGAAGGTACAATGTCTGGTGAATACGGCAGATGAGTCAGAACTTCCCAGCCAAGTTGTAACAATTTTTGCCTGGTCATCAAAGAAACATGCAATCTTGCATTATCCTGACGGAAGATTATGTGTTTTCTGTTGAGTAATTCTGGACGCCTTTCATCCAGTGCTGCTTTCAGTTGGTCTAAATGGGAGCAGTACTTGTTGGAATTAATTGTTTGGTTTTCTGGAAGGAGCTCATAATAGAGGACTCCCTTCCAATCCAATCATATACACAACATCACTTTCTTTGAATGAAGACTGGCCTGTGGTGTGGTTGGTGGTGGTTCATTTCACTTGCCCCACAATCTCTTCCGTTCCACATTATTGTACAGTAACCACTTTTCATCGCCCATCACAATTTGTTTTAAAAATGGAATGTTTTCATTATGTTTAAGTAGAGATTCATATGTGGAAATACGGTCAAGACGGTTTTTTTCGCTTAACTAATGTGGAACCCAAACATCAAAGCGATTAACATAACCAAGCTGGGGCAAATGATTTTCAACGCTTGATTTGGATATTTTGAGTATGTCGGCTATCTGCTGCGTGATATAACATTGACTGTTCTCAATTAATGTCTCAATTTGATCGCTATCAACTTCAACTCATCTACCTGACTGTGGAGCATCATCCAGCGAGAAATCTCCAACACGAAACTTTGCAAACCACTTTTGACATGTTTGATCAGTCACAGCACTTTCTCCATACACTGCACAAATCTTTTTTGTGTGTTTCAGTTGCGTTTTTACCTTTCTTGAAATAATAAAGCGTAATATGCTGAAAATGTTGATTTTTTCTTCCATCTTCAATATTAAAATGGCTACACAAAAATTCACCAATTTTGGTAAGTTTTTATTAAATGCATGCTGATATGACAGTTGTCACAATACAATCTAACAAAACTGTTTTGAACGAAGTTCATGACAACTAAGTGCTACTAGAGCCATCTTACGGAAAAACCCAAACAAACTTTTTGGCCAACCCAATATCTATTTAACATACATATTTCTTTTTCCACTTTTTACACATATACCTTTTTTTCCCCTATAACCTGTTTTTCCAACCAAAGGTAAAAGTTTTGAGGACAGGGCTGTTCCTTGCACACGCAATGTCAATAAATATAGGCAAGAATAAATGTCCCCTTGATATCACCAAATAACTGACTTGCTGCCAGCTGGGCTGTTGCTCTGTGCTTTAGGCATCCCTGTGACTAACTGGTAAAATGATCATAATAGTACCCCCTCACTCCAGGCTCCACACAAGAGATACTGCAAGGAGCTGCAAGTTAATCATGTCCCTACATGGCTTGAGAGCTAGATAAAAGGCATATATATAAGCAATGTGTAGTTCAAAGTACAAAGGTTGGTCATGTCATTTTCACATCTCTGAAACTAAAGGTAGAAAGAAATGAGTCAAACGCATCCATTATTCCTTTGTAAGAAGTTGAGATCAAATTGTATAATCAAATCCTCAGAGCCAGTCATCTTCCCTTCTTCAGTTCAAATACTGTATTGATTCTCACCTTTTTAGAAAATGAAGTAGTATTATCTAGTGTAGTGCTTCTCAACACTTATTGTGAATCAGAATTACCTGAGGGAATTACTGATGCTTGAGACCCATATTGATTTAATTGGTCTTAATAATAATAAATGCCCTGGGTGCTTCTAATATGCAACCAGCATTGATAATCACTGACCCAATAGAAAGGGCATGCCCCATAATGTGATCAGGATACTTTGAAAGCTCCTATCCTCTTAGGTTAGGTAGCATTAACCAACGGAGGTGATAGCCACAGTGAATTGTAGTGATTTTTGGAGTTTGGGAGCAATTCTGGAAATGTAAAAATTGGGAGTATGTTCCAACAATGTAAGGAAAAGACCACAGACCAAATTGTTAAGGAGACTAACTTCTAAGCTTATTTAGAAAGTCCTCTCATCTCTCTGACTCTAGGATCCCACTTTTGAAAAAGGAAGGGTATATTAAAGTCTTCTGAGGACCAAGCCAGCTGTAGAATTCTCTCCATTTTTGATTCCGGGACACAAGAGAGTCCCAATAGGACAGTGAGAACATATTGGGAACAGTCAGAGTGGGATGTGAAAGCTGTCCTTAAATGTAAGAAAGACATTTTGGGAAAATAAGGATTAGTTTGTTTGACTCTGCTCTATAGGGCATAGCAAGCCACAATCAGCTCAGGTAATGAAGACGCAAATCTCAGCTCAATATAATGGAACGTAAGATGATTCCATGATTGGACCTAAGAGAACAGATCATCTTAAATAGTAATGAGCTCCCTGCCTTGAGAAGTGTTCAGGGAAAGATTGTGTACCCTTATTTTTCACTTCCCCCAACCACAATCTGTGAACTCCTTGAGGTCAAGGGCTTTGCATTATACCTCCGTATTGTCACTGAATAAAATTGTACCTGGAGCCCAGCGTACATCCAGTAAGAGTTCATGGAATGTCAAAAATAGTTAACAGTCAATATGATATGGAGCCAATTGGTCAGAATGTATACTGACACATGGCCTTGCTCAGCCAGTTGATATCTCTTTAGTTTTTGGACCCTTTGGAGGTTCAGGAGTGACAGGATGATACAGTGAAAGGTATGGGGTGAGTTTGGAGCAATAGTTATTTAAAAATTCTAATATTTTAACACCATCAGGCCTATCCATGTATATTAGATTAACATTGGTTTTATATCATGAAAAATGAAAGAAAGAATGAATCAATCAATAAAAGCTACAGTGGAGAGATAGATACTGATAAACTTGGACTCTAGTCCTGTTCTGCCATTAACTGGCTGGGTGAAGCTGAAGACATTATTTCAGCCCCCTCTACCTTAGTTTCTTCATGTGTAAACTGAGAACCATAATCTTATCCTAAGGTATCAATCATCATGAGTCTTACCGGAAATATCAGATATAAAGTTACATTGCAAGTTAAATAATTCTGTTCAAATACTGGTTTTGATAATTAAATATGATGTGGACATTTAAATCACTGCCTCCGGATGCAGCCTAATTCTACCCGCCTCTGAGGATCACAATGTATTTTTCTCTCTTCTAGGAAGTGAGAAGGCAATTTTTACTCCTGATTACTCCCACCCCAGCCCCACTTTGGAAAGGGCTCTTCTCTCCAGTGGCTTCCCCTTATGCTACTGTGGTTGCTAAGCAACAAGGAGCTAAGCAGGAACAAAATGTAATTGTCCCAGGAAGGGAATTCCAGGTCTGACAATGACTGGATTGCAGTTTTGGAATCCTTGCCTTCCTGGTTGCAAGAAATTCACTACAGGAAGATTTCTCATCACGTGGTTCCTTCTGCAGATGCTCCAAGAGACCAGGTTTCACTACTTGAAAGGTGGGGGAAGGAGCATTTTTCTGGGTTTTCATTTTCTGGCTCCCTGGCACATTTTTTTCACTGTGATTTCAGAGTGCCCCACATCTGCAGCAAGATTTGGAATTTTCACAATTCTTAACTGAGCCTTAGGAGCCCAGCTATAAGGAATTTATGTTTATATCACTATGTATGGCACCGGAGCCGAAAGGAGATCTGGGAGGAATACCAAAGGGGATGTAGGCTCTTCGTTGCCCCTAAAAATCCATCTACTTGGGCTAAAACAGACAGAAGTATGCACAGAAATGTGTTGTAAGGATGGCTTGTTTATATTGAAGGGAATTTATTGAAAAGCTAAAGAGGAACCTCATGGAAGGCAAAAATAGGAAGTACACCAGGCCTTGTGGGAACTGGGAAGTTGCCAGGCAGCTCCTCTCTCTCTCCCTCTCCAAGGTCACACTGTCTCTTGTCCGTGCCTCTTTTTATCTATCTGTTTTATCCTTTCAGAGACAAATTCTCTCTGCAAGCTGCTTAGTTTTGCTCCTTCACAACTTTGGCATTTATCTGACTTTAGTTTACCCTATCCTCCATGACAACCCTCACCTGCCATCCTTTCTGTGATTCCATTTCCTCATAGAAAAATATCTGATTGCCTCCCAGTGCATCAAAGGGACATTCCTGGGACCCATGACTGTGGCCAAGGGGCTGGCACACACATGGCTCTACAGCCTTAAGCATTTCTTCAGGAGGACTATAGGGAATGTATCTATGATGGGGCCTGGGCTGGACTTGAACTCCAGGAATATTTAGAATGAAGAGCTAAAACTCTCAGGAAACTTAGGTTTCCAGCACCAAGGTCATCTTGCAACATGGGAAGAACTTGAGCTTTGAGGTTAGACAGGCTTGGGTTTGACTCACTCTGAGAAAAACTAGACAGGCTACTTCTAGTAGCCCTGATCTTCTTCTTGATCTTTTACTTCTAGTAGACTTGATCTTCTTCATCTGAAAAAAATATGCCTACTCCTAGTAGCATCAAATCTTTAGGGTTTTAGTGAGGATTAAGTGCAGTTAAATGAGATAATGTATGAAAAGACCTATGTGGCCAAGATTATGCTAGATACTATAAAAAAGTACAGAAGATACATAGCATAGTTTTTGGTCAATAAACTTTCATAGAGAAACTACTGTGTTTGACCTGTACTTTTTACTAGGCATACAAAAACTATTAAGATGTGTCCTTTACCTTGAGAAATTTCAGTCTAGCAAAAGAGACCCAGGCAATGTTAGAACCCGACTGTCATTCCACCCTCTTCATTTCTTAGTGGTTGAACCTGAAGACCAGATTGACTCATTCTTGACCTCTTGCCCAAGGCCAACTCTAGCTATTAATAGCAGGAGAGTCTTCTGTATGCAGCTTTTCCCTGACCTCATGCAGCCTGCAATCAAATTTTGGCAGACAAGATTACATGTGAACCAGTAAATTAAAAATACAAACTGTGCCTGCTACTGACAAATGTAAAGTTGCAGAAGGGATTCCCTCATAGGAAAGAGATTAGGTGAGATGATCTTTAAAGTGCTGTCTATCCACATGATGCTATGAAACTAAGAGTTGAAAAGAAAAAGAAATCCAAGTAAGCTACAGTTAAAATAGAAGCCTTTACAGTCAACTTGAACTTCCTGAAAAAAAAAAAAAGGACATAGATCAAGAGGAAACTGGGTAGTTCAGTATGGGTAGCTCAGTTTTACCATGTGATAAATTATAAGCATGTGGAAGTGTCAGCTCATTATTGCTGTTTGGAGTTGTCTCATGGCTTGACCAATGTCATATGAACATTAGAAAGACCTAATGCTCATATGGGGAGGACAGCTTGGGTAAACATTAATTTGAGCCATGCTTCATCACCAATGGGTTCATTCTATACTTGAGTTGGAATCCACAGAATCCCTCTTTGCCCCTTGATAGTTAAGCTATTAATGTCAGTACACCTATCAAATATAGAGCTCTGGATCTTGACACTAGGTAGATCTTCAAAATGGCTTTGGTTTAAACCCAGTTGCAAATGATTCAGCACAAGGGCCATGAAATGGAACCAGCTAAGGAAGCTGAAACAAAGTGCTCAAAGTTACAGCACTAGCAGAAACTAACACACCATTTTAAAGCAATTATACTCCAATAAAGATGTTAAAAAAAAAAAGTTACAGTACTAGTTTGTGGAACTGGGCTTCGAAGCTCAGTAGTCTGAGTCCAGAGCCCACCCTCTTATTCACAGACCCATACAGCTGCTCTCTTGCAATAATGCATAGCCAGGAAGCAGCACAGAGACACCTGGATGTTCCTTAAATCACCTCTTCAGAATGTATTGAATGAGCTTGTTGATTTCAGCCTTCTAAATAAAAAAAAACATAGTAACATTAAAACTTTGAATTATAGAGCTGGCAGGTTCTTTAGGGATCATTTGGACCAAGAAATTCATTTTAGAGATGAGACAAAATTGAGAACCAGAAAGATAAACTGATAAATGTCCCAAATTTCCATGCAGGTGACAAAGCCAGGTTTAGAAACCAGCACAATGGACTGGCAATTCCAGAGCCCTTCCCATTATACTCAGCTGCCAGGGCTTTAGTTTTACCCTCTGCAGACCAACTCAGACTAGGAAAAAGAGAACTAAGAATTAGGAGGTTCACCAAATGAGCATACCCATGAACCTCCAAAACAAGGAGATTTGGGCATGTTCTCTTTGAGAAAATAATTTGGCATATACTTTTGTGATTGTCCATTTTTACTCCAAATTGTAGCTCAGAGGAAAGAAAATAGGGTTGAATGCTTCATGATTAGACTGATATTCTCTCAGCAATTACTCTAATTTTTGACTTGTAATAATTGAGAGTAAGAAGACATATTAGAGGAAAGTAGAAGAAAAAATATTTAGAGAAGTAAAGAATAAGCTGTAAGTATGAACTTGCATGTCGGATATTTCTGAAAACAGTTGGTAAAGCAAAATCAATTATAATGTCATATATTCATACTGAAAGATATCGGATTCATCCACCCATCTTGCAAGCCACTGGGTATAGGGCATAATGATAAGCACTATGAGATGTATAAAGAAGGGTAGTATACCATCCCAGCATGGGAAGCACTCTCAATCTAGACAGGAACTCACAAGCTTTAGTTTCAGGTCTGCAGAGAAGTTGATTCAAGATGATTCTAAGTTCAATCAGAAATAATGACCAAATACAATAACTTACAACTTTGCTTATCCAGATCTTCAGTTAATTTTACGAAGGCAATCATTTTCTGAACATCTCACATAGTATTATAAATAAATGATTTCCCTTGTAGACGATATTTGGGTACCCATATTTGATTATATTGTCTGTAATCAATCTGTATCATCTGCTATTTAAAATTAGAAGAAACTGGCATGCAGGATGAACGTCCATCAGCCCCTAAGACTTTCTACAATCAATTAAATTATTTGTGTGTGTATTTGTATTTCCAACCTAGTTCTCAGTTTCTCAACAGTCAATTCCTTCTCTCTAGACAATAAGGTAATGTGTACAAAATACTAAGCACAGTGGTTAATGGGCTGGCAAGTAGGCAGATGGGAATAGTTTCCATTTATCTTACCCACCTAGATTATCTTTTTTTAAAAGTTGAAGTATAGTTGGTTTACAATGTTGTGTTAGGTGTTAGTTTCAGGTGTACAGCAAAGTGATTCATATACATATATTCTTTTCCCTATTCTTTTCCGTTATAGGTTATTACAAGATATTGAATATTGTTCCCTGTTCTATACAGTAGGTCCTTGTTTGTCAATTTTACATATAGTAGTGTTAGATTATCTTTCTCTGTCTTCTGTTTGAACTATCTTTTCTTCAGGTAACTCAAAATTCTGCTTATGGTGATATACCATCCTTTGGAGATTATTACTATCTGTATCTAATGCTTTAACCATGGGAGCAACCTGTATATAGTTGCAGAGTTGTGATACATAATACAATTATCTCAAACTAATATACTCAAGTTTGAAAGAACAAAGGATAAATGAAATGAGCAAATTAATAAAATTTAATTTTGTTTAACCTTAATGCATAAGATAAGCATTGGCTTGTTTATATAATGCTGTTCTTTAAATAAGGGTGCCACCCTGTGAAAGTGGTGACTAAGCATTTTCGCTAGTTCAGACACAAGACTGATAAAAAGCAATTCTATTTCATATCTAAAGATTCATGTATTTTTTAGTTGTGCCAGGATAGGTGTGTAAAGGGTCAGAGCTTAGTGTTATATCTGTTCAGAAGGTGTGGCAGACTTTGGGGGGGAAGCCCCCTGAAAGCAGTGGATCAGCCATATAGGCAGGGCAAGCTTCCAACAGAGATATAAATGTTTAGTCACAACTTCTATAAAGGGTCAACGATAAAGCTGTGGGTGTGCCAACAGGCAGGCAGAGCATGATGAAAGTGAATCCAGGGCAGCAAAACTCTGCAGGTAACATCTGCGAGATCTGTTCATGGCTTGGGAGAAAGAGGAGACTGTCAGAGTAAGAAAGGGACCCAGATCAAACCAGTTCATTAGAAATGGTAGTCATAATAGAGATTAAAGCTAAAGTGGAGTCTTCTGAGCCCACTGTAGAGTGGTGATGCCCAAGAAGGTATCTATGGCTCTGAAACTCAAATGGAGGGACTCTGGCAGTCAGAATGAAGCCCGGGTGGGGCAGTGAGTCCTGTCAAATATTAGTACAGGAATTGACTATCCTGGGAGGAAATCAAATATTCAGCATCAGATCATGTCAGGTGGTCCCAACATTACTTGCACAATGATTGGATTCTAAGCATCACCCTATCGCTTAAAGAAGAGAATGGAGAGACTGGAGTGGTTGAACTTTTATGTAGAAATCAATCTGTCTACTATGGAAAGGTGAGGAAGATACCAGCAGAAGAACTGAGATGGCAGAGAGATGTTGTTAAAAAGGTCCTTATATGTTGTAAATACAATTTCATTTATATTAGGAAACAGCTTCTACCCAGGGTCTAGCTTTTAGTTAGTTGGTTTCAAGAGTAAATTTTTAAAATTTGCTAACTTAGAAAAAATTAGAATTGAATCTAATTGAATATGGATTAATATGAATTAGTATGAATACAAGTGTTCTGTTTTGCCAGTGGATTTTAAGTGAATCAGGGAGAGAAACAAGCATTTTACTTCAGCATTTTCAAAGTATTTATTGAATAGCAACTACTGCTAGAGACTTTCCTTACCGTGGATTTCTCTCTTGCTGTAACTCCTCCTCAACAACTGATACCTACCACCACCACCACTGCCCCATAATCTTCTGCATGGGTTATATTCTGTATTTATCACCAATCCCTTTCTACAGTGCCTGGTTAAAGTACTTGTCTACCTAGTCCTTACCACCCTAAAGAGGGGCTGCCAGAAACATGGGGTTCTACCTGCCCATGTATACTGAGTTAGGAGACTCTGCCCTTGCAGAGGTAGGAAGGAGAAGCCCAGAGACGAAGAGCAGGTCAGCTCAGAACAGTCAAGAGTTTTGGCCAGGGAAGGCAATGGCTAGCTTAATCATTTTCTACAGTGGTAGATATCAGATTATTTGCAACCTCCAGCCAGGCTCCTCCCAATTTTTATCCCCTCTACTCTCTTAATGATATTCCCAAGCTCTCTCTACCCTTCTACATGTCTCCACTGGCTAAGCAGGGCTTAAGGTTATGATTTACGCTGACTTACAGTAGGCTTTTGGTTATGTGGAGAGATAAATAGACTTCTACTTCTGGCTCTAATGAAGTGGCTGGTATCATACCTACCCACCCTCTAAGAACAAAGCACATCTGTTTGAAGGCATTTGATAGCATCTAAGGAAGCCAAAACATGAAGTGTCAGGATCCCCAAAAGAAGGAAAAGGTGTTGAGGAAAGCCAGATACTCTGCACTGTTTTGTTCCCTCGAGACATTTGCTGATTCAGAAACCCTACGTGGAGTAAGGGTCCGAGTAACCAAGCAGAAAGGAGTAACTAAAAAGCAGAAAAGCTGAGTAGGGTCTGAGTATGTCATGAGGCTGGCAGACAAAAAAAGTAGTTTAGGACTTCAAAGGCAGCCAGGACTTGAGGAGCCAGAGTCGCAGAGAGAAGTACAGCACAGAGAAGTAAGCTCTTGTACTAATGTTCCTCTCACAGAATGTGATGATTCCTAAGGAATATGTAGCATGGGAATAAAAGTATTCCAATTCAGGCCCCACTGAGAAAGATGGATTCCGGTAAATATTCCCACACTTTCATTTGGAATCGTGGAAGTCTCTCATTTTAGGAGTAAGGGTAAACTAAAAAACTACTTACAATATTAGAAGACCTTACAATATTAGAAGCCCAGCTCCAAATTAATTCAATATCTGATTAAATTAAAGTGAACAGCCTGCGGGAATCAAAAGAACATTCTCTCTGGAGGAAAATAACATGAATTAGAACTTCTGTAATTTTTATACACATGCCAGATGTGGCATCAATCAAAAGGTAGCAGGCATTCAAGGAGATGGAGAAAAGAAAAAATAGACAATTAAAACTGAGTAAAAGTTGATTCAGATTTGGAATTATCAGACATGGACTATAAAATAATTGTGATTAGCATATTAAGAAAAAAAAGAAAAGTTGCAGAATTTCACCAGATCCATACTTTTCACTGAAAAAAGAAACAGAAATTGTAGAAGAAGAAAACTCAGAAACAGAAAGTAAGTTCTCTATAAATGGGTTCAGTGGCCAACTAGATACAATTTAAGAGAGGAATGGTAAACTGGAAGTTAGGTCAACAAAAGAGATCCAGACTAAAGCATAGACTAATAAAAAATACAGAAAAGATATGCCTGGAACATGAACTATATAGCAGTGATTTAACATTTTTCAAAGGATTAAAATATTCTACAGTTCAGAGAATGATCTATGACAAAATGGAGTTAACTAGAAATTAAGAACAAAGAGATAGCCCAGAAATAACATAAAATCCCATATGTTTGGAAATTAAACAATATACTTGTAAATAGCTCATGATTCAAAGAAAAAAATCACAGTGATAGATTAGAGCTAAATAATAACTAAAATGCACCATATTGAATCTTTCGGAATGCAGCTAAAGACATGCATGGAGTGCAATTTATAGTCCTAAATGTATGTAATAGAAAACAGCAGAGCCTGAAAGATCACAATCCCATTCTGCAGCTATAGAAGTTAGGAAAAAGCACAGCAAAATAAGCCAATACTAGTAGGAGCAAGGAAATAATAAAGATTAAAAAATAATCATAGCAGAAATTAATAGAAAAAGACAACAAATATACAGTAAATTATATTGACATTTTGAAAAGGGTTAAGTAGCTTCTTATACACTCGTATGTAGGCTCATGATTCAAAAACTTGAAATAACTTTGCCAGGTAATATACACCTCGGATTTCTTACTATTGACCTGTATGCATGCATGCATTTCTGAGATGCTTTGAGTCATTTTTTAAATAGAAACAAAAAGCTTCGGCTTTCGCAAAAAAATTTGTTGACGAGCTTATTGTCAATTATATACGTTTGGGTTTGTATTTATGTGTGTTACATAAATAATATTCTTTTTCAAAATGGAAATATAACTGATTTACAATATTGTGTTAATTTCAAGCGTACAGCATAGAGATTCAGATTATGTTCCATTATAGGTTATCACAAAATATTGGAAATAATTTCCTGTGCTATACAGTAAATCCTTAATGCTTATCTATTTTATGTATAGCAGTCTGTATCTGTTAATACCATACTCCTAATTTGTACCTCCCCCTTCCCTTTCCCTTTTGGTAACCATAAGTTTGTTTTTTATGTCTGTGAGTCTGTTTCTGCTTTGTATATACATTCATTCATATTACTTTTTAGATTCCACATTTAAGTAATATCATATAGTATATGTCTTTCTCTGTCTGACTTATTTCACTAAGCGTAATATTCCTTAGGTCCATCCATGTTGTTTCAAATGGCAATATTTCATTCTTTTTTACAGCTGAATAATATTCCATTACACACACACACACACACACACACACACACACACACACACACACACACCTATCTCACATCTTCTTAAGCCAATTGTCTGTTGATGGGCACTTGGGTTCCTTCCATGTCTTGGTTATTGTGGATAGTGCTGCTATGAACATTGGGGTGCATGTATCTTTTTGAATTACTGTTTTTATTTTCTGTGTATATAGAAGCAAAAGTGGGATTGCTTGATCATATGGTAATTCTATTTTTAGCTTTCTGAGGAACGTCAATACTGTTTTCCATAGTAGGTGCACCAATTTACATTCCCACCAATGGTATACGAGAATTCCCTTTCCTCCACATCTTCTCCAGCACGTATTATTTGTAGATTTTTTGATTATAGTCAGTCCAACGGGTGTGAGGGTGTGAGGTAATACCTTATTGTGGTTTTGATTTGCATTTCTCTAATAATTAGTGATGTTGAGCATATTTTCCTGTGCCTGTTTGTCATCTGCATGTCTTCTTCAGACAAATGTCTGTTCAGTTCTGCACATTTTTTGATTGGGTTGTTTGTTTTTTTTTGATATTGAGTTGAATGAGATAGCTGTATATTTTGGATATTAATCTCTTATTGGTTGTATCATTTGCAAATATTTTCTTCTATTCCGTAAGCTGTCTTTTCCTTTTGTTGATGGTTTCCTTTGATGTGAAAAAGCTTTTAAGTTTGATTAGGTCCCATTTGTTTATTTTTGCTTTTCTTTCTTTCTTTTTTTTTTTTTTTGCCTTGGGAGCCTGATCTCAGAAAATATTGCTACAATTTATGTCAAAGAGTGTTTCACCTATGTTCTCTTCTAAGAATTTATGGTATCGTGTCTTACATTTAGGTCTTTAAACTATTTCAACTTTATATTTTCATTGTTTTACATGTAGCTGTCCTTCTTTCCCAGCATCCCTTGTTGAAGAGATTCTCTTTTCTCCATTGTGTATTCTTGCATCCTTTGTCATAGATTAATTGAAGGTAGGTGGGGAGGTTTATTTCTGGGCTCTCTATTCTGTTCCATTGGTTTATGTGTCTGTATTTGATTACTGTAACTTTGCAGTATAGTCCGAAGTCTGGGATGGTTATACCTCCAGCTTTGTTCTTTTTTTCCTCAGGATTGCTTTGGCAATCGGGGTCTTTTGTGGTTCCATATAATTTTAGGATTATTTGTTCTATTTCTGTGAAAAATGTTCTGTATTTTGAGAAGAATTGCATTAAATCTGTAGATTGCTTTGGATAGTTTGGCCATTTTATTTATTTATTTATTTTTCTTTGCGGTATGCGGGCCTCTCACTGTTGTGGCCTTTCCCGTTGCGGAACACAGGCTCTGGACGCGCAGGCTCAGTGGCCATGGCTCACGGGCCTAGCCGCTCCACGGCATATGGGATCTTCCCAGACCGGGACATGAACCTGTGTCCCCTGCATCGGCAGGTGGACTCTCAACCACTGCGCCACCAGGGAAACCCAGGAAACACTGATTTGCATTAGCTTATAGGAAGACAAACAATGATTGGAACTGATACAATCATAGTTCTGAACAGGGTAAAAAACCTCTGGAGACTCCTGGCTGACTTTGGTTTGTCATTTAAGAAAAACACTCAGAAGGTCTTGAGTGGAACCTAAGTAGTTATTGAAAGTGATGGGGAACTTGGAGTTTGTGCTGAACCTTCGTAAAATTTACATTTTATGCTTTAAATGCACAGGTATTTTAAAGAATAAATACAGTAAGATGAGGGGAGAAATTCTGAGGGTGAATTGAAGAATTGAAGGTAACAATGAATTGCCATTCTATCCATGTGTTGTCTTCAGTCTTTGGGTGAATATCATATGTATAATATGATCTTTATAGAGACGACCAAAAGGAAAACATCTGTGGATTTCCCTAGATGTATCTGAATCTCAGGGAAAACTGGAAAAGTAGAAAGAAGTTCTTCAGGGCTGTATAGGTCCAAATTTATATTTTGTCTCTGACCTTCTACTAGTTGCATGCCCGTGGGTCCATTACTTAACATTTTTGAGATTCAATTTTACTTTCTATAAAAAAAATCTGAAGGGAGAAGACTCAAATCAATAGAATTAGAAATGAAAAAGGAGAAGTAACAACTGACACTGCAGAAATACAAAGGATCATGAGAGATTACTACAAGCAACTATATGCCAATAAAATGGACAACCTGGAAGAAATGGTCAAATTCTTAGAAAGGCACAATCTTCCAAGACTGAAACAGGAAGAAATAGAAAATATAAACAGACCAATCACAAGCACTGAAATTGAGACTGTAATTAAAAATCTTCCAACAAATAAAAGCCCAGGACCAGATGGCTTCACAGGTGAATACTATCAAACATTTAGAGAAGAGCTAACACCTATCCTTCTCAAACTCTTCCAAAATGTAACACAGGGAGGAACACTCCCAAATTCATTCTATGATGGCACCATCACCCTGATACCAAAACCAGACAAAGATGTCACACAAAAAAGAAAACTACAGGCCAATATCACTGATGAAAATAGATGCAAAAATCCTCAACAAAAAACTAGCAAACAGAATCCAACAACACATTAAAAGGACCATACTCCATGATCCAGTGTGGTTTCTCCCAGGAATGCAAGGATTCATCAATATACACAAATCAAACAATGTGACACACCATATTAACAAACTGAAGGATAAAAACCATATGATCACCTCAATAGATACAAAAAAAGCTTTCAACAAAATTCAACACCAATTTATGAGAAAAACTCTCCAGAAAGTAGACATAGAGGGAACTTATCTCAACATAATAAAGACCATATATGACAAACCCACAGCCAACATTATTCTCAATGACGAAAAACTGAAACCATTTCCTCTAAGATCAGGAACAAGACAAGGTTGTCCATTCTCGCCACTATTATTCAACATAGTTTTGGAAGTTTTAGTTACAGCAATCAGAGAAGAAAAAGAAATAAAAGGAATCCAAATCAGAAAAGAAGAAGTAAAGCTGTCACTGTTTACAGATGACATGATACTATACATAGAGAATCCTAAAGATGTTACCAGAAAACTACTAGAGCTAATCAATGAATGTGGTAAAGTTGCAGGATACAAAATTAATGCACAGAAATCTCTTGCATTCCTATACACGAATGATGAAAAATCTCAAAGAGAAATTAAGGAAACACTCCCATTTATCACTGCAACAAAAAGAATGAAATACCTAGGAATAAACCTACCTAAGGAGACAAAAGACCTGTATGCAGAAAACTGTAAGACACTAATGAAAGAAATTAAAGATGATTCAAACAGATGGAGAGATATACCACATTCTTGTATTGGAAGATTCAATATTGTGAAAATGACTGTACTACCCAAAGCCATCTACAGATTCAATGCAGTCCCCACCAAACTACCAATGGCATTTTTCACAGAACTAGAAAAAAATATTTTATTTGGAAACACAAACGAAACTAAATAGCCAAAGCAATCTTCAGAAAGAAAAACAGAGCTGGAGGAATCAGGTTCCCTGACTTCAGACTATACTACAAAACTACAGTAATCAAGACATTATGGTACTGACACAAAAACAGAAATATAGATCAATGGAACAGGATAGAAAGCCTAGAGATAAATCCATGCACATATGGTCACCTTATTTTGATAAAGGAGGCAAGAATATACAATGGAGAAAAGACAGCCTCTTCAATAAGTGCTGCTGGGAAAACAGGACAGCCATATGTAAAAGAATGAAATTAGAACACTCCCTGACACCATACACAAAAATAAACTCAAAATGGATTAAATACTTAAATGTAAGGCCAGACACTATAAAACTCTCAGAGGAAAACATAGGCAGAACACTCTATGAGATAAACCTCAGCAAGATCCTTTTTGACCCACCTCCTCGAGAAATGGAAATAAAAACAAAAATAAACAAATGGGACCTATGAAAACTTAAAAGCTTTTGCACTGCAAAGGAAACAATAAACAAGAAGAAAAGACAACCCTCAGA
The DNA here is from genome assembly GCF_937001465.1 of Orcinus orca. Classification (NCBI taxonomy): domain Eukaryota; kingdom Metazoa; phylum Chordata; class Mammalia; order Artiodactyla; family Delphinidae; genus Orcinus; species Orcinus orca. The sequence continues at coordinate 28,638,447 of NC_064573.1, forward strand.
ATGGGAGAAAATGTTTGCAAATGAAGCAACTGACAAAGGATTAATCTCAAAAATTTACAAGGCACTCATGCAGCTCAATATCAAAAAAAAAACAACCCAGTCCAAAAATGGGCAGAAGACCAAAATAGACATTTCTCCAAAGAAGATATACAGATTGCCAACAAACACATGAGAGGATGCTCAGCATCACTAATCATTAGAGAAATGCAAATCAAAGCTACAGTGAGGTATCACCTCACACCAGTCAGAATGGCCATCATCAAAAAATCTACAAACAATGAATGCTGGAGAGGGTGTGGAGAAAAGGAAACCCTCTTGGTTTCCCAACTATTGGTGGGAATGTAAATTGATACAGCCACAATGGAGAACAGTATGGAGGTTCCTTAAAAAACTACAAATAGAACTACCATATGACCCAGCAATCCCACTACTGGGCATATACCCTGAGAAAACCATAACTCAAAAAGAGTCATGTACCACTCATGACTCATGTAGAGTCATTGCAGCTCTATTTACAGTAGCCAAGACATGGAAGCAACCTAAGTGTCTATCAACCGATGAATGGATAAAGAAGATGTAGCACAAATATACAATGGAATATTATTCAGCCATAAAAAAAAAACGAAATTGAGTTATTTGTAATGAGGTGGATGGACCTAGAGACTGTCATACAGAGTGACGTAAGTCAGAAATAGAAAAACTAATACCGTATGCTAACACATATATATGGAATCTAAGAAAAAAAGAAGAAAAAGAAAAGGTCATGAAGAACCTAGGTGCAAGACAGGAATAAAGACACAGACCTACTAGAGAATGGACTTGAGGATATGGGGACAGGGAAGGGTAAGCTGGGACAAAGTGAGAGAGTGGCATGGACATATATACACTATCAAACATAAAATAGATAGCTAGTGGGAAGCAGCCGCATAGCACAGGGAGATCAGCTTTGTGCTTTGTGACCACCTAGAGGGGTGTGATAGGGAGGGTGGGAGGGAGGGAGATGCAAGAGGGAAGAGATATGGGAACATATGTACGTGTATAACTGATTCACTTTGTTATAAAGCAGAAACTAACACACCATTGTAAAGCAATTATATTCCAATAAAGATGTTAAAAAAAAAGAAATAGAAAAACAAATATCGTATATTAACGCATGTATGTGAAACCTAGAAAATGGTACAGATGAACCGGTTTGCAGAGCAGAAACTGAGACACAGATGTAGAGAAAAAATGTATGGACACCAAGGGGGGAAAGCAGCGGGGAGGGGTGGGTGGTGTGATGATTTGGAAGATTGGGATTCACATGTATACACTGATGTGTGTAAAATGGATGACTAATAAGAAAAAATAAATAAATAAAAAATAAACATTTTTTTAAAAAAGGAAAACAAATAACGTACACTGACACATATATATGGAATCTAAAAAAAAAAAAAACGTTCTGAAGAACCTAGGGGCAGGACAGGAATAAAGATGCAGAGGTAGAGAATGGATTTGAGGACATGGGGAGGGGGAAGGGTAAGCTGGGACAAAGTGAGAGAGTGGCATGGACATATATACACTATCAAATGTAAAACAGATAGTGGGAAGCAGTCGCATAGCACAGGGAGATCAGCTTTGTGCTTTGTGACCACCTAGAGGGGTGGGATAGGGAGGGTGGGAGGGAGACGCAAGAGGGAGGAGATATGGGGATATATGTATATGTATAGCTGATTCATTTTGTTTTAAAGCAGAAATTAACACACCATTGTAAAGCAATTATACTCTAGTAAAGATGTTAAAAAAATCTGCCTTCATCATTGTTATGAAGCTTAAATAATAAAGTATAGGCAAAACATATCTAACACACTGTTCATTTATTTTTTCTGATGAGTATTATTATTATTTTTATTGAAGTATAGTTGATTTACAATATTATATTAGTTTCAGGTATACAATATAGTAATCCAATATTATAGATTGTACTCCGTTTAAAGTTATTATAAACTGATGGCTATATTTCCCTGTGCTGTACAATATATCCTTACTGTTTATTTAATTTATACATAGTAGTTTGTATCTCTTATTTTCCTACCTTATCTTGCTCCTCCCTGCTTCCTTCTTCCCACTGGTAACCACAGGTTGTTCTTTATATCTGTGAGTGCGTTTGTTTCATTACATACATTTGTTTGTTTTATTTTTTGGAATATATATATATATATCTCATAACATAGGCTATTTGTCTTTCTCTGTCTGACATTTCACTAACATAATACCCTCTAGATCCATCCATGTTTTTGCAAAGGGCAGAATTTCATTCTTTTGTATGTCTGAGTAATATTCCATTGTGTATTATGCATTGTGGTGTATATATATATATATATATATATATATATATATATATATATATATATACCACATCTTCTTTATCCATTCATCTTTTGATGGACACTTAGGTTGCTTTCATATCTTGGCTATTGTAAATAAAGCTGCTATGAACATTGGGGTGCGTGTATTTTTTTGAATTAGTGGTTTTTTTTTTTCCAAGGTGGAATTGCTGGGTCATATGGTAGTTCTGTTTTTAGTTTTTTGATAAGCCTCCATACTGTTTTCCATAGTGACGGAACTAATTTACATTTCCATATACAGTGCACTAGGGTTCCTTTTTTTCCACATCCTTGTCAACATTTGTTATTTATAGACTTTTGATAATAGTCATTCTGACAGGTGTGAAGTGGTATCTCATTGAAACACATTGTTCATTTCTAAGCCCATTACAATGTCCAAATATCAACCAAAGCCATTTAGGGCAGGTATAGGGCTATCTGTTCATTCAATCACCAACCTATCAGCCAGGAACATGAGAAAGCACTGGTGATGATGTCAGGGAGTTTTCACCAGTTCTGAGTCTGGGACATACAAGATCATCATCTTTAAACTCAGTATTGTGGTGAAGACAGATGTCTCTCTGGGCACATCTGAGCTTCAGCTTGGTGAGGGATGGAGTAGATGGTCTCATGAGGTTTCATGTGTCCTATAATTCTTTGCACAGCAAGCTATTGCTTTTGTTATTTTGTTAAAGCCACTGCAGCAGACTGACCTAATTTAGCTATTACCATTTCCTCCTTGCAAAAATGAAGCTAAGAGAAGGCCAGGACTATTGTGCTACTTTCATAACTTGCCTAATGTTTGCCTGCCTTCTCCCACCTTCTGAGTACCTAGAACCCAGCTTTATCCAGAACCTCTCAATAGCTAGCTTGGGTTGGATCTCAGGACTTTTATCTCTGCTTGTCATTGTCTGGTCAATGAGCTGATTCAGTGTTAGTTGCAATAAGTTGTTGTCTGTTCAGTGTGATATGAAGGTTCCCTCAAAGAGCTTACTCTTGGCCTCCATAATGACCTATTTGAGTCAAGCCTCAGAGCTTCCAGAAGGCATCTCACAGTTAAAATACACAGATCACCCAGGAGAGACTAAAGGGTGGGGTTATTTGCACAGTAACATCCATTAATTAGCACATTGGCACAATTTTTAAAATCAGATTAGGGGCCTGTATCCTTGGAAATCTGGAGGTCAAGCATGGAGGGAAAGAAGCAGGATGCAAACCTGTCATGATAAGATGAAGGAGGGAGGGAAGGAAGACATCTGGGTTTTGGAGCTCAGTCCCAGGTGAGTCTCTGCTGTGGAACATGTGAAGGAGACAATATCAGCATAAGGCAAAAAGTTTCTGGAGGAACGGACCCTAAAGATACCATGTTAGTGGTTAATTATGGGTGGCAGGAATATGGACAAAAGCTCCTTTTTTCTTTATACTTTTCAAATTCTCTAAAAATATATAACGTGACAAATATCATAGGAAAGGTATTTTAAATGTTGAGTTGCTATGATTCCATGTCTGACCTTTTGTGGTTGAGAGGAGGAACAGAGTAACTGTCACAGGTATGGCTACAGCCTATGTGGGCTCTACTGCCCTATAGCCTTATATTATAGTCACATTTGTTTGTTTGCCTCTGTGAGATGTGCACGTGTATGAGTTCACCTTCACCCTTGAGCCCACTTTTCACCCTTGGATACACTCCCACTTTAGTGTGACTCCTTTATTCCACCTTCTTTAGCAGCATCTGTAATATAATCATGGTTATTTAATTAAAAGACTGTTCATAGAACATTTTTTTCCCTAGGAGAATAGCCCTACATCCATAGGTTAAAGCTGAATCTTGGCCAAGTTTTAGTGATTCAAAGCAAGTAGGATCCTTAGCCAGAAATCTATAGTTAACTGATTCAGTTCCTCACTATCTTTTTGCTCTGTGCAGACATACGTTGTCTGAACCGCTTTGATCAGATAATTCTGGTAATAAATACATTTGATCAGACATGATTAATGTAGCTATCTACATGGATCCAAAGCTCTTTTTTCCCTTCTGCAACAATTGTGTGAGGCTGTGAGATTCTGACTGGAAATGATTTGGTCAACCATGTTACTTCAGCCAGCGTCAGGCTGAATCCAGGCAGCCCAAGCCAAAATGATCAGTTAAGCCAGGGGGTGTAGCTTGGACACCAAATATCTAGAACCTCTTAGGTCCACAGTTATCAATGAAATGAGGATAAAATTCTTGCCCACTTAATGACTCAACTTACTGTCACGATCAAATTAGGTTATGAATGTTGCAATCCTCTGAAAGTTAAAGTGCTGTATAAGTGGACAGTACATTAATCAATGGACTGGTCATTGTACAGTCTAATCAGATCAATTAAGATCAATCAGATCAACAAAGCCTCTGAAGGAGACAGCATGTAATACCAGCTTGTTTTAGGGCCATCCTTTGTGTCCAATTTGCCACTTTTCCCCATTGTTGCTCCTGTTTAGTCCTGGAAACACTGCAAGTGATTTCCATCTGATTTAGGAAAGTAATGGAGCAAAGAGACTAACTGTAAACATAAAGAATACAATGGGAAACATTATGTGTGTATATAAAGAAAGAGAAATAAAACCAGGAGAAAAAACTTTACAGCTTGTCTCAAAAGAATTATAAAATTAGTGGATGAGGGTATGTTATTACATTTTTATATTTGCATTTTGCCAATGGAAGGCCTCATAATATTTTTACTGTACTTGTAGATTTGGCTCTTCTGCATATCACATGGATTGAAAACTGAGTCTCTGGAATTGGGGACTGCTGGGAGGTGAGCTGATTCCAGGGATGGAAGACAGCCTGAAGTTGTGATGGGCCAGGCTTTTTTAGCATCTTCGCCTGGCACAGAGCTGAGCAGGTGCATGGCATTATGTCTGATTGTGATGCTTATGCCAAAGCTTCCATCAGACTCTCTTAAAGATGCTCTTCTTTCCCATTCTCCATTCTCCTCATTTGTACTCTGTCTTAAAAAAGGAAAGCAAACCAAAACAAAACAAATGTTAATTAAAATAGGGCCTCATGATTCCAACTTTGGTGCTTACTCTTTATTGCCCTGATATTGTCATTCTAATGCTTTTGAATGATTGATGTCTCAGTATTTGATCCATATCTGAAGAAATTTTGCTTCTGCATTGCAAATTTGGTTAATTTCTTTATTCAGTTTGCTATGGACTAAACTGCATACCTCAAATATTCATATGTTGAAGCCCTAATCCCTAATGTGACTATATTTAGAGGTAGGACTTTTAGGAGGTGATTAAGGTTAAATGAAGTCAGAAGGGTACGGCCCTAATCTGATAAGATTGGTGGCCTTATAAGAAGAGGAGGCGAGAGAGACCTGGAAGGTAGCCATCTGCAAGTGAAGAAGAGAGCTCTCACCAGGAACCAAATTGGCCGACACCTCGATCTTGGGCTTTCCAGTCTCCAGTGCTGTGAGAAAATGAATTTCTATTGTTTAAGCCACCCAGTCTATGGTATTCTCTTATGGCACCCCAAGCTGACAAATACACAGTTAAATTGATTAGGCTTTTTTATTCTCAATCAATTAAGAAGGATCAATTTGGTTATTCAATTATGAAGTTATTTGTGCTTCCAAAATATGTACTGCCTACACAATTCAGAAATCAAGGAGGTGGTATCCAAATGAGTTGCATAACTTGACATTATTTATCCAGTGGTAAGCATCAAGCAGCCTAGCACCAGAGCCTGCTGAGTCCTATTCTAACGTGCTTTACACCATGGCATAAATTAGACACCATCAAATCCTGAGCCTTGTCTAAAGTGCCAAAGTAATCCATTTAAACATGACTTAAAATCCAGAAATCATAAAAAAGAGGATTAAGAAAAATGACTATGTTGAAAAAAAAGATTTCTTAGCAGCAAAAACCAAAGCAAAACAAAACTCTACCATAAGCAAGTCAAAAGGCAAATGGCAGACTAGAACTAAGTATTTGGCAATTTGTATCATAGATAACCTGATAGGAAAGTGGGAAAAGCAAATGAACAGACAGTTCACAATAAAAGGAACATAAACACCTTTTACATATACATAAAGATTCTTTCTACCTCCCTCATAATAAGAGAAATGCAAATTTAAATTTCACTGAGATGTTATTCTTCACCTATCAGATAGGCAAAAATTCAAAAGTTTGATTCTATATTCTATTCCAGGGTTATGGGGCAACAGTCACTCTCATTCATGGTGGAAGGGCAAATTAGCACATGCCTTTTGGAGAGTAAGTCAAAAATACCCAAAATTATAAGTGCATAGCCTTTTCACCCAGATTTTCTTTTATGAGACTCGATACTATAACTTGCACAAGTGTAATGACTTTCATCCCACGTTATTCATTCAGAAATATTTGTAAAAGTAAACAAATGGAAACAACCCAAAGGTCCATCAGTGGGAGACTGCTCAAATAAACTGTGGTATAATCATACGATAGAATACACAAAACTAGAAAGAGGTATATTGTTAGGTGAAAAAATCAAAGGGTAAGTATTATGCTAACTTTCAAAAACAAAATACTTATATAAACCTAAATAAATACTGGAAGATATACAAGCTTGTCAGTGGCTTATGGGGATGGAGATCAGTGAGTATGAGGCTAAAGGAGGATAAGAAGGAGAGTGAGATTTTTGACTCTACACATGTTCCTAAAATAATTTTTTTGAACCATGTGAATTCATGACCTATTCATAATTAAATTAAAAAAAATAAAACGAGAGAGAGAGAGAGATGGAGAGAGAAATCCATGAGGGGATTCCATGAGAGGAATCCAGTATTCTCCCCAGTAACCTATGCCACTTTGTTCTATTTCCTGATGTGAAGAAATTCTTCATTATGGTTATTTTCAGTAGTTTCAGATTAATAACAACTTTGTTTAGCAGTTTTAAAAAAATACACCTAGAAGAGTTATTAACCACATGTTCTGAAAGTACAATATTTAAAAGAAGTTTGGCCAAGAAATTGGAAAATATAATAATCCCAGAATAATCTTGCCACAGTTTAAAATGTTCTCTATTAGTGGCTGTCTATAATGGAAATAACACATACCTTAGAGACAAGCCACATTTGGGTTCAAATATCATTTCTGCCACTAACAAGCTTTGTGTTCTTGGATGAGTATCTTTACTTCTAAAACTTCAGTTACTGATCTTAAGGATGGTCATAGTAGTAATATCCATAGTAGCCGTAGTGAGTATCCATTAAGATCATTCAGATTAAGGAGCTGGCATTGGTAGATTTGTCATAGAGGGTAGCTATTATTAGATGATTTCTATATTGTCATTGTGAAAATTCTACAAAGCCCATAGTTATTTGCAAAATAAATGCGGTCTACAGAGGTCAGTAACATTTCGCCTCTCTGAAATTTCACTCTCTCCAATCTCACCATCAGAACACAGAAAAAGAAAGAAGCAAACAATAGCTCTCAGTAGCAAAACAGATTCTGCAAATATCTGTATGAACGTTTGAGCATTTGACTCTTAGAAGAGCCCTCTGAAAGCCCCCTGTAGAACTGATTTGGCTTGGATTTCAGGGCAGTGTTAAGAACAGAATTAGAGAAGGGACTGACAGAGTCATATTTGCTGCCCAGTGAAAGTGACGGACCATGGTCTGAGACGACAGCTAAATAAAACAAACACAACAACTTAAGAGTATAACATCTGAGAGTTTTTTTAACTAGAACTACATATCTACATACCCCAATAAGTTGTGAAGACCTTGCTGTTTCAGGCCAGGTCCATAGCAAGTATTTATGCAACAGGTTTGACAAGGTAAGGAAGAATAAAAACTTTCATTAAAAATGGTTAGAATAAAAATTAATGTTGATGCTTAAATACCTGCTTATGTAGAAAACTCAATTGTCTTTAATTATTTATTCCCTGTGTTTTTCCACAAATAGCTAAAGTTTCACTGTATTCAGTACCTAAAGGTTTGTTAGAAATAGAAACTCTAACAGAAAAGTCTGGGCTAAGATGAATAAAAACATCTAAATTAACTCAAAACAAGAAAGCTGCACAATAATGGGATATTGTTCTTATGTGCTCATGGGAACTCCCATAAACAAACAGAACCAAGTTACCTGTCCTGCCTTTGATTTAAGGCTTATGCATGCATAGAGCATAGCCTGTAATATTTTCCACCAGGCTCTCAACTTGAGTTATTCCTATTTGTCTAGCTTTTGGGATATCCAAGAGCTGAACAGTCGCTTTTGCAAGTTGCAAATTGCCTTAAGGGAAAACACTTCAGTTGTTGTGTGTGTAACTTGGTAAATGATACCCGCTTTTGGAGCCATGGAATAGAGATCTTAATTCCTGTTGAGCTTTTGTTTATAGATACACAAGTGTGATGAGGGGGCTTGCCCTCAAAACTTTGCTGCCATCCACTTGGGACAACTACAACTCTTCTCAGCAATAGAACCACAAGAAATTCTGCCATATTTTCCAAACAAGCAGCAATCAAACTGCCAGTGCACCCTCTGCATCACATATTTTGTGGATGACATGTGGCTATGTTCTTTTGGGTCAACATTCCTCCTTTATTATGTGGAGTCCCCAGTCACTCTGCAAATAGTCATGCCACTGTTGTGGCTGCTAACCGCAGAAATTATAGGACCAGGATCAGGAAGCGTGTTTATGATGGAAAGTGACAAGTCGCCTTTATTGTTGTTATCATCATCATACAAACAAAATAATAATGAACAATCAACTCATGTTTGTTAATTGAATTCCACTTCAACAATATAGTACAGATCCATAACCTACAGGTTCCTTGAATTGATGGTGGGGTTGTATGTGTGTATGTGGGAAATGGTGGTGGGGAGGGCAGGAGAGAGGTACAGAATCATCTGGGAACTTATTCCAAGTGTTCTTGCACATCCCTATGGCTTTCCCCCATCCTCAATTTATTTGAATACATACTTGTGAGGAAGTTTTGTGGATTTAGAAAAAAAGTTTCCCAAATGATTCTGATATACTAAACATATAGCATAATAATAACACATACCATATAATAGCAAACATTCATTGAATGTGCTCTGTATGGACACATACAGGACACTTTCCTAAACTCTACCCTTTCCTGTTTAAGACCTTTCCTCTGTGATTAATGCAATGAGATGATATTATAGTTTGGAAATTAACTGCATGATTTTATCCACATCCTTTTCCTTATCCCCTTGTGATAATGTTTTATATTTTCGTAAGAAAAAATGGTGTACTGAAAAAATATTTTCTTGTGTGCTATATGTGGCTTTGAATAGAAAACATTATCCTGAGCCTCAGTTTCCTTATTTGTGGTACATGTGGATAATAAAAACTTCTTTGTCTATATTGATGTATAATAATAGTTATTATTATTATAGTGAGATGGTTAGTTAGGTTCAGAGTGTGGTTAAGAAAGCAGGGAATTTAGGGCTGCAACAGGAGACCAAATTTTACATACCAAGAGGGTTTGGCTGTGCCTAATCTGGGCTAAATATCATGAAGTACAAAGAAATGTATGGTACTTCCTTCCTCATATAGGTTTTCAGGGCTAAACTACATGAAATAATCAGTGAACAAGACACTTTTTTACCAATATAAGGCTAAGTTCTAGGTCAAAAACTTGAGACTAGATCATGCTAAGATACTATGAACAAAAAGTGTTAAGAAAGGTAGAGGGTAACATGGACTAGATCCACGAAGGAGGTTTGATTGAGTTAGGTCTGACTTGCAGCAGGTGGAGAGGAAGGGGATATGTTTTCAGGAACAGCACTGGTGGAGGTAGAAGGAGAACTTCTACCTAAGGAGAACTTCTACCTACTTAGTCCTAAGTAATCCTCGTATTATTCTACAACCCCCCAGGTCAACCGTTTGTATTAAAATAAAGAAAATAAACGCAGAGTTATATCATGCAGTGAGTACTTTTGCAGAAGCTTACAGTGTAAGTAAAATATGTACTTCTAAACGATTTTTGCCTCCAGAGGAAATAACACCTGAGGCAAAAGCTTAGAGCTCTGTTATAATTCCTGTAGCCTTATAACACCCAGCATCATTCCAAGTATATTGAGAAGAACTCACTTTACATTTACTAGTGGATTAGAAACATAAGGTGGGATGAGATGATAGACATGGAACTCTGGGCTTTGCTAGAGAAAGGCTGTGCAAAAGGAGAATGTGGACCACTACAGATAACCAGCTTTCCTAATCTATTTTCCCAAGGCATGGCACACTATCATAGTTGCATAGCCCTGAACCACCCACCTTGAAGGCTGGGAAGTCGGTGTCTTTCCCACCCAGCCCCGCTACTCTAAATACCACTCCTTAACAGTAGACAAAAGTTGAGGCTGGGGTGGTGTGATTCATACCAACCTGTCTGGAGGGCACTTCCATCAGCCCACGGCCTTCTCACTTTTTTAGATGCTGAGAAAATGCTTTTCACAGCTATGATGACACAGCCAGAAATATCACCTTTTGAAGACATCATAACTGTGAGATATGACACTCTTTCAGCCATTAGAAGGTTATTTGCTGTAGCCATTAAATACAGCCCTGTCACTCCCACTCACCTGAGCCATATTTCCTCCCTCAATAGATTATCTGTAAATACAGGCTCAGGTACAAATACAAGTAATGAACATTCACAGCTAAAGAAAACATGCACAGTCAAATCTTGCCAAAGGACAGAGTTTCCCCTCTAGGAAGGAAGCCATCCTTCCATGGAGGAGGCTCAGCAGAACCGAGAGGCCAGGTTTCCTGGAGGCGTCTCAGACGCTCAGGTCAATGTGACTTCTCCATTCTCTAGTAATGCAGAGCCTTTGCCTCCTAAATTCCAAGAATGTGCCTGACTGCTCATTTGGTGTCCCATCTTACTTTGCTGCCATTCATTAATTAGAATGGGTTATTAGTAGTAGCTTTAATTCTAGTTAATATTAATATCGGTCAAAATGCATTACACATGTGTAGGTTCTACAATTTCCAAAGTACTTCACAGGCAGGTAGTATACTCATTTAATCAAATATATTATATATGTATGTATTTATGTATAAATATATATATTTATGTATATATATATATGTTTTTCTAATCCATATGCTTTATTAAATATCTTATGTGTGCTTAGCACTTTCCTAGGAATCTGGTGAGATTTAAAAGAAATGCAGAAAATATTGGGTTGGCCAAAAAGTTTGTTTGGGTTTTTCCATAAGATGTTATGGAAAACCTGAACTAACTTTTTGGCCAACCCAATACATAGTAATTTAGCATCAGACTAGGGCTAAAACTCTCACCCTATGCAAGCGTGAAAGAATACTGTGTAATTAAATGTAAAATTGCATAGCACAAGTAACTACTTCTGAGGAGTTTAAGAGAAGTCCCCTGGGATTACTAGGACTTTAGTTTGGCTCTGAGAATGAGAAGTCTGCAAGGGACCTTTATCTGGATTCTAAACATGGGATCCCTGTAAAGAATGCAGCAGGTCATCCCAAGGAGTGAGTAGAAAGATTAGAAGACAAGAATATTCCTGACATACATGGGACTATTTTCTGGAAGATAATAGAACACTTGAATTGCTCATGAGACTTCCCACATTGAGAGAAATAACCCTGGAAAATCAAGCTTTAGAAATAATTTGTAGATTTGTGTAATACTGTGATGTAGTGATTTCCAAGGATGATCTACAAATCCAGAAACTTTCCTTGTTCACAGGAGCTCATATCCCACATCCTTAAATAAGTTCTCACTCAAGTGAGGTAAAACTCATGGGAAAAACCATGAGAGACTTAGGACCTGGTCTCATTTCATGGTTCAAGACAGAACTGTCCACCACAGAGAAAAAATATTAACCTATTTATGAGTTGTGTTTTTATCTACATACCTATTCACAAAGTTGATGTTGTATTTGATTAAACAAGAGGACACACCTCATGCAGAGACTCCTGGTTAATAAAAGGAGATTGTATTTCAAAAACATGCATTAATTTCACAAATTCATTTCTTCCATTGGTCAAATATTTTCATGTGGCAATAGCTCTGTTTGTAGAATAAAGTATTATTAAAATCCTTTTGACACTAGAAGAACATGACATACATACTTATAGGCTAAATGTTTTATCACTTCACCAGCTCCCAGATCTTCAGTGTATTATCTATCTCGAAGCTATAATATACACATAAAATTCATATAAATATGTTTTTATAAATGTATATATGTATATGGTGAGGGAAGTGAGTTTGTTTATACACATACTGCAAGCAATTTTATTTGTGATCTGGCCATTAACATGTCAGGGTAGGAAGGGAGCTACATACAACAGTGTGTGGAAGAGATTTGGTCTGCTCAATTTTGACCCACAACAGTCTGTTCACCATACAGTAGCTGGAAAGATCTTTTGAAAGGTAAAGCAGTTCTCGTCAATTTACTGCTCAAAGCTTTCCAACGGTTTTCCTTTGGAAATTCAAAGTTCAAAATAAAATTCAAAGTTCTCACCACAGCCTAGAGGCCCTTCCTGATCTGGTCCTGGTTTCCTCTTAATTATTTCCTATTGTGTTGTTCACTCTGTCCACGTTGTGCTTTTGCTGCTTTTCAAAGATGCTTAGCACATTTCTGGCCCAGAGCCTTTGCCCTTGATGCTCCCTCTGCCTGGAACACACTTCCCTCAGATCTTCACATTCACTCCTTCACTTTACTGAGATTTCTGCTTAAAGGTAACCTCCTTAAGGAGGCCTTCCCTGATCACTCCATCTGAGACTGGCTTCTTGTCCCTCTCTAGCCCATTGTCTTGCTTTACTTTGCTTTATAGGAGCTAGGACAACCTGACATTATACAATGTATCCACTTTTTATTCATTTAACATACATATTTTCCAAACAGGGATGTCAATTTCCCAAAAGAATGAGTTCTGTTTTGTTTTCTTCTGTATCTCTGACAAGTAGTAGATATCCATTAAATGCTTGCTGAATAAATAAAAATAGTAGAATAGCATTTGCTGGATTATTTATTTGTTTATTTACTTATTAATTAATTTATAATTACCACCATAAACCTACTATCCAACCTGAGAACTAGAACATTATCAGAAACAGTCATCTGCCTATGGTGACCCCTCCCTCCCTCACACACTCTGCCCTCCCATCCAAAATATTTATCTTGAATTTTGTGTTATAATTTCCTTCCTTTTGAAATATAGTTTTATTATATATGTATGTATCTAAAACTGTATATTGTTTAGAATATATTCTTTCATTGTTGTTGATATTGAATTTCATTTAAAAATAGTATATGATTCACAGGTAATCCCCTGGAACTTTTTTTTCACTCAATTTTATACTATTTAGATTCATTGACATTATTTTATTTTGATATTTTTATGTTATATTTTTATTTTTAAAATTAATTTATTTATTTTTTGTCTGTGTTGGGTCTTCGTTTCTGTGCGAGGGCTTTCTCTAGTTGCGACAAGCGGGGGCCACTCTTCATCGTGGTGCGCGGGCCTCTCACTGTTGCAGCCTCTCTTGCTGCGGAGCACAGGCTCTAGAAGCGCAGGCTCAGTAGTTGTGGCTCATGGGCCTAGTTGCTCCGTGGCATGTGGGATCCTCCCAGACCAGGGTTTGAACCCGTGTCCCCCGCATCGGCAGGCAGAGTCTCAACCACTGCGCCACCAGCGAAGCCCTATTGTTTTGATCTATGTCTATGATCCACTCATTTGCACAGTTATATATCAGTATTTCATTCTGTGACTGTACCACAGTTTATTTTCACATTGTCCTCTAATGCCGTGGTCCCCAACCTTTTTGGCACCAGCTACCGGGTTTCATGGAAGATAATTTTTCACAGCTGGTGTTGGGGGTGGAAGGATGGTTCAGGCAGTAATGCGAGCGACAGGGAGCGATGGGGAGTGGCAGATGCAGCTTCACTGGCTCGCCTGTCGCAGACCTCCTGCTGTGTGGCCCAGTTCCTAACAAGCCACGGACCAGTACAGGTCAGCAGCCCAGGTGTTGAGGACCCCTGCTCTAATGAGTATTCTAGTATGGTCCTCTCTCTCAGGAGTTGAGGAAATTTGGCAGGGTCCTTAAGCAATTTGACCAAGGCCACTGAAATAGTGGGGATCTGGGCTCAGACTCTGTATTCAGTATTCTTTCCAATTTGTAGAGACTTGTTAGGGGGTATCTTGAGTGTGATGCCCTATAGTCAGTTGAAAATTGAGCGTGTTTTGGACTTATTTTCCTGAGGCAGCCTCTCCTAGCTCTTTAGAACTGGGCTCACTTCTGCTTTCTTACTTGTAGTTTCAGTTCCATTTAACTTTCCAAAATAAATATGGTAAAAGGAAGAAGTATATTAATGACCCTAGCTGATGAGATTTTAAGTGAAGTCCCCCCAGGATCCAATATAGGAGCTTTTATTACCAGACAGACTCAGGAGTTAGTGTGCCTCCCCAAGCCCTGGCCTCACTATTACCAGCTTCTTATTCTCCCACATTGGTCCAACTCTGTAGTCATGGCTCTTTCTCTGAACATTATACTATCATCCTTTCAGGATTCTGTGTTTTCTCTAGAAATAGTCCTCCCACGTGAAATGCAGCCCAGCCTTGTAGCCTTGCCATGACTAGTCTTTTCCCCTAATTTCTGGGAAACAATATTCTCCCAATATGACAGCATCTGAATCCTCAGCTCTGGAGTCCTGCTTGCTTGATCAGAACTCCAAAGCAGATCATTCTTGGATTTATGACAGAAACTATTGTATTTATGGATACAAGCCTTTCACTTAACCTGCACATCAGGAATTGATCTCCTATATAGCCAGGACAGATTTTCTGAATTCATGGAAAAAAAAAAAAAGACTGAAATCAGGGGTGAGATTTGTGACCAAAGACCAGACAGCCTGTAATTGGTCTTGATGGATCTAAAACACAAGTGATATAATCCGAGACAAAGAAGAGTATATTTAATATTGACATAACTTTCTGATGCAGCATCACACATTGTTGGAGACAGTGCACATTGGGATAATACTTTGGAGATCAATTTTATAGCATGTATTTTTAAAGTGTTCATGGATTTTGGCCCTATACAGTTACTTCTGGAAACATATTGTTGAGATCATTTTAAATACAAAAAACTTTTACACACAAAGATGTTCATACAGCATTATATACTTACAAAAAGAAAGATAACAAGCTAAATGTTCATTGGGATAATAAACAAATTAGTTAAATTAAAATAGCTGTAATTTCCATTAGAAGAATAGCATTAATCTTAAAGCTTTTATACTAACTTTGAAAAATATTGGCATTGTAACATTACATGGAAAAATTAAAATCATACATATGGCATAATCACAAGGGTGCAAAACACCTTTCCTCCACTAACTATGCTGGAAAATAAGACTGCTGGAAGTGCTCCAAAGTATTCAAAGTGATGAAATTATAGCTGTCTTCTAGTTGACTAGGTTTTCCTTGTCTTCCTTAGGAATATGTATCACTCTTCCAAGGAGAAAAAAACAACCAAACTAAAATAAATCAAACATGACACCTTGTCAATTATGAACCCAGATAAAAGATACACAGATGAGAGTGAAAAAAGTAGCCTTAAAGAGCTTTAAACTGTGTCCTTCCCTGCATGGATCTCTCACCCTGTTGAGATCAGAGTAGGGAAGCCCTTTCAGGCTGACTGTGGAACATCTGTTTTAGAGATTAACTTCAATAGTAGAAATAGATCCAAGACATAAAATAATTTACTCCATGGTAAAAGTAGACTTTCAAATCAGATGGAATCAGAGGGATCAGTTAATGTGTGTAAATGTATTAAAAACAATATTTGGCACACAGTAAATGCTAAAAATAAAGGAAGCTATTATTATTATTTTCATATTTCAGTACAAAGCATTTACATTGGTGGCTGTCAATTTAGGAAAACAATGATAAAACTTCAGATTAGAAATTAGATTAGAAATTCAAATACTAAAAAATGAATCCATAAACAAACTAGAAGAAAATTCATCACAGAGAAGTCCTTTCTCAGAATAATACCAAAAGTAGAGCCCACTGGGGATTGAAAGGACAATCCCTTTAACCATAAGCAATTAAATTTTTCTATAGGAAAAGAAGCTAAGAGAAATGACAATCTGAGGTAAATATTTACAAAACAGCTATTTTATTTGTTTTCACAATTTTTAAGATATCATGCTCGTTTTCTTTTTTTCTCCTTTACATAAGAGTTAATAATCTTATTATGAAAAAGGTATTGAAAATCTATAAGAAAAGAGGCAGTTATTCCAATAATGTAAATGGAAGCAAAGGGGTCAGTGATGTCAGCAACATGGCTGAATAAGACATCCCTCATGTATATCCTTTCCTCAACAAAAATAATTTGGCATGAATTCATGGATAAATGTGTTTTCATGAGAGCTTTATGATCCAGGTGGGAGACTGTGAAACTTTGGTGCAGCCCAAGATTGAAAAGACCTATTTTTAAAAGACAGGCTCCCAACAAGGCAACTGACTTGCTGACTGTGGTTTCAGCTACACAGAAACAGCTCTGTACCCCTGAAGACTTGGCAATAGCCTGTTTGGCTTTATCTACAGTAGGTACAAGACTAAAGAAAGAGAAAGGAATTAAAGCATGACATATAAAAAAATAAATAACAAAAAAAGACAATAAGAGAAAAAGAAAAGAACAGCAACAAAAAAACAAGTCAAAAGACAGTGAATGAAATGGCAATAATAAGTCCCCATTTATCAATAATCACTTTAAATAGAAATGGGCAAAATTCTCCAATCAAAAGACACAAAGTGGGTGAGTGGATAAACAAACAAGATCTGACAATATGCTGCCTACAAGGGACTCACTTTAGCTTAAGGACACACAGAGGCTGAAAGTGAAGGGGTGGCAAAAAATATTCCATGCAAATGGTAACCTAAAGGGATCAGGGGTGTCTATACTTGTATGATATGAAACAGACTTTCAATAAAAGTAGGTCACAAGAGACAAGGAAGGTCACTGTATAGTGATAAAGGGGTCAGTTAATCAAGAGGATATAATAATTGTAAATATATATGCACTCAACATTGGAGCATCTAAATATTTAAAGCAAATATTAACAGAACTGAAGGAAGAAATAGACAGCAATACAATAATAACATTAGGGGATTTCAGTACCCCATTTTGAACATTGGATAGATCATCCAGACAGAAAATTTATAAGGAAACAGTGGACTTGAATGTACTATAGACCAAATTAATCTAACAGTCATATACAGAATAACCCATCCAACAGTAGCAGAACACACATTCTTCTCAAATATAACCCATAGAATATTCTCTAGGATAAATTACATGTTGGGCCCAGAACAAGCCTTAACAATTTTATGAAGATCGAAATAATATCTAGTATATTTTCTGACCCTTGATATAACACTAGAAATCAATAACAGGAAGAAAACTGAAAAATTCACAGAGGAAAAAAAATGTGTGGAAATTAAATAACACACTCCTGAACAACCAATGAGTCAAAAAAGAAATCAAAATGGAAATCAGAAAGTGTCTTGAGACAAATGAAAACAAAATCACAGCATACCAAAATTCATGGGATGCAGCCAAAAGCAATTCTTAGAGGGAAGTTTATAGAGAAATGCCTGCATTAAGAAGAAGAAACCTCAAATAAACAACCTAACTTTGCACCTCAAGGGATTAGAAAAAGAAGAACAAACTAAGCCCAAAGTAGCAAAAAAATAGAAATTATAATAAAGTTCAAAGCAGAAACATGTAATAGAGACTAGAAAGACAACAGAAAAGAATCAATGAAATTGAGGTCATTTTTTCAAAAGATAAAGAAAATAGACAAAATTTTAGTTAGACTAAGAAAAGAAGAGAAAGAAATCAAATAAACAAAATTATAAATGAAAAAAGAGACATTACTACTGATACCACAGAAATACAAAGGATCGTAAGAAGCTACTATGAACAATTGTATGCCAAAAACTGGATAAATTAGAAGAAATGAAAAAATTTCTAGAAACATATAACCTACCAAAAGTGAATAATGAAAAATAGAAAAATTTAACGAACAATTAACAACTTGTTAACAACTAAGGAGTTTGAATCAGTAATCAAAAACCTTCCAATAACAAAAAAGCCCAGGAGCATATGGTTTCACTGATGAATTTTTTTTTTTTTTGCGGTACGTGGGCCTCTCACTGTTGTGGCCTCTCCCGTTGTGGAGCACAGGCTCCGGACGCACAGGCTCAGTGGCCATGGCTCACGGGCCCAGCCGCTCTGCGGCATGTGGGATCTTCCCAGACAGGGGCACGAACCCGTATCCCCTGCATCGGCAGGCAGGCTCTCAACCACTACGCCACCAGGTAAGCCCCTCACTGATGAATTTTAACAAACTTTTAAAAAGTTAATACCAATGCTTCTTAAACTTTTCTAAAAAATTGAGACGAGGGAACGCTCCCAAACCCATTTTAGGAGGCCAGCATTACCCTGATACCAATGCCAAATAAGGATACTACAAGAAAAGAAAACTATAGATCAATAACCCTGATGAATATAGATGCAAAAATTCTCAACAAAATCCTAGCAAAAGGAATTCAGTACCACATTAAAAAGATCATACACCATGATTAAGTGGGATTTATCCCTAGGATGCAAAGATTGCTCAACATATATAAATCAGTAAATGTAATATACTACATTAATAGAATGAAGGATAAAAAATCACATGAACTTCTCAATAGATGCAAAACAGCATTTGACAATATTCAACACCTTTTCATGATAAAAGCTCTCAACAAATTAAATATGTAAGGAACATACCTCAACATAATAAAGACCATGTATGACAAGCCCACAGCGAATATCACATTCAACAGTGAAAAGCCAAAAGTTTTTCCTCTAAAATCAGGAACAAGACAAGGCTGCCCACTCTTACCACTCCTATTCAATATAATACTCTAAGTCCTAACCAGAGAGATCAGGCAAGAAAAATAAATAAAAGGTGTCCAGATTGGAAAGGAAATAGTAAAGTGTTCTCTGTTTGCAAATTACATAATATTATAGACAGAAAACCCTAAAGACTCCAACAAAAGTTGTTAGAACTGATAAGTGAATTCAGTGAAGTTGCAGAATACAAAGTCAATGTAAAAAGTAAGCTGTGGGCTTCCCTGGTGGCGCAGTGGTTGGGAGTCCGCCTGCCTTTGCAGGGGACGCAGGTTCGTGCCCTGGTCCGGGAGGATCCCGCGTGCCGCGGAGCGGCTGGGCCCGTGAGCCATGGCCGCTGGGCCTGCGCGTCCGGAGCCTGTGCTCCGCGGCGGGAGAGGCCACAACAGTGAGAGGCCCGCATACCGCAAAAAAAAAAAAAAAAGTAAGCTGTATTTTTATACACTAACAACAAAATATCTGAAAGAGAAATAAAGAAAACAATTTGATATACAATAGCACCAAAAACAATAAAATACTTAGAAATAAACTTAACTAAGGAGATGAAAGATCTGTACACTGAAAACTTTAAGACACTGATGAAAAAAATTGAAGACACAAGTAAATAGAAAAATATCCTGTGTTTGTGGATCAGAAGAATTAATATCATTAAAATGTCCATACCATCCCAAACCATCTATAGATTCAATGCAATCTCTATCAAAATTTGAGCAGCATTTTTCACAAAAATAGAAAAAACAATCCTAAAATGTGTATGGAACAACAGGAGACCCTGAATAGCCAAAGTGATCTTGAGAAAGAACAAATCAGAAGGCACCACACCTCTTGATTTCAAGCTGTAGTAATCAAAACAGTATAGTACTGTCTTAAAAACAGATACATAGAGCAATAGTGGAAAAGAGAGCCCAGAAACAAACCCATGCATGCATGGTTAACTAATATTTGATGAGGAAACCAAAAATACTCAATAAGGAAAAGGTAGTCTTTTCAATAAATGGTACTGGTAAAGCTGGATATTCACATGCAAATGAGTGAAATTGGACCCCTATTTATATCACCCACAAAAATGGACTCAAAATGGGTTAAAAACTTAAATGTAAGACCTGAAACAGTAAAAATTCTAGAAAACGTAGGGAAGAAGCCCCTTGATATTGGTCTTGGCAGTATTTTTTAGATATGACACCAAAAGCACACAAAGCAAAAGTAAAAATAAACAAGTAGAATTATATCAAAGTAAAAAGCTTTGCACAGCAAAAGAAACAATTAGTAAAATTAAAAGGCAACTTACAGAATGGGAGAAAATATTTGCAAAACATATATCAGATACCAGGTTAATATCCAAAATATATAAGGACCTCATATAACTCAAAAGCAATAAAACAAATGAACTGAGGATCCAAAGACATTTTTTTAAAGAAAACATACAAATGGCTAATAAGCTACATGAAAAGATCCTCAACGTGACTAATCATGAGGGAAATGCAAATGAAAAGCACAATGAGATGCCACACCTGTTAGAATGGCTATTATCAAAACAGTAAGAGAAGTGTTGACAAGGGTGTGGAGAAAAGGGAACATTATTGCATTGTTGGTGGAAATGTAAATTGGTACAACTACTTTGGAAACAATATGGAGGTTCCTCAAAAATTTTTTAAAAAGCTACTGTATGATTCAACAACCCTACTTCTGGATATATATCTGAAGGAAATGAAATCAGTATCTTGAAGAGATAGTGATTATTCATTGCAACATTATTCACAATAGCCAAGACATGAAAACGACCTAAAGAAAATGTGGGATACATACAGGCACACACACAGTGGAATATTATTCAGCCATAAAAAGAAGGAATTCCTGCCATTTTCAACAACATGAATGGACCCTGAGGGCATTATGCTAAGTGAAATAAGTCAGAGAGAGAAATACAAATACTCTATGATCTCACTAACATGTGAAACTTGAAAGAAGAGGCAAAGTAATAGAAAGAGAGTAGGATGGTGGTGGCCAGGGGTTGGGGCCAATGGGGAGATGTTCATTAAAGGGTACAAACTTCCAGTTATAAGATGAATAAGATCTGGGAATCTAATATTTAGCAGGGTGACTATAGTTAACAATACTGTATTATATACTTGCAAGATGTTGAGAGTAGATCTTAAATGTTCTCACCACACACACAAAAATAGTAATTATTTGAGATGTATTTGTTAACTAACCTTATTGTAGGAATCATTTCACAATATATATGTGTATCAAGTTATCATGTTGTACACCTTAAATCTACACAATGTTACATGTCGATTATTTCTCAATAAACAGAAGTGGAGCAAAGGATAAAACAAAGTGTATGTGTATGCTTGTGTATGTATATGTACAGACACATTATATATGTATATATAATACTTATATTTTATATTCATTAGTTATTGTAGAAATGTGAATTAAAACAACATGAAATACCAGACTGTTTTTTTTCTCAAATGAATTGGCAAAGAAGAAAATGAAGATAATGCTTGATATTTTTGAGATTAGGGTTTGTGCATTGTTCTTGTGGAATTTAATACTCTTCTGGAAAATTTTTGTTGTTGCTCTTCAAAATTATGGAAGTCACTTTTGTCTATCACATGCTTATGAGAAATGCATTATTTCTTTTATAAAAAGATACAGGGAACTAGGAATATGGATTTCAATATGAACACAGTGCAGAGTTTCTAGTGGGTAATATTATTGTTTTATTTTTAAGAAAAAATACTCTTTAAAATAGTTTATATATTAGAGTGTTCATACATCAGCGTGGAATCTTTCAATTAATTAAATGCTAATAAATCATCTAGTTCTAAAAATTAAGCATCAGATTAAATTAAGATCAGTTAAGTCTAATAGAAACATTGACATATTGTGATGTGCTCCAGAAACATTCTCTCTATCTCTCTTTCTCCAAATGAGCATTAGCATATTGCTCTTGATTAAAGGGAAACACACTCTCACAGGAATATATATTAGTAAAAGATTGTGGCAGAATTTAACAATATATAAAATTTAAAATTGTAACCATGCTTTGACAGAGAAGCCTCATTTTCAGGAATTTATCCTAAAGAAATAACCAGACAAATGTTGAAAGATGCTTATACAAGGGTGTTCATTGAAATGTTGTTAATAGTACTGAGAATTTGGAAATAAACTAGATATTCAGCTTTGGGGAACTGGTTTGAAATTTATGCTATGTGGAGTAGAATATGCTATGTAGAGTGAACCTTTAAGTGTTTGAATTTATAAATATAATCACTGAGTTTACTGAAACATAAGATGTTCATAACATATAAAGTTAAAACTCAACCACAATATAGTATGTGTAGTATAATTCTTTTAATATAAAAATCATACACACACTTGTGCACCACTATCCAAGCAGAATCAACTTCCAGGAATAATACTTATATTAAGTAGTATATAATAATACTTATATTGAAACAGCATGTACCTCTAAATGTAGGATTATGGATAACTTTTTTCTCTTTTGCTTTTTATATTTCTACAAAACATGCATATTATTTATTCAATTTCAATATAATTTGACAATTTCTCATTCAAGCTACCATGTTTGTTCAAGCCACTGTCACCTTTTACTTGACATATTCACTTGGATCTTCCTGAAAGTAGATGCAGAGACAAGAACTAGAGGGCAAGTAATTGGATTTGGGAGGTGATCCAGGAAGCAGAAAGTCCAGTAAAGGAGAAAAGCCAGCAAAGTGTGTGTTAATACACTGCTGACTGCTTTGTGGACTGGGGCTCAATCCCACTGTGGTCTGTGTGAATGGGCTTCTGAGGTGTCCCACTGAGGGACTGGAAAACCAAGGCATTTATCTCTCCTTGGTAGAGGATTGCCCCAGGGTGTCAAATTTCTGGTAGTTGGTACCAGAAATTTGAGCAAACTTCTCTAGCTCTAGAGAAAAATCCTCAGGCAGAGAAACAAAGCTGGGTGTGCTTGTGTGGGGAGGCTGGACGAGTGTGGGTGGGAGCTGTACATTGCCATTGCAGCTGAACTGTGTGGGTCTCAGGATGTCACAGAGGATCGTCTACCTGGCACCCCTGAATTTCTGTCACAGTGTCTCAAAAGGTCTGCCTACTTCTACCCTCACCCACACATAGCCTATCAGAGCGATTATTTTAAAACTCGAATCATACCATGTCAGACCTTTGCTCAAAACCCTCTGATGGCTTCTCAACTCACTCACCAAAACAAACAACCCCTCTCACCCCAAAGCTTAAATAATCCACAAGGCAGTACCTGATCCAGCTCCATGACCCCATGTCTCACTTCTTTCCTCACTGGCCTCACTATAGCCACACTGGCCTCCATGCAAGTATTCCTCCAAATACGCATTCGTCCAGGGTAATTGCAACTAGTTCCCTCAGCCTGGAAGGCTTCTCTCCCCAAATGTGCACTCACCTCAGGATCTGCCCATATGATCCCTTCTCAGAGCAGCCTTCCCTGACTACCATATGTAAAATAGCAGCTCTCTGACTCTATTGCCCTCTAATCCTATTTGATTTTCCTCATGACAAATGAATGAATGGATGAATGAATAAGCGAAGGGAAATCAGCTTCCAAGAGAAGTATAGAATGAGGTAGAGAATATTTCTCCAGGATCATTCCTTCTTTGATATTTTCAGCTCGGTAGGGCCACTTTTACTAACCCTCCATAACCTTGACAATTCTGCTTAGTCCTGTTGGTTGCTTTGCCACTGACATTCTGAAACACAGCCTTTTAGCTGCCTGCATATATAATATCTGCCAGTGTCACCTGTTAAATCAGATTCCCAGTGCTCCTGGCTGTCTGCTCCCTTGGCTCTCCACATCCTGGAATTACAGGTGGACTGGAGCTCCTGTCACAATGACCTGTCCTAGGCAATCAGTCCAGAGGGCACGGCCTGTGTTCTCACTAGGTTCTTGGTGCAAGTTCTGATCAACTCTGTGCTTGTGTCCTTGTAAGGCCAAGGAAAAGAACTTGGTGTGCTGG
The DNA here is from genome assembly GCF_937001465.1 of Orcinus orca. NCBI lineage: Eukaryota > Metazoa > Chordata > Mammalia > Artiodactyla > Delphinidae > Orcinus > Orcinus orca. The sequence continues at coordinate 28,662,777 of NC_064573.1, forward strand.
CACTTAGCCTGGTAGCCCAGACTTCTTTGACAGCACACCCTCCCATAAGCCAAGACAAAATCATCCTTCCATCACCACCTTTCCTAGCTTTACTGGTCTTGGATCCCTGCCCCAACCTCCACCCTGCATCACTGCTATGACTGCTTATGAAACATGAGGTCTACCCACAACTCTCTTCTCCCATGATTCACCTGAATTAATGACAAGGTTCAACACTGAGAAGTGATAATATATTCTCTCCAGAGAATGTGGAGTGTTTGGAAATGTGCCCAGGCAACCCATTCCTAGCACCCAGAGACACTCAGGTTATTCATTTACCTAAGAGAGGGAAATGAGGTTGAGGTTGGAAGTCCCTAGTGTGCCTCATAGAAGGGAGCCGTAGAGTTGACATTTCTGTTTAAATCAGCAGCATTTAATCCCATTTGGTGACATGTAGTTCTCTTTGGATCTATTCTGTTGCATCATATCCCATTCCATTGCTAATAAATGCACACTTAAGTACACATAACTTTGATGCCAAAATTCATTTTCTGATATACTATTATATTGTAGTTTTAGTTTGAAGTTATAAGACTGAATTTTCAAGAGATGGCTAGTAAAATTTGTTTCTCTCTCATAACTAAATTCTGTTTTTAACATGAATCACCTGAAAACATTAGAAAAAATATTTCTATACTTAACTGTACCTAAATGCCTGTAAGGAAGTCTCATAGGGGTTTAACAGCATTCAGATGTCTTCCTAATACTCCCAAGTTTGAAATGATCAAAGGATTGCTATATATGTTTATCCTCAAATAATTTGGGATTTGAATGAAAGTCATTCCATAAATTTTTATTATATCCTAGCCCTTAAAGAGATTTCATTTCAGCAATATACTGACCTTTTGCAATCCTATGCTATGTTTGTGACAATTAACCCTAAAATGTGAATTTACATCTATATGAGAATAAACATTTTCTCAATGTTGATTCAAAACCACAAACACTATATTTCACAAAATAATAAATCTTCAATAGAATTATTTATTAATCTACATTCTTACATTTGTGTTTCTCCTTAATATAATTCAAATAACTTTTCGTCTTCCCTTCCTTTTCCGCAGAATAATATTCAACCTTATCTGCAACTCTGTGTGTAAGATTGTGCTTGAGGCTTTGAGATACACAACACGATTGGATACCGGTTTTAATTTTGAGAAAATCACTTCCTCTCTGTTCTCAGAGATAGGGTTTGTTGTAACCAAGAAACCACTCTGTGTAGAATTCACAGCTAATAATAAAATAGCCTACTAATTATTAAATGCTCATTTTGTTCTAAGTATTGTGTTACTTTTCATCTATTATATAATTTTATTCTCATCCCTATAAAGTAGGTACTATCTTTCTTTACCAGATGAAACAGATAAGGAATCTTCCCTATTTGATTTGATTAGCGGACTTCTAATTCTGTCTTTCTACATTCTGATGTAGCTGTCTTCACTCATTTGTTTGTATATTTATTGAAAAAAATGTTTTTCATCTCCTACTCTATGTAGAAGTATATCAGGAGCTATGTTAGGAGCTGCAGGAAACAGAGAGGAATGAGATTCAAACCCTTTCCCCAGAATTCAAAATACAGTTGTGTATCATTAGGTGACACAAACCTCCAAAACAATAATACCTTAAAATCTTAGTGGCATAACACAATAGAAGTTAATGACTTCTCACCATAGTGTTTGGTGGGTTGTCTTCCATGTGATGATTTCAGGACCCAGATTCCTTTCATCTAGTGTTTTTGCCATCCTTTTGCTCTAGAGTCATTCACTTATAGCTGGTGGATGGGGAAAAGAGACACAAGATAGGCCTGGTCAGGCCATGGTGCACATCACTCTGTTCTATTGACCAGAGCTCAGAACATGACCCTGTGTGATTTCAAGAGTGGCTGGAATATGTAGTCTCACTGTAAGCACAGAAAGAAAAGAATATGTACAATAATAGTAGTCTCTCAACCAGCCCACTCCTCTGGGCATCAAATATCCCTTCACTCCTCCATAGAACACTTGTCCTTGCCCCATGGAAGACAACCCAAAGACCCATCTATTCTGTGCATCCAGCTCAATGTTCAGGCACTCCAGGTGATGCATGTCCTATCCATGAGGATAGCCCCTGTGTGACTCCCTATGGTCTGGTGACTTGTGAACTCTAAGGACAAGTTTTCTGCCCTCCCATCCCTACCCCCGTAGCTCCCCACCCCACCTTCCCACCCCCAGTTTACATTGTAAAGTAGGGACAGGATAACAGATATAAAAACTCTTATTTGCAAAGTTCCTCAACAATTATGAAATCCTGCTGGGTGACCCTTCCTTGTAAAGTTTCTTTATGGGAGGGGTTGAGGAAGTTCTGGATGAGACCTTGACTATACCTCTGGGAGAAATTCCTTTGTGCACTGTTTCTCGTGGACCCTCTTTGAACATTTTCCTTATGGACACACTGGAAGTTGGTGTTGGGGAGTTTGTCCTCCTTGAGGGATGCCCACCATTTGTCACCTATTTTCTGCTGGTGCTGGTTTGGGGGCTCAAGTGTTGTTTTAATTCTTACATAGTCACAGTTTTCTGTGGTAAGTCTATTTGCTTCCAGTCATTTCCGTGGGTTAGTAGCCAATCCTCAATCTCTTTTCTAATGATGACTCTCATACCTGAATTCTTTCTTCCCCCTTCCAAATGACTTTCTCTGTAACCTAAATGGACAGTAAGCTTGAGGGAAGAGTGGAAGGAAGGACCTAACATCCTTAATCTAATCTTTAACAGTTGTTGGAGCTTCTTTGAATTACAAATGAAAAGACTTATTAGGCCTGCCTGATCAGCAGGCTCTCCTTTAGAAAACAGAATAGCAGAATAGAACAAAACTCAAACCAACCAACAAAAAAAAATTTGGCAAAAATTAAAACTAGTAACCACTCTACAGCAAGGATATATTCATGTTGTTCCAATGCCTCTGACTTGCAGTTGGAAGGGTGAGGCCCACCTTGTCTCATGTAAAAAAAAAAAATCCATGGAAATAGATGAATTTATGAAGGCAGGAAGACATTAGGTAAATAGTTTTAGAAGTCATTCATTCCCATTCATCGTCATATTGTAGCATCTTCCAAGCCCGAGAGTTAAGCACTTACAATTGCAGGAAAGAGTGAACGAGCAAATTCTTATTGAAAGCTTCTGGAAAATTCATTCCTTTGGGTTGGCAGTTCCAAATAGGATCCTGCTATTCCTCAGTCTTGCCTCTATGGACATAAATTGCTTCCCTTGCTCGTTCTAAAGATGAGTCACCTATTTTGGAAGACAATGCAATGTAGTAGAAGGAATACTAATTTTGAAACTGGTAGGTTCTGTTTGCAGGCCATATCTGTTTATGTGCTAGGTAACTCTGAGCAAATTACCTAACCTCCCTTTAGCACATTTTACTCATTTGCAAAATGTAGGTAATGGTGACATATCTTCCATGGCATTATTTGAAGGATCAAATGGACTAATAGGTGGGAAAGCAGTTTCAAATGTAGTAGTTATTATAATTGGCCCTCAATAAATGATCTTTGATAAAAATGATCAGTTTCTAACTCCATTCTCCTTCTCAGAAGGATTGTTGATATAGGGCATTAATCTCAAAGGAACAGAGCTTGCTGTTGGCACCTTCTCCTACCCAACTCAGAAGATTATTGGAAAAGTGGGAGCAGAACTCACTTCACCCTGGCACTCTTTCTCTAGGCAAAACCCCAACTACTAGAACTTTGTCCTTGTGGTATCAGTGTGAAAAGTGCAAAGAGCACTGGGCTGAAACTTCAATACACACTTGCATTTCTTCATTATTTTGTTCATTCATGCATTAATTCAGCAGATGTTATTGAGGGCTTATGATGTATCCAGCACTGTGCTAATTTGCTGTAACTGTGGAGCTGAGTATTTTAACCATCCCCCACCCCCATATTAATAGGAACTTGATGGAGTCACCTAAACTCTTAATGTGTTGGTTGACTCAACTGTCCACAGTGATCAGCCCTGCCCTGTCTTGCTCACAGTTTTTATGACAGAACAGCTTGGAGAGTGCTTTGTAGAAATAAAAGGACTAGACAAATTATGAGGTGTTAGTGTATTATTAGCATTTCTTGAGTAGCCTTTGGCATATGGCATGGCTACTGTGCTCAGGTAAGAAAACCACAAAAGAAAGCTGATCATAAAGAAAGAGGGAAACTATTGTAGCTTAATGACATTTTGTTCAGTGCCAATAACTGAACCCAAGATTCTTTCATGATTGAGTTTGGTGTGAAGTCATGGCTGTGAGAAAAAATGAGAATGTGAATTCAAGGAGAATAGGAGTAGGTGTGGGAAAGTGGATATAGTGACTATTTTGGAGTTTTTAACATGCTGTCTCACAGGAGTGGGCTGGCAGGGCAAGATATGTCTGATGAATACATGGGATAGCAATATGAAATTAGCTTTGGTAATAATATTAGTTAGCATTTATACCATACTTTGTTTTCAAAGTACTTTACAATGGTTAATTGGGTAATTGCATCCCTGTGAATTAGGTCAGCATGGTTATTTCTCTTTTACCTCATTAATCCCTTCTTCTCCTTAGCTAGCTAAGGCCCTTAGTCACCTAGTTACACATTCAGACTTTAGTTAGGTGTGTCTTCATGAAATATTGCATTAGCCTTAAAGGGTAGACATAAGAAATGGCTCAGTGATACTCTAATGTCTTCTTTGTAATGCTAAATGCAGTCTTATTTATCAAATTTAACCTATGGAGAACTAGTTATAACACCTTAAAGAACTGCATTCACACTTTCCCTCTGCTTCCAATAAGAGGTAGACCACTTATTCTCATACTATGTGGACTGTGTTAGAAAAACCTTTGGATACATGACACAGAGAAATGTGTTCTAGTGTGGCTTCTGCCACTTACTAGCTTATTAGGTGTGATGATTCGAAGTCATCCACACTTTGACAACCTTTGAATATTTCTAAGCTTCAGAGTTCATCTGTAAAAATGTAAATAATAATACCTGGACTGCTTTCTTCCCTGGTGACTTTTGAGGATGATACAAAAATCTTAATTTAGGGAAGGTTGTATGACCAAATAAGTTACGTTAGTATAATTGGTTAGCAAGGTTTTAAAGACATTAACAAAAAGATGGCAACTATATAGTGTCACCATCTCTTCTCCTGGGCCTATGGGCTGACATTACTAATTGATCGTGGCCCTATTTTTTTCTTTTTTCTTCTTTTTCCCGAGCTAGGCTTTAGCCTCAGAATCCTTCTCAATGTAGCTTATTTAGCCACCACTACTGACTAACTGGAATTGGTACAGACAAGAAAAACATTTGCCAAACCCAAATCTAAATCTCTTTTGTTGTTTATGTTATTTTGTTGTCTTCAATAGGCTATATATACATATGTATGTTTTTGAAACAAAATATTTTTTAAAAAGTGAACAGTCTTCTCTTAGTCCTCTTGTCTTCTGCTGTTTCTAAAGTGAAAATCTTCTTCTCTGGCTTATTTACATGCTCTGATAAATATTGTCTCAGGAAAAGGAAAATTAAAGGACATCACAAAGTAACGTTGGATAGATTAGGAGGTATCTATTAGGAAGTTCTGAATCAAGAAAATTCATTTCATTGTAACTCTTGGAACACCTTGGCTGGAAAATCTAATCTGTAAAAGTCTAATCTTTTAGCCTTTATCCCATGCTAGGTGAACTCTATTTAAATAAAAAAAAGATCTTAACTCTAGTTGAATTGAATCTAGGTGCTCATGTGATTTGACCATGTTCCAAAATTAGCTTCTGTTTTCAACCTCTGGATGTGTTTACAGTTTGAAGTTAGTAATAAAAACTCATAGAAATATTAACATCACCAACACCTGGGATGATTGAAGCACTTTTTTTTTTAAAGAATCTCTCTTTTTTTTTTAAAAAAAAGAGAGATATATTGTTTTTTCCTTGCTGGACTGGAAAGGAAAGTAGCCAGGGTGAATTGTGAGAAAAATTCCCATTTTTAGTTGGGATGCCTCTGTAAGATTTAGGCAGATGAAGTAGCGTCCGTGGAAATTATAGGATATAAGGATTCATTTTCTAACTCAAGATTTAAAGGTATATCACATGAAAATGATAGATCATTATGCTGGACTATATCTGCAGCAAACTTGTTATGACTGCTATTCCCTTCTATGGTATCCTCTGCATTATAGGTAGGAAGTGAAAGACTCCTTTTCCCAGAATCCCTTCTCTCTATGGTTTCAAGTTAGAGTTTATCAGTGAGAGACATTTGCATGTTATTTGGAAACAGGAAAAGAATAAGAAGTCACTATCCTTTGGAGATGGTTTCAGCCAAATTCATGGGCAGATGAGTGATTCACAGTAACTTCTTGGTGAGAGCCACTTGGTTCACCTCTGAGAACTGAGAGATTTGGTACAAACTTCTCAGGGATTTTTGAGAATTGAAACAGCTTTCCAGAGAGCTCCTGAAACTCTCTGCTTTGGTGTAAAATCTTTAATGTCTGCTTCCCCAGCCTGTGACTTCAAGTTCTTATAATAGTGAAGCCCCTGTTTCCTGACTTAAGCTCTTTGCACTTGGAATACAGGGGCTTCTATTTCTTGACTGAACTCTAACTAAGAGGGTTTTAATTTTTCACCCTGCAAATGGTTGTGAGATAATGGAACTTTAAGGATGAAATTTCTAATTGATTCTCTAATAGAATTATGATTGAAGACAGAAATATCTTCACTGCCAGTACAAAATGGGTCTCTGATAGTCCATGGTATGCAGTAACAAAACAGTTATTCACATTATCACCTCTAATTTTCTGGATTTTGTATATCTATAGTAGGCAAGATTTTGGGAGGCAAAGTACCAATAGTAGTAGTAGTAATAAAACTTTATAGTGGAAAGAGTACAAGGAATGTGGAGTGGGGCTAGCTATTTCTGAGAGCAATGTAGAACTTAAAAAAAGAAAGCAAGCGTTTAAAATTAGTTATTCAAGGAATGAAATAATATACACTATGACTTTAATTAGTATCTTGAAGAAAATCCTTTTTTCTTGTATCCACTGGCCAATATTTAAAAAACCCAAACAAAAGTATAATCCCGAAGGTGGGTAAATTGAAATTCAAGGTGAATGTACAGGCCTACTAGGTCTCTTATATTATAGTTAGAGCATTAACCAAGAAGGAACGGAACCTTGAAAATCATAGAGGAGACATTTGGGCACATTTCAAAGAATGTTAAGTACCTTGAAAACCAAACTTACCAGGCCTCCTGTGCCAGCAGAAGCAGCACCATCTGTTTTGCTGCCTTACCACCCTGTAGTGGTTTCAACACAGGCATTCACCTTGCAAGAAATATGGATTCTGTTTTAGACCCACAAACTACCTTTCTTTGCTTCAAGACCCATAATTAGACTTAAGTCCTGGTAAATGCCAGGAGGATAGAAATAAAACATAACTTGTGATTGAGAAGCAAGAACCATACACCCAAGAATAATTACAATATTTTGTCAACTTATAGTGGTTTATGTGTAGGACGAGATTATATGTGTTAGGCCAGGGAGTAAAGAGTTTAATGTTAAATTGGAGTAATCACAATAGAAAGTCATGGCTTCTGACCCAGTTCTCAGACTTAACTTCACAGATCCAAGAGTTTTTTTAATATAAATTTATTTATTTTTTATTTATTTTGGGCTGCGTTGGGTCTTCATTGCTGCGGTTGGGCTTTCTCTAGTTGCAGCGAGCAGGGGGTAGTCTTTGTTGCGGTGCATGGGCTTCTCATTGTGGTGGCTTCTCTTGTTGCTGAGCACGGGCTTCAGTAGTTGTGGCATGTGGGCTCAGTAGTTGTGGCACACGGGGTTAGTTGATCCGTGGCATGTGGGATCTTCCTGGACCAGGGCTCAAACCCGTGTCCCTTGCATTGGCAGGTGGATTCTTAACCATTGTGCCACAAGGGAAATCCCTCAAGATTCTTAAGTAGAGGAAAAGTTGTGACCACATTAAAGGAGGACTTTACTCCACTGTCAACATGTACATCATGTATCTTCCTCCTGTTCTTCCTCAGATTGACTTGAGGTTATTCGTAAGAGTGACTCTGCATCAGAGTCACTAGGTATTCTATACCTAGAATTCTGAGTAATCATTTGACATCCAAATTGATGCTTAATTCTAGAATATTCAAAATGTCCATTATTCTACAAATGTAGAATAGAAATTTATAAAGTTCAAGTGATGAATGGAGCTTTAGCCTAAGTTCCATCTCAAACCAGGTTCTGTGATACACAAAATTCCAGTAGTTCTTTCTTAGTTCCTGAATGAGTGGTTGTAATAAAGACACTTAAGAAGTGGCAAAATCCTCCACATCCTTCCTCACCTGTGGAAAGATAGCTACAGTGATAAGAAAAACCAAGTGATAGCTTATCTCCACCAAAATAAAAAATCATAACCAATACAACATACTAGGGGAAATTACAGAGATTAGTGGTATGATCAAAGATTGGAATAGTTGTACCTGGCCTCTCCTAAATACAGATGGAATTTGGAGAATAAAAGTGAATTTTTGTGAACTTAATCAGGTGTCAGTTCCAAATGTAGATGCTACTTCAGATATAGTTTTCGATTTGTTTTGTTTTGGTTTAGTTTTTAATTGAACAAACCAACTAAACTCCTGATGTCTGCTATCCAGCTACTGCTCCGGTAATTATTTTTCTCTTCTATTTGTGTTAGCAAAAAAAAAAAAAAAAATCCGATAAACAGTGTGCTTTTAGTTGGCATGGATAGCAGTCAGTATACATTCACTATTTTACTTCAGACTCTATCACAATTTAGCATATAGGGATCTTGACTGTCTCACTATTACATAGGACATGATGCTAATTCATAACACCAATGATATTATGTTGCTTGGAAATGATGATCATGATGTTGCAAATAAACTAGATGCCTTGGTAAGTCATATGAAAGTCAGAAGGTGAAAAAAAAGCCTGTAAAAATTCAGGTATTTCCCACCTTGAGGAAGTTTTTAGTTGTCTGGGGAGTACTGAGATTTCCTTGCAAAGGTGAGGAACAAATTGTTGCATCTTGTACCTACTACCTCTAAGAAAAGCCACAGCATTTGTGGACCTCTTTGAATTCCAGAAACAACTTATCTATATGAGGGCATGCTAACCTGACCCATTTATCTGTTGCCAGTTTTGAGTTGGGCCCAAGTAAAGTTCTGTAGAAATTATAAGGTACTCTGCTTCTTGAGCTTTCAGACCAAGCAGATTTCACGGTGCTCAAAGTGTCTTTAGAAGATAGGGAATGAATGCTTCATAATTCCAACAGAAGAATCATAGCACCGATTCTTAGATTTTGGGGGCAAAGCTATGCTGTTTCTTGCACAAAACTATGGTTCTTTCGAAAAGCACTTTCTGCTTTCTACAGGGCCCTGGTAAAGATGAACATTTACTCTGGGGCACCAAATTGTTATATGACATGAAATATCCACCTGTAACAGGTGACTCTCAAAGTCATGAATCTGGGCATGCTTGGCAGCATTCTATCACTCCATGGAAATGGGATATACAAGCTTGGGCTTGATCAGGATCTGAATACATAATTGAAGTGTATGAGCACATGACTAAGACTCTATATCAGCTAACTTTTTCTGCATAGCAAGCACCCCAAAATTTTATAGTTTAAAATACAACCATTTATCTTATAATTCTTACAATGTAAGGGTCAGTTAGGTCATTCTTCTGGTCTGGGCCAGTTTCACTGACCTCTGCTGGGTTTTCTCATGTGTCTGCTGTTACCTGGCAGATCAGCTGATTGCTGAAGGATCTAGGATGGCCTCATTTACATGTGTGGCTGTTGACAGGCTATCAGCAGGGGCAATGAAAATGACTGGACTATGTATCTCTCATCATTCAGGAGGCTAACCCAGGATTTTTCACAAAGAGGTTGCAGAATTCCAAGAAATGCAAGAATAGGAACTGTGAGGATTCTTGAGGCCAATGTTCAGAAGGCCAAGTTACTTCTGCCACATTCTATTTGATAACAAGGATAATAAGGACTGCCCAGATTAAAGAGATGGGAAAATAGATTCTACCAGTTAATGGCAGGAACTTCAATGTGTCATTGCCAATTTTAAGCACATACATAGATTTTCATGGCAATTATTATTCTTGCTACAATGATACCTCTGCCTCAATCATCACGTATGGCTCTGTGGGGAGTTCTCTCTTACCAGAAGAATAAGGAAGAAAAACAATGAACCTGTTTTAAAGATAATTCTGTACAATATGTTAGAATCACCCAAAAAGTGGATGACTGAGTACAATGGCCCCTCTCAGGAGAGCAGTTGAGGATAGTGCTGAAGGGAAATTCATCTAAGTCGGCAGAACTTAGAATAGTGCACATCTTTTTTCAGTTTTCTTGGAGGAAAGATGACCAGGGGTACACATTTATTCAGGAATGATTAGGCTAGATGGTCATGGATGTAGTAGGAGCACGGTTAGAACACTGGTAATAACAGTCTATTGGAGAAGTTTGTAGAAGGGCCTAACAGAATACATAGAGAATATGGAAATATTTATGTCCAGTTAAATGCATAACAAAGAGTAACTACTGCTGAAGGGGTTTTCACAGGTTAGGTGGATAAGAAGACCTGTGCTGCTTATGTTATTTAGCCTCTTTCTTCAGATACCCCAGTCATTGCTCATTGGTTTCATAAACAAAATCTGTGTCCCTGATGGTGGCGGGGGGTGGGGGTTATGCATGAACTCAACAACATGGACTTTTATTCATTAAGGCTGATCTGGCTACCACAGAGCTGAGTGTCAAAACTGCCTATAGAAAAGACCAGCAGTGAAACCCTTATATGGTACCATTCTCTGGGAGAAGAGACTGTCACTTGCAGACAGGTAATTAGAATGAACCTCTCCTACCACAGAAAGAATAACAGTGTATCTTCACTAGAATATATACAGTTTAGATTTGTATTTGCTTTTTCTGCCCTCGGTGGTACCTCCAAAACCACAATTTTGGGACATACGGTCATGGAATACCCTGCCAGGTAGAGATTCATTACCAACTGAGGACAAAGGAAACATGGAATGTGTGGTATAAGAAGGAAATTATTAAGCCAACTCTGGCAACTCTGATGGGTTGCAAAAATGAGAACTTTGGAGTTATGCATATTTTCTTCCTTGCTCTTCTGTATTTTACATATTGACCAATTCTTCCCTTCTCCTTTCTGAATCTCCTATTTCTAATAAAAGATATGTGAATATATTATTCAGGGTTTAAGTTAGAGGATAGCAAAGGAAATTTGGTCTGAGCTTAAAAATGAAGGACATTACTGAAAGATAAAATGACACATAGGGCTTTACATCTACTTTTTGGGCAGAAAATGAGTAGGTGATATGAGGTATAGTTACACTATGTCATATCAAAATGATGTTAATACGTTATTTGAAGGTTAAAATGGGTAAATCATGTGTAGGAATGCTGAGGTGACGAATGATGTTGTCTCTGCTAGACTGTCTATTGGCAACTTGGCATCAATACCATACCTTCCTAAGGTCTCCTCTGTATTGCAGAGGAAAAAACAAAGTCTACATTTCCCAGGATATCCTTTCATAAATAGTTTTAGTTTAGCATCTGCCACTTACATAAGGTTTAGAAGACAAACTGAAAGGAGAAGCTACCATTCTCTGGAGGCTGTTGCAGCTAGATCTGTGAGTAAATGTGAAATATGCAGGAGTTTTATGGTGAGCTCTTGAGAACCACTTTGATTACTGGTGCAAACTAATATTATTGGTGGGAGCTTCATGGCAGCTCTTGTGGATTGAAGGGACTTTCTGGCAAGCTCTTATGAATTATTGGCTTTGGCTTCAGTGAACTTTGTTCTCCAAGCTCTTCTAAAAGTTGACTAAGCCCCTTATTCTTATATAAAACCCTATATACCCAGAATAACTTCTACTTTCTTCCCTAAAACAACTGGAGGGATCTATAGTGATTCTTTAGACTAGTGATTGCCAATATTGATGAATATGAGAGTCTGTTTGTATAGTTTACATCTTATGAGGGAGAACATGCCTTATAGAAAATACTCTAAATTTAGTAAGGCTTTATTAAAATTAATTTGTATTTAATTAATCATAATGGAATATATATATATATATATATACATTAAAATACATTCTTGAGATGTCATTCATTCAGTTTTTTGGGAACACATATGCATTCAATGACTCCTTGTAGTTAACCTTGTCCCTCTTAACTGCCCCTGTATCATCTCATCCCAGGGAAGAGAAATGGAAGATGGAAATTTGACAACTGATGGTGTGGCTCAATACCCTCACTTTTTCAATAAGAAGTTTGAAGTTTAGAAAAAATGATTGCCTTTGATTACCTAGCTAGGACTAAAACAAGCACATTCTCATTCATAATAGAAGATAGTTCCCAATAAAAAGCATCCCTATCCCAAAATGTCATTAAGTTTACAATTCATTACTACTAGTTTTCTCATCTCTTAAATTTCGTTTTGGGCTTAGAAGTGTTCTTTGAAAGTGCAGACACCTTGTGAGATCAAGCAGAGGCCTGTTAGTTATACATGTGTCTATATAAATTGTTTTCTCCCCAAAACTGAGTTGAGCCAATGAAAGAGTGTGGTGGACCTCACTGAGCTGCAAGGAAGGAAGTTTCTTCTGGAGCTGTGATCTCTCACTCAAAGTGATACTTTGTAGGGTAAGGCCAGCCTAATGTAGGGGATGAGTTTATGTAGCCAGATTTTATTCTGGGCAAACCAGATACTGGGCTGTTAAGAAAAAGCACAGAAAAGAAACCTGGAAAACCTTCCCAAAGGTGTACTTACTTAGCCTAAATTTGAGGTTTATCCATGATTGGCTACGAGAACTGTATAACTATATCCTCATGCTACTATCGTCATACAGCAAATGTTTGTTTGCTCTCTGTCACATTTTAGATAGTGTTAAAAGAAGCCTATGAAGACCTTGCAGTGAATAAAACAGTCCCTTTTTTCATGGAGTTTGCATTCTAGCTGCCATGCTGAGTGTATCAGAAGTGAAAGACAGGCTCCCTGTCTTCAAGGAACTTATAGTTTTGCGGGGAGACAAGAATAATACACTAGACCAAAGAAAATACAAGATTAGGCGAGTCAGTTACTAAATTGAATGATTTGGATGACATGAGAAAGATAAGGCTTATTTTTCCAAGTAGAAGGTTGTAGAATAGTTGCAAAGAAAAGCCTGAATGGGGCACATGAAGCAGTCATACAACTATTATAGGCAGGAATGCCTTGGTTTTTATATTTTCCATAGCAGCCATCTGTATATTGGAGCAAACTTTCAAAGTGAAAACTTAAGTACATTGACTACGGATTAAGTATACTGTCAGTGCATTCTACATAGATTCTCCAGATCAGTTATTTCTCTGGGGCATGGGTGGCTGCTTGGAGGCTCTGCTTGATATGGAGCTTAGCTTGGCAGCCTGGTCAGGTAAGAGGGTGTTTCCAGAGGACCTGGGAAGGTTGAGGATTCCATGCACACTCCATAAGTGAACATAGGAGAGAGAGAAAGTTCAATATAGACAGTAAAGACATAAGAGGCCAAGAAGTTATCACCGGGCTATCCAGGACAGATCTAGGTCAGAGAATTTGTGAGTACATTTCCAGTACGCAGAAGATATCAAAACTGTGTTGGTATCCTTGGCTGAGTTTATTTCTTTTATTTGTTCATTCATTCCTTCAGCTACTCAAAATGTGCTGGCACTGTTCTTACTATTATACCATCTGTTGGGGGAAGTAAAGAGAAACAGGTTCATTGCCCTGCAGCTTGATAAGCACCTGCAATTTATGTATGTGCAGGCTGTTGTGGGAGCACACTGCAGGAGCTTTTATTCCAACTGCTGTGTGGGTGGGTGGGGAGGCACAGGCGTGAGCATTCATCAGCAGAGGCACACAGAGAGCACCCAGGTGTTCATGCTCCTACTTAAGGTCGAGGGCCAAGGAAAGGCTTTTTGGGATTTTCTTTTGGTAAAGTAATTAATATGTGTTTCAAGTTAAATGCCAAGAGCAAGCATGAAAGGACCTCACAGGTGCTGTTATTAAAATAAGGAGAGCCTTGCTCATCTTGCTCTGCCTAGCTTAGTGGTTATTCTTAACACTACCTGTAGATTAGAATCACCTAGGCAACTTTGGAAAAAAAAGGCCAGTGCCCGGGTCTCATCTCTAGAGATTGGATTTAATTGATTTAGGGTGAAGGCTGAGGGGGCGGAGAGATAAATAACTCCCCAGGTGATTCTAATATACAGTCAGGATTGAGATTCAATGCAAGTAACTCAAAGCACTATTTTCTCTTATTGTAATAGTTTTCTGAGACGGCTTAATTTTCATCTCCTTTGTGAAGTCTTCTCTGCTTCGTCCATCTGTTTGTGTATTACTGAACTTTGCCATCTGTAATACCCAAGCACTTCCTGACCAATACTCTAACCTACTTAAAAGACTGGGGCGGGCTTCCCTGGTGGCGCAGTGGTTGAGAGTCCGCCTGCCGATGCAGGGGACACGGGTTCGTGCCCCGGTCTGGGAAGATCCCACGTGCCGCAGAGCGGCTAGGCCCGTGAGCCATGGCCGCTGAGCCTGCGCGTCCGGAGCCTGTGCTCCGCAACGGGAGAGGCCACAACAGTGAGAGGCCCGTGTACCGCAAAAAAAAAAGAGTGGGGCATTTGCAGCAACATGGATGGACCTAGAGATTGTCATACTAAGTGAAGTAAGTCAGACAGACAAAGACAAATATATGATATCGCTTATATGTGGAATCTAAAAAAAAGGTACAAATGAACTTATCTACAAAACAAAAATAGAGTTACAGATGTAGAAAACAAACTTATAGTTACCAGGGTAAGGTAAGGGGGAGGGAGGGATAAATTGGGAGATTGGGATTGACATATACATACTACTATATATAAAATAGATAACTAATAAGGACCTACTGTACAGCACAGGGAACTCTACTCAATACTCTGTAATAACCTATATGGGGAAAGAATCTAAAAAAAGAGTTGATACATGTATACGTATAACTGATTCACTTTGTTGTACAGCAGAAACTAATACCACATTGTAAATCAACTATACTTCAATAAAATTTTTTAAAAAGAGCAGGGGCTATGTCTTTTATTGCTCTTGCATCCTGGAAACTTAACTCTCAGATCTGGCTAAATTATTCAGGCTGTGAATCAGAAGTATAATTGTTTTTAATGTCTGCTGATGTTTTACACAGAAATTGGGATATTTCATAGAATATTAGTGCTACAAGGGACCTTAACAAACCCTAATCAGATCCCTTTCATTTTATAAATGAAAATATTCAAAGACAAATCACTTCTCTGAGTGCACAGCATTGCTGTGTGCTTGGTTGTAGAACTCTCTAAGTGCCTTCCCTCTGATGCCTCAGAGGCTCTCAGGATGCACTTGTGGCATTAGGAGGAGAAGACTGGCACAAATTTATACTTTTCCTAGAGTACTAACAACATTAAAAACAGAGTGGGAATTAGGTTATGTCTGGCTCAATGTAAGTTAAATGGGTACTCAAGTCCCTAGAAAGGGGAATAAAATGAAGAAACTGATGGTTAGGTTAAGCAGTTCTCAACCACATTCAATTTTGTCCTCAAAGGGGCATTTGGCAATGACTGCAGACATTGTTTGTAGCAACAACTGGGAGAGTGCTACCTGCATCTAGAGGGTAGAGGTCAAAGATCCTGCTAAACATCCTAGAACGCAAAGGATAGCCCCTCACAACAAAAAATTATCCAGCCCCAAATGTCAATAGGTTGAAAAACCCTACAGTGGATGTTCTTGTCAGCTCAAGAGAGAGGGCAAGGCCAAGAACAAAGGATGGAGAACTGCCATGTACAAACTGTATCTCCAAACATAATGGCCAAATAATTTCTTCTGTCAGGATAATAAGGTGGTGAGATGTCTGACTACAGGTGAATCATTTTAAGAGCATTTGATGGTGAGATGAAGTCGTGATGGACACATTGTTAACCAGTATTCTCACAAGGAGGTTCTAAATTTATCTTTAGATTAATCCATTGTTTTGCTTATGCACAAAGGTCCTCTGAAGATAACTTTTGACCCTTTTGGGTCTGAGAGCCATACACTTGGTCCAAAGTCCCAGCATTAACCACAATGTTATGGACTATATGTTTGTGCCTCCCCTAAATTTGTATGTTGAATCCTTAATCCCCTAATGTGACTGTGTTTGGAGATGTGGGCTTTAATAGAAATAACTCAGGTTAAATGAGGTATAATCTGATAGGATTAGTGTCCTTATAAGAAGAAAGAGCTCCATCTCTCTCTCTGTGCACTAAGAGGAAAGGCCATGTGAAGATGCAGTGAGAAGGTTGCTGTCTGCAAGCCAGAAAAAGAGGCTTCATCAGAAACTGAACACTTCTAGGCCTTGATCTGTGGCTTGCAGCCTCCAGAACTGTGAGAAAGAAATTTCTGTTGTTTAAGCCCCCAGCCTGTGGTATTTTGATGGCACCCTAAACAGACCAAGATACTCAGGAAGCTTGAACAACTAAAAAAGAACAGAAAATAATAAAGATCTCCAAGAGTATCTTACAAGGGAAAAGGTAAGAGAGTGAAGCTCAGGCTTTCCTCCAGTGAAGAGTATCAGCGAGGATGCCCCTGCCATCCCCACACCAACGCTGTCTCCTAACAACTCCTTTCCAATAACAGGCAGTTCTAACTGACTCTGGTCTTTGGAAGCTAGGCCTCCTCTTGGTTGAGGAAGACTTTTCAACAAAAACAAAACATATTGAATAATACAATTAGGAGATATTTAAATAAAGGGAAGGTAAATATTTTTGTGGCATAAGGATTATGTATCGGGGCCAACCATTAATAACAAAAATAAATTGTTTCCTTAAAGCCTTTAGTGCAGTACTTTTAAATATTGGGTTTGCGTAAGAATTATTTAGAATACTTGTTAAAGATTCAAATTCATGGGCCCATCAACATAGATTCTGATTTAGTGGCTTTGAAGTAGGGCCTAGAATCTGTTTATAAAACCCTGAGCATTTCTGTAACAGGCAGTTCACTGATCACACTGAGAAACACTGTGTCCATACTTCACAATGAACTTTTCAAGGGCAAATTCATTCACAGTAAATTTGAGAAAATGGAGAAGAAAAAGATGAGGGAGTTGGAGAAAAGGAAAGAGACTGGAAAATAACAACAATGAAAACTGAGATATAATTCAGATATGAAGAAGTGAGGGCAGCCATGGGGCAGAACTGCATTTTAGAGCAAGTCACAGTGAAAAGGGATGGAGCCTGCTAGAACTTTGTAGCAAGAAGTTCAGTTTATTTCAGTTTATCATAACTGGCTTCTGAATTCCAGCCTTGGCATTTGCAATTGTTGGCAGAGACAAGAGTTAATTCACTCTGTCTCAGTTTAAACCTTGAAACCAGTCTAGAGTCCTCTAAAAAACCTCTTTTTGGTTCACTAAGGGGATTCAGGAAATTTAAGTGCCAGTGAGAGGATGGGAATCAGGCCAGCTGAAGATATACTGGGAGACATATTCCATAGGCTTATCTCATAGGATATTCTTTGGGCATATTCCATAGTTATCTGTAACCAGACTCTACCAAGAGAAGACCTCTTAGGGAAAACTATACCATATACCCACACATTCTGTGCCCCTTAATGTTTATTTAACTAAGGTGAAATCAGGTTTAAACAAACATCAGTCACAAAAAGGAAATGGAGTGTTTAGATATGGGTGGGCCATGGAGATATGGGAGAGATGACTTTCTGCCTTGATGATGGTGGTGATGGGATAGCTACAGATTGTGCATAAGTATGCTGGATGTCTATTGCCAATTGTGTTACATTGGAAATTAGATTTCCCAGAATCTTGTGGGAATGCCTGATACTTTCTGAGTTGGGTTATACAAAAGTGAAGTTGCATGAGATTTAGGAGGTAGATGTGAAACAGAAGTCATTATGCTTTGAAGGTCCTTATCAATGAGTCATGGTGAGAGAGAGACACAAAGGAAGAGGTGGGGTCCAATTTGTTCTTGATCTTCTCAACTGGTAGCCTTGATGACCAGCAGCATCTATGGTCTGCTACCTGACATTTCCTGGTAAATGCATAGAACCAAAAACCTTCTACAGACTTCTATAGCCCTCCCCACAGTTGGACTACAGCAGCTAGGTGCTCTTATCTTCCAAATGTTCCTGCAAGCTCCAATTCATTCAGTCACACCATGGCTAGTTAATGACTTTTCTCTGATCCTTCCACTCCAAACCTTTACTTCCCCAGTGACTCCCTCAATCACATAAGGTCTAATTCCTATAATAAATTTCTTATTCCATGATACTTGTGATGATACTTCTTCCCAGACTAAGCCTGATTAATAACAACCTCATGTCACTTCCCTCTACTAACCCTTCCAATGCATACCAGCCTCATGGATCTTCAAAGCATAAAGACCACTGAGGAAGAAACAATTCTCCATATATCCTCAAGATAACTCTTCCCATAATAATTAGTATCCAGATCTAAAAGCTTCCTTTTAGTGAGTACTAGAGAGAGGTTGGATGAGTATAGCTATTGCTTTGCAACAATAAGAAATTGGGGGCATCCCTCAATTTATAAAGAGTTTGTACTGAGACACATGGACTTTAGGGATAACTGTAAAATCTGTTGATCCCAGATGACTGTCAGTGACCATAAGCCTGGATATAAGCTTAGAACACTAGGTGAAGAAGTCAAATGACAGGGAAGTGGATATGCTCCAGACAAGCCACTTGGAGTAAATAGCTTTAGGGGAGTGATTGCAAATGCAGAAATCAAAGGAACTGCCAGGAGGTGTGAAAATGACAGCTTAAAGGACAATTTAAGATGCTTTAAAGCCAAAGGGAGACAGTCTGCAGGGCAAATAATGCATTACTTTCCTTTTCTAGGGAACTAGAGATTTTAAGTGAAGCCTGCTCACAGCCAGAGGAGGCCACAGGAAGTTCACATTCTGGGTCAGTAATACCAGTGGTTGGGGTTCTGCAGGGTCTGGGTCCCACCATACTCAGTGGCAGTGCCCACCAAACTCTGCTTTGGATTGGTGGTCTGTAGAGCTTGTGGTGACTCAGCACACTTGCTCCCCAGATAGAAGGTAGATGAGCAAAGAGAGTAGCGACAATCCCATTTATGACTGGACTTTAGGTTAGTTAGCAAAACACATCTTTATTTCAACACAGCTGTTTCAATGCTTTTCTTTTTTCATCTGTTTTATAGAAAATATTTTGTGAGGATTTCTAACTTACTGAGGCTGAAATAATAAGGAAATTTATTTTTCAAACTTCAGACCTATGGGTAGATGGGGATATGTTTCCTTCCTGGAGTCCTGTGGCAATAGCATCAGCTGCTCCTCCTGAGTGCTGATGGGTGGCATGGCTGCAGGGATGTGCACACAGAGGGATGGATATTCAGACTCAGCAACGGACAGTTCACAGTTCCTGCTCCTTCCCCCCTGGTATGAGCCTCAAAGTTTTTCTTTTTCCACTCTTTGGCATTCTCTATGGGAAAACGCTCTCCCTTTCCTCTTCAAGTAAGAGGAAAATTCACTGTCAGTTCAAAACCTCTGAAGGATTATCCTGAGGTTCAAAACTGTGTGCTGACCCCTGCCTTTAACTGCAATTGCATCCCACCCTGATGCCTCACTAAATTATTCCCAAACCTGAAAATTGCCCCGCCCTCACCGCAAATGAGACAGTCCTCTGAGTAGGGGGCTAGCTGAGGGCAGCAACTGCATGAGCTTGGCAACTACTCTTGAAGGGATAAGATTATCCTGTGATAATCAGACCTTCCTCCCTCAGGGGCACTGGGGCTTATCTCTACTTTATGTGTAAGTAAATGGAGGGTCATACCTTGATTCCCTTAAGCTGTCAGTTGAAATCATGTTTAACTGGGAGATTGAAGCTTCCAGGCCTCCTTAAAATGCTAATGAGCTTTGAGATGTGTGATGGCAAGGGCTTCTGACTTGAGTTTGCTGGTGTCCAGGGCTGCTGTGGATGTAATAGAGCTCTGTCCCTACATTAAAGTGCCTTCCTCTTTAGCCCTTTCAAGGTATCCTGAAGACTGTGGAACTCTTTCTCTATCAGACATGTGGTGTCACCACCAGCACACTTCTCCAACCCACTAGCTCCCCAGATAACCCCATAAAATTGGTAGAGGCATGAAAACTGAGGCAAACAAAGTTCATCTCTGATGCATTCCCATCAGAACTCATGGAGAGCTTCACAGGGGATGGGACTAGCAAAGCCAAAAATAGAAAGTGGCAAACCCTGGAAAGTGGAACCTGGGCAAGATGCCAAGATTTAGTCTGCAAAGAAAATGCAGGACTGGGAAAAAATTCAGGGTCAGATCCCCAGTAAGCACAATAGAAACCCCCAATTCCAATAAGAATTGGCATTTCTGGGGTTGCTGGGGCCAGAAATAGACTGGAGATTATAAGGAGAAAGTCCTGGGAATTAGTGTTGGCAATCACCCCCTGATACAGTTCTCTTGACAATTTTTCCCTAGGGCAGGACTTCTATCTTACCTCAAGGATGCACCTCTATCAGTCTTAAAGGGCCAGTATTCAAAATTCTTCACAATTTTCCTCTCACAGATTTTTGTTGTTGCTGTCCCCTAATCTGATTGTTGTCTCTCCCAAAAGGTGGAATACTAAGACTGGAGTACTAAGCTAATTGCTTTGCTTCACTGAGTTTCTGTTCCTCCTTGAAGACAATTTACACACTTTCTTTCCCCTATCTATAGTAATATCAACCTTGGGTGTGTCACTTAGTGCTGGGTGCACTTGCTGGCCCAAAATTCAGAACTGACTAACTCATTAAAAGATGTTAATGGCAAGTAAGGAGCTGTTATTCATCTTTGTATTTGCCTTTTAATAGAGAATTTACTTTCTCCAAAACCCCCTCTAATGAAAGAGGGGAGAACCTGCCTATTTTGCCACCTCTCAAATCCTGTCCTATGGGTGTTATCCATTCCACCTACTAGCCCAAGAGCAATACTGAAGTAAAGAACAGAGCATCTCTCAGCTTAAAGAATGTTTCCCAGGCCAATGGAATCGGGCAGCTGGCAACTCCTAAATCTGTTTGCAGACAGTGCTGAAAGTTGAGATTAGTCTAGCTGCAGGATTGGGTACAATCTTTGGATTGCCTTGCCAAATATGGGTTAAAATGACTTTGGCTGCTGTAAACTCCAGCTTCATTGGAGGAAGAAGCTTCTCTTTCTCTCATCTTTTCTGAACTCCTGGGACCTAACAGTCAGTGTTTGGCTTAGAAAGGGATTCGGTATTTTTTATGATAGTTTTGATGTCAACCCCAGTGCCACATGGGAAGCCTTCTTATGTTCAAGGGGCAGCCACAGCAGAGAACAGCAATCTGTGTTTTTCTTTTCTTTTTTTTTTTTTTTGTCGCTGAGATAATTTTCAAGGAGGCAATGTTTGTGTTTCCAAATTACCCCTCCACTTTTCAATTTTTGTACCCCCTTATATATCCCCATATATCATTTTCATGGTTTTGTGGTCTTAGGCTGTCGTTCCTTTGAGAGGAAAGCAATCTGATAATTAGCCTGTATTAAGTATTCAGACCTTATTCCTTTAAAGGGTGTTTAGATTTTTAAAAAGGTTACAGGAAGAGAGCAATACTTAAACCATATTTGTCTTACACGCAAAAACATTTTTTTACCCAAAATATAAGTATCAGTTTCCATAACCCAAGCAAACTCTGGAAAAGTTCAGTCCTCTCTTGGTAGAAGAGGATTCTTAACCACTGCGCCACCAGTGGTTGCAGTGGTTAACTGCAGCTTCAATTCATACTGTTGGTATTACAGGTAAAGCAATGGCTTCTGTGGTTTAATTAATTAATAAATGTCTATAATCCAGAAGATTATAGAATTTGGGTGCGAAGTTGATGAGGGAAGACGGTGTAGAGCAATCAGGCAGAATGATGGGAGCCCCAGAAGATGAGCATGCATTGTTTATATGGTCACTGCTAACCACTGTTCATTGGTATCAAGGTATGATCAGCTCTGATCATTAACACCTTGAAGTCTTTAATCCTTTTTAGACATCTATGCTGTTTAAAAGATAAAATTACAAAAGGTCTTCCCTGGTGATGCGGTGGTTGAGAGTCCGCCTGCCGATGGAGGGGACACGGGTTCTTGTCCTGGTCCGCGAAGATCCCGCATTCTGCGGGGCGGCTGGGCCCGTGAGCCACGGCCGCTGAGCCTGCGCGTCCGGAGCCTGTGCTCTGCAGCGGGAGGGGCCACAACAGTGAGGGGCCCGCGTACCGCAAAAAAAAAAAAAAAAAGAAAAAAGATAAACTTACAAAAATAACTACCATGATACTCTATAAAGTATGATAATTTTGTTGGAAGATTAATATTAGTATGGATATTTGTGGGGGTATCTAAAGTAGACAGTTTTAGCTGTTTGTGACATAAACATTGATGGGACACATAGACTCCAGATGAAATGTATACTATGTTCAATGTTGAAAAGCAAAAATGTTTCCACTGCAGACATATGTTCCTGGGACAGAGAAGTCTGTTAAGAAAATCTTTTCTGTCAATAGCACACATTATAATGGTGGCTGATATCTTGACCAGGGATGTGTGTGGTATGGGAGATAAAGACATAAATACTAAGAATGTTGCTTTTTTGCTCAACTGACATCGGAGAACTTGATTCATACATCTACAAATATGGATTTTTTTTTTAGGTGATCATGTGCTAAAGCAGCAGAGTTGTTGTGATTATGTCTTGTGTTAAAATGGATCATTTTAAAAATGTGAATTTACTTATTTAACAAGGAGTGTTCTTTTTTTGAGCTGGATGTACATGTTTAGCTCTAGCAGATAGAGTGGTTGTTAATAATTCACATTCCCATCACTGGGATGTGAAAGTTCCAGTCATCATCATTCATTTTAGCCATTCTGTGCTATTGTATACTATTTTGGTTTTAATTTGCATTGTCCTGATAACTAATGAACATGAGAACCTTTTCATATGTTAATTTGTCTTTTGGACTTTTGGATTTCAAGAAGTTCCTCTTCAAATCTTTTGCTCATTTTTCTGTTGGCTTTCCTGTTGGAGTTCTTTATATATGTTGAGCATGAGTCTTTTTTGGATTCATGTATTGCAAATACCGTCTAACTCATTGCAGTTTTCCTTTTAACTCTTATTGGCTTATTTTTGTAAACAGAAGTTCTTAAATTTAATAAAGCCCAATTTATCAGCACTATTTTTTTCATGGAAAGGCATTTTATTTTTTATTTATTCTTTTTTTTTGCGGTACGCGGGCCTCTCACTGTTGTGGCCTCTCCCGTTGCGGAGCACAGGCTCTGGACGCGCAGGCTCAGCGGCCATGGCTCACGGGCCCAGCCGCTCCGTGGCATGTGGGATCTTCCCGGACCGGGGCACGAACCCGTGTCCTCTGCATCGGCAGGCGGACTCTCAACCACTGCGCCACCAGGGAAGCCCAAGGCATTTTATTTTAAATATAGCAGTATGTACAATGTCAATCTCAAATTCCCAATCTATCTCTCCCCCCTCAGCACTTTTTTTTAAAGCACTTTTTGTATTGGGTTTAAGCAGTCTTTGCCTACTTCATCTTAAAGAGATTCCCCTATGATTTCCTGTAAAACAATTATTGGTTTTCTGTTCATATTTAGATATATAGTCCATGTGGAACTGATTTTTTTATTTATGATTTTTTTTTTCCACAAGCACCATTTATTGAAAAGCCCATCTCTTTCCCAAGGTACTATATGTTATCTTTATCATAAATTAGATGATTTTATAGGCATGGGTCTCCATTCTGTTCTACTCCTTTATGTTTGTTTTGCTACACTTTTGCCAAAAGTACACTCTCTCAAGTATTAAAACATTATAATAAGTTTTGCCATCTGAAAATATAAAACTTTCAGCTGATGTCCAGGAAGAGGATTTATACTTCTTCAAGATTACCTGAGCTGTTCTTAGCCTTTTGCATGACCATATAAAATTAGAACAAGCTTGTCAATTTATACTCACACACACCCATGTTGTGATTTATATTTGGATTGACTTGAATCCTTATTAATTGGGGAGAATTAATCTCTACAATATTGAGTTTTCCAATCCATGGTCATGGTATATTCTTCAATTTATTTAGTTTTTCTTTTATTTCTCTCAATAATACAGTTTTCACTATTCATCTCTTACATATGATTTATTAGATTTATTATTAGGTATTTGATGTTTTTGATACTATTATAAATTTTAAATGGTATATTAAAATTTTTTTATTTGTTTGCCACTAGTCTATAGAAGTTCAGCTGATGATTCCTTCAAATATTTTTTTGCCCATTCTCTGACTCCTTTTCTGTGTCTCCAATTATATTTGTTTTTGTGTTCATATGCATCTATGCACTTTTCTGTATATTCCATTTTTTTTCTGTGCTTTAGATTGGAAGGTATCTGTATCTATAGATCATCTACCTATAATCTATCTAATCTAGTGTTCTGTGTATTATGGGTGTTTTAACTTATCCCTCGGGTTCTTATTTTCAAGTATTTTAAGTTCTGGAATTTCTATTGATTCTTTGTTTTTGTACAAGTTCTGGTGATATTTTCTACTTGTAACCCATTTTATTTATATCTCTATCTTAAAAACACATTTATCATTTTAACATCAAAGTTTTTATTCTTTCCGGAAGTATAATCTAGATCACTGTCAGTTTATTATTATGTTTTTCTCATTGTTCTCAATTTTCTTGTTCCTTTTTAGCTTGCCTAGTAATTTTTGATTGAACGCCTGATGCTGTATATAAACATTGTTAGTGAAAGAAGATATCTTCTTCTGAGAGAATTCACCCTTTCCTCTGCTAGGCTCATTCAATGGTGGCTGATTATCTTTATTCCAATCAGGGACCGAGTTCAATTGACCCTGGGCTGCAATTTTGGAAGGCTCAATCTGGTGTATCCCTAGAGAACTTTCAGTCAAGTGGTGGCTCTTGAGCTCTAATCTTTCTGTCCGTAGGACTGCCATACTACCAACAGTTCTGCCCTGCTTTTCAGAGCCTTCTGATTATCTTTTAACTTTCTACCCTGTGCATTCTCAGAATTTGACATGTATGAAATCAGAATGTATGACATGTATGAAATCAGACATGTATGAATTTTCTCAAATCTCTAATATAGTCTCTTAGTCCTATGAGACCACAAAATATACTGGTTACCAGTCCCCAGTAGTGGTCTTCTGAGCAGGTAAAGCCTAGCCTGAATATTTCTATTTTTTTCCTGTTGTAAGAATCGACCAATGTTCCTAGGAAAAGAGTGTCTGCAGATTACCACCTCATCTCTCTTAGACTTAAAGAAGTGAATTTTGAAAGCAAAATAGGTTGAATGCAAGGGAATCTGAAGGGAGTGTGTGTGTGTATGTGCACATGCATGTGTATGTGCGTGTGCATGTGTAAAATGGTCTCTGCATGGAAAGTATTTAATTTTACTTACTCGAAGTGAATAGAAAAAAATCCAATAACATAATGATTTTTTAAAGAGTAATTTGAATAAATTTAAGAGTGGAATGTGGAACCATTAATGGTCTGAAGGGTGTAATTTGAAATATTCAGTTATAGTTCACAGCATTTTAAAGAGGAAATTATGTGCTATTCTGGTGTTCTAGAACTTAGGATTTCATAGTCCCTGTGAATGTAAATGGTCTTCACTACTAGTTAACTTTTGTTGTCTTTCTGGATATCTGTTTCTCTGAAAAGGTTGCAAGGCAAAGTTTAGGTTGTATACTCCCCCATCCCCCGCCCTTGGTGTTATGTTCAAGTTCACAATAGGATATTAGTTCATCTTTGCTGGCTGAGGAAGTTCTTAATGCTGTTCACACTATTTCTGTCTCTCTGCCTTTGAGGCACACGGGAAAATTAAACTTACTGGGTCTCTAATATTTGGACCAATTCTAATTCTGGCCAATGAGTTGTGAGAGGAATTGTTGTATGCCACTTCCAGGCCAGAGCATTTAAGTAGTGATGAGACCTCCCAGAGCACACTTTCCTAATGCTACAGTGGCTATCAGCTTCCAGGTAGTGGCTGCTCTGTCAGCCTGGGGCCTGAAATTGAGCATGTAGTGGAGTAGAGATCTCAGCCCACCCAAGAGGGACATGTATCAATAATATGAACAAGAAAGGGAACTTTGTTGCTCTCAGGTAGTGAGATTTTTGGGGTGTTTGTTACTATAGCACTACTAATCCATTCTGACTGACACAGTAACTGATTGGTTACTTCTGAAGTTTTAGTTGCCAAACTGCTCCAAGAAAAAACCAAATGTGGGGCAACCACATGACTGGTTCATTTTCCTGGCTTTGGCTAATCAGGCAGCATGGACATTTGGTACCTTTCTCTCCAGTTCAAATATTTAAAGAATGTGGTTCTGTTAGCAGCACATGTACCTAGACAGATGTGAGGCTTTGAACACATGGAGACCAAAAATCCCTCATCGATGTCTCCAAGATTGTATACCTTAGGATACCTGAGTATCTTTACTTAGTGGCATACATTATTAACAGTATAACACCTGCTTAAGCATTCTGTACAGGCATATATTTTAATGCATTCGTCAGGTATCAGCTGTGCTTTCCAAAGGCTATTTATGAACTTCATATTTCTCCTCTGTGCATTATAAATATACATGCCTTAACTTCACTCTGTGCTTTCATATCTCATGGAATGAGTACATTTTCAAGAAAAGAAACAATCAATTTTCAGGCAACATATCATGATGTTGAATATCTTGGTCACATCCTCTCTTGCCATTTTTTTCTGTTGTGTTTAACATTCCTAAACTTTGCAATGTCTTCACCTTTTCAGTTACTCTTAGCTTGGAACCAGAGTATCTCTAGGGCTCTGCTCAAGCCTGAAGGTTTCCTGATTATTGTCTTTTTAGATTGAGGCCACACAGTAGGAGTTTCACCAGATGGAAATGCTAATGGTGGGCCTGTGCAGGTTTAGAAGGTATCTTCTGAGATCATTCCTGGGAGTTCCCTGAGGTGTAAAAACATATTGGAGGAATACAGGCAACTCCAGAGGGAAAGACAGATAACACAAACATCTAAAAATTGCATAGGAGAGAAGGGAACATGTCATTTTCAGACTCCTGTCATAGTTGTCATTTTTCTTGGTTAAAGTCATGGAAATCGGAGGCCAACCAAGAAAAATTATTCATTGGCTGCTTGAAAGATACTCTTTTTTGTTGTAAGTTTATTTCATATTTATTGAGAAGCAAAAAAACAAGAAAAAAATTTGTAACATGGTGAGGCCCTGTAGAGAACACGCATGAATTAGGAACCATCTTAATATTGAGGAACTTATACTATATTTAACGAAAGAAATTCACACTTCTAAAACAATTATGATATAGTAGGCAAAACACATTATCCATTATTCATAGTTCATTCTTCCAACTATTTCTTAATTTATCCCTTAAGCAAGTAAATATGGAGAACAACACATGGTGAAAATAGAAAACTGATAATAATGATAATTCTTAATGCTAACATTTATTAGGTGCTGTAATGTGAAAAATAATTCTATTCAAAGAATTTTTAAGAATTAGCTCATTGAATTTTCAGTGCCTCAGTTTCCTCTTCATTTTAGCAAGGAAGAATTTGAGGCCAGAAAGGCTTTGTAGATTGCCCAAGGTCAACACAGCAGGTCAGTGGTGGAATTGTGAGGTGAATCCAGACCATCTGGCCCCTGATCCTGTGGAATCTCCTGCACATTTCTGAGTTCATGAAACTATAAAGAGGCATCTAAGACCCTTGGCAGAAAGGAATTAGAGGTACTACCACTTCCTTTCAAATTTATAGTAATTAAAAAATGTCTGGTAGTCTAAGGTGGCCCTGATAATAGAGGAAAGTGACGATATACAAGTCTCAAGAGAGAAAATTTATCAGAGCTAAGGAAGTGTTGATGGTGGCAAGATACTGGATTTTTGACAAAATGAAGAGCAGGACTAATTATTGGAGATAAGCTCTGGCTCTAGGCTTTCCTGATGCTTTCTGACCTTGTTACTCTGGAGAAAATATCGATAACAGCTGAACATGTGGTAGGCCTGCCAGATTTTCTATAGGATGTTTATACAGCTGAAATCTGTACAAGTGGCAGCAGTGGTGTAGATGGAAGCACTAGATTGGAGCCAGCAGTGTTAGGTTGCCCAATCCATCTCTGAGGGATACCAGGGATTTTGCAGTACCATCACGACCAGCACCTCTCCACCAATGAGCTATCCAGAGGTCCTTGGTGAAAGAATTAGGTCTCCAGGGCAGTGGTCTCTGAATTATTGAGTTGGACTAAAGTTCATTCGGATTTTTGTGTAAAACATTTTCAGGTTATGGAAAAACCCAAACGAACTTTTTGGCCAGCCCAATATGTCATTATACATTTCTATTGGTAAAAAGAAACAAAACAAAAAGCACCTGTAAACATAAATATATATTTATTTATAAATTATAAAAGACATCATAGTACTGATAGATTATGAACATTAAAAATATAACCAAAATATAATTTTCTTTTTCTGTTTTTAAAAAATATTTAGTTATTTGGCTGGGTCAGGTCTTAGTTGCAGCACGTGGGATCTTCGTTACAGCATGCGGGATCTTTCGTTGGAGTGCATAGGCTTCTTTCTAGTTGTGGCGCGTGGGCTCTAGAGAGTGCTGGCTCTCTAGTTGCAGTGTATGGGCTTAGTTGCCCCATGACGTGTGGGATCTTCATTCCTCGACCAGGGATAGAACCTGCGTTCCCTGCACTGGAAGATAGATTCTTAACCCCTGGACTACCAGGGAAGTCCCCAAAATATAATTTTCAAATAATGCAAGATAAAGCATACAATATTATAAAATGTATCCCCAAATATCATGACATCATAACCATCAATAGCTATATCACAAGGCTCTATGTATAGTAGAATAAGAATATCTAATTATATAATCTAGTTTTGTCTCATAACATTCCTGATGAAGAGCTATATTATCTCTATATCTATATATCTATACTACACATAGGTACTTCAGCTCTGCCATTTTCTTATTATTCATTCATGTTTATATTATTACTGTTATTAACTTCATTTTTTCCAAATAACTTTGAAAGAAATATTTTAAGCTATTGCTTTGTTGTGGTTTTTTTGTGTGCTTAGTTAACAATAGACAACATCACCCACAAATCCACTTAACTAGGCACAAATAAAATGTAACACATTACCTTACTTGGAAAGCAAATGGAAGAATAAGGCTCCCATTGTCCACCCTTTGGCTTTGAGAAATTTCTGCTTTTCCCTGAGGATTTCTGTATGTTGCATGGGATATGAGACCTTTTCACACAAGATTCAATGCAGGCAATTTGTATATTAAATATTGATAAAATTAATTTCCTAATTTTAAGATGAATTTCAATAAAAATTCTGTTTTCTTTCTGTCTCTCACTGATCACCTTGTACAACTCACTTTAGAGACAACTCCCCTTAAACTTCTTTTTTATTTAGGAAACTGAAGCAAATTTATTCCAGGAAAGGCATTTCTCTTGATAGCACACAGATCACTAGTTTTTGATACTTGGGTTACTATTAGAATTACAATATAGGTTCTACAAGTTTAAAAGAGAGTGAGATTGTTTTTAGCAGGAGGGATTATGAGTGTGCATTGAGGAGATGGGATTCAAGCTATCATTGAAAAATGGAAGGGATATTGATAGAAATGTAGTTATTCCAGGTTAAGGAATTGGAACGAGTAAAGCAAGTACTGTTAGAGGACATAAGGAAGCAGAGCTTAGGGACACAATCATCAATTTAATTTTAGATATAATGAGCTTGCATTGCTGCTCAGACATACAGATGACAATGTCTCTCAAGCAGATGTCTCTTTAGGGCTGGTGGTTTGGAGCAGTTTTGAGGCTAGAGTCATTGATTTAGGAATCATCTTCATAACAATATTTTCTAAAGTCATGGAAGTGATTCATCAAGAGAGAGTGGGGAGAGCATAAGGACTGCTTTTATGAATAATGAGTATATTGAATGCTCTTTGGAAGCCTTTTTCATCTACTTTTTAGGATTCCTTCTCTTTCTGGAAAGTTGAGGTTGTTGGAAGAGTGACTACCAGATCTGTGAGTCTTTGGAGCAGAATGAAGGTTATTAAAGTTAGTGCTGGATGTGGATATCCATAGACATTACTTCTCCTCAGTGGAAAGAATAGGCTAGTCATGTGTGTAGTAGAGCTAGAACCAGATTGGAACTTGAATTTGAGAAGTTGCGTTGAGTGATGGATAATTAAAGCTGTGTGATCAAGAAAGGAAGGGCTTTATATTAATATCAAAATATGAGATCAAGAGGGCATGCCTTGAGGCATTAAGGAAGTAATTTTAAAATCTTACTTAATCAACAAACCAAATACTGACAGCATTCCCAACTTTAGCTAGACTAATAGCAGTTGATGACACAGTCTTTTCTTGAAAATGCTTCATTTTGTTTGTAGAGAAAGAAGAGAGAATGATTTGTTGATAAAATAACAAACATAGAATTGGATAATTAATTGTCTTTGTGATGGCAGGGCAATAATAGCTATAGGTATTTTTAGAATGATTTTCTCTGATTCTCAAACAATGTGTCGAGGAAGGACATAGGCTGAAACTTGATGAACTACATTTTCTGTATCAAATTAATTGTATTTTATTCCATAACCACATTTTAATATCAATGCACAAGGTATATTTATTGCTTAGTTTGAATATTTAAAGTTTTGAAATATAAAATATTAGGGTGTATTCTTTATGCTTTACAAAAATATCCTCATGAAACTTAAAAAAATGTGTACATGACATATAAATAACATGCACAGATAAACTCTTAGAGGAACAGCTCTATGGTATAGTGGAGTGAACACTGGATTTGGAATCAAACTTTTATTTATGTCCATTTCCAGTCTTTGAACAAGTGACCTAACATCTTTAATAAGAATTTCATCTTCAAAGTAGAGATCCTAATATCTGCTGTGACTGCCTCTCAAGGTTCTCAAGAAGATGCAGCGAGATCAAGCATATGCTATGATGACAACTGAAAGGTGCTGAACCAACACCAGGCAAGATATCAATTTATATGCATGTTCCCTTGTATGTAAACTTATATGCATGTTTTTTCTCTTAAGGAATATTTTTTCACCAAGCAAAATATTGTTTCTTGTAAGAGAAGCCTTCCAAGTAAGGTTGATATTCGTACAAATTTCATCTTAATTCATAAACATTTAACGCCAAGAATAATGCTATTTAAAACACAATAAGTGCCTGCTTTTGCCAGGGGCCACTAGAAGCTCTGCAAAAGAGGCAGGAGGAATTTAAAGCCCTTAATCATATTTTCCCACTTAAACTGTTAGTTTTTACACTCTTGAGCCATTTCTCTCCTCTTGCTGGGCTCTACTGAGGCCCATAAATCTTAATTAAAGATGCAATATTTTTCTTATGAAATCTGAACTGCAAGACACCATTCTTATTTTTTATTTTTAAGACTAGCTCCGTGTGTTGGCTCATAAAACAAGTAAGACTTTTACACTCAAAGGATTTTGAAAGCTGTTATTGCTGCTGTCATGTGGCGCTGGTCCCATAATTACTACTTTTTAAAAATATCTTTATTGGAGTATAATTGCTTTACAACGTTAGGTTAGTTTCTGCTGTATAACAAAGAAATCATCTATACGTATACTTATATCCCCATATCTCCTCCCTCTTGCGTCTCCCTCCCATCCTCCCTATACCACCCCTCTAGGTGGTCACAAAGCACCGAGCTGATCTCCCTGTGCTATGTGGCTGCTTTCCACTAGCTATCTATTTTACATTTGGTAGTGTATATATGTCCATGCCACTCTTTCACTTCGTCCCAGCTTACCCTTCCCCCTCCCCGTGTCCTCAAGTCCATTCTCTACATCTGCATCTTTATCCCTGTCCTGCCCCTACGTTCATCAGAAACACTTTTTTTTTTTTTTTTTTTTTTTAGATTCCAAATATATGTGTTAGCACTCGGTCTTTGTTTTTCTCTTTCTGACTTACTTCACTCTGTATGACAGACTCTAGATCCATCAACCTCACTACAAATAACTCAATTTCGTTTCTTTTTATGGCTGAGCAATATTCCATTGTATATATGTGCCACATCTTCTTTATCCCTTCATCTGTTGATGGACACATAGGTTGCTTCCATGTCCAGGCTACTGTAACTAGTGCTGCAATGAACGTTGTAGTACATGTCTGTTTTTGAATTATGGATTTCTCAGGACATATGCCTAGTAGTGGGATTGCTGGGTCATATGGTAGTTCTATTTTTAGCTTTCTAAGAAACCTCCATACTGTTCTCCAGAGTGGCTATATTAATTTACATTCCCACCAAATGAGCAAGAGCGTTCCCTTTCCTCCACACCATCTCCAGCATTTATTGTTTGTATATTTTTGTTGATGGTCATTCTTACCAGTGTGAGGTGATACCTCATTGTGGTTTTGATTTGCATTTCTCTAATGATTAGTGATTTTGAGCATCCTTTCATGTGTTTGTTGGCAGTCTGTATATCTTCTTTGGAGAAATGTCTATTTAGGTCTTCTGTCCATTTTTGGATTGGGTTGTTTGTTATTTTGATATTGAGCTGCATGAGCTGCTGCTTGTAAATTTTGGAGATTAATCCTTTGTCAGTTGCTTCGTTTGTAAATATTTTCTCCCATTCTGAGGGTTGTCTTTTCATCTTGTTTATGGTTTCCTTTGCTCTGCAAAAGGCTTTACATTTCATTAGGTCCCATTGCTTTATTTTTATTTCCATTTCTCTAGGAGGTGGGTCTGAAAGGATCTTGCTGTGATTTATGTCATAGAGTGTTCTGCCTACATTTTCCTCTAAGAGTTTATAGTGTCTGGCCTTATATTTAGGTCTTTAATCCATTTTGAGTTTATTTTTGTGTATGGTGTTAGGGAGTGTTCTAATCTCATTCTTTTACATGTAGCTGTCCAGTTTTCCCAGCACAACTTATTGAAAAGGCTGTGCTTTCTCCATTGTATATTCTTGCCTACTTTATCAAAAATAAGGTGAACATAGGTGCGTAGTTTTATCTCTGTGCATTCTCCCCTGTTCCATTGATCTATCTTTCTGTTTTTGTGCCAGTACATACTGTCTTGATTACTGTAGCTTTATAGTATAGTCTGAAGTCTGGGAGACTGATTCCTCCAGCTCCGTTTTTCGTTCTCAAGATTGCTTTGGCTATTCGGGGTCTTTTCTGTTTCCATACAAATTGTGAAATTTTTTGTTCTAGTTCTGTGAAAAATGCCATTGGTAGTTTGGTAGAGATTTCATTGAATCTATAGATTGCTTTGGGTAGTAGAGTCATTTTCACAATGTTGATTCTTCCATTCCAAGAACATGATATATCTCTCCATCTGTTTGTATCATCTTTAATTTCTTTCATCAGTGTCTTATAGTTTTCTGCACATAGGTCTTTTGTCTCCTTAGGTAGGTTTATGCTTTTTTTTTTTTGCAGTATGTGGGCATCTCACTGTTGTGGTCTCTCCTGTTGTGGAGCACAGGCTCCAGACACGCAGGCTCAGTGGCCATGGCTCACGGGCCCAGCCGTTCCGCCACATGTGGGATCTTCCCGGACTGGGGCATGAACCCGTGTCCCCTGCATCTGCAGGTGAACTCTCAACCACTGCGCCACCAGGGAAGCCCCTTAGGTAGGTTTATTCCTAGGTATTTTATTCTTTTTGTTGCAATAGTAAATGGGAGTGTTTCCTTAATTTCTCTTTCAGAGTTTTCATCATGTGTGTATAGGAGTGCAAGAGATTTCTGTGCACTAATTTTGTATCCTGCTAGTTTACCAAATTCATTGATTAGCTCTAGTAGTTTTCTGGTAGCCTCTTTAGGATTCTCTGTGTACTGTATCATGTCATCTGCAGAAAGTGAGTTTTACTTCTTCCTTTCCAATTTGGATTCCTTTTATTTCATTTTCTTCTTTGGTTGCTGTGGCTAAAACTTCCAAAACTATGCTGAATAACAGTGATGGTGGGCAACCTTGTCTTATTCCTGTTCTTAGAAGAAATGGTTTCAGTTTTTCACCACTGAGAATGATGTTGACTGTGGGTTTGTCATATATGGCCTTCATTATGTTGAGGTAGGTTCCCCATATGCCCACTTTCTGGAGAGTTTTTATCATAAATGGGTGTTGATTTTGTTGAAAGCTTTTTCGGCATCAATTTAGATGATCATATGGTTTTTATCCTTCAGTTTGTTAATATGGTGTACCACATTGATTGATTTGCATATATTGAAGAATCCTTGCATTCCTGGGATTAAGCCCACTTGATCATGGTGTATGACCCTTTTAGTGTGCTGTTGGATTCTGTGCTAGTATTTTGTTGAGGATTTTTGCATCTACATTCATCAGTGATATTGGCCTGTGGTTTTCTTTTTTGTGTGACATCTTTGTCTGGTTTTGGTATCAGGGTGATGGTGGCCTTGTAGAATGAGGTTGTGGGTGTTCCTCCCTCTGCTATATTTTGGAAGAGTTTGAGAAGGATAGGTGTTATCTCTTCCCTAAATGTTTGATAGAATTCATCGGTGAAGCCATCTGCTCCTGGGCTTTTGTTTGTTGGAAGATTTTTAATCACAGTTTCAATTTCAGTGCTTGTGATTGGTAGGTTCATATTTTCTATTTCTTCCTGGTTCAGTCTTGGAAGGTTGTGCTTTTCTAAGAATTTGTCCATTTCTTCTAGGTTGTCCATTTTATTGCCATATTGTTGCTTGCAGTAATCTCTCATATCTTTTTTATTTTTGCAGTGTCAGTTGTTACTTCTCCTTTTTCATTTCTAATTCTGTTGATTTGAGTCTTCTCCCTTTTTTATTCGTGAGTGTGGCTAGTGGATTATCAATTTTGTTTATCTTCTCAAAGAACCAGGTTTTAGTTTTATTGATCTTTGCTATTGTTTCCTTCATTTCTTTTTCATTTATTTCTGATCTGATCTTTATCATTTCTTTCCTTCTGCTAACTTTGGGGTGTTTTTGTTCTTTCTCTAACTGATTTAGATATAAGGTTCGGTTGTTTATTTGAGATGTTTCTTGTTTCTTGAGGGAGGATTGTATTGCTGTAACCTTCCCTGTTAGAAAAACTTTTGCTGCATCCCATAGGTTTTGGGTCACCGTGTTTTCCTTGCCGTTTGTTTCTAGGTATTTTTTGATTTCCTCTTTGATTTCTTCAGTGGTCTCTTGGTTATTGAATGGCATATTGTTTAGCCTCCATGTGTTTGTTTTTTTTACAGTTTTTTCCCCCTGTAATTTATATGTAGTCTCATAGTGTTGTGGTTCAAACAGATACATGACAGGATTTCAATTTTCTTAAATTTACCAAGGCTGGATTTGTGACCCAGATACGATCTATCCTGGAGAGTGTTCCATGAGCACTTGAGAAGAAAGTGTATTCTGTTGTTTTGGAATGGAATTTCCTATAAATATCAGTTAAGTCCATCTTGTTTAATGTGTCATTTAAATCTTGTGTTTCCTTATTTATTTTCAATTTGGATGATCTTTTCATTGGTGAAAGTGGGGTGTTAAAGGCTCCTGCTATTATTTTATTACTGTCAATTTCCCCTTTTATGGCTGTTAGCATTTACCGTATGTATTGAGGTGCTCCTCTGTTAGGTGCATAAATATTTACAACTGTTATATCTTCTTCTGGTATTGATCCCTTGATCATAGTAGTGTCCTTGTCTCTTGTAATGGTCTTTGTTTTAAAGTCTATTTTGTCTGATATGAGAATTGCTACTCCAGCTTTCTTTTGATTTCCATTTGCATGGAATATCTTTTTCCATCCTCTCACTTTCAGTCTATATGTGTTCCTGGGTCTGAAGTGGGTCTCTTGTAGACAGCACATATACGGGTCTTGTTTTTGTATCCATTCAGCCTGTCTATGTCTTTTGGTTGGAGCATTTAATCCATTTACGTTTAAGGTAATTATCGATATGTATGTTCCTATTACCATTTTCTTAACTCTTTTGGGTTTGTTTTTGTAGGTCTTTACCTTCTCTTGTGTTTCTTGCCTAGAGAAGTTCCTTTAGCTTTTGTTCTAAAGATGGTTTGGTGGTGCTTAATTGTCTTTGATTTTGCTTGTCTGTAAAGGTTTTAATTTCTCTGTTGAATCTGAATGAGATCCTTGCTGGGTAGAGTAATCCTGGTTGTAGGTTTTTCCCTTTCATCACTTTAAGTATGTCCTGCCACTCCCTTCTGGCTTGCAGAGATTCTGCTGAAAGGTCAGCTGTTAACCTTATGGGGAATACCTTGTATGTTATTTTTTGCTTTTCCCTTGCTGCTTTTAATATATTTTCTTTGTATTTAATTTTTGTTACCTTGATTTATATGTGTCTTGGCATGTTTCTCCTTGGATTTATCCTGTATGGGATTTTCTGTGCTTCCTGGACTTGATTGACTATTTCCTTTCCCATCTTAGGGAAGTTTTCAAGTACAATCTCTTCAAATATTTTCTCAGACCCCTTCTTTTTCTCTTCTTCTTCTGGGACACCTATAATTCAAATGTTGGTGTGTTTAATGTTGTCCCAGAGGTCTCTGAGACTGTCCTCAATTCTTTTCATTCATTTTTCTTTATTCTGCTCTGCGGCAGTTATTTCCAGTATTTTATCTTCCAGGTCACTTATCCGTTCTGCCTCAGTTCTTCTGCTATTGATTCCTCCCTGAGAATTTTAAATTTAATTTATTGTGTTGCTCATCATTGTTTGTTTGCTACTTAGTTCTTCTAGGTCCTTGTTAAATGTTTCTTGTATTTTCTCCATTCTGTTTCCAATATTTTGGATCATCTTTATTATCATTATTCTGAATTGTTTTTCAGGAAGACTTCTTATTTCCTCTTCATTTGTTTGGTCTGGTGGGATTTTACCTTGCTCCTTCATCTGCTGCATATTTTTCTGTTTTCTCACTTTGCTTAACTTACTGTGTTTGGGGTCTCCTTTTCACAGGCTGCAGGTTCCTAGTTCCCATTGTTTTTGTTGTCTGCCCCCAGTGGGTAAGTTTGGTTCTGTGGGTTGTGTAGGATTCCTGGTGGAGGAGACTAGTGCCTGTGTTCTGGTGGGTGGGACTGCATGTTGTCTTTCTAATGGGTGGTGCCATGTCTGATGGTGTCTTTTGAGGTGTCTGTGAACTTAGTATGATTTTAGGTAGCCTCTGTGCTAATGGGTGGGATTCTGTTCCTGTCTTGCTAGTTGTTTGGCATGGAGCATCAAGCACTGGAGTTTGCTGGCTGTTTGATGGAGCTGGGTCTTAGTTTTGAGACAGAGATCTCTGGGAGAGCTCTCACTGATTGATATTACATGGGGCCATGAGGTGTCTGGTGTTCAAAAGTCCTGGACTTGACTCTAGAACCTCAGAGGCTCAGGCCTGACACCTGGGTGGAACACCAAGACGCTGTGAGCCACACGGTACTCTTGTTTCCAACAGACCCTGCAGGCAGAGATCCAGGAGACTGACTGATGTGGTAGGATTTCTCACCTTCTGCTGCATTCTGTCAGGTGTCCCAGCATCTCGTACTGCAACAGCTTTGGGGCAAATAGTGTCCAGAAGGTAAAGTTGCATCTCATTCTCATCCCAGCTATTGGGTAGGAAGAAATGCCCTCTAACCTTCTAGGTTCTCTGGCTGGTTTTAAATACCATCTTCTACTCCTGTGTTCTTTTTTTTTAATATCTTTATTGGGGTATAATTGCTTTACAATGGTGTGTTAGTTTCTGCTTTATAACAAAATGAATCAGTTATACATATACATATGTTCCCATTTCTCTTCCTGCTTGCATCTCCCTCCCTCCCACCCTCCCTATCCCACCCCTCCAGGCAGTCACAAAGCACGGAGCTGATCTCCCTGCGCTATGTGGCTGCTTCCCACTAGCTATCTATCTTACGTTTGGTAGTGTATATATGTCAATGCCACTCTCTCACTTTGTCACAGCTTACCCTTCCCCATCCCCATATCCCCAAGTCTGCTCTTTAGTAGGTCTGTGTCTTTATTCCTGTCTTACCCCTAGGCTCTTCATGACATTTTTTTCTTAAATTCCATATATATGTATTAGCATACGGTAATGACTTACTTTACTTACTTTACTCTGTATGACAGACTCTAGTTCTATCCACCTCATTACAAATAGCTCAATTTCGGGTTTTTTTATGGCTGAGCGCTATTCCATTGTATATATGTGCCACACCTTCTTTATCCATTCAACCGATGATGGGCACTTATGTTGTTTCCATCTCCGGGCTACTGTAAATAGAGATGCAATGAACATTTTGGTACATGACTCTTTTTGAATTATGGTTTTCTCAGGGTATATGCCCAGTAGTGGGATTGCTGGGTCATATGGTTGTTCTATCTGTAGTTTTTGAAAGAACCTCCATACTGTTCTCCATAGTGGCTGTACCAATTCACATTCCCACCAGCAGTGCAAGAGTGTTCCCTTTTCTCCACACCCTCTCCAGCATTTATTGTTTCTAGATTTTTTGATGACAGCCATTCTGACTGGTGTGAGATGATATCTCATTGTAGTTTTGATTTGCATTTCTCTAATGATTAATGATGTTGAGCATTCTTTCATGTGTTTGGGGCAGTCTGTATATCTTCTTTGGAGAAATGTCTATTTAGATCTTCTGCCCATTTTTGGATTGGGTGGTTTGTTGTTTTGTTATTGAGCTGCATGAGCTGCTTATAAATTTTGGAGATTAATCCTTTGTCAGTTGCTTCATTTGCAAATATTTTCTCCCATTCTGAGGGCTGTCTTTTGGTCTTGTTTATGGTTTCCTTTGCTGTGTAAAAGCTTTGAAGTTTCATTAGGTCCCATTTGTTTATTTTTGTTTTTCTTTCCATTTCTCTAGGAGGTGGGTCAAAAAGGACCTTGCTGTGATTTATATCATAGAGTCTTCTGCCTACGTTTTCCTCTAAGAGTTTGATAGTTTCTACCCTTACATTTAGGTCTTTAATCCATTTTGACCTTATTTTTTTGTATGGTGTTAGGGAGTGATCTAATCTAATACTTTTACATGTACCTGTCCAGTTTTCCCAACACCAGTTATTGAAGAGGCTGTCCTTTCTCCCCTGTACATTCCTGCCTCCTTTATCAAAGATAAGGTGACCATATGTGAGTGGGTTTATCTCTGAGCTTTCTATCCTGTTCCATTGATCTATCTTTCTGTTTTTGTGCCAGTACCATACTGTCTTGATTACTGTAGCTTTGTAGTATAGTCTGAAGTCAGGAAGCCTGCCCCGCTCCATTTTTCATTCACAAGATTGCTTTGGCTATTCGGGGTCTTTTGTGTTTCCATACAAATTGTGAAAATTTTTGTCCTGGTTCTGTGAAAAATGCCAGTGGTAGTTTGATAGGGATTGCATTGAATCTATAGATTGTTTTGGGTGCTAGAGTCATTTTCACAATGTTGATTCTTCCAATCCAAGAACATGGTATATCTCTCCATCTATTTGTATCATCTTTAATTTCTTTCATCAGTGTCTTTTAATTTTCTGCATACAGGTCTTTGGTCTCTTAGGTAGGTTTATTCTTAGATATTTTATTCATTTTGTTGCAATGGTAAATGGGAGTGTTTTCTTGATTTCACTTTCAGATTTCTCATCATTAGTATATAGGAATGCCAGAGATTTCTGTGCATTAATTTTGTATCCTGCTACTTTACCAAATTCATTGATTAGCTCTAATAGTTTTCTGGTAGCATCTTTAGGATTCTCTATGTATAGTATCATGTCATCTGCAAAGAGTGACAAGTTTACTTCTTCTTTTCTGATTTGGATTCCTTTTATTTCCTTATCTTCTCTGATTGCTGTGGCTAAAACTTCCAAAACTATGTTGAATAAGAGTGGTGAGAGTGGGCAACCTTGTCTTGGTCCTGATCTTAGTGGAAGTGCTTTCAGTTTTTCACCATTGAGGACGATGCTGGCTGTGGGCTTGTCATATATGGCCTTTATTATGTTGAGGAAAGTTCCCTCTATGCCTACTTTCTGAAGGTTTTTTTTTTTTTTTTTTTTTTTTTTTTTTTTTTTGCGGTACGCGGGGCCTCTCACTGTTGTGGCCTCTCCCGTTGCAGAGCACAGGCTCCGGACGCGCAGGCTTAGCAGCCATGGCTCACGGGCCCAGCCGCTCCGCGGCACGTGAGATCCTCCTGGACCGGGGCACGAACCCGTGTCCCCTGCATCGGCAGGCGGACTCTCAACCACTGCGCCACCAGGGAAGCCCCTCTGAAGGGTTTTTATCATAAATGGGTGTTGAATTTTGTCAAAATCTTTCTCTGCATCTATTGAGATGATCTTATGGTTTTTTTCCTTCAATTTTTTAATATGGTTTATCACATTGATTGATTTGTGTATATTGAGGAATCCTTGCATTCCTGGAATAAACCCCACTTGATCATGTTGTATGATCCTTTTAATGTGCTGTTGGATTCTGTTTGCTAGTATTTTGTTGAGGATTTTTGCATCTGTGTTCATCAGTGATATTGGCCTGTAGTTTTCTTTCTTTGTGACATCCTTGTCTGGTTTTGGTATCAAGGTGATGGTGGCTTTGTAGAAGGAATTTGGGAGTGTTCCTCCCTCTGCTATATTTTGGAAGAGTTTGAGGATAGGTGTTAGCTCTTCTCTAAATGTTTCATAGAATTCGCCTGTGAAGCCGTCTGGTTCTGAGCTTTTGTTTGTTGGAAGATTTTTAACCACAGTTTCAATTTCAGTGCTTGTGATTGGTCTGTTTATTTTCTCTATTTCTTCCTGATTCAGTCTTGGCAGGTTGTGCATTCCTAAGAATTTGTCCATTTCTTCCAGGTTGTCCATTTTATTGGCATAGAGTTGCTTGTAGTAATCTCTCATGATCTTTTGTATTTCTGCAGTGTCAGTTGTTACTTCTCCTTTTTCATTTCTAATTCTATTGATTTGAGTCTTCTCCCTTTTTTTCTTGATGAGTCTGGGTAGTGGTTTATCTATTTTGTTTATCTTCCCAAAGAACCAGCTTTTAGTTTTATTGATCTTTGCTATTGTTTCCTTCATTTCTTTTTCATTTATTTCTGATCTGATTTTTATGATTTCTTTCCTTCTGCTAACTTTGGGGTTTTTTTTGTTCTTCTTTCTCTAATTGCTTTAGGTGTAAGGTTAGGTTGTTTATTTGAGATGTTTCCTGTTTCTTAAGGTGGGCTTGTATTGTTATAAAGTTCCC
The DNA here is from genome assembly GCF_937001465.1 of Orcinus orca. Taxonomy (NCBI): domain Eukaryota; kingdom Metazoa; phylum Chordata; class Mammalia; order Artiodactyla; family Delphinidae; genus Orcinus; species Orcinus orca. The sequence goes on from NC_064573.1 coordinate 28,704,131, forward strand.
CCTTAGAACTGCCTTTGCTGCATCCCATAGGTTTTGGGTACTTGTGTCTCCATTGTCATTTGTTTCTAGGTATTTTTTGATTTCCTCTTTGATTTCTTCAGTGATTATTTCGTTATTAAGTAATGTATTGTTTAGCCTCCATGTGTTTGTATTTTTTACAGATCTTTTCCTGTAATTAATATCTTGTCTCATGGCATTGTGGTCAGAAAAGATACGTGATACAACTTCAATTTTCTTAAATTTACCAAGTCTTGATTTGTGACCCAAGATATGATCTATCCTGGAGAATATTCCGTGAGCACTTGAGAAAAAAGTGTATTCTGTTGTTTTTGGGTGGAATGTCCTATGAATATCAATTAAGTCTATCGTGTTTAATGTATCATTTAAAGCTTGTGTTTCCTTATTTATTTTCATTTTGGATGATCTGTCCATTGGTGAAAGTGGGGTGTTGAAGTCCCCTACTATGAATGTGTTACTGTCGATTTCCCCTTTTATGGCTGTTAGTATTTGCCTTATGTATTGAGGTGCCCCTATGTTGGGTGTGTAAATATTTACAATTGTTATATCTTCTTCTTGGATTGATCCCTTGATCATTATGTTGTGTCCTTCTTTGTCTCTTCTAATAGTCTTTATTTTAATGTCTATTTTGTCTGATATGAGAATTGCTACTCCAGCTTTCTTTTGGTTTGCATTTGCATGGAATATCTTTTTCCATTCCCTCACTTTCAGTCTGTATGTGTCTCTAGGTGTGAAGTGGGTCTCTTGTAGACAGCATATATAAAGGTCTTGTTTTTGTATCCATTCAGCCAGTCTGTTTCTTTTGGTGGGAGCATTTAGTCCATTTACATTTAAGGTAATTATCGATATGTATGTTCCTATTCCCTATTTCTAAATTGTTTTGGGTTCATTATTGTAGGTCTTTTCCTTCTCTTGTGTTTCTTGCCTAGAGAAGTTCCTTTAGCACTTTTTGTAAAGCTGGCTTGATGGTGCTGAACTCTCTCAGCTTTTGCTTGTCTGTAAAGGTTTTAATTTCTCCATCAAATCTGAATGAGATCTTTGCTGGGTAGAGTAATCTCGGTTGCAGGTTTTTTCTTCTTCATCACTTCCATATGTCCTGCCACTCCCCTTTGGGTTGCAGAGTTTCTTCTGAAAGACCAGCTGTTAATCTTATAGGGATTCCCATGTGTGTTATTTGTTGTTTTTCCCTTGCTGCTTTTTTCTTTTTTTTCGGTACGCGGGCCTCCCACTGCCGCGGCCCCTCCCGCCGCGGAGCACAGGCTCCGGACGCGCAGGCCCAGCGGCCATGGCTCACAGGCCCAGCCGCTCCGTGGCATGTGGGATCCCCCCAGATCCGGGCACGACCCCGTGTCCCCTGCACCGGCAGGCGGACTCTCAACGACTGCGCCACCAGGGAAGCCCTCCCTTGCTGCTTTTAATATGCTTTCTTTGTATTTAATTTTTGACAGTTTGTTTAATATGTGTCTTGGCATATTTCTCCTTGAATTTATCCTGTATGGGACTCTTTGTGCTTCCTGGACTTGATTCAGCATTTCCTTTCCCATATTAGGGAAGTTTTCAACTATAATCTCTTCAAATATTTTCTCAGTCCCTTTCTTTTTCTCTTCTTCTTCTGGAACCCCTATAATTCGAATGTTGGTGCATTTAAGGTTGTCCCAGAGGTCTCTGAGACTGTCCTCAGTTCTTTTCATTCTTTTTCCTTTATTCTGCTCTGTAGTAGTTATTTCCTCTATTTTATCTTCCAGGTCACTTATCCGTTCTTCTGCCTCAGTTATTCTGCTATTGATCCCATCTAGAGTATTTTTCATTTCATTTATTGTGTTGTTCATCATTGTTTGTTTCATCTTTAGTTCTTCTAGGTCCTTGTTAAAGGTTTCTTGCATTTTTTCTATTCTATTTCCAAGATTTTGGATCATCTTTAGTATCATTATTCTGAATTCTTTTTCAGGTAGACTGCCTATTTTATCTTCATTTGTTAGATCTGGTGGGTTTTTATCTTGTTCCTTCATCTGTGGTGTGTTTTTCTGTCTTCTCATTTTGCTTATCTTACTGTGTTTGGAGTCTCCTTTTTGCAGGCTGCATGTTCGTAGTTCCCATTGTTTTTGGTGTCTGTCCCCAATGGTTAAGGTTGGTTCACTGAGTTGTGTAGGCTTCCTGGTGGAGGGGACTAGTGCATGTGTTCTGGTGGATGAGGCTGGATCTTGTCTTTCTGGTGGGCAGGTCCACGTCTGGTGGTGAGTTTTGGGGTGTCTGTGGACTTATGATTTTAGGCAGCCTCTGTGCTAATGGGTGGGGCTGTGTTCCTGTTTTGCTAGTTGTTTGGCATAGGATGTCCAGCACTGTAGCTTGCTGGTCGTTGAGTGAAGCTGGGTGCTGGCATTGAGATGGAGATCTCTGGGAGATTTTCACCATTTGATATTATGTGCAGCTGGGAGGTCTCTTGTGGACCAGTGTCCTAAAGTTGGCTCTCCCACCTCAGAGGCACAGCACTGACTCCTGGCTGCAGCACCAAGACCCTTTCATCCACACGGCTCAGAAGAAAAGGGAGAAAAAGTAGAAAGAAAGAATTAGTAGAAGTAGAAGGAAAGAAAGAAAGAAAGAGGGAGGGAGGGAAGGAAGGAAGTAAGAAAGAAAGAAGAAAAGAAGGAAAGAAAGAAAGAAAGAAAGGAGGGAGGGAGTGAGGGATGGTTGGAGGAAGGAAGGAGGTAAGGAAGGAAAAAAGAAAGAAAGAAAGAAGATAAAGTAAAATAAAGTAAAATATAATAAAGTTATTAAATTAAAAAATAAATAAGAAAAGAATTAAAAAACAAACAAACAACAACAACAACAAAATGGACAGATAGAACCTTAGGACAAATGGTGGAAGCAAAGCTATACAGACAAAATCTCACACAGAAGCATACACATACACACTCACAAAAAGGAAAAGGGGAAAAAATCATAAATCTTGATCTCAAAGTCCACCTCATCAATTTGGGATGATTTGTTGTCTAACGGAGGGAAGGAAGGAAAGAAAGAAAGAAAGAAAGAAAGAAAGAAAGAAAGAAAGAAAGAAAGAAAGAAAGAAAGAAAGAAAGGAAAGAAAGAAAGAAAGAAAGAAAGAAAGAAAGAAGATAAAGTAAAATAAAATAAAGTTATTAAAATAAAATATAATTATTAAGAAAAAAAATTAAAAAAAACAATAAAAAACAGACAGATAGAACCCTAGGACAAATGGTGGAAGCAAAGCTATACAGACAAAATCTCACACAGAAGCATACACATACACACTCACAAAAAGGAAAAGGGGAAAAAAATCATAAATCTTGCTCTCAAAGTCCACCTCCTCAATTTGGGATGATTCGTTGTCTATTCATGTATTCCACAGCTGCAGGGTACATCAAGTTGATTGTGGAGTTTTAATCCACTGCTTCTGAGGCTGCTGAGGAGAGATTTCCCTTTCTATTCTTTGTTCTCGCAGCTCCCAGGGGCTCAGCTTTGGATTTGGCCCTGCCTCTGCATGTAGGTCGCTGGAGGGCGTCTCTTTTTCGCTCAGGCAGGACGGGGTTAAAGGATCCGCTGATTTGGGGGCTTTGGCTCACTCAGGCCGGGGGGAGGGAGGGGCATGGAGTGTGGGGCGAGCCTGCGGTGGCAGAGGTCGCCTTGACGTTGCAGCAGCCTGATGCTCGCTGTGCGTTCTCCCAGGGAAGTTGTCCCTGGATCCCGGGAACCTGGCAGTGGCGGGCTGCACAGGCTCCCCGGAGGTGTGGATCGTGACCTGTGCTTTCACACAGGCTTTTGGTGGCGGCAGTAGCAGCCTTAGTGTCTCATGCCCGTCTCTGGGGTCCACGCTTTTAGCCGCGGCTCACGCCCGTCTCTGGAGCTCCTTTAAGCAGCGCTCTTAATCCCCTCTCCTCGCGCTCCAGGAAACCAAGAGGGAAGAAAAAGTCTCTTGCCTCTTCGGCAGCTTTAGACCTTTTCCCGGACTCCCTCCCGGCTAGCCATGGTGCACTAACCCCTTCAGACTGTGTTCATGCTGCCAACCCCAGTCCTCTCCCTGCGCTCCAACCGAAGCCTGAGCCTCAGTTCGCAGTTCCGCCCGCCCCGGCGTGTGAGCAGAGAAGCCTCTCGGGCTGGTGAGTGCCGGTCGACACCGATCCTCTGTGCAGGAATCTCCCCACTTTGCCCTCTGCACCCCTGTTGCTGCGCTCTCCTCCGCAGCTCCGAAGAGGCCCCCCTCCACCACCCGCAGTCTCCGCCCGCGAAGTGGCTTCCTAGTGTGTGGAAACCTTTCCTCCTTCACAGCTCCCTCCCACTGGTGCAGGTCCCGTCCCTATTCTTTTGTCTCTGTTTTTTCTTTTGCCCTACCCAGGTACGTGGGGACTTTCTTGCCTTTTGGGAGGTCTGAGGTCTTCTGCCAGCGTTCAGTAGGTGTTCTGTAGGAGTTGTTCCACGTGTAGATGTATTTCTGGTGTATCTGTGGGGAGGAAGGTGATCTCCGCATCTTACTCTTCCGCCATCTTACCCCTGTGTTCATTCTTAATATGTCCTGTAACAGAAGCTTCTAGAGGTATAAACTGGTAAAAAAAAAATTACATGTTAGTTGTGACAAATTGTTAGAGGCTGTGTGTAGAATGGCATGAGAGTGATAATTTCTGGGTGTGTACAGCAGGCAGGTAGCCAGATATGAGGAGAGAAACATAATTACTACTATTGTTATTTTATTTTTTTTTACACATGAGCTTCTGATTCTCTATACAGCACAATGGAAAAAATGGAACTTACAACAAGCTGGTCTTGGTTTAAAAAACACGAAGGAGACATGAATCCAAGATTCCAGTGGGGACATGAAAACTCTGAGTGCCACTGGATGTGGAGGTTTGCTGATGGGATCCCCACCAAGGAATAATTATTTAAAGGGTATAGTCTCTTGACTGGAATCTGATAGGTAAGATGAGCTGGGTGCTTGCAACTGCATTCTTTCCCTCTTAGATTGGGGGGATGGGCTTGACACCTGTAGGCCTTTGGACCTAATGTCCTGATGACAGAGGAGGAGTTTAATCACAGATAACAGAGGTAACCTGGAAAGACCTATACCTGTTCTAGATGATGATATTTCTCAAGAATAAAAATGATTCTGATAATATTATATAAACACTTAATGAGGCACGAGGCATTCCCAGGCACTATGCCAGAGACCAGACTAGTTAGGTGTCAATTTGTCTGTCTTCTGTTGTCATCCCTTCAAAACTTCAATGGTCTCCCATTGTCTACAAGATTACATTAAAACTCTCAAGACCACTTCTAGTCTGGCCTCAACCTATCTTTTGAACCACATCTCCAATTGTCACATCCCACTTAACTGTACTTACTCTGATTATAGAGAAAGCAGAGAGTGCTTTCTAAATAAACCTTATTCTTTTGCAACTCCATGATTTTGCATGTGTTGAGAGGTACAGTGGGAAAGGGGAAATTGCATAATGGACTTAGTGTAGGTTTTAAAGTTGGGAGCTGAGTAACCACAGGCAAATTACTTAGCCTCTCTGAGCCTCTTCTTCCTCATTTGTCAGATGGGGATAATAATTACTTCCTGGTGGTGTTGTGTGGTTTGTATGAGATGCATGCAATGCACCTAACAGAGAATCTGCAAAAAAAGGCCTGTTCCATAAAATAGATACTCCTCTGTCTTCCTGTTATATGGAGTTCAGCCCCACCTATGAGTTCCTACTCATCTTTTGAGACTGTCAAATTACACCTCATTTACACAGCCCATAATAAGATACCCCAGCCAGTACCTCATAGAATTAGGATGAATAACTTGACAACAAATGTTAAGATAATTGGGAGGAAGGAGGGACCTAGAATAAACAGGCCAGATGAAAGCTTTTTCTCCTTGTGGCCAAAACACATTTTTCTGCAGAAGGAGCTTCCTAGCCTGGTTCTGTCTCCTCAGGCCACTCTCAAATTTCTTTGGAGTTTTGCTTGCCTCCACCTCTCTCTTCCACATTTCCCATCCTACTCCCTCTCTCAAATTTACCCATCTCATCTAGGGTTTCTTCCAATCCTCTTATTGGCTGGTTGACAAGTCTTTCAGCCCTTGGTTCACTCCTTGACAAATGAGATTTCATTCATCCTTTTACTGCCTTAGATTTCCCATGTTCTTTTTGTTCCTTTACTGGATTCTGTGTGATTTTGTTTTTTGACATCCTTGGACCAAAAACTGCAAGGCTGCTTTGCATGATAAACTCACAGGATTGTAAAGATGGGTCTAATTACATCTCTGCCCTCTGTGTTTTGTACACAAAGAATAGGAAGCTCAGATATGTAAAAAACCTTTACTGAGTTAACACTTAGATGTTGATTAAGGCTCTGACCCATGTCTCCCTCCACCTTTCCAGTGCTTGACTGCTGTCCCACACTGACTCCTCTGATCATAAGGCACCTTGAAATCTCAGAGAACTCCAGCTGGGAGAGTGTCAAAATATGCTCTTTAGCTGTGTGGGGTACAACCCAAAGCCAAATGATTCTCTTCCTATACTGTTAAGCCACAGGGGCTTTTTAATTGAGCCAACTACGATGATGTATGCCAAGGACATCCATGACCATGTGGATGGAAGGAGGTGAATTTTTTGAGACAGGCTGCCCCATAGAGACCTGTAAATGAGGCAAGCTGTCTCACAAAGTTGGGCAGGACAGTTCAGAGATGTCAGAATGCCCAGCAGACAGCCCCTCTCCACTGAATTTCCCACCTGATATGATTTCCTAACTTAATCTCTTCCTAGTTCCAGATAGATACTGATTGTGGTTTTGCAGAGATTCATATTCAAAGGAACTGTGTTGGTGTGACTGGGTCTTTCTGTAAATAGTGAAAGTGAGAGGAAAATAATGAATATTTATGGAGCACTTACACAAGGTCTAGTAATTTTACATACATGGTTTTACATAAATCTTCACAAAAGCATTAATGAAGTTGTGAGAAATTTTCTTATTTTATAGATGAGGAAACTGAGGCTTAGGAATGATGACTAATTTGCCAAAGGAGGCTACAGACAGATTCAAATTTTTACTTATTTTATTTGGACAAGATGAGGTATGCAAAGACTTTGAATGAGATTTTGTAGAACTGATTTCTAGACTCCAATATTCTATTTGTGTTGATTTCAATAAGCATCCTGAGTCTGGCCTATGTTCCTTTTCCCTCATTTTAAAACCAGGTGTTAATTCTGCCTTACTTTCTTATAGGGATGTTGGAAAGTCAGGTGAAACAATGGATTTGACAGTGCTTTGAAAATTATGAAGTACACAAATACAAGTTATTATTATCATTTCATTGCAAAGTAAATATTGAATAGATAAAGAAAACCTAAGGTGTGTACAAATTTCTACAGTGTTTTTCAAATTATTTTGGAAGCTAACCAAAATCAAGAAGTAGATTAATAAAATATCCCAACCTCATTAACTGTTCTTCAACTATGAATTAAAATGAGATTACTAAATTCAGAAGCTCTATATCTTAGTATTCAAAAATAGTCTGACCTCTCAATATTCTGTGCTTAATGTTTTGTGTGAGTTGAATGAAATTCTAACATTTATCTGACAATTGCTTTATGTATATTCTTTATAATGCATTAATAGACATTGTCATTTCCGTACCATGTTCACATCTTTTCCTTCAGACATTGAAAAATAAAACTAGTAGTATCAGTAATACCAATTCAGAAATTGACCATTTATGTGGTCAAGGCAAAGTATTTGTGCTTAGAATTCAGTAATGTTGTAGAAAAAGCTAATTTTCTATTTATCAGGACAGAAGAAACAATACACTCTTAACAATGAACAAACTGGGAAGAAAACCTTTCCTTTCTGACTTCTGTTTCCACTTGGATTATTATTTTTTCTTCAGCGTATGGGAGCTAATTGGTATTTTTAAGCATAGGTATATACATAAATATGTATCACTTTTTCTGAGAATAAAAATATAAAAGAAGACTAAATACTAAAAGCAATTTTCCTGGTAAGCTTGAAGAAAGTCTCATTATTGTAAACTAGTTTGTGTCTATTATTTGTTACTATGTAAGTGTGCAATGGAGTACTTACCAAGTTACCTTGACTGCACTGATGCTAGGGATTAGGTGCAAACAAGGTGATAAAAACACAGTGACACTTCTCTCCCATGTGTTCATTTACATGAATGATCAGACACAGGGATGGAGGAACAGAGGAACGTTTTGTGAAAAAGTCTTGGGAAATGAAGTTCTGAATACAGCAGGGCAGCTGAAGCTGAGTCTTGGCCTTGCCCTTGTCCTCTGTGTAAAAGTTGGTGTATATATGAGTTGAGGGTTGTACCACTAAAAGTTTTTACACTTTTGGGTTCATGACTCTTAATTTTGTACCTACTCCTTCCCAGCCCCCATCTCCAGAAGGGCTATAAAATAGAAAGCGTCACCTTCTGTCACAGGAGTTGCCACATGCGTTTCTGACTGGAAGGTGCAGCAGGCTGTTCTAGGTCCAGAAGCCTTGGGTTGAGCATGTTCTCGTCTTTATCAGGTGAAGGAGCTTAACAGAGCTGAAAGGCCACTCTGGGGAGCTAATGGAACCTGGAAGCTGTGGGTGACCTTAATTTGGCTGGCTGACTCTTGATAGATATAAGCCTCTTTGGTGATTCTAAGAATTGCTTGAGGGAGAGGAAATCTGGGAAAACCTGGGCTTCTAGCCATTGTGATTTAGCTATAAATGTCAGCAGTGCCACATTGTGTTTGCTGGTTAAGAAAGCTGCTCAGATTGCCAGTAAATAATTAAATAATTCACAAACAAGCAGATATATAAGTAAACACTTTTATTTCCACAAATAATTTAAATAAAATTACACACTGGGAAAACTGCAAAACTACACCCTACCAATTTATTTTTAAAATGAAACCAAATTACACAATTGATATTGACGCTGGTTTTACCACCAGATGCCATAGATTAACCTGGGAGAGCTAGGGGAATAAGGGAAGTGGCGATGCAGATATTGGTTATAATGCGAATTGAGTGAAGGGGAGTGTGGGGGGAGTGAAGTCAGGGGCCAACATCAAGGTTACATATGGAGCTATTAGTGTTGGAGTGTAGTTGCTTTTAGTTGCTTCTCAATATCAGATACAACTTCATAAACATGCCCAGGTCTAGAAACATAGAAGAGGGTCAGATAGAGAAACCATACTGAAAATGATGTTTTATTGACATGGTTAAAACTAGAAAATCTGTTCAGTTAAACTCCATAACTGTCAGCTCTCCTCAGTCCCGGGGAGCTAGTAAAACATCAAAAGCTCAGTCAGTTACTCCCAGTGAGAAAGAGAAAGTTTCTGCATTACTGGACTCCACAGACACCTAGGCCTGTCATTCTTCGGTCATCTGTCTCCCTGGGAATTATAGACCAAGATATAACATGGATTTCATATTATTTGGGCCATGATGAGAGGGAAACTTATCACATCAATCAAACCCAAAATAAAAATTATTCAAAATAAAAGGTGTGATGGTGGAAGGATTTCAAAGCACCACTAGGGATAAGTAGGACTCTGAGTTGATACTGGCTATAGGATTTCTCCCAGAGAAATCTACAAATGGGCTCCTGAAATCTGTACACCAGTTTTTGTGTGTATGGACATATTTGCATTACTCTGTTAAGAGAGAATGTGTCTTCCATTATATTTTCAAAGAAATCTGTGTTAGTCAGCCTTTCTAACTGCTGTAACAAACAACTCTAAAATCACTGTGGCTTAAAGATTGACTTCTCACTTGTTACTGGCCCTGTTCAGTTGGGGAGATTGGGAGAGTGTGTTCTGCTTCATATACCGGGGTTGTGGGTGTTTGGGAAGAAGATCACAGATGTAAAGTGCCGTTTTCATTGAAGCATATTAAGGGAAATCATCAACATGGTTTATCATTGTCGGTGATCCTTAATCACTTGACTGAGGTAGTGTTTATTGTCTTTCTCCACTGTAAAGTTACTCTACCTTTGCCACCTTCCCCCTTTCCATACTTACTGTACTCTTTGGAAGGAAGTTTCTGTGTGCAGCCCAAATGTTTAAAGAGTGGTGAGTTATGCTTTACATCTTTTGAGGGTGAAGTATCTACATAAATTATTTGTAATTCTTCTACAAGGGAGATTTGTCCCTTTCCCCCTCTTTATTTATTTATTTATTTATTTGTACTCCTGTAATTATGCTTTTTTTCTGAACACTTCCTTACTGGCACTACAAGATCCTCCAGGCTCATGTTGTGTATTTCCTGCTCCAGTCCTAGAATCAGCCACTTCTCCAAGGGACACTGGTTTCTTTTACTTGGCAATGATATTAGAAAATATCTGAGTGCTAAGTGTGCTGTTGCTACAGAATCAGCTGACAGAGCAAGGATATGTATGTGTATATACATAAATGAATACGTTTTTCTATGTGTTGCCATCTGTATCTGCCTGTAATAGACTAAACATAAGTGCATACTGATGTCTCCAACTCTAATCCATTACCACATGCATCATTCTAGGTTCCTCCCCTTGTTTGTTTGTAATATCCCACTCCAACACTGAGAAACCTGGTTCCCTCTAACTGTCATTCATTTTCTTAATTGTACCATTATGTATTAGTGGTATTAGAATTGTTAACCCAGGGGAGAAAACTTTATCAGCAAGAGTTCAATACTTATGTCAGTTTTGTTTGTTTGTTTGTCTGTTTTTGCCTTTAGCCTTATGGATTCTACTCATTTCCAGTTATGTAGGTCAGCACTTTTTGTCCCTGTTCCCTTCTATAAGGTTGTTTCAGAACTTGTAATATTTAAGATGGCGGAAGAGTAAGACGCGGAGATCACCTTCCTCCCCACAGATACACCAGAAATACATCTACATGTGGAACAACTCCTACAGAACACCTACTGAATGCTGGCAGAAGACCTCAGACCTCCCAAAAGGCAAGAAACCCCCCACATACCTGGGTAGGGCAAAAGAAAAAAGAATAAACAGAGACAAAAGGATAGGGATGGGACCTGCACCAGTGGGAGAGAGCTGTGAAGGAGGAAAGGTTTCTGCACACTAGGAAGCCCCTTCGCGGGCGGAGGCTGCGGGTGGTGGAGTAGGGGAGCTTCGGAGCTGCAGAGGAGAGCATAGCAACAGGGGTGCGGAGGGCAAAGCAGAGAGATTCCCGCACAGAGGATTGGTGCCGACCGGCACTCACCAGCCCGAGAGGCTTCTCTGCTCACACGCCGAGTGGGCGAGGCTGGGAACTGAGGCTCGGGCTTCGGTCGGAGCGCAGGGAGAGGACTAGGGCTTGCGGTGTGAACACAGCCTGAAGGGGGTTAGTGCACCACGGCTGGCCGGGAGGGAGTTTGGGGAAAAGTCTGGACCTGCCAAAGAGGCAGGAGACTTTTTCTTCCCTCTTTGTTTCCTGGTGCGCGAGGAGAGGGGATTAAGAACGCTGCGTGAGCTGCTGCCGCCACCAAGAAGCCTGTGTGCGAGCACAGGTCACAATCCACACCCTCTTCCGGGGAGCCTGTGCAGCCCGCCACTGCCAGGTTCCCGTGATCCAGGGACAACTCCCCCGGGAGAACACACGGTGCGCTTCAGGCTGGTGCAAAGTCACGCCAGCCTCTGCCGCCCAGGCTCCTCCTGCACTCCGGGACCCTCCCTGCCCCCGGCCTGAGTGAGCCAGAGCCTCCGAATCAGCGGCTCCTTTAACCCCGTCCTGTCTGAGCAAAGAACAGAGGCCCTCCGGCGACCTACACGCACAGGCGGGGCCAAATCCAAAGCTGAGCCCCTGGGAGCTGTGAGAACAAAGAAAAGAAAGGGAAATCTCTCCTCAGCAGCCTCAGAAGCAGCGAATTAAAGCTCCACAATCAACTTGATGTACCCTGCAGCTGTGGAATACATGAATAGACAACGAATCATCCCAAATTAAGGAGGTGGACTTTGAGAGCAAGATTTATTATTTTTTCCCCTTTTCCTTTTTTTGTGAGTGTGTATGTGTATGCTTCTGTGTGAGATTTTGTCTGTATAGCTTTGCTTCCACCATTTGTCCTAGGGTTCTATCCGTCCGTTTCTTTTTGTTTTCTTTTTTAAAATTTTTTCTTAATAATTACTTTTTATTTTAATAACTTTATTTTATTTTACTTTATCTTCATTCTTTCTTTCCTTCCTTCCCTCCGTTAGACAACGAATCATCCCAAATTGAGGAGGTGGACTTTGAGATCAAGATTTATGATTTTTTCCTCTTTTCCTCTTTTTGTGAGTGTGTATGTGTATGCTTCTGTGTGAGATTTTGTCTGTATAGCTTTGCTTCCACCATTTGTTCCAGGGTTCTATCCATCTGTTCTTTGTTTTGTTTTGTTTTGTTTTCTCTTATTAATTATTTTTTTATTTTAATAACTTTATTATATTTTATCTTACTTTATATTATTTTACTTTATCGTTTTTCTTTCCTTTTTTCTTCCTTCCCTCCATCTTTCCTTCCTTCCTCCCTCTCCCTCCCTACTTTCTTTCTTTCTTTCCTTCTACTTCTACTAATTCTTTCTTTCTACTTTTTCTCCCTTTTCTTCTGAGCTGTGTGGATGAAAGGGTCTTGGTGCTGCAGCCAGGAGTCAGTGCTGTGCCTCTGAGGTGGGAGAGCCAACTTCAGGACACTGGTCCACAAGAGACCTCCCAGCTGCACATAATATCAAATGGTGAAAATCTCCCAGAGATCTCCATCTCAACACCAGCACCCAGCTTCACTCAACGACCAGCAAGCTACAGTGCTGGACATCCTATGCCAAACAACTAGCAAGACAGGAACACAAACCCACCCATTAGCAGAGAGGCTGCCCAAAATCATAATAAGTTGATAGACACCCCAAAACACACCATCAGATGTGGACCTGCCCACCAGAAAGACAAGATCCAGCCTCATCCACCAGAACACATGCACTAGTCCCCTCCACCAGGAAGCATACACAACCCACTGAACCAACCTTAGTCACTGGGGACAGACACGAAAAACAACAGGAACTATGAACCTTTGGCCTGCAAAAAAGAGACCCCAAACACAGTAAGATAAGCAAAATGAGAAGACAGAAAAACACACAGCAGATGAAGGAGAAAGATAAAAACCCACCAGACCTAACAAATGAAGAGGAAATAGGCAGTCTACCTGAAAAAGAATTCAGAATAATGATAGTAAAGATGATCCAAAATCTTGGAAATAGAATAGAAAAAATGCAAGAAACCTTTAACAAGGACCTAGAAGAACTAAAGATGAAACAAACAATGAGGAACAACACAATAAATGAAATGAAAAATACTCTAGATGGGATCAATAGGAGAATAACTGAAGCAAAAAAAAAAAAAACGGATAAGTGACCTGGAAGATAAAAGAGTGGAAATAACTACTGCAGAGCAGAATAAAGAAAAAAGAATGAAAAGAACTGAGGACAGTCTCAGAGACCTCTGGGACAACATTAAACGAACCAACATTCGAATTATAGGGGTTTAGGAAGAAGAAGAGAAAAAGAAAGGGACTGAGAAAATATTTGAAGAGATTATAGTTGAAAACTTCCCTAATGTGGGAAAGGAAATACTGAATCGAGTCCAGGAAGCACAGAGAGTCCCATACAGGATAAATCCAAGGAGAAATATGCCAAGACACATATTAATCAAACTGTCAAAAATTAAATACAAAGAAAACATATTAAAAGGAGCAAGGGGAAAACAATAAATAACACACAAGGGGATCTCCATAAGGTTAACAGCTGGTCTTTCAGCAGAAACTCTGCAAGCCAGAAGGGAGTGGCAGGACATATTGAAAGTGATGAAGGAGAAAAACCTGCAATGGAGATTACTCTACCCAGCAAAGATCTCATTCAGATTTGATGGAGAAATTAAAACCTTTACCGACAAGCAAAGGCTGAGAGTTCATCACCACCAAACCAGCTCTACAACAACTGCTAAAGGAACTTCTCTAGGCAAGAAACACAAGGGAAGGAAAAGACCTACAATAATGAACCCAAAACAATTAAGAAAATGGGAATAGGAACATACATATTGATAATTACATTAAATGTAAATGAAATAAATGCTCCCACCAAAAGACACAGATTGGTTGAATGGATACAAAAACAAGACGCAAATATTTGCTGTCTACAAGAGACCCACTTCAGACCTAGAGACACATACAGACTAAAAGTAAGGGGATGGAAAAGATATTTCATGCAAATGGAAACCAAAAGAAACCTGGAGTAGCAATTCTCATATCAGACAAAATAGGCTTTAAAATAAAGACCATTAGAAGAGACAAGGAAGGACACTACATAATGATCAAGGGATCGATCCAAGAAGAAGATATAACAATTGTAAATATTTATGCATCCAACATAGGAGCACCTCAATACATAAGGCAAATACTAACAGCCAAAAAAGGGGAAATCAACAGTAACACATTCATAGTAGGGGACTATAACACCCCACTTTCACCAATGGACACATCATCCAAAATGAAAATAAATAAGGAAACACAAGCTTTAAATGATACATTAAACAAGAGGGAATTAATTGATATGTATAGGACATTCAATTCAAAAACAACAGAATACACATTTTTCTCTAGTGCTCATTGAACATCTCCAGGATAGATCATATCTTGGGTCACAAATCAAGCCTTGGTAAATTTAAGAAAATTGAAATTGTATCAAGTATCTTTTCCGACCACAACGCTATGAGACTAGATATCAATTACAGGAAAAGATCTGTAAAAAACACAAACACATGGAGGCTAAACAATACACTTCTTAGTAACGAAGTGATCATTGAAGAAGTCAAAGAGGAAATCAAAAAGTACCTAGAAACAAATGACAATGGAGACACGATGACCCAAAATCTATGGGATGCAGCAAAAGCAGTTCTAAGAGGGAAGTTTATAGCAATACAATCCTACCTTAAGACACAGGAAACATCTCGAATAAACAATCTAACCTTGCACCTAAAGCAATTAGAGAAAAATGAACCAAAAACCCCCAAAGTTAGGAAAAAGAAAGAAATCATAAAAATCAGATCAGAAATAAATGAAAAAGAAATGAAGGAAACAATAGCAAAGATCAATAAAACTAAAAGCTGGTTCTTTGAGAAGATCAACAAAATTGATAAACCATTAGCCAGACTCATCAAGAAAAAAAGGGCGATGACTGAAATCAATAGAATTAGTAATGAAAAGGAGAAGTAACAAATGACACTACAGAAATACAAAAGATCATGAGAGATTACTACAAGCAAGTCTATGCCAATAAAATGGACAACCTGGAAGAAATGGACAAATTCTTAGAAAGGCACAACCTGCCAAGACTGAATCAGGAACAAATAGAAAATATGAAGAGACCAATCACAAGCACTGAAATTGAAACTATGATTAAAAATCTTCCAACAAACAAAAGCCCAGGACCAGATGGCTTCACAGGCGAATTCTATCAAACATTTAGAGAAGAGCTAACACCTATCCTTCTCAAACTCTTCCAAAATATGGCAGAGGGAAGAACACTCCCCAACTCATTCTACGAGGCCACCATCACCCTGATACCAAAACCAGACAAGATTGTCACAGAGAAAGAAAACTACAGGCCAATATCCCTGATGAACATAGATGCAAAAATCCTCAACAAAATACTAGCAAACAGAATCCAACAGCACATTTAAAGGATCATACACCATGATCAAGTGGGGTTTATTCCAGAAATGCAAGGATTCTTCAATATACGCAAATCAATCAACGTGATACAGCATATTAACAAATTGAAGGAGAAAAACCATATGATCATCTCAATAGATGCAGAGAAAGCTTTTGACAAAATTCAACACCCATTTATGATAAAAACCCAGCAGAAAGTAGGCATAGAGGGAACTTTCCTCAACATAATAAAGGCTATATATGACAAACCCACAGCCAACATCGTCCTCAATGGTGAAAAACTGAAAGCATTTCCACTAAGATCAGGAACAAGACAAGGTTGCCCACTCTCACCACTCTTATTCAACATAGTTTTGGAAGTTTTAGCCACAGCAATCAGAGAAGAAAAGGAAATAAAAGGAATCCAAATCAGAAAAGAAGAAGTAAAGCTGTCACTCTTTGCAGATGACATGATACTATACAGAGAGAATCCTAAAGATGCTACCAGAAAACTATTAGAGCTAATCAATGAATTTGGTAAAGTAGCAGGATACAAAATTAATGCACAGAAATCTCTGGCATTCCTATACACTAAGGATGAAAACTCTGAAAATGAAATCAAGAAAACACTCCCATTTACCATTGCAACAAAAAGAATAAAATATCTAGGAATAAACCTACTTAAGGAGACAAAACACCTGTATGCAGAAAATTAAAAGACACTGATGAAAGAAATTAAAGATGATACAAATAGATGGAGAGATATACCATGTTCTTGGATTGGAAGAATCAACATTGTGAAAATGACTCTACTACCCAAAGCAATCTATAGATTCAATGCAATCCCTATCAAACTACCACTGGCATTTTTCACAGAACTAGAACAAAAAGTTTCACAATTTGTATGGAAACACAAAAGACCCCGAATAGCCAAAGCAATCTTGAGAACAAAAAACGGAGCTGGAGGAATCAGGCTTCCTGACTTCAGACTATACTACAAAGCTACAGTAATCAAGACAGTATGGTACTGTCACAAAAACAGAAATATAGATCAATGGAACAGGATAGACAGCCCAGAGATAAGCCCACGCACATATGGTCACCTTATCTTTGATAAAGGAGGCAGAAATGTACAGTGGAGAAAGGACAGCCTCTTCAATAACTGGTGCTGGGAAAACTGGACAGCTACATGTAAAAGTATGAAATTAGAACACTCCCTAACGCCATACACAAAAATAACGTCAAAATGGATTAAAGACCTAAATGTAAGTCCAGAAACCATCAAACTCTTAGAGGAAAACATAGGCAGGACACTCTATGACATAAATCACAGCAGGGTCCTTTTGACCCACCTCCTAGAGAAATGGAAATAAAAACAAAAATAAACAAATGGGTCCTAATGAAACTTAAAAGCTTTTGCGCAGCAAAGGAAACCATAAACAAGACCAAAAGACAACCCTCAGAATGGGAGAAAATATTTGCAAATGAAGAACTGACAAAGGATTAATCTCCAAAATTTATAAGCAGCTCATGCAGCTTAATAACAAAACAACAAACCACCCAATCCAAAAATGGGCAGAAGACCTAAATAGACATTTCTCAAAAGAAGATATACAGACTGCCAACAAACACATGAAAGAATGCTCAACATCGCTAATCATTAGAGAAATGCAAATCAAAACTACAATTAGATATCATCTCACACCAGTCAGAATGGCCATCATCAAAAAATCTAGAAACAATAAATGCTGGAGAGGGTGTGGAGAAAAGGGCACACTCTTGCAGTGCTGGTAGGAATGTGAATTGGTACAGCCACTATGGAGAACAGTACGGAGGTTCTTTAAAAAACTACAAATAGAACTACCATATGACCCAGCAATCCCACTACTGGGCATATACCCTGAGAAAACCATAATTCAAAAAGAGTCATGTACCAAAATGTTCATTGCATCTCTATTTACAATAACCCAGAGATGGAAACAACATAAGTGTCCATCATCGGATGAATGGATAAAGAAGATGTGGCACATATATATAATGGAATATAACTCAGCCATAAAAAGCAATCAAATTGAGCTATTTGTAATGAGGTGGATAGACCTAGAGTCTGTCATATAGAGTGATGTAAGTCAGAAAGAGAGAGAGAAATACCATATGCTAACACATATATATGGAATTTAAGAAAAAGAAAATGTCATGAAGAACCTAGGGGTAAAACAGGAATAAAGACACAGACTTAGTAGAGAATGGACTTGAGGCTATGGGGAGGGGGAAGGGTAAGCTGTGACAAAGCGAGAGAGAGGCATGGACATATATACACTACCAAACGTAATGTAGATAGCTAGTGGGAAGCAGCCACACAGCGCAGGGAGATCAGCTCAGTGCTTTGTGACCGCCTGGAGGGGTGGGATAGGGAGGGTGGGAGGGAGGGAGACACAAGCGGGAAGAGATATGGGAACATATGTATATATATAACTGATTCATTTTGTTGTGAAGCAGAAACTAACACACCATTATATAGCAATTATTCTCTAATTAAAAAAAAAAAAGAACTTGTAATGTCGTTAGATTGTTTTGCCACATCTTGCCTTCCATCCTGAGATTCCTTGACCTCCTAAATTATGTTTAAAATTTTGCATAAATTAAGGTTCACTCTTTGTTCTGTAAAAGGCTATGCGTTTTGTGAATTTCACAGTGTCATGTGTCCACCATTACAGTAACATTATAGGATGGTTTCAATGGCTCCAAATATCCCTGGTGATTTTCTTATTCAACACTTTCTCCCTGCATAAACACTGATCTTTCTACCATTCCATCAATTCTGCATTTTCTGGAATATGGTACATTTTCTGGAATGTGATACAATCCCCCTATCCCCACCACTGGTTTCTTTAACCTGGCACCATGCCTCCAAGATTAACATGTCTCCTTATAGTTTCATAGATCACATCTTTTCCTTTTCTTTATCACCAAATAACATTCCATTATATGGATATATCATAGTTTAGTTATCCATTTACCTACTGAACAATAGGACACCTCTAATTTTTGTTAATTAGGAATATAGAGTTATAAACATTCATGTGCACGTTTTTGTGTGGACATAATTTTTCAGTTCGGTAAATACTTAGGAGTGCAATTATTGAATCATATGGCAAAATTAGGTTTAGCTTTGTAAGAAGTTGCCAAAATATCTTCCAAAGTAGCTGTAACCAGCAATGAGTGATAATTCCTGTTGCTTTATATCCTCGTCAGCAATTGGTATTGTCAGTTAAAAAATTTTTTTTATGTTTACAGCAGCTTTATTCGTAATTACCCAAACATGGAAGCAACCAAGATATCCCTCAACAGGCGAGAAGATACATGAAATGGGGTGCATCCAGGCAATGGAATGCAATTCAGGGACAAAAAGAAATGAGCTACCTAGCCACGAGGAAACATGAAGAAAACTCCAAATGCATATTACCAATTGAAAGAAGCCATCTGAAAAGGTCACATATCACATGATCCCAACCACAAAAGACATTGCAGAGAGGACAAAACTTCGGAGATGGCAAAAAGATAAGTGTGTTGTCACGGGTCCGGGTGGAGAGAGGAAGGAACCCAGGTGTTTCTCCTCCCAGGATTATTATGCTGCCCCTGTAGAGCTCCAAGATTCCTCAAGATGGGGCTTCTTTTGGGAAGAGTGATTGGGGCAGCAGCATCTGGAGCCTGATGCCACCATTTTCTGAGCCCCCCAAAACTCAGTGAAAGTTTTTAAAATTTTAACCATTCTAATAGGTATGTGTATCTCATTTTTGTTTTAATTTAAAATTCCCTAATGCCAAATGATGTTGAGCATCTTTTCATATATTTATTTGCCATCTTTGGTGAGGTGTCTGTTCAGATCTTTAGTCCATTTTTAAAGTTGGGCTGTTTGTTTTCCTGTTGTTGATTTTAAGGGTTCTTTGTATATTTTGGATATAAGTCCTTCATCAGATATTTATTTTGCAAATATTTTCTCCCAGTCTGTGTCTTGTCTCTTCATTCTCTAACAGTGTCTTTTACAGAGCAGAAGTTTTTTAATTTTAATGAAGTCCAACTTATCAGTTTCTTATTTCATGAGTTGTGACTCAGTGTTTTGTTTTTCCCCATGGTCTCTTTCCCCTGGACACTTTGAATCCAACCACCACCTAATGATAAAAGATATACCATATGGATGATTCTATAGGACACTTTAGGTCCTAGCCTGGAAGTGGTTTACATCATTTCTGCACATTCTATTGGGCAGAACCCATCACATAGCCCCATTTAGATTTTAAAAAGTTGAGAAATGTAGTTTTCTTGATGCCCAGCAGAAAAGTGAAATGTTTTGATGAACATTCAGAATGATCTCTCCTACAAGGTTTATGACTAATATATGGTTGGAAAACACTGCCTTGGACATTCATTTGTGAAAGGGTATGTTTTGCAGGGTGCCATAACTTAGGTTGCCAGGCCTGCTGGGCCACCTAAGGAAATTAGGTGGGAAGGTGTTAGAATGGAGTCACAGTGGAAATATATTTCTTCAAAGTAATCTTGAAAGATTCTGATGTTTCTAGGTGTCTCTGCAGAGATTAATGGTGCTTAACCCACTATGTTCCCTGTCTTAGTTCACATGAGGTACTATAACAAAAATACATTTCTTAGTTTAAACAACAAAGATTTATTTCTCACAGTTCTGGAGGCTGGGAAGTCCAAGATCAAGGTGCCAGGCAAATTCAGTGTCTGCTGAGGGCCATTTTCCTGGTTTATAGCTGGCCAGCTTCTTGTTGTATCCTCACATGGTGGGAGGGGCAAGGGAGCTCTCCGGGGCCTCTTTTATATGGGCACCAATCCCATTCATGAGGGTTCAACTCTTTTGATATAATCACTTCTCAAAGGTCCCCACCTCCTAATAACAGCACATTGGGGGTTAGGTTTCAACAAATGAATTTGAGGTGGAGGTACAAAGAGTCTATAACCTTTCATCACTAAACCACCAGGAGAGGAAAAACAACTGCAAATGAGAAAGAAAATTGTCTGAAAGACTCTCAAATACCTACCAATCTCTGAGAGAGATTAACTAACCCTGAGGACCATGGAGAAGACATCTTTCACAGTTTGTTTCTACATTTTGAGAGGGAAGGGGAGGGGTCTAAAATCATGCTTATGACAGCACTGCCTAAAGGAAGTGAGGGGTAACTTGGTTACTTGGCATGGTATTTGTCTCTGTTTGTTCCATGAAAACTTGTGAAAATGTTGGCTGATATAGTTAATATTTGGTCCATTTGCTATAAAGGATGTCAAGATCTTCAGTGGGATTTGTGGTTGTTTTTTTCCATCAACCTTAGGAATATTTCCTTTGACAGTTGGTAGCATACCACACATTCTTTTGTACAGAGATCACAGTAAATATGAATTAGGTTTTATAAAGAGAGGTAGAGAGTAGAGATTTAAGGGACTGAACCAATTTTATCAAATTTCAAATTCATATTGAAAAAATAATAAAATGACAATATTAGTTAATAAATGAGCATATCTTTTCTATTTTTCTTTCATGGATAGTGGTGAGGATTGTTACATAGCCACTTTTTAAACACCTACTAATCTCTGGTTTTGTACAAGGTTTCAAAACCTTCTTGATTACATGCCTTAACTATAAAATTATGATCATAGACCCCAAATATATGTACATTTACTAATAAACTCTATACGTGTGAAATTGCAGTAATATATTATGGACATTAAAAACCTTTCAAGGATAAATATTCAAGTAGAAGATATTACATTAATATAAAAGTTGAAATTCTAGTTGTTTCTCTCTACATTCCAATGGGTGGTCTTGCCCACATTCTGGGTCACACTCACTTAAAGAGTTTGTTAACATAAATAAGACACTTTAGGTAATATGCTTTAAATCAGAGTTTTCTAAGCAATGACAAGTTGTCACTGTAAAACTTTATTTTACAAGAATTTCATCTACATTTTTAGTACTGGATGCCACATGGTCCATGCTGTTGAAATGGAGAGTTACCAAATAGGTTCCTTTCAGATTCAGGAAGAAAATAATCTAGCTTTCTCAAAAGCCTTTGCCTTTGACTCAGCTGTTGTCAATTAATCACATATTTAATTTCTGTGATGCAGACAGAAAGATTAAGACCAACAATTTTCACTCTAGTGAGGATGATTTAGAGAATCATGAAAATGAATTTCCCTCTATTCACCTGAAACAGTGAAAGAGTCTGAAGCAAAAAGATGCAAGAGGCTAAAAAGGATCCAGGAAAAACAAACCAGAAACCAAAACAAAAGTAGATTAGTGAAGATTATAGTACTAAGAGTAATAAGAACTAACATTTACTGAATACTTGTTATGTATACTTGTTATGTGCCAGAAATTGTCTTTGCTAAGTGATTTACACATATTATCTATTTCATCTTTATAAAAACCTATGAAATATGTATTAATTATTATCTATTTTATACAATGAGCTAACTGGTTCCTGAGTTGAAAGATTAATGGAAAAAGTTTTGTTTCTGGAAAATAAAGGATGTTTAAGTAATTGTCAGTTGTTTGGTATATCCTTCTGTCAGAAGGGTTTCCTGCAGTACGTAGGAAGTTGGATTTGTTTACCTTTCAGATCTTTCCAGCACTATATTTCTATAAATAGTTTTGAACTTACCTTGTGCTTAGCAATCTTCCAGATGCTTACCAAGTATACAATCTTGAACAAGTCACTTAACTTCAATGAGTCTCACTTTGACCATCTGTAAATTGGGGCTATCCTATCTGATTGGCCTTTCTGAAGAAATTCTTGTAAAAATCCATCATGAGTATGTTTTGAGGACTTTCTATGATGTTGTATCTGCTTAAGGCATCCTTGTCATTATTGTTAAAACATGGTGTATTTTCTGTGTTACAGGAGTTTTTACTTCATGAAGAAATTTTACTTACAACAAAAAGGCATATTCAGGGGCTTCCCTGGTGGCGCAGTGGTTAAGAATCCGCCTGCCAATGCAGGGGACATAGGTTTAAGCCCTGGTCCAGGAAGATCTCACATGCCGTGGAACAACTAAGCCCATGCACCACAACCACTGAGCCTTCACTCTAGAGCCAGTGAGCCACAACTACTGAGCCCTCAAGCCACAACTACTGCAACCCACACACCTAGAGCCTGTGCTCCACAACAAGAGAAGCCACTGCAATGAGAAGCCTGAACACCACAATGAAGGGTAGCCCTTGCTTGCCACACCTAGAGAAAACCCGCTCCCAGCAATGAAGACCCAATACAGCCAAAAATAAATAAATTAAATAAATAAAATTTAAAAAGGCAAATTCATAAACAGAGCAGATAATACTTTTTTGTTTTTCCTATCTGAGTCATATGGCCTCAGGTTTGGACAGAGAAAGGAACCATTAATTGATGAGAGAAAGTAGTCCTAATTCTTTCATGGTGTTGACAGAGACTTTAATAATCCTTTGCATTCATAGGACTCTTTAAACTTTTGAAATACTTGTACACTAATTATTTCACCTAAGCATCTCAAGGCTTTACAGATGAGGATGCTGAAGCTGAGCACATGTTGTTGTGTGGCCCTGCATTAGGCAGTTACTGTAGGGGTGGAGTCAAAAGTAAAACTAAGGCCTTTTGATTCTCAGTTCCAGAATTAGTTTTTCCTCCAACTTACTGTATTGACTACTGAGACACCAGATTCTCCTGTTAGCACTGCTTTGAGAGACTTTGGTCACCAACTTGGATGTACCATTTTACTTCCTTGGCCAACACATGGCTTACTTCGTCAGAGTAGTCACCTCTGCCTCTGTCCCTCCTCTGTTCATTCCCTCCCTCCTCTTTATAATTATTTAAGGATTTAAGGGTGTTTAATATGCTAGGGACTATGCTAGGTACTAGAGATAAGTAATTAAATAGAAGTTCTCAGTCTCATGTAAGAGTCTTATTGAAGAGATAAATAAGAGGCAATTATAATTTGCTGTGATGGTGATAAAATACTGGTAAGTAGGCAAGGTTTTGAGGAGGATCAGAATAGGACCTGATCCCAAAAAGGAGAAAGAGGGAGGTCAGGGAAATCTTCCTGGGGAAGCCATACCCCGAGAGAGGTAGCAGTCAGATCAGCATAGATCATGAGAACATGCAGAGGGGACCTGTGCCCCAGCTGCTCTTGGTTTGACTGAAGGTGAAAGATAGAGTGCAGTGCTCTTTAGTTAGGATGTTCCTGATCCCCAAATCAGGGATTCTTTAGTTTTGGCTTGAAAAATCAAGCCGTGACTTGTGTAAATACTCAGTGACTGGCATCCCAGGGTTTCTAGACTCTCCTTCTCCCTTGGGCAGCCCAGAGGTGCTGATTGAGCCACTGGCTGTCTCTACATCCCAGGGTTTGCCAACGATTAAGGGTATTTTTGTCTGAGTGTCTAAGTACTAGGGCAAACTGCCCAGCTCAAATGAATCAATGGACTAAAAATTGTCTTCCCAGCAGGCACTGCCAAAGCAGCTTCCAGCCAATGTTCCAGGCAAATGAGAAAAGATCCATTGAGCTCGGCAGGAGGCTCTGTTTTGGCTGACTCAGCACCCTGGGAGCAATTCTCCAGTCATTTATATCTCTGCTTTTCCTCTCTGAGCTCTGCTCTGGGTCTCTACTCTTGATGAGATCTGTTTTGTTCCAAAGCAGGAGGTGCTGAGGTTTCAAATGAAGATACCTTATCAACATCTCCATGTGCCTCTGACATGCCCATAAAATAAACCCAGCTCAATAGTCCACTTACATTCTCTATTAATTTAATACATCACTGGGTTTGGCCCAAGTAATAAAGGTTTTAGTTCAAGAAAAACATTTTTAAAACTGATGAATGAGATTAACCTTGCAAAAATCATGGAAAATAAAATAATATTTGCAGTTGAAACCAGAGAGTTTAAGAAACTTGTGAAAATTCATACAACTAGCTTGTGGAGGAACTGGGCCTAGAACTCATGACTTTTGGCTAATTTTAGTTTTTAAAAATTATTGTTTTCCTAATTTTTAGAGAACACTAAAAATATATTTTCTTCTTTTGTAACTGCAGTCCTACAAAGTAAGCAGTGCATATGCCATTACCGTAGCTGCATAGAAATTGGGCAGACTTGGAGAACTTCAAGATGGCAGAAGAGTAAGACGTGGAGATCACCTTCCTCCCCACAAATACATCAGAAATACGTCTACATGTGGAACAACTCCTGCAGAACACCTACTGAACACTGGCAGAAGACCTCAGACCTCCCAAAAGGCAAGAAACCCCCACGTACCTGGGTAGGGCAAAAGAAAAAAGAAAAAACAGGGACAAAAGAATGGGGATGGGACCTGCACCTCAGGGAGGGAGCTGCAAAGGAGGAAAAGTTTCCACACACTAGGAAGCCCCTTAACTGGCGGAGACAGTGGGGCATGTGGCAGGGGGGAAGCTTCAGAGTCACGGAGGAGAGTGCAGGAGTAGGGGTGCAGAGGACAAAGCGGAGAGATTCCTGCACAGAAGATCGGTGCTGACCAGCACTCGCCAGCCCAAGAGGCTTGTCTGCTCACCCGCCTTGGCAGGTGGGGGCTGGGAGCTGAGGCTCCGTATTCGGAGGTTGGATCCCAGGGAGAGGACTAGGGTTGCCTGCGTGAACACAGCCTGAAGGGAGCTAGTGTGCCACAGCTAGCCAGGAGGGAGTCCAGAAAAAGTCTGGAACTGCCAAAGAGGCAAGAGACTTTTTCTTGTCTCTTTGTTTCATGGTGCGCGAGGAGAGGTGATTAAGAGCACCACTTAAACGAGCTCCAGAGATGGGTGCCACCTGCAGCTATCAGCGTGGACCCCAGAGATGGGCATGAGAGGCTAAGGCTGCTGATGCCACCACCAAGAAGCCTGTGTGCCAGCACAGGTCACTATCCACACTTCCCCTCCCAGGAGCCTGTGCAGCCTGCCACCGCCAGGGTGCCATGATCCAGGGACAACTTCCCCGGGAGAACACACGGAGCGGCTCATGCTGTTGCAACGTCATGTCAGCCTCTGCCGCTGCAGGCTTGCTCTGCATTGTGTACTGCTCCCTCACCCTGGCCTAACTGAGCCAGAGGCCCCGATCAGCTGCTACTTTAATCCTGTCCTGTCTGAGCGAAGAACAGACGCCCTCAGGCGACGTACACACAGAGGTGGGGCCAAATCCAAAGCTGAACCCCAGGAGCTGTGTGAAGAAAGAACAGAAAGGGAAAATTCTCCCAGCAGCCTCAGGAGCAGCAGATTAAATCTCCACAATCAACTTGATGTACCCTGCATCCGTGGAATACCTGAAAAGAAAATGAATCATCCCAAATTGAGGCGGTGGACTTTGGGAGGAACTATATATATATATATTTTTTTTTTTTCTTTGTCTCTTTTTCTGAGTGTGTATATGTATGCTTTTTTGTGTGACTTTGTCTGTATAGCTTTGCTTTTGGAATTTGTCCTAGGGTTCTGACTGTCCATTTTTTTTTCTTTTTGTATACTTTTTAGTGCTTGTTATCATTGGTGGATTTGTTTTTTGGTTTGCTTGCTCTCTTCTTTCTTTCTCTTTTTTATTACTTTTAAATTTTTAATAATTATTTTTTTATTTTAATAACTTTATTTTATATTATTTATTTATTTATTATTTTTTTCTTTCTTTTTTCTCCCTTTTATTCTGAGCTGTGTGGATGACAGGGTCTTGGTGCTATGGCTGGTGTCAGTCCTGTGCCTCTGAGATGGGAGAGCCAAGCTCAGGACATTGATCCACCAGAGACCTCCCAGCTTCACATAATATCAAATGGTGAAAATCTCCCAGAGATCTCCATCTCAACACCAAGACCCAAATCCACTCAACGACCAGCAAGCTACAGTGATGGACACCCTATACCAAACAACTAGCAAGACAGGAACATAACGCCACCCACTAGCAGAAAGGCTGCCTCAAATCATAAGAAGGTCACAGACACCAAGAAACAAACCACCGGATGTGGACCTGCCCACCAGAAAGACAAGATCCAGCCTCATTCTCCAGAACACAGGCTCTATTCCCCTCAAAAAGGAAGCCTACACAACCCACTGAAACATTACCCACTGGGGCAGACACCAAAAACAATGGGAACTAGGAATGTGCAGCCTGCAAAAAGGGGAACCAAACACAGTAAGTTAAGCAAAATGAGAAGACAGAGAAATATGCAGCAGATGAAGCAGCAAGGTAAAAATTCACCAGATCAAACAAAGGAAGAGGAAATAGGCAGTCTATCTGAAAAAGAATTCAGAGGAATAAGAGTAAAGATGATCCAAAATCTTGGAAATAGAATTGAGAAAATACAAGAAATGTTTAACAAGGACCTAGTAGAACCAAACAGCAAACAAACAATGATGAAATTGTGAACAAACACAATAAATGAAATTCAAAATTCTCTAGAAGGAATCAATAGCAGAATAACTGAGGCAGAAGAACGGATAAGTGACCTGGAGGATAAAATAGTGGAAATAACTAGTGCAGAGCAGAAAAAGGAAAGAAAGAATGAAAATAATTAGGACAGTCTCAGACCCTCTGAGACAACATTAAATGTATGAACATTTGAATTATAGGGGTCCAAGAAGAAGAAGAGTAAAAGAAAGGAAATGAGAAAATATTTGAAGAGATTATACTTGAAATTTTGCCTAATATGGGAAAGGAAATAGATAAACAAGTCCAGGAAGTGCAGAGAGTTCCATATAGGATATATCTGAGGAGAAACAGCCCAAGAAACATATTAATAAACTATCAAAAATTAAATATGAAGAAAAAATATTAAAAGCAGCAAGGGAAAAACAACAAATAACATACAAGGGACTCCCCATAAGGTAAACAGCTGATCTTTCAGCAGAAACTCTGCAAGCCAGAGGGAGTGACAGGACACATTTAAAGTGATGAAATGGAAAAACCTATAACCAACATTATTCTACTCAGCAAGGATCTCATTCAGATTCGACAGAGAAATTAAAACCTTTACAGACAAGCAAAAGCTAAGAGAATTCAGCACCACCAGACTAGCTTTACAACAAATGCTAAAGGAACTTCTCTAGGCAAGAAACACAAAAGGACGAAAAGACCTACAATAACATACCCCAAACAATTAAGAAACTGGTAATAGGAACATGCATATGAATAATTACCTTAAATGTAAATGGATTAAATGCTCCAACCAAAACATATAGACTGGCGGAATGGATACAAAAACAAGACCTGTATATATGCTGTTTACAAGAGACCCACTTCAGACCTAGGGACACATACAGACTGAAAGTGAGGGGATGGAAAAAGATATTCCATGCAAATGGAAATCAAAAGATAGCTGGAGTTGCAATTCTCATTTCAGACAAAATAGAGTTTAAAACAAAGACTATTACAAGAGACAAAGAAGGACACTACATAATGATCAAGGGATCGATCAAAGAAGAAGATATAACAGTTGTAAATATTTATGCACCCAACAGAGGAGCACCTCAATACATAAGGCAAATGCTAACAGGCACAAATGGGGAAATTGACAGTAACACAATCATAGTAGGGGACTTTAACACCCCACTTTCACCAATGAAAAGGTCATTCAAAATGAAAATAAATAAGGAAACACAAGTTCTAAATGGTACATTAAACAAGATGGAATTAATTGATATTTATAGGACACACCATCCAAAAACAATGTAATAAACTTTCTTCTCAAGTGCTCATGGAACATTCTCCAGGATAGATCATACCTTGGGTCACAAAACAAGCTTTAGGTAAATTTAAGAAAATTGAAATTGTGTCAAGTATCTTTTCCGACCTCAATGCTATGAGAATAGATAATAATTACTGGAAAACTCTGTAAAA
Source organism: Orcinus orca (assembly GCF_937001465.1). NCBI lineage: Eukaryota > Metazoa > Chordata > Mammalia > Artiodactyla > Delphinidae > Orcinus > Orcinus orca. Next base: position 28,732,656 of record NC_064573.1, read on the forward strand.
AAATACAAACACATGGAGGCTAAACAATACACTACTTAATAACCAAGAGATCACTGAAGAAATTAAAGAGGAAATAAAAAAGTACCAGAGCTTTACTTCTTCTTTTCTGATTTGGATTCCTTTTATTTCTTTTTCTTCTCTGATTACTGAGGCTACAATTTCCAAAACTATGTTGAATAATAGTGATGAGAGTGAGCAACCTTGCTCCTGTTCTTAGTGGAAATGGTTTCAGTTTTTCACCATTGAGAACAATGTTGGCTGTGGGTTTGTCATATATGGCCTTTATTATGTTGAGATAAGTTCCCTCTATGCCTACTTTCTGGAGAGTTTTTATCACAAACGTGTGTTGAATACTCTCAAAAGCGTTTTCTGCATCTATTGCGATGATCATATGGTTTTTCTCCTTCAGTTTTTTAATAAGGTGTATCAAATTGATTGATTTGTGTATATTGAAGAATGCTTGCCTTCCTGGGATAACTCCACTTGATCATGGTGTATGAACCTTTTAATGTGCTTTTGGATTCTTTTTGCTAGTATTTTGTTGAGGATTTTTGCATGTATGTTCATCAGTGATATTGACCTGTAGTTTTATTTGTGACATCTTTGTCTGGTTTTGGTATCAGTGTGGTAGTGGACTCATAGAATGTGTTTGGGAGTGTTCCTTCATCTGCTATATTTTGGAAAAGTTTGAGAAGGATAGGTGTTATCTTTTCCCTAAATGTTTGATAGAATTCACGTGTGAAGCTGTCTGCTCCTGAGCTTTTGTTTGTTGGAAGACTTTTAATCACAATTTCAATTTCAGTGCTTGTGATTGGTCTGTTCATTTTTTCTCTTTCTTCCTGGTTCAGTCTCGGAATGTTGTGCTTTTCTACGAATTTGTCCTTTCTTCCGGGTTGTCCCTTTTATTGGCATAGAGTTGCTTGTAGTAATCTCTCATGATCCTTTGTATTTCTGCAGGGTCAGTTGTTACTTCTCCTCTTTCATTTCTATTTCTATTGATTTGAGTCTTCTCCCTCTTTTACTTGATGAGTCTGGCTTATGGTTTATCAATTTTCTTTTATCTTCTCAAAAAAACAACTTTTAGTTTTACTGATTTTTGCTATTGTTTTCTTCATTTCTTTTTCATTTATTTCTGATCTGATCTTTATGATTTCCTTTCTTCTGCTAACTTTGGGGTTTTTTTTGTTGTTGTTGTTCTTCTTCTTTCTCTAATTGCTTTAGGTGTAAGGTTAGGTTGTTTATTTGAAATTTTTCTTGTTTACTGAGGTAGGATTTTATTGCTATAACCTTCCCTCTTAGAACAGCTTTTGCTGCATTCCATAGGGTTTGCATCATTGTGTTTTCCTTGTCATTTGTTTCTATGTTTTTTTTGATTTCCTCTTTGTTTTCTTCAGTGATCTCTTGGTTATTGAGTGGCATATTGTTTAGCCTCCATGTGTTTGTCCTTTTTACAATTTTTTTCCTGTAATTGATATCTTGTCTCATAGTGTTTTGGTTGTAAAAGTTACTTGATACAATTTCAGTTTTCTTAAATTTACCAAAGCTTGATTTGGGACCCAAGATATGATCTATCCTGGAGTATTATGTTCCACGAGCACTTGAGAAGAAAGTGTATTCTGTTGTTTTGGGATGGAATGTCCTATAAATATCAGTTAAGTTCGTATTGTTCAATGTGTCATTTAAAACTTGTGTTTCCTTATTTATTTTCCATTTGGGTGATCTGTCTGTTGGTGAACATGGGTGTTAAAGTTTCCTACTATTATTGTGTTACTGTCAGTTTCCCCTTTTATGGCTGTTAGCATTTGCCTTATGTATTGAGGTGCTCCTCTGTTGGGTGCATAAATATTTACAACTGTTATATCTTCTTCTTGGTTTGATCCATTGATCATTATGTAGTGTCCTTCTTTGTCTCTTGTAATAGTCTTTATTTTAAACTCTATTTTGTCTGATATGAGAATTGCTACTCCAGCTATCTTTTGATTTCCATTTGCATGGAATATCTTTTTCCATCCCCTCACCTTCAGTCTGTATGTGTCCCTAGGACTGAAGTGGGTCTCTTTTAGACAGTATATATATACAGGTCTTGGTTTTGTATCCATTCAGCCCATCTATGTCTTTTGTTTGGAGAATTTAATCCATTTACATTTAAGGTAATTATTAATATGTATGTTCCAATTACCATTTTCTTAACTGTTTTGGGTTTGTTTTTGTAGGTCTGTTCCTTCTCTTATGTTTCCTGCCTAGAGAAGTTCCTTTGGCATTTGTTGTAAAGCTGATTTGGTGGTGTTGATTTGTCTTAACTTTTGCCTTTCTGTAATGGTTTTAATTTATCCTTCAAATCTAAATGAGATCCTTGCTGGGTATGGTAATCTTGGTTGTAAGTTTTTCCCTTTCATGACTCTAACTGTGTCCTGTCACTCCCTCTGGCTTGCAGAGTTTCTGCTGGAAGGTCAGCTGTTTACCTTATGGGGATTCCATTGTATGTTATTTGTTGCTTTTCCCTTGCTCCTTTTAATATTTTTTCTTTGTATTTAATTTTTGATAGTTTGATAAACATGTATGTTGGAGTGTTTCTCCTTGGATTTATCCTGTATGGGATTCTCTGTGTTTCCTTGACTTGATTGAGTATTTCCTTTCCCATCTTAGGAAAGTTTTCAAGTATACTCTCTTCAAATATTTTCTCAGACCCTTTCTTTTTCTCTTCTTCTTCTGGGACACCTATAATTCAAATGTTGTTGTTTTTAGTGTTTTCTCACATGTCTCTGAGACTGTCCTCAATTCTTTTCATTCCTTTTTCTTTATTCTGTTCTGTGGCTGTTATTTCCACTATTTTATCTTCCAGGTCACTTATCCTTTCCCTGCCTCATTTATTCTGCTATTGATGTTTTCTAGAATATTTTTAATATCATATATTTTGTTGTTCATCATTGTTTGTTTGCTCTTTAGTTCTTGTAGCTCCTTGTTAAATGTTTCTTGTATTCTCCATTCTATTTTCAAGGTTTTGGATTATCATTACTATCATTATTCTGAATTTTTTTCCTGGTGGACTGCCTATTTCCTCTTCCTTTGTTAGGTCTGTTTGGGATTTTACCTTGGTCCTTCATCTGCTGCATATTTCTCTCTCTTCTCATTTTGCTTAAGTTACTATGTTGGGTTCTCCTTTTCACAGGCTGCAGGTTGTAGTTCTCATTGTTTTTTGTGTCTGCCCTCAGTGGGTAAGTTTGGTTCAGTTGGTTGTAGCCTTCCTAGTGGAGGGGACTTGTGCCTGTGTTCTGGTGGATGAGGTTGGATCTTGTTTCACTTGTGGGCAGATCTGGGAGGTCCCTGGTGGACCAATGTCCTAAACTCGGCTCTCCCACCTCTGGGGCTCAGGCGTCACACCTGGACATAGCACCAAGACCCTGTTTGCCACTGGCTCAGAAGAAAAGGGAGGAAGAAAGAAAGAAAGAAAGAAAGAAAGAAAGAAAGAAAGAAAGAAAGAAAGAAAGAATAAAATAAATTTATTAATATAAAAAATTATTAAAAATTTAAAAAATGCAATAAGAAAAAGAAAGAAAGAAAGTAGAGAGCAGCCAAGCTAAAAAACAAATCCAATGATAACAAGCACTAAAAACTATACTAAAAAAGAAAAAAAAAAGGACAGAGAGAGCCCTAGAACAAATGGTAATAGCAAAGGTATACAAACAAAATCACACAAAGAAGCATACACATACACACTCACAAAAAGAGAAAAAGGGAAAAGAAAAGATACATAAATTAAAAAAGGAACAGAGCAATCAAATCAATAAACAAATCTACCAATGATAATAAGCTCTAAATACTAAACTAAGGTAAACATAAAACCAGAAACAAATTAAATGCAGGAAGCAAATCCGAAGTCTACAGTTGCTCCCAAAGTCCACCACCTCAAGTTTGGGATGATTCATTGTCTAGTCATGTATTCCAGAGATTCAGGTACATCTAGTTAATTGTGGAGATTTATTCACTACTCCTGAGGCTGCTGGGAGAAATTTCCCTCTCTCTTTTTTGTTTGCACAGCTCTTGGGGTTCAGCTTTGGATTTGGCCCAGTCTCTGCGTGTAGGTTGCCTGAAGGCGTCTGTTGTTCACTCAGACAGGACAGGGTTAAAGTAGCAGCTGATTAGGGGGCTCTAGTTTACTCAGGCCGAGGGTATGGAGGGGTACGGCATGTGGGGCAAGCCTGCAGAGGTAGAGGCTGGTGTGATGTTGAAACAGGCTGGGTTGTGCCCTGTATTCTCTCAGGGAAGTTGTCCCTGGATCACTGGACCCCTGCAGTGGTGGGCTTCACAGGCTCCCACTAGGGGAGGTGTGGATAGTGACCTGTGTTTGCACACAGGATTCTTGTTGGCTGCAGCAGCAGCCTTAACATTTCATGCCTGTCTCTGGGGTCCATGCTGATAGCTGCAGCTGTCACCCATCTCTGGAGCTCATTTAGGGGGTCCTCTGAATCCCCTTTCCTGTGCACCCCAAAACAATGGTCTCTTGCCTCTAGGCAGTTCCCAGATTTTCCCCAGACTCCCTCCCAAGTAGCTGTGGTGCACTACCGCCTTCTGGCTGTATTCACACAGCCAACCTCAGTCCTCTCCCTGTAGTGTGACCTCCTAAGCCTGAGTCTCAGCTCCCAGCCCCCACCTGCCCCTATAGGTGAGCAGACAAGCCTCTCAGGCTGGTGAGTGCAGGTTGGCACCAATCCTCTGTGCTTGAATTTCTCCCCATTGCCCTGTGAACCCCTGTTTCTGCGCTCTCCTACATGACTCTAAAGTTTCCCCTGTCTCTTCCAGTGAAGGGGCTTCCTAGTGTCTGGAAACTTTTCCTCCTTCACAGCTCCCTCCCAGAGGTGCAGGTCCCATCCTTATCCTTTTGTCTCTGTTTTTTCTTTTTCTTTCTTCCACGTACCTGGGGAGTTTCTTGCCTTTTGGGAAGTCTGAGGTCTTCTGCCAGCATTCAGTAGGTATTCTGTAGGAGTTGTTCCACAAGTAGGTGTATTCCTGATGTATTTGTGGGGAGGAAGGTGATCTCCACGTCTTACTCCTCCACCATCTTGAAGGTCTCCCCCCTCCAGCATTACTGTTCCCATATCTCTTCCTGCTTGTGTCTCCCTCCCTCCCACCCTCCCTATCCCACCCCTCCAGGCGGTCACAAAGCACTGAGCTGATCTCCCTGTGCTATGCGGCTGCTTCCCACTAGCTATCTACATTACGTTTGGTAGTGTATATATGTCCATGCCTCTCTCTCGCTTTGTCACAGTTTACCCTTCCCCCTCCCCATAGCCTCAAGTCCATTCTCTAGTAAGTCTGCGTCTTTATTCCTGTTTCACCCCTAGGTTTTTCATGACATTTTTTCCTTAAATTCCATATATATGTGTCAGCATATGGTATTTGCCTCTCTCTTTCTGACTTACTTCACTCTGTATGACAGACTCTATGTCTATCCACCTCATTACAAATAGCTCAATTTCGTTTCTTTTTATGGCTGAGTAATATTCCATTGTATATATGTGCCACATCTTCTTTATCCATTCATCCGATGATGGACACTTAGGTTGTTTCCATCTCTGGGCTATTGTAAATAGAGCTGCAATGAACATTTTGGTACATGACTCTTTTTGAATTATGGTTTTCTCAGGGTATATGCCCAGTAGTGGGATTGCTGGGTCATATGGTAGTTCTATTTGTAGTTTTTTAAGGAACCTCTGTACTGTTCTCCACAGTGGCTGTATCAATTTACATTCCCACCAACAGTGTATGAGGGTTCCCTTTTCTCCACACCCTCTCCAGCATTTATTGTTTCTAGATTTTTTGATGATGGCCATTCTGACTGGTGTGAGATGATATCTAATTGTAGTTTTGATTTGCATTTCTCTAATGATTAGTGATGTTGAGCATTCTTTCATGTGTTTGTTGGCAGTCTGTATATCTTCTTTGGAGAAATGTCTATTTAGGTCTTCTGCCCACTTTTGGATTGGGTTGTTTGTTGTTTTGTTATTAAGCTGCATGAGCTGCTTATAAATTTTGGAGATTAATCCTTTGTCAGTTGCTTCATTTGCAAATATTTTCTCCCATTCTGAAGGTTGTCTTTTGATCTTGTTTATGGTTTCCTTTGCTGCGCAAAAGCTTTTAAGTTTTATTAGGTCCCATTTGTTTGTTTTTTTTTTCTTTCCATTTCTCTAGAAGGTGGGTCAAAAAGGACCTTGCTGTGATTTATGTCATAGAGTGTCCTGCCGATGATTTCCTCTAAGAGTTTGATAGTTTCTGGCCTTACATTTAGGTCTTTAATCCATTTTGAGCTTATTTTTGTGTATGGCATTAGGGAGTGATCTAATCTCATACTTTTACATGTAGCTGTCCAGTTTTCCCAGCACCAGTTATTGAAGAGGCTGTCCTTTCTCCACTGTATATTCCTGCCTCCTTTATCAAAGAAAAGGTGACCATATGTGCTTGGATTTATCTCTGGGCTCTCTATCCTGTTCCATTGATCTATATTTCTGTTTTTGTGACAGTACCATACTGTCTTGATTACTGTAGCTTTGTAGTATAGTCTGAAGTCAGGAAGCCTGATTCCTCCAGCTCCATTTTTCATTCTCAAGATTACTTTGGCTATTCGGGGTCTTTTGTGTTTCCATACAAATTGTGAAATTTTTTGTTCTAGTTCTGTGAAAAATGCCAGTGGTAGTTTGATAGGGATTGCATTGAATCTGTAGATTACTTTGGGTAGTAGAGTCATTTTCACAATGTTGATTCTTCCAATCCAAGAACATGGTATATCTCTCCATCTATTTGTATCATCTTTAATTTCTTTCTTCAGTGTCTTTTAATTTTAGGCATACAGGTCTTTTGTCTCCTTAGGTAGGTTTATTCCTGGATATTTTATCCTTTTGTTGCAATGATAAATGGGAGTGTTTTCTTGATTTTACTTTCAGAGTTTTCATCCTTAGTGTATAGGAATGCCAGAGATTTCTGTGCATTAATTTTGTATCCTGCTACTTTACCAAATTCATTGATTAGCTCTAATAGTTTTCTGGTAGCATCTTTAGGATTCTCTCTGTATAGTATCATGTCATCTGCAAAGAGTGACATGATACTTCTTCTTTTCCGATTTGGATTCCTTTTATTTCCTTTTCTTCTCTGATTGCTGTGGCTAAAACTTCCAAAACTATGTTGAATAAGAGTGGTGAGAGTGGGCAACCTTGTCTTGTTCCTGATCTTAGTGGAAATGCTTTCAGTTTTTCACCATTGAGGACGATGTTGGTTGTGGGTTTGTCATATATGGCCTTTATTATGTTGAGGAAAGTTCCCTCTATGCCTACTTTCTGCTGGGTTTTTATCATAAATGGGTGTTGAATTTTGTCAAAAGCTTTCTCTGCATCTATTGAGATGATCATATGGTTTTTCTGCTTCAATTTGTTAATATGCTGTATCACGTTGATTGATTTGTGTATATTAAAGAATCCTTGCATTTCTGGAATAAACCCCACTTGATCAAGGTGTATGATCCGTTTACTGTGCTGTTGGATTCTGTTTGCTAGTATTTTGCTGGGGATTTTTGCATCTATATTCATCAGTGATATTGGCCTGTAGTTTTCTTTCTTTGTGACAATCTTGTCTGGTTTTGGTATCAGGGTGATGGTGGCCTCATAGAATGAGTTTGGAAGTGTTCCTCCCTCTGCTATATTTTGGAAGAGTTTGAGAAGGATCGGTGATAGCTCTTCTGTAAATGTTTGATAGAATTCGTCTGTGAAGCTATCTGGTCCTGGGCTTTTGCTTGTTGGAAGATTTTTAATCACAGTTTCAATTTCAGTGCTTGTGATTGGTCTCTTCATATTTTCTATTTGTTCCTGATTCAGTCTTGGCAGGTTGTGCCTTTCTAAGAATTTGTTCATTTCTTCCAGGTTGTCCATTTTATTGGCATAGAGTTGCTTGTAGTAATCTCTCATGATCTTTTGTATTTCTGTAGTGTCACTTGTTACTTCTCCTTTTTCATTTCTAATTCTATTGATTTCAGTCTTCTCCCTTTTTTTCTTGATGAGTCTGCCTAATGGTTTATCAATTTTGTTTATCCTTTCAAAGAACCAGCTTTTAGTTTTATTGATCTTTGCTATCATTTCCTTCTTTATCATTTATTTCTGATATGATTTCTTTCCTTCTGCTAACTTTGGGGTTTTTTTGTTCTTCTTTCTCTAATTGCTTTAGGTGCAAGGTTAGGTTGTTTATTCGAGATGTTTCCTGTTTCTTAAGGTAGGATTGTATTGCTATAAACTTCCCTCTTAGAACTGCTTTTGCTGCATCCCATAGATTTTGAGTCATCGTGTCTCCACTGTCATTTCTGATTTCCTCTTTGATTTCTTCAGTGATCACTTCGTTATTAAATAGTGTATTGTTTAGCCTCCATGTGTTTGTATTTTTTGCAGATCTTTTCCTGTAATTGATATTTAGTCACATAGTGTTGTGGTCAGAAAAGATACTTGATACAATTTCAATTTTCTTAAATTTACCAAGGCTTGATTTGTGACCCAAGATATGACCTATCCTGGAGAATGTTCCATGAGCACTTGAGAAAAATGTGTATTCTGTTGTTTTTGGATGGAATGTCCTATAAATATCAATTAAGTCCATCTTGTTTAATGTATCATTTAAAGCTTGTGTTTCCTTATTTATTTTCATTTTGGATGATCTGTCCATTGGTGAAAGTGGGGTGTTAAATTCCCCTACTATGAATGTGTTACTGTCGATTTCCCCTTTTTTGGCTGTTAGTATTTGCCTTATGTATTGAGGTGCTCCTATGTTGGCTGCATAAATATTTACAATTGTTATATCTTCTTCTTGGATCGATCCCTTGATCATTATGTAGTGTTCTTCTTTGTCTCTTCTAATAGTCTTTATTTTAAAGCCTATTTTGTCTGATATGAGAATTGCTACTCCAGCTTTCTTTTGGTTTCCATTTGCATGAAATACCTTTTTCCATCCCCTTACTTTCAGTCTGTATGTGTCTCTAGGTCTGAAGTGGGTCTCTTGTAGACAGCAAATATTTGCGTCTTGTTTTTGTGTCCATTCAGCCAATCTGTGTCTTTTGGTGGTAGCATTTAGTCCATTTACATTTAAGGTACTTATCGATATGTATGTTCCCATTCCCATTTTCTTAATTGTTTTGGGTTCGTTATTGTAGGTTTTTTCCTTCTTTTGTGTTACTTGCCTAGAGAAGTTCCTTTACCAGTTGTTGAAGAGCTGGTTTGGTGGTGCTGAACTCTCTCAGCTTTTGCTTGTCGGTAAAGGTTTTAATTTCTCCATCAAATCTGAATGAGATCCTTGCTGGGTAGAGTAATCTCCATTGCAGGTTTTTCTCCTTCATCACTTTCAATATGTCCTGCCACTCCCTTCTGGCTTGCAGAGTTTCTGCTGAAAGATCAGCTGTTAACCTTATGGGGAGTCCCTTGTGTGTTATGTGTTGTTTTTCCCTTGCTGCTTTTAATATGCTTTCTTTGTATTTAATTTTTGACAGTTCGTTTAATATGTGTCTTGGCGTATTTCTCCTTGGATTTATCCTGTATGGGACTCTCTGTGCTTCCTGGACTTGATTCACTATTTCCTTTCCCATATTAGGGAAGTTTTCAACTATAATCTCTTCAAATATTTTCTCAGTCCCTTTCTTTTTCTCTTCTTCTTCTGGAACCCCTATAATTCGAATGTTGGTACATTTAAAGTTGTCCCAGAGGTCTCTGAGACTGTCCTCAGTTCTTTTCATTCTTTTTTCTTTATTCTGCTCTGCAGTAGTTATTTCCACTCTTTTATCTTCCAGGTCAGTTATCCGTTCTTCTGCCTCAGTTATTCTGCTATTGATCCCATCTAGAGTATTTTTCATTTCATTTATTGTGTTGTTCCTCATTGTTTGTTTCATCTTTAGTTCTTCTAGGTCCTTGTTAAATATTTCTTGCATTTTGTCTATTCTATTTTCAAGATTTTGGATCATCTTTACTATCATTATTCTGAATTCTTTTTCAGGTAGACTCCCTATTTCCTCTTCATTTGTTAGGCCTGGTGTGTTTTTATCTTGCTCCTTCATCTGCTGTGTGTTTTTCTGTCTTCTCATTTTGCTTATCTTACTGTGTTTGGGGTCTCCTTTTTGCAGGCCGAAGGTTCGTAGTTCCTGTTGTTTTTCGTGTCTGTCCCCAGTGGCTAAGGTTGTTTCAGTGGGTTGTGTAGGCTTCCTGGTGGAGGGTACTAGTGCCTGTGTTCTGGTGGATGAGGCTGGATCTTGTCTTTCTGGTGGGCAGGTCCACGTCTGGTGGTGTGTTTTAGGGTGTCTGTTGACTTATTATGATTTTGGGCAGCCTCTCTGCTAATGGGTGGGGTTGTGTTCCTGTCTTGCTAGTTTTTTGGCATAGGATGTCTAGCACTGTAGCTTGCTGGTTGTTGAGTGAAGCTGGGTGCTGGCATTGAGATGGAGATCTCTGGGAGATTTTCGCCATTTGATATTATGTGCAGCTGGGAGGCCTCTTGTGGACCAGTGTGCTGAAGTTGGCTCTCCCACCTCAGAGGCACAGCACTAACTCCTGGCTGCAGCACCAAGAGCCTTTCATCCACACGGCTCCTTAATTTGGGATTATTCATTGTCTATTCATGTATTCCACAGATGCAGGGTTCATCAAGTTGATTGTGGAGCTTTAATCTGCTGCTTCTGAGGCTGCTGGGAGAGATTTCCCTTTCTCTTCTTTGTTCTCACAGCTCCCAGGGGCTCAGCTTTGGATTTGGCCCCACCTGTGTGTGTAGGTCACCGGAGGGCATCTGTTCTTTGCTCAGACAGGACAGAGTTAAAGGAGCCGCTGATTTGGAGGCTCTGGCTCACTCAGGCTGGGGGTGGGGGGTGGGGTGGGTAGGGTGGGTAGGGAGGGTCATGGAGGGCGGGGCAGGCCTGGGTGTCAGAGGCGGGCGTGACTTTGCACCAGCCTGAGGCGCGCCGTGTGTGCGTTCTCCCGGGGGAGTTGTCCCTGGATCCCCGGACCCTGGCAGTGGCGGGTTGCACAGCCTCCCCGGAAGGTGGGTGTGGATAGTGACCTATGTTCGCACACAGGCTTCTTGGTGGCGGCAGCAGCGGCCTTAGCATCTCATGTCTGTCTCTGTGGTCCGCACTTTTAGCCGCGGCTTGTGCCCGTCTCTGGAGCTCCTTTAAGCAGCGTTCTTAATCCCCTCTCTTCGCGCACCATGAAATAAAGAGGGAAGAAAAAGTCTCTTGCCTCTTCGGCAGGTCCAGACTTTTCCCCGGACTCCCTCCTGGCTAGCTGCAGTGCACTAACGCCCTGCAGACTGTGTTCACACCGCCAACCCCAGTCCTCTCCCGGCCCTCCGACTGAAGCCAGAGCCTCAGCTCCCAGCCCTGCCCACCCCAGCGGGTAAGCAGACAAGCCTCTCAGCTGGTGAGTACCGGTCGGCCCTGATTCTCTGCGCTGGAATCTCTCCGCTTTGCCCTCCGCACCCCTGTTGCTGTGCTCTCCTCCGCGGCTCCGAAGCTCCCCCACTCCGCCACCCGCAGTCTCCGCCCGTGAAGGGGCTTCCTAGTGTGTGGACACTTTTCCTCCTTCACAGCTCCCTCCCGCTGGTGCAGGACCTGTCCCTATCCTTTTGTCTCTGTTTATTTTTTTCTTTTGCCCTAACCAGTTACGTGGGGGGTTTCTTGCCTTTTGGGAGGTCTGAGGTCTTCTGCCAGCGTTCAGTAGGTGTTCTGTAGGAGTTGTTCCATGTGTAGCTGTATTTCTGGTGTATCTGTGGGGAGGAAGGTGATCTCCGCGTCTTATTCTTCCGCCATCTTCCCAGAAGTCTCTATAGTCTACCTTTGAATGTGGTGTTACATACCTAGTTACTTCTCTCTATATGCTGAGGTAGGTTTCCCACGTCCACTTGTTAAATAATCTCCCCTTTCTTCAATATTTACAACAGTTTCCTTATGGTATATTACATCTGTTTATATGCAGGGATCTGTCTATTGGATCTCTATTGATCTATTTTTCTGTTCTTGACCCTTAAATGTACTGTTTTTATTTTATGGCTTTGTAGTATGTCTTAATATATAATAGGGTAAATCCCCATCCTTTAGTGTTCTTTTAAAAGGTTGATTCAATGATTTCTGGACTTAGGGAGCAACAGAGAGCATTGGAGAGGTAAGAAGTGGTAGATGGACACAATAGAAGCAATAGATTAGCTGCTTACAGTGCCATGAAGGTATCTTAAAAATAGAGTGAGGAAAAAGCAAGAAACAGAGTGAGATATATAATTTGATAATGTACATAGAAAGACATGTACTTATATAAAATATACCTAACTTTAAGAATATATAAAAACAAAAGAAACTCATTAAACACATTGGAAGGGTTACCCTTGTTCAGAAAATAATAGTTGTGGATTTTGAAAGGAAAATTGTAAAATATCCAAAATGCATAAAATAACAATGGGTTTATAATCGAGCAAGCCACATTTGAGATAATAGTATAATGATAATTTTTGAAAACAGAATGTCATAAATTACCTGACTTTTCAAATTGGAATCAGGGAGAAAGCCAGTTTTTCTCATAGCATATTTTTTGGTGGATAATGAAAACAAAACCCTCGGGCAGATCTCAGTTCAACTCTATCAGTCAATTCCTGTAAACAAACACATCAGGGAGGAAAAGCTAGAAATTCTTACCAGGAGGAGCTGGAATCATTCAATCTAGTCTTTTATGAGTTATTGATATTGTGTGGGACCTGTTGGTAGGAAAATCTGTCCCAGAAAACTCCAGTCCTTGACTCTGGTAGGCCCTAAGGATAAACATGCATAGATCCCTGCCTGAGTCACTCAGCACTCCACCCTGCTTCAAAGAAAAGAGCACTTTGTGCAGGAGCACAGTGCCCTGACCAAGAGCTAAAATTGTCCTCTTTTCTAATTGTCAATTATCTCTATACTCCAAGATAAACATTTCTCTTTTAACATCAGACTGGCCTGGAGGATTCATTTAGGACAGGGCTCTTTGAAGGGCTGGAGGAGGGGAAAAGGGGAGGAGGACAGAGAAAGCAAAGAGACAAAGTTTGAAAACAGGACATACAATCTACTTCTTATGATATGTCTCAAATACATTCCTAATTAGAGAATGGCTGTGCATTAGCCTGAGCCTTTAGAGAAACAGGAGGATGACACAAGAAAGTCTCCATTTTTAAGAACTTTTGTGGTTTGGGAAGTTCTGAGAAGAAATTTTTTTTCCAGCAAAGTCCCCTTTATTGGTTGGTAGACCAGAAACATTTTATATCTCTATTTCTCTTTCTAGCTGCCTCTCTATCCACCCCTACCTGTCTGTCTGTCTACCTAGCTACCTCTCTCTCTCTCTCTTTCTCTCTCTCTCTCTCTCTCTATATATATATATACATATTTATGTGAATTTGTGTGTATATCTCTCTCTATACACACACACATACTTACACATAATTGTGTGCACATGTATACTTTTTTAAAAAGATGATAACTTTCCATTTTTGTTATGAGAACAAAACTTAGCTCAGAAATTTTTCAAACAAAGACTTATTTTCTCTAGTTTATCTATCTAATGGATAGGATTACAGTTGACTTGACTGCAGTTGACAGCAAAGTCAGAGGTAATTTAATTCAGTACCTCCCCGAACCTGTTGTGTTTCCATGATTCAAAAGAAGAGGTAAAGAGATCTAGTAAGAATAGGAAGGTTTACTCCTGTGTAAAAAATAAGTAAGCCTAAAACCGAAGGATTTTTCCTGAAGTTAATCCTCTGGGAGTATCTGCTTCAGAGGATAAAATAAGGTCATTCAAATTCCTTTTGCCCATGTTATCTCCCTTCCATTTTCTCCCGAGTGACCCTTTCCTCTCCCATCTCTCCCGTACCTTACACCTCCCTTTGCCTGACATACTTAAAATCCAGAAATCCATGTGCTAATTAGTGTGATTATGATCTGCAACCTGTCCAACGATGCCAGGAAGTGAGACACAACCTTTTCAAGTTCAATAGCAACCAGTAACCAGTAACCAGCAACCAAAACAGAGAGAAGTGTTCAGCTAATTTGGGGGAAGGGGTGGTTGAGATTTGTATATTCAAAGTTCAGTGATGACAGGTCACATTCAAGGGGGACAGTCTGTGTGTTAAAGTGAGCCAATAAAGTCAGAAACTTTCTAGGCTAAGCAGAGAGAAGAGAAATTGTTTTTGTGGAATGAGCTGTTAAACGTGGAAACCCAAGAGAATCAGGAAACCTGTTTTCAATCAGACACAAAGATTATTTCTACTTCTTTCAGCTCTAGAAATAAGACTTTTTAAAAGGGTTTGGGGGAGTAGTGAATACTTGGTTTTTCAATTATTAGCCTAGATATACTGTTAGTTTGGGGATGGATTTTTTTGTTGGTAAAGGAAGAAAGAAAATATGTGGATTTTTGTTCACCACTGGGTGAATTTTGTCTCTGGTGCTCCCACCCTTTTGGCATGATCCTTTGCCCACTAATGTTCAGCTAGCATTCCATATGACTCTTTGGAGTTTGGACTGTCATTTACATGGGTGTAAATAAGGGCAAATTTCTTTGCTTATTCTGGCTTAGTGAAAAGGGAAGAACAGATTTGCATGACTTGGCAAGGATTAATATTAGGGTTAATAACTAAATGACAATGACATTTCAAGAAACAAAATCTTTGACCTTAAAACTCTAGTTACCATTATGTTTCTGGGCTGTCACAGAGAAACTCATCAGGCTTAATGATTCTTAATGAAAGTATTCCTTTGATGAATGTTTGAACTATGATTATTCACTAGAAGGAAATGTTTAGAGATATTTTCTGTATGATATATGATGTTTCTGAACAGTACATCTATTATTATTGAATAATAAAGAGATAGTCCACCTTTCCTAATATAGGCTCTGAATATTGGGTAAGCTGCTGAATCTATCTGATGATATCCACAATGCAGGATTGTTAAGAAGATTAAATAAGATATGAAGTTTAGGTATCACAGAGTGTTTTCTTAATTACCATTCTTTTCCAGTTTCTTTATCCATAGACTGAAATTCCTTCAAAGGGATGAACTATGTCTTAATAGATTTTTTTTTTTGCGGTACGCGGGTCTCTCACTGTTATGGTCTCTCCCGTTGGGGAGCACAGGCTCCGGATGCACAGGCTTAGCGGCCATGGCTCACGGGCCTAGCCGCTCTGCGGCATGTGGGATCTTCCCGGACTGGGGCACGAACCCGTGTCCCCTGCATCGGCAGATGGACTCTCAACCACTGCGCCATCAGGGAAGCCCGTCTTAATAGATTTTTATCCTGAATTTATAATACAACATCTGGTCTATGGAAGGAGCTTAAGAAATGTTTATAGAATTTTTCATACAATCCTGAAGGCTGTGAGTTAAGATTTTTCCATGATCCTCTTGCATGCCCCATTCAGTTTTTGTGTTTTCTGTTATTATATCAGGTGGCTGTCTAACTCCCCCATTTTTTTCCTCACAGGATTTGATTCTATTCGTGCTCTCTGTTAAACTAACAGCAAACTCTTCACTTGTCTCGATTTTGTCTTTACTAAACCTCTTGATTCTGAGACTCCATAATGACCACAAATTCTGGTATTGGCTTAATAGAGCAATGACCATTGGCAAGCCTCTCAATGTGACTGATATTGATGTAATAATAGTAGAAAACTAAAGGATTCCTTCACTTAAGAGCAGACTTCTGTAGGCTGTTCACTGCTTGATCCTACTGTGGCTACATTGTTGGGAGTTCTAGCTCATGCCAGTCAGCAAAGGAAGAGTTAGAAGTAGGGAAGACATTTCTTATGCTGCTTCTGTTTCTCCCGACACACACACATACACACATGCACACACACGTAGGCCTTTGTTGCTAATTATGGCATAGTTTGGGTCTTGTGGAATACAAACTGCCAGCCAGGTGAGTCATATTCTGATTTATTGAATAAACATTTTCCATATGAGAAGCAGAGAAAAAAACAAGAAACTATTGCCTGTTCAAGCTGGAAAAGGCTAGTGTTTCCAAGACACTGGACTGCAGTTCTCAGCTGGGCTGGCTGCTGCAGGATCACCTGGGGAACTTTATAAAGAAACTGGCTTTCAAGTCCACCCTTGGAGATTTTCAGCCAAAGCTCTCTTGATGCTGCTTGGATTTGACTAGTTTCAGCAAACACGGCTTTTCCCCAATCTGTTAGTTTTATAACAGAGAACCTGAAAGTCCAGGAAAAAGTGATTTGTCCAAGTTTCTGCAGGGGTAAGAGGCAGAGCTGAGAGGGAGAAGGAATGAATATTTAGTGAATGTGAGAGTTTAATGGGAGTTGTGTTCAGTGCTCTACACCATTGGTTTCATGGACTTGGGAGAGAGGCATTGGCATTTCCATTTAGAGAAGAGTCTCAGAAAGGCTAAGTAATTTGCCCAGGCTCACACATCTAGAAAGTAGTGGAGATAGGCTAAAACAAATTTATCTTATTCTGCAGCCTCCCAGTTTGGATATTGTCTCCTGAACCCTAATCCATGATAATACAGTAGGAATTTACTTATTTTAAGATAAGTGAACTGCTCAAACTGAGTAGATTGTTATTATATTGACATGCCATCACTTAGTTTCATGAACCTACTCAGAACCTGTGCTGATTCTGTTTGCCTCCTTTGAGTTGATAGCATCAACCCCACCCTCTGCAACTAGATTCACTTCAAAATATATCAAAAATATTTATTAAAAAACTACTATGTGCAATAGACAATGCTAGGAACTTAGAGGTAAATATGAGGAATAAAGTTTTGGTATTTATAGAGCCTATAGTATTTAGGGGGATATGAGAAAATAAATATACAAATAAAATGTGATGAGAGTTACACCAAGGTAAGTAGAAGGTGCTTTGGGAATATGTAGCAGGGAAATTTAACCCAGACTCAGGGCCGAGGGAAGCCTCCCTGAAGCTGACAGGTAGAAGATGACAGGTAGAAGATGAACAGAAGTTAGGTGAAATGTGGTGGGGCAGGAACTTGGGGAGGTGGGGGCAGGGGAAGCGGTAGGGTAGGTATTTCAGAAGAGGAAATAGCATGTGTGAATTCCAAAGTCTAGACATTGTGTGAAGAGTTTGCATTTGACCAGTTCAAGGAACCGAAAGAAGCTTATTATTTCTGGAAAGAGAGGGAAGAGAGACTAGATGCTAGGGGATGTAGGAACCTCCAGATGGAGAAAAGCCATGAAAACCCTATTAAGGTCTTTGGATTTTATTTTAAAGCATGGCTAAGCTACTGAAGTTTCCCAATCCTGTAAAAATGATATTTTGACTGGCTTCCTTGTAAAAATGATCTGGGGATTAAAACCAGGGTGTAATATTGGGTTGGCCAAAAACTTTGTTTGGATGTTTCAACAAAACCCGAATGAACTTTTTGGCCAACCCAATATTAAACAGGTTTATAGTTTGGAGGATGCTTTGATGGCACTGTTAGTGATGGATTACGATGGATTGAACTTGGAGGCAGGGAGGCCAGTTAGGAAGCAATTTAATTTGGAAACCAATGCGGTGTTTTATTCATCTTTGTAGTTTTAGCACCTAGTACATTGCCAGGTACCTAATATGAACCACATAAATTTTGCTTGAATGAATAAATGTGGAAATATTGGTTAGGACAAACCATTCCCCCAGTTTTTCTTGCTCATTTTGGCTTCTTATCTTTGTCCCAGCTTTCCCCCTCTCCAGATATACATATATTTTTCCTATCTATCTCGATAAATGCCAAACAATGCTAATGTTTCTAGGTTCAGCTTAAGAATAGCTGCTTCCTTGACAATTCTCAGTTTCACTGATTTCCTATTGCTCTCAATTCCAATATGACTTAGAGTCTGTTTAAAGCTTTGATACCTTGTCATGAATGATGTTGTTTCACGTGGATGAGTCTTCCACTACTTTTAAATTTAGCTTAAGATTTAAAAAAAATATATTAAGTCAACAACCTATCTGTATGTATATATGTATGTATGTATGCATGTATGTATATATGAATCATTAAGCCTAGGAGGCCTGAAAGAGCTGGCTCTTTCACATTCAATTGTGGAAGTATAAAATTTCTTCCTGAAAAAGAAATATATATCTCTCAAGTCTCTTAAGATACTCATACTATTTGACTCCAATTTTTCTGCTGGAAATCTATGCTAAGCAAGTAGGCAGAAATGATGATAGAGATTTAGAGATTTATGTTCAGATACATTTACCTCTGACTAGCAATTTTAAGAAATTAAAGGCAATATGATTATTTAAGCATGGGAGGAGGAAAAGGTTAAATAAGTATCATAATCATATGTAAAATATTATGTAGAAATATGATAGTTGGAAAAATTAACATGGAATGGCAATTGAAAAAGTGAAGTTATAACTCAGTAATAGAGATATTTTTATTTTTATATATTAAAAAAATTTACAATGATGATATAGTTAAACTCACAGTACAAATATTATGTCAAAGCACGGCAAAAATATTTCTTTTTTTACTGTTTCACATTGCCCAAGTTGGCCAATAGGGCTACCATTCAACTTTCAGAAAACCTCTCACGTACCTTCCTGGCAGCCAGTGCAGAAGAAGAAATAAGCTTCCAAGCTGGGTTCTTCTGATGAAACGGAAGTGGGTTTCTCTTCCTCTATCTCTCTCCAGGACAGCCTCTGGAAGGTTGCCATCTTCACATTTTCATGAGCAACCCACCTGTCTGCAACCCACCTCTCTGCAACCCACCTAAGTATTGGGCTTTTCACTTCTGGTTTACCTCCTATGGATGTTCTGAGAAGTGAAACCCTGACATGCTGTGGTAACAGCTGGATGACACAGCAACCTGGGAGTATCTCCTAACAGGATTCCAGAGCCCAGGCTTGCCACATGGTCTGTCTTTTCCATCCTGGCAATTGCTTATGCTCTAAAAGGAAGCATCGCAGTTCAGGCCTGTATCCTCTCTCCCTCTCTGGAGAATTATATTAGACCTGGTTTTTATCCTGTTTAACAGCAGCAGGACATTCCCATGAAGTTCTACCCAGGGATAGCCTGGCTTACTTTGGTGGGAAACAAATACTAGGAGAGTTGTTATCACATTTGTAAATATGTGGGATGAAAGGTTCTGAAGCGAAAGTGTATTATTGGTTATCTCTTGAGTGAGAAAAACTCTCTAATGAAAAACAGCAGCAGTGGCTCCAGCTGGGAGATTCCAGATAGGCCTCTCCTGACATGATATTAAGACCTGTGATGTTTGATGTTTGCTTTTGTGTCTTCCATCTGAAACCTTCTTTGGGTTCTGAGTGTATATTTTGACTGGCTTCCTTGTAATGGAAACAGCCAGCACATACTGGACAGTGTTTAAGGATCTAGGCATGTGCTACTTAAAGTTTCAAAGCAACCCTATGAACCTTCATGACCTCATATGTATAAAACCTGAGGTACAGAGAGATTTCTCAAGATCACATAGATAGTAATTAAGGAGCAAGGACTCAAATCTTGGCAGTCTGACCCAGGCACCCACACTAACCACCATGCTATACCAAATTAACATGTGCAAAATGCTTATAGCAATACCTGACATACTGAAAGTACAAAGTAAGTATCAACTACTGTCAACTATTTTTAGTAATTCTAGGCAGTGACCAATTTTCTAATTTAATTTTATATGCCCATACAAGTAACTCTATTCTCTGTGGGGAATTGAAAAAGACCATCAATCCAGAAATGAATGCTTGTTAAGCTTTCCTGGGCTGGACACTTGGGGGCTATATGACAGAAGAAAGTGGACACAGTCTTGGGATTCACAGATGATAAGTGTGAGATATGGCAAAGTGTGGTCACCATCTTTACTCTACATTTTAGTGGACCTTAAAAAGCTCTTGGTGTCTGTCTTAAATCAAGGAGGTTATAGACAGAGGAGAATGAGGGAGCCAATTGTGAATGAATAACTACAAGGAGCTTTTGAGGCATTTACCCTCCTCCTTACACCCACATATACTTAATTCTTAGGCTGCACATTTTTTATTTGTATTTTTATGAGGTTACCTTTTCTTGATATTAGTTTAACCAAATTTCATCTGGAATAAATACACTGGGGTTAGGGTGGGACTGGGGGAGAAGCACAGAGTACAATACTCCTCCCTACCCTGAGATATACTAGGGAATATTTAAGTTGAAGAATTTTTGGTTTTTATGGGGACAGTTATGCACATATATATGTAGCTAAACAATGTGGGGAAGCCTATCACTTTAAATGCCAAATGAGTGCAGGTTATTATATGTTTTTTTGTAATTCTACAGAATGGCTACTTGATATACAACTGATATCATTCATTGAGAAGCAGTTTTTCTTGGTGGAAGTAGAGAAATAAGAGTACAAAAAAAATGGCTTAGTTTTTTTTTAAAATCACCTTGAAAATAATTAGCTCATCCTTGAAGAAGGATAGATGCTTAGGAAAGATGGCAACAACACAACACACCCTCAACTCTTAGTGGCTTAAAACAGCTAATGTTTAGTCATCACTCACTCGGCATTGCTGAAGCATCTGCTCAATTTTACCCTTACTCTGGGACCCAGGCTGATGGGGCAACCACTATCTGAAGTATAGCCAATTGCAATCTCAGAGAGAAAGACAGAATAATTTTGGGGGGTCTAAAACTATCAATTAATGCCCTTCTCTGTGAATGACATAGTAACACATTCAAATGGCTTCAGATCGAACATGATCCTAGGAAGAGTAATTCTGTGTTTCATTGGAAGAGTAGAGAAATAGAAATATATGGTGAATAACAGCACTAATGACTACCACAGATAGGCAGCATTTAATCAAGGGAGATGAGAGGGAAGGAGGGAGCACCTAAGACCTATTGAGACAGTCAATGAGAAAACTCGAAGAGAAATAAAATGAGCTATAATTGCAAAAGTGCTTGGGGCTAGATTGGGACTCTAAATTAGGGTAAGGAGTTTTGCCTTTTGCACATGAGCCATTGATACCCAAACTTGTTTTTGTCAATGGAGACAATTTGAAAGCAAATCCATACAGATCCCAAATATGTAAAATAGAAAGAAAAGATGGGATTATCTTTGGTGGAAGAAGGGATGAGAGGACCCGAAAACCTTTCCACTTGGCTTCCCACTCCCTCTCTCAATGGAACTGCCATGGCTCTTGGCAATAATTTAATAAAAGTCAAAACTCTAGGAATTTAGAACACTGTCTAGCACATTTAAATATTGTGGAAATGGGAAGTCTGCTGTCAAAACCATGGCTGGAAACTGTAGATTAAAAAGATAAAAAAATGGATTAAAGATAGATTGGAATGAGGGAGAAACTGAGTAGGAAGTTCAATAAAGATGAATAAAATAATAAGATCTCTGAATCTAGGTGTTGACAAGGGTGGATATGTCTCAAAGAAATATTTGACAAACTGGTGACTGATTAGACTTGAGGGTTCATGGCGAGGGCACAGTCAAAGAAAACGACTTGCTTGAGGCTTGTGAACTGGGGGAATGATGTAGTAAGGAATGTTAATATCAGGATCAGGAAGAATTTTAGGATTTAACCAAAAAGTATTTGTATCATGCCTATTGTAAGATATGGAGTACTTTGAAAAAATGTAAATTTAATATTAAATATATTAGTTTCGGGTGGCAGAAAATTATCCTCAAATGCACATCCTAATGCACAGTTTGAAATGTGACATTTGTGCTGAGGAGGACCTGGGGTTGAAGGTGTGGTTTGGCAGGTGTTCACAGAGAAATTAGGTGTAGTTTATATAAAATTGATCATTATAAGCATAGGCTCATATATCTCTGGCTCATATAGAGATGCAATGAATGGTGTGAATCTTATCTTTAGAGTCACTGAACTATATGCTAATCTCTATAAAGTTTGGTATCAATGAGGACAGTGAGAAGGACTTCTCAATCTCACAAACTCAGGTATACTGAAAAACTGTATTTTTTTCCTCTGGGAGTTTGGATGGTAAGTTTATCTTTATGGCATTGGATAAGTAATTCAGAATTCAAACGGCTTGATCTTATTCTTATTTGAGACAGTTCCCCACATTGGAGCAAAGGGTCCTATCTTGAAGCTTGAAGCAGAAGAGACAGTCCTCCTTGTATGTATTCAATATAGTTTTAAGACTTCAGTGGGATAATAACTTGGCAAACAATTGAGACCAAAGAACCCAATTATATGTTCCCAGGGATTAAATTATCAAAGATCTTAAGGAACTATCAAAGGTTCCTAAGGAACCGTTCTTTCCTCTGAGAGTGAGGAAGGAGTGTTCTCTTTCCTCTGCCTGTCAGCTCCTCAGCTTGGCTCAGGGCATATAATTCTTGGCACCTCAGTCATCTGATTCCTTGAAAATGAACAGTGGAGGGACAGGGGCCTAATTTCTCGGGGGCCCTCTTCCATTTAAGATTCCTAACCCTTTGGATTCTAACCCAAGAACTTCTATTGACTCATCCAGGGTCATGGACTGATTAGCCCATTGATATATGTCCTGGGTGTGTGATAGGAGATACACAGGACTATCTCCACATCGTTCCATCATTTCACAATGGTGAGCCTGATGGGATTAGAGATTTAAAAACCTCATTGTTAATACTATAAAAGATAATACACTAATAAGTAAATATCAGATAACTCATCCAAAGCATTGCTGAATGACCAGTGATGGCCTATGGGAAATAAAGGAAAGCATAGGCTAGAACACACCCATCTTATCCTGAGTCAAATGATTAAATAGATTAAGCATCAGATGATAGGGTATTGTGAACTGAGAACTTACTCTTCATGGAAATCTTATTTTATAGAGTGGGTAGCAGAATTTGGGAACTTTTTTCCCTTGTGTAAGGAACAAGCTATGTGGAATAAATCTATAGAGAAATCAGAGTTTCTTAGTGTGTGTATGTACCCCAACATATGTGAGCATGATGCCAAAGAGAGAATAATAGTCTGAAATCAGAAGACTTATGGTCTTGTCTCTGAGACTTCTTAGCTGTGTATTCTTGAGCAAGTTGTCCCCTCTTTGAATTATGGTTTACTCATGTATAATATAAGAGGTATGAATTAAGTATAATTATTTCTAAATTATTATTGCTATTATTATTCCAAATTAATCTAATTTTCAGCTCTAAATTTATACTATTAAGTACCTAACTTATGTGAAGAGTTTTGCATATATTATCTCACTTAATCTTACAACAATATTCTGAAGATTGTATTAATTATCTCATTATAAAAATGAGAAAACTAAGCCTCAGAGAGAATAAGTGACAGACACAAGGTCACACAGCTAGTATGGGGGTAAGCTGGGATTTAAATTCAGTTTTGACTCCAAGTCTCATGCTCTTAACCTCCATGTAATAAAGATTCCCCTATGAGGATCTATGAGTCTTTAGAAATCATAGCCATAAGCAGCATATTCCTTGGTTCTTGTTCCAGTCAGAGATTAGCTGAAGATATTTTGTTCTTTTGAACCAGAATGTTCTTAATGGTGGCAAATTTGTCCTTTGAACATACACCTATCCTTTGTATCATCACAGTTTAGAATAACTCTTGACATATAGGCTCTTAGATTACCATACCACTCTGCCCCCTTTTTTTCCCAAAAAAACATTTCCTCCAGTGAACATCCTAGCCACAGAAAGGCCATCATCTGGTCATCTTTGAAATTGCTCCCAGTCATTATTCAGTTTCTACAGCACCCAAAAGGAAGGTCAAGGGAGGCTGTTGCTGACATTCTTTTCCTATGTCCTCTAATCAGAAGGGGGTGATGTCTCCCAAAGAGCCTAATCTTCTCTTAAGGGCTTGCTCTTAGCTTGCCAGCTGTGACTGCCTCTATACCTTTGTGTATATCTATCTGTATCCCATAAACTGAGGCTTAGATGAGGTTTGGGTAAAATGATTTGCTAATCTGCATATTTGTTTGCCCTATAAACTATTCCCCTTAACTAAAAGACAGTACTATTTTACACCTTTAGCTATAGAACAGACACATCATAGCCTGCTTTACAAAATCACAAGTTGAAATGAGAACACTTGGTTTCCATTCACAGCCTAGTTAGGGTGTCCCTCACATTTCATAAGCCAAAGTCTCTCAGAATGATGGAATCTCGGTTTGGAAAAAGACTTAAAGGTCTTCTACTCCAACTTTCCGTTGACTGAGTATCTTCTACTTCAGAGGTACTCTTTTTCAGGATTCTATAAATGGAAGCTAACCCACCTGGCCCTCCCTAGGGGAACTGCTGGGCTCTGAGTTGGGCTGCTGTTTGGGTATTGGTGGCAGTGCCCACTAGTATACAATTTGGAAGCAAATAGATGTGATTCAGCTGCAAAAATTACAAATTAGATTTTGGCTTTCAGACCAATGTGTATTTTTAGAACCAGAGAAGAATATAACAAACATTATTTTAGGTCTAGTAAAGATTATTAATATTATGTTCAGCAGAATAAAAACTTTTCTGGTTTTCTTCTCCTAAATATAAAATTTTCTAATAATTTCTAATTTCCTCCAAGATAATACTATACATCATTTTTATTCACGATCTTCCTCTTTTTTTAAAAAAGATTTCTTAGAGATTAGAAACGTGAATTTGTTGAGCTCACTTTGTAATAGCTACAGGCCCTAGTTTTGCTAACTGAAAGTTGTTTGAGAGTAGGAATATTTTTCTTTATGTTTACATCACCACCCATGTAGTAGAGTACCTGGAATCCGGTAGGAGCATAAAGCATGCTTGAAGAGTGAGTGGATAATCAGAAAATGTATGTACTGATAATAGAAATTAATGACAGCTGCCTTCTTGATGTGTGCTCACATGGCCTTTCCCTGGTGTATGTGCAGGGAGAGGGAGAGCTCTGTTGTCTTTTTGTCTTCTCATAAGGGCACTAATTCCATCATGAGTGTTCCATTCTCATGACTTCATAAACCTAAATATCTACCAAAGGTGCCACCTTCAAATACTATCATGTTGGTGGTCAGAGACTCAGCATATGGATTTGGGGGGATATGAACATTAACCACATAACAGGTTAAATATCTCTCCCCAAATCATTCCTGTAGTATTTAGACAAGTAAAGGCTGAGGATTCAGGGCTTCCACACACCACACCCAGGCTCCCAATAACACAATTTAGAACCTCCTGAGGGGGAGAAGACTTGCCCTGTTATACCTTCTTTTTTGGCTACTGGACATCCAGTCAAAGGGAATGGGCTTGTGGAGGGGAAGATCCCTTTCATGTTTCTAGAGACTCTGACACTTGTTCACCTTCTTCCCATTGTCTCAGTTATTTCTCCATGTTCTGAGGTATCAGTGATCAAAACAAAAACTTAAGGTGATTCTTAAGTTCTTAAACTTTTGTTTCTAGGAAATAGACTCATTATTAAAATGTTCCTCAATTAACTTGATCAAATAATTCCAAGTGGGAGGACATTTTCTCCTCTACAAAAATGTGTGGGGAAGGCTTGTTGACAACTATTATAGTATTACACTATTGATAGTGCTTCCTTGAACATTTAATTATTGAGTTGGGGAAAAAAATGATTAGTGCACCTCAGGACGATCATTTCTCATCAAACAGATATTCTGCTGGTTTCCTTTGTGGAAATCACCTCCTGGGCTTAATCCCATGTTACTTGATATGTTTTACCTCATGCCTAGGGCTGAATATTGTGAAAATTTCTTTTAAACTAAAAAAATATCACGGAGTAATCTGTGGTTAAAAAACACAGCAAAAGTTGACTTTATTGAGACATTTTTGCCTTGGTCTGATAAGCCATGGTATCTAAGTAGTCCTAGCCAGAAGCAAAATGGGAATTAGGGGAATGTTATTCTTTCTTGTCAAGCTCCCATCTCTTTTTCCATTCATATTCCAGAAAACTTTATATCTCATCAAAACTTTCCTGTCCCATGACATGAAGAAGTAAAATATGACCTCAAAAACACAAAATGTGGGGGAGAGTAAAAAAATATAGATCTTTTAGAATGTGTTTGAACTTAAATGATATCAGTTTAAAACAAATTCATATAGTTATAGGTCAACATATATGAACCCTATGGTAACCACAAATAAAAAACCTACAATCAATCAACACCAAAAAACTAAAGAGAAAGGAAAACAAGCATACAACTAAAGAAAATCATCAAACCACAAGGTATGAAACTAAGAGAAGAAAAAAAGAACAGAGAAAAACTAGAAAAACAACCAGAAAACTAGTAAAAAAATGACAGTAAGTCCATACCTATCAATAATCACTTAAAGTCAATGGACTAAATGCTCCAATTAAAAGACATAGAGTGACTGGATTAAAAAAAAAACTCATTCATATGCTGACTACAAGAGATTCACTTCAGAGCTAAAAACACACAAAGACTGAAAGTAAGGGGATGGAAAAAAATTTAATGCAAATGAAAACCCAAAGAAAGCTGGGGTAACTATACTCATATCACATAAAGTCTGTAACAAAAGACACAGGAGGGCAGTGTATAATGTCAAAGGGATCAATACAAGAAGAGGATATAACATTCTTTAACATATATCCACCTAATACAGGAATACCTAAATATATAAAGCAAATATTAACAGACATAAAGGGAAATTGACAATAATACAATAACGGTATGGGATTTTAACACCCCAGTTACATCAATGGACAATGGACTTACAACAATGGACAGATCATTCAGACAGAAAATCAATAAGGGAATAGTGTTCCTAAATGACACAAAAGAACAGTTGGACTTAATAGATATCTACAGGACAGTCCACCCCAAATACACATTCTTTTCAAGTACACATGAAACATTATCCAGGATAGAACAAATGCTAGGTCACAAAACAAGTTCCAACAAATTTAAAAGGACAGAAATTATATCAAGCATTTTTTCTGACCATCAATTACAGGAAGAAAACTGGGGAAAACCCACAAACACATGGAGACATATCAACATGCTACTAAAAAACCAATGAATCAATGAAGAAATCAAAGAGGAAATCAGAAAATACCTCAAGACAAATGAAAGTAAAAAACACAACTTTCCAAAATAACTGGGACACAGCAAAAGCAGTTCTAAGAGGGAAATTTACAGAGATACAGGACTTCCTCAAGAAACAAGAAATATCTCAAATAAGCAACCTAAACTACCATCTAAAAGAGTTAGAAAAAGAAGAACGAACAAAGTCCAAAGACAGTAGAAGGAAGGAAATAATTTAGATCAGAAAGGAAATAAATAAAATAGAGACAAAAAAACAGAAGAAAAATCAATGAAATCAAGAGCTGTTTTTTTTTATTTAAAGATAAGCAAAGTGATTAGACAGGCTCATAAAGAAAAAAAGAGAGGAGACCCAAATAAACAAAATAAGAAGTGAAAGAGGAGAAACTACAACCAATATCACAGAGATACAAAAAAAAATCATAAGGGAATACTACAGTTTTATGACAACAAATTGGACAACCTAGAGGAAATGCATAAATTTCTAGAAACATACAATGTTCCAAGATTGAATCTGGAAGAAATAAGATAATCTGAACAGACCAATATCTAGTAGTGAAATTGAATAAGTAATTTAAAAACTCCCAGGATACAAAAGTCCAGGACCAGAGAGTTTCACAGGGTAATTCTACCAAACATATAAATAAGAGCTGATACTCATCCTTCCCAAACTCTTCCAAAAAATTGAAGAGGAGGAAATGCTCCCAAATTTACTCAATGAAGCCAACATTATCCTGATACTGAAAACAGAGAAAGACACTACAAAGAAATAAAATTATAGGCCAATATGTCTGATGAATATAGATGCAAAAATTCTCAACAAATACTACTCAGCCATAAAAAGGAACGAAATTGAGTTATTTGTAATGAGGTGGGTGGACCTAGAGTCTGTCATACAGAGTGAAGTAAGTCAGAAAGAGAAAAACAAATACCATATGCTAATGCACATATATGGAATCTAAAAAAAACGGTACTGATGAACCTAGTGGTGGGGCAGGAATAAAGACACAGACATAGAGAATGGACTTGAGGACACTGGGCAGGGAAGGGGAAGCTGGGACGAAGTGAGAGGCATTGACATATACACACTACTCAATAAAAAATAGATGGTGAGTGGGAAGCTGCAGCATAGCACAGGGAGATCAGCTCGATGCTTTGTGATGACCTAGAGGGGTGGGATAGGGAGGGTAGGAGGGAGGCTCAAGAGGGAGGGGATATGGGGATATATGTATACTTATAGATGATTCACTTTGTTGTACAGCAGAAACTAACACAACATTGTAAAGAAATTACACTCTAACAAAGATATTAAAAAAAAAAACCCAAAAATATCCCCCAAATATTAGTAAACCAAATCCAACAACATATAAAAATGATCATACACCATCATCAACTGGGATTTATCCCCCAAGGATGCAAGGATGGTTCAAGTCCAAAAATCAAAAAATGTGATACATGACATTAACAAAAGGAAGAATAAAAATCACATGATCATCTCAATAGTGATATGAAAAGCATTTGAGAAAATTCAACAACCACTCGTGATAAAAACTCTCATCAAAGTTGGCATAGGGTAAGTCCATTTATGACAAACCCATAGCTAACATCATACTCAATGATGAAAAGCTGAAAGCCTTTCCTCTAAATTCAGGAACAAGACAAGGATGCCCACTCTTGTTACTTCTATTTAATATAGTACTGGAGGTCCTAGCCACAGCAATCTGACAAGAAAAAGAAATAAAATGACTCCAAATTAGAAGGGAAGTAGTAAAAGTGTAACTATTTGTAGATGACATGATAACATATATAGAAAACCCTAAAGCCTCCACCTAAAAACTATTAGAACTAATAAAAGAATTCAGTAAATTGGCAGGATACAAGATTAATATATAGAAATCTGTTGCTTTTCTAGATACTAAAAATGAACTATCAGAAAGAGAAAACCAAAAAAAAAAATCCCATTTAAAATTGCATCAAATGACAAGGGGAAGATGGTGGAAGAGTAAGACGCGGAGATCACCTTCCTCCCCACAGATACACAGGAAATACATCTACACGAGGAACAACTCCTAGAGAACACCTACTGAACGCTGGCAGAAGACCTCAGACTTCCCAAAAGGCAAGAAAGTCCCCACATACCTGGGTAGGGAAAAGAAAAAAGAATAAACAGAGACAAAAGGATAGGGACGGGACCTGCATCAGTGGGAGGGAGCTGTGAAGGAGGAAAGGTTTCCACACACTAGGAAGCCCCTTCGTGGGTGGAGACTGCGGGTGGCGGAGGGGGAAAACTTCAGAGCCATGGAGGAGAGCGCAGCAACAGGGGTGCAGAGGGCAAAGTGGAGAGATTCCTGCACAGAGGATCAGTGCCGACCAGCACTCACCAGCACGAGAGGCTCGTCTGCTCACCCGCTGGGGAGGGTGGGGCTGGGAGCTGAGGGCTTTGGTCGGAGTGCAGGGAGAGGACTGGGGTTGGCGGCATGAACACAGCCTGCAGGGGGTTAGTGCACCACGGCTAGCTGGGAGGGAGTCCAGGGAAAAGTCTGGACCTGCCGAAGAGGCAAGAGACTTTTTCTTCCCCCTTTGTTTCCTGGTGCGTGAGGAGAGGGGATTAAGAGCACTGCTTAAAGGAGCTCCAGAGATGGGCGCGAGCCGCGGTTAAAAGTGTGGACCCAGAGACGGGAATGAGATGCTAAGGCTGCTGCTGCTGCCACCAAGAAGCCTGTGTGTGAGCACAGGTCACTATCCACACTTCCCTTCCGGGGAGACTGTGCAGCTCGCCACTTCCACGGTCCCGGGATTCAGGGACAACTTCCCCAGGAGAACGCATGAGCGCCTCAGGCTGGTGCAACGTCATGCTGGCCTCTGCTGCCGCAGGCTCACCCTGCACTCCGTGCCCCTCCATCCTCCAAGCCTGAGTGAGCCAGAGTCTCCGAAGCAGCTGCTCCTTTAACCCCGTCCTGTCTGACCGAAGAACAGATGCCCACCGGCGACCTACATGCAGAGGTGGGGCCAAATCCAAAGCTGAGCCCCTGGGAGCTGTGACAACAAAGAAGAGAAAGGGAAATCTCTCTCAGCAGCCTCAGAAGCAGTGGATTAAAACTCCACAATCAACTTGATGTACCCTGCATCTGTGGAATACCTGAATAGACAACGAATCATCCCAAATTGAGGAGGTGGACGTTGAGAGCAAGATTAATGATTTTTTACCCTTGTCCTCTTTTTGTGAGTGTGTATTTGTATGCTTCTGTGTGAGATTTTGTCTGTATAGCTTTGATTCCACCATTTGTCGTAGGGTTCTATCCGTCCATATTTTTTTGTTTGTTTAGTTTTGTTTGTTTTTTCTTTTCAAAAAAATTTTTTTTCTTAGTAATTATTTTTTATTTTAATAACTCTATTTTATTTTATCTTACTTTATTTTATCTTCTTTCTTTCTTCCTTTCCTTCCTTCCCTCCTTCCTTACTTCCATCCTTCCTTCCTCCCTCCCTCCCTCCCTCCCTCCTTTCGTTCTTTCTTTCTTTCTTTCTTTCTACTTTTTCTCCCTTTTATTCTGAGCTGTGTGGATGAAGGGCTCTTGATACTTCAGCCAGGAGTCAGTGCTGTGCCTCTGAGGTGGGAGAGCCAACTTCAGCACACTGGTCCACAAGAGACCTCCCAGCTCCACATAATATCAAATGGCGAAAATCTCCCAGAGTTCTCCACCTCAACACCAGCACCCAGCTTTACTCAATGACCAGCAAGCTACAGTGCTGGACACCCTATACAAAACAACTAGCAAGACAGGAACACAAACCCACTCATTAGCAGAGAGGCTGCCTAAAATGATAATAAGTCCACAGACACCCAAAAAAAACCACCAGAGGTGGACCTGCCCACCAGAAAGACAAGATCCAGCCTCATCTACCAGAACACAGGCACTAGTACCCTCTACCAGGAAGCCTACACAACCCACTGAACCAACTTTAGCCACTGGGCACAGACACCAAAAACAACGGGAACTACGAACTTGCAGCCTGCAAAAAGGAGACCCCAAACACAGTAAGATAAGCAAAATGAGAAGACAAAGAAACACACAGCAGTTGAAGGAACACGATAAAAACCCACCAGACCTAACAAATGAAGAGGAAATAGGGAGTCTACCTGAAAAAGAATTCAAAATAATGATAGTAAAGAAGATCCAAAATCTTGGAAATAGAATGGAGGAAATGCAAGAAACATTTAACAAGGACCTAGAAGAACTAAACATAAAAGAAGCAATGATGAACAACACAATAAATGAAATGAAAAATACTCTAGATGGGATCAATAGCAGAATAACTGAGGCAGAAGAACGGATAACTGACCTGGAAGATAAAAGAGTGGAAATAACTACTGCAGAGCAGAATAAAGAAAAAAGAATGAAAAGAACTGAGGACAGTCTCAGAGACCTCTGGGACAACATTAAATGCACCAATTTTTGAATTATAGGGGTTCCAGAAGAAGAAGAGAAAAAGAAAGGGACTGAGAAAATATTTGAAGAGATTATAGTTGAAAACTTCCCTAATATGGGAAAGGAAATAGTTAATCAAGTCAAGGAAGCACAGAGAGTCCCATACAGTATTAATCCAAGGAGAAATACGCCAAGACACATATTAATCAAACTGTCAAAAATTAAATACAAAGAAAGCATATTAAAAGCAGCAAGGGAAAACAAAAAATAACACACAAGGGACTCCCCATAAGGTTAACAGCTGATTTTTCAGCAGAAACTCTGCAAGCCAAAAGGGAGTGGCAGGACATATTTAAAGTGATGAAGGAGAAAAACCTGCAATGGAGATTACTCTACCCAGCAAGGATCTCATTCAGATTTGATGGAGAAATTAAAATCTTTACAGGCAAGCAAAAGCTGAGAGAGTTCAGCACCACCAAACCAGCTTTACAACAAATGCTAAAGGAACTTCTATAGGTAAGAAACAAAAGAGAAGGAAAAGACCTACAAGAATGAACACAAAACAATTAAGAAAATGGGAATAGGAACATACATATCGATAATTATCTTAAATGTAAATGGACTAAATGCTCCCACCAAAAGACACAGATTGGCTGAATGGATACAAAAACAAGACCCATATATATGCTGTCTACAAGAAACGTACTTCAGACCTAGAGACACATACAGACTGAAAGTAAGGGGATGGAAAAAGGTATTCCATGCAAATGGAGACCAAAAGAAAGCTGTAGCAACAATTCTTATATCAGACAAAATAAACTTTAAAATAAAGACTATTACAGCTTCCCTGGTGGTGCAGTGGTTGAGAGTCCACCTGCTGATGCAGGGGATATGGGTTCATGCCCTGGTCTGGGAAGATCCCACATACCACAGAGCGGCTGAGCCCGTGAGCCATGGCCGCTGAGCATGCACATCCGGAGCCTGTGCTCTGCAACTGAAGAGGCCACAGCAGTGAGAGCTGTGCATAACACACACACACACACACACACACACACACACACACAAAGACTATTAGAAGAGACAAATAAGGACACTACATAATGATCAAGGGGTTGATCCAAGAAGAATATATAACAATTGTAAATATTTATGCACGCAACATAGGAGCACCTCAATACATAAGGCGAATACTAACAGCTATAAAAGGAGAAATTGACAGTAACCCATTCATAGAAGGGGACTTTAACACCCCACTTTCACTAATCGACAGGTCATCCAAAATGAAAATAACTAAGGAAACACAAGCATTAAATGATACATTAAAAAAGATGGACTTAATTGAAATTTTAGGACATTCCATCCAAAAACAACAGAATACACATTTTTCTCAAGTGCTCATGGAACATTTTCCAGGATAAATCATATCTTGGGTCACAAATCAAGCCTTGGTAAATTTAAGAAAATTGAAATTGTATCAAGTATGTTTTCCAACCACTATGCTATGAGACTAGATATCAATTACAGGAAAAGATCTGTAAAAAACACAAACACATGGAGGCTGAACAATACACTACTTTATAACGAAGTGATCACTGAAGGAATCAAAGAGGAAATCAAAAAATACCTAGAAACAAATGACAATGGAGACACGATGACCCAAAACCTATGGGATGCAGCAAAAGCAGTTCTAAGAGGGAAGTTTATAGCAACACAATTCTACCTTAAGAAACAGGAACCATCTCGAATAAACAACCTAACCTTGCACCTAAAGCAATTAGAGAAAGAAGAACAAAAAACCCCCAAAGTTAGCAGACGGAAAGAAATCATAAAAATCAGATCAGAAATTAAATGATAAAGAAATGAAGGAAACGATAGCAAAGATCAATAAAACTAAAAGCTGGTTCATTGAGAAGATAAACAAAATTGATAACTCATTAGCCCGACTCATCAAGAAAAAAAGGGAGAAGACTGAAATCAATAGAATTAGAAATGAAAAAGAAGAAGTAACAAATGACACTGCAGAAATACAAAAAATCATGAGAGATTACTACAAGCAACTCTATGCCAATAAAATGGACAACCTGGAAGAAATGGACAAATTCTTAGAAATGCACAATCTGCCAAGACTGAATCAGGAGGAAATAGAAAAAATGAACAGACCAATCACAAGCACTGAAATTGAAACTGTGATTAAAAATCTTCCAACAAACAAAAACCCAGGACCAGATGGCTTCACAGGTGAATTCTATCAAACATTTAGAGAAGAGCTAACACCTATCCTTCTCAAACTCTTCCAAAATATAGCAGAGGGAGGAACACTCCCAAACTCATTCTACAAGGCCACCATCACCTTGATAGCAAAACCAGATAAGGATGTCACAAAGAAAGAAAACTACAGGCCAATATCACTGATGAACATAGATGCAAAAATCCTCAACAAAATACTAGCAAACAGAATCCAACAGCACATTAAACGGATCATACACCATGATCTAGTGGGGTTTATTCCAGGAATGCAAGGATTCTTCAATATATGCAAATCAATCAATGTGATAAAGCATATTAACAAATTGAAGGAGAAAAACCATATGATCATCTCAATAGATGCAGAGAAAGCTTTTGACAAAATTCAACACCCATTTATGATAAAAACCCTGCAGAAAGTAGGCATAGAGGGAACTTTCCTCTACATAATAAAGGCCATATATGACAAATCCACAGCTGCCATCGTCCTCAATGGTGAAAAACTGAAAGCATTTCCACTAAGATCAGGAACAAGACAAGTTGCCCACTCTCACCACTCTTATTCAACATAGTTTTGGAAGTTTTAGCCACAGCAATCAGAGAAGAAAAGGAAATAAAAGGAATCCAAATTGGAAAAGAAGAAGTAAAGCTGTCACTGTTTGCAGATGACATGATACTATAATAGAGTATCCTAAAGATGCTACCAGAAAACTATTAGAGCTAATGAATGGATTTGGTAAAGTAGGAGGATACAAAATTAATGCACAGAAATCTCTGGCATTCCTATACACTAATGATGAAAAATCTGAAAGTGAAATCAAGAAAACACTCCCATTTACCATTGCAACAAAAAGAATAAAATATCTAGAATATACCTCTCTAAGGAGACAAAGACCTGTATGCAGAAAATTATAAGACATGGATGAAATAAAGATGTTACAAATAGATGGAGAGACATACCATGTTCTTGGATTGGAAGAATGAACATTGTGGAAATGACTATACTCCCCAAAGCAATCTACAGATTCAATGCAATCCCTATCAAACTACCACTGGCATTTTTCACAGAACTAGAACAAAGTATTTCACAATTTGTATGGAAACACAAAAGACCCCGAATAGCCAAAGCAATCTTGAGAACGAAAAATGGAGCTGGAGGAATCAGGCTCCCTGATTTCAGACCATACTACAAAACTACAGTAATCAAGACAGTATGGTACTGGCACAAAAACAGAAAGATAGATCAATGGAACAGGATAGAAAGCCCAGAGTAAACCCATGCACATATGGTCACCTTATCTTTTTTTTTTTTTAACATCTTTATTGGGGTATAATTGTTTTACAATGGCGTGTTTGTTTCTGCTTTATAACAAAGTGAATCAGTCATACATAAACATATGTTCCCATATGTCTTCCCTCTTGCGTCTCCCTCCCTCCCACCCTCCCTATCCCACCCCTCCAGGCTGTCACAAAGCACCGAGCCAATATCCCTGTGCCATGCGGCTGCTTCCCACTAGCTATCTACCTTACTGCGTTTGTTAGTGTGTATATGTCCATGACTCTCTCTCGCCCTGTCACAGCTCACCCTTCCCCCTCCCCATAACCTCAAGTCCGTTCTCTAGGAGGTCTGCGTCTTTATTCCTGCCTTACCCCTAGGTGGTCACCTTATCTCTGATAAAGGAGGCAGGAATGTACTGTGGAGAAAGGACAGCCTCTTCAATAAATGGTGCTGGGAAAACTGGACAGGTGCATGTAAAAGTATGAGATTAGATCACTCCCGAACACCATACACAAAAATAGGCTCAAAATGGATTAAAGACCTAAATGTAAGGCCAGAAACTATCAAACTCTTAGAGGAGAACATAGGCAGAACACTCTATGACATAAATCACAGCAAGATCCCTTTTGACCCACCTCCTAGAGAAATGGAAATAAAAACAAAAGTAAACAAATGGGACCTAATGAAATTTCAAAGCTTTTGCACAGCAAAGGAAACCATAAACAAGACCAAAAGACAACCCTCAGAATGGGAGACAATATTTGCAAATGAAGCAACTGACAAAGGATTAATCTCCAAAATTTATAAGCAGGTCATGCAGCTCAATAACAACAACAACAAAAAAACCCAATCCAAAAGTGGGCAGAAGACCTAAATAGCCACTTCTCTAAAGAAGATATACAGACTGCCAACAAACACATGAAAGAATGCTCATCATCATTAATCATTAGAGAAATGCAAATGAAAACTACAATGAGATATCATCTCACACCAGTCAGAATGGCCATCATCAAAAAATCTAGAAACAATAAATGCTGGAGAGGGTGTGGAGAAAAGGGAACACTCTCGCACTGCTGGTGGTAATGTGAATTGGTACAGCCACTATGGAGAACAGTATGGAGGTTCCTTAAAAAACTACAAATAAAACTACCATATGACCCAGCAATCCCACTACTGGGCATATACCCTGAGAAAACCATAATTCAAAAACATTCATGTACCAAAATGTTCATTGCAGCTCTATTTACAATAGCCTAGAGATGGAAACCACCTCAGTGTCCATCAACAGATGAATGGATAAAGAAGATGTGGCACATATATACAATGGAATATTACTCAGCCATAAAAAGAAACGAAATTGAGCTATTTGTAATGAGGTGGATAGACCTAGAGTCTGTCATACAGAGTCAAGTAAGTCAGAAATAGAGAGACAAATACCATATGCTGACACAGATATATGGAATTTAAGAAAAAAATGTCATGAAGAACCTAGGGGCAAGACAGGAATATAGACACAGACCTACTAGAGAATGGACTTGAGGTTATGGGGAGGGGGAAGGGTAAGCTGTGACAAAGTGAGAGAGAGGCATGGACATATATACACTACCAAACGTAAAATAGATAGCTAGTGGGAAGCAGCCACATAGCACAGGGAGATCAGCTCGGTGCTTTGTGACCACCTAGAGGAGTGGGATAGGGTAGGTGGGAGGGAGGGAGATGCAAGAGGGAAGAGATATGGGAACATATGTATATGTATAACTGATTCACTTTGTTATAAAGCAGAAACTAACACACCATTTTAAAGCAATTATACTCCAATAAAGATGTAAAAAAATTGCATTAAAAAGAATAAAATACCTAGGAATAAACTTCAACCAAGGTGAAAGAGTTATACTCTGAAAACTATAAACCACTGATGAAGGAAATTAAAGATATGAAGAATGGAATGGTATCCCATGGTCATGGGTTGGAGGAAGTACTATTGCTAAAATACACATACTAACCAAAGCAATCTATAGATTGAATGCAATCCCTATCAAAATACCCATATTCAAAAAACAAAAACACAAAATTTCCCTGTCGTAGGTCCAATTCCCTTAGAACCTTGGTGACTTTTAGGTGACAAAAACTGAGAATGAACAATTCAGACAGTTTTACTTGCTTAAGTTTTAATTGTTTAAAGCATTATTGCCTTTTCATCAAGGGATTTTTAGTATTTATTATTATTTGCACATCATTTTGCCAGGGGCTTGGGGTGAAAGTGGGGGTTGAGCAAAAATATGAGAAAAGTAATCTCTGTCCTCAAAGTTTCTCTAGTTGTAAAGACAAAGCATACCTATAAGAAATTTAAGTTAATAGAAACTATAGTAAGTGCCATGCTATAATGTACATCAATGTGTTATTAATAGCCAGATGAGAGGAAAAGTGATATTATGATTTTATCAAAAGTGTGCAAATCTCTCAAAGTCCTCAAGAAGTAATTTTAATGGTCATTATGTCTATTTAATGGCTCCTTCAGAACTTGCTGCAGGTATATACAAAAAGGTCTCTATGATTTTGGTCAGAGTGGCCTTTTGGTGACCCTCTAATCTCATCAAACAGACTGATAACTAAATCAACATTCAGGTACCATCTGCTGAGCTGAAAATGCTGGTTTGAGGGAGGTTTGTAGAAAAGTTCTCCATCCACAGTGTTGCCAATAAGAAGGCAGGAGGGAAGCAACAGGCAATGAAGTAAATGGCAGCAATTAATGTCAGCACACAAAGGGAACACCTAGTGGGCTAAGGGAGTTAATGCATTTTCCTGACTTGCTGTTAGTAAAACCTAATTAAATCAGATGCTACTATTTTAAACTCTTGGCTCATTTGGACTGTCCTGAGCTAAGTTTTGCTTCTACTCTAGCTATGAAAGAAAGGGTTTTCTAAGCAAATTACTGGGGTAAACAAGATTGCAGAGAATTAAAATGTTTTATAGAATAGTAGAGAGTGAATTTGCAAGAAAACAATCATTGTGCTAATTTTAAACTGTTTTTACCTGTTCATTAAAGCAACTCATTAAAGACCTCTGCCTCTTAACACTTTGTTATGCTAGTTTGAGTTGTTATGTTTACTAGGTAGTAAACAGGAAATTTAATTCAGACTTTTTTAATTCATACTGGCCTCTTCACAGGCCAGTTAGTTTGAATTAATGAAATTTGTTTATGGTGAGGACAACCTCAGAAAGTCATTCTGGGGAGATCATTAGACTTCATTGCTTTCTTTCTGAAGGTTAAGTTATGAGTTTGCAGCGGTCACATAATACTTTTAGCTGTACACAGATTTCTACATAGTTACATAAAGGGAAAGTTCATGGCCATGATCTTCTGAATGGAGACAAGTAGTTAAGATCTATGACTGAGCATCACATTCATACATATTTTTGACTGCTTGATCCCTAGGAAGAGAATGAAAGGAAAGAGCAGGGTAGATCTCTACTGAAGAAGTTTTAGATTATTGTGAGAGAACCAGGAGCATCTATAGTTAGCACTTTTTAAAAGGACTCCAAAGAATTAAAGAGATCTGCAGATGATCTCTGGCATTTGCCAGTTCTTTATTGTATTTGTTTACTTTACATAAGTATATATATGTATTTTTTTTTCTATTTTAGTCTAATGATAATGATAATCTAAAGAAAAGACAAACACTCTGGATATTTTGAATGGCTACTTAATAACCTACCCTCAATTGTCATAGCTTTGTCTATTTGTGTTTATTATGGCATTGATACAAAGGAGAACTATCTAATGCTTACCAGTAATAAGAAAAGAGCAGAGATATAAGAAATGTATAAATGGTGTTCCTGTCATGAGAAAGTATCACTGAGAGCTGTGCAAATAAAACATTCCTGGAATTTGAATACAAAAAACTGGTGGGAGAATCAAATCACCTGTGACAAATTGTGCTAGATTTGTTGAACTACCCCAGAACAAAACACACCATATATGCATTGTGAGCAGTGATAAAATTCCAGCAGAATAATTACATTTAAATTAATGTTGATTTTATTAGTTTTCTTTGAAATTAGTTTACACATTTGTTTGGGTTTTATAGTTTGCTAAGAGTCAGAGGTATATGGGATTTATAGGTAGTTTTATGTTTATTCATATTTAAGTAACAATATAATAAATATAATTTAAACTAACCCTAGGAATCCAAGAGGAATTTATTCTTTAAAAGGAGGTTAGAGAACTAATGATTGATAAAACCACAGATTATTGGAAATTGAGTACTCCTTAGAGATCATTGTCCAGTGTTTCTGAGACTGAGTTCCAGGGAACTCTGGTTTGGGTGGTGTTCATAGATAAGCCAAGAAAAACAGAGGATGGAGGTTTCTGTGATCAATAAGTCCTGGAAAAGAATAGCTGCTATCGCCTCTCCTGAAGACTCACAGCACTCTCTCATGAAATAAAGCCTCAGCAAGAATTACCTGTCCAGTTTTGTTCAAAGCAGCATTTCCCAATCTTATCAGCACCCAGAGCCCCTTGCCTTAGATGACCTGCCTCCAATCTCCACTAAAATTCTCCAACAGAACTGTAGCATGAGAAATACTGCTTAGCATCCAGGCCCTCATTTTGCAGACTGGGACATGAAGAGGCTATAGCAGGCTAAATAGTGTCCTCCCAAAACTTATGTCTACCTGGGATGTCAGAATGTAATCTTATTTGGGAGTAAGGTCTTTGCAGATGTAATTGGTTAAGATGACGCTGTGATAGTTAATTTTAGGTGTCAACTTGACTGGGCCATGGAGTGCCCAGATATTTCATCAAACGTCAGTCTGCACGTTTCTATGAGGGTGTGTTTGGATGGGTTTAACATTTAAATTGATGGAGCAAAGCAGGCTGGGCCTCATCCAATCAGTTGAATACCTTGAATAGAACAAAAAGACTCGCCCTTCCTCAAATAAGGGGGAATTCCTGATACCTGACTGCCTTCAACCTGGGGCATTGTTTTCTCCTGCCTCAGACTCAAACTGAGACTTTGGCTTTTCCTGGATCTACAGCATGCTGGCATTTTGACTTAGAACTAAGCATCAGCTTTCCGGGGTCCTGGTCTTGAAACTTGTCAGCCTCCATAATCATATCAGCCGATTCCTTATAATAAATCTTTCTGCATTTATATGTATCCTACTCGTTTTATTTCTCTGGAGAACCCTGAGTGGTACAGAGGTCACGGAGGATTAAGGTGGGTCCTAAATTGAACAACTGGTATCCTTATAAGAAGAGAAAACAGAGACACAGAAGAAACAAACAGGAAAAGGCCATGTAATGACAGAAGCGGAGACTGAAATGATACATCAACAAGACAAGGATAGCAAAGGATTGCTGACAATCACCAGAGGCTGTGAAGAGTCATGCAGCATATTCCCCTTCCAAGGTTCCAGAAGGAGCTAACATTGCTGACACCTTGATTTTGGACTTTTGGCATCCCGAACTGTGAGATAATAAATTTTTATCATTTGAAGATACACAGTTTGTGGTAATTTGATATGGCAGGCCTATTAAACTAATAGAGAGAGGGGGGAAAGGGAAAGGCAGAAGCAGCCAGAGAGAGGGAGAGAGGCAAAGAGAGAGAGAGAGAGAAGTGGCCTACTCCTACTCTTAGGCAAAGGCAGGACAGGAGACTGAGTCTCTGACTTGGAAGCCAATACTCTTTTCATTGCATTTATTCATTTTTTCCATCCCTACCTTGTTCCAGAATAAAATGTAAGCATATAATTTTTCTTCCACAAATAAATACAACAGAAACTAAAGGCAAAACACAGACAATATAAAAAACTAAACAAACCCATTTCTAGAAGCAGCATAGCACTAATTATCTATGTAACTGATATTTATACTGCTCTAAGAAAAGCTGGATTTCCCCAAGTGTAAGACAGTATCTTTCTATAGGATGTCAGAACTGAAAGGGACCTTTGAGAACATCTGAAACAATTACTTTATTTTAAAGATATAAACATTAGTACATTAGTGTCCTATTCCTTCTGTAATGAGGAATAGGAGTGTAGTTTGTTTTACCACAAACTTAGTGGTTTAAAAACAACACAACTTTATTTTCTTATAGTTCTGGAGGTCAGAAGTCCAAAATTAGATTCAGTAGGCTAAAATCAAGGTGTCAGCAGGATTGGCTATGTCTGTTCTGGAGGCTCTAGGGAAAAATCTGTTCCTTTGTCTTTTCCAGCTTCTAGAGGCTGTCCACAATCTTTGCCTGCTGGCCCTGTATCACTCTGACTCCCACTTCTGTCATCATCTCCTTCACACCTTTGGCTCTCCTGCCTTCCTCTTATAAAGACCTTAATGATTAAGTTGGGCCCACCTGGATAATCCAGGATAATCTTCCTATCTCAAAATTCTTACTGTTATCACGTGTGCAAAATTTAGTTTACGTGTAAGGTAACACACAGTCTTTGGGGATTAGGATGTGAGCATCTTTAGGGAATCATTATTCAGCTTACCACAGCTTTCCAGTGTGATTAGAATTTAGACTGGCATACCCCCATGCCATTGCTTCATCCATAATTCCATAATGCATGGTATCATAAGAGTGACCTTGTAGTTCAGGGTTTTCTCAGACTTCCAGGGTGTATGAAGCACACATAGGAACAGTATTAACAAATTATATTTCAAATTATGCATAGTAATTAAAATATAGAAAACAGAGTTTGTGAAATATATTATTGCAAATTGGGACTTGCTTCAATTCATAAATGACTACTGCTTTAGTCACTTGACAAAAGGATGGAGCTTGGTGCCACTGCCATAGCTCTATGATGCCCTTGGCCACGCAGCAGTCACAGTGGTGACTGCCTTTTTAGAATCCTTGTGAATTTGAGAAGGAACCCAATCCCAGGTTACTCCTTAAAAATGAATACAGATATTTTTGTTTGCTCATAAAGTTGTGCAAGGATAATAATGCCTCATGCTTATGTAGAAATATTTACAGGTCACTAAGCATGTTAATGTAGGATATCTCAGGTAATTTTGCAATAAGCCACAAAGGTAGGCGGGAGTAACAACTTTATCCCATTTTAGATATGGGCAAACTGAGGCTCAGAGGAGCTGTGTGAATTGTCCAAGGTCACACCTTTATAAGTCAGTGGGTCTGGGACTCAGACCCAGATTTCCTGACTCCAGCTCTCAGGTTGTTCTGAGACCAATAGCTAGGTAAGGCAAACAGAAATCAACCAACAAACCAATCAATCAGGTCCATCAAAAGGGGATAATGAATAATAAGACAAATTACCTTCTAAGTTGAATTAAGAGACTCATAGGATGGCAACTATGTGTTTTGACTGTTGAAATTTTAAAAATAGGTTAATAGCATGAAACTCTTTTAAATGTAACAGGAATTTCTGACTAGACTCAGAACTATGTTATATGGAAACTCAAAGCTCAAATAAATTCAGCCTCTCACTCAACTTCTGTTGAGTATCGGAAACTAAATGGAATTTAAGGTTTAAGAAAATATGTTTCTATTAAAAATCCTTATGTTTCATGCCTCCATCTTTTCTTATTTTGGCCATGTTTTACAGGAAAATAGTATGTATACTATTTTTTGTTAGCAGAAACTGAAACTGTGCAATGTCTAATTTACTATTAGAAATAAATGTGACATAAAATATACAATAAAAAAATCAAGCTTTTTTTTACCAGTTAGGAGAAAGCACAATTTTGTGATGGCCTGATTCCTCTGACATAGGTTAAATTCTAAATGGAATTTTATTGTGAAAGAGTCTGTTTAAAACAGAAGTGGGGCAGGTGGTGAACTTTCTGTAAAAAAGTACAAATAATGTGGTTTTGATGAGAAATCCTGATCAATTTAGAT
This sequence comes from Orcinus orca, assembly GCF_937001465.1. NCBI lineage: Eukaryota > Metazoa > Chordata > Mammalia > Artiodactyla > Delphinidae > Orcinus > Orcinus orca. The sequence continues at coordinate 28,775,467 of NC_064573.1, forward strand.
TAGAAAAGACTGGTTCCATTTGCCAGCTAAGAGAACAACTCCCTTCTTCCTCCTTTCCTTCCTTCCTTCCTTCCTTCCTTCCTTCCGTCCTTCCTTCCTTCTTTCCTTCTTTCCTTCCTTCTTTTCTTCCTTCCTTCCATTACCATGTGTCAAGAACAATGCTAGACCCTGAAGTTGCAGAAATAAGTCATTTCTTCATGAAATCAACCACTCTAATTTGTATAGCCCCATGTATTAGAAAGTTCTTTCTTATATGCAGCAAAATGGGTATGTCCACAGTTTCTAACAAGTAAACTTAGTTAGATCATTCGGAGTCACAGACAACATCTCTTTTTTTCTTTTCTTTACGAGACCCATTTTATTATTTCTATCTGCCAGTCTAGAAATCCCTCTTTGTATGAGGCAGGTCTCATCTGACAAGATTTTTAGACATTTTGTTGTCTTGTTTGGGCAATTAAAACAAGGCATCCTGAACTCTACCCTTACTCCAGATATGCCCAGTCATCACAGTAGAGTCAGTTTAGATTGTCTCATGATGTTTGCTTCATAGACATATAAACGTGACTGACCTAATTTTGTGTTAGCTTTTTAAACACCTTCAGCTTGTGGTCAGATAATACTGTCACATATTTTGCAGGTGAGTATTACCAAAACAAGCACCATATTCTGTTTGTAAAATTGATGTTTTGATCTTAAGTGTATGACTTTATGTTTATTCTGCTGAAATGCATCTTGTTGGCTTTGGCCCCAGTGACAAGGTCACTATTAGCCCCCCCTACAGTTAGCCGCCTATGCCGAGTAAATTTTAAGAAACTTAAAGCTACCCCAGATGCTTTAAAACACAAACTTTCTCTCCTACTGGCTTTCCAGCAGCCTATATTTACCAGTTTTTATAACTTTTAAGAATATTAAGATTAAATATACTCTTAAGGGTAGGATATCCAGAATTTGCTAGTTTAATATGGAAATATTTAATCACAAAGGAGTGTTCTATTAAAACACTAGTCTGAAAAGTTATCTTACTAGCTAAGTACTGGACCCTATGGGGATGGCAAAGAAGAAAGTTACCTTATAATAGAAGAATGGAATTAAAAAGGTTTAGAGCAAGAGACTTTCTTGGGGAAGACAGGTCTGTCTTCTTAGGGAAAAAACTGAGCTGTTATTTTAAATGAAAGCCTATTAATACTTAGGTTAAAAATACATACATATATAGCTGAAATTGGTGTATAAAAATGTTGCCACTACAATGTACAAAATGTAGAGTAGGGATTGTTATTACAATTTTACAGATGAAGAAACTGGGACTTAGAGAAAGTAATTTGTCCAAAATTTCAGGATCAGTAAGTGACAGAGACAGTGTCTAAGATCAGGCATTCTTGCCCCTTCCTAGTCTTTTACAAAACTCAAATTCAGCGTGTGCATCTTCTGAAGGATGCACTATAATTGATTTAAGGATATTCTAGTTAGAAAAACGGGAATGAAAGATTAATAAAATAATTTGTCAGGGACTAGGTATATTTTAAAATTCTGTGATTATTAAGCTTTCCATTCCACTTCAGTACATGTCTAAGAACATGACTCAGTAATTGGCTACCAATATAGCCTGGGAATGGGGATTTTGGAATAGCACTAGAGAGGTGAGGTTGATCTAATGATAAATATCCTTGGGAGGGGAAAGTTCATTAAATTTAACTTTGTAGTGTCATGTTGGAGAAATGTTCACATTACCTTGGATCCTGTACATGAGAGAGAGGCCAACTTGTGGCTAACACTAGGGTGTCAGCAAGGTGCAAAAGATCAATTCACCTCTGGAATGAATGAAGCAGAAAATGGTTTATTCATTTGCTTAATTATTCTTCACACAGTTAAGGCACACACTGAACTAAATCAGCTGAGGATATCAAGAAGAATAAGCTGAGAACTATACTCTCACATGACTTACAGTGTCATAAAGAAGCCACAAAAATTGTTAATGTTATTCAGAATGTTATAAATGTCTCCACAACCAGGCTCAAGTTCTCAGCCTGGCTTTCTGGGCTCTTCATAATTTGAGCTGACACTGCTTATTTGTTCTAATACCCTCTACTCAACACAGATGCACATGGTTCTCATTAGTCAGGTCTCTTCACCATTCCACAAACATGCCTGGCTCACTTTTGCTTGCTTCCTTTCTTCCTTTTCTCCTTTCCTCCCTCCTTCCTTTCTTTTTCAATGTTTTTGAGCATCTGCAATGTGCCAGCCTCTGTGCTAACTGCCAGGGTTCCATCAGATCAGATGTCCATATTTCCTACCCTCCTGGGCTGAAAGTCAGTATTTAGGATTTAGCCCAGGACACATTTTCCTTTCTGAAGTATTTGCTTGATTAATTTTGTTCTGAATGGTCACTGACTCTTCTGCAATTGGGTAGTTGTTATATAGTGTGTACCTTGCAACTAGGACTGTATTAATTTTCGGAGAGGAGAGTATTGTCAGAGTTTAAGGCATGAAGAGTGCCAAGGCCTGGGACAGCCTGGAGAAGCTTTGTGGAGGAGATGAGACTTGAGATGGGCCATGAGGATGGGACAATTGAACTTGATAACTGAGATCAAGGAAAGATTTCAGACAGGGGCTAGCATGAGAGAAAGAAAGAGAGTAAGCCCAAGAAAGGAAATCCTTTCTTCAAGTTATGATAGTTAGTTTTGTTTCTAAACTATTATTTTAGGAAACTGGTTAGGTTACAGTGTGGAGTCACCATGGAAGGCCTTGCTTGTCAAAGGATGTACTCACTTGTCCTTTACTCAGATTTGTTGGTCATCAAATTTTAAAATTTCAGAATAGCAATGACGTTAGGGGCTTCAGGACAGAAAACCCCCTTGAAACCAAGCCAGACTCTTGCCTTAAACTCTGGCAATACTCTCCTCTCTGAAAATTAATACAGTCCTAGTTGTAAGGTACAAACTATATAAGAACTACCCAATTGCAGAAGAGTCAGTGACCATTCAGAACAAAAATAATCAAGAAAAGACTTCAGAAAGCACAGAAGCCTTTCTGTGTCCCCTGTTTCTTGTTTGTAGGAAATAGGCTTCAGCCTCCATGAACTTCCCTGAGTTCCAAAGGGCAGGTTCAAACAGTTGCTAACCAGGGAAGGGAGGTGATATAGAAACAAGGAAGGAGCAGCCAAGAAAGAATAGTGCAGCCTTGAGGCAGGGTCTTGGCTCCACCTCAAGGGATACACATAACAATATAGTTGAGCTCTTCTGTAGAACTAAACCCCCCAACAAATGGAGGATGTTAACTACTTGATGAAGCATTCTTCATTCCAGAGAGAAGGTCACAGTTTGATAACCTTGAAAACCACAAAATCTCATCAGGAGACCACCTGAGGCCAGATTAAAGAAATGCAGGCCCTGACACACTCTGATCCTCATCAGCAGCCCTGCCCTTGGAACCTTGCTGTAAATCTCCTCACCAAATCCCCCAGATTGGAGACACAGCTTTTGAGTTCATGAGCCTGCTGTTTCCCCATTTGCCTGGCAAAGCAATAAAGCTATTGTTTTCTACTTTACCCAAAACTCTGTCTCTGGGATTCGATTTGGCACTAGTACACAGAGGCCATGTTTTTGGCATCACAATCTCTGTTTGAACAATAACTTCTGCTTGCTATACTCATAAAATAGCTAGTTCCACTCACTGAACCACTCTAATGCATACAAAATTCTTTCCCACATTAAGCTAAAATCTGGCTCTTGATATTTTTCAGCCATTGAGCCTGTTTTTTCCTGGTAAAGCCATGCAGAGTAAGCTTGATTTCTCAACACAAGGGTTCATTAAATATTTGTAAAAATAGTATTGTGCACTTGGAAAATAACTTGAGTGATTCATTCCTTGAGTGTTTCATTCATTCAAGGTGGGTTGAAATTGTAGCTTAAGACAATGAAACAATCTGACAAAACACAGGAAAGCAATATGGCAGGGTGTTAAAAGTTCAGGCTCTAGTCTTGATTTTAATGTTTGCTCCTCCACATGCTGGCTCCTCCCCCAGCCTCAGGCTTTTAACCTATTCAGTGAGGATTACAATAGTACCTACTTTATCATGCTGTGGAGAGGGTTAAATTAGATAATACACAAAAAGCACAGTGTGATGTCTCTGGCTCATAATAAGTGTTGAATGAAAGCTGAGAGAAAAATGGCTATATAGTAAATGAGAACACTTGGACAAAACACACTGTTATTTAAAACTTGGCTGACTGAAGACATCAGGGATGACTAAGCCCTATAGGAACAATTGTGCCCAAGCTAAAGAGCAGACAAGACAAACCAACAGACAAAGCCCACTGACGACACTTTTGCTTGCTTCCCATGCTGCTGGTAGATCACCCCATTGCTGCATTAATAAGTGCTCTCTCTGGTGTGGGCTTAAATGATGTAAGCAGTAGAGTAGTAAATATGTCCCTGCAGAGAATATTTTGTGGTTTACAAAAGTACACCCACCGCCATCTACTTAAAATTTCCCATACTCCTTTCCATCCTTCTTAGTTCTAATCTGTTGATTGACCTTAAATGATGTGTGTCTCTCTTTAAATTCCAGGTCTATTTCTGGAGTCATTTTTGGGCACTATTGCTGAAGACTGTCGAAATGGTGACCCAATGAGAAGGAAATGTTACATCCCCAAATCCCAGAACAAGTGGCATTTCTATGGTATATACTTTCAAAAACACTTTCTCATATGTTATCTCATTTGATCTTATAAAGTAATCTATAGTAGGTAGGCAGAGTATCTAAGGTTATTTCCATTCTCTAGATGAGGAAATTGATGCTCATAATGATGGAGGGCCTGGGCCTACAGTAGGGTGCAGTGTGAACAGTAGGAAAATCTGGGGATTCAGAATGGTTGAGCACTGGTTTGGCTGTACTTCTTTGGGCTTTCATATTCTTATCTCTAAAATAAGCAGTTTGAACCTGATGATGGTCCCTTTAGCTCTAATATTCCATGATGATTACAAGTTCAAAATTGTACAGCAGTTTAGAGTCCATGGCAGGACTAGAGCACAAGTGTCCCATGCCTAAACTCATGATGTCAAGCTGTTTTGTGATGTCCTATTATTCCCAGCCTTCCCACCTACTCATCACCCTGTTTCTACTTTGGCAATCATGAAGTAATCTCCCAGAATGATTGCGGATGTTGATAGGAAATTATTTCTCTTCCTCTCCCCTGTGTTCTGGCACATGGATATGTTAGGGCAATTGTCCCTGTTGTGATCATTATGCACTTAGCTATTTTTGTTCTAGTGCCCGGAAGGCTGTGGGGCATTGATGCCTAGTCAAAGAATTTACAGCCAATTTAGTCCACCTCAGTTAAGTTACACACTCAGCCAAATTGCAGGAAGCTGGTTTCTGTTTCCCTAAAATTTGTCATTCCTGGGAATTACCTTGGACCATTGTGAGATCATACAGCAGACATGGAAAAGAAAACCATTTACACTGAAACCAGGGTTCAAGGGGCTTCACCCATGATTTAGTGGCATTAAAGTATAGATTTAAAACTCTGGACTGCTACTTACTAGCTGTTGAAACTTGGATAGATTATTCACCTCTTGGTGTTTCAGTTGCCTTATCTGCAAGATGGGTTTAACAATATGACCAATCTCATAAAAGGAATTGATGAGATAATACATGTTAAGTGTTAGAACAGTATAGTACATTGTAGGTGTTCAATATATACTAGCTATTTTTATCATTTTAAGTCATTTTATTTTAAAATGATAAAAGATGAGATCCCAAATGTTGTCTTGCCCATGATCATGTCAGATTCAATAATGCAGTTTCAGTTAAAACTTAGCCATCCTAGGACTTCCCTGGTGGTGCAGTGGTTAAGAATCAGCCTGCCAATGCAGGAGGCACGGGTTTGAGCCCCGGTCTAGGAAGATCCCACATGCCTCAGAGCAACTAAGCCCGTGCACCACAACTACTGAGCCTGCGTGCCACAACTACTGAAGCCCATGCACCTAGAGCCCATGCTCCACAACAAGAGGAGCCACCTCACTGTGCACCACAATGAAGAGTAGACTCCACTTGCCACAACTAGAGAAAGCCTGCGTGCAGCAACGAAGACCCAACGCAGCCATAAATAAATAAATTCATTAAAAAAAAACACAACAAAATTCAACCATCCTTGCTAATTTCTTTCCACTCCAGGTTTCCTTACCCCATTTTAAAAATAGCATCTTCCCATTTGGAGTTCAGGAAGTGTTTTTAAGCACTGTAAGATATAGATAAACCACTGTTAGTGTGACATCCATCTATTTCTAAGGAAAGCATGTTCAATTAGTCACTTCCAAGGATCCTCCAGAAATTCTGTGTGCCACATTCCAGGTACAACTCTATTTCTGTTGCTCACTGTGATAATTGTGCCCACTTTGTCTCTGTCGGTTAAGAGCTGCCATGTGGAACCTGTCTTTCGAGATACCATAATTCCAAGTGAAATTAGGGAGCCTGTGTCAATCGCAACATATCTCATCATCATCCCTGGCCTTCAAAGGACAAATATCACATAACTTTTTTAGAGTGGCAGTGTCCCCTTTCTTATACATTCCTCTATGTCTCCTCTGGACCCTCCTGAGCACGTAGTTGGTGGAGGACGTGTGTTCAGATAGTGTATGATGTACAACTTTTACTTACTGGCCATATAACTTTGGAATCTACGGATTTAGAGTCCTTGGTTCTCAACAGAGGGATGCTTTCACCAAGGGAATCAATAATTTGATTGAACTGGAAGTTGAGGCTGACACACTTTTGGCACAGAACAAACAGACAAAGAACAAAGCTTATTTTACTGGTTAATTTGATTGATCCTGATTACAAAGAGGAAAAATAATTGCTTCCCTACAATAGGACAGAACAGAATCTATCTGAAACTCAGGGATCTCTTAATACTTTCATGTCAAGTGTTAATGGAGACCTCAACAACCAAATATAGATAGATTCAGATCACTCAGGAATGACAGTTTGGTTTACCCCCAAATAAAGGATCCCCATCAATTGTGGGACTGGCTGAGGCTAAGAAAAACAGGGAATAGTAATGATTAATGGAAGTTGTAATATCAAGTATGTCTGTATGACTAGTTACAGTTAAACATAATCTCTTACTCGCTTGCTCCTTAACAATGTTACATGACAACAATACATTAAATATTTTCCCTTCTCCCATCTCACTATTTTACATAGGAATAATTGATTGTGGTTAATTTTTAAATTTAGTCTGTAGGTTGCAAAATAACTTAGAATTGTGATTTAACTATAAATAGAATCAACATCAACCTGGAGATAAGAACAGTAAATTTCAGAGTTTTGTGAGTTTTGTGTCAACCTTTTTTTGAGATGGTGAGAATACCGTGATTTGCATAAAGGATGGTTGCATCCTGTATGGTGTAAACATGATGTTATTGTCACTGTTTAGAAGATTAAATATGTGTAGAAGTGTAGGAGTAACCAAAAATGATGGACTGTGCTAGTTTTTAAACTGCCGTTTCTCAGTCAAAATTTACCCTTCTGTATTCTGCTATGTACTATTAGGACTAAGAGTCTGCAAACCACATTTCCCGATCTCCATTGCTATCCAGGTTCCTATTAGGTTTTCCAATAGGAGGGACTGGTGGGGAGATCAAAAAGTAGAGAAAGAGAAAAGTTTCATAGAACAGTTGTTGACATTAATATGTCTGTTTACTTTATTCATTTCTGTCCTGGGGCTTAATTTTGCATTAGCTATTCCCTTGGTTTGGATTATTATTCCCTATCTTCTTGTCATTCAGATCTCAGTTTCAGTATCATCCCCTCAGAAAACCTTTGCCTGATCCCTTAATCCAAAATAGTCATTCTTTTTGATGACAGACATTCTGACCTCTGTGAGGTGATATCTCATTGTGGTTTTGATTTGCATTTTCCCTGATGATTAGCAATATTGAGCATCTTTTCATCAGCCTGTTGGCCATCTGCATTTCCTCTTTGGAAGAATGTTTATTCAGCTCTTCTGCCCAGTTCTTAATTGAGTTGTTTGGTTTTTTTGATGTTGAGGTGTATGAACTACTTACATATGTTGGATAGTAACTCCTTATCGGTCATACTCTTTACAAATTATCTTCTCCCATTCAGCAGGATGTCTTTTCATTTTGTTGATGGTTTACTTTGCTGTGCAAAGCTTTTAAGTTTAATTAGTTCCTTTTTGTTTATTTTTGCTTTTATTTCCTTTGCTTTAGGAGACAGATCCAAAAAAATATATATCGCAGCGATTTATGTTGGCGTGTTCTGCCTATGTTCTTCTCTAGGAGTTTTATAGTATCTGGTCTTACATTTAGGTCTTCAATCCACCTTGTTTATTTTTCTATATGGTGTTAGAGAATGTTCTAATTTCATTCTTTTACATGTAGCTGTCCAGTTTTCCCAGCATCACTTATTGAAGAGATTTTTCTCCATTTTATGTTCTTGCCTCCTTTGTCATAGATTAATTGACCAAGTGTGCAGATTTAATTCTGAGATCTCTATTCTATTCCATTGATCTATGTGAATAAAAGCACACAAATATTTTGTGAGGATGTGGAGAAAAGGGAACACTTGTACACTCTTGATGGGGTTGTAAATTAGTGCCTCCACTGTGCAAAACAGTATAGAGATTTCTCAAAAAGCTAAAAATAGAACTACCATATGACCAGCAATTCCACTCCTGAGTATATATCTGAAAACAAAACAAAACACTAATTTGAAAAGATATATGCACTTCAATGTTCATAGAGAATTATTTTCAATTGCCAAGGTATGAAAGCAACCTAAGTGTCCGTCAACAGATGAGTGGGTAAAGAAAATGTGATACACACACACACACACACACACACACACACACACACACAGAGTGGAATACTACTCAGCCATTAAAAATATGAAAATTTTTCCTCTTGCAGCAACATGGATGGACTTGGATGGCACTATGATAAGTGAAATAAGTCAGACAGAGAAAGACAAATACTGTATAACACTTATATGTGGAATATAAGAAATACACAAACTAGTGAATAAAACAAACAAACAAAAAGAAGCAGACTCTCAGATATAGAAAAAAAACTAGTAGTTACCAGTGGGGAGAAGGAAACAGGGGGCAATATATGGGTAGGGGGGAAAAAAAAGTGTTATCATGGGATTATATGAAATCACCTGTGTGAAACTTTTGAAAATTGTAAAGCACTATAGAATTTACAAGAATCTTTCATTCAATAAAAAAATTAAATTTCAAAGAACAAGTAGAAAAAATTTTCTCTTTACACAAGAAGTCAGCATTAATATTTCTTTCAACTTTTTGTCTCTGAATATTTTTCACAGTTGAAACATGGTGTATATAAAAATTTCTCTTGTGACTTTTTCACTCAAAATTGTAATGCCAGTATATTCTCTGCCATAAAATTTTGTAAATATTTTATTGACTGTATAATTTTCCATATTATAAATAAGCTTGATTTTATATTACCATTTATCTCTTGCTGACCACTTATATTGTTTCCAATATTTTCAGGACTATAAAGAGCTCTGAGATTAAAATAAATAAATAAATGAATAAATAAAAAAAATATTTTTTAAAACTTTCCTAAGCATTTAAAAAAAAAGTAGTCATTTTTTATCTTATTTTAATCTCTGCAAGGTGTTACCCCAAAACTGGGTTCACCTCTTGGTGGGTGTTGAGCCAATAGACACAACCAAGCCAAAGCATGGGAGAAGGAAGGATTTACTTTTACTTGTAGCAAGTAAGGAGAACACTGGGATATTTCCCAAAGCAGTGTCTTCCTGAACAACAAAACTGGGGAAGCTTTAAGCTAAGGGTATTTGCACATTCATGAGAGGACTTGAACAGAGGGGATTTCAGCATAGAATTGGGGCAAAAGTCAACAGAGTCCAAGCTGTAGTTGACTGAATCCAGAAGGATCAACATCATAATTCCATCCTCCACTTGGGTGTGGGCCTTAGTTCCTGAAGAACTCAAAGATATATTATTATGTATTTTCCTTGAGGAACCAGGACCCTGCCCCAAAGCTGCACTATTGTTTCTTGACTGCTCCTCCCTTGTTTCTGCATCCCCTCCTTTAAATCATTAATTAGTGAGACCTGTTCAAGGGCAAGCATTGTGGCCAGGCTTAGATCACAAAATGGTTTAGGCTAAAATGGGTTCTCTTATGTCAAGAAAGCCATTCCTTGTTCTCTTTCTCTGGGGAACCCCCTAAACTATCTGCTTACAAAGACAGTTATCATTAGCTGACAAATTTTTACTTACATATCAATCCATTTAAATTCATTAGAATAAAAGCTCCATGTGAATAAGGAGTTCCTTCCCACTTCCCTCCTTCCCTTCCTCCCTCCCCCTTTCTCTCTTTCTCTCTTTCTTTCTTTCCTTCTTTCCTTCCTTCCTTCCTTCCTTCCTTCTTTCTTTCTTTCTTTCTTTCTTTCTTTCTTTCTTTCTTTCTTTCTTTCTTTCTTTCTTTCTTTCTTTCTTTCTTTCTTTCTTTCTTTCTTTCTTTCTTTCCAATGCCTCACACAAACTGTGTACTCAGTGAAGATTTGGTGAGTAAGTTACTAAAATAATTAATAATTTTCCTTTCCTATTACTTTCCATTTCTCCAGGTTAAATTAACTTCAAATATTCCTTAGGGCAGCAAGGCAAAAATTATCATTTCCTTTGTTATAGGATTCAAAAAGTAGGAAACACTTCTACTTCCGCCTATGATGGTATAGCTGGTACCAAAAAAAAACTTCCACCAAGAAATTTATGAGTTAGATTTGGGGGTTGGGAGAAGAAAAGCAGTTCTTTGAAAACATTAGAAAGCATCTAAGGCAACCAGGCATTAAGGTCCAAGATCTTGAAGAGAAATGAATTTCATTGAAGTGAGTTTGGTATTTATGGCTACATTTTACTCCTTAGGGCCTTTGCTGATTCACAGATTATGGCACCAAAGCCAAACAGAAAATGGCAGTCTAGCACTTTTGGCAGCCTCACAGGGTTAGGGAGACAAACAGAGTTCAGAGCAATCAAGACAGCCATTAGTTGAAGGGAAAGATCTTATAGAAAAGGAAATAACAGATGAAACTGAATCTTTTTTGGAAAAATTTCCAAGACATTTGTTGTCTCCAAAATAGTGCTGGTAGGGGGCAACACTCTCAAAAATTATGCAAAAATCTGCTGCTAAGATGTCAAAAATTTAGCAGAGATTTTACAGTCTCATGGTACTAGGGTGTCAAGGTTTAGCATTCAGAGCCAATCAAGGAAGAGCCACCCTCATGAACACCCCACGCTTTGTGATGAGATATCTGAAAGTGTTACACCCAAGAAGTAAAGGTTAATCTGAAATAGACAACCCCCAACTGGATCAAGCTTATAGCCAACACTATCTATTTGAAGAAAGACAACATCATATAGAGTCACTATAATTTTTTACAAGAAATACCCAGTATTCAATCAAAAGTTACCAAGTAAGCCAAGAAACAAGTCTGAATGAAAAGCAAAAATGGAAAATAGATATTCACAATTTAGAAAGATCAGATATGGTCTTTAAAATAATTATAATTAATACATGTAAGATAAAACTATAGATAATGTAATCAAAGAATTGGGATCTATAAAACAGAATGAAATGGAAATTAGAACTGAAAAGTACAATAACTAGATTTAAGGATTTAATAAATTGATGTGTTTTACTAACAGGGAAACAGACTAGAGAATTAGTGAACAAGAAATAGATATTAGAACAAACCTAGACTGAAGCACACAGAGAAAAAAAGAATATAAAATACAGAAAGTATTGTAAGAGACATATGTACTATGGTGAAGAGGTCTAACATATACTGTTATTTCAGAAGGAGAGAAAAGAGAGTAGGATAGAAGGAATATGTGAAGAGATAATGTCCAAAATTTTCCCCAAATTTGCTAAAGACATCAAATCCTACATTCCAAAGTGCTCTAGTCCTCAGGTAGGATAAGTGCTTTGTGCTAATGGTGCATTGACATTTCTGACCAGCATAATAGGCAAGAAAAATGTAGAGAAAACCATACCTTGTGTATTAGCTTCCAAAGGCTGCTGTAACACAGTACCACAAACTGGGTGGCTTAAGACAATGGAAACACTGTCTTACAGTTCTGGGAGCCATATGTCTGAAATTAAGGTGTTGGAAGGGAAGGATCTGTTTCATACCTCTCTCCAGTCTTCTGGTAGCTTCAGCTACTCTTTGGCAGGTAGATGCATTTTTCTAACACTCCTTCTTCACAAGGAATTCTCCCTGTGTGTCTTCACATCACCCACCCTCTGTGTGTCTGTCTCTGTGCTCAAATCTCCTCTTTATGTAAGGACACCAGTCCTATTGGATTAGGACCCTAAAGATCTCATTTTAGGAGATGTAAAGTAAAGTAAAGACTGTACCCAAATGAAATCATGTTCTGAGGTATTAGAGATAAGGACTTGAGCATATCTTTATTGGGGGATACAATTCAACCCATAAAACTTGATATATAATAGTAAAACTGCAGAAAACTAAAGAGAAAAATTTCAAAGCAGCCAGAGATTAACACAGATTACTTTCAAAGTAGTAAAAATAAGACAGAAGTCATCCTCAGAAAAACAGTGAAATGACATCAGAAAGAAAATAACTCTCAATTTAGAATTTTAAACCCATCAAAAACCCTTCAAAAATAAATGTGAAATAAAAATTTGTTTATACAAATAAGACCTGAGACATCTATTACTAGCAGATTGGTATGAAAAGAAATATTAAACAGGGTTTTTGAAACAGGAAAATGCTTGTAGAGAGAAATAAAGAACATTGGAAAGGGTAAATATGTGGGTAATTCTAATAAATATTTATTGTTAAAAATAATATGTTATGAGGTTTGAAATATATATGAATGGAAAATTCATGAAAACATTAACACAGGAGAGGGAGAAGAGTATATTTAGTTAACATCTTGTAAGCTTTTAACATTTTATACACTTTTAAATACACTAAACAGGGAATGGTGCATGTTGTAATACCTAGGATAACCACTAAATTATTTTATTTATTATTAAAATGGAACAAATTGAGATGTCAATAGTTATATTTAATGTAAATAGAATAAATAGTCCAACAAAAGATTAAGACTTGCAGACTAGATTAAAAACAAATTAGTGTAAAAAACCTATAAGTAACAACAACAATACCTAGCAGCAAATTATGGCTTCCAGTCCCATTCTCTACGGAAGGGAACCAGGATGCTTTGGGAAAATGGCTGACCCCATGACCAGGGAAGGAAAGTATGATAAACCTGAAACATCTTCCTGTGTAAGAAAGTAAAGAAGTGCTTAACAAATAATGGTGACATATCAAATGGATACAGAGCCAGCTTGAGGGGCTCCTACTGGTCAAATCTGGGACAATTTAAGCTCAAAATTAATAATGATGGTGAACTATAACCAATTAAATGAAATAATGAAATTGGGTCATTTGTAGAGATGTGGATGGACCTAGAGTCTGTCATACAGAGTGAAGTAAACCAGAAAGAGAAGAACAAATATGGTATATTAATGCATATATGTGGAATCTGGAAAAATGGTACAGATGAAACTATTTGTAAGGGAGGAATAGAGATGTAGATGTAGAGAATGGACATGTGGACACGGTGGGGGAAGGGGAGGGTGGGACAAATTGGGAGATTAGCTTTCACATAAATACACTACCATGTGTAAAATAGATAGCTAGTGGGAACATGCTGTATAGCACAGGGAGCTCAGCTCAGTGCTCTGTGATGACCTAGATGGGTGGAATGGGGGGGTGGGAGGGAGGTCCAAGAGGGAGGAGATATAGGTATACATATAGCTGATTCACTTCACTGTACAACAGAAACTAACACAACACTGCAAAGCAATTTTACTCCAATAAAAAAAATCATTAAAAAAAAGATTCTGTAAGTCCACACTGCTATAAAAAATAAACAAATAAAATGATGAAGCTCTTCTTCACTGTAGAAGACCAATAACTAAATATAGAAGAAAAGAGAAGTAGAAAATCACTATTTGGCAACCATCATCATAAAATTGATTGAGGCCAGAATCATTGATAAATGAGTAAAATAGTGGGTTAAACATTGAGGATTCACAGGATTCTCCCATAGTTCAAAATTCATTAATATATTTATTAATTAACAAATGGAAAGGTAACTTTACAGTGACAAAATCTGGCAGACAACGTCTTAGGCAAGTGATTGAAATTGAACTCACTAGTAACATCTCTGACTGCATAATATGATGTACTGAAAAGAACACAATATCACTTCTGGAGTATTCCTGCCAAAAAGCATAACAAAAATTTAATCAAGAAGAAACCTCAGAAAACCCAAATTGCAGGTGTTTAGTTCTGCAATCTTCAAAAACATGATGAAAAAACAAAGACTAGTGAGATATCAGGAGATAAAGATTTCTTCTATTAACATTTTACTGACAGTTCTAGCCAGTGTGATAAGGAAAGAAAAAAAAAGGTGTGAAGACTGGAAAAGAAGATATGAAACTGTCCTTATTTGCAGATGCCATATGTTGCATGTTTAATACAATGATTGAATTATCTTTTGCTCTGCTGGAACTCTGCTAGTGCTATAGCCCTCTGGCTATTGGGAACTGTGATTAAAAGCTCTCTCCAGGGCTTCCCTGGTGGTGCAGTGGTTGAGAGTCCACCTGCCGATGCAGGGGACACGGGTTCGTGCCCTGGTCTGGGAGGACCCCACATGCCACGGAGCAGCTAGGCTCGTGAGCCATGGCCGCTGAGCCTGCGCATCCGGAGCCTGTGCTCCGCAACGGGAGAGGCCACAAGAGTGAGAAGCCCGTGTACCGCAAAAAAAAAAAAAAAAAAAAAAAAGCTCTCTCCACAACTTAGACCTAGAATGAAAACATGTGAGCAAATATTGACAGACCAAGGTGCTCAAAACTTTGCATTCAACAGAATTTATCTTCACTGACTACTATGGAGAGCATGAATAAAGAAGCAGCATTATAGTGGAGGTACTGAATATGAATAATTTAAATAATAGGTTCTATTATTTACTAGGAAGTTCTTCCAAGGCATCTTATTTCAGAGGTCCCCAAACCCCAGGCTGTAGCCCGTGAGGAACCGGGCTGCACAGCAGGAGGTGAGTGGCGGGCAGGTGAGCAAAGCTTCATCTGCCAATCCCCATCACTCACATTACCGCCTGAACCATTCCCCCCACCCCCATCCATGGAAAAATTGTCTTTCATTAAACTGGTCCCTGGTCCCAAAAAGGCTGGGGATCGCTGTCTTGAGTCTCATAGAAACCTTATAAGGTGGATAAGAAAAATACTGCTATTCTCCTTTTTTTGAATTTTATTCATTTGTTTTTTATACAGCAGGTTCTTATTAGTTATCTATTTTATACATATTAGTGTATATATGTCAATCCTAATCTCCCAATTCATCCCACCACCACCACCCCACCCCCTCCACTTTCCCTCCTTAGTGTCCATACATTTGTTCTCTACATCTGTGTCTCTGTTTTTGCTTTGCAAACTGGTTCATCTGTACCATTTTTCTAGATTCCACATATATGCATTAATATACGATATTTGTTTTTCTCTTTTTGACTTACTGCACTCTGTATGACTATCTCTATTCTCCTTTTCAGATAAAAAGTTGCCACTCAAAGAACTTGAGGTGTTTTCCTTACATCACACTGTTAATAGGTTGTACAATTGGTAGCAGAACCCAATACTATGGGTCAAGAATTTTTTCTCTATTCTTCACTTATTTGCTGTATGAATCAGTACCAGTTTTCCCAAACCCCTCCTGAAATATGAAAGTTAACTAGATAATGAGTACAAAGGAAGACTTTTTTGCTGAAATTGTTTTATGTCTAGTTAAATTGCCTTTTGTAGGACCCAACAGAATGTTGTTTGTGGAGACATAAAAGCTTAGAAATAAAATATAAAATTATAAAAGTCACCCAAAGAATATTTAGTCTTCTTTTTTTATTATATATATCTAAGACTCAATATTCTCTATTACCTTTGAAAAATAACTTCAGTTTCCTATAGCTATCTGGGGAGCATTTGTGTAATTCACTGTACCAAAATTGAGAATTTTATAAGTATTTTAAATCAATCCTAAATTTCTAAACTAATCAACTGGCTTTATATCTAGAAGACATATAAAAATAAAAACAATTGCTTGTTTTTTATTTTCTTCACAGCTTTCAAATTTTTTAAAGTTTTACCCTACATCCTTACAATTTTCAAAAAATTTTATGCATGTTTTATATATAAGATGCTTAGCAACTGTTTGAACATGCTTCTTGATCAAAAGCCCAGCTGGGAGAATCTGACCCAGGGGTGAAATATTATGTTTCTGTTATGAGGATGCAGTGGTCTAGCTCTTGACCAAAACTTACCTCAGAGTATGTCGCTGTCAGACACAGATATGAAGGTGCCTTGCTGGGCATTGGGGGCAGGGATCCTCTTTTCTTGTGGAATAGGACACTGGGCTGACTGAACTGCCTTAGAGCAAAGAGTCCAAGGCACCCAGGAGGGACACAGAGGCTACCAGCTCTGTTGTGTTGGGTTCTGATCTTGGTTTTTGACTGACTCATCTTGGAGTTTGTGTGATCTGACTTCTATTTTCCATGTATTTGAGTAATTTCCGGTGAGTGAGGTTTCCTTAATGTTAGTGTCGACAAATGTAAAACGACTTTTCATATTTTAACTCAAATGATTTAATACTCTTGAAAATTAACACAAAGAGAATTGAGGTATTACTACAACATTGTGTGCATTTAGTAAATATTTGACCAAGCTTAAGTTGTACATATGATGGTTGTTATTGTAATTGTACACAGCACAGCTGGAGCTAGTATGCTGACATTAAGTTACAAAGAATTTTTTTTTTTTTGGTCTTTTATAGCTCCTGGATAAAGAGCAAGATATTTGGAGGAATATCCTATTTGCACTTCAGCTGTGAGATAAATGTTGTATTTTCTGGCACTAAAGCATACTGCTAAAGCTTGAACAGTAATAAAGAGATGAATTTAGTGGCAAAGAAAATACTAAACTGGAATTCAGTGAATCTCTGGATTATTGTAAACTCTGGGGATATGAATGAGCCCAATAAATAAATGAAATAAAGAATGTTTGGCAAAAGAGTGAGGAATTAACTTGACAGGGAGATTCGTGTTCTCAATACTTCAGGAAGGAAGGGGACAAGGAGTCAAGAAATAGAAACAAGGTGAGTTAATGTGAGGCAAATTTGGGAAAATATCAAGAAGAGTTTTGCTGGCAACATAGACTGACAAAATGATACCTGATTATTATTTTGTGCTTGTGATGGAAAGCTCTCTAAACAAACACTTTAACTGCATACATAATTGAGTGAAGCTAACGTTTAAGGCTGGGATAAGGTTAAAATGTGGACAGCCTGAGGGTACTAACAAGATACTATGTCAGATTCTTGGAAGAACAAATATTTCGGAACAAAATATGTCAGGAGAAAATGTAAACACCATCCAGAAACTCCCGACTTCCTCTTCTTTCCTCACTGTGTGGATAAACTGGCTTTCAACAAGAAACATAAAAGAACAGGTTGCCTTGTTTGACGTGTGAAGGAAATTATTTAGAACAAATTGAAGGGAAGCCCTCAGTGTGAGGTACCATCCTTTGTATGCAAAGAACAACATTCATTGGGACACCCACTTCACTCTTTTTTCAGAATAGTATGATATGGAGCCATCCATTGTCAGACATTCATTGGCTGACTGGGGTTAGGTGTTTAATCTCTGGCGAAATAATCTTTTCTACATACAGTCACTGAACTCATAATTTTGCCTGTCACTCATCAGGTGACAAGGTGAGGAGAAATAAACAACATATCTGTAATATATTGGAGCAGTCTGGCTGCTGAGAGGAGTATAAGGCAAGATATTGCCCTCAAGATCTTAGAAAGGATGACAAAATGATAAACATATCTGAAATGGGCAATGCATGTTAATTATTAACCGATACTAATTCCAACACTGTGCCAGGCACTGAAGTTACAAATCAGGTAAACTCATTTCTTCCTGCTGCCTAGAATCTACTGGAGAGTACAATGAAGAACCTGAAAATTCGTGGTAATGTGGGAAAAAAACACAAGTTTGTGCTTTGGAATCAGGCTCACCTGGGGCTGATTCCCTGTTCCTCTATGGTTTTGAAGCTGGCCAAGAGATTTAACCTTCTCTAGTCTCGTTCATCTCATCTCTTCACTTGAGTGTGTGTGTTTGAAAATCAAAGATGATCCTATGAAGTGTTTAAAAAAGTGTCCAACACAAAGTGGATCCTCAGAGAGGATAAGCAAGGTAAGGTTTCAGGTATGTATGAAAACACTCCAGTGGTTGGGACTCCACAGAGGTGGTGGACCTCTTCCTTCATCTCGTGTGACAGTTAGAATATGGATAGGTGTGATGGCAGCATGTTTGTTTCTCTGCAGTATTCCAGACCCATTCTTTTCACACATGGGCTATTTAGGAAGGAAATGTACTTCGTTTAGGTTGAATAGGCTTTGCCAATAATGAGAGAGAAGAACTTCTCAGAATGGAATTCAAGATTGGTGGGCTATGAAGAAGTGCAATGGGAAAAGAAAAGCCTAGTAAGTGTCACTGGAAATATGCCAGTGGGAAGGGACAGGATGTCTAGCCCTTTGGGCTTCCTCAACAGGAATTAAATGCATTAATCTCCCCAAAGATTCTAGGAGCATCATTAAAGAAAGGAAAAGGAGGAGTAAAAAGAAATTTTATCTCACAAATTTATTGGTCCTAAGCCCTACTATCATTATTATTAATAGAAATAATAATTATAACAATAGCCATCATTGAATAGCCATCATTTTATCCCTTTAAAGCATTTTCACTCTCTGGATTGCTCTGGTTTCTCACAGATCTCTGTTGAGGTGGAACTGAATAGAACTTTCTGCCACCCCCACAACCCCTCACCAAATACAAATGTTCCTCCAGGTCCTCTGCCTCTTGTTTGTAGAAAAGCTGAAGTCTCCCAGGCGTCCCAAAATAGCAGGTTCAAGCAGTTAATGATTAAGACAATAAAGTCACAGATTCAGTATCTGATGCACATTTCTGAGTATTTTATGGGTACTATAATGGGCACCAGATGGGAAAAGCTAACTTCATGATGACCAGACTGCAACCATGACATAAGCTGTGCCATCTTGAGCAGTACTGAATATATGGCTAGCACAATTCCAAGAACTGGCCTTAAGAGAATGGGATTAACACTATTGCTCATAATAATCTACATATTTGTGGGCATCAAAATAATTGTAGCTTGTTCTGCCCTTATATGTAAATGAGCAACTAAAGCTGTCAGCAGAGAGATGCTTCAAACCCATGTCGATAATGTTCACTATAAGACCTCAATGCCCTTTCTCAGCATGAAGTTACAGAAGGTGGATCTTTGTCCCTAATCCCATAGAAATGAAATGATGTCTGACAGGGGCCTGGGGGGGGGGGTGCAGTTGTAAGCAATTCTTTTCAGGAAGCCGTCCTCAGCAGAAAATCTCGTTTCTTGTTAATTTAGCAAAGCTACATTTTAACTCACTTTTAAATCAGACGCCCGCATGCTCTACTCATTTCTGGCCCTAGCATACTTTTTAAATCTTTTGATCAAACAATATCTTGCCTAACCTGTTGGTTATTTCCATAGATTAAAGAAGTAGAAATGAAGAGTAAGTAATTAACAGATGACCAGATCTCTTCCTTAGCTTCCCCTTCAGTAATCTGGCAAACAAACTGTGTGATAAAAGTGGTGAACAAGATAGCATCTACGGGGTGCCCTCCTTTCCCTTGGGTCATGCGTGGCCGGAAGTGTTTCCCGAAACGGAGTATTCGAGATGGGGACCGCCCTGGACATTAAGGTTAAAAGAGCGAACAAGGTTTATCACACCAGGGAAATGCTCTCTGGGGTGGTGGTCGTATCTGGGAAGGATTCGGTCCAGCACCAGGGAGTCTACTTGACAGTGGAAGGAGCCGTGAACCTCCAACTCAGCGCCAAGAGTGTGGGTGTGTTTGAAGCATTCTATAATTCTGTTAAACCCATCCAGATTATCAACAGTACCATCGAAATGGAGACACCAGGAAAATTTCCCAGTGGCAAAACAGAAATTCCTTTTGAATCTCCTCTGCACGTGAAGGGTAAGAGTTCTGTATGAGACTTATCACAGCGTCTTTGTCAACATTCAGATTAAGGTATGAAGAGCTCATTTTGAGATGCCCTGGGGGCCTGAGCTCCAGGACTCTGAGCACTGTCACTAGCATCTCTTCTCTTCCCCATGTGGGGCACAGCTCTGCCCTTGCCCTGGCACCCAGTGCAGTGCTGCCCATGCAGAGAACCCAGCGAGTGAGAGCGAGTTGGGGGCTGACCCACATCTCCCAGGTTGGCCTGTGAAGTCTAGATACCGTCCAGGGGTTTGCAGTCCTGCTGCCTGTGTTTTCTCATCCTTACTACAAAACAGCTGCCATTTTACCCAGAGCTGCTGTGTGCCAGGCCTTGGCTTATCACACGTTACCTCGTCGGGTCCTCACTAAGTATACCCTGCGCTGTGACATGAGGCGGTCCCTGCTGGCCAAGGACTTGACTAAGACCTGTGAATTCATCATTCACTCTGCTCCTTAGAAGGGGAAACTGACTCCGAGTCCCGTGGACTTCACTGTCACACCTGAAACCTTACAGAATGTCAAAGAGAGAGCCTTGCTCCCCAAATTTCTCATCAGAGGACATCTCAACTCGACCAGCTGTGTTATCACACACCCACTAATGCGAGAGCTGGTGGTGGAGAGCTCGGAGGCCACCATCAAAAGCATCGAGCTGCAGCTGGTGCACGTGGAGACCTGTGGCTGTGCAGAAGGGTACGCCCGCGATGCCACAGAAATTCAGAACATTCAGATAGCCAATGGGGACGTGTGTCGGGGCCTCTCTGTCCCCATATACATGGTCTTCCCCCAGCTCTTCACCTGTCCGACACTGGAGACCACCAACTTCAAAGTGGAGTTCGAGGTTAACATTGTTGTGCTGCTTCACCCTGAGCACCTCATCACAGAGAACTTCCCGCTGAAGCTCTGCAGGATGTAGGCAGGAACAGGTGGAAATGCAGCCGTGCGGACCTACGGAAGCTGAAGCCGGCAGCCCCGAACTTGCTTTCTTGATGGTTCTGTATCAGAAATGAGTCTGACCCTTCTTCCTCATTCCCTCGAGGCCCCTCTAGTCAGAACTTCCCTTTGAAATTCATCAGGATTTCTTCATGGCGTTGGCAAGATTGTTTCCCAGAGAGTAAATTTCCTGTGACTCCTGACTAACCTGCTCCTTTTTAGGTTCAGAGCACAGTTATAACACAGTCTGAATTTTGCTGGAAAGTGAGGTCAGGGACAAAGGAAACCTCCTGTCTGGCCGACGGTTGTGGCCAGGGCTCCCAACAGCTCCCCGACTGCGCAGGGTGGCGACAGGCGTGCTGGTTGCCAATGACTTTGGTGGACACCCGCCAAGGAGGGTGCTGTGGTGCCCGCTGCAGATGCGCAGCGTGTTTCCCACTCTGTTCTCTTTTATAACATTTGTCGTGATAACTTCAGAACTTTTGGGGACCTGGGGAAAGTGTGATTTGCCCTCCCAGGAGTGAGGGGATCTGGTGACCACAGCTGGTGCTGGAGTATTTCTGAGTCTCAGGACCTGGTGTGAAGTTGTCTGCTGCCGTCTTCCGAGTCCGTTTAAGTGTGGGAACAAAAACACGTGTCCACGCCCGTCATTGTTGGCTGGGTTCTGAGTGGCAGGGGACCCGAGCCCAGGCCAGCAGTGAAGACCCCTCTGTGCTGGGCGGGGCCTGGACCTGATGAACTTGGCCCACCTCCATCCCACGTGAGGGACCTGCGTTGGCGGGGTCGGGGGAGGTAGTTTGGCCTGAAGCCATTTTCTCCCTCGCCTCCTGTTGGGAATTGCTGTGTATGGTGGGTCTGTTACAACACATTTCTTCCTTCACATCCGGCTGTTGTTTCTCTGGGTCCACAATTAACCTCAGAAGTAAGCCGCGCACCATGCACGCTGCCTGGCCTTCCTCTCCTGAGGGAATAATTATTACGTGAAGAGCTGCCAGCAGCCCGGCCGCCTTTATCATTTTATTCAAACTCGAGGGGCCTGGGCGAGGGCCATTTCCTTGCCCTTCTTGGACGGGCACCTCCACCATCAGTTAGTAAGGAAAACTCGGACGTTTGGGTATCTTGGGCAGCAGCAGTCCCACTACTGCCCTGGCTGGAGCTGGAGGTGTCCTTTGTCAGGTTCTCCCATTACAGCAGGGGGAAGGGGAGGTGAAGGAAAGAGGCCGTGAACCTAAAACCGTACATTTTTTGGGGAAATGCCCGGTTAGGCAGGGGCACGTTCTGGCTATTGGAGCTCCAACAGAAATGGGGCCTTGCTCTGGTTCTCAGCCACATCGTGAGTTCCACAGGAAATGTGGAGAGGTCAATCAGAAATAAAACGTTTAAAAAGGAAACAAACAAAAAAAAGATAGCATCTAAAGAAATGTCACAAGAAGATGACAAGCCTGCATGCAGTGGGAGACAGGTATGAGTCTGATCCCCTAACTCAATGATTAACTGAGATTACTTTCCTTTTCCCTTTAAAAACTTTCATGGTTGAGCAGAATCTTCGGAGTTGATTTTTGGGGACACCGAGTCCACCATCTCTCCAGATTGCTGGCATTCTGATTAAAAGAAACTTTCTACCAACACTTGCCTCTCTCTTGGGTATTGATTTTCAAGTGGTGAGCAGCTGGACCTGAGTTTGGTAACAGAGGAGAAAGGCAACCCAGGAATCATTACTTCCATTTTACAGATGTAGACGCAGGCTGCTGAGTCTCTATTAAAAGATTTTTACCACTTGGTTACATGTGATCCAGGGAAACACATTTAAGCCTACAGAACCTTAGTTCTCTTATCTTCTAACATGGAAATCAAATAATCTCTTAGAATACTTCTGGTTGAAGATCTTATTACCTATTTTAATAGCTGTAATTAACTGCTTCTTAAACAGTCTCCCATGATCCTGCCCTCCTGATATTTACATTCTTCTATAAACTCTTTCCCTGTGTGTGAGCTGGACCTAGTGACTCACTTCTAGCAAATAGAATACACCAGAGGCAATAGGATGCTGTTTCCGAGATTAGGTTATAACTACTGTGACTTCCCTCTTCCTTGTTCTCTCTCTTTGGCTCTTCTCATGTACTTGCTATAATGAAGCAAGTTGCAGAGGCCCACATGGTGAAGCCCTGGGGACAGCATTTGGTCAATAGCCAGTGAGAAACTGAGGCCTTCAGTCTGACAACCCGAAGAGAACTGAATTCTGCCAATGGTACTGTGAGTGAACATGGAAGCAGATTCTCCCCTGGTGGAACCTTCAGATGACTGAGATCCTGACCAACAACTTGCAGCCTTCTGAGATACCCTGACCCAGACCCTTAGCTTCCAACTAAGCCACTCCTGAATTTCTGACCCACACAGGAAATGTGAGATGATAAATGTTGTTTTAAGTCTCTAAGTGTTAAAATAATTTGTTACACAGCAATAGATGATTAAAGTCAAATATCAATGCCAGAACTGATCACAGGATTTCTTTTCCCTAAATTTTTGTTTCAGCATTTTCTAACATATTCATAACACATTAGTGAAATGAAATGCTCTGTGTGAGAAGGGTTCTATGGTCAAAATACATTTAAGAAATGTTTCACAGTCGATCTTTCCCTTGCAAATACGTAATGTATATTGTATATTAAAGATTCAGTGGTAAAGAAAGTTAATTTTGTTAAAGCCAGCTTTCTCAAACTTTTTGACCACATAACACTATTAACATGAAGCACCTATTAATAAATATTCCAAGGAAGATATACATCATAGAGCACAATGAACAGACTTTAGGAAACACTGACAGGGCTATTTTATTACCTTCTGAACATCTTTCTGAGAGCTGTCCCTACAACCAAGAAAATGAAGCAGAATGGAAAAATCTGTGGTGTGTACAGTTTGTGTACTATCAGGAGAAAAATACACCTGGAGGTACTTCTGGCAGTATGAATACGAATACTTTTTATTCCCTTCTCTCTACCTTTCTATGTTTCCCATAGTGGACATATATTACTATTTATATATGACAAATTTTATACAGTAGGCTTAGTAACATTCTTCTCCCCATCTTGTTTTGGTAAGCTTTGAGACTGCGCTTTTATGTATGCACATGTGTATACAAGGGGGTGGAGGCACTGGGGTGAGGCATAAGGCCGAGATAACTCTGGCTGCATGTATTACCCCTGTCTACATGGGTGGATGCCTGATTACCTACTCTGGATGAGTTTCAAGCTCTCCTACAGGTTACTCTTTGCACCTGCCCAGAGAACCTATGAATGGCATAGCTGTACTGCTGACATTTCTTTATGGGAGGCTGGTCATTAGGTCTGACCCTCTCTGCCAGAGCTGAGTTGTTACACTGTTGTGTTTATGGGGTCCCCCAGGCCTGAAATAGATCCCTGCTCTTCTTCCTCCTTGCTGCAGCAAGAAAGACATTGCTATATATGTCCCAAATTTGGGGGCCAAAGAGAAGAAGGGAAAGGTGAGGAATGAAGTTGTTTCCCTGCCCAAGTGCAAAATGCAGCCCTTCAGGAGAGATTCTAGACTGTGGGGAAACAAGTTATGGCAAAGTTGTGTGGCCAGGTACAACAGCAGGGGCCTGGAGTGTTTCTTCTGGGGTGAGCATTCCGAGGGTAGGTTAGAGGAGCTTCTGCGACTATAGAGGCATGATCTGGACCACTATTGAGCAAGAATTGGGATTACAAGCCAGTGAATGTGAAGCCAAGCTTTGACCACAGGACAGTTAGTCTCAAGAGCTTTCTGCCTTCCTGTTCACACTTGCTCCCCTACCCTCACGCTGCCAACCACTACTGAACTGCCTTGCACCCTTCTTCATTTTTAAAAAAAGTTAATTAATTTATTTTTTTCAGGTTTTTTTTAACATCTTTATTGGAGTATAATTGCTTTACAATGGTGTGTTAGCTTCTGCTTCATAACAAAGTGAATCAGTTGTACATATACATATATCCCCATATCTCTTCCCTCTTGCGTCTCCCTCCCTCTCACCCTCCATAACCCACCCCTCTAGGTGGTCACAAAGCACCTAGCTGATCTCCCTGTGCTATGGGGCTCCTTCCCACTAGCTTTCTATTTTACATTTGGTAGTGTATATATGTCCATGCCACTCTTTCACTTCGTCCCAGTTTACCCTTCCCCCTCCCCATGTCCTCAAGTCCATTCTCTAGTAGGTCTGTGTCCTTATTCCCGTCTTGCCCCTAGGTTCTTCATGAGCATTTTTTTGTTTTGTGTTTTGTTCTTAGATTCCATATATATGTGTTAGCATACGGTATTTGTTTTTCTCTTTCTAACTTACTTCACTCTGTATGACAGACTCTATGTCCATCCACCTCACTACAAATAACTCAGTTTCATTTCTTTTTATGGCTGAGTAATATTTCATTGTATATATGTGCCAAATCTTCTTTATCCATTCATCTGTCAATGGACACTTAGGTTGCTTCCATGTCCTGGCTATTGTAAATAGAGCTGCAATGAACAATATGGTACATGACACTTTTTAAGTTATGGTTTTCTCAGGGTATATGACCAGTAATGGGATTGCTGGGTCATATGGTATTTCTAGTTTTAGTTTTTGAAGGAACCTCCATACTGTTCGCCATAGTGGCTGTATCAATTTACATTCCCACCAACAGTGCAAAAGGGTTCCCTTTTCTCCACACCATCTCCAGCATTTATAGTTTGTAGACATTTTTTTTTTTTTTTTGGCGGTACGCAGGCCTCTCACTGTTGTGGCCTCTCCCATTGCGGAGCACAGGCTCCGGATGCGCAGGCTCAGCGGCCATGACTCATGGGCCCAGCCGCTCTGTGGCATGTGGGATCTTCCCAGGCCGGGGCACGAACCCGTGTCCCCTGCATCGGCAGGCGGACTCTCAACAACTGCGCCACCAGGGAAGCCCTGTTTGTAGATTTTTTGGTGATGGCCATTCTGACTGGTGTGAGATGATATCTCATTGTAGTTTTCATTTGCATTTCTCTGATGATTAATGATGTTGAGCATTCTTTCATGTGTTTGTTGGCAATCTGTATATCTTTGGAGAAATGTCTATTTAGGGCTCTGCCCATTTTTGGATTGGGTTGTTTGTTTTTTTGATATTGAGCTGCATGAGCGTCTTGTAAATTTTGGAGATTAATCCTTTGTCAGTTTCTTCATTTGCAAATATTTTCTCCCACTCTGATGGTTCTCTTTTCATCTTGTTTATGGTCTCCTTTGCTGTGCAAAAGCTTTTAAGTTTCATTAGGTCCCATTTGTTTATTTTTGTTTTTATTTCCATTTCTCTAGGAGGTGGGTCAAAAAGGATCTTGCTGTGATTTATGTCATAGAGTGTTCTGCCTATGTTTTCCTCTAAGGGTTTGATAGTGTCTGGCCTTACATTTAGGTCTTTAATCCATTTTGAGGTTTTTTTGTGTGTATGGTGTTAGGGAGTTAGGCAGCACCTTTCTTCTTATCCTGAGTTCTTTCATCACTTTAAAGTGTTTTGTATCAATGACCTAATCTAGCATGTGATGAAAGCTGAGGGCTTTTCTTCAGAAAGGTACACCTACATGCATTTAAATGTTTCCTATCACTTCTCAAAGAAACAAGAATAAGGAGTCTGATGTTGAAATGGAAGCTTTGCTTCTACACCCAGAGTTCACAGATCCTGAAAGTTCGTCATCAGCTTACTAAGGGTTCATGAGTTCCTGAGTTATAAATTCTACCATAAAGCCCTTCTCCCAGCTGAAGGTTTAGATTGAAAATTGTCTATTGAAGGTGTGGAACAGACATAGCTTCAGATTTCACCTGGGCCCTCTTAATAGAGAAATGGTGGGCTTTAAAATTCAAGACAATTAGTCTTGAGTAGTACGGTTCCAAGCTTTGAGGCATGCAGTTGGGGAAAGAAGTCTTAGGGGCCCATTTGGCCACCCCCGAATCACAGATTAAACTCCTTGTGTGGATAAACCTGGGTGGCTCTTAGAATATTCAGCCGCTTATCTGGAGAACTAATATATGCCTAAGTCCATGGCAAGGAATCTGGAGTCAGACTGAAATTGTGTGGCATTGAGTCTGGAGTCCTTCAGTGGCCCTTTATCTGGAGGATGGAAGTCTTCAGTTACCTTAGTTATTATCATAATGGGGTTCACTGATATCAATATTAAGAGTGAAATTTCTTAGCTTTTACACAATTATTATTTTAGACAAGATGCTTTTCTTTCATAGAAATCATACATCATTAAAAAGAAATCATATATTCCTTGTTGTGCTTAAGGAGTACAAGTCAAATTTCATAGGTGTCTTCCACCAAATATCTCCCATCCCACCTGCAAAATCTCTATTTCTATCATTCTTTGATTTAAATCTTTGAAGGTTGCTAAGAAAAATGCAAATGCTATTGGAGGAGTTTAGCTTTCTACAGCTATTATCATTCAGGAATTTCTTAATCTAGATTAGTTTATTAGATTGACTACAGACAGGGACAGGAGACACAAGTCAAAAAGCTAGGAGGCTGGAAGAAAAAGGACAAGAAAATTCACAAACCATATCATTTTTCTGAGGTTTTGAAGTGTGGGAGGTTAAGGCTGAAAAGACTTGGAAGGATATCTGAATTTAGTCTAGAGCTCTGCATCAGCAGTGGATGTACATGAGAGAATAGTGGGGAGGTATCCAGTGGAAGTTCTCAGTAAATGGAGGAAGTAGGCTTAAGGGAGAGTTTGGGAAATCAGCTTAGTACTTGTTGTCTCACAGGCATGTCAAGGATTCTCCTGGGGCTGGTGATCAGAAGGGGAAGTTTATTCTCATTGCCATTTAAAGATTCTTCTTTGACTTTGGCATTATTGTTTTAATTTTCTGGGTGAAGCTTCAGGCTTGGGGAAGTTTGATGCCTTTGACTACTTGTCATTTTAATTTTTAGCAGTGTCAGAAATGGAAATGAATTAAGGGTGCAGACCATTGTGTATATGTTCTTTTCTGTTTAAATTGTTTTCCTCCCCCCACACCCCCCAAAGAGGTATTTTTTAGATTAAATTTTCCTCAGTTTTATTGAGAAGTAATTGATATACATCAGTGTATAAGTTTAAGGTGTGCAGCACGATGGCTTGATTTACATATATTGTAAAATGATTACCACAGTGTACTCAGTTAACATCCATCATTTCATATAGACAATAAAAAGAAAAGGAACAAAAAATTTCTCCCTGTGCTGAGAACTCTTAGGATTTACTCTCTTATATTAACTATAGTCATTATGATGTATGCTACATCCTAAGTACTAATTTGTCTTATAACTGGAAGTTTGTACATTTTGACCACCTTCCTTCAAATTCCCCTCCCCCTAAACCCCTGCCTCTGGTAACCACAAAACCGATCTCTTTATCTATGAGCTTGGTTGCTTCTTATTTTGTTTTGTTTTAGATTCCACATATAAGTGAGATCATACAGTATTTGTCTTCCTCTGTCTGACTTATTTCACTTAGCATATAATGCCCTCAGGGTCCATCCATGTTGTTGCAAATGGTAGAATTTCCTTCTTGTTGTTTTTTTTAATGGCTGAATAGTTTTCCATTGTGAAATTATACCACATTTTCTTCATCCAGTCATCCATCAGTAGACACTTAGTTGTTTCCGTGTTTTAGCTATTGTAAATAATGCTGCTATGAATGAGGGAGTGCAGCTATTTTTTCAAGTTAGTGTTTTTATTTCCTTAGGATATATTCCCAGAAGTGAAATCGCTGGATCATACGGTAGTTCTATTTTTAGATTTTTGAGGAACTTCCATACTGTTTTCCACAGTGGCTGTACCAATTTACAATCCCACCAACAGTGCACAAGGGCTCCTTTTTTTCCACATTGATGCAAGCATTTGTTATCTTGTGATGATGGCCATTCTAACAGGCATGAGGTGATACCTCACTGTGGTTTTAATTTACGTTTCCCTGATGACAGTGATATTGAGCGTATTTTCATGTACATGCTGGCCATTCATACATCTTCTTTGGAAAAATGTCTATTCAAGTCCTTTGCTCATTTTAATTGGATTATTTGTTATTTTGCTATTGAGTGATATGAATTATTTATATATTTTGAATATTAACCCCTTATCAGATGTATGATTTACAAATATTTTTCCCAGTCTATAGATTGTCTTTTCACTTTGTTGGTGGTTTCTTTTCCTGGGCAGAAGCTTTTTAGCTTTATATAGTTCCACTTGTTTATTTTTGATTTTGTTGCTTTTGTTTCAGATGTGACATCCAAAAAATCATTACCAAGATCTATGTCAAGGAGATTTTTTCCTATGTTTTCTTCTCAGAGTTTCATGTTTTCAGATCTTAGGTTTAAGTCACTTAATTCATTCATTTAATTCATTTGGAGTTGATTTTTGTGAATGGTGTAAGATATGAATCAAGTTTTATTATTGTACATGTGAATATCCAATATTCCCAACACTATTTACTGAAGAGATGGTCTTTTCTCCATTGAGTATTCTTGGATCTGCTGTCAAATATTAGTTGACTGTATATGCTTGAGTTTATTTTTGGGTTCTTGATTCTGTTCCATTGCTCTATTTATTTTTATTCCAGTACCATACTATTTTAATTACTATAGCTTTATAGTATAGCTTAAACACAACATCTATGGGCTTCCCTGGTGGTGCAGTGGTTGAGACTCTGCCTGCTGATGCAGGGGATACGGGTTCATGCCCTGGTCCAGGAAGATGCCGCGGAGCAGCTAGCCCCGTGAGCCATGGATGCTGAGCCTGTGCATCTGGAGACTGTTGCTCCATAATGTGAGAGGACAGAAAAGTGAGAGGCCCGTGTACCGCAAAAAAACAAAACAAACAAACAAAAAGACACAACACCTCCCATGTTGTTCTTCTTTCTCAGATTTCTTTGGTTATTTGGGGTATTTTGTGGTTCCATATAAATTTTAGGAGTGTTTTTTTCTAATTCTGTAAAAAATATCTTGGAATCTTGATAGGAGTTGCACTGAATCTATAGATGGTTTTTGGTACTATTGACATTTTAGCAGTATTCTTCCAATCCATGAACACAGGATACCTTTCTACTTATTTGTGTTTTCTTCAATTTTTTCATCAATGTTTTGTAGTTTTCATCAATGTGTTGTAGTTTCTCCTTCTTGTTTAAATTTATTCCTTTTTTTTCGTTTTTCTTTGATGCTGTTGTAAATGAGATTGATTTCTTTATTTCTTTTTCAGAAAATCTGTTCTTAGTGTATGGAGACACTACTGATATTTATATATTAATTTTGTATCCTGCAACTTTACTAAATTCATTGATTAGTTCCAATAGTTTTTTGGTTGAAATTTTGGTTAAAAATTCCTGAGTAAGATACGAAAAAATAATGCCAATTTATTACCCTAAATTGGGTCCAGGTTTTTGTAGATATGAAGAGTAGGAGGAGGAAGCATAAAATGAGATGCTAGGCCTAGATCTTGATAATCCTAAGCCATGTGTCTTGTCCAGGATGGACCATGTTTTTATGTTTATTATATTTATATGTGGTAGATTATTTTCAAAGATGACTGCAGAAATTCCTCCTATGTGCCTTTGCAGCATGATTTTGCCACTCCTCAAATCAGAAGGTAGAGCATATTTTCCCTCTCCCTTGAACCTGGACTGATCTTATGATTTGCGTTGACCAATAAATTGAATGTGGCACAGTAATGCTATGTGACCTCTAAGGCTAAATTTTTTTTTTTTTACATCTTTATTGGAGTATAATTGCTTTACAATGGTGTGTTAGTTTCTGCTTTATAACAAAGTGAATCAGTTATACATATACATATGTTCCCATATCTCTTCCCTCTTGCATCTCCCTCCCTCCCACCCTCCCTATCCCACCCCTCTAGGTGGTCACAAAGCACCAAGCTGATCTCCCTGTGCTATGCGGCTGCTTCCCGTTAGCTATCTATTTTACGTTTGGTAGTGTATATATGTCCATGCCACTCTCTCACTTTGTCACAGCTTACCCTTCCCCCTCCCCGTGTCCTCAAGTCCATTCTCTAGTAGGTCTGTGTCTTTATTCCTGTCTTACCCCTAGGTTATTCATGACATTTTCTTTCTTAAATTCCATATATATGTGTTAGCATATGGTATTTGTCTTTCTCTTTCTGAATTACTTCACTCTGTATGACAGACTCTAGGTCCATCCACCTCATTACAAATAGCTCAATTTCATTTCTTTTTATGGCTGAGTAATATTCCATTGTATATATGTGTCTAAGGCTAAATTTTAAGAGACCTCACAATTTTTGCTTTCACTCTTGGAACCTTAAGAGCTCCATGTTCTGAAGAGGTCTAGTCTATCCTATTGAAGGATGAGAAGTCTTGCAAAGGAGGCATGACAGATGACAGCCAGCACCAACTTTCAGATAAGCTATCAGGTACTGTAGCCATATGATGATTATGACCAGCAAAAATAAAACCATCCAGATTGACAACCCACAGAATTGAAAGTGGTACTAAATATCGGTTTGCATGTCTAAATTTTGGGGTGGTTTGTTGCACAATAAAGAACAAAAACATCATACAGCACTTATATAGCAATACTATGAGTGAATATTTATATAATGTTTTATAGTTGGCACAGGTTTTTCACATAAAATCTTATTTCCCTGGATCCACAGACAACCTTGTTTTCCACCTCTTTAGAGTAGCTGTGGGAGTTTCCTGTTCTGTTTTAATTTTTAAATATTATATAGAATGTAAATAATATTCGCCCATATTATAGATGAAGAGGCTGAGGTGTAGAAAGAGTCCAGGATTCATCCACAATCATTGAGCTGACAAGTGAGCAGGAGAGGCTCAAATAGAAGTTGCCTCCCTTCAGATCTGCTCTTTGCTTTACACTGGGTTGTATACATTATATTTTCTCTCTTGAGAAGACACATGGATGGCTGGTAAAAGCCAGGGGAATGATCCCAGCTCTGACAGTTCCCAGAACACACTACAGTGATAGTGACTATGGAGCAAGGAAAGCAGCTTTGCCAGTGATGTCAGCCACTACACGGATAAGGAATCTTCTGTGAGCACAGAAATCTCTCTTTGGCTGCCATGCAAACAGATCTTCTGTAGCCTCTAATAAAATCTCAGCCTAGCCTGTAGGGGTTCATTAATTGGTGTGCAGCTATGACATGTTTTTGTAACTACTAGTTTAAAAAATAAAGTATACCCTAACTTACCACAATCCTAAATTAACACAGGAGAACTGCACTGCCCTGTGGAAATGAAGGGGAGTGGAGCTCTTGTCCATTATTTCTCAAGTAATATAATAACCATGCCAACTAAAATAATTATTTTCCACATCCACCTCACTACCTTTCACTTTAGGTCCTCATTTCTCACCTAGATTGCTGTGACAGCTTCCCAACTGGTATTCATGCTTTAACACAAATCTCTTTCCCCTTCCAACCACATTGCACATTGGCACCAATTTTGTGTCCTGGAGCCATCAAAATTCTAGGCTTATGAATGTAAGCTCCATTGTAAGAGTATTTGTCATTACTTAAAGTCTTGAAGAATTGTAGAACTTATTATTTGTTGAATTAATATGAAAGCCACCATTCCATAAGCACTAATTATCTGATTCTAAATTTTGCCTCATCTCCCAGTTTATGCTCAAGGTAAATTGAGCAACATCTACTTCTATGGAAGGAAGCATTGAAATTTCTTTTATTCTCCATGTCTTTGCTCATAATTCTGCCTTTGTCTGAAACCTTCCCCTTTATTGTTTCCTTCTTTACCAGTCTAACTTCTACCCATAGTCTAACATGAAGCTTACATGGCAACTCCATTGGGAAATCTTGCCTGTGATCTTCATTTCTCTAAGTAGAATCTCTCTCATAATATATTATGAGTCTATAATAGAGATGCCTCTCAAGTAGTTAGATATGTAAAGGTTATTATATAAGCAAGGATTCTGTGTGAGGAAGGCCAGTATGTATATAAAGACCAAATTTGAAGTCTACTGATTTAAACTTTTCATTTACATTTATATAACTTTGAGCTGGAAGTAAGAGGTGAGGTTGAGTACATGGTAGAGAGAAGAGGTAGGGTGTGGGGTTGAAATCCATTTCCTAAGGTCAAGCAATTAGGTAAAGGGAGAGGTACTAGATGAGGGTGTAGATCGTTTGCCTGTTAAACTAGGGTATTTTCATATCAGTCTAAGCTGATTATTTGTGTGAAAGTGATTAAAACTAATCATTAATCTTTCCAAGTAAAGAATTACATATTTTCCATGTAAAAATATAAAAGAATCTGTCTTCACAGCATTATTGGATCAACCAACTGAAGTTCACTATTAGATAACCAGAAATTCAATCAAGCAATTTATACTTGCCACTGAATCAATGAGTTGTTTGGCTACACAGCCTAAATAGTCCAGTCATGTGGGTGTTATGTAGACAGACACAGCCTGGCTTGCTCTCAGGTGGTAATCCAGCAAACAAAAAAACAAACAAACAAACCCAAGGGAACCCTGTGCACACAGGCTTGTTGCCTCACATTTCCCACCAACTGAAGCTGATTAAATTAATAAATTTGACCAAACGAATTAACTAGCGGATCTAAATCACAAGAAAAAAGGAGTCATTTCCTAAATGACCTGAATACATTCCTGGTATAAATTACTAGATTAGTTAGTTAATAAATTCCAAGTCTTTGTTGGTTTGCAACTTCATTCCTTCATTTATCGAATTTTATTAACTGCTTTTTCTGTATTAGACATCGAGAAACAATGATGAGTAAAATATGCTTCTTCCAACATAAAAGAGAGGCAGAGCAGCTCCGAGTAGATATTTTCAAGTTGATTCTTTTGAGCATTTCTTAGGTCAAAATCCTGGAAAGTGAAAGAGAAAGAAAGGGGAAGAGAATCATCTTTTGTCAACCTGATTACACCTACCTGGTGATTTTACATACAGCAGCTTTGGCCCTGGGTGATAGACGGTTGAAAACAAGTGACTCATGTTGGTGTCCCACACATCTTTAGATAGTAGCTGTGTTCCCTTCCAATGTAGCAGACAAATTAGATAATAACTTCTTACATTTACCCCAGTTCTTTTCACAGTGTTTCACATATATTATCTCATCTGACCTTCATCTTCACCCTAAGAGAGGCAGGACAAGCATCACTATTTCAGTCGTAAAGATAAGGAAATCAAGGCCTAGAAAGTTTAACTGATTTTCCAAAGCCACATAACTTAGTGTCATGGTCAGCTTTCCTTTTAAAGGTGTGGTCATCCTTACATTGAAACACTTTTACTAAATGGAGACAATTTCTTGGTTGAACAATTTCATAGACATTATCTCAACTTATTTAAGGTAGTGATGGTGAAATAGGCTACAAACTCTTTGTTGATGCTGAATAGAGGTTGTATCAATATTTTTTTCTTGGGCAATCCTCTGTGATGCCCTCCTTTCTCTTCCTATCTTTTACTCAACTGAGACAGTCTGGGACCTGGGATGCGAGACCATTTGCTGCAGTGCTTGCACCTGGACAAATGTTTTCTCGAGCAACAAAATACAAAGAAACTATAAGGGACTAAAAATAACTGTGTGCATGAACACACAAATTATGAGCAAAAAGATACAAAAAACCAAACTGCCACTTCTCAAGAGCTGGGAGCAAAATCAGGGTTTGGGCAACAAAAGCAGGGTACTGCACATGCCCCCTGAACACACCACCACCAAAGGGGTGGGCAAACCACCTAAGCTGTCCCTCTGGTCTCACCCCTGGACCCACCCCTATCCTCACCCCATATAAGAGACGAGCTTGCCCTCCCCTTGGGGAACAAGCAAGGGAGAATATTACTTATTTTTGCTCCCCCCTGCTTCATCAGGAGCCCCAGTAAAGCCTTGCCTGAATTTTTTATCTGACCTTTTATCAATTTGTATTGATTAAGGAAGGCCAAGAATCCTGGTGGGTAACACAACCACTAAAGTCTATGGCAGGTCCTTGGTAAGCCATGAAACCATGTCTGGTTTCTCAAATATACCTTGCTCAGCACCTTCTCTGAATTCCTTTAGCATTGCAAAGAGGAACAATTTTTGAATAGTTAATTGATTAAATTTTGGATTTATTAATTAAGATGCTATGCTGGGTCTTGAGGTGAAGAAGGAAGAGTTATGCCTGTTACCTGTTCGGCAAGGCAGAGAGAGTCAGGCAGCCTACTGCTGCAGGGTCTGGGGCATGCTTTGTTGGAGTTCCTAACACAATGGGGGCTCTAAAGGGGAAAGACCTGTACTGCATAGGGAGTGAAGAATATAAAGACATTCAACAATTTGGTTATGTATTTCTTAGGCTACTGTCTAGTATTTCACTTGCCTCACTATAATCCCAACTGGAATGCTTCAAGCTGGAAGGATTTCCAACCAGGGACGTGTGCTGGGTCTACTGGCTAGGTCAAGCATAGGAGAGGATAAATTATTCAACACAGAATAAAGTAAGCAACAGCTATCTACCTCCTAAAGGATAAATCTACCTGGGAGAGGAACAATTATCAAAGGCAGCAATTCTGAGTTTTCCACAAGAATTCCTTTGAAGGGAACAGCATTTGTTTGAATGGTTAAGTCCCAACATATTTATAGAAATCATTCACATTGTCATCTTTCATATGACTACAGTCATGTGCCAGATTCTCATATTTGTTGAGGATGAGGATGGGGTAAGAAGGAGAGTAGGGGTAGGCAGAAAATTATATTTAAAAATTATATATTTTTTTATATAAAAAATGCATAGTCCCTGGTTTTTATTTTAATTTGGAGACAGGTATATGCAAGGGATATAGTTAAATAACAGTGAAAGTTAGGATATGACTTAGGGCTAAAGAGTCATATGAGGAATTCTATTAAACTGGGAAATCAAACTGGCGTATTTAGGGAAAGCTTCACAGAGAAGGTTGAACTGATTGGACATTGAAGAAGAGGTTGAATTTGGCCTGTCAAGAAGTCAGGGAAAGGTGTTAAGGAGCATCCACACTCACCCAGCAACCATGGTAAACCAGAACCCCGCCGTTGTAAACTAGGCAGTTTCCTTGTCCCTATGTTCCTATATAACATATAGTTTTTCCTTCTCTGTGACACTAAATGATAGCCTTATGCTCATCAGCACCAGTTGAGTCAATCAGTCATGTGGGACATAGAAGACCCTGTGTCTGCCCTCACAGTATTTACTATATAATTAGTCAGAAAATGTGAGGGTAAGAGAAGGAAGGAAATGCTTCTAAGGACAAAGTGATTTGAGGGGTTTGGGGAAAGCGGCTATCTACAGGGATTAACATCATAGGTGATTCCCTGTCCTATTTATCACAGCAGATGTGGGCTTGGCCTCAAGTTGTAAATTGCCTGAAAGATGCTTCCTGTTGTCATTCTCTGTGGTTGTCCTCTTTAAGGTTAGGAACAACTGTTCTCTACCCCACCCACATACTGGAAAACAGTTGTAATTTATGTGGATAACTTTAATTGAGAAAAATATTAGTGCAACCTCAGAGGTTGCCTGGCTTAGGAGAAAGAAGATGGATGGACAATGTATCCAGAGACCTGATTTGCCAATACAAGTTGTGTGATTTTAGTCAAGGTCCTTGAACTTGGAACTTATCTGTGCACAGTGGTAATAGTAATACTTGCCTACTTACCTCCTGGGACTATCATAACACTATACATGCTACAGGGAAATTTAACCTCAATTGACCAAAGCATGGAACAACTAGAAGCATTTATTTTCTTCCATGCACTTAAGGAAGAAGAGTGGGTTAGAGGGTAGGTGGATAGGAGAAAAATAACAAGGTTTTTATCCTCTGTTCTTAGCTACACACTTGACATAATATAAAAAAAAAAAATGTGTGTTTCCATTTCCAACCATACATATTTTGACATTTTCCATTTGCAAAGTGAAAATGGTAACTGACACTTATTGAGGAAGAAGAAACACCACACTTATAAATTAAAGGAAAGATTCTTCAAAAGCAACAATGATTCATATTTATTAAGCACATAATAAGTGCCCAGATTTATGCTACAAACTGGAATGTGCACAAAAAAAGTTTCTTTTAAAAAATAAAGAACAAGAATAAACTACAGTTTAGTTTCTAAACTTATAATCAATTTTGCAAAATAACAATAGAAACAGCAACAATAATAATCTTACAAACTCTATGCAATGCCTATAATTCTTGTTCCTTTTACTAACTTATATGTGCTAAAATTTTGTAACTTAAGTTTGCTATCCAAACTTTTCATGAATATTCAACTAGAAAAGAAAAATACAGTGATTATTTTACTCTTGGTGGTAGCAAATTGTTATATTTGGAGGATGCATTGGATATTTACAAACAATGATAATTTGGAGACAAATATGGTAAAATTAGATTTGTTGAGAATAGAAGGACTATTATTAAAATGGCAGTTCTCTAGAAAATTAATCTAGGATATGTAGTAAATAAATGGAAAATTGACTCCATTTCAGTAGCTTTAACTGTCACCCATAAATGGCAACTTCTCATTTTCTAGCATCATAGGATTAAAAGCTTATAAAGATTTTTAGCTTCTCTTGTACTCTCACATTCAATATCTATACCCGTGTCTTTGAAACATCAGTAATAGTAATCCTTACCTTTTTGTTTCAACTTCTATTACTTTAGATACTATATAAGTTCTCTTAGCTTCAAGTTTTCTATGAATAACATTGAGATAATGATTAGCTTACTATTTTTGCAAGAATTAACATAATTATGTATATGTAGCCATTCCTGACATATTATAAACATATGATGGGCATTCAAATATATGAGCTATTTTTATTCTACCTTATACACACATTATTGAGACAGCCTCTTACTGCTCTGTCTTGTTTGAGTCTTTCATCATCAGTACATCCTGAATCCTCCCACCAGATGAACATTTCTAAGTTAATGCTTTGATCACATGATCTGCCTCTTTAGAAAACTTCTCTGTATTGATTTCAGGATGAGTGTTAGTGTTTTTTGGAGTCATTAATAATGTACCCTTAGCATATTTAGCTAGCCTTACTTTTCAAGAATCCCTTGGGACTTCTCTGGTGGTCCAGTGGGTAAGACTCTATGCTCCCAGTGCAGGGGGCCTGGGTTTGATCCCTGGTGGGGGAACTAGATCCCACATGCATGGCACAACTAAGAAGTCTGTGTGCTACAACTAACAGATCCCACATGCCGTGACGAAGATTTTCCACTACTTTTCCACTACTATCTACCCTTTTTCCCAGTAGCCTCTGCTTTCTTGGTTCATCTCATTTCCCTTTTCAGATAATTTATGGTTCATCAGGAGGTTCTTAAAAGACACAGACCTTTTAAGAATCAAAGGAATCAAATTCTGTGGCCACAGAAGTATTCAGGACCTCCGGACTAGTTTTAAGGGACTTGGAAACTGTTCATATCCCAGAAACCCCAGGTGTTCAGGGGGAAATGCTTTTCAGACATTAAAAGTTCTCTGAGGGTTTTAAAAAAAATCTTCCTTCTGCTTTCCTTTTGGAAAGAGTATATTTAGTAGAGACATCATCATATGGGAGGTTTCCACAGAGATTTAAATAAAGAGGAGATGGCATGCTTTAGGAAGTGCAGAGTAGAGAAAGGATTGAGGATAAGAGTAAGCATGGTCTATATCAGAGCAGGTCATATGTTATGGTCCCCTCATGGTCAGTTTGCAGCTCCATGCTACAGCACCACAATCCCTGCTCTGGCTACTCACCCCATACACACTGGCAAGAGTTGGAGAGGCCAGTACCATGCAGGGCCACCACCTGTGGAAGTTCTCTGCCATCCAAACCCAACATAAAGCCATAGTTGATAAAATTTACCCTCAAAATGCCTCAACCAAGTACATCTCCTCTCCTTCAAAATCCACATTTCCCGTCTTGTTGAATAATGCCAATATCTACTGCATCTCCTACATCAGGAACCTGGTAGGACTCCTTCCTTTCCTCATACCCCATGGCTAACTGTTTACCTTAATGCTCCTCTATTCTGTTCACTTATTTCAATTCTCAGTACAAGCAACTTAGGTCATCTGATACTTCCAATCATTTTGATTTAGAGTACTGCAAGAATGAGGATGGAGGTGGGAACAGGAAACATAATTACCTTGCACCACCTTCTTCACATCTCTTATCTCCCTGAGTTCTCAGACAAGTCTATGAAGAAGGCACTAAAATCTCCAATTCTGTGATTGTAATGATAATGGGACTAATACTTACTAAGCATTAATCATGTGCTCGGCACTGTGCATCATTTTACACTTATTCCTCCTACTTTATTTCTTGCCCCCTTTACATTGCTGTCACACGGAGTCTTAAATTCAATTTTTGTGTGGTTTTCCCTCATCTTCTTTCCTACACCCTCATTACATGGAAGGCAAGGGGTTCCTTCCATAATCTGGCTTCTGACTACACCTTCCCCCCTTTTGCTGCTACTCCCCAAAGCCAAGGGCACCTTCCTTTTTCTTCCCTTTTCTCTATACCCACTATATTAACCTCTTACTTTCTTTAATATTTTTGCTTTTGTCCATTTCATCACAGGAGTCTTCTCCCAGCCTATTTTAGTTTCTCTTATAGACCTGTTATTTGTTCTGCCTGGCAGAAATTTCTTGCCTTAGTGTCAGCACTCTGATTTTTTTTTTATTTTTGAGGAACTGCCTATCTC
Source organism: Orcinus orca (assembly GCF_937001465.1). NCBI lineage: Eukaryota > Metazoa > Chordata > Mammalia > Artiodactyla > Delphinidae > Orcinus > Orcinus orca. Next base: position 28,815,332 of record NC_064573.1, read on the forward strand.
TCAATGGGAGCAGTCTGAACAAGAGTCTGTATGGTGATCTGCTCTCCCTGGAAAGGGGGTGGGCATAGGACTGAGTTTCAGCAAACAAGACTCTGGAATTTGTCTTCAAGTGGAATGATACAAGGACCAGGAAAGATTGAAGTTGGTTATTCTGATGATTCCTGCTTCTCAAATCCCAGGATTAGACTTTGCTCTTAGCTTTCTGAGGCCTATTTTTGATCTTCTGAGGCTTCCCAAAGCCATTCAAGTAATCTAACCCCTCCCTCCTTGTGCTTAAGTAAGCCAGAATTCAGTTCTGCTGTTTACAAAGAACTCTGATCAACACAGTGTCCTCCTTTTAGTGAAACCCACATTCTCTGCTTGTCCCATAACCAAATAGCATTCTGATTGGCTGGGCTCAGTCCCATTCACCCTCAGGTTCTATTGTAATTCTGCTCCTAGACAATGCCCTACATGAGGGCCCAGACAGTGCCAAAGCAGCAGGCCTAAGACAGCCCTTTCTCCAGTTTATTTACATAGAACGCTAGAGCCAGAGCGGCCATTGGAAACTTCTGTGCTTTTCAACCAGGTACTGCGTCATGAGTACCTAGATCCCTCAGTGGTATCTCAGGTGCTAACTCCACTGTCTCTTCACAGACCACATTCCTAGATGTGCTTACATCAGTCATGCTGAAGGGATTCAGAACCTTGGAAATGCGACAAAATCTAATGGCCACTTATTTATTTATTTATTTTTAAAATTAATTTAAATTTAATTTAATTAATTTATTTTATACAACAGGTTCTTATTAGTTATCTATTTTATCTATTTTATACATACTAGTGTATATATGTCAATCCCAATCTCCCAATTCACCCCATCCCCCCTGCTTTCCCCCACTGGTGTCCATATTGACCATATTGTCCATTGGTTCTCTAAATCTATGTCTCTATTTCTGCCTTGCAAACTGGTTCATCTGTACAATCATTCTAGATTCTACATATATGTGTTAATATATGATATTTGTTTTTCTCTTTCTGACTTACTTCACTCCGTATGATAGTCTCTAGGTCCATCCATATCTCTACAAATGACCCAATTTTGTTCCTTTTTAGGGCTGAGTAATATTCCATTGTATAGATGTGCCACATCATCTTTATCCATTCATCTGTCAATGGGCAATTAGGTTGTTCCATGACCTGGCTATTGTAAATAGTGCTGCAGTGAACATTGGGGTGCATGTGTCTTTTTGAATTATGGTTTTCTCTGGGTGTATGACCAGTAGTAGGATTGCTGGATCATATGGTAATTCTATATTTAGTTTTTTAAGGATCCTCCATACTGTTCTCCATAGTGACTGTATCAATTTACTTTCCCACCAACAGTGCAACAGGGTGCTCTTTTCTCCACACCCTCTCCAACATTTGTTGTTTGTAGATTTTCTGATGATGCCAATTCTAACTAGTATGAGGTGATACCTCATTGTAGTTTTGATTTGCATTTCTCTAATAATTAGAGATGTTGAGCAGCTTTTCATGTGCCTCTGGGCCGTGTGTATGTCTTCTTTGGAGAAATGTCTATTTAGGCCTTCTACCCATTTTTGGACTGGGTTGTTTGGTTTTTTAATATTGAGCTGCATGAGCTGTTTATATATTTTGGAGATTAATCCTTTGTTGATTCATTTGCAAATATTTTTTCCCATCCTGAGGGTTGCCTTTTCATCTTGTTTATAGTTTCCTTTGCTGTGCAAAAGCTTTTAAGTTTCATTAGGTCACATTTGTTTATTTTTGTTTTTATTTCCATTACTCTAGGAGGTGAGTCAAAAAAGATCTTGCTATGATTTATGTCAAAGAGTGTTCTTCCTATGTTTTCTTCTAAGAGATAACTTCGAGTCTTACATTTAGGTCTTTAATCCATTTTGAGTTTATTTTTGTGCATGGTGTTAGAGAATGTTCTAATTTCATTCTTTTACATGTAGCTGTCTGGTTTTCCCAGCACCATTTATTGAAGAGACTGTGTTTTCTCCATTGTATATCCTTTGTCATAGATTAGTTGACCATAGGTGTGTGAGTTTATCTCTGGGCTTTCTATCCTGTTCCATTGATCTGTATTTCTTTTTTTGTACCAGTAACATATTGTCTTGATTACTGTACCTTTGTAGTATAGTCTGAAGTCAGGGAGTCTGATTCCTCCAGCTCTGTTTTTTTCCCCTCAAGATTGCTTTGGCTATTTGGGGTCTTTTGTGTCTCCATACAAATTTTAAGATTTTTTGTTCTGGTTCTGCAAAAAATGCCATTGGTAATTTGATAGGGATTGCATTGAATCTGTAGATTGCTTTGGGTAGTATAGTCATTTTCACAATATTGATTCTTCCAATCCAAGAACATGGTGTATCTCTCCATCTGTTTGTGTCATCTTTGATTTCTTTCATCAGTGTCTTACAGTTTTCTGAGTGCAGGTATTTTACCTCCTTAGGTAGGTTTATTCCTAGGTATTTTATTCTTTTTGTTGCAGTGGTGAATAGGATTGTTTCCTTAATTTCTCTTTCTGATCTTTTATTGTTAGTGTATAGGAATGCAAGAGATTTCTGTGCATTAATTTTGTATCTTACAACTTCAAATCCATTGATTAGCTCTAGTAGTTTTCTGGTGGCATCTTCAGGATTTTCTGTGTATGGTATCACGTCATCTGCAAACAGTGACAGTTTTACTTCTTCTTTTCCAATTTGTATTCATTTTATTTCTTTTTTTTCTTTGATTGCCATGACTAGGGCTTCCAAAACTATGTTGAATAAGAGTGGACATCCTTGTCTTCTTCCTGATCATAGAGAAAATGCTTTTAATTTTTCACCATTGAGAATGATGTTTGCTGTGTGTTTGTTGTATATGGCTTTTATTATGGTGTATCACATTGATTGATTTGTGTATATTGAGGAATCCTTGCATCCCTGGGATAAATCCCACTTGATCATGGTGTATGATCCTTTTACCATGTTGTTGGATTCTGTTTGCTAGTATTTTGATGAGGATTTTTGCATCTATATTCATCAGTGATATTAGTCTATAATTTTCTTTTTTTGTAGTATCTTTGTCCGGTTTTGGTATCAGGGTGATGGTGGCCTCATAGAATGTGTTTGGGAGTATTCCTTCCTCTGCAAATTTTTGGAAGAGTTTGAGAAGGATGTGTGTTATCTCTTCTCTCAGTGTTTGATAGAATTCACTTGTGAAGCCATCTGGTCCTGGACTTTTGTTTGTTGGAAGATTTTTAATCACAGTTTCAATTTCATTACTTTTGATTGGTCTGGTCATATTTTCTATTTCTTCCTGGTTCAGTCTTGGAAGGCTATACATCTCTAAGAATTTGTCCATTTCTTCCAGGTTGTCCATTTTATTGGCATAGAGCTGCTTGTAGTAGTCTCTTATGGTGCTTTGTATTTCTGTGGTGTCTGTTGTAATTTCTCCTTTTTGATTTCTAATTTTATTAATTTAAGTCCTCTCCCTCTTTTTCTTCATGAGTCTCACTAAAGGCTTATCAATTTTGTTTATCTTCTCAAAGAAACAGCTCTTAGATTTATTGATCTTTGCTATTGTTTTGTTTGTTTCTATTTCATTTAGTTCTTCTCTGATCTTAATGATTTCTTTCCTTCTGCTAACTTTGGGTTTCACCTCTTCTTTCTCTAGTTTCTCTAGGTGTAAGTTTAGATTGTTTATTTGAGATTTTCTCAATTCTTGAGGTAGGATTCTATTGCTATAAATTTCCCTCTTAGAACTGCTTTTGCTGAATCCCATAGTTTATGGATCGTCATGTTTTCATTGATATTTGTCTCTAGGTATTGTTTGATTTCCTCTTTGATTTCTTCATTGATATCTTGGTTATTTATCAATGTATTGTTTAGCCTCCATATGTTTCTGTTTTTTACATTTTTTTCCCTGTAATTGGTTTCTAATCTCATAGCGTTGTGGTCAGAAAAGATGTTTGATATGATTTCAGTTTTCTTAAATTTACTGAGGGTTGATTTGTGACCCAAGATATGATCTATCCTGGGGAATGTTCTGTGTGCATTTCAGAAGAAAGTGTAATCTGCTGCTTTCAGATGGAATGTCCTATAAATACCAATTAAATCTATCTGGTCTATTGTGTCATTTAAAGCTTTTGTTTGCCTATTAACTTTCTGTCTGGATGATCTGTCCATTGGTGTAAGTGAGGTGTTGAAGTGAGAAGTCTCCCACTATTTTTGTGTTACTGTTGATTTCTCCTTTTTGGCTGTTAGTATTTGCCTTATGTATTGAGGTGCTCCTCTGTTGGGTGCATATATATTTACAATTGTTATATCTTATTCTTGGATTGATCCCTTGATCATTATGTAGTGTCCTTCTTTGTCTCTTCTCATAGTCTTTATTTTAGAGTCTATTTTGTCTGATATGAGAATTGCTACTCCAGCTTTCTTTTGGTTTCCATTTGCATGGAATATCTTTTTCCATTCCCTCACTTTCAGTCTGTATGTGTCTCTAGGTCTGAAGTGGTTCTCTTGTAGACAGCATATATATGGGTCTTGTTTTTGTATCCATTCAGCAAACCTGTGTCTTTTGGTTGGAGCATTTAATCCATTCACATTTAAGGTAATTATCAATATATATGTTCCTATTACCATTTTCTTAATTGTTTTGTTTTTGTTTTTGTGGGTCCTTTTCTTCTCTTGTGTTTTCCACTAGAGAAGTTCCTTTAGCAGTTGTTGTAGACCTGGTTTGATGGTTCTGAATTCTCTTAGTTTTTGCTTGTCTGTAAACCTTTTGATTTCTCCAACAAATCTGAAAAAAGATCCTTGCCGGGTAGAGACATCTTCCCTTTCATCACTTTAAATATATCATGCCACTCCCTTCTGGCTTGTAGAGTTTCTGCTGAGAATTCAGCTGTTAACCTTATGGATGTTCTCTTGTATGTTATTTGTCATTTTTCCCTTGTTGCTTTTAATACTTTGTCTTTAATTTTTGTCAATTTGATTACTATGTGTCTCAACATGTTTCTCCTTGGGTTTATCCTGCCTGGGATTCTCTGTGCTTCCTCTACTTGGGTGGCTATTTCATTTCCCATGTTAGGGAAGTTTCAACTATAATCTCTTGAAATATTTTCTCAGGTTCTTTCTCTATTTCTTCTCCTCTGGGACCCCTAAAATGCCAATGTTTGTGCATTTAATGTCCCAGAGGTCTCTTAGGCTGTCTTCATTTCTTTTCTTTCTTTTTACTTTATTCTGTTTTGCAGCAGTGAATTCTACCATTCTGTCTTCCAGGTCACTTATCCATTCTTCTGCCTCAGTTATTCTGCTATTGATTCCTTCTAGTGTATTTTTCATTTCAGTTATTGTATTGTTCATCTCTCTTTGTTTGTTCTTTAATTCTTCTATGTCTTTGTTAAGCATTTTTTGCATCTTATCGATCTTTGCCTCCATTGTGTTTCTGAGGTCCTGGCTCATCTTCACTATAATTATTCTGAATTATTTTTCTGGAAGGTTGCCTATCTCCACTTCATTTAGTTGTTTTTCTGGGGTTTTATCTTGTTCTTTCATCTGGTTCTTTCATCTTTCATCATAGTCTTCTGCCTTTTCATTTTGTCTATCTTTCTGTGACTATGGTTTACATTCCACAGGCTGCAGGATTGAAGTTCTTCTTTCTTCTTCTGTCTGCTCTCTGGTGGATGAGGCTAAGAGGCTTGTGCAAGCTTCCTGATTGGAGGGACTGGTGGTGGGTAGAGCTTGGTGTTGCTCTGGTGGGCAGAGCTCAGTAAAACTTTAATCCTCTTGTCTGCTGATGGGTGGAACTGAGTTCCCTCCCTGTTGGTTGTTTGGCCTTAAGTAACCCAGCACTGGAGCCTACAGGCTCTTTGGTGGGGCTAATAGTGAACTCTGAGAGGACTCATGCCAAGGAGTACTTCCCAGAACTTCTGCTGCCAGTGTCTTTGTCCCCGCAGTGAGCCACAGCTGCCCCCTGGCATCTGCAGGAGACCCTCAACCACTAGCAGTTACGTCTGGTTCAATCTCCTATGGGGTCACTACTCCTTCCTCCTGGGTCCTTATGTGCACACTACTTTGTGTGTGTCCTCTAAGAGTGGAGTCTTTGTTTCCCCCAGTCTTGTCAAAATCCTGCAGTCAAATCTCGCTAGCCTTCAAAATCTGATTCTCTGGGAATTCCTCCTCCCCTTACTGGACCCTCAGGTTGGGAAGCCTGATGTAGGGCTCAGAACCTTCACTCCAGTGGGTGGGCTTCTGTGGTATAAATGTTCTCCAGTTTTGAGTTACCCACCCAGCAGTTATGGGATTTGATTTTATTGTGATTGCACCCTTCCTACCATCTCATTGTAGCTTCTCCTTTGTCTTTTGATGTGGGTTATCTTTTTTGGTGAGTTCCAGTGTCTTCCTGTCAATGATTGTTCAGCAGTTAGTTGTGATTCCAGTGCTCTCACAAGAGGGACTGAGTGCATGTCCTCCTACTCTGCCATCTTGAACCAATCTCCTCTAATGGTCTCTTTAATCTTTTTGTAACTATGTTCTTACATAAAATCCTCCATAGAAAGCATTTTCTATAACCATAGTTTCCTAAAAGAGCCCTGGTCTAGCTCTGGTCTCAGTGGCCTGGATAGTTCATTCCACTTCAAGAAGTCTCAGCTATCTGCAAAAAGGGATAATATGAGCAATATCACCAAGATGGCGAATAGGTTGTTCCTGACTTCACCCTCCCCACACACAAGAAGAGCAACTAACAACCACTCATGAACAATATACCACTGAGAGAATTCTAGAAACATGGAGGTGAGGCTGAAATACCCCCTAGCCAAAAGAGGCAATAGTAACTGTTGTTACTATCACACATATTTGAAGGTGAAAGTGCAATGAGCTAGAGAATGAAAAATCTTTCTGGAAGCAAAGAAGTTGGTATTGTCATTATTGGCTCTACTCCCCATATTCCCACTCCGCTATGAGTTCATAGCATCCACCTCCTTCCACATCTTCTTGAAGATTAATGACTAACCTTATAAAACAGACCTGGGAGAATGGGAAGTACCTGTGTGTTTTACTTTTCCCCTCCCCTCCTGTTCTTTTACCTAACATTGGTCAGGGTACCAGTGGTCATAGAACTTCAGAATGTCAGTTCTGAAAACTCATTATTCTAATCTCAGCTCTTTCATAACCTTTTGGTGTAAGCTGAGGGTAAGTCCTGTCACTTGCATCAGTATATTTAAAACAAAAATCTTTGCCTTACGTCTTTCTTGAAGACGTAAGGAGAAAGAACCTTAAAATGGTTACACAATACATGTTAATGTTATTGGATGTTAATGGTTATAATTAACAACTTTACCTGAATTGGTTTCTTAGTGTTGTTATAACAAAGTACCACAGACCGAATGGCTTAAATAATAGAAATTTATTGTCTCACAGTTCTGGAGGCTGGAAGTCCAAGATCAAGGTGCCAGCAGGGTTGTTTCCTTCTAAGGGCTCTGAGGGAGACTTTTAAAAAATATCTTTATTGGAGTGTAATTGCTTTACAATGTTGTGTTAGTTTCTGCTGTACAACAAAGTGAATCAGCTACATGTATACATATATCCCCATGTCCCCTCCCTCTTGAGCCTTCCTCCCACCCTCCCTATGCCACCACTCTAGATCATCACAAAACATCAAGCTGATCTCCCTGTGCTATGCAGGAACTTCCCACTAGCCATCCATTTTACATTTGGTAGTGTATATATGTCAATGCTACTCTCTGAGGGAGATTTTGTTTCATCTTTCTCTCCTGGCTTCTGCTAGTTGCTGGTAATATTTGGTGTTCATTAGCTTGTAGATCTCTGCCTTCATCTTCAAGTGGCATTCTCCATATGTGTGTGCATGTCAGTGTTCAAATTTCTCCTTTTTATAAGAACATCAGTTATGTCAGATTATGGGCCCACCCTACTGCAGTATGACCTCATCTTAACTAATTATATCTGCAATAATATTATTTCCAAATAAGGTTATAGTGTAAGGTACTGAGGGTTAGAATTTCAACATTTGAATTTTAGGGGAACATTATTCAACCATAACATTACCAATCATCATTATTGTCATCTTTGCAAGAAGTCGATTTGCAGAAATGCTTAAACTCCCAGGTCTAGCTTTGACATCCCTTCTCTGTGGTTCAGAGAGAAGTGAATCACAGACTCTCCAATGTGACAAGGACCAGTTCACTCCCAGTGCAGTTCCTATGTCATCACTGAATTATTTGGAAATATGAAAGCTACTTCAGAAAAATGTTGATGGTGAGCCACATGAATAGTAGATGTGGAGATCTGAATTGTTAACACCTTGTCAAACATTTATTGTCCCACCTCTAAACTTCTATGATAATGTTGACTGAAAAAAAATACACAACGTGACAGTTGTGAGTTAAGTTTTATTTGGGGAAAAATGAAGACTGTAACCTGGGAGACAGCATTTCAGATAGCTCTGAGAAACTGCTTCAAAGAGGTAGGGGGAAGGTTAGTATATATGTGATTTTGGTGAAGGGGGGGTGAATGCAATCAAGTACACATTTTTGCAGAAGGTTGCTGTTAGTCTCGAGGAGAAGATGTCTCCATTAATGATGTTAATGCTCTTCTAGATGTTAGGAGATGAAAGAATTGGGCTCATAAAATCATTTTCTAAAAATATGTAACTCTCTGAAAGCTTCTGCCAGTTTTTCCCAGAGCACAGAGTGCCTCATTCTGATCTCCACCTTGAACTCCTTTCTGGGTGTGTTGAAGGTCAGTGGCTGCAGTGGCTTAATCCTTGTAGAGGCAGATGGCAAGTGCCAAGTTTTAGTTGGCAATAAGATGAACAACCCCCACGTGGTGCAGAATTCTGTAATACACCCTATGAAGCTTAGGGAACCATGTTTAGGCTAACTCATAATTTCTAAACTGAAAAATATAATTGTGTTTTTATGCTAACATGGATGGAACCCTGCAAGAGTTACTTTCACTTTTCTCTCCCTTGCATTTTAGAACACTTGTAGTTATCCCCTACTTAGAACTGCAGAGACTGCAACTTTAGAAAGAACAAGTGAAATCAACCCACCCAATGGATTCAGAAACTGACAGCCTGGCAGATAACCATGGCCTGTAGATTTTGCTGATGTGTCATTGAAAGTGGGAACCTCAACCAGAGGGTGTTATCTTTTACATTATAATTTATGGAGGTGGTATGATTGTCACAATGAGTATGTTTGAATGAATGATTTAAATAAATTTCCATATGAAAACAATGCCTGTGAGTGTGAAGCACATGATGTTTGCATTTTTTTCTTTATTAAAAGTTCCTACACCAGAAATACATCTACGCGTGGAACAACTCCTACAGAACACCTACTGAACGCTGGCAGAAGACCTCAGACCTCCCAAAAGGCAAGGAACCCCCCACGTACCTGGTTAGGGCAAAAGAAAAAACTAAACAGAGACAAAAGGATAGGGACGGGTCCTGCACCAGCGGGAGAGAGCTGTGAAGGAGGAAAAGTGTCCACACACTAGGAAGCCCCTTCGCGGGTGGAGACTTCGGGAGGCAGAGTGGGGGAGCTTGGGAGCCGCGGAGGAGAGCACAGCAACAGGGGTGCGGAGGGCAAAGCGGACAGATTCCAGCGCAGAGGATCGGGCCGACCGGCACTCACCAGCCGAGAGGCTTGTCTGCTCGCCCGCCGGGGCGGGCGGGACTGGGAGCTGAGGCTCCGGCTTTTGTCGGAGCGCCGGGAGAGGACTGAGGTTGGCGGCGTGAACACAGCCTGCAGGGCGTTGGTGCGCCGCGGCTGGCCGGGAGAGAGTCCGGGGAGGGGTCTGGACCTGCCGAAGAGGCAAGAGACTTTTACGTCCCTCTTTGTTTCCCGGTGCACGAGGAGAGGGGATTAAGAACGCTGCTTGAGAGAGCTCCAGGGACGGGCGCGAGCCGCGGCTAAGAGTGCGGAGCCCAGAGACGGACATGGGACGCTAAGGCCGCTGCTGCCACCGCCAGGAGGCCTGTGTGTGAACACAGGTCACTAGCCACACGCCCTTCCGGGGAGCCTGTGCAGCCCGCCACTGCCAGGGTCCCGGGATCCAGGGACGGCTCCCCGGGAGAGCGCACGGCGCGCCTCAGGCTGCAGCGTCACGCCGGCCTCTGCCGCTGCAGGCCCGCCCCGCACTCCGTGACCCTCCCTACCCCCCGGCCTGGGTGAGCCAGAGCCTCCGAATCAGCGGCTCCTTTAACCTCGTCCTGTCTGAGCAAAGAACAGACGCCCTCCAGCGACCTACACGCAGAGGCAGGGCCAAATCCAAAGCTGAGCCCCTGGGAGCTGTGAGAACAAAGAAGAGAAAGGGAAATCTCTCCCAGCAGCCTCAGAAGCAGCGGATTAAAGCTCCACAATCAACTTGATATACCCTGCATCTGTGGAATACCTGAATAGACAACGAATCATCCCAAATTAAGGAGCCCTGTGGATGAAAGGCTCTTGGTGCTGCAGCCAGGACTCAGTGCTGTGCCTCTGAGGTGGGAGAGCCAACTTCAGGACACTGGTCCACAAGAGGCCTCCCAGCTGCACATAATATCAAACAGCAAAAATCTCCATCTCAACGCCAGCACCCAGCTTCACTCAACGACCAGCAAGCTACAGTGCTGGACATCCTATGCCAAACAACTAGCAAGACAGGAACACAACCCCACCCATTAGCAGAGAGGCTGCCCAAAATCATAGTAAGTCTACAGACACCCCAAAACACACCACCAGACGTGGACCTGCCCACCAGAAAGACAAGATCCAGCCTCATACACCAGAACACAGGCACTAGTACCCTCCACCAGGAAGCCTACACAACCCACTGAACCAACCTTAGCCACCGGGGACAGACACAAAAAACAACAGGAACTACGAACCTTCAGCCTGCAAAAAAGGAGACCCCAAACACAGTAAGATAAGCAAAATGAAAAGACAGAAAAACACACAGCAGATGAAGGAGCAAGATAAAAACTCACCAAACCTAACAAATGAAGAGGAAATAGGCAGTCTACCTGAAAAAGAATTCAGAATAATGATAGTAAGGTTGATCCGAAATCTTGGAGATAGAATGGACAATAGAATGGACAAATTGCAAGAATCGGTTAACAAGGACCTAGAAGAACTAAAGATGAAGCAAGCAATGATGAACAACACAATAAATGAAATTAAAAGTACTCTAGATGGGATCAATAGCAGAATAACTGAGGCAGAAGAACGGATAAGTGACCTGGAAGATAAAATGGTGGAAATAACTACTGCAGAGCAGAATAAAGAAAAAAGAATGAAAAGAACTGAGGACAGTCTCAGAGACCTCTGGGACAACATTAAACGCACCAACATTCGAATTATAGGGGTTCCAGAAGAAGAAGAGAAAAAGAAAGGGACTGAGAAAATATTTGAAGAGATTATAGTTGACAACTACCCTAATATGGGAAAGGAAATCGTTAATCAAGTCCAGGAAGCACAGAGAGTCCCATACAGGATAAATCCAAGGAGAAATACGCCAAGACACATATTAATCAAATTGTCAAAAATTAAATACAAAGAAAACATATTAAAAGCAGCAAGGGAAAAACAACAAATAACACACAAGGGAATCCCCATAAGGTTAACAGCTGCTCTTTCAGCAGAAACTCTGCAAGCCAGAAGGGAGTGGCAGGACATATTGAAAGTGTTGAAGGAGAAAAACCTGCAATGGAGATTACTCTACCCAGCAAGGGTCTCATTCAGATTTGATGGAGAAATTAAAACCTTTACAGACAAGCAAAAGCTGAGAGAGTTCAGCACCACCAAACCAGCTCTACAACAACTGGTAAAGGAACTTCTCTAGGCAAGAAACACAAAAGAAGGAAAGGACCTACAATAACGAACCCAAAACAATTAAGAAAATGGGAATAGGAACACACATATCGATAATTACCTTAAATGTAAATGGACTAAATGCTCCCACCAAAAGACACAGATTGGCTGAATGGATACAAAAACAAGACCCATATATTTGCTGTCTACAAGAGACCCACTTCAGACCTAGAGACACATACAGACTGAAAGTAAGGGGATGGAAAAAGGTATTTCATGCAAATGGAAACCAAAAGAAAGCTGGAGTAGCAATTCTCATATCAGACAAAATAGACTTTAAAACAAAGACTATTAGAAGAGACAAAGAAGGACACTACATAATGATCAAGGGATCGATCCAAGAGGAAGATATAACAATTGTAAATATTTATGCACCCAACATAGGTGCACCTCAATACATAAGGCAAATACTGACAATCATAAAAGGGGAAATCGACAGTAACACATTCATAGTAGGGGACTTTAACACCCCACTTTCACCAATGGACAGATCATCCAAAATGAAAATAAATAAGGAAACACAAGCTTTAAATGATACATTAAACGAGATGGAGTTAATTGATATTTATAGGACATTCCATCCAAAAACAACAGAATACACATTTTTCTCAAGTGCTCATGGAACATTCTCCAGGATAGATCATATCTTGGGTCACAAATCAAGCCTTGGTAAATTTAAGAAAATTGAAATTGTGTCAAGTATCTTTTCTGACCACAATGCCATGAGACTAGATATCAATTACAGGAAAAGATCTGTAAAAACTACAAACACATGGAGGCTAAACAATACACTACTTAATAATGAAGTGATCACTGAAGAAATCAAAGAGGAAATCAAAAAATACCTAGAAACAAATGACAATGGAGACACAACGACCCAAAACCTGTGGGATGCAGCAAAAGCAGTTCTAAGGGGGAAGTTTATAGCAATACAAGCCCACTTTAAGAAGCAGGAAACATCTCGAATAAACAACCTAACCTTGCACCTCAAGCAATTAGAGAAAGAAGAACAAAAAAACCCCAAAGCTAGCAGAAGGAAAGAAATCATAAACGTCAGATCAGAAATAAATGAAAAAGAAATGAAGGAAACAATAGCAAAGATCAATAAAACTAATAGCTGGTTCTTTGAGAAGATAAACAAAATAGATAAACCACTAGCCAGACTCATTAAGAAAAAAAGGGAGAAGACTCAAATCAATAGAATTAGAAATGAAAAAGGAGAGGTAACAACTGACACTGCAGAAATAAAAGAGATCATGAGAGACTACTACAAGCAACTCTATGCCAATAAAATGGACAATCTGGAAGAAATGGACAAATTCTTAGAAATGCACAACCTGCCAAGACTGAATCAGGAAGAAATAGAAAATATGAACAGACCAATCACAAGCACTGAAATTGAAACTGTGATTAAAAATCTTCCAACAAAGAAAAGCCCAGGACCAGATGGCTTCACAGGCGAATTCTATCAAACATTTAGAGAAGAGCTAACACCTATCCTTCTCAAACTCTTCCAAAATATAGCAGAGGGAGGAACACTCCCAAACTCCTTCTACGAGGCCACCATCACCTTGATACCAAAACCAGACAAGGATGTCACAAAGAAAGAAAACTACAGGCCAATATCACTGATGAACATAGATGCAAAAATCCTCAACAAAATACTAGCAAACAGAATCCAACAGCACATTAAAAGGATCATACACCATGATCAAGTGGGGTTTATTCCAGGAATGCAAGGATTCTTCAATATACGCAAATCTATCAATGTGATAAACCATATTAACAAACTGAAGGAGAAAAACCATATGATCATCTCAATAGATGCAGAGAAAGCTTTTGACAAAATTCAACACCCATTTATGATAAAAACCCTGCAGAAAGTAGGCATAGAGGGAACTTTCCTCAACATAATAAAGGCCATATATGACAAGCCCACAGCAAACATCATCCTCAATGGTGAAAAACTGAAAGCATTTCCACTAAGATCAGGAACAAGACAAGGTTGCCCACTCTCACCACTCTTATTCAACATAGTTTTGGAAGTTTTAGCCACAGCAATCAGAGAAGAAAAGGAAATAAAAGGAATCCAAATCGGAAAAGAAGAAGTAAAGCTGTCACTGTTTGCAGATGACATGATCCTATACATAGAGAACCCTAAAGATGCTACCAGAAAACTACTAGAGCTAATCAATGAATTTGGTAAAGTGGCAGGATACAAAATTAATGCACAGAAATCTCTGGCATTCCTATATACTAATGATGAAAAATCTGAAAGTGAAATCAAGAAAACACTCCCATTTACCATTGCAACAAAAAGAATAAAATATCTAGGAATAAACCTACCTAAGGAGACAAAAGATCTGTATGCAGAAAATTATAAGACACTGATGAAAGAAATTAAAGACGATACAAATAGATGGAGAGATATACCATGTTCTTGGATTGGAAGAATCAACATTGTGAAAATGACTCTGCTACCGAAAGCAATCTATAGATTCAATGCAATCCCTATCAAACTACCACTGGCATTTTTTACAGAACTAGAACAAAAAATTTTGCAATTTGTATGGAAACACAAAAGACCCCGAATAGCCAAAGCAATCTTGAGAACGAAAGAAGGAACTGGAGGAATCAGGCTCCCAGAGTTCAGACTATACTACAAAGCTACAGTTATCAAAATGGTATGGTACTGGCACAAAAACAGAAAGATAGATCAATGGAACAGGATAGAAAGCCCAGAGATAAACCCACGCACATATGGTCACCTTATCTTTGACAAAGGAGGCAGAAATGTACCGTGGAGAAAGGACAGCCTATTCAATAAGTGGTGCTGGGAAAACTGGACAGCTACATGTAAAAGTATGAAGTTAGATCACTCCCTAACACCATACACAAAAATAAGCTCAAAATGGGTTAAAGACCTAAATGTAAGGCCAGAAACTATCAAACTCTTAGAGGAAAACATAGGCAGCACACTCTATGACATAAATCACAGCAAGATTCTTTCTGACCCACCTCCTAGAGTAATGGAAATAAAAACAAGAGTAAACAAATGGGACCTAATGAAACTTAAAAGCTTTTGCGCAGCAAAGGAAACCATAAAGAAGACCAAAAGACAACCCTCAGAATGGGAGAAAATATTTGCAAATGAAGCAACTGACAAAGGATTGATCTCCAAAATTTATAAGCAGCTCATGCAGCTTAATAACAAAAAAACAAACAACCCAATCCAAAAATGGGCAGAAGACCTAAATAGACATTTCTCCAAAGAAGATATACAGAGTGCCAACAAACACATGAAAGAATGCTCAACATCACTAATCATGAGAGAAATGCAAATCAAAACTACAATGAGATATCATCTCACACCGGTCAGAATGGCTATCATCAAAAAATCTAGAAACAATAAATGCTGGAGAGGGTGTGGAGAAAAGGGAACCCTCTTGCACTGTTGGTGGGAATGTAAATTGATACAGCCACTGTGGAGAACAGTATGGAGATTCCTTAAAAAGCTACAAATAGAACTACCATATGACCCAGCAATCCCACTACTGGGCATATACCCTGAGAAAACCATAATTCAAAAAGAGTCATGTACCAAAATGTTCATTGCAGCTCTATTTACAATAGCCCAGAGATGGAAACAACCTAAGTGTCCATCATCGGATGAATGGATAAAGAAGATGTGGCACATATATACAATGGAATATTACTCAGCCATAAAAAGAGACGAAATTGAGCTATTTGTAATGAGGTGGATAGACCTAGAGTCTGTCATACAGAGTGAAGTAAGTCAGAAAGAGAGAGACAAATACCGTATGCTAACACATATATATGGAATTTAAAAAAAAAAATGTCATGAAAAACCTAGGGGTGAAACAGGAATAAAGACACAGACTTACTAGAGAATGGACTTGAGACTATGGGGAGGGGGAAGTGTAAACGGTGACAAAGCGATAAAGAGGCATGGACATATATACACTACCAAACGTAAGGTAGATAGCTAGTGGGAAGCAGCTGCATAGCACAGGGAGATCAGCTCAGTGCTTTGTGACCGCCTGGAGGGGTGGGATAGGGAGGGTGGGAGGGAGGGAGACGCAAGCGGGAAGAGATATGGGAATATATGTATATATATAACTGATTCATTTTGTTGTGAAGCTGAAACTAACATACCATTGTAAAGCAATTATACTCCAATAAAGATGTTAAAAAAAAAAAAAAGTTCCTTACAAATTCAATAGAGTGAGAGGATGGACAAAGATGTAGGACAGGTGATGCAAGTTGTGTACATGATCAAGATAACAATAATTAACTCATACTTTTAAAAATAAAAGTATAAAAATCACTGAATACATCACACATAACTCTTATTTATTTATTTGTTTATTTTAAACTTCATTTACTTTTATTTTATATTGAAGTATAGTTGATTTCCAATGTTGTGTTGGTTTCAGGTGTAGAGAAAAGTGTTTCAGTTATACCTATACATATATCCATTCCTTTTCAGATTGTTTTTCCCTATAAGTTATTACAGAATATTGATTAGAGTTCCCTGTGCTATACAGTAGGTCCCTGTTTTTTATCAATTTTATATATAGTAGTGTGTATATGTTAATCCCACACTCCTAATTTATTCCCCCTCTTGACCTTTCCCCTTTGGTAACCACAAGTTTGTATTCCAAGTCTGTGAGTCTGATTCTGTTTTGTAAATAAGTTCAACTGTACCATTTTTTTAGATTCCACATATAAATGGTATCATATTATATTTGTCCTTCTCTGTCTGACAGACTTCACTTAGTCTGATAATCTCCTGGTCCAGTCATGTTGCTGCAAATGGCATTATTTCATTCTTTTTTATGGCTGAGTAATATTCCATTGTATATATGCACCACATCTCTTTTTTTTAAAAAATAAATTCATTTTATTTATTTATTTTTGGCTGTTTGGGGTCTTTGTTGCTACACATGGGCTTTCTCTAGTTTCGGCTAGTGGGGGTTACTCTTCATTGCAGTGCGCAGCCTTCTCATTGCAGTGTCTTCTCTTGTTGTGGAACATGGGCTCTAGGTGTGTGGGCTTCAGTAGTTGTGGCGCACAGGCTTAGTTGCTCTGCGGCATGTGGGATCTTCCCTGATCAGGGCTCAAACTCATGTCCTCTGCATTAGAAGGTGGATTCTCAACCACTGTACCACCAGGGAAGCTGTGTACCACATCTTTATCCATTCATCTGCTGATGGACAATTAGGTTGCTTCCATGTCCAGACTATTGTAAATAGTGCTGCAATGAACATTTAGGTGCATGTATCTTTGAATTATGGTTTCTCTGGATATATGCCCAAGAATGGAATTAGTGGATCAAATGGTAGTTCTATTTTTAGTTTATTAAGGACTCTCCATAATGTTCTGCATAGTTGTTGTAACAATGTACATTCCCATCAACAGTGTAGGAGGGTTCCCTTTTCTCCACAACCTCTCCAGCATTTATTATTTTTAAATTTTTGATGATGGTCATTCTGACCGGTGTGAGGTGATACCACATTGTAGTTTTGATTTGCATTTCTCTAATAATTAGTGATGTTCAGCATCTTTTCATGTGCTTTTTGGCCATATCTGTGCCTTTTTTGGAGAAATGTCTATTTAGATCTTCTGCCCAGTTTTTGATTGGGTTGTTTGTTTTTTGATATTGAGCTGCATGAGCTGTTTGTATATTTTAGAGATTAATCCCTTGTCGGTTGCTTCATTTGCAAATATTTTTTCTCATTCTGAGAGTTGTCTTTTTGTCTTGTTAAACTTTGCTGTACAAAATCTTTTAAGTTTAATTAGGTCCCATTTGTTTATTTTTGTTTTCATTTTCATTACTCTAGGAGATGGATCAAAAAAGATCTTGCTGCTATTTATATCAAAGAGGGTTTTGCCTATGTTTTCCGCTAAGAGTTTTATAGTATCCAGCTTACATTTAGGTCTTTAATCCATTTTGAGCTTATTTTTGTGTGTGGTGTTAGGAGGTGTTCTAGTTTCACTCTTTTATATGTAGCTGTCCAGTTTTCCCAGCATCACTTGTTGAAGAGACTATCTTTCCTCCGTTGTATATTCTTGCCTCCTTTGTCATAGATTAATTGACCACAGGTGCATGGGTTCATTTTATGCTTTCAATCCTGTTCCATTGATCTATATTTCTGTTTTTGTGCCAGTGCCATACTCTTTTAGTGACTACAACTTTGTAGTATAGCCTGAAGTCAGGGACCCTCCAGCTCCATTTTTCTTTCTAAAGATTGCTTTAGTTATTTGTGGTCTTTTGTGTTTCCATACAAATCGTAAAATATTTTGTTCTAGTTCTGTGAAAAATGCCATTGGTAGTTTGATAGGGATTGCATTAAAACTGTAGATTACTTTGGGTAGTATAGTCATTTTCATAATGTGGGTTCTTCCCATCCAAGAACATGTTATATCTTGCCATTTGTTTCTGTCATTTTCAATTTCTTTCATCAGCATTTTATAGTTTTCTGAGTACAGGTCTTTTGCCTCCTTAGGTAGGTTTATTCCTAGGTATTTTATTTTATTTGATACAATGGTAAATGGGATTATTTCCTTGATTTCTCTTTCTGATCTTTTGTTGTTAGTGTATAGAAATGGAACAGATTTCTGGACATTAACTTTGTATCCTGCCACTTTACCAAATTCATTGATGAGTTCTAGTAGTTTTCTGGTACATCTTGAGGATTTTCTCTGTATAGTATCATGTCATCTTCAAACAGTGACAGTTTTACTACCTCCTTTCCCATTTGGATTCCTTTTATTTATTTTATTTCTTCTCTGATTGTTGTGGTTAGGACTTCCAAAACTATGCTGAATGAAAGTAGAGTGGGTGGACATCCTGGTTTTGTTCCTGATCTTAGAGGAAATGTTTTCAGCTTTTCACTATGGAGTATGATGTTAGCTGTAGGTTTGTCCTATAAAGCCTTTATTGTGTTGAGATATGTTCCCTCTTTGTCCATTTCCTGGAGAGTTATTATATAAATCAGTGTTGAATTTGTCAAAATTTTTCTGCATCTATTGAGGTGATCATATGGTTTTTATTCTTCAACTTGTTAATGTGGTGTATTGCAGTGATTGACTTGTGAATATTGAAAAATCCTTGCATCCCTGTGATAAATCCCACTTGATCATGGGGTATGATGATCCTTTTAGTATATTGTTGGATTCAGTTTACTAGTAATTTGTTTAGAATTTTTGTGTCTATGTTCATCAGTGATATTGGCCTGTAATTTTCTTTTCTGGTGGTATCTTTTCTGGTTTTGGTATCAGGGTGGCCTGATGGTGGCCTCATAGAATGAGCTTAGGAGTATTCCTTCCTCTGTAACTTTTTGTAAATAGTTTCAGAAGGAGAGATGTTAACTCTTCTCTAAATGTTTGATAGAATTCACCTGTGAAGCCATCTGGTCCTGGACTTTTGTTTGTTGGAAGATTTTTGATCACAGTTTCAATTTCAGTACTCATGATTTATTTATTCACATTTTTTATTTCTTCTGGGTTCAGTCTTGGAAGATTGTACCTTTCTAAGAATTTGTCCATTTCTTACAGATTGTCCATTTTATTGGCATATAGTTGCTTGTAGTAGTTTCTTATGATCCTTTGTATTTCTGTGCTGTGGCTTATAACTTCTTTTGCATTTCTCATTTTATTTATTTGAGCCCTTTCTTTTCTCTTCCTTGATGAGTCTGGCTAAAGATTTATCAGTTTTCTCTTTTCAAAGAAGCAGATTTTAGTTCCATTGATTTTTTTTATTGTTTTCTTTGTCTCTATTCCATTTATTTCTACTCTCACCTTTATGATTTCTTCTACTAACTTTGGGTTTTGTTTGTTTCTTTTATTTTTTATCTATTTAAATTTTTTAAATGAAAAAAATTTTTTACAGTAAGACCTTGTTGGTTATCTATTTTGAATATAGCCATGTGTACATGTCAATCACAAATTCCCAATCTATCCCTCTGCCATCTTTTACTCTGGTAACTATAAGTTCATTCTCTAAGTCTGTGAGTCTGCTTTTGTTTTGTAAATAAGTTCATTTGTATCATGTGTTTTTAGATTCTGTATATAACTGATATTATATGATATTTGCCTTTCTTTGTCTGACTTACTTCACTTAGTATGATAATCTTCAGATCCATCTATGTTGTGACAAATAGCATTTTTTAGTGTAAGGTTAGGTTTTTTTATTTGAGATTTTTCTTGTTTCCTGAAGTAAGATAGTATTGCTGTAAACTTCCCTCTTATACTGTTTTTCCTGCATCTCATAGGTTTTGAATCATTATGTTTTCATTTTCGTGTGTCTCTAGGTACTTTTTTATTTCCCCTTTGAATTCTTCAGTGATCCATTAGCTGTTTAGTAACATGTTGTTTAACCTCCATGTGGTTGTGTTTTTTACAGCTTTTTTCTTGTAGTTTATTTCTAATCTCATAGTATTGTGGTTAGACAAGATGCTTGATATGATTCAAATTTTATAAATTTACTGAAGCTTGCTTTGTGGCCCAGCATGTGATCTATCTTGGAGAATATTCTATGTGCACTTGAGAGGCATGTGTATTCTGCTGCTTTCAAATGGAATGCTGTATAAATATCAATTAAGTGCACTTAAGGTCAGTGTTTCCTTATTGATTTTCTGCCTGGATGATCTGTCCATTGATGTAAGTGGGGTGCTAAAATCCCCACTATTATTGTGTTACTGTAGATTTCTCCTTTTATGGCTGTTAGCATTTGCCTTATATATTGAGGTGCTTCTATGTATGAACCCAAATTTTGGGTTCATACATATTTACAATTGTTATATCTTCTTGATTGATCCCTTGATCATTATGTAGTGTCTTTCTTTGTCTCTTGTAACAGTCTTTATTTTAAAGCCTACTTTATCTGATATGAGTTTTGCTCCTCCAGCTTTCTTTTGATTTACATCTGCATAGAATACCTTTTTCCATTCCTTCACTTTCAGTCAGTATGTGTCCCTAGATCTGATGTGGGTCTCTTGAAGATGGTATATACATGGGTCTTATTTTTGTATCCATTCAACCAGTCTATGTCTTTTGGTTGGACCATTTAATTCATTTTCATTTAAGGTAATTATGAATATGTATTTTCTTATTCCCATTTTGTTAATTGTTTTGGATTTGTAGGTCTTTTTTCTTCCCTTCCTCTTCTGTTCTCTTCTCATGATTTGATGTGTTTTGACTGCTTCTATTTTTTTTTTTTTTCTTTTTTCAGTACGCGGGCCTCTCGCTGTTGTGGCCTCTCCCATTGTGGAGCACAGGCTCAGGACATGCAGGCTCAGTGGCCATGGCTCACGGGCCCAGCCACTCCGTGGCATGTTGGATCTTCCTGGACTGGGGCATGAACCTGTGTCCCCTGCATCAGCAGGTGGACTGTCAACCACTGTGCCACCAGGGAAGCCCAGCTTTTACTTTTTTATGTGTGTATCTACCGTAGATTTTTTGGCTTGTGTTTCCCACAGTCTCTATGTGTACAAGATTGTTTTAAGTTTTTGGTCTCTTAATTTCAAATGTATTTCTAATATCCTGCATTTATACTCTCCTCATGATTGCTGGTTTTGATATCCTATTTGTGTGTGGATGATTTCTTACATTTACTGTATGTTTTCCTTTACCAATGAGCTTTCCAATTCATAATTTTTTTGTTTCTAGTTGTGGCCTTTTCTTTTTTGCCTAGAAAAGATTCTTTAGCATTTGTCGTAAAACTGGTTTGTTGGTGCTGAATTCTCTTAGTTTTTAGCTCTTGTTTGTAAAGCTTTTGATTTCTCTGTTGAATCTGAACGATAACCTTGCTGGGCAGAGTATTTTTGGTGGTAGTTTTTTCCCTTTCATCACTTTAAATATGCCATGACATTCCCTTCTGTCCTGCAGAGTTTCTGCTGAAATATCAGCTGATAAACTTATGGGGATTCCTTTGTATATTATTTGTTGCTTTTTCTTGTTGTTTTTAATATTTTCTCTTTGTCTTTCATTTTTGTCAACATGATTAATATGTGTCTCAGCATGTTCCTCCTTGAGTTTTTCTTGTATGTAACTCTCTGTGTTTCCCGGACCTGAGCGAGTGTTTCTTTTCCTATGTTAGGGAAGTTTTTGGATATTATCTCTTCAAATATTTTCTCAGTCCCTTTCTCTCTCTCTTCTCTTTCTGGGACCCCTATAATGCGTATGTTAACATGTTTAATGTTGTCCCAGAGGTCTCTTAAACTGGTCTCATTTATCTTCATTCTTTTTTCTATATTCTGTTCTATGGCAGTGATTTCCACCATTCTGTCTTCCAGCTCACTTATTCATTCTTCTGCCTCATTTATTCTGCTATTGATTCCTTCTAGTGTACTTTTTGTTTCCATAATTATATTGTTCAACTCTGTTTGTTCTTTAAATCTTCTAGCTCTTTAGTAAACATTTCTTGTATCTTCTGGGTCACTGACTCCATTCTTTTTCTGAGACCTTGGATCGTCTTTACTATCAATACTCTGAATTCTTTTTCTGTTAGATTGCCTATCTCTACTTCACTTACTTATTCTGAGGTTTTATCTTATTCCTTCATCTGGAGCACATTTCTCTGCTGTTCTCATTTTGTTTAACTTTCTGTGTTTGTGATCTCTGTTCTTCAGGCTGCAGGACTGTATTTCCTCTTGGTTCTCGTGTCTGCCCCCTGGTGGGTGAGATTGGTCCAGGGGCTTGTGCAGGCTTCCTGGTGGGAGGGACTAGTGACTGCCCCCTAGTGGGTGGAGCTGGGTCTTGTCCCTCTCATAGGCAGTGCCTTGTCAAGGGGTGTGTTTAGAGGTGGCTGTGGGCTCAGAGCAACTTTAGGCAGCCTATCTGTGATTAGTCGGGTTCTGTTCCCACCCTGTTGCTTGCTGGGCCTGAGGTGTCCCTGCACTGGAGCCCACAGTCTGTTGACTGGGGCCACATCTTGGTGCCAAAATGACAACCTCCAGGAGAGCTCATGCCAATGAATACTCCCTGGGGCTTCTGCCTAAAGTGTCCTTGTCCCCACAATGAGCCATAGCTAGCCTCCGCCTCCCCAGGAGACCCTCCAAGACCCACAGGTAGGTTTGGCCCAGGCTCCTATGGAATCATTGCTTTGTCTTGTGCCCCAGTGCACATGAAACATTGTTTTTTCTCAGTCTCTATATGTACAAGATTGTTTTAAGTTTTTGGTCTCTTAATTTCAAATGTATTTCTAATATCCTGCATTTATTCTCTCCAGTCCTGTGGAGCTCCTGCACTGAATCCCTGCTGGTCTTCAAAGCCAAATGCTCTGAGCCAATGCTCCCAATGCCAGACCCCCAGGCTTGGGACCCTGAAGTGGGGCTCAGAACTCTCACTCCTGTAGGAGAACCTCTGTGATATAATTATTTTCCAGTTTGTGGGTAGCCCACCAAGCAGGTATGGGATTTGATTATATGGAAAAAGCACCCCTCCTACCATCTTGTTGTGGTTTCTTCTTTGTCTTTGGATGTAGAATGTCTTTTTTAGTAGGTTCCAGTCTTTTTTTGTTGATTGTTGTTTAGCAGTTAGTTGTGATTTTGGTGTTTTTGTGAGAGGAGGTGAACTCAATTCTTTCTACCCCACCGTCTTGTCCTCAAGCACTGCCATACATAACTATTTCTTATGTGCTTTGTGAAATATGTCAGCGTGAAAATACAGAAAAAGGATAAATGCATAACAAATGAATTAAATGAAAAAAAATTATAAACATTTGCAAAATACTCCCACAGATTCATGGTCATGTATATCTCTCCCTTTTTTCTATTCTACTTTATTGTACTCTTTCTTATCTAATCTTTGGTCTAAGTTTGCCGAGAGCTGTCTGGAAACCCAGGACATTACTACACCCAAGATAGTTCCATGACTCTGCAAATCATTATGATGTTCCATTGAAAAAACTATTTCCAACAGCTCACTCTGGGATTTTCCTAGACCATTCAGATTCTGTGGGGAAAGCATTTTTGCCCCTCTATTTCTAACAGCAGCCTCCAGGATGCCCTGTATTTTGTTGTACCTAGTGTGTGTTTCCATTCATTTCTGCTGTTTTATGCTGGCACCTGCCCCTGGAGTCTTGGCTCACAAACAAAACAGGCACTGTATCCAGTGGCGTAATCCCATGCTTCCTCTTTTTGACAATGTTCAAAACATGTACACAGACCATTCAAAGTCACCTAAACAGTTATGGGAATGCTTTCCAATGGATCTTTCTGTTTTCAGTGAGCCTATTGGAGGCTCTCACTTCTTTTCAGGGCACTGACTGCTTCCTGTGCCCTCCTTGATGGTGCAGCCATCTTCTGTTCTCAGTTCCCAAGATGTTAATTCATTTATACTTGCTTATTGCTCTGTGGATGTGTGCTGAAGTCTTCTTATCCTATCTTGGCTTTGCTTCCCTCTTATCATACTGCCTATTTCAACTCATCTAAGGAAAGAAAATGTCTTCTCCTTATCTTTCAGGGTAATACATAACTTATAGAATCACTCCAAAAGTTGAAGAAATAAAATATATAATAAAATATATAAATAAATAAATATATAAATAAATATATAAATATAAAATAAAATAAAATATATTGATATATTGATCTTTCCAGAATAACCCCCAAGACCATCATACTGTATTTGCCTGCCAAGTAAGCTGCTGCTTTTTCATGGTAGCCAATACTACCATACCCATGTGCTGACATGACCTGAAAGTCACCATCATCTGCAAACTGCTATAACTCAGAAACCATTACTGTTGTTAGCCCTGGGACCACAACTAAACCTGCTATAATCTGCATCAGCAAAAAAGAAGCCCTGCTCTCTGACTCTAGACGACCATGAAGCAAATTGATTAGACCCTGAAACTGCTGTTAAAAGCTGACATAAAAAATCCAAATACCTCCATGGCTGTGTTTGCCAGCAAAATGTCAAAAGCAAGCAGTGTGGCCTTCACTTCAATTCTGCTTTCATATATCATGCAAATACATCAGTGAAAATCTCTATCCACCCAGAACCCCAGATGCAAGGGTGTCAGGGAAATGTGATTTTCAGTTTTCCTATCTCTATAGACTAGGATAGCAAACTGGAAAGAGCATGGAGTGGGGGTGTGTGTGGAATGGATATGCCATGCTTATCTGCCATATCTGCTAGTTATCTTTTACCTCTTGCTCAAATTTTATCTTTTATGATCAGTGGGCCACCACTCTTTCCAAGTTTTGTTGATTCTCTTCAAAATATAGATTGTTTTCTTTTCCTTTACTCCATTTGTTCTTTCATTAGTTTAGTCCCTTTGCTCTTCAAATCTGTATTATTGTAGCAATCTCATTGCCTGTTACATTTCTATTATCTCTCCATTAAATCCAATTTGTTTCATCCAATACATTGTTCATTCATATACTTATTCATCACTCTTTGAGAACCTACTCTGTGCTAACAACTATGTGTTCAAAGTCAAATTAGCATCGTGCCTGTCTTTAATATACTTATATAGTTTTGTGGTGATGCTAGTGATCATACTGGGGTCCTGGAGAATAAGACAAATTTCCTCATAAAATTTATTTTCTAAGGGAGTGAAATAAGTAATAAACAGTCAAGAAAATTATTTCTCTACTGTCACACCAATCCTGTGGTCAGGAACCTCAGTGCTCTCTTAAGAATTGAATTAATTCCCCAAAGCTGGCATTCAAAATCCTCTCTTTCATGGTCCCATCTTATTTATTTGTCATAGCACTTGTATAAAATTCATCACTGTTAAAATAAAAGTCAGGACATTTTAATCGCTTGCCTGGTGCACTCATTTTCTAGGAAGTCTATCTACTTCTATTCTTTGTCCTTCAAGTCAATTTTACATATAACTGTCAGTGTGCTCTTTAAAAATATTATTCATGGGGCTTCCCTGGTGGCGCAGTGGTTGAGAGTCCACCTGCCGATGCAGGGGACACGGGCTCGTGCCCCAGTCCGGGAAGATCCCACATGCCGTGAAGCAGCTGGGCCCGTGAGCCATGGCCACTGAGCCTGCGCGTCCGGAGCCTGTGCTCCGCAACGAGAGAGGCCACAACAGTGAGAGGCCCATGTACAGCAAAAAAAAAAAAAATATATATATATATATATATATATACATATATTATTCATATCATATTTCTCCTCTGCCTAATGCACTCCAATGGCTGTCTATTAAAAATAGAACAAAACTCCAACCCTTACTATGTCTCTAGATGCTGCTGGATGATCCTAGACTACCTTTCTAATGTCATCTCATAACTCTACCCTCTCCTACCTCCTTTCTTTAACCCACTAAACTCATTCCCTCCTTTTATTCTATTCTTTCTTTATGAGATGCTTTCCTCTAAGACCTTTACCTTCTGGGTCCTTTCCATCACATAGGTCATAAACGCCTTAAGAGATGCCTAAGCTCCAATACCACACCAGTCCCTTCTATTGTCTTTTATTTTCTTTGCAGCATGAATAAATACCCGAAATTATTTATTTGTCAACATGTTTATTGTTTATTTATTTATTTACTTATTTTTGCGGTACGCGGGACTCTCACTGTTGTGGCCTCTCCCGTTGCGGAACACAGGCTCCGGACGTGCAGGCTCAGCGGCCATGGCTCATGGGCCTAGCTGCTCCGCGGCATGTGGGATCTTCCCGGACTGGGGCACGAACCCGTGTCCTCTGCATCGGCAGGCGGACTCTCAACCACTGCACCACCAGGGAAGCTCTATTGTTTATTTTTATACACTGGAATATAAACTCCATGAAGATATTATTTTCTTCTCTATTATATCTCCAATATATAGAACAATGTCTAGCATTTCATAAATATTTGTTGAATTAATGAATCAATGAAGACTGTATGAATCCATTCTTCATTTAAGTACTGCCTCCTTTCTGAAACCTTTTCTGAGCTTCTGAAATTCCCCACTGTTGACTGGACATACCTCTCATTTTAAATTTGCTTCAGATATTCTTTAATATTAATATCTAATTATGTTAAGTATTTATGTCTTGTTTCCCAAGTGCTAGAGGTTTCTCTTTGGGGACACTCACCAAGAAGTAAACTTTTGTACCCCACTCAGTAAGCCTGTATTCCTTATGACCAATATTTCCACTTGACACTATGAAGAGGTGAATACTATTCTGAGAATTTGGTTAATAGTATGCTCTTACTCCTTCTTAGTTATTTTGCCTCTTCATATATGAATATTAATGATGAAGTTGCCTGGTTAGAGACCATGCATGTTAAGTACTGAAGGAAGGCATTTTCATTAGATTGGCTTTTTGCTTTAGAAAGTTACTAAGGAATCTATAGCATCATGGACCACTTTTTGCTGCTGTGATGTACTGTAGGTTCCACAGAGCTCTCCTGCCTTAATCTTCTATCCTTAGGCCTTGATACTACTTTCTATACTTCCCACTTATATATTTAGCCCTTTGACTTGAGCATTTGCTTTTCACAACACTGATTACATTTCCTACAGTTTTAACCCCTATGCCAGAAATCATGACATAAAGTTAGCTGACACCAATTGTAGATTGGCCTAGGTTTTATCCCAAAGGAGGCAAATTTCAGCTAGTTGATAGTACTATCATGCAGATATATTTTGCTTGGCATAAACTGTATTTTATAAATTTGGTCCAACTTTTCAAAATTAGATTTCACTTGAAATTTTAGATATCCAGTTTATGTTGAAAAATTAGAATTTCTAGCAAATTTGGGTTCACATTTCCATGTGCCAAAACATGGCTGGAGGTAGGGGACAACAGCATTTTTTGAAATTTATCACACAAACTCTAATTCTGAGAGATCTGTCTAATCTCATAACACATGTTTAACATCTACACTTTGGTCTCAATTTGAGACTCCTGCACTACAATAATCACAAAGCTAAACTATCAGAAGCTATGGGGAGTTTTACAAAGGAGAGCAATACAATCTGAGTTGTGTTTTAAAAATACCTCCCCAGTTTCACAAGTCCTTTCTAACATCCATTCAGATGCTATCTCTCCGTAAGTACCCTTCCAGAATTCCACTGTTTCCATTTTATATAGGCAGTGTCACAAAGTCATATATCAACAGTGTAAAGAGGATTATTCTCTGATATTACTATTTACCTTAAGGTTGGGAACTTAGGCAGCTTGTGTGTTTAACAATGAATCAAACTGCTGTCTAAGAAATACTATTTAATGATGATTAAAGCAATATAATTAAAATGAAAAGAAGGCTCTACCCATGCATATGGAACATGAATGCTCTCAATTAATCAACTCATTATTATTAAATATTTATTGAACACCTACAGTGCAGCAGGCATGAAATTCTGAGAGAACACACCAAAGGCATGGTCCTTTCCCTTTGGGAACTTGTGATCTTAAAGCAATTTAGACTTCAACTCGTGACAATATGCTCTGGCTGTGACTTCCTGTAGATAAAACAAAGGCTGAAATTCAAAGTAGCTCTGAGCTCTAATTTAATCTACTGTTCACTACACTACTCATATTTCTAATCCTCTTGCTTTACTCTCTGCTAGCTAAATAATGTGTTCCTCCTATCTCTTAAAACTCAGCAAAGTCCTTAACTCCTCTGTGAAGACTACCCCGACCCTTCTGGCAGGATTGATATCTTTTTTCAGACTTTCAACAGCACTATGTGTGCCTATTAAACTCTTCATAACTCTATCTTATAATTCATCTTATGCATATTTCCCTCCCACCTTCACTAAGACTTTGAAGTTTTGAGAACTTAAAACATATTTTTTCGTCTTTGTAATGTCATCCTTGCAGACTGGATCTCATTCTTGAGAATCTGATAATAATCTGCTAATTTATTCAATAAATTGAAAACCTGTTGTGTGCTAGGCACTATTGTGTTCAGATTATATACATGTGAACATAGCAGACCCTTTACCTACTAACACTTAAGGTTTAGCAAAGAGGGAAAATGATAAGCAAGTATTGAAGGAGTATATGATGGCTCTTTTGCTAAGACAGAGGGCCTTCCTGACTTAAGTGTCCTGGGAAACTGTCCTGCCAAAGTGACATGAATATGGAAACAAGAGGGAGAAGGCAAGAGGGGAAGGAGTCAGAGGCTGTGGTCCAGGAACTGGACACTGTACTTTGAATGCCTGGAAGGAGGAGATAATTTTGGTTACTATTCACGTTTCACAATATGAGGTTCATTCCATTTTATAACCTTGATTAAACTTAAATATATATATATATGTGTGTGTGTGTGTGTGTGTGTGTGTGTGTGTGTGTGTATTAACATTCCTTAGTTTATTTTGGTTAATGATTGTGAAAAATATAGAAATCCAAGCCAAATATATTGTTTCCTTTTCCATACTCATCCACATTATTCTGGATAGTACTTTGCTCTCACAAATGGCAGAGTCAAAAGACAGCTGGAATGTAGATCCCTAAGGCCACTAAGATCAGAAAAATGAGAAAATGAAGCTGCTCTTGTCTGAGACATAGAGACTGGGGAGAGAGGATGGCAATTGAACCTGATTCTTTTTGGTTTGTGTTTTGAGATTAGACCTTTCATTATATTCTTCTCTTTCTCCTTTTTTCTCTTCTTTCATGGATGAGGCAGCAGTTTTGGTATGTCACTCACCATCCCTGCCGTGATGTAGAGTGCATGGACTTTGCAATTGTTATGGTACCGCTTTGGCAAACCTGATGTAGTGTTTCCCAGTGAAGGTTGACTCCTGCGCCTGCCCTCAGCTACCTTTTTCTAATGCTCATAGAGATCATCTCATCAAGAGTTGTGCTGTGCCTAACACTGTCAAAG